>NC_063177.1:31011138-32289888 GCF_023159225.1 Perognathus longimembris pacificus
CGGAACTCCACTGCCAGCACAGATCTGGATAAGAGAGCTTGTGGAAATTAAACATTTTTACTTTGCAGATTGTTTGGATATTATTGTTATTTTATTATTAGTATACCATACTTGGTCAAAACTGTTTGTAATAAATCTACCAAAAAGGGAGTCTTTAAGTTCAACTTTAAGATCAGAGTTGTATTACTATTATTATTAAAGAGGCATCATTATTCTATGGGAAATCTCTCATTTTTTTCAAGTAATTGAAAAAGAAAATAAGCCTATATAAATCAACAAAATATGTCTTCGGGACAAATGTGTGCTATATGCAGATAACCTATTGACTTCTGTCTAAATATTTAAGGCACAGGGAAACTGTTTGTTCCTAACTTCCCTAAAAAGTGTGGAAATTTTCATTGTTACAGCAGGAATAGTACTCTGTGGCATCATTAGAACCAATAGGCTTGTGTTTTGCCTGAAGCAGTCCTGGATAATGGCTAAAATTATACTATCTAGCTTGGTGTAGCATTTTTTGTAGGCTTTCTACTGTTTTAAGGACAGTATCATTATTGATAGTTGCACTAAAATAAACAACATGGATTTGGTTGACTATTTCTGCCATGTTGAATGTGGGGTCCGCGCGCAATCAACTTCCATTAACATATAGTTAAATGTGGAAATCCGGTTTAATGGTGTTCTGTATCTCTCTTCTAGTCCTTTTCAAATGCAAGATATCTAAAACTTTAACTCCTTCATGTCAGTGATGGTGCTAACCTTTCTTGTTGGTGAAAAAAAAACTGGTCTTTTAGAAGAACCCAGAGATTACAATACCTACTTGTGTGGGTCTATTTTGTAAACTTGACTAAATTATAGATACCTAAGAGATTAGTAAACCATAGCTCTGGGTGTCTGTGAGGGTATTTCCTGTGACAATTAGATCAGGAGGACTATGATTTCCTCACCTTTTATCAGATGACAGATTTTCTTTGGAAAAAATTTATTTATATTAACATCATGTTGAATACTCCATGCCTTAAACATGTGCTACTTCTGACCATCGTTGTTGTCTCTACCCTGATACAAGCTACTACTGACTCTCAACTGGAATATCAAAGCAGCTTTCAAATAATAACTTTCCTCTTGCCATAAAAAAGAACACCACAGCTACAGGACTTTCTTAACATTGTAGTCCAGCTTATAACATTCCTTTGATGCCTTCCAATTTTTTTTTTTTGTCAAACTGCTATACAGAGCGGTTACAGTTTCATACTTTAGGCATTGGATACATTTCTTGTACTGTTTGTTACCTCCTCCCTCATTCCCCCCTCCCCTACCCCTTTCCCTTTCCCCCCATGAATTGTTCAGTAGATTTACACTAAACAGTTTTGCAAGTATTGCTTTTGTAATCGTTTGTCTTTTTTACCCTGTGTCTCTCGATTTTGGTATTCCCTTACAGTTTCCTAGTTCTAATACCAGTATACATGGTTTCCAATGTACTCAGATAAGATACAGAGATAGTGAAGGTACAACCACAGGAAGGGCATACAAGAGGATCATCAATAATAGAAGCTACGGTTTCACATCGCATGCTGAAAGTAATTACAACAGTGATATAACAGTCATTTCCATAACATGGAGTTCATTTCACTTAGCATCATCTTTTGTGTTCATAAGGGTATAGCTATTGGGCTCTTGTGATCTTCTGCTGTGACTAGCCTAAACCTGTGCTAATTATTCCCTATGAGGGAGACCATAGAGTCCATGTTTCTTTGGGTCTGGCACACTTCACTTAGTATAACTTTTTCCAAGTCCTTCCATTTCCTTAGAAATGGGGCAATGTCATTCTTTCTGATAGAGGCATAAAATTCCATTGTGTATATGTACCACATTTTCCTGATCCATTCGTCTACTGAGGGATGCCTTCCAATCTTATTCACAATAAAAGCCCAAAGTCTCACCAGGTGCCTGAAGTTACTCCTTTCTAGATTGTGAAGCTAGAAGTTTTAGACCTACAGGCCCACACTCTAGGAGTTCTACATTGTCAGGTTTGGCCACTGGCCTCACACGTCAAAATAGATATGGCAAAGGGCAGAGAAGGGAGATTTATTACATGGCAGCCGCTGGAATTCAGCACTTGGGCACAAGTTCAGCCATCTTTGTAAGGTACAGACATTTTCCTTAGCTTTCGGTAGTAATGAAAATGAGGGTAATAAGGAAGATAGGTATGTAGAATGAATACTCCCAGTGAAAGGGTGAGCCTGGTTGAGCCTTAACTCAGTCCACGTTTTGGGAAATGTTTCAGGGAAATGGTTCTTGCTTTCTTCATCGGCCAGGATTAAGAAGTCATGGTGGCCTGGACTTTGTTGTTTCTTAGAGGTAGTTTGTTCCCCGGGAAGATATTACTGATCAATGTGAGTTCTGGTTTTCTTGGATTCCCAGGTATTGACAATTTGACAGAAGGGCTTAGAGCAGTGACATACAAAATGGTGACAGGGTTGCCAGGTCTCTTCCCCATTTTTAGTGAATTCATAGAATCAGCAAAAGCAGAATTGAAGCACCTCTTTCAATTGTACAGAAGGTGGTGAGTATGACAGTGTGGTGACCGGCTACTGTTTGTTTACAGGACAGAGTCCTTAATTAGGAAGTCCCAGCATAAGGTTATTTATTCCCTTGGCTATATGTACCATTGTCAGTCCACTTTTGAGGGCTTCGGTCTTGTATCTCCTTCCCTGAGGCCCACTTTATCCATTCTCTGGCACCATAGGTTTATCTTTGGAAAGCCATTCCATTTGGCCCACCAGCCTTCCCCCGCAGTTATGGGAGAATATATTTTCTATCCAATTTCATTACACGTGATTATTAGCTGTGATCTACCCTTTTGCTAGATTGATTTTTAACGAGTGTTTGTTCACAGATAGATTTTTATCTTCCTAATGTAGAACTTGCCTTTTTGGCTCCCAGCCAATGAATACTAGAGCAATACAGATCTCTCTGGATATGATTATAAGCAAAACACACTCCAACATGATTTTCCTGAGTCACAGGCCATTCAGTTTCTACTCAGCCCTTATGCTGTTTCTCTTTCTTTTCAGTTATCTCTATAGTGAATATTCCACGTGTGCATTTGAGAATTGATTCTGTGACAGAGATGGTCTTTCAAGGATGATACAACTAGTTGGTAAGCCCAGCAATTTTCCATCTCTAAGAGAAACTACACTCTGCATTTTCAGAGGCATAATTCTTTTGCTCATTCAATGTTCAGTTCCTATGACATGCTGCAGATAGAGTTCCTAGGATCTGAAACTATTTTCAGGATACTAGTAGACAAATACAGTTTTTTCTCTTGGAAGACAGAATTTCATATCAGCTTACATGGCTTCATGAGAAAAAGAATGGGTGATTCCAGACTTTCATTCACTCTCTTTACTGGGGGACCTTTGGGAAGTGAACAACTTGTACAACAGTTTATGGTGAGTCTAGAGAGAAAAGGCATTTCCTTTGCCCTCAAGTGATTGCTAATTAATATTGGTAACTGTTTAGATGATGGGTTCTAGTTTGGTCTTCTTTATTTTCCCCTTATTGCTGAACAAAGGGCCTGAATACAGAAATGTTAGGCTAATATAGCATACCAACTTGTTTGCATAGTGTGTGTGTGTGTGTATGTGTGTGTGTGTGTGTGTGTGTGTGTGTGTGTGTGTGTTAGTCCTAGTGGTCAGCTCCTGGGTTCTGTAGCGTGGCTTTTGTGCTCAAGATTACTACTCTACCACTTGAACCACAGACCACAGCTCCTCTTCTGGCTTTTTGGTTTATAATTGGAGATAAGAGTCTCATGGAATTTCCTGTCCAGGCTGGCTTTGAACCATAATCCTCAGATCTCAGCCTCTTGAGTAGTTAGGGTCACAGGTGTAAGCTATCAGTATTGGATTTTATTTGTGTGGGTTTTTTTTTTTTTTGCCAGTCCTGGGGCTTGAAATCAGGGCCTGAGCACTGTCTCTGGTTTCCTTTTGCTCAGGGCTAGCACTCTACCACTTTAGCCACAGCACCGCTTCCAGCTTTTTCTGTTTATGTGGTACTGAGGAATCGAACCCAGGGCTTCATGCATGCTAGGCAAGCACTGTACCACTAAGCCACATTCCCAGCCCTATTTGTGTATTTTTGACAGTTTAAATCTGGCTGTTGTAAAGCTTTCTCCTTGGACTAGAAGAATGTTAAAAATGAGAGAGAGTTGGGGCGTGGGGGAGAGAGATGAGAAAGACAGGGTGGGGGAGGGAGAGAAGGAGGAGGAAAGGGGAAGGGAAAAGATGGGAGAAAGGGAAGATAGAAGAAGGGAAGGGAGTAATGATAGGCTAAGGAGAGGGGAGAGAAGGGGAGGAAAGAAGAAAGAGAAAACGAGAAAGGGAGAGAAATGAGTACACTTGCTGGATGAATTAAATTCCAAGTGCATCTGTAATGTAAATATTAAAATGGTACAGAATTATATAATTTCATGTAGTTTTCTGGCTGCTTTCAGGGATATAAATCCCCATACATGGCCTAATGAAGTAGCATTCTTTGAAATATGAATGGGATAAAGATGCTTTGATTTCAGATATCCATTTAGCCTCTTTGTGCATCTCTCTGTGGAGCAGCAGTTTTTCTTATTCACAGATATGTCAGAGAATCTATTTTAATTTTACGGATACCTTTTAACACTGTTCTCAATGAATGATCTGTCCAGATCTTTGTCTATCAATTATGTAAAAAGAGATGTTACCTGAAGTCAAGCCAATAGCTCAGAACCAGAAACAAACCACTCCTTTCTGACACATAGGTGCCTTTAGTGAGACAGAGAGTAGGTCTCTGAGTCACTTTAGCACATGTTTATCATCCTTGAGCTCAACACTGAAACACACAGGGCAACTTTGTCAGAATATCAATGACTTCTTCCTGGAGTCAGCACCTGTTCAACTCAGCGTTTTTCCAGTTGGCTTGTTGTAGAAATAAGAATGCTCCTCTCAGGCTTCCAATTATGGAAGGTGTAATCTGATGACAGCCCCAACTACTGTGAAACCTACTGGTATTTTTATATTGAGGCTCCAACTTACTATGAGCTTCTTTGAGCAAATAACTGAATGTGGCAGTATCACGCATGGGAGACAAACATACATTATGGACAGTTTCAGTTCAGGGACACTCTGGGGACCTTACATAGCTTCATTTGAAAGCAAGATTTTGTGTCATGCTTCTATTCTTTCCTCTCTCCGTCTCTCAGACTTAGATCACAGTCCAATGGCTCTCCCTAAATCTTTCTCTCAGCCTTCTTTGTATTTCCCTGAGAAAACCCACACAAGCGGATTACCATCTTGGCTTCTGCTTGTTAGATAACGTGGTAGTAACACAGGAGCTGACCATGACTTTTCCTTAGCAACACTCGCTCAGCATGATTCTTAAAAAGAAACAAAAAGCCATAGCTTTTATAGCAGCGTCTGAGACTCTCCCATTGTTTTACCTCAGATCAGTTACTTGAAGGCTACTTGATTTTCAAGGTAATGGCCTCAGGATATACCAAGACAGTGACACTGAGATGCTTCTTAAAGCTCATGATTCAGACTCATACACACATGGTCATGCTCAGTCATAAGCCAGCCCTGGTGGGAAGAGAACATGGACATCACCAAATTTATCGCTGTTTGTTTGTTTGAAGATGATGAATGCTGGGACTGATAGCTTATGCCTTTCATCTCAGTTACTTGGGAA
Source organism: Perognathus longimembris pacificus (assembly GCF_023159225.1). Classification (NCBI taxonomy): domain Eukaryota; kingdom Metazoa; phylum Chordata; class Mammalia; order Rodentia; family Heteromyidae; genus Perognathus; species Perognathus longimembris. The sequence continues at coordinate 31,016,857 of NC_063177.1, forward strand.
GTGCGAGATCTGGGGGATTATGGTTTGAGGCGAGCCCTGGGCAAAAGTTTACACCCCATTCCATTTCAGCAAACAAGGCTGGGCATGCTGGTGAGTTCTTGTGTACTATTTTACAAATCATTTTCTGTTGGTATTTCTTTTTCTTCAGCCTCTTTTTCCTTTCATGCTTTACCATTCATTTCCTTTCTCTCCCATTTCAGCTCTGTCTCTCTCTCTCTCCAAGGCATAATTAACAACATCTTGTATTTAGAAATAAAATCCTGCAGAGTGCACTATTATACTACAAATAATGAATGCTCCCAGATTGCCAAAGATTTGCCATTTGGAATCAGAAATTTAATGCTCTGTGCATCTGCACCGAATAAATCAAAAGGAGCCATTGTGAAGTTCGTTCCGTGATTCTTACCACCAACCTGAGTTTTGATCAAAACAGTTGCTTAATGTTTTCTTCCCAGCATTGTCTCACTGCCATAATGAATATACACACGAGAGGGATGTCCCTGAAATAATAACACATTCCCATAGTTCCAGAGATCCATTTGTGTGCAGTCCCTCCTGTACTCAACCAACAATCAGGGGTGCTAAGATTGTAAAGGTGTCTGAAAGAAAATACAAATTCTCATTCTTCAGAAAGTTTGCTCAGACTAGAAGGACAACATACATATGCATGGGTGGGATAAACTGGATGGATTAGCCATGCAGTAGAAATTATTTCATAGATCCATGTTTGACTTCGTATGATGTTTTTTCCTGTCTAAATGGCACATAGACATTCACCTTTCCTATCATTTAAAAAATGCTGTAAAAATAAAAGTAAATGCCAAGGGTCATCTTATTTGGTTTCTTGTGTTAAAAACTCCATGTTCTAAAGAAGAAGAACAAGAAGAAGAGGAAGAGAAGGAGAAAAGGGGATAGGAGGTGGAGGAGGAGGAACAAGAGGAGGAACAGGAGAAGGAGGAGGAGCAGCAGGAGGAGTAGCAGCAGCAGGAGGTAACAGTAACAGGTTTCTAACTGTTATCCTAGTTATTCAGGAAGCTGAGATTTAAGGATTGTAGTTGCAAGGCATCCAGGTCAAGAAAGTCCCTGAGACTCTCATTTCTATTTTCCCACCAAAAAGCTCGAATTAAAGCTGTAGCTCAAGGGGTAGGGCATCACACTTGAGAGAAAAAGCTAAGTGACAGCCTATTGCCAGTGACAGCCTAGGCCCCAAGTTCAAGCCCCAGGGGTAGCAAAAAACCGAAACAAACCTCTATCCTGACAATTTGTGTGAATGTTTTTCAACATAAATGGAGTAAGTGCTATCCACATGATTACTACGATTCATCTGGGTGTTTCTTTTTCTAAGCATTTAGAGGAACCCTTACATGATTCTCATGCTCTTAGCTAGCAGCGCTGCCTCACTTGTATTTCTGTAATCTTAATTTCTTGTAATCTTAATTATGAAGGAATGCAAGTAAAAAGAAACAATTGGCTATCAGCTTTACATAAAGAAATTGTGATTTACCTTCTTTTCTTTGCAACCAAAGATTCTATAGCTAATAAAAATAAAGACAGTACATTTATTTCCCACAAATGTAGAATGCAATCTACTCAGCATAAATTCAGTTAATCATTTATTTGTGGGGAACTATATTTCCATGAGGGTCAATGGAGCAAGCCTTGTACATTGAACCAGCTATGAGAATTCACTTACTCTTATATTACATCAGTAATTACCAAGTTTTTTTTATCCTAGGAAGGTTTCACATATAGCAGTTAGTCATTAGATACTCACATATTTTATTTATTTAATTTATCCCCAGAAATATCTTAGTAATTTTGTCATCTGAAATAATAATTATTGCACAATACTTTGCCAAATCTAAAATATACACATACTCCAAAACACACATTTATGTAGATGTGTTAACCAATGAACACCATGGGTGGGATAAAGAAACTATGGATACAATCTCTGTTATATCAACAATTAGAGAGTCCGAATGGCTGTCAGAAAGAAAGGAAATTCCCACTTAATTTATATTATTTAAATGTTCAAGTAACTAAAAGAAAGTCATGAAACACATCTCTGAAATTTTAAGCCAGTATCATACACAATGACAGACACAACTTATCTCCTTCTTGAGCATATGATACAATTCATCTCAACTTTCTGTTGTTCTTATCTTTGAAGGTCACTGAGGTGACAGTGGTTCCCCCTCTCTTTCAGCTATCCATTTTACTCATGGGATGTCTGGTCCAGCACATTGGTCTTCTCAAAAACTGATTGTATCTATTAGGATTTCCTATGCTGCAACAAGGTGTGATCTCCATGGACACATCCAATTACAGTTAGTCATATTCTCTTCCAGGTTAGCAAGAGTTACAGACTTACCTATTCCTGAAAGGTGGCATAAAAATAAACTCAAATGAGTATAAGTATATTGTCTGATATGTGCACAACCTGACCCTACTTGCTCAGAATGGTATGTTTTTATGTTTTTGAGAAATGGTAGGCTTTTGTTTCTCCTCCTTGCTTTCCTTCCCCTGGCTCATGCTTGGCATCTTTTGTAAGGCAGCTCTGCAGGAGAGACCCAACTCCATAGAAATGGAGAAAAGGAGGACAAGGTCCAGGAAGGAGGAAAGGCATTTAAAATGTTATCAAATTATGAATGAATGCCTATATTTGACTTTTTAAAATTCATAATGAAAGCACTGTGGATGCCCTTGTAAGAATGTACCTCTGATCCTATGGTCGCTGATCCACTCTCTTTTCTAATTAACAGTCTGGAGATGACGTTTTAATTCTTGTGAGAGCCAAAGGCATGACTGAAGTGTCAGGTCCAGATTGGGTATTTGTATGAGCCCCTACGCCCTTCTCCTCTCTTGCTCTCTGAGGTGAAGGCCCATTCTTCTGGAAGAATAGCTCCTTTGGGAGTAATCCTAACCCCTCATTCTATGTTTCTCTCAATAGCTGGCAGATCCTCTCAAATTACTGCCTCTCTTAGGGCTTTGTGTGAGGATCAAGGAGTCTCCAGTGTGCACTGTGGGGATATGGTAGATATAAACCAGATAGGCACCCTTTGCTGGGTCATTTCTTGGCTGGAAAATTGGTCTGATTGCTTTGAGTGCTGCCTGTTGTGAGTCCTTGAATCTCTTGGCAGGAAATCTGGAATGTAGAATAGAGAGAGGTGTTGGTGACTTTTTTTAAAAAAGGACATGAATTCAATTCAGAGTTTCTTGGCTAGGCCTTTACTTGTGAAAGGTATCTTGAGAGTTAACTTAAATTGACATGAAAAGTTCTGGCAAGTGCAGAAGTGAAATCCACAAACAGCTTCTAAAGATGGTAAGGGAACATCATATACTTAAGAGTCACTCAGGCTTGTGTTTGAATCCTTTTCCACTCTCCTTTGCTTCCTTGGACTAATCACATTTTTCATTTTTTATTGTGAGGGACTTTCCTATTACATTCTTCTGAATAGTGTCTATTCACCCATTGGATCTTATTTTAACTATCATAGCTCCCTAGACATTTTCCCAGAGCCCAAAGTCTGGATTAAATCTTTCTCTTCCATAGCATCTTTCAGTAGAATTTGTCATTTTGTTTTTACCCAAGGGCAAAGATTTTGCTCTTCTTTTCCTCCACATTCTAGCTAGTATCAGAAGAAGTGGTTGCTATCTGATGAAATTTTAAATTAGGACTTGAAGAAGTTGAGGCACCTTAGTCTCAACTGTGAAAAGGGTGTAGTACTGAGCTTCACGAGAGTAACAAATGTCAAACGTAAGTGTGGAGACATGCAGACAGGGAAGGATGTTGAATTTCCACACCTCTTTATTTCTAAGATGTGCTCTGCTACCACCAGTGCTATCATCTCTGGACTTGGAGGGGATCTTTTAACTAACAAGATGTCATAAATGAATGATCCTCGTTCTTCTTTCTTTTTTCCTTGTGAATAAGTAATGGTACATCAGAGATATAATGAAATATGGTGGGAGTACTGGTAGTCTTACACCCCGGGTTTACCTTTTGTATACAGGTTATATGTGTACTTTTTAAAGCTCTCAAAATAACTCTAAAATGAAAGGGAACCTAAGAAAGTAAAATAAGGTAAATATGTAGTGCACGCACTAGGAGATGGCATCTTCATTCAACCTTTCTGTAGATATATACGAATGTAATAAATAAATACATAAATAATGTCCAAATTTAGAGATATGAATATATAGAGATGGATAATGCTGAAGGATGAAATCACTAGGTTAGGCAACTCTGAGCAAAAAAAAAAAAAGTTTTAGCAATCAGATGTGGATAAGCTTATAAAATTCCAGAATAATTACTACTATTTCTTCTTCCTCCTCCTGCTCCTTCTCTTCTTCCTCCTCTTTCTCTTCCTCTCTTCCTCCTTGTTTTTCTCTTTTCCTCCTCCTCCTTCTCTTCTCTCTCCTCCTTCTCTCTTCTTTGTTTTTCTTTCTCTCCCTCCTCAGTTACCTCTCCCTCCTCTCCCTCCTTTTTCTTCTCCCCCCCCTTCCTCTGTCTCCCCCTCTTCTGCTGTTAGGAATGGTCTCAATGTGTAGCCTTGGTTATGTTCTCCTGCTTTAGCCTCCCAAGTGCTGTGATTACAGGCATGCATTCCCATACCTTGCTCAAAATGTATTGTTTTACTCCCTGTGTTTTCAATTATCCTTCCTCTGATCATGTAGTGGAAGGTAAAGTAACACTTTATGGTTTCATGTGTGACCAACACTCCCAGATGTGCTTATGTGCTCCCTGGTAGAGGAGGCATGGCAGGTTGTGGCAACAGTGGTTTGGATCTCAACAACATCCCTTTCCTTCTGTGTTTTCCTCAGTGTCACAAGGAGGCTATAGATTCCATTCCTCAGTTTCCCTGGCCATCTGACTTCTGCTTAGGTTCTTCCAGTGGAGACTTTGAAGGGAACTGGGAGGTAAGAGGAGGGAAGGAGGGGATCCTACTGCTTTGATAGCAGAAGTCTAGGTTCTTGTAGTCTCATCCATCAGAAGGAGTTCCAAGAGGGACAGTGGCGGTGTGCAGTATAGACACCCTGCCCACTGAATTAGGTGGGGGCAGCAGAGACAGATTTGGGTGCCCAGACCATTGGCATTCTGACTCCCTTGGGTTTGAGGGCTCTCAGGACAGTGATGGCATTTGTATATTAGTGGACTTCACATAGTACTCAACAGGAGGGCAGAAGCTAGCCTTCTGACAAGCAGCAGAAACAAGCAAACAAAAAAGCCAACATTTCTACAATGGATACTCCAACAGCCCGGTTAGGGCAATTAGTAGCTTTTAAATATGACATTCCCATTTGCTCCTGTGGCAACTCATTGCCAAACCAGTGACATGATTTTATTTTATTTTTTTTCCTTTTTTTTTTTTAACTCTTCCAGGGCTTCTTCAACTTTGAAAATGATGTATTCAGTTCTCATTGCTGCACATACCTTGGAGCTATTTCCTTCTTTCTTTGTTTTTGTTTCCCTCTTCTCTAAATGGATATTGACACTGAGGTGAGTTTAAGCATTTGTATAAAATTTGGCTTCAGGGTTTAAATTCCTGGAGCAGTAAGTATAATCCTACACATTTTTCTTTATGAGCTGTCTCTGAGATGTGTTTAGGAATCTGAAATTTGATTCGTTCAGTGAGGTGGCTCTTCTGATGCATTTTCTGCTGATGCCAGTGATGAATGGAAGTTTCAAGGCTGTGTTAAAGTGCAGGAACACAGAGGAGATGGTGTGGATTTTGCTGAGATGATACCCATGTGGCTTTGGAAAATATTCCTGGCAAAAATCTATTTAGTGTTTGTGATTCTTTAGCACTGTATGATTTCACATATGGTATTTCATTTAGCATTTAGCCTTTTACTGTCACCTGGTCATGTGGTAATTATGTACTCCTTCGATATAAATGAGTATAGATTATAGGCATGTTGTTTAAGTCATAACGCTAGGCCTGCTTCATTAGAAATGTCTTTGGAGTGTGTGTGTGTGTGTGTGTGTGTGTGTGTGTGTGTGTGTGTGTGTGTGTGTGTATACCAGTATTTGGGTGCTTGAACTCAGGGTCTGGGCATTGTCCTTGAGCTATTTTGGTAAAGGACACTGGAGCCTCATCTCCATTTCTGGATTTTGGGGGGGCTGCTTAATTGTAGATAAGAACCTCATGGTCTTTCCTTTCAAACCATGATCCTCAGATCTCAACCTCCTGAGTAGCTAGGTTTACAAGCGTGAGCCATTGGTTCCTGGTGCATTAGAATATCTTTTTTTTTTTTTTTTTTTTTTTTTTTTTTTTTTTTTTGGCCAGTCCTGGGCCTTGGACTCAGGGCCTGAGCACTGTCCCTGGCTTCTTCCCGCTCAAGGCTAGCACTCTGCCACTTGAGCCACAGCGCCGCTTCTGGCCGTTTTCTGTATATGTGGTGCTGGGGAATCGAACCTAGGGCCTCGTGTATCCGAGGCAGGCACTCTTGCCACTAGGCTATATCCCCAGCCCGCATTAGAATATCTTGAAGTGCCTGTTAGAAGCCAGGTGTGTGTGTGTGTGTGTGTGTGTGTGTGTGTGTGTGTGTGTTATATTTGTTACATATATGTGCATGCAGACACACATGTACATACATACCCACAGATACACATACCTGGGGTCTTACCCTATCACTATTAATCAAGAATCTGTCAATGATGCCTGAAAATCCACATTTAACAAGCAATCTGAAGGGTTTCTTTTTGTTTTTCTGACATCAGAGCTTGAACTCAGAACTTTGCACTTGTTCTAGTGGTAATCTACCACTTGAACCATGCCTCCAGTCCAGCTTTTGAAGATTAATTGGAGATATGATCTCTCAGACTTTTCTGCCTGGGTTGGCCTAGTGCAATGATACTCTGCATCTCAGTTACTGAGTATTTAGACTCATGAGCCACCTGTGTCTGGCATAGGCGATTCTTATCCATCTCAAATTTGGCAACCACCGTTAGAAAGGAAAAGTATTGTATTCAAGGTTAAAATAGTAGAGATAAGGACTTGGTAGTCTGACTTGAAATATTGTGTTTTTCTTATTCACCCCATTTAAGTAGTCTCATTCTCTGAGAGAAGTAATGATTGATAAAGGGAGGCCAAATGTATAAACAATTAAACCTAATTCTTCAAGGATTTTTTAACCCAATTTTCCCACTTAACAAAATATAGTTTGGGTTGATATATATTTTCTGTTCACCATTGTTCTAATTGTTTCTCTGTGTTTCTTTTCTCCTGGAAAGTGACAAAAATAACTGAAATGATGTATCAGTGAACAGATTTGTGGGGTGTACCCCATGTCTATTTGCTGTATGTCAACCGATGATTCCTAACTCAGAGATAGAAGGCAATATGCCTTTTGATGTCTTTATTTCTGTGGTAACTTATGAACATTTGTTGCTTTGACTTTTCTTCTATTACCTCCCTAATAATTCTGATTTACCCCACTCAGCAAACATTTATTGAGAGCTTATGCTTTTTACACTGTCTTAGACCTCATGGGAGATAGACACTCTGTCCCCATGGGGAACGTTTTCCAAGGCTTGTGTAGGCAAAACTTCATAGTCATATCATGCTGATATATGGATGAGGTCAAGGAAATGCACCTCTTATCTTATCAAATTATCCAAATTGACTTCTGATAGCTCAGCTCATTCCCCATTAAGCAGGTTAGCAAAAATATCACAAAATATGCTTAGCAAGGTGGTTGAACTTTCTAAAATGAACTGTAATTGAAACTGAAGCTATTGCAATATAAATATCTCCTCAGGACAAACACATGCCCCAGGAGAGGATATAACTCATTTATTTGTCTTCACAGTGTTTTAAGGGAAGCAGAGTTCTCTTTAGCATAGGACATTGTCTACCATAGTAAATGTCTAATTATTAAGGTAGAGATTGCCCTAGAACCTGCACTTAAGGAATGAGGTTGCATGATCAGAAGCCATTGAATATGCTCCAGAAAAATTCTCTTTGCAAGTATAAGCTCACTAAGTGTGCGTTGTTTAGTGGCTGTGCTGATAGGAAGCATTAAAAAAATTTGGATCCAACTTTATAAAATAGTGCCTATATATTTCCACACATTTATGGGAATGTGTTTTTGAGGAGAAGAAAAATAGAAATAACACTTGGTTTTACTTGTTTACTATCTGGATTCATATAAATTTATATACAAATAATTATCATGTAAGTCACTGTTTTTAATGATTGAAAGTAAATGAATGAGCACTGTAATAATAGTAATAATATAATGATGAGATGATGATACAAACAACAGTGAAAAATATTTTTATATTTACAATGGATAAAAATACCTTTGTGAATTCGTGTTTTCAATTGAATCCTCATAATTACTTGGTGAGGCAAAATATCTTTAAAATATTGAGGATTGATGCTGGGCATGATGGTTGTTGCCCATAATTCCAGTTACTTAGATTGGGTCAGTTGTCACTGGAGTCTTGCCTGAGCACAAAGTTTGCAAGACTCCACTTGACCGATAAGCTGAATGTAGTGACTTATACTTGTCATCCCAGCAACCAGTGTGGTTGAAAATATTAGGATCCTAATTCAGAGTGGCCCAGGCAAAAATTGTAGTCCTGCCCCAAACTAAGGGGAAAAATGAGATTGGACTATGGATCAAGTGATGAAGCAACTGCATAATAAACACAAAGCCCTGAACTGAAAACCACTGAAAACTACAGCCAAAAAAATTTTTTTTGAGAAGTCATGATTTGTTTGTGATTCTGGACTCTTAGGGACCAGATCCAAAGCAAGGATAGATCCTAGCTTAGTGATATTATGTTTTTTGATATGATCAAATATGTGTTAAATATGAGAGTTATGAGATGCTTTTTAATTTTTTTTTTTGCCGGTCCTGGGCCTTGAACTCAGGGCCTCAGCACTGTCCCTGGTTTCTTCCTGCTCAAGGCTAACACTCTGCCACCTGAGCCACAGTGCCACTTCTGGTGGTTTTCAATATATGTGGTGCTGAGGAATCGAACCCAGGGCTTCATGTATACGAGGTGAGCACTCTACCATTAGGCCATATTCCCAGCCTGCTTTTTAATTTTTAAGAGACTGTTCATGTTAAAAAAAAATAAGGAAAGGGTGGCAAAAATGGGAGATCTTTGCCAGCTACACATCTGAAAATGGTCTGATCGAATATACAGGAGCTTAAAAAAATGAAAACCCTAAAGAATAAATAACAGAGTCAGCAGATGGACAAAGAAGTTCAAACAGCCAGTCAATATCTGTAGAAAGGCTTACCATTCCTGGTCATAAAGAAATGCCAATCAAAACAACATTGAGATTCCATCACTCCAGTCAGAAAGGCCATCATCAAGAATGAAGATGACAACAAACGCTGGCAAAGATGTGGGAAAGAAAGGACCCTAATACATCCTTGGTGGTGATGTAGACTATTTCCACTCTGGAATTCACTATGAAAATTCTTAAAACAAAACAAAACAAGAAAACTAAACATAGAGATACCCCATGATCCAATAAAACCCACTCTTAGGTATTTATCTAACAACACTCTTACTGTTCAACGATGGCACCTGTACACTCAAGTTCAGTGCAGTACTATTCACAATAGTCCAGCTATAGAAATGGTCCAGAAATCCTACAACTGATAAATAGATTAAGAACATATTATGTATGTATGTATGTATGTATGTATGTATGTATGTATGTATGTATGTATCTATTTACCTTCTATGTATCTATCTAACTCTCTACTATAATTTATCTATTTTAGAATTTTATCCAGCCACCAAGAAGGATGAAATAATAATTTCAGGGAAATGATGGATCTGGAAAATATACTAAGTGCAGTAAATCCAGAAAGATAGAGGCATCTGTTCTCTCTCGTATGCAAATCTTAGATCCAAAAAAATACAGCTCCCCAGGTAAACACACAGAGGCCCATAAAAGAATGAAACTCAGTGGTATAAACCCTTTGGGCAAGTAGTAGTTTAACAAAATAAGTATCAAGGAGTAGGGACATATTTTGAATTGGAGGGGCGATTAGTAGGAAGAGATAATGAATGGAAAGGGAATAATGGACAATTATAGTCATAATACTCAATGTACTTACATGAAAAAGGAACTGGGAAATGTAATTCCTCCTCCTTTGGTGGAGGAAGGGGTGGGTGGGAGGGTGGGGGTGAAATCGATGGAAGGATGGATTCTGGTCAAGATTCAGTGAACCTCTAAGTGGACATGCTAAATTGGAATCCCCTGTATAACCATTTGTCAGGAAAAATAAATAATATACAGGAAAAATAAATAATAAAATGGAATTCATTTATGCAGTCTTCAGAGCCATTATTTTCATCTACCCAGGGAAGCTCATATACAGAAGTTGTCTCAGCTCTCTTGACGTTTTATATCAGCCAACAAAACATCCTGCATTGTTGTTAATAAACCAACATAAAATCTCCAACCCACACTGAAGTGTGATTGATGATTATATGATATTATGTTGAAAATAATAAGTTAATTTCATTAATTAGTCAATGATATCTCTACTCAGTTCTGCTAATTGGAAAATGAGCTTCTTGGAACTGTTGGTCAAAAATAAATTACAGCATTACAGTTGTACTGCTTGAGTCCTAGTTAAAGAATTGAACATTTAAATCATTATGCTTTCTAATTAACCATCATGTAGAATATCCTCAGAGAAAAACACTGAAAGGAGGGAGACATTTGGCTTTCAAGCCCATAGTGCATTGCAATTTTGGAAGGAGGGAGAGAGGAGAGGGGATAAAAGAGGAGAGAAGGGAGAGAGAGAAATAAATTTAACTTTATTATCTATGAAGATTGTATGAAATGAATATTCAAGATTAAGTTTCTGGATAAAAAGAAAAAATTAAATAGCAATGTTGTTGGTTTTATTTAAAACTAGTAGAGAACTTCTGTGCTAATATTAAGGATGGATGGCATTTTTTTCCCTCTTCTATCTTCAGCCTCCCAGAAACAATCGAAGAATAAAAACAAAGAGTAATCACCTTTCATAATAAAGCAATGGCTACAAATTTACCTGCTATGAAGGACCTTTGCCAATAATAGACATAGCAACAAAAGCTCAAACCCATGTAGCCAACCTTGGAGTGGTAAAACAGTCTAGCAGCCAGAAATAATTTAAAGTTAAACACAAAACTTTCTTCTCAATGAAGTCCAGCTTCTCCATTTGTAGTTGGAGTTTCTTTAATCCCTCAATTCTTTTAAAGACTTCAGTTCTTCAGTTACAGGCCCAAAAAACAATTCATAGTTAAATACTAAAGTGTTTTCCTATCAGCAATGATCAGCTCTTCCATCTGCATCCTAAAGTTCTCTGATTGCTCTCCTTTTAGGAGACTTCAGTTCTACAGTTATTGTCTCTCTTTCCTTTATTAGTTACTCTATCCTAATATCATCAGTCCATTTATAATATGAATAGGTTAGAACTGTCAACATCCTAACATGCCTTTGATCTGGGAGACCATGATGTCTCCAAGCATCTCTCCTTGCTCCACCCTCTTCCCAAAAGTTATTACAGAGTTTTCAATACCCACTATCTCCTTTTTACTTAGGTCATTTTTTTTTTAAGATGAGAGAGCTTAATTTGCATCCTTAGTCCCATTCTGCTTTCCCTCTTACGTCATTTTTTAAACATCTACTCACTCTGCCAACCCCATGTAGAGTGACATAATTAAGAACTATGAGGTACAGAGATTATCTTTATTATCTAGGTGGTCCCAATGTAATCACAAGGGTTATGGAAAAGATGTAAGGATAGGAATTGAGGTCAAGGAAGAGGGTGCAAACTACACTGATGATATTGAAGATGAAAGGAAGGAGCCACATGCAAAGGAATGATTTTCACCAAGCAAATCTAGCTGAATAGCAATGGACATGCCTTCCTGACTGACTAATTACATTTAATAACTATGTGTAGAAGACACAACACAGTCCTCAGGGCTATGGAAAACAGTGAATTTTGAAAGCACCATTCATATTACCATGGACTTTATCATTTGGAAGATGATGTTTCACTTGCTTTGAAAAGGTGTTTTGTTGGCCTTGTAGGTCACTAGTCGCTTTCAATCAATGTCAGAGGGAAAGTGGTGGCATGTGCCAAAAGCCTAATGCAATAAAAGATCATAAATGTTGTCTGTGGCCTCCTAAAACTGTTTCAAAATATGCAATATTTATATTCTTGGATGTGATAACTTGTCGTATTTTCAAAATGCACTTTAAATGTCCCTAAACTTGCTTTCTACATGCATGTCTAATAAATCTACCCTGTTAGCCAACGAACTTAGGCCAACAAAATATTAGATGACTTTGCTAGAAGAAAATCACTCTGGGAGAGAAGGATTCCAAGCCTCGAAAAATGTTTCTTCAGTTTTACATTGCTGTGATATCAGGGTTTGAAAAGGGCCTGCTGCTTGCTCAGCTGGCAATCTATTGGTTGAGTCAGGCTTCTAGTCTGGCTCTTTGTTGCTTATTCTGGAGATGGGGTAGCGGAGAATTTTCTGCCTGGGCTGGCTTCAAATTATATTCCTCTGGATTTTTAGCTCCCTGAATAGCTGGGATTATAGATGTGGACCACTCTCAAGCAGCTTGATTCTTCAAATTTGCTAATCTATAAGGAAACGTATAATGATCAGAGACATCATACTCTATAATGACTTGAACCCATGAGAAGCTTATTATTGTTTTTTTCCTCATGAGACAGGGAACATAGTACATTTCAGTGGGAGATTCTTACTTGGCAATTCAGGGACTTAGGCTCTTTCTAGACTAACTCCTTATAAAATGGCCTTGCCTTACCAATAATCATCTTTTGTCATGTTTCTTTGGTAGGAGCTATTCACCTGGGTCTGTTTTCATTCATGACGGGCTACAAGAGAGACCAGATTTTATGACTAGAATCGAGTGTTCTCCATACCTTACATATGCGTTTTTAAAATCCAATAATTTAATCCAATATTCACATAGTAATATGGAGTTAAAATATCTGGAAGCTAGTTGCTAAGGGAGATTGCTTCATGGTAACGAAGTCCCTTTTGATAGCTTGGTTTTATTTGCAAATATGCTGCAACCAGATGATTTTTAGTGGTACTTCTAATTTATTGATATGCACAATTTCTTACTGTCTGTTTGAATATATTGGCAAAGCCACATAAATTCCCCAAGTGTCACATCCTGTCTGCAATTATGTGGAATATTCTCACCTTTTCTCTGTCTCTACAATGTTTATCACGCAAGAGAGAGCTTTTTCGTTGAAGAATTTTTATTTAAGCAGTTTGCTTAACAATGGCAAAACACATCATCTCTCCCTAGATTTGTTTTGAAAAGGGAGAAAAGCAAAAATCTTCTTCAGCTGGTAAAATGTGGGACTGAAGGACAAGAGACACAGGAAGCAGGTCATAGATTATTAGGCTGTAGAGCAAGTAGCTTTATCTGTATTATTGTTGGCCTAGGGTTATTTGGTTTTGCAATCTTGTGTTTTGATATGGCAGGTGCCAATCTTAATAAGGCAAATGGAAGATAAGTATTGCTGATAGACAAGCCTCTGAAGCATTCTAGTGGAGCTGAGCTGATTATGTTGCTTATGATGCTGAAAATTCAACCCAGAAATCAGAAAGAAGCAAGAATGTGTGCCCCAAAGTAGTTGTGATCAGAGACTCAGCCCTTGCAGGTAGAATTTGGGTCCTGAGCTTCCTTCTCTAACCAAGAGTAGAAACCTCTGGATTTGGGCCTGCAGGTCATCAGCTTGCTGACCTGCATGCTGGCTTATGTGGATGGCTTATGTATTTAATTTATCAGAATGAAACAAGGTGAAAGCAAAACAAAATCAGTGATAAAAGAATAAGTTGATATTTCAAGAGAGCCTTTATTTCCAAAACATTTCAGTCTCTTAGGAACCCTGAACTGCATTGTTTCTTTTTTCAGCTGGAGAAGTCAAAGCTGGAGAAGCAGCTATTTTGGGCTTGTCCTTTGACCTGCGAGATTCTCTGTCCATAACATGAACATATTAGTGTTGTGAAGTCCTACCAGGAATCATAACAAAGACTTAGGATGACCTATATTGAATCCCCTGTTGAAGACAGAATCTGAGGCTGGCTGAAGTCTGATTTCTTTTTTTTATTTTTATAATTTTTTTTCATTACATCTTAACATTCTACATTTCATTGTGTTTCAGAGCACATTCTAGTCACCAGCCGATTGCCTCTCATTTCCATATCTCCTTTTCATTGACATTCATACTAGTACTAGAGGTAGCCTTTATATACTTTTTTTCTCATTAGCCAGCTGGAACAATTATTTATTATCTAACACAAACATTTGAAAGCAACTCAGCTGGGTATTTCTAGATTAGGGTTTCAGCTGAGATCCTGGCTAAGGTCATTGTTAGCAAAAGGATTCACCGGAGTTAAAAGATGTAGTTTTGTAAATGGCTTATTTACATGGCTGACAAACCAGGCAGGCAATGGACACAATGCCACGGTTCGCCCCTAACCAAGTCTCTGCATGGTGCTGTTGGGGTGCTTCCACAACACAGTAAATGGAAGTGAGTAATCCCAGGGAAAGAAAACGGAAAGCCTCCAAGACATGTATGGTCATTTCTGATGTTTTCTCAGGGTTTTGAAGAACATCCCTGAAAAATGTAGATAAATTCTGTGTAAAGGTATATGAGGATTATTGAAGACCATGTTCAAAATTGGGTACCAGAAGAGCCTCAAGGTTTGAAGACAAGCTCAATCAAGTACTACAGACAAGTTCAACCAAAGACTACATTTTCAAATAAGTCAAGTATTTCAATACAATCCTCTCTCTCTCCACTGCTCTCTCTTGTTGGGGAATCCTTGGCCTTCAGGGGATGGGCATTGGAGAGCGCGCCCGAGACGCCGCCCTTCCCCCAGCCCTGGGGAATGCGGAAGCAGGCCACAATTCTCTGGGTCTGGAACCAGAAGAACCGGCTTTGCGAACAGCCCCCAAACTTTCTTGCCAGCCCATGTGCCCCCAGTCTCCCCCTGGCCTGGCGCTTTCCGAGTGACATTAGCTCATGGGCGGTTCCTATGGCAAGCTTGCCAGCCTATCAGCGTCCTGGCCGATTAGCCCTCTCTCCTCCCTTCCTACCATTAGCCTTTGCCCCCGCCCTAATAAATCAGATTGCTCACGAAGCATCTCTGCGTAAGCCTGGCTTTCTCCACGGGTAAGGAGGTGGGCAAAGCGATCTCGTACGGCCCCGCGCACCTGAGGTCTTTCCTGAGCCCCCTACTCCACCCTGGCCTTACCTGCGGGTCAGGTGACCAGGAGAGAGGGTGAGAAAGGGAGCTGTGAGAAGCATAGCAGAGCCTTGATCCCCGGGCCAGGGGAGGCGACCTGAGCCCGGCACTCTCTCTCTCTCTCTCTCTCTCATATATATATCTAGATATCTAGATATCGATCTTTTATTTCATATATCTATATTGTTTGTGTCTTGCATATATAACATAATCTATTGCATATGATTATATATCTAGATATATCTTTTATCTATCAATCTATCAATCTATCTATCTATCTATCTATCTGCTGAGTTAAGCCCTTGATGTTTTGGGTTTGCTTTGAATCTAGCACTGATTTCAGTAACTAAATGTAAAAAGGCTTCCTACAAATAGATTGGAAAATGTGTTGCTTGTTAAAACAAAAACACTTGTAAAATAATACTTAATTGTATAAGCATTGCTGCAAGGATAAATGTATATATTTTTGGAGTTGACTTCGGACATTAAATAACAGAAATGCATAATATATATACATATATATTTGCCTTTCTCTCAATACACACACACACACACACACACACACACACACACACACACACTTTTAAGTCTAGCTTCCACATAGGAGAAAAAACAGGCATGATTTGTTGTTTTGGGGCTTGGACTCAGGTCCTGGGCTCTATCCCTGAGCTCCTTTGCTCAAGGATAGCACTTTATCACTTTGAGTCACAGTGACACTTCCAGTTTCTGGTGGTTAATAGGAGATAAGTGTCTCACAGTCTTTCCTTCCTGGGCTGGCTTTGAACCAAGATCCTCACTTTTCAGCCTCCTGAGTAGCTAGGATTACAGGTGTGAGACACCAGTGCCTGGTTGACATACTACTTCTTGAAAACCTATTTTGTGGTATCATTTCAATCTGAGGATTTGTCTGTCTCTAGTATGATATTGCACACCACAGCCTGGCCTTCAGAGAGGAGGAGAAATACAGGAAAAGAACATTGAACCAAGAATGATGCAGTAAAAAGATTCTCAAGGAAGCACATAATGTGTAAGTCAAAGTAGAAAAAGAGTTTAGTAGGTTTACATTATACTGTATGTAGCACAGAAGAAGGAATGCAGCCTTTGGTTGCTGATCACTTGGCTCGAGGCATCTTTCCTATAGATGAATGAAGCCAGCCATGGAATGCTTGCTCACCAGGAAAGGACCAGGTCTGTTTCCCTAAAGACCAGCTTCCCTGGCTGGTTTGCTTCCAGTATCTTCTCTCTGCTGAAACCTACTTTGACTTTTGGCAACAATGCCATTAAGTGGAGGGGAGACAAACTTGGTCTGACAGATTTTAAAGTTAATAGCGTCGTTAAAATAGCTGTCAAAGTAAACCCTGCCAGAATTCATGGCACTCGTGAAATTGAGTAATTTGTTCAAAATCTTATTATCCTGGGAACATGTATATTAGGGAAGGGAAGATGAGGTGCTGCTTAATGTTCCTTGTAACTAAGTCTATCTCTTCCCCTAATTCTAACACATGGCCAGAAGAAAGGAGCTAGCTTTCAATTGAAAGGGACAGCAGGATGGTTTTTATTTTTTTTTAATAGAGGAAAGCAAAAACCAAACTTGTTTGTGTGTGTGTGTTCTTTGCCTGTTTTACTTTTTTTCCTCATCCCCAAACCACACGAATCCCTTCAGAGAACATGAGGATGGAGCTAACCCCCAACCTGAATTTGAAGTTGGACTAGATGTGACTCTGTGGTTAAGGATGTAGTACCTCCTTAGGGTGCCTTGAAGAGAAGGAACTCACACAATAGAAGCCGCTGCTGGGTAATGCTTTCCAATCACTGAAGCTGTTTTATGATAAATATTGTATTCAGTGGTATGTATTATGCATGCTCTTTGCAGAGTGTCTGCAAACTAATCTCTGGCAAGCACAGATGACAGGAAATGCTTAATGCAGTCATGGGCAGCTTGGAGACATGCTGAAATTCAGCGCGGGCAGTCCCTGTCTTACAGGACAGGAAGTAGTGCTCCCCAAACTGGGACAGTAGGAGTCCTCAGTGCTATGGGTACTTTCCTTTATCCAAAATGCTTCCGGCCCTTCAATGTTTAAATAGGTAGGTATGATGCAGGTGAGAATTCAGACATGGTACCTACAAAGTACACCAGTTGGAATTTGTCTAAATTTTTGCCTTCCTCTTTCCACCTGAGGAAGTTGGGGTGGTGCTTAAGTGTAGGTCATCACTCTCAAGGTATTTGTTGGTATGATGTAGGTGATAGACTATTGTCTATCTAATAAAATCATAGTATTTTGACTGGGAGCCATGGTATGTATAGAGAGAGTAGAGACAGGGGAGCTCCAGCAGTCCTTACCAAGTTTCAAGTCCTTATCAAGGCTTCAAGTTTCATTGGCTGAATGAACAGCAAAAGGGAAGTGAAGAATTCTTCACTTCTTGTGGAAATGAAGAATCCAGGTATTTGTCCTCTTCAGGTCTCTAAAGGACTATCAAAAAATGTATAATGTTGCTTCAGAAAGACCCTAGGGATTGTCTCCAAAAACCCCTCTACCTCACACTAATTTTACAAATGACTAAATGGAAACCTCAGAAGCCAGGGTGATAAATTGTCTTAATTAATGGTATAGCATGAATTAGTGCAGCACCAGGAAAAATCAGTCTTGTTATTTCTCTCCCCTTCTAAGATATCTATAGTAGTGAAGAAGACTGGGATGTTTTCAAGCTATTTTGTTTTCCTTGAAATATAGGAAAGAAGTATCAAAGCTATTACTTCTTCACATATCTTCTCAGCCTTACTGTCTTTCTCTTCTCTTTCTGGGTCTTCAATGATACTAATATAATAATGTTTCTTTTCCTTTGTATCTCATAATTTTATGAAGTTCTACTTACTTTTTTTCAGTGTCTTTTCTCTTTTCAGATTGGGTAAAATTATTTGAACTGATTTCAGTTTATCATTGATTCTAATTTCTGTCACTGTAATTTTTCATTCCCATTTCTGGTATAACAAGTTATTATATATTGTATTTTAAACATCTTGCCTAATATGTTAGGATAATTTGTATCCTGTCGAAATATTTTCTTTTAACAGTCCACATACTATTCATACTTGACATAAATCTTAGCTCTGTAGGCTCCTCTGTCTCCAACAAAGATTTAATTTTCAGTCTTTGCAATGATGTTTCAGTTTACTTGGTTTATCTAGTATTACTGGAGTTCTCATTGGTCCCTGCTAGTTTTGCTTGAGGGAGGGATTTCTCTGGATTGGATCACTTCACTGTTGCTCAGAGTGAATGAATCTCAGGACCACAAACACACTGTGATTTCCTGGACCAGGCCACCTGCTGTGGTAGGGTTTCTTAATGGCCTTTCTAGGCTGCCCTATTATCTTTTGGTGAGGAAGAGACTGCTTCTCAATAGCAGGGCTTTCTTTCTATCCATTCCTTTTAACTTTTGGTGACCTACTTTATTTTCTTCCTTCTGCTCACTTAAAACTTCTCTTTATTTCATGGGGGAAAGCACACATTCTTTTTCTGTCTAGTTCCTTGAGCTGTAAAGCTAGGGTTTCTTTTTGGTGAAGGAAGCGTTCTTATATCTTCTGGTAGGTGTTTGTTGATATAAACCTCCTTCTTAAAGCTACTTCTGATGTAGCCTATCAGTTCGATATGTTGTGTCTCAATTTTCATTTGCCTCAGGATATTTTTTTGATCCTGCATTGTAGTAACCATTTTTTGTTTGTTCTACAAAAGAAAAGAATAGCTTTAGAGTACTTGAAGCTGAATATAAACTAGATCTGAAGGTGTATTGTGTGTGTTTGTTCATAGGCTCTACCTTTGAAGGGGATCGGGGTGGACTCATTTGTCAGGAGGTGAAGATGACATGCTCTTTGGTTTATGAACCTTCCATCCAGCTCCTTTCACAAGTTGGCTTTGTGTGGTGGACTCTGCACAGAAGCACTGAGATTCCTTGAGGAACGACACAAAGGTATGTAAATTGGAAGTTTTGTAATATGAACAATACCATCTGACTGGCTGTAGGGAAGCAGCTGTTAATGCAGGTCAAAATATTATACAATATGTGCAGAATTAAAAATTGACATTAATTTTAATGAATGAATTAATGTGTTAAAACACAATTCGAAAGGCCTAGAATGAGAAGACATAAAAGTGTTGATTACTGCAAGATGCATAATTGGGTAATAATGCATGTTCTAAAATGTCGCCGTCACTTCAGTTCTCCATAAACTTTGCATTTATACCCTGCACGACTCATTAAAATGAATAAAACTTAGTTTCAATCGATTCTTCGAGGACTCCTTCATTCAGAATAGAAGTAAAGTGAAACATTTTATTATGGTGAATCTGAACATCTTAGAGAAAACAATTAGGATTTGTGTGGCCTATTTTCCCATTCTGAAATCATGTCCAGTCTTTTTGACTATGAAATCACTTAGGTAATTTTCACTTTAATTTCTTACTATTTGGATTTGTTTAAATTTGAGGCAATTCTATTTAATTCATTGAAAGTTTCTGGAGCCTGATATATTTGATCTATAAAATAAGTGAGGTGGGTTAATAGAAAGACATGTGGAAAAATATCTGGGCAGATAAAATTTTACATTTTAAGTTAATGTTTGTGTAAACTGTGCTAGATCTTGTGGAGAATGATTATTGCTGGTGGGGAATGCGGTAACATACAATGTACACATTGGACTGCATAGGTTCTGTGCTCTCAGAACTCACCTCTGGCTTTAGAAACAAGCAAACAAGACAAAGCTTTCTTTACTACAGTGTAGAGTTAAATGAGCACTTGCATACTCTAAGGAGGCTAAGGAGCAAAGAATTGTGTTCAGTTTCCAAGACCAGACTATATATCAAAAAAAGGGAGGCTGTGGCATTTGAAATGAGTAGTGAATGATGTATGAAATTTGGATAGGTTAAGAGGGCAATGAGAAGTTGGTATATATCACCAAATAGAGATGGAAAATCAGAGGTTGTCTTTAGGAAACTTAGAACATTTATTTACTGTTTGGGACAAAAGATGCATGAAAGAAGTATGTTAGAAATATAGCTTGAGCTAAGTGCTGGTGACTCATGCCACTCAGGAAGCTGAGATCTGAGATCATGGTTCAAAGCTAACCTGGGAAAAAAATCTATGAGGCTCTTATCTCTAGTGAACCAGGAAAAGTCTGAAAGAGGAGGTATGGCTCAGGTTGTAGAGCTCCAACCTTAAGCTATAAAGCTAAGGGAAAACACCCTCATACTAAGCTCAAGCCCCAATACTAACTCTGTATGCAAGTGTGTGTGCACACGCGCACACACATACACACACACACAAGAAAGGAACACAAAAGAAATATTGCTTGAGAAGTAAACTAGAAACATAGCTTTGGCTTAATAGTCAAATTCAAATTATAGAATTCAAATTATAGGCAAAAAAGCTAACCATAATCTTTAAATAAATAATGACATGGAAGAATGTTTATTCTAGTGGAGATATGGAAGACCAAGACAAGACAAAACAAGAGTTAACAATAAAGGCAAATCTGGAAAACCAGGGTTTGGATAACATTCAATTGTTCAAACTCTTTACTATCTATTACGTGTTGTAAACAGTATGTATTCCACATTGAACATGATAAAGACAAAGTATATTGATTAATTTTTAATTTACATTTAATTTTTAGGGTAAAAATAGTAGATATACTTTTTTGAAGAGAAGTCTTATTTTAGCACTCACTTAACCTTTGTAGTAAGTCCTTCTAAAGCCAAAAAGGGATGTTTTACACAGGATTCCCAGTGGTTGATATTTCTAATATCTTCGTAAGATAAGAAATCTTGGCTTACTAGACTGATGTACATGCCTCAGGCTGTCAGGAATATAAAACAAGGTCTAGTTATTATTACTCTAACTGGATCTACTTAGGTTTCTAAGTCATTTTCTCAAAGTAAGGTGTATAGTTTGATGAATCAGCATCTTTACTTGTAGAAACACATTTCTGCTTCAGACTGCAAAATAACCTTTGTTACTATGGTAACAAGAGAGAAAAGCAGATAACACACAAATGATCCTTTTCTATGGGGTTATGAAGAAAAGAAGAAGACTTGATTAAGGGAGAGAGATAGAAAAGAGAGAGGGGGAGGGAGAGAGAGAAACAGAGTGTGCATTAAAAGTTGAGAGATTCATCCCTGAGGGAAAGTTTTTGGCTTCAGTATGGGCAGGTAGAAAAATTGATCTGACAAATTAAGAAAACTTCTTTAAGAATGAAGAGGAATTTTTTTTTAAAAGAATGAGCCCTTCAATGACATGGTGTTGGAATGAACTGTTATCTTGACACAGCCAGACATAGCCTGAAAATCGCACCCTTTTGCCACAGCTACTTCCACCAACATTTTTTTTTCACTAACAAGTAGGGTTTTCACATAACCTCATACATTTTTATAGCTTTCAGATTTTGTGATCCTTCTGGATTTGAATTAAAGGGACTGAAAATATGACCCCAACACAATCCTACTTCCAATTCTATTATGATCCAGTGATCAGATTTCCAATAATTGTTTCAGGAAAATGGAGGTTGAACTAATAAAGCAAACTTAATCTAATTAAAATGGAAACTGAGGCCTTGCAAAAGAATCCCCTGAAATGATGTAGATGCTTAGCCTTCCACCAATTCTCAGGCATAGGCAAGACTTTCATTTGCTGACACATTTGAATAAACAAAGCAATATTTTATTTCAGTCTTCATTGTCTTTTTGTACTCATTGTCCAGAATGCAATAAAAAATGTTACAAGATTTGTTTAAAAAAAAAAGCAGTTCTGTGCCTGAAATCCACCTAGATGAGCTCAATAAAAATCTGTGGAAAAAAACTAGTTTGCATGTGACAGAAAGGAAAAAAAAAGGAAAGAAAATAATGAATCAAGTTATCCTCTGTCATGAAAGCTGGCAAAGTGGCATTTTAAGGAAGGAAGTAAAAACCATCAACCAATTCAAAAGAGAAATGGGATGCAAACTAAGATAAAAATCATAGTAACCTGGCTTCTTTATTCCTTACAAATGAATCTTCTTTTGGGTTACTCAGGAGTGAACTATATTCAGAACCCTGAAGGTTCTGATTGGCCCTTGTAGATTTGGAAGGAAAAAGGCGATAGTTTGAAGACTGTTTCTTCTTCAAAATGCCTTCCTTCTTGGGCTAGGTGTGTAGCTCAGAGGTAGGGCATGTGTGTATCATGCCCAAGGCCCTGGCCTTTGAAAAAAAAGCATTTGAAAAAGGCCTTTTTCTCAAACTTGGTTAGGCCATCTGTAATAATAATAATCATTATCAAATTCTTGCAAGATTAGTAAATTGCAATAAAAAAGAGAAATACATTATTCTTGCGGCTGGTTGCAGAAGTGTTAATTTTAGCCAGCAAACTACTGTGGTAGCCTGCAAAGGAGAGAAAACTCAGGAGATGCTCACTGAGAACATGCAAGAGAAAATTCTAGTTGAAAAAGCAATGAACGTTTCTTCTCTATTTTCCTGTCTGAACAGATGTTCTGCTTAATCTGCATTCACTTTACCTACTATCTTATCTTTGACCTTTCCTTTGAAATCACTCATGGAAGAGAATGTCAGTATTTACTTTCCTGCTGTGCCTCCATCTGTCTAAGTGGTGCATGGGTACACACAAATTATATTTTCTTTGTGTGACTTTGAATGACAGGAACATAACCAAGACTTCATAGGCATTGAATAATCAGGCATTATCTCTTTAGGCTCAGAATTCACTATAATGTTATCTTACATCTGGACAGTCAAGAGACTAAGAACAGAGGTTTTCAACTATTTCAGACAAGTTGTGATTTCTACAATCTCCAGAGATTTATCAAGGCAATTGCCTATGCAGTGTAGTAATTTTATTGTTTGTTTTCTTTGCCTGGAGAGGAGTCAGAAATATACTAACAGTAACATTTTGTGATATGGGTGGATTATTCTAATTATCAGCTCCAATGACCCTATTGACTTCAGTCTTAGCAATCTATTAATGATTTGGGTTTCAATATTCAATCTGTAAAGAGCTTGGGATATAATTCAGTGTTCAGATATTTTGGTAATTTCCAGGTAGGCAAAGATTTCAGAAGTACACTTGGATATATATACATATATATATTTCTGTATGTATATATTCTCTTGAATTGCTCAAATAAAAATGTATTGCTATCCTAATATATTCCATGGAGATAGACTAGCTATTTTTTAAAATACATTTTGAACATTACTTTCCTTATGTCTGATCTGTTTGATAAAAGTGGTGTAATAGAATAAATCCTAGAAGTCTTCTTGTATATAAATACCTACTTATGTTAAGTCTAGAGAGAAAAATATGTACTTATCTATTATGGCATGCTAAATCACATGACATTTCAGTGTCATAACCATTAATTGTCACAGAGATTCTGAGTCAAACTTAGAAAAATGGGTTTCAGTGAAAGCTTATGACCCAGTCTCTTTATAATTTTAACATGCAAGATGTTGTCTGTCATCTGAAGATATGACTGAGGCTGTGCATTTACTTCAAGACTAGAAAGTTAGAATGGGAAATAGCATAATCCACAAACTAAAAAATCCTCACTGGGTAGGCTCAACAGTGAGCTGGAAATGAAATAGAAGGCAGAAAAGGTTAAAAAAAAAAAAGGACATAGTATACACTACCCAATAGAAACTGACTTCATATTAATGATGTAGGTAGACTGAATATGTAAGAATGGGAGGGGGGGCGATAAACTAGGCAAACAATCAAAAGTAGCTGGAATGGCTATATAAATATGATACAAAGTAGATTTCAGGACAAAGAAAATTACTGGGTTAAAGTTGAATATCAAATAAGTTAAAAATGGACTCAATGGAAGAGTTGAACAATTCTAGATGTTTAAGTACACATAATACAGCTTCAAAATTTATGAAGCCAGCTGGCTGCTGATGACTCATGACTAGACACTTGTAGCTGCTCAAAAGGCTGATATTTGATATCATGGTTCAAAGCCAACCCAGGAAGAAAAATAATTGAGACTCTTACCTCCAACTAACCATCAGAAAATCAGAAGCGGGTGTGGGGGTCAAGTGTGCTTGTGCCCACCTTGAGCAAAGAAGTCAAGTGAAGGCACAAGGCTCTGAGTTCAAGACCAGCACTGGAAGAACCACAAAAACAAAAAGTTCATGAGGACAAAATGATAGAAAGGAAAAGTAAAACGAGTCTTTAATTATGGTTGGTGACTTCAACACCCCAGTTTCATAATTTTTAAAAAAGATCAGGAAGGATATAGATGAATAGAGAAAATACTTCATCAATGAGGTCTCATGACACTGATGGTACATCCAAATAACATCTCAATACATATTATTTTCATGTGCACCTGGAACATTTACTGAGATAGACCCATCTAAGAGATTAAATCAGTGAAAAATCCTTTTATTTAGCACAGCCAAGCCAGAAATAAATACCAGAAAGAAAACAGAAATTTTTCTAAACACTTGGATGTTATAAAACATGTTTCAAAGGATTTCACAGGTCAGATAGGAAGTCTCAAGTTAAATTAGTTCTTTGCATTTCTTAAAAATGCTGCTGGTCCATGGCGAGGAAGTGGGGCAGGAACATCTTTTGCAAGCACTTAAAGCCTTGCAAATCATGAGTTTATTTTTTGGGGGAAATATTTGCATTTTCACTTATAGTCCAGCTATTGTAGCCAAAGAATGCTTCCTTAGGAAATGATAGGACTTGTAGTCAGGTGTCCTGTACTGATGAGTTTTCTTCTAATAAAGCATAATTTACACATATACCATGACAGTAGTGAGGTTGCATGTGTGTCTATGCCCCTTTGCATAGCAGCCTGGTTTCTTAACACATTTGCTGCATACTTAGCCCTAAGGAGTTGTTTGTGGCTTCTACTTATGAACTATAATTAAATGACAGACCATGAATAATGTAATATTTGCCATTATTTGACATTTTTGAATTCAAAAGACCAGCAGTCGTGTAATTTGTTCTCTTACTGTCACTGCAGTCACAATTAAGCTAGCTTTTTACATTGCTTAAAAATTTCGAACAGATGTTCTAAGTTTATAACACACTGGTTTTCTTTTTATAAAAGTCTGCCACAGGCAAACAGTCTTTGTCGTTCAGGTGTTCTTCTTGTCACCACTTAAAATCTTCTTGCCTTCCTCGCCAACCCTGACCTTTTCCCAGGCCTGAGCTCCTGATTTTGGACGGAACTGGGAAGGTGGAACAGACAAGGACTGGGTTCCATCTTCACAAGGGTGGAAATAAATCTTTGGACATAGACAGTTCCACCAGGTTCCCAGAGGGAACAGGGATTAAAAGATAAACAAAGGCTAGGGGAAAATACCAGGATCTCTACTTATAAAAAAAGTGTGAAAGAAACTAGATACTAGAGAATTGTTGGAGCGGAATGTGGGTAGAAAATGTCAGGGAAGCTGGGCTGTATTCCTCGTTACTTAGGAGGCTGAGGTCTGAGGATAATAGTTCAAAGCCAGCTGGGGCAGGACAATCTGTGAGATTTTTATCTATAGTTAACCACCACAAAACCAGAAATGGCTCTGTGGTTCAAAGTGGAAAAGCGCTAGCCTTGAGGAGAAAAAAAAAAAAAAAAAAGAACTCAGACAGTGTGTAGGGCCCAAGTTCAAGCCCCATGACCACTACCACCAATACCACCATAACCAACAAAAGTGTCAGGGAAGTTGGCTTTCTTGGAAAATGGAAAGAGCAGTGGTCAAGAAATCCCAAAAGATTCACACACACACACACACACACACACACACACACACACACACACACACACACACACACACACACACACAGAGAGGATTTAGAGAAATATGTTATAATAAGAGGGTTGGGCCCAAAGTAAAGTTTTTATTGCTATTAAGTAGCACTCAGAGACTATCCTGATTAAAGCTCCATAAGACAAGGTAAGTACTAGACAGAGAAGGATACTGGGCCTAATAAAATTGATCAAAGCAGTACAATGGAGAGAAAGGCTCAGAATTTAAGTTCAACTGTTACTGAGTTGAAGAAGTCATTTGCAAAGACTTCTTAAGGACAAAGGTGGATATGTTAAAAACAACAACAACAACACATAGAGATAATCACATAGCTGTTGTATGATGTTGAAAATGTCTGATAGTTTGGTATGTTGATCATCAAAAGTTATTGATTCTGTGGAGAACTTTGAAGCCAAGGTGGTAAACCCAGGCTGGTCTCAAATTTTAAAATGAGTTTAGTGTGGACTGATTTGTGTCCTCCTAAAATTCATATTTTGAAGCTTCATTTTTTTTCAAATTTTTATTATCAAACTGATGTACAGAGAGGTTACAGTTTCATACGTTAGGCATTGGATACATTACTTTTAATCCCAATGTGAGGGTATTTGGAGATGGAGTCTTTGGATAGTAATTTTTTATCTAAATGAGGTCATGAGGGTAGGGGCTTATAATGGGGTTGGTGCCCTTTGAGTAGAGATGTTAGAGATCTTAGTCTTCTCTGTGTAAGGACACAGTAAGGGTATTGCCCTCTTCAATGTGAGAGCATCATCATAACCTGACCGTGCTGGATCTTTGACTTTGGCCAGGCTAAGCTTATTAGAAAATAAGCTTCTTTTGTTTAAGTCATCTAGTCTAATGTATGATATATTTTTTAATGGCAGTCCAAACTGAGTAAGGCTTACTTACTTTATTCCTCATTTATGCTGTTATTCATCATTATAGCATCTGACTATATAACCTAATTTAGATGATGAAGTTTTATGAAAGAAATTTAAAAAGAAGAGGTCTACTATTCATAAAGTTTGGATTGCAATATAGTAATGAAAATACCAAGAAAAAAATAAAAGTAAAGAGAGTAAGAAAGAGGAAATAAATGGAGTCTTATGGGAAAAATTAAAATGTCTTTGAGTAGAGAAGTCTGAGAACACTATTGGAAATTGACCAATCATCTTCTACTAGATTCAAAGAACTTACACAAGGTTTGCCAGTCATCCTAAGAATAACCTTATGAGAAAGGTAACATACTCTTATTGCTAGCCATCTTTTGTAACTTAAAAATAAGACCCTTGGAAGTAAAATAAAACTTGCCCAATATTGTAATAGATCCATTGAAAAAGGTAGGCTCAAGCTTTCAACAGCATTGATATTCTTTGGAAGGTTTACCTCAAAGAAAGCTAATTGGAATGTATCAACCCAAGACCCTTAATTTATAATTAAACAAGCCCAGACCATTTCAAACAACACTGTGCACATCCTCAGTGAAAAGAGAAATGTGATTAAATGGTGCTATGCTTTGAAGAATTTTTCTTCCACTTTCCTTCTCTGTGCCTTCTAGCTCCTCTCCCTTGAAAGCCTGGAGTTTGTATGACAATTAATTTATAATTGACCTCTTGTTTGTTTTTCCACTGATTCCTGTGCTCTTAAAGCCCTGTAAAATTTGCTTCTGATTCTTAAAGGAAATATTCTTGTTTTCAAAACACACTTCACAATTGCATTTGGCAGTTAGGCTGAGGTAAGAGGAAACTTCCTGGTGGCTTGACCACATTTTATTCTTTTTTTTTTTTTGGCCAGTCCTGGGCCTTGGACTCAGGGCCTGAGCACTGTCCCTGGCTTCTTTTTGCACAAGGCTAGCACTCTGCCACTTGAGCCACAGCACCACTTCTGGCCGTTTTCTCTATATGTGGTGCTGAGGAATTGAACCCAGGGCCTCATGTATATGAGGCAGGCACTCTTGCCACTAGGCCATATCCCCAGCTCCCACATTTTATTCTTGACATGGGTGAGAGTTGCTTAACTGTGGTCTCATTGCAATAATTTATTTGCTATTAGTATGTTTTCCTGCATGTATATTTCCTTGTAACTTCAAAATCATTACAAAGCAAAAAAATAGTTGATTGGAACATAGGTTTTCTTTTTCCAAAAAAATAAGACTTATATTGTTTATTCTATATATAATGTGGATGATAATTAAAACAATTAAAAAACAATAAAAGTTTTCTTTCAAAAGCCCATAGATCCTCAAAGACATCTTTTACTTAATAATAGAGTCCTTCAAATACAATGCAAAGTAAGTCCAGCTTTACCTGGTTTCCAGCCTCTAGAAGTTATTGTTTGTTTGTTTGTTTTTGTTTTCCCTGCAGCTGGATCACTTCATTTTCTGATGGTGATCTTTTTTCAAATTCTCTCGAGCTTACTCCTAGGGATGAAAGATTTAAGAAACCTTAATTGAGCATTTTGTGATTCAGAATCTAAGTGAAACTTCAGTTTCAGAACCAGGAATTTTGGCCTAACCCAGGCTACCATAAAAGTGTTAGCAACTGCTTCCCCATATTCCAGTGATGAGATTAAAGCCCCATTAAATTCTCATGGAGACAATAAATAAACTGGACTTGTTGTGATCCTGGTTGTAGGTAGAGCTTCACTACTGCAGTGGTCCTAATGACAGGCAGAAACCGAAGAATTGCCTCTCTTCCAGTTACTATAGCCTTTAAACCACGATTGAACTGTAGTATGTAACTTCTACACTAGTGCCTGCCTTTTCCATTGAAATATGTCAGTTGCTATTTCTCATTATTTCAACAGTTTTTTCCTCTTTAAATCAAGACTTTTTTGAAAGTAGATGAAAATAGAATGATCAAGGCAGGACTATCTCACACCAATTTAATAGAATTGTTTATCCAATTTTGACATGATAGTGGTTTGATTGTCAGAGATACAACAATAACTTTGACTGTACAAAATGTGTTGCTTACGAATTGACCCTATCTGATAGTTTTTTATTGAGTTCTGGTTGTGGTAATTTGGAAATGGAGCTATTCCAGCCTTCGTCTCTGCCATGATCTCTGCCATGGTCCCGGGAGAATGTATGATTTGATGAAGATCTATTAAAACAAAGCACTTCAAATAATTATACAGCTGTACCATATGTGATACCATGTTATAGAAATCTGTACTTTCCAGTCTGCTGTAGTAAAGAGAGCATAGACTGTGAGAGCCAGAAAGATCTGGAAGTTTTCCAGCCCCTGCTGCTACCTCTGGGAAAATACTTTCATATTGATGGACTACAGAAATCATAAGATAAGGACAAAATAATTTCCTGGATAACATTATGGATTATGTATATAACAGTTTAGGTGGTGGACCCCCCAAATCCCCCTTTTTTGTTGTCAGTGGTAGGGCTTGAACTAGGAACCTGGGCCTTGTGCTTGAGCTCTTTTGCTCAAGGCTAACGCTCTACCACGTCCACGTTTGGTTTTCTGGTGGTTAAGTGGAGTCTCAGGAACTTTCCTGCTCAGGCTGGCTTGAAACTGAACCCTCAGATCTCACCCTCCTTGAGTAGTTCTGGATTACAGGAGTGAGCTGCTGGCACATGGCTTCCCGCCCCCCTCCCCCCTTAATAAGACATTGCATTGTCTTGTTAGGTCCTGCCTTGCTATTGTATGCTTATTGCTGGTTATACCTCCTCTTAGTTCACTTCTCTATTTTTCACGTATTTTGATATTTATTACATGCAAAGTCTTAACCCTAGTCTGGGGAATATTTTAATTCATTAAGAGGACTTTGTTTCTTTCTTATTTCCTGGTAGGCAAAATAATGATATCTTCTTTTTAAAAAGTGTTCCAATTCTCACCCCTGGAACCTGTGAATGTGCTATGGTACTTTGTAGACAAACTCCAGCCATCTACATGGAAAATAGAGAGAGTATCCTAGATTATCTGGGTAAATTCCATGTAATAATCTGGATCCTTAAATGGAGGAAAAGAATGGCAGACAACTCACAATCATAGACAGATTAGAAGATGCTGCTTTGTTTTTGAAGATGGACTGCAAAGAAGGAGCCAAGGAATGAAGGTTAGCTTCCCATGGCCAGCAAAGGCAAAGATCCTGCTCTAGAGCCTTTGGAAGCAGTGCAACTCAGTTTGAGCCCAATGTCACAAATATGCTCCCCAAGGACCATTGGAGTCACAATGATAGACAGGAAAATAAAAAAATTCTCTCAGCTAGGTGAAATTTACTTCTGTAGAAGGGTGTTCCGGCCACCAAAAACCTGGCAAGCAAGCACATAGAGAAGGCAGGCTGTGCCAGTATGTATTCTTAGTGCAGCAGGCCCTGTTCCTCTGCTCAGACTGGTTGAGTTCAGGTATATAATCGGCTCTTGAATGGCTCATTTGAATAGGGTATACTGTATTTACAAAAAATGATTTTAAAATAAGATTAACAGTTCACAAGTAATCTCAAAGTATACCCATCCACTGCTATCTCTCCCTCCTTCCCTCCCTTCTTTTCTTTCTAATTTCTTTCTCTCTCCTTCCTTCCTTCCTTCCTTCCTTCCTTCCTTCCTTCCTTCCTTCCTTCTTCTTCTTTCTTTCTTTCTTTCTTTCTTTCTTTCTTTCTTTCTTTCTTTCTTTCTTTCTTTCTTTCTTTCTTTCCTTTTTTTTTAAGTGGGGCAATCCTTTATTTTATACACTATGAGGAAGAGATCTACAGGAAGCAATCTTTCCAGAGAAACCCAGAGAACCTGCTTGGGGCCTGACCTTTCCCTGGCCTTCATGTTGAGATGGAGACTCCTTTCTCAATTTTCTAAGCCCACTGCTTCTTGATGAGTCTGAGGCACTTTATGGTTTTCAGTCCTAGCAAACATTCCTGGAAATCATCAAGTTCTATCTTGGTCTTTCTGTGCTGGATCATACCAATTCCATTGCACATTCTATCAAAAGGTTGGCATCAAGACGCATACTTGAAGGGCTGCTCAGCAATCTAGGTTGTCAAGTGATGATCTAGGCTAATGCCCAGATTTTTCTGCAGGTCAAACAAAGGCATGTGACCTGGTCTCCTTCCAGGACTTGGATGGAGAATGACTTGCTAGGCAATGAAGCTGCCTGCCATGTTTCTGCTATTTCTTGAATAATCTGGGGCCTGTTGTAATTCCATTTTGAAACAAAAACAAAAACAAAAAAAAGTCTAAGGAAAAACCTTACCTTTTACAAATCAGGTCCTCTTTTCCTTAACAAGATCCAAGCCCCTATCCAAAGCAGGAATTTTTATGCCATACACTTTGATACAAAAAGACAGTTTTTCTCACACCCAGTAAGTTCCATAATGAATTTAGGGCCACAAGAGCTATCACATAATCAGTGTATTTGTGTTGCTTTAAGCCACCATGTTTGGTGTAATAATTTGTTTCAGGGATAATAGAGGGAGTAATATACCTCTTCTTTTTACCTTGTGGAAACCTCACCTTTTGTTATTGTGTACCTCTTCTGCTCTGTAGAGGTGAGCAAAGTACTGTTTGGTATTCTTGCTTCATACAGCAAACCATGAAACCCTCAAGAAAAGGACTGTATTGTATTTCCTGGACTACTTGCCTCTATGCTATGATTGACACAGAACTGGGGACCTGATAAGGAAAAAGATATAGACATTCAAAGAGGATAACTTGTAATAAAGGGAGTATTCACAAATCGCTGAGCAGAGTGAAGAGGATCTGATAACGCGGAGCCGTGG
Organism: Perognathus longimembris pacificus; assembly: GCF_023159225.1. Taxonomy (NCBI): domain Eukaryota; kingdom Metazoa; phylum Chordata; class Mammalia; order Rodentia; family Heteromyidae; genus Perognathus; species Perognathus longimembris. The sequence goes on from NC_063177.1 coordinate 31,048,657, forward strand.
AGGATTCTCTTGGGGGACTGAAGTTTCCCCTCTAAGTCCTAAAGGTGTTAGCAGAGGGAGTGGCTACTGGAATCTAGAAGAGGAGAAGGAAAAGAGGGAGTGAGGGAGGGAAATGAGACAGGCTGGTGAGCTACAGGCATGTAGAGGGCTGTTTGAGAGATAATACTAGCCTGCTGCAACCCTGCAGGGAAGAATGAAGGAAAGTAGTTCAACCTCTCTCCTCCCAGTTTCCTGTTGCTTGCTTCTGATTGTGGTACAGTTCTCTCAGAAGTTACAGGTCAAGAGCTTTTTATAACTATACCACTCAGTCTCTATCAGTCTCTAGGAGCAGAGATCTAACACAAGAAGTCCTCATAAAGGTGTGCTTTGCATCATTAGTAAATTTGGAGAAGGAATCTTGGTAAATCAAAGTTACTGGTCAGGATGTAAGATAGTTTGAGAACAGTCTGTATAAATACAATTCTTACTAGAAAATCCAGTGCCTAATTCAGCCTGTATGATTGGTTAAATGAACAAATTAATGAATTTGTCAGCACATGTTGGTATGCATAAGCATTACTGATCAGAGTGCCAGTCACTCCATGGATAATCCCCATGCTCTGTAAGGTGGATGGTTTCACCATTTTGTAGGGGGACGGAGTAACTAGATTCAACAATCTGCTGAATTTTTGTTACATTCAGGTACTGAGCTCTGTACAGTGGTTATGAAAGAAAGTCTGGTGTGCAAACTTCAAGTATGAGTTTCTTCTTAAAGACTGACTAATCCTTTATGCATGTTTTTGTTGCAATCCATGGCCATCCTAACATTTATTTTTGCCCTTTAATGGGGGGGAGGAGGAAAGAGAGAGAGCGAGAGAAAGAGAGAGAGAGAGACAGAGACAAAGAGAAAGAGAAAGAGGCAGAGACAGAGAGGGGGAGAAAGAAGGTGAGGATGAGGAGAATAAGGAGGATAAAGAAGAAAGAAGAAAGATGAAAGGAGAAGAAGAAAAGGCAGAAGAGAGAGGAGAGAGAGGATAGGAAAGGAGAAGAGAAGAGAAGAGAACAGAAGAGAAGGAGAAAAGGGGTGAGGAGCAGAAGGAAAGGAGGCGAGGGAAGGAGAGGACAAGAGTGGAAAGGAGAGAAACTTCCCTTCAGGATTCAAGAGGAGAGAAGAGAAATTTCTCTTAGCCTTCAACCCAAAAGGAGCCTAACCAGGCCAGTGTGGGAAATCACCAAGTAGTCCCTGAACTTAAAAATCAGTCTGGTGAAATCAAATTAAATAGAAGTCCATCTGGCTCCCCTCTACGTCGTTCCCATAACTCCTCTCAGGTGCAATGCACCTGAGTGGAGATGTGAACACTAATTGCCTGTATCCTGCCAGTCTTCTTGATTCCTCCGAGCCTTTGAAGAAAATAAAAATTACACATAGCTCTTAGGGGGAGACTCCATCTGCTTTGGGAAATATGGCATTATCTCTCAGCAGACTTAAAAGATTTTTAAACCACACCTGCTGCAAAACACGTGGGCACAATAGCTCTAAGCAACTCTCAGAGGGAAAGGGAACATATATTTAAACTTTTTTGGTCATCTTTTCTTGTTGGCTGTTGAGTTGAGAACATTGAGGCTTTGATGAGCTTGGGATGATCTTTAGATCAAATTATTAGTGAGTCCTGAAAAAAAAAATCTCATGTGTTTGCACTCCCAATCTCTAAAGGAATAGTGTTTATAAGAAATAAAATTGGGTAGATTCCCAGTCCAACTCCTCACACCTTCTAGAAAATGTGTAAAAGAAGAAGTATAAATAAAGACCATGCCTGAGCAAAGGACAAAAGAAACACACACAGCGCTGGCATTGTCCTCTCATCATCATTGCTTCTGTCTGATGTTTTATAGTTTCCTCTGGCAGGCACATCAATGGTTTTATTTAATCCTTTGAACAGCCATGTGAAGCGAGGAGAATAGATGGCCAGGAATTTTATTAGTCTTTATTATGATGTTTTTCCTGGTCGACATAGCCTCTGCTTTCACCCTTCTAGTTCATCCTCCACACCTGGGTGAGAGTCATCTATTTAGCATGTACATTTTTATCAACTCTATTCCCGCTCAATTATTTTCCTAAATAGCTCCCCATTACTTTTAGCATAAATATTGCCTTCCACATAGGACATAAAATGTCAGGGATAATGTGGTCTCTGTGAACTTGCCTGGTCTAAATATCCCAAGCCCTTTCATCATGCATGAAATGTCAACAACACCGGCTTCTCTGGTTTCCTTGGCATGGCATACACTCTTTACAAGAGAAGCCTGCAAGATCTTCCAGCCTCAAGTCCTGGCCATTCCTTACTAAATAACTTCTCTGCCCAATGAGTATTTCCTTTCAATTCATGGCTGATCTCAGCAGACCAGCTTGGAGGTTTCTTTTATTTCTTTACGTTTCCCACCTTAACAGTGGACATACCTTAACACAATGAGTTACCTTATCATCTTGTGATTTCTTGAAGGTCAGGATGAGTGACATTTAATGTTTGTATTCCCCCTCCACCCCAACCCTCCTCTCTGCAATGGGGTTGAGACCAGAGCCTGGAGATATGAATGGATGGATATGTAAAAGAGTTGCTATTGATACTACCAGCAATCATGTTGACTAGTTCTATATGTGTTTTTACCCAGTTCCTGATGGGAAAGGCAAACCTCATACCAACATAGACCTCATACTAACATAGCCTTTCTCCCAGGGGCTCTACATTGTTAGGGAACCATGAGGTGCAGATAAATTTTCTTCCATGAGCATTTAAACAGTGAGGACTAAGAACAGATGGCTAAAGCAATTGGGGGGGGGGTAGTCCTGAGATTCAGAATTTTTAGGGGGACTTTGAAAATGGTGTTGCCAGACTGAGAAATCCTTTGTACCTGATGACAGTCAGCTATTTATATAGTAAAGCATCCTCAAGTGCATTTTCTTCCTTCCCTCCCAACTCCTTATCTTTTACTTCTGCTTCCCCAGTTAATGAGTGGACCTTCTTAATAGCTGAATACACGCTGTTGAAAGCCTTTCTTTCTGAGGGAACCACCTACAGATGGGTAAGAATTTAGTTAGCGGCTCATCAATGTGTGTTAAAATAATAGATAAAACAGAACATGCAGTTCCAGATAAGCATTTATATTTTACCATAGCTATTGTACTTTCTGTCCCTCAGTTTGGAAAATACTGAGCAACATTAATTGTGGAATATCAATCTGCAGTGGCCTCTCAGAAATGAAGGAACAGATATATTTTTAAATTCATTTTTTACCTTTTTTTTGTCATTTGTGGGATTTGAACTCAGGGCCTGGGCACTTCCCTGAGCTCTTCAGCTCAAGGCTAGCCCTCTATCACTTTGAGCCATAGCTCCATTTCCAGTTTTTGAGTGGTTAATTGAAGATAGGAGTCTCAAAGGGACTTTTCTGCCCAGGCTGGCTTCAAACCATGATCCTTGGCCTTCTGAGAAACTAGGATTACAGGAATGAGCCACCAGTACTTGGAAGAACAGATCATTTTTACCTTTCCTATTTATATAGTATTTACACATATCTAATAAATAGCCTCTTTCTGGTTTTACTAATGGTACATTTAGGGTACATCATACAATGATACAATCATTCTTTGTTTTCTTTTGTGGGGAATGCTGGATATCAAATCCAGGGTCTTGAACAAGTACTCTATGGGTTCCACTAGTCATCTCCACTCCTTTCCTATTGGCATTGTTTTTGGTTTTAAGGTGTTACTCTGTAGAATCAGGCAGGCCTTGCACTCACCATCCTGCAGTTTCAGCTTTCTAAGAGCTGAGAATACAGATTATATGCTATATTCTCAGCACACACCGAGAATCTATTCTGGGTATTCCCATGCCCAGAACAATCTTTATTTACTTTTTTTTTATTAACTAGGCAATAAATCACTAAAATGTTTTCAAATCATCAAGATGATCTCATAAATGCTGGCAAAATACCTATGCTGTTCATAACTATTTTCTAGTTCATTAGTAGTTTGGTGTCAGGTGGGTATAGGTGAGGATACATGATGATAATTTCCCTATATACCATGTTGCTGGAGGAGAGTCTATATAGTTAGAGGGCTGTGAGCCAAGCCTAACTGCTCAGCTACTCTTGGCTGACATGAATGGGGGTGATGTGTTCTCCAGCCAACCCAATGCTCATCTCTCAGGCTATGTTTACAAGATAAGGGTAGAGACTTAGCTGTTATCAAATTTTAGCTGAGTAGAGAACAAAACAAAACTATTCAGATTTTGAAACAGAATGCTTATCCTGAATGGCAAAGTCCTGGAGGATGTAAAGTTTTATGTGATTGATGGACTGCTTGTGTGAGTCATTTTGATAGTTGATTCTTGCTCATTTTATTAGCCAAGGCCAAGCCATATTTCATTGCTGAGAAAAGTAAACATTTTGGTTCTGGTACTGGGTCTTGAGTCTGGGTGTTGTCCTTCACATTCTTTAAAAACTCAAGATTATGCTTGTACCACTTGAGCCACAGTTCCACTTTGAGATTTGGGGGAGCGAACTAGAGATAAGAGTCTCACAAAAGTTCCTGCCTGGACTGGCTTCAAATCACAATCCTCAGATCTCATCCTACTGAGTAGCTAGGATTACAGGCTGAGTAACTGGTGCCCAGCTAAAAGTATATGTTTTTGGGTACAGATATATTGGACCAATAGTATTAGAAAGAAGGTACTGACTTAGTCCTGAGTGTGACCTCATATTCTGCCTTGTAACAAACTCCTAGGAAATGGTGATTTCCTTTGGACCACAGTCCTTGCATCTCACCTTGAATAGGAAAGACCTTGGGAATCCAGAGAATACAGATATAAAATAACTTATCTCCCTTCACCTTCAAATATGGATCACACTAGAGTCAAAACCCACCAAAACCCACTATGGTAAAATTTGGAGATGAGGTTAAATGTTTAGCTCAGATCATGGTGTGGGTCCCCTCCCCTCCCCCGTGGTGGTCACATCTTTATCCATATTAAATTAGTTTGGATAATTGGCATTAGAGACATCGAATCAATTAGTAGTATTAGTGATGTAATGTGGTTAACTGATTCTAGAGAAACTCAGACCCCTGAAAGAATGGAAAGTGACTTCTCAGATACAATCTTTAGTCCACCAAAAAAGGAATCTAGTAGTCTCACTTTTGGAGGCAAAAGCTTTCATTCCCCTGTCCTCCCCACACACTCTCGAAGGAAAGCCCACAGAGACAGCTAGAAAGCAAAGTGTCTCTGTGGGCTGCACAGCTCTTCTATCAAGGGCAGGGAGAAGGAAAGCACGAATGGGTAGATTGGAGATGAAGGAAAAATTTAATGGAGGTTATCCTTATAATGGATGAAGATAATATTGAAACCACTTCATGATTTTTTTCTTATGCCAAGAAAAGATAGACAAGCTCTGTTATTATGTGATATCCCACTGTGCTCTGAAATAGAAAGGTTAAAAGTGGTCTAAACTAAATTAGGATAGTCGTGTTTTGCCTCTGGGAATACTGGCAGAAAAAACAAACAAACAAACAAACCGTAACCAACATATTTTGATTGTGTGTTGTTTCAAGTGTTCCCGTGAGGACAATTAGGCAGGCCTCACAGTCTGAGATGCTTGCAGGGTGGGTGACAGGGGAACAGGTGCCAGCAGCCCACAGTGCCAGAAGCATGTCTCGGAGTATGGGTGAACTGATTTCTCAGGTCTCTGTTCCACACGATGCTCTTGCAGGATATGAGACGACAGTCTGTGCGTGATTGTGGGGACGATTTCATGTCTCTGATGATTTGCCATTCTCAGAAGAGAATGGCTCAGGGTGATCCAACCACAGAAAGAAGAGTCCACAGATGCTGTCAGCGCTTAGGAGGTTTCTTCAGGCAGTGTCCATTGGCATTCATTGAGAAATAGCTTCTCTATCACTTGGTTTTGGCATAGATTATTTCTGTCCAAAAACTTTCTAAATTCCAGACACATAGATATATTCTTTCTCCTACTTTCCAGCAGTGAGCTAGACTCCCCCTATTCTACTGATTCAATTGATTGCTGGGGAACTTTGGAAACAGTCTAATCAAAACAGAGCTTCCAGCCCTGTGTTGGAAGTTGGAAAAGAAATAACCTGGTTCTAAAAATATTGCAGTTTTATGCTCAATTTTATTCACTTTTTAATCAGGGATAATAATTTGGGTCAAGATTTATATGGAATATAAAACAAATCTCCTCACAATGCTAATTAACATCATTTACAAAATCCCCCCTAAATTATTTTGGCAAAAGTTTTGTTTTGAGAGAAAATTCATCTACATTCCCCACCTTTGCCAAATATAGTTTTCCTCCCTGTCCTTACCTCTTTCCCTCTAGTCTTTTCTTTTGGTGTGTTTTGCAACACTGCTTTTGCTTGTAAGAGTGAGGCACTTCCAATGATTTTATTTTATTTTATTTTTGTAGATCTCATTTATGTCTCATTGGAGCAGCAGTTATATAAGTTATGTGGCTATATTTGCCAGTAAAGAGATCAGATTAGGATGGTGGTCCTCTTTCTAATCTTCTCAAATTTGACTTCCATATGCAGTGACCATTTTCTATCTTATTTTCCTGCCCAGCCTCCCTTCACATCTAGTTACACATTGTTTCATGATGAGGATGGGTCATGAGAAATGCACTGCTAGACAGTTATGTCATTATGATAACATTGCATAGTGTACTTAAATAGCAGCTCTGTTGTCACTATACAGTGTAAACTTAAGGGATTACCAACATACACCTTGTCCCATCTGGTGTCAGAATGTCATGAAGCAATGCACAGCTGTACTCTACTTGGAGTATTTCAAGCTAAATTCTACTGTTCCTCTTTCCTTGGGTGCTTTATACCTTATTCCCAATAAAGTATCCTGGGATTCACCCACTAGATATCTGGCTGCTTTGGCTGAAGTGTGCTCCCTCAAAATTCACACTTTGAAATGATGTATTTGGAGAGAGAGCAGAAAATATGTAATTAAAGCTAGATGAAGCCATGAAGGTGGAGCTCTGATCTGACAAGACTGATGGTCTTAGACAAAGAGGAAAAGGTTTCTTCTTCCTCTTCCTCCCCTCCTCTTCCTCCTCCGCTTCTTTTTCCTTCTGTAAAAGGTTATGTGAAGATAGGTTAAGGATTTCCATTTTTAAAAGTGATTTGAAAATCAAACCATTTGCCAAATAAAACTCATGTGTGACCCTACCACATGGTCTAGACTGCAGGTGGAGATGCTCTCCTTGAGAAAAGGGCAGGAAGTCTGATCTTGCCACTCATTTCTCCTACACCTGCTGAGGCACAGCTGGGGAGCTCAGGCCTTGGAAGAATCACAACTGTAAAGCAACTACTACAATCAATGACAGACTTCTGTCTAAGTGAGGCGGGGGGTGGGGGTGGCGAATGAGTCTCCCTGAGCTCCCCAAATATAACAGATATCAGACGTTGGCACTTTAAAAGTAATCTCAGCTCTCATTGTTTAGTGACTCTGCATGTCATTTCAAATTTAGGTGAAACTAGGTATTAATTTTTATGAACATTTCCCATGCACTCTTGTATAATTGTGGGAGGTTTAAAAATTCTTAAAGTCCCTAACTGGATGCGCCGTCTATTTGTTCCAGAGAATACTTAATTCTATAGCTAAGACAGAGGATACATTAGGGAAAATGTCAAACCATAGCCTAGATAGGTACAAAGAAAAGAGGTATAACATGGATTGAAATATATTTTTTACATTTCTATAAATGAACTGATCTCACATTTCTGTATGCTTCTTTCATTTAATAAGAATGCAAAAAAATCCATCAGTAGGGTTTATTGCTTTTACATACCATCAAAATTCTAGTTACCTTCTTGTTTTACTCCTAGGAAATTGAGAGAGAAAAATATTGCTATTGAATTTCTACTGTCATTAAAAATAGCATCAAATGTAACTCCATCTCTTTGGAAAGGCTATTTGTCACTAAGGTGTGTGTATGAAAATATGTCGGATTAGTTTACACAGCTGCTGAAGGTGAACTGTCAAGAGTGCAGATTTCTCATAATAAAAACTTAAATCACGTCACCCAGAATATACTCAAGTTTGAAATGATTAGAAATCATTTCATGATGGAATTACCTGGTAATACCTCAGAAAGTCAAGCGGGGTATTTCATAGAACAGAAGGAACCAAAGAAAAAGTAAAGCTAATCACAGGTCCTTCTGAAATCTATAATAATGTTCTAATTTACAACAGAGGAGATTATTTCAAGGTGTAAACAAACAAGCTTTGTGTGTGTTGGGATTAATAATTCTTTAGTGGATTTTAAAAGGGAAAGAGAAACAATAAAGCAAACAGGAAAACACAGTATGTGTTTCTTCTACTCATCTACCTTCACTTCATTGTTTTGTAGATAATAAGTATTTTTATGTAACAACTGTATCTGTCAATGTATGGCAGATTCTGGGGACATAATGACAAAGTTTCTACCTAATTTCATGGAGTCTCATAAATAGAGCCAGATGAGTGTCATCTGCGAGGTGTATTCACAAAGATCAAATGGGGTCCATAAAAATGTCTTTGGCAATCAAGTTTTACTGAAGCATGAAAGAATGAAGAGCTGGAAACTATGTGAAAGGAACAGAACTCTCCTCACACATTTTCTGAGTTAGAGGAGTGTTTCTCCTATCCTAGATACAGAGACACCTACTGAAACTGGAAAATAAGTGAAAGTATGAGGCACAGCTAGAAGGATCAGCAGGAAACAGGAAACCATGCTACTTGATACTAACTCATAGAGGATATTTCTTAAATTTTAAGTTTGGTCCTGACAAAGATCGAATATATTCAAGGGATGCTAGATGTTCTGTGCATACTTTGCAAATGCATGCATTGCGTATTGTACGTTTGTATGCATGGTATAATGGCATGTATGTTTGCATGCATTGTGTAATGGCCACACATCAGACTGAATGCATCTATTAGTACCAATGCTGTACATTATGTCCCCAGAATGTGCTCAACTTTCTCTTCTTCAATCAAGCAATCATCAGATTCCATGTATGGACGAGACGATGCAATATCGGTTGTATTTCTGTTTATCCAGTGTTATCTCTTAAAATAATGCATTCCAGGTTCAACTATGTTGTTACCTAGTCCAGAAGTTCCTCCTTTGTAAAGGCTGAATAGAATGACTTCATTATATATGAACATATTACATTCTCAACACCCATTTATTTGTTGACGGGCATTCATGTTGTTTCTGCATTGGCTACTGTGAACAATTCTTCAATGATTATGTGAGTGTAAATATCTCCTTGAGACAGATTTCATTGCTTCCAGATATTTACTCAGGACATACTATGGCTGGTTCATGGGACAGTTGTGGTTTGATATTTTATTTTTGCTTTTGAGGAGTCTATATTGTTTTCTACAATAGAGATGGAAATTTACATTTCTACCAACAATGAACAAGTGTCTGAGTAACTGAATAATTTTAAGTGGAGGATAGGTCATGAAAATATTTGTTTGTTTGTTTTACAAAACCTTTTTACCTGAATAAGACAGAAAATAAAATATAAACAAATAAGCATGATTCCCCAAAGTAGGATCACAGCCAAGAAGAGAGACGGTTGGGGTTTGAAATTGTTAAGGTCATCTCTATTAGGCTTCATGGTTAAGCAGAGGGGAGGAGTTAGGGAAATTTAAGAGAACTTGGTTGAATCTTAGATTTCTGAACCAAGTATATAGACAAATATTCAAGATGAAGGAGATAGAAGGAGTAGGAGCAGATATCAGGGCTGAATACAAAGGATTTACACTGGAGCATAGCTGCAGTGTGAGTTAGGTCTAGGAACCATGGTCACGTGGATGGCAGAGTGTGTTGAGAATGGTGGATAAAATGGCCCCAGGGAGGAAAACCCAAAAGATGGTAAGGCATAGGTTTTCTCAAAAGTATAGTGGAAATAAGCTGTATATAAATCTAAGGAAGAAAGCAAGCTTTGGAAAGCAAGGACTTCTGTTGAGCAGGGGAAGGATAAGAAGACACAAATCAGGACTGGGAATGTGGCCTAGTGGTAGAGTGCTTGCCTAGCATGCATGAAGCCCTGGGTTTGATTCCTCAGCACCACATATAAAGAAAAGGACAGAAGTGGAGCTGTGGCTCAAGTGGTAGAATGCTAGCCTTAAGCAAAAAGAAGTCAGAGACAGTGCTCAGGTCCTGAGTTCAAGCCCCAGGGTTGGCAAAATAAAAAAGACATAAATGTTGTTGTGGTGACTACAATATGCTAGCAGTTTTATTTTTGTCAGAACATCAATAACCACCATTCCCTGCCTTTGCTTTTCATTTCTCCTCTGAGATCAGAAATCCATCTGTCTGCTGTCAAGTAGCCAAACTAACTGCTAAATTCAGATGCACCCACATAACAGTGCACTAAACTGGAGAATTAACAGGCAGGATGACATACACAAATATGAAGTGATCTACATTCCCCACAGCTGATAGCAGATGAAAGTCAAATGTGGGCAAATGTGATCAGGGATCTTCATGTTAACAGTGGATAAGACAAAGGAACAGACTGGTCCTTTTAAATGCTGAAAGTATGTAGTTCATGAGGAGCATGCAAATGCCATGGGGTTTTTACATAAGTTCCTAACATTTCATCACAATCCATAAGGCTAAATTAAAGAAAGCCCTAAGAGCAATGAACATAAACACTCTCTCTGCTGATCACACACACACATACACACACACAAAATGTACACATGCACAAATAAGAAAAATAATAAGATTAATAAGGTGATCATCATTCTAGATCTAACTTAATAACACAAGATACTTTCAGACTAATCAGACCACAGAACACACACAAGCATGTGCATACACAACACACATGCTTTTGTCTTTGAGAAACAATATATACTAATTATTTTTAGGGTATTGATATGTATATATTTGTATCTTTTTTTTTTTAACCAGTCCTAGGGCTCGGGCTCAGTGCCTGAGCACTGTCCCTGGCTTCCTTTTTGCTCAAGGCTAGCACTCTACCACTTGAGCCACAGCTCTACTTCTGGTTTTCTGGTGGTTAATTGGAGATAAGAGTCTCATGGACTTTCCTGCCCGGGCTAGCTTTGAACTGTGATGCTCAGATCTCAAGCTCCAGAGTATCTGGGATGACAGGTGTGATCCACAAGTGCCTGGCTTGTATTACTTTTTGTAAGGGTCACTTTAAGGACTTCACTTTTTTTCTCACCTGGAATATCCACGGTGCTCACTCTTGGGCCTGGGAGTTGTGTGGGCTCTTGCTGTGGGTCCACCATGGAACAGCTATCTTGTATGTCATTTCATGTGGCTTCTCACAGGAACATTGTCTGTCTTCTCCAAGAGTTCAGAATGCCAGGAGCATCACTAATGCTGTCTTCTCTCTTCTTTGTACATCAAAGGAGACCTAAGGAAATGAGAAATCACTTCCCCTTAAGGGAAGGAGCAATACATATATATATGTATATGCATGTATATATATATGTATATACATGTATATATGTATGTATATATATGGAAGGAATTCTATGGGTATTTCTGAAGATGTTGTACAGTAGAGGATAGCATCTTTATTATGTTTTAGAGATCATCTATGTGTACTGATCTCATGAATAGGAATCCACAATGACATTTTGATAAAGACTAAAATATCACTAGCTTTCTTGATTACCAACTCCTTTCTGATACTTTCAAATAAATTCCAAAGTTTCTGGAACAAATAGTTGAAGCCCTTGAAGTAGTCACATATGAAATAATGCTCTTCCGGACAATAAAGGAAGATGAGCAGCACTGGGATGTCAGTAATTAAGTTCACGGAGGCTTTTATTTTTATTATCTAAAGTGTAACTTCAGGTAAATGTGTAACTTACAGTAAAGCATACACAAGATCATACTGCCTGTGTTGAAGTACATTAAAAGTAAATTACAAGCATTGTGACAGTCTAACCAAGAAAAAATAGGAGCAAGCAGAAACATAGAGAATTACTAATGAAAAGTAAACCATTCAAAGATACAGAGAAAATTGAAAAAGGAATAAGAGAACAGTTCTTCACAATATTATGTAAATGAGTTGAAAACCTGGAAAGAACTTATTATTTTTCAAAGAGAATATGAATCATCCACCTGACTTTAAAGTAGTAAGAGAAAATAGAACAATAATCTTGGAAAAACCCGAGAAAATTATTGACGCATTGTTTTTTGAAACTGAAAGAAAATAACAAAAAATTAGCTGCATGTGTCTCATGTGCTAATTCTTGCACAATTTGTAATTCCAACTTATTATTCTGAGGTGATTTGTAGGGCAGTAGGGTGGAGAAACAAGGTAAATATAAAACCTTTCTTATTTCACCAGATATAATAAATTTTATACAAGAGACATAAAAGGAAAAATATCAAATTTAAATTTCATCATTCTTGGTGAGAAATGTCCTATTTAAAAATATAAGCGCATAAAAGTATCTAGCTACAAATTGAAAGATTAGCAGCATGAATAAAACAGTTGCATGATAAGAAGTTGGTGAAAATAATAATTTATTATTAAAAGCCCCAAACAGAAGTAAAAGTATGTCATTATTTTGAACAGAACTAGTTTCATATTTAATATATAATTCTAGAGGTAGTCCCGATAAATTTAAAGATTTAATTTTTTTTTTTTTTTTTTGGCCAGTCCTGGGCCTTGGACTCAGGGCCTGAGCACTGTCCCTGGCTTCTTCCTGCTCAAGGCTAGCACTCTGCCACTTGAGCCACAGCGCCGCTTCTGGCCGTTTTCTGTATATGTGGTGCTGGGGAATCGAACCTAGGGCCTCGTGTATCCAAGGCAGGCACTCTTGCCACTAGGCTATATCCCCAGCCCTAAAGATTTAAATTTTAAGACAAAGATATCTGTAATTTTTTTTTGTGGTACTAAGGATTGAACCCAGGTTCTCAAGCTTTGCAAGTCTTTTACCCCTTGAGCCACTCCCCCAGCCCTTTAGCTTTTATATTATTTTTGAGACAGGATTTCTCTAACTTTGCCTGAACTGGTCGACGGTTTGCCTGAACTCATCGACATCCTTCTTCCACTTCCTAAGTAGCTGGGACTATTGGTAGCCATGACCTTGGCTCCATGATCATGTCTAACAGTGACATGAAAAAAAAATGTATCTAATTAAATTAGACAAGACAGTAAAAGCCAAAGTGCTAAAGAGGAACCAATACATTTATTTGCCACTGACAAAATAGGAGTTGACTGCCAAATCTATTTAGAAACAGTAAGAATATTAACTATACTACTTTAAAAATGACTACTAAGAAAATCAGTTTCTTCTAAGCATATGTAATTTACCCTTGTAGAAGTGGCTTTCAAACATGTAAATGGGTAAAACTGCCTTCTCCTGGGGTTGGGAAGGTGGGATGGAAGTGTGTGGGGATATGCTTTCTTTGCTCTGTTCTTAAACATTTTAGAGGGTCCTGTGCTTATGCAAATTAAGGCAAGCATGACTTTATTTTGACTAAGACTGTAACATCATTCATTGTCTTCTGACACAGTTCCTAACTACTGATCTATATTCAAGGCTGGTTCTGGTAAGACGCTGGGGATAGTCCCACAGGAGTCACCATGACAATTCTTGGGGTGGGGTTGGTAGGCACTTTTACCATCTGAAGGCCTCAAATGCTTTCTTAGTAAAGCATAATACTATTTAAACCAGTTGTGGATTCTGGCTGGAGGGATGCCCTAGCCTAATGTAGGCAGGATACCAGTATCCAGGCTAAAGGCTCACCAAGACTGCTGCTGCAGGCACAGCAAGGGGCTCAGATTAAAAACCCTGAGATTACAGCAATCATCCAACCAACAGTGATCCTGCTAGGAAATCAACACCTGAGGTTGTGCTTGGGAATGGAAAACTTGGAACCCATCTTGGCATAATTTCTTCAGCTGAAGGGACTGTATGGAGGAACTGGTAGGTAGGTCTACACACCCACAGCAACAGCTTTCTACTGAAAAGGACAAAAAACAATGACAACAAAAGGATTGTTGTACTTTCCCAATTCCTTCTACTTGGGATCTGTGGAGAAAAACCTAAGTAAATCTCCTAGATTCTCAGATATGTCAAAGGGGAAGTGGCAAGAGAAGATGTAACGCTTAATTGCCCAAATCTAGCAAGGCTTAAAAAAGCTCTGGATTACATATTTATAAGCAGATTTTAATGGAAGTAGATCATTAGTTCAATCTTAAATGAAAAGGGATTATAGCAGGAAAGTCAACTGGCAACAAGTAGCAAATGTGAAATAGATTTTTTTTTTTTTTTGGCCAGTCCTGGGCCTTGGACTCAGGGCCTGAGCACTGTCCCTGGCTTCTTCCCGCTCAAGGCTAGCACTCTGCCACTTGAGCCACAGCGCCGCTTCTGGCCGTTTTCTGTATATGTGGTGCTGGGGAATCGAACCTAGGGCCTCGTGTATCCGAGGCAGGCACTCTTGCCACTAGGCTATATCCCCAGCCCGTGAAATAGATTTTTTGCCATTGTAAACTGAATATCTATTCTCAGGATTCTTGTTATTAACTGGGCTTCCTTTGGATCCACCAGTTTCCTAGTGCTCAAGAAGAAATGGTCATATGTTTTAATTAAATAAAAGGAAGAGAAAAGAAACTAAAGGACACACAAACCCACACTGTAGTCATGATTGGAAGTTGGACACTTGAATCATTCAAGGGAAATGCTGGATTGCTTTGCCTCAGTTTTCAAGCTTGTTGGCTTCCCTGTTATAAGTAGCAAAGTAAGTAAGAGATTCCATGTGTCATGGGTCAGAGAATAGCTAGAGAGTCAGACCTTGCTTGCCACAGCACAGTTTTCCCCAGAGATGTCATTGGAATTAGAACTATTATCATTCATAAGAGAACTCCTGTGGTTATAATGTTGCCTCTCATAAATAAACACACACAATTTTAAAGGAAGATCACTGTGTTTCTTTTTGTTCATAGCTCCCCGGAAGCTTTGATCTTTTAAAAATCATCCCTCCCCCCAAAAAAATCAAGAAGTAGAGAAATCACTAGTTACAGGATATGGTTAATATCTTCCTTTCTGAGTCTGTGGTTTCTTCAGATTAGGCTGGGATATAGCTTTTGTTGTATAAGCTTTCTTTGCCTCTGGCTGAGAATTTTACCACACATAAATCCTGATTACATTCTTTCACTTTTCTTCCTTCCTTTTTTTTTTTTTTTTTTTTTTTTTTGCGCCAGTTCTAGGGCTTGAACTCAACCTGGGCACTGTCCCTGGCTTCTTTTAGCTCAAGACTACCATTCTACCACTTGAGCCACAGTGCCACTTCTACCTTTTTCTATATATGTGGTGCTGAGGAATTGAACCCAGGGCTTCATGTATGTGAGGCAAGCACTCTACCACTAAGCCACATTCCCAACCCTACATTCTTTCTTACATGAATTGTTCTTTGTGCTCAGCTGTCTCACATGATGATATGTACTAGCCCCTAGCACTGTACCACACCCATGAGTAGAGAACAGCCTGATAATGTCTAAAAGTTAAAATTACCATCTCATTTAAATCTTCATGCTCAGTCACTATGGTTAGTACAATGGTAATAACAATTTGAATTTCTCTCTCATTTTTTAAAATTCTATTTATAGTGGTTACAGTTACATAAGTAAGGTAATGAGTATATTTCTTGCCCCTTCCTCATTTTCTCCCACTTTCCCTCCTCCCAGCTGCCCTCCCCCCAAACTGTAAAGTTCATTTCCAACATAGTATCTTGTGAGTATCACTGTTGTATTAGTTCATATGTTGTCCTTTGTCTCAATACTTTGTTACTCCTCTTTCCTTCCCCAAATCAGATAAATGTATATACAAGACACAAGGTACCAAAATAAAAAACAGTGACAATAGGGGATAAACCACAGGGGGAAAAATGAAAGAAAAAAGAAGTAACTTCACACAGTACATTAAAAAAAATCAAACAAACCTTTCTTTCCATATCTTGGAGTTTATTTCAATTAACATCATTTTATATGGTAATATGTACATGGCTATTGAGTTATTGTGATCCTCTGCAAGGACTATTCTAGACATATACTAATTATTACAAATGAGGGAAACCATGGAGCCTATGTTTTCTTGGGGTCTAGCTTAATAAGATTTTCACTTAACATGATTTTTCCCCCAAGTCTTTCCCTTTCCTTATGAATGGAGTAATACCATTCTTTCTAATGGAAGCATAGAATTCCATTATGTATATACACCACATTTTCTTGATCCATTCGTCCACTGAGGGGCATCTACTCTCAAATTTAGTAATGTGTTCTTCAAATTAGGAAGTATTTGACAAACAAGGCCACTATGCAGGTGGGTTGTTAATAGGAGTAGTTTAACTTTCCTGTATAACCAAGAAACAGAACTTCATTGGTACTTAACTTTCATTTTGTGTAGGGTCCTACCTACACTTGCTTGCCTTTTTACAGGCCCAGCTGGTAGATCCTCTGCCCTTCCCTGAGAATTTACAGTACTCAAAAACTTGGACTTGACCCTGGAGAAAACCCATCCACTGATCACTGTGCTGTTCTAACCAGGATGAATAAGTAGGTTCATCCAGCACAAATATTGGCTGCTATACAAATTCTCCCTTTGTCCCAGAGAGCCAAGAAAAATTTTAAACCTTGAAGGCTAGAAAGGTACATCCAATCCAAATATATCACCAGCCCAACCAATGAGCAAGTCACTTTCTAAGCACTTCATTATCACAAAAGGTAACCAAGACCCCACACTATACAGACAATAGCTTTTAGACCTAGTTACTATAATAATCAACTTCTCTGGGGGAATTCCACTGCCTTAGAGAGTGCTCAATTTCCTTCTTTCTCATTTCAAACATTCCATACTTTCCTGTCTGTCTACCATTGTTCTTGCAAATAAATTCATTCAATGATTGTTTAATCTTTAGTACCAAAGCCTTCCTGACATGTAATTACCAACCCCAAACCATTATATAGCAAAATTGCTTAATACAATCAGGCCCCAATATTGAAAGACACCTCTTAAAAGGCCCTTTCTTCCATCCAAAATGTTGTAATCATCTGAATTTTTCCCTTCTCTGTAGATAGGAATAGGACTATTTCTTTCTTTCTGAAGTTAACCCAAGAAGTAGCTTTGCTTCATCACCCAGAATTTTCTTTTTCTTTTTGCTTTGTACCATAGTGTGAACTCAGAGAGTTTTGTGCTTGCCAGCTTGCTGGCTCATCTTGTTGCTTTACCGTTTGAACCATCTTTTTAGCCAGGCTTCTCGTTGGTTATTTTGGAGATGGAGTCTTGAACTTTTCTGCCTGTGCTGGCTTCAAATCATGATCCTCTGGATCTCAGCTGCCTGAGTAGTGGCAATCTAGACCTGAGCCACCAGCATCTGGCAAGAAGCAACTTTTATTTTTATTGGTATTTTTGGAGAGTTGGCTGTCAACAGCTTGACAATCAGAAACTGGAACAGTGAGACATTCACTCACAATGGAATGCCACACCACTGTGAAAAGCTTGTTCAGATGTAGACTCATAGATCTGATGCTGTATGGAAAGAAATGGTGGGTAGACACAAGGGAAACTCCCTTAAGGCGTAAGGCCCAGAGTTCTAGGATATCTGAAGCTCTGCTTCCAAACTCAGAGAATTTTAGCTCTAAGCCTAAGTTTGGGGATCAGGCTACTCAGCTCCTGGTTACTCTCTGGAGCTCTGGCTGCCCCCATGATGCTGCTTCCAGGGCTAGGAGCCCTGATGTTTTGTCTATTTGTTGTGCATTTAACTCAGCCTGCTCTACCCAGGCTAAACCACAAGTAAGCAAAAGTGATTCAGGAAAAGTCTTTTATTGTACCTGCACTGGATCATCCCACAGGAAAGAAGTCTCCCAGATGAATTGGGAATGGTTGGCAATCAGTCTTCTCTTACAGTTTTTATGAAAGGAATGCTGTACACTCGGTTGGGATTGTAATCCCACCAGTCGCAGCATGGTGTCCGATTCCACCAATCCCATGACTGGCATAACAGCTAATCAGAAGCCTTATACAGGCACAACTTCCTTTCCATCAACCATGACCTTTTCGCTGAGTATGTAGGAGAGGTGCTCTTCCCATGCCTGAGCTTGTTGAGACTTCTGTTTCAAGGTCCAGTAGAGCCGGAGATAAGACTATCTGCGGGCAAGATCATCTGGTATTACAGCTAAAGTGAAGTCTTACAGTACTGGTGCAGACTTTAGTAGCAGTGTTCTTTATAGCTGGAGTGTACTTTTCCTTAAGATGTCCATGAAGTGGACATAGCATCGGAGATACTATAATGACAGTTCAGCAAGTTGCTATGAAGGGGCCATTTGGTTGACAGCCACTGGTCACAAAGGATGGATCTTTCATCTGTCAATGAAAAAGTGAGATTGGCCTGGCTCCCAACATCTTAGCTATTTTTGGTTTGTTTTGTTGCTTCTTTCCATTTTACTTTGATTTATTCCTTTCTGTCACTGTTGTCACTGATTTTAATTTCCGTTTTCCTTTGTAAGTTTATCTGATTTGGGGACGGGAAGCATAGAAATGGTGGGACAGAAGGTGAACCAATTGAGCAGTGAAAACCATCTTTTGGACTCAGAGCAATACCAACTATTACCTAAAATTCCAAATCTTCAAATTTATATTTTAGAAGGGATCAAACAATACAAATGACAAAAAGTGACTTTAAATGTTTGATTCCATACAACACATTATAAGATTCTTTGAGATTTAACTAAAAATTTAAAATCGTCTGGATTGTGAGAGTCAAAATATAAATTTGTGGAAGCTTGTTAATTCACACATTCCAAACTCACTCTCTTGAAAATCCTGAGAACAGCTGGGTTGAAATCATTATTTGGCTATGGACGAAAATGAGTTGGCAGGAAAAATGCTTGTGCATTTACAAGTGTAGGTACATTTCTTTTTAATTGTATTGGCAATTTTGTGGCATTTCTCTTGGCTGCACGGCCAGTCCTCTTGAATGAGAGTCACATTTCTGCTGCCTTCATTTCATCTCTACCAATCTCCCACCACTCTGTCAAAACACTTCTGGAGCCTTTTTATTTACACTTATTAACCTTTCATCAATTCTCATATCCCCAAAGGTGTCCACTGGACCTTGAAGTTCCTTGTTACTTTAACCTTTTATGTGTTGCTGTTATTCTTTTATGATTCCAGCATCTCCTTTTGCTGGCTTTGTTCTTCTCCCTATAATCCAGTTAAGTGCCTCTATCTTCAGATGTGGCTTTGATTTCTCTTGATTCTTGTCCTTGGAAAACTCAAACTTCAGGTCTTCTTTATTGATTTAAAGTACAACTTACAGTATCTTCCTTTATTTCTGCTTCCTGGAAATTTCCATGCTTGTTTTTCTTGAGGACTTTGTTGTTATAGTGCCTCCCACACACCCATTATACCTGATACAAGCAAGGTTAGATTTTTTAAAAAAAATTTCTTCCTGTGCCAGAATGTTAACTCTTGAATTCCCACCAACTAAGCAAGACAGAAAGATCACTGGGTTCCTTTTAATGAACAACATTTTCACTGTATGTTTGGAATATGGAAAGTAAATATAATTTATAGATATTTCCCAGTTGTAATAATCATATTTAGAGATCCTACTGTTCACATATTTGCTTGCCTAATAAAATTAAGCTTTATCTGATGCTACTTTGTGTGTGTGTTTGTGTGTGTGTGTGTGTGTGTGCGCACCTCTGTGTGTACATGCCTGTGCACACACATGCTTCTAAAAAGATTATAAAAGGATTATGGCAGACTTTGGAGTCTCGCCTGGAAATGTTTGCAGAATTGGAGATATTGGGTATGGGCACAGCCTTTTGTAAAGCTGCAGTTTGTGGCTCATCTATAGAAATATCTTATAGTATAGGAATAGAGGTGCTTTCAACTTCAGTTGAGAATGCAAAGCATTCTAAAATATATAATTTCTGCATTGTTTAACAGGGAGCTAAATCACATATTTTTAAAAGATTAAAATCAGCATGTCTTTTCTCAATGCAACGGAAAGGATATGAATTTCATCTCAGTCAGAATTGGAGTCATCACAAACACAAATATTAAAAAAATGCTGACGAAGATATGACCACGCCATACTACCATGGTTCTAATTATCACATTAAAATGTGCAATTAACTCCTTCCTCGTGTAAAGCAATTTATACAAAGCCATCAAGGAAAGAAAGGGGAAGACAAACAGGAATCCATACTATATTCCTGGCCCACACTAATCTTTAATTCTAAATGAATCATAAAAATAAACAAAGGGAAACATTATGCAAGCAGACAAGAGCAATGCAACCATATTAGAAACATATTTTATGATGCAAACTTTTATAAATTGATATTAGTCTTTCACTGGATACAATTCTCAGCATTGCTCCTGGTTTTCTGAGTTGTGAGTAGTTGGACAAGTGAGAAGGAAGGGGAAGCCTGTGGCTGCTACTTGGTAGACAAGCATTAAGAATTGGTTCCTAGAAATATTAGATTTGTCCACATGTTATAGAAAATTTCAGAGATAAAAAAGAGCTAATTCTTCAGAGATATAGATTGTTTTAGTAATATATCCAAGCTGTTGTGAATTCAGGGATAAATTAAATGTTGATCAATATAATTAAGTTTAATTTTTTTCTCACAAAACAGGATAACAAGACATCCTAATGCAATATTTTCTAAAGGGCAGTCTCTTTCTGATGAAAAGTAATTGTGCAGAATTTCCTATGCACAAATATATGCTTCTATCTCTGGCTCTGCTACAAAGAACGTTGCATTAATTCTACAATTTCTTTCTTTTTATTTTCAATGTATTTTCTAAATGGAAACTTGTTAACTTCTCTCTGTTCTCTTCTCAAAATGTGGTTGGGGCTCAACAGATTCTTCTCTTTCCCCCCACCCCCCCACTCCAGAGTGTAGAAACCCTAAGCAATCCACAAATTCATAGTGAAAATATTACCTTTTATAGAACCAATGTGATGCAAATATTATTAGTCAGCTTTTTTTTAATCCCTAGGTCTTTCTTCACTGTATTTTTATGGCAGGATAATATTACCTCTAACTTCTGATTTCCAGGAATGACAGAATCTACCAGAAGAGCTGAGTGTTTGGTAATTATGTCAACTTCAAAGGAAAAAAAAAGTTATAGCAAAAAAAAAAGTATGAAATGAAGGCTCCTGCCCAGCACTACTTTAAAGCTGGAATTAACATTGATATTTCTAGAAGCACAAGCACTGAGACTATATGGATTGCAGAAAATAATGTGTGAGATGAAGGTCTTATGTTTGAAGAGTATGACTGCTGCTAAGGACCGTGTAAATACATTTATGAGGTATCCAGGAAATTTAATGTAGAAATGGCTGGTATGAGACTCTGCAGAAGAGAATCCAGGTTAATGCCCTTGAGTCCAAAGTTTAATATTGGCCTTTCTTGGCTATAAAGAGTACTGGACCAATTGTCCAATTGTTAAGCTTCAAGTTACTTAACTAAATACGACAAAGATAATAACAGTGCCTATCTTAAATAGTTATGGAAAATAGTTGAATAGTAATTATATATAATTATAAGTAATATTATAATTGTATACATTTTAGGTAATATTGTTTAGATTTTTATTGTTAAAATAGTTGAGTTAGTTTGGGTGTACTATTGCCATGCTACTACGTGTGTTGACTATGTTTATAATCTCATACCTTGAAAATAATTTTATTTGTTCCTCTGATTCCAAGTTACTCCAATTTATTCCATTTTGTTTTTACTGCCAATAACCTCTCTCTTTTCTTCTCCCCTACTTCTATTGTCCTTCCTCCTCTTCTTCTAATACAATGTATGAGAGGACAGTTAATGGCCAAATGGACACCTGCATTTCCCCAACCTTAATCTCTTATTGCATGTCCTTTGGGATTGTAATGAACAGGTAGATTTCAATTGAATCCTATCTACATACCATCCTGTATTCCATTCCTCTACCCCCTCTGGTAGAGGTAACAGTTACCTCATCCTAGTTAAAAGGAGGATTAAGATTCTACTACCAATGTCGTTTACTAGCTATATAATAAGAACAAATTACTCTCACTACCTTAATTTCCTAAGCTATGGAAAAATATGTCTACTTATATATACTATACATGGATGTATATATGTATATAAAAGCATACACACATTTAGATAAGTACTTACATATACTTGTATATATATTTGTTTATATCCTTATATATACATATACACATATAAATGATATTGTGGGGAGTAGAATTAAACATATTTAAGTCACTTGCATGATACTTCCCAGGCTCTCACAAGTATTATAATTATTTGTAGATGATATATCATACATCATGACATTTTTAGGTATATGTTTATAAATTACCTCATATTTATGTATGTTTGGCAGCTATAATATGTATTTTTTGATTTCTTCAATTTTCACACACACATATATCATTATACAATGTACTTGTTTTGACCAATATTACATTTTTGCAATTTCTTTACGTGTTAAATATATTTTGGTTCACTCAGTTGCTTCAAAGAGCTTAAGAAATGACGTAAATAATACTTAGAGACATGGCTCAATTAGTAGAATCCCAGCTACAAGCCATTCTGTAAATATACCACGATTTGTCTGTTGTCTTATAGATAGACATTATGGTTCAGATGTCTCCCACAGACTCTGTCTGGTCCTCTAACTTTATCTTCAATGCTTTTATTTGAATAGAAGTTGGACATTTTAATGGAGTTAAATGTACTAGTCTTTCCTTCTTTCACATCTTCTACAAAATATTATACCAACTGGTAAAGCCTTCAGAGTGTTCTGCTACATATTCTCTTTTCAATTTTTGATATTTATACTTATATCAAATCCACTTGAAATATATTTTGTTGAAGATATCAAGGAGAATACAGTTCTTTACTGTTTCCTTCTTGATTAGTTTTGAACCAATGAGTGGTTAAACACTATGTGTTAAAAATTAATATTTTCTTCCTGAATACTTTAAAATGTACTTATGTTAGCAATGTTTTAGGGTATGTGAAACACAAAGCTGTATGCATATATATGTACGACATACATGCATATATGTATACATACACTACACAAACAAGTGCATGTGTATATATAGAAATATATATGTATATATATCCTAATTACATAATCTCTTTTCAAAAAGCCTTTTACTGGTTTCCTTGTTTGTAAGACAAAAATAAGTTTTTGTGGGCTGGGATATGGCCTAGTGGCAAAGAGTGCTTTCCTCGTATACATGAAGGCCTGGGTTCAATTCCCGAGCTCCACATATACAGAAGACCAGGAGTGGCGCTGTAGCACAAGTGGCAGAGTGCTGGCCTTGAGCAAAAAGAAGCCAGGGACAGTGCTCAGGCCCTGAGTCCAAGTCCCAGGACTGGCAAAAAAAAAAAAAAAAAAAAAGTTTTTGTGACAGTGGAGATAAATTTCCTTCTCTAGTTCACTTCCTCTTTACCAATATTTCTTCATCTCTTTCCAGTGATACCCATATTTTACACTTTAGCTAAAAAGAAAATTCTGAAGGTCTTCAACCTGTCTTGGATGTTTTACAGCTCCAAACCTATGTACCTGATGCTCCATGTCCACTCAACTCAGTCCTGAAAGGCACATTTGGTGTGTTCCTGCTTTACTTTGAGACTTGGTTCAAGTGTCTTCTCTGCGAAATTCAGGCAAATTAAATGATTTTTTTCTCTTTTCATTATTGTCACTGCAATTATTTTGAAACTGCCGCTCTGGAGCTTGCGTATCTCAGTCACTATCAGAGGCCAGCTTGAGACTGGGTGCCTATCACCTCTCCACATAACTTCCTACACACCTGCATGTAACTATTCCTTTCTTGATCTTCCTGTTATATTGGGATAACAGCCGTGCATGCTAGGACTTGGTACAATGTTTGATAGTAAGTACTCAATAACATCTGTTGAAGGAATTTTAAGTATATTCAATGGATGTATGTTAATACTGAGCATCCTGGGGAATGTATTCCTTTGTTGGCTACATTATAAGAGAACATGTCTTCCATGTTTTATCGTTAAACCTTGTAATATTTAAAAGTTAGATTAGATTGTCATGAGAAATAAAATTGCATATAAATTGGAAATTAAGTCAAGATAGTCTTGCCAGGTTGCTTTGTGACGTGTCAGGTAGAGGAAGTCATTGATTAATTGTCTCACAGTCAGACTGAAATGGAACTACATAACATAGACAGAACTCTTAGCAAACCTGGCATGAATTCTTAATCTTCACAGCCAAAGTTTATGTCTTGTCTTCCAGTGTTAATGGATTTTGCTACAAAGTTCCTAGCTTGTCACCTACAATGAGTTTGTCATGGTTTGGTATTTTCCCCCATTGTTCTTTTACTTTTTACATATTTTTAATAGGTTTGTTTTGTTAGCAAAATGGAACAGAATTAGAAAGGCAGAATGTCAGGCAAAGATGATGTACTGGTACATATGAAAAAAAATGAACGAGAGTTATATCACTGTTGTAATTACTTTGAACATGCCATGTGAAACCGTAGCTTCTTTTGTCGATGATCCTCTTGTATCCCTTCCTGTGGTTGTACTTGTGCTATCACTGTATCTCATCTGAATACACTGGCTACTCTACATACTGGTATTAGAACTAGGGAAGTGAAAGGGAATATCAAAATCGAGAGACCAAGGATAGAAAGACAAATGACTCCAAAAGCAGTACTTGTAAAACCATTTGGTGTAAACCAATTGGACAACTCATGGGGGAGAAAGGGAAAGGGGGAGGGGGAGGAGAGAATGAGGGAGGAGGTAACAAACAGTACAAGAAATGTACCCAAGGCCTAACGTATGAAACTGTAACCCCTCTGTACATCAATTTGACAATAAAATAAAATTTTAAAAAATGAAAGTAGTATCTACATAATAAAAAAGTATTTTTCCATCTCTGATTTTTTAACTTCTCTCAGCACGAGCAAAGAAGCTCCTGATTTGATAGTCACTGTTTTAAGAGTGTCCAATTTCTGAACGGAAAGGGTGCACTGGGTGTGTTCATGCACACACAGTGTCCATACAGAGTGTTTTGATGAGCAGATCAAAATGTGCAACTGCAGATGGCCAACAGCTGCAAAGCCTGGGTCTCTGGAAGCCAGTGACATGGTCCTGTGCTAACAGCTCCAGCCAATGACTGGCCAAGCACGTGGGATGATAAGGTTAAAGGAACAGTACTTCCAAATATGGAACCTTTATATCTGAGAAAACAGATGAAATAAGATTCCTCTCTTTCCATCTCTAACCCTTCTCCCTGGAAGCAGAACAGAAAAGCTAACAATTATTATTTTCTCTCTTCTTTCTGAATTAGACCATAGGAAACGTATTCAAGTGGTAACCTCCTTCTGGAGAGGAAGAAATTTTTTTGCCTATGAAAACACAAGGATACCAAGAATCCAAACAAATGGTTAACAAGTTTATTTTCTCTTCAGTTTATTAGTGTTTAGTAATGCCTCTTTTGTCTAATTATACTTGACCACAATTACCCACTTCTTCTGCAGACTGACAGGTTTCAGTGTGTATTGGGTCTTCATTTCTTTCATATGGGACTTGTTCAATAAATTAGCATGCCTGTCTCTTGTTATTCTGTCATTTGTTATAGAAGTCTTATCCATGAACCTAGTGATGAGTGAGAAAAATAAATGTCTTCTCTTTTATTGAAGATCTGCAGAGAGGACCAGCCCTTCCAAAAAGGCAATTATCCATAGAAAGAGGAAGGGATGAATTGTCACGCAGGCAACACTTAAGATAACCAGACTTTGGTTGTCTTCTTCTCATTGTATACTTTTCTATCTCTTTAGTATCAAGTATGAGCTACTTATACAAGTAAAATTTCCTTTTTCAATTTTATGTGCCAGAATTCAAGTCAGGTGCAAATTGTTGTTGTGGTGTATGTTTGTGATTATTTCTCTTTTATTTATCTCCCCTCCTCTCCCTTTATTTCTCTTCCTTTTCCTCTTTCTCCTCCTCCTCTTCCTCTTTCTTCCTGTCTTCTTCCCTCCTCCCTTTCTGTTTCTTTGGGTGTAAGTTTGTTTGAATGTGTTTGGGTCTTTGTGTAGTCCAAGCTGGCCTCAAACTTTCTCAATCCTCCTGCCTCAAACTCCCAAGTCCTAAATTCAGAGATTACAGGTGTGTGCCACAACAGCCAGATAAATATTGTCTTAATAATTTATGATCTCAGGAATTCAATATTCCTAAATTCTGTTTCCTTTCCAGATTTTAAGTCCTAAGTATGTGTGTCCTATAAATTATCTGAACATGTTCAAGCAGACAGTTATACTCATGTT
Source organism: Perognathus longimembris pacificus (assembly GCF_023159225.1). NCBI lineage: Eukaryota > Metazoa > Chordata > Mammalia > Rodentia > Heteromyidae > Perognathus > Perognathus longimembris. The sequence continues at coordinate 31,075,027 of NC_063177.1, forward strand.
CCACATTTTAACACAGTTTGCTGTGTTAACTGTATCCCAAGGCAATCATTAAGAAAAATGTACATGTAATTTTGTTTTGAATCCCATATGTTATCAAACACTAGGTAAGGGAGCAGGACTTCCATTGATTTGTCAGAGCCTTGTAGTTTTCTATGTGCTATCATGTTAACCTAAACTCCTTCGTCTCCTCATTTACCATATGGAATTCATGCCATATTCTTCTGCTGCTACTGGAACATGTAATTGAGGCATTTTCCCTTCTGCCAATATTTCTAACATGAAGTCATTCTGAAATCAAGCAGGAGCTAGTCTTTTCCGTCTGGTGCCTCGTAAACTGCCATATCAAAACTGAACCAACTAATTAGGGCCATAATTGATGTATGACCAACTGAAGAGTTTTTAATGGCTCATAACATATTTGTTGGCTTTAGGAACTATTCAGCAAGAACCTGGAAGCCCACGTAATTCCCCTTTTGTCAAATGAACTTCACATGATTTCCATAGCTCATATTCAAGGTTAGCCCCTCTTCCTTCCATAATTTTTTCAAAAGGTTATATAACTTTATTTCATTTTCTTATCACTGTCCTACATGATGGCATTAGCTATGAAGTAAGTGTAGAGTAGATACTGTGATTCCTTTTGTCAATATGTCAATACAGAGATAATGTTGAAAGAAAAATAGTTTCTTAGTCCTCTTTGCGGTTTTTCATTTTGGATTTGGTCATGCAGGTAGGAAGAACAAACAACTTGATAAAACCGACCAAAGAATGTGAATCTATCTTATTGAAGGAGGAATGTAAATCATTTATAAAAGTATATGGAAACAGTCACCTACCCAATCTGTTTTCCAAAGGGTCAGTAGTCAATTCAAAGAATAATTTATGCAATATTTCACAATATTTTTTCAAGGTTACTTGGTAGACTAGCACAGAAAATGGTAAACTTATATATCCTATAAGTTGGCACTTTCTTGCTCATTTTTATGAAAATGAAATATTTACTGCTAGAAATGCCTGCCATTTTATTCTTGTTTAATACATCCTAAGTAACAGATACTACATTTTATGTTCATACAAACACTGTGTTATTTAAAGTTGCCTATTGCAACTTTACTGCTGTACAATGATGGCAGAAAATGAAGACTTCATGATTCTTAGGCCTTTCAAAAATGTATCTTGTATTTAAATCTAGATCTGTCTTCCTCCGAAGTTTCTAGCCATTCTTCTGCATTAGCTTTTCATCCTTATTTAAGAGATATATTCTATTGAGTACATTTTGTTGAGTCTATTTTAGTATATTTGTATTTCATATATTTCTCTAAAAAATGCATCTAGTTTTCTGGGTCATGTGAACCATTGTCTATAGAAAAATGAAAGGAGAGATTAAAGGAGTGAAGAGCAATGGCCAAAGGCAGAGAGAGATGAAATTCTAAGAGAGGAAAATGAATCTTCAACTTGTCCACTGGGCTGGCCTGTCACTGACAGCTAGACTATGTTGTTCTTCCATCAAACATAAATGATTTCACAGGGAGGCAATTCCAAACAGAGAATGAGAATTTGTACTCACATCAAAATTGAACCAAATTAACTGAATCAAATTAATTGAACCAAATTAACAGAAATATTTTTGCCTTGTCAGAGGATTAAAGACAAATGCAAGGAAGTAGTGCCTTTCATCTTATATCTTGACTTAGGAGCTAAATGATGGTCTATGTGCTGGAATATTTGAAAAGGAAAGATTTGAGGGTCATTGCAATATCTACATTACCATTGTCACAAAAAATGGAAAGCATATATGCAATTTTATATTTAAAAAAAAATTTTTTTTTGCCAGTCCTGGGCCTTGAACTCAGGGGCTGAGCACTGTCCCTGGCTTCCTTTTGCTCAAGGCTAGCACTCTGCCACTTGAGCCACAGCGCCACTTCTGGCCGTTTTCTGTATATGTGGTGCTGGGGAATTGAACCCAGGGCCTCATGTATACGAGGCAAGCTCTCTTGCCACTAGGCCATATCCCCAGCCCCTGCAATTTTATATATATATATATATATATATTTTATATATATATATATTTATATATATTTTATATATATATATATTTTATATATATATATATATTTTTTTTTTAGCCAGTCCTGGGCCTTGGACTCAGGGCCTGAGCACTGTCCCTGGCTTCTTCCCGCTCAAGGCTAGCACTCTGCCACTTGAGCCACAGCGCCGCTTCTGGCCGTTTTCTATATATGTGGTGCTGGGGAATCGAACCTAGGGCCTCGTGTATCCGAGGCAGGCACTCTTGCCACTAGGCTATATCCCCAGCCCTGCAATTTTATATTTTAAGAGGAGATATTAATTTTAATGTCTTATTTAACTCAATCTAAAATACTATGATTTTAATATGTGAATACATAAAATGTTGATAATATATTTCACATTCATGTTAAATATGAAATCAGATGTGTATTTTATATTTATTATTGGTTACCAGTTTGGATGAGTCACATTTCAAGCACTCACTGGCCACATATCACTATTGCATTGGATAATGAAGATTTAAAGACTGGGCAGGTATAGGTAAAGTGAGAAGAAAAGAGGCACACAAATTTCACAAGCAATTTCACTTCATTTTAGTTGAATGATGCAGTTTCTAGCTTTTCTGAGGCTTAGAGTCTCTACTTATAAATGGGGATATTTTTAACAGACATTTTAAGGATCACACAAAAACGTATAACTAAAAAGCAACTAGTAGGATATAATAAATGATACATATGTGTGAGGTTTTTTTCTTCTCAGATATTTTATTGGCTGTCTAATGCTGTGTTGGCCACAATTAAGGGAAAGAATGAAAAAATATCCTGACTTAATTGACTCAAGGATTGTAACATAAAGTTGCCTAGGTAGGAAGGATATTGGACAAATTAATGAGCTCATAAAGAGAGAAATGTGGTTTGGAGAGAGGATTTGGAATACCTGATTACCAGGACCTATATTTACATTTATTGGATATGCAGGCATCAGCAGGTCCCTTGTACTCTATGAATTTGCTGCTCATTATTTGTGTGTGTGTGTGTGTGTGTGTGTGTGTTTTGAGACAAAGTCTTGCTATCCAGTCTGGGCTAGCCTGGATTTCATGACCTTCTTTCGTTATAGGTATATACCATCAACCCTGGTAAACGAGTTTTTATTTAGCCATAAACTTTCAGAGAGCAAAGAGCAATTTTACAGGATTGTTCTGAGGATTAAATAAGGTCATATGAAAGAAAATGTTTTCTTAACTATGAAGTAATAGAAATTCTAGATATTATTAAGAGATTTAATACAGGGGTTTAAATTGTGCAGGTTTTTAGAATGTCTGAATTATGGTATTTTTTTCCTATCTATGGCTTACTGTATTTACTTTCTCTGAGACTTATTTTTTTTCAGGAAAGTAACAAAGTTGCTTGGGACAAGAAATTAAAAAGTAATAACATTTGGGCACATACATATGACATAAACATGTACATATGCACAGGTTTGTGTGCATGTGCATACATGCACATATGAGTACATATAGCTATATACACCTACATGGATATATGTACATATACGTGCGTATATATGCACGTGTGTACATGCACTAAATATATGTTTTATAAGTACATAAACATGCATGAAGACATATGTATGTGTGTATGTGTGTATGCTTTGGGAACGGAAACCATTATCAGAATCTCAGTCTCTAAGTCAGATTCCCTATACTTTAAATTCTTCTTTTTTATTAAAATAAGGAAGCTGAATGCCTCTTGTACAAAGGCATAGTAAGAACTGAAATGAGGGTCACTAAGGTTCCCTTTCCTTGTCTATCTCCAATGCATCCATCCTTGGTCACAGAATAAGCACCTTGGTAGAACTCCTTTAGAGAAATTTGCAGATAGACTGCATGGATTGACTTCTGGTCTGAATCCTCCATTTCCCTTTGAACCATGTATCAGAAATGAGGTTGGTGTCTGTGATGACAGCCAAGGGCTGTGGGAGAGAAAAAAAGAAAGCTGGCATATTTTTCACACTGAATAACTTTTCCTTGTTTTTCATCTGGAAAGCATGACTTTCCCTCTGTTCTCTAATTAAACAGAACAGCAATGATTATCCAACCAAAAGAAACAAAACCTGTCAATCTCTCCCCACCCTGCACTTTTCCTTCCACAAAAGATTGTTCTGGCTTCTGAGAAATGGCTTTAGGAACGATGCTGCAGGGTTTGGGATGAGGTTTGGTTCTTCTGCAGACTCTTCAGGGAGTTTTGCTAGTCTCAGCAGCCTTCCTCCTTGGGTCTAGATTTGAGCTGAGTTATTGTCAAATCAGAGGGAGAGTTGTCTTGTTAAATCTCCAACAAAGAGAGACAGATTTGTCCCGTTGAGTTATTAAGTTGGCTTAATGGGAGCAGTCGTCAAACTTTTTAATGGGAGAAACCTGTTGCATTTATTTGACTTAGGAAGACCTTGAAGAGCCCTTTGTATGTTGAATATATCTATTAATATTTGCTGCATATAAAGCTAAAGCTGAGTTATTGAAACTATAGGAATACACAAGGAAATGAGGATTATTGAAATGGGACATGATTGATCACCTTTGGAAAAGTTGCTGTATACGTTTGAGAAAATAAAGACCCTGAAAAGACAAACAAGAGCTTTCTTTTATTGCCAGAATGACTATGACCTTAGAAATCTTGAAAATGCCTTGGAATGCTCAGAGTGTTGGAGACCCTCTTAGAAGACAGGTGCTTCTGAGCTTCCCTTCTGTTGCAGCTGCGCAGAGTCTGGAATTGGGTTTGTGTGGTAACTGTCATAAGATCAGAGAGAGGATTTGTCACAACAGCACAATGCACATTGTAGTGTGTTCTCTGTTAGTCAAAAGTGTGTTTACCCAATTGCCTTTCACAACCCAGGTTTCTGAAGTCAATAGGCTTGAAATTTCCAGAATTGCTCATTCATTCCCAGGGCTGAAAAAGTAAACAACTCCAGTATTATTTTTGACATGCCACAAGAAAAATAGATGTATACATTTGGAGTAAAGTCATGGGCTGTTTCTGCATGAAGTCACAGCAATGATTAAAGATGAGAGAGGCATGAGAATTCACCTACTAGAACCCTTTCCACAGGTACCAGTTAGTTGAGCCCTGGAAAGGTGAAAAGTCTTGTCAATGACCACAGGACATTAGGGACTATGCTGTCTCTCAAATTACTGAAATGACACTGGAATTTGCCAGCATCTGTGATGCTTACATAAATGATATATATTCCATTTTAGCATGCAGTGGAAAGAGTATTACACTGCAGCGACGAGGCATAAAAACTTGTTTCTCTGAAAACACAACAAAACTGAGGTTGATGAAGGAAATTGGAGAAGAAAAGGGTTTCTTCCCATGGAGGTTCACCAACCAGTATAGGCATGAGCTACCACATTTGGCTTCTAGATATCTTTTCTTTCTTCTTCCTCCTCCTCCTATTCCCCCTCCTCCACCTCCTTCTCCTGATGCTTCTGTGCCAGTCCTAGAGTTTCAACTCAGGGCCTAGGTGCTATCCCTGAGCTCTTGTGCACTACTACTTCAGCCACTGCTCTACTACTTGAGCACAGCTCCACTTCTGGCTTTTTATGGTTAATTGCAGAGAGGATTCTCCTCACAGATGGTCGTGCCCAGGCTGGCTTTGAAGTATAATCTTCAGATCTCAGCCCTTTGAGTTGCTAGGGTTACAGGCATGAACCACAGATACCTGGTCACAGCAGTCATTTCATGTTACAGAAGTAATAGTTTCATCATGAAAAGCATCTCTGCTGACATCCCGAGTATCAATTATGTCCACTGGCGCCCAGCTTATGATCTTAAATGTATGTTCCATAAGAGACAATGTTTATCATTTCAGTAAGAACAATAGGATGAGCCAATGGCCAGAATATAAAATATACTTTAGCAATCTGTACTAGAGTCCTTCTTCAAACTTATGAAAAGAACAACTATAGGTTGATTTCAAAGCAAAAGAGAAATTACATCAACTATTAGGTAAAAATCCTTTGGGCATGTTTAACATACTCACCCAAATTTGGTCATCAACTTTTGGAGCCCTAAATAGCAGTATCTCACCTCTTTCTCTGCACCCTTGGAGAAGTTAATTAAATTTTCCAAGCCCCAGTTCCTTAGTTCTAAATGGTTGATCAAAACACCTATCCTCAACCTGTTGTAAAGACAAACAAAAGAAAGAAAAATAATAAACAAAAAACAAAAGCAAGCATGGTTACTGCTGCTCATATTCTTAATTAAATGTGTCAGAAGCTACAGATTCAGTTCAATTCTAGGCTTTGCTTCCACCTTTGTAAAGAGTTGGGCTGGATAGATGGGTCATTATGATATGCAGTCTATGATTCTCTGTGTTGTATTTCATATTTGTTTAATTGTTTAATTATGCACTGTATCTTTTTTTTGTTGGTTGTGGGGCTTGAACTCAGGGTCTGGGCACTCTCCCTGGGTGGCTCTTTTGCTCAAGGTAGTGTTCTACCACTTCGAGCCACAGCTCCACTTTTAGTGGCTAGGAGATAAGAGTCTCACAGATTTTTCTGACTGGGCTGGCTTTGAACCCCAATCCTCACATCTCGGCCTCCTAAGTAGCTAGAACTACAGGCATGAGCCACCAGTGCCTGGCTTGTGCATTTTTTAGTTGGAGAAAAAGATAGGGATGAGGGAGAATGATGGTTGGGGTCATGATCAAAATGCAGTGTAATCCTAAGTGAATATATTGAATTGAAACCATTTTGCACAACTACTTAAACATAATTTTTTAAAAGAACTTAATAAAAACAAATAACAACTGCCTCCCCCCCCCCCCCCCCGAATGTGGCCACATCATTATCATCTTTCAATGGCGTTCCTCTCACAAAAATAGAAAAGAGGGCAAAAAAATCACTGGCCACCACAAAGGTCTGCAAGCAAAGTGTGTCAACATGAGAGATCACTAATCATCTCACTCAGCTATTCTTAAGAACAGCATATTCTTCACCTTTCCCTTCTTAGAAAAATCCCCTGAAGGAACTCAGGACTGTGTCACATCAGTCTTGTCACAGAGATTATAACGCTGATTTTAGGATCAGACTCCTTAAACGCTCTACACTGTTGCATTAAAGGCTTCAAGACTTCGAACTCTGCGATCCTCTTGTCCTTTTTAGTCTTGCCGTGGACTTGCACTGCCTCTAATCTTTCAGCTGGCTAATGATCCCTTTCCTGCAGGTGTAAATGAGTTTTCACACTCGAACCTGGCTTTTGTCAAAGCCTTTAATGTAAGGAGCTAATGAGTGCTATTGCTCTAAGTTTTCTCCTGCAAGAGAAGGGTATGTAGAGCTAGTGATATAATGACAAGTGCCGGCTAATGTTATTCTGTTACCTGGTGCTGAAGAGCACTGAGAATTTAAGAAAGACAATCCCTCAAACAAAGGCAGACTAAAAACATATTAGGCAGAGCTGCGCTGACAGCCTAATTCCATTACTTCTACAGGATCTCAAATCCTCTCAAGCATAGCAAAGACACCTCAGAGGCAAGGGGTGGGGAGTAGGGGAGTAGATGGAGGCAATATCCTCATTAAAAATGCAAGCTGAGACTGGAGGCTAGCCGAGCATGGTAAATTGAGCCTGGCTGGTGAGGAGAAGCCAAGGAGGTAAAAATTGATGAGATCAAACATTGAGACTTCAGCATTTCAAGACACAAGAAAACTCACAGCTTTGACATCCCGTCAAAAAGGACGGCCAGTGAATTATCTTCTCCAGGATACTTAATGTTTTTTATTTTTATTTTCTTGCTATTCACCTCTGCCTGAATGATGGGTTTTTATTTTGATGATAGACTCTCAGAAGCTTTGGGAAAGTGCTAAGTCCAACAAAACAGTTTTCAATTCTCTGCCAGGTGGCCTATGGGTAGCTGTGTTTTCCATGGGATGGCGTGCATTTTCAACAATATAGGCAATACTTTGGGAAGGAAACATAAAAAGAAGCTCTGCTACAATTTTCTGTGATTGTTATGAATAACACAGAGCCGAAATTGTTTCTATCATTCAGTAATGGCCTCAGTGACTGGCTGTCACAGTATTTCCTTTTCCTTGTTTTCCCGGTAAAGGTTGCCATTGTATTTACCTTCTTTTTGTTTGTTTGTTGTTTTGTTTTGTTCTGTTCCATTTGACTCATTCAGGCTCAACACATTGAAGATACTAGTGTAAACTTTTCCTAATCTGTTTCCAGTAAGCCTGGAAAGTCTCCCAGATCATCCTACCCTCTTATCTCAAGCCCAATAGTTCACCTCTATTCTATAAGCTACATTTTTTTGAAAGGCTGTTTATCCATGGATATGTGTTGACTTCTTTACTAATATACAGTATGTAGCAAGAGAAAGCTCTTTGAATCTAAGTGTTATAAATCCTAGACTTCCCTGGCATGTAGAGGGAAAATTAGTATTTCAGTCAGTTGCTTTTTTCAACTTTGAAACAATGACAATCATAGTGTCTATGTCTAATGTTATAGAGGTAATTACATGTATTGACACATATATATGTATTATATATATCCTATATATGTATATCTACATACATATATGTATATAGGATATACATATTCTATATATAACAATATATCTATTATATATATAGCCCATATAACATATATGTGATATAGAGGAGTATCTGGCATATCACATTCACTCATAAGCTTTAGCATTATCATTATTTTAACAATAAGGTAAATAAATTCTAAGACTCTCGATTGCACAGCCTTTATCTGTTAGGTGTCTGCATATCCCATGATACATGCTTGAATGTGAACACATGGATGAATGAAGGGTTACCGTATGTGCACTTATCAAAGTCCACCTGGTAGAGCCCCAGGTTAACAGTTCTGGGTTCAACATGGGTATTGAAAGGGTTTTCCTTATGTGGTGTGGTGTAAAAAACAAAGAAGTGTAAGACCGAGTAAAACCAACAGTGTAAATTAAGAAGGCAGTATATTTTTTCAGGATCATATTTTTGTTCCATACTCTTAACATGAGTACATTCACATTTAACTAAAGCTCAACGGGATTAGAAAAGAAAACACACCCACACAGATTCTTTCTGTCTTGTGATGAATCTTTGACAGGTACTACACCTTTCCAAATGCTCTAGGTGAATGAGAAAATTAGTGGGGGTGATGAGATATTTTAGAAGCCGTTGATCTAGGTGGCTTGTAGCTCCCTAGAGCGATGAGGGGATTATTTATGAGCATGGGTGGAATAAGTGCAGATACCGACATAGACTTTCTGGCTGGCAAGCTTATGGACCCTTTGGCATGGCACACTAGGTCTTGTAGACACAAGAGGCCTGTCTAGGCTGTTATTTAACCATTTTTTTATCACTTTCTCATGTTCTAATCATACTGATCCCTGCCAGTTCAATGTGCTTTCAAACTTGTCTCCTGATGACTTTCTACTTCAAAAATAGACTCAGTATGGATCTCTTCTTTCTTTTGATGGCTCATTCTTTCTTTTTATAAACTTCATTTTATTTTATTGTAAGGGTAATGTCAGAGGGGTTACAGTTACATAAATAAGGTAATGAGTACATTTCTTGTCAAATATTGTTACCCCCTCCATTGTTTTCTCCTACTTTCTCTTCCCCCAAACTCTTCTCCTCCCCCAAGTTGTAAAGTTCATTTTCAACATAGTGTCTTGTGAGTATCACTGTTTCATTGGTTCACCCTTTGTCCTTTGTCTCACCATTTTTTACATCCTTTCCCTTCTCCAAATCAGATATACATATATCCAAGACACAGGGTACCAAAATCAAAAACAGTGAAACAGGATAAATAAAAAAAGAAAGAAAAAAGAAACAACCTCACATAGTACATTAAAAAACCAAAAACAAGCAACAAAAATAACCTTCTTTTTTCCATATCCTGTTCATTTTGATTAGCATCATATTATATGGTCATATATACATAGCTATTGAGCTATTGTGATCCTCTTCTAGGACTATACTAGACATATACTAATTATTACAAATGAGGGAAACCATGCAGCCTATGTTTCTTTGTGTCTGGCTTACTTCACTTAATATTGTTTTTTCCTACTCTTTCCATTTCCTTATGAATGGGGTGCTGTCATTCATATTCATATACACACACACACACACACACACACACACACATCACATCACATTTTCTTTATCCATTCATCTACTGAGGGCCATCTGGGTTGGTTCCATACCTTAGCCATGGTAAATAATGCTGCAGGGAACATGGTTGTGCTGATAGCTTTAGTGTAGCCTTGTTTGTGATCATTTGGGTAAATGCCCAGGAGACAGCCTCTTCAATTAATGGTGTTGCCAGAATTGTCTATACTCATTCAGAAAGCTGAAGTTTGAGCCTTATGTATCACCTTGCACCAGAATAACCTCCAAATGAGTCAAAGACCCCCAGGTAAGAGCAGATACCCTGAAAATATTACAGGAAGAGATAGGAGATACAGTAGAGCTCCTTGGCACAGGTCAAAACTTCCTAAATAAAGATCCAGAAACACAACAAATCGAATAAGGGCTGGATAAATGGGATCACATTAAACTGAAGAGCTTCTGTATGGCAACGGACACAGCTAACAAGATAAATAGAAAGCCCACAAATTGGAAGAAGATCTGCACTAGCTATACAACAGACAAAGGCCTCATATAAAAAATATACCTAGAGCTAAAAAAATTAGCCCCCACAAGCAAATCCTCAAAGAAATAACCAACCCATTAATAAGTGGGCTAAAGAATTAAAAAGAGATTTTTCTGGAGAGGAAATAAGAATAGCCAATAGACACATAGAGAAATGTTCAACATCTCTGGCCATAAAGTAAGTGCAAATCAAAATCACACTGAGATTCTACCTCATCCCAGTTAGAATGGCCATTATGAAGAAAACAAGTAGTAACATGCTTGTGGGGATGTGGCCAAAAGGGAATCTGCTACACTGTTTGTGGGAATTTAAACTGGTTCATCCACTCTGGAAAGCAGTATGGAGGTTACTCAAAAGACTAACCAGCGATCTATAACTCTTTCTCCTCCTGCAGTCCAGGCACATTCTCTCCTCCCTCCCTGCATTATGTTAATGATTTTGTCTTGTTTGCCTATCTGGCAGGTTTCTGTTTCCTTCCTTCTCTAGAATCTCTTCCACCTTCTCTTCTGGTTCCCAAGAGAGCCTTATGAAAAATTACTCTCTGGAGCTCAGTGCTTACCCACAAACTTACAAATTTATGAAGTAAAGGAACATTATAACAACAGTGTTAGTGAGTAATTAGTGAGTATTTTCCATGAGGCAGGGATCCTACCTAAGAGATTTATAGTGGTGAACTATTTCAGAAATGGACTCAGAGAAGTTTGTTAATTTCCTCAGGGTTCTTATTGTGTACTCAGTTAGATGGGATGAGAACCCAGGACTTTGGGAATTGAGGCATGTTCATATCCATTTATTTTGAAGACATAGATTTGCTGAATAGCCTGGGTTATCCTTGGGCTTGGGATTTTCCTACCTCAGCTTGCTGAGTGCTAGAATTATAGGTATGCACCACCACACCCAGCCCATAGTCATGTTCTTCTTCATACTACAACCCTCATATTCATTCTGCTCTTCCAAACTGTCATTCTTTATGGCTCATGGTTTATCATGAGCCATTTCAATGGTGCTAAGTATGTATATGTTGACTGAGTGAACAGCATGTGCCTCCACATGACCAAGAAACCATTATTGATACTTCAGTTAGCACTGCATTTCTCACAGAATCTATGAGATTTGTAGTCCATTTGGAAACAATATAAATATCAATGGACAAAAATAATGGCATGTAAATGATATTAAACACAATTTTTATTCTAACATGGGAAAAAATATATAATACATTTTGAGTTCAGGGGTAGTATAAAAACATTCATGATTTAAAATTTTATATGTACTGTGATCTGAAGTAATTCAAATTATACTGCTATGTTAACTTTATTCATTTTGAATGTAGGATAATAATGATTAACTATTCTTTGAATATGTGTACCTGTACATATATATGGAAAATTTTATGAATAGAACACTTTATTTTAATGAGGTATACTGGAAGTCAATAATCTATGTGAAATTGTGTTGATGCATTTGAAAACATAAGAATGTCCTGCCAATGCTTAAGTGCAGGGGAAAAGAATAGTTTTATTGGGGGCTGGGAATATAGCCTAGTGGCACAAGTGCTTGCCTCATATACATGAAGCCCTGGGTTCGATTCATCAGCACCACATATATACAAAAGGCCAGAAGTGGTGCTGTGGCTCAAGAGGCAGAGTGCTAGCCTTGAGCAAAAAGAAGCCAGGTACAGTCCCTGAGTCCAAGGCCCAGGACTTGCAAAAAAAAAAAAAAAAAGAAGAAGAATAGTTTTATTGATCTCTGATGAAGTCAAAGTTTAAAAAAAAATCCTTCAAGGCTTTTATAACAGTCTCACAACTGAAGTCTTTAGGGACACCTAAAATTAGGTCACATGCAAACAGATGATTTCCAAATATGTCTTTGTATGGTTAAAGTCTTCATTTCCACTTTCAACTACTGATTTCTCTGACCACTTTTCCAGATAGGCTCCCATGTTTACAGAAGAAGTATTACTGTTCTTGTTGACTGAGGAATAAACAAACCCACAGGCTTTTTTCCTAGAAGATGGCTGTGCTTATGTAATTTCTAAGCCTCTGGGCTGGAATATTTACAGGAAAGTATTATTATGCCCATTGAGCAGATATGAGCTCTACTTATCATTTGGATAAGGCAGGAACTTAGATAACATATAAAAAAGTATCCCTATCTTTCTGAATTTTTATACATATTTTATTTATTTTTTTAAAATGCAAATATTATTGGGAATGTGATATATAGAGGTTATTTCCAACCTAGTGTCTAGTATCACTGTTGAATCGATGTGCCCTTTGTCCCACATTTCTGTGATTCCCCTTCCCTTCCCCAAATCAGATAAACTTATATACAAGACAAAGGATACAGAGACTTCCCGGAAGACAGCAGAGGAGCTGCAGTGCACTAGCTCAGCTCGCTCCAGCACCACAGTTTTCTCACCCCATAGAAACTTTTACCACTAGAAATACAACCAGTGTAAGTTGTAACAGTACAGGGATTCTGGCCAGGAAGAAAAAATCGACTTTGCACGTCTGAAAACACAGATTCAAACTCTGGGTGGTATCCCACTGCCACGCCAGTGTCGACGGCACTGGCACAGTGCCCGTCACAGCAACCCGCACTCCACACAGGTAAAGCACACGGCGGAGACCAGGCGGCAGCTGAGCACAGACGACCTGAAATCGCCGAGAAAGCATGAGTACCCCACGAAAGATAGTCTCACTCACGCCACAGAGCAGCTTCTGCAAGGCATCCCTTCCCCCACCGCCAGAGCAAAGCGCCATCTTTGCCACTGGCTTAGGGTCAGACCAGATTGGAACTAAAGTGGGCCTGGGAAAAGGGAGGTCAAATTAGCCATCTTTGAAAAGGGCAAGAGGGACCGAACAGTGAGAGCCAGCTCCGCCCAGGAGAACGCCCCCTGCCCTGGCGGGAGGCATGTCCAGGGCCAAGGCTCAGCCAGAGGTGCCCCGCCCTGCCCGCCGGAACTTCTAAATTTAACGCAAAAACAGCCAGCAGCTCCCGGCAGCACGGAAACACCAAACGGAGGAACCTGAGACAGTTACACGGTCCCGTCACAGAGGAAGCCCAATTCCCAGCCCAAAAAGGAGCTGCTTTCCATAGCCACCTCCACCAAGGAGGCCGCCCCGCCCAGGCAAGCAACTCTCAGCCCCGTAAAACAGGCCAGAAGTGCCCGCCCTGCTCAGTCCACAGCCTATTCAAAGGTAGGCGTTAAAGGCCGTGGCCCCGCAGCAGACAGAGGAACAAGCTGAATTCTGCCAAACCCAGACAATCAGGAATATAGACTGCAGACCATCACAAGGAAACCAGAGACTGTGGAAAGACCACCCAAACAAAGAAGACTCCAATTCTTTTTCTTTATATTTTTAACATTTCTTAAACTTTAAAAAAAAAAAAATTGTTTTTTTTTCAATTCGGAAACGTCGTCGGTTTTTTCCCCCCCCATGTTTTCTATTTTTACCTGTTTGTTTTATCAATTTTTATTCTTTTCTGTTTGTTTGGGTTGTTCCTTTTCTGATTTTTTTCCTTTTTATTTTATTTTCTTTTTTTAAATAATTTTTCTCTGTTGTGTGCATCTGTCTCCCATTATTTTTACTTTATTTCTCTCTTTGCGTTCTCTTTCTTTAAAACTTACTTTCCTATGAAGAACACCTCCACTCTTTTCTGCTAACTGTCCATTATCTATCATTGCAACCTTATTATCTCTACTGATTCTACTCTTCTCGACAATTCCATGTAACTGAAACTAAACCAAAATCACCACCTCCCTTCCCCAATACATTTTACTCTATTCTCTTTACTACCTCCAACTTACCCTCCTGACTTACTGCCTGGACCTCCAGTCTCCAATGACTCCTGGTTATTGGATAGAGGGTATCCCAGCTTAATCCGAGTGAATCAAAGGGGTTCATAGAGAAAGCCAGGCCTAAAAGAACTTAATATTAAAAACAAGAATTGCGTATAGGGTTGTAACAATAAATAAGTAACTACTGAATACAGGGCCCAGGATCAGTTGTTATATTGAAACTGTATTCTTTAGGAACACCAAATCTAATTTTATAGACAGGTATACAGGGTAACTGTACATAATTGTGAACTTGTAAGATTTACACAACAGTGCTGGTAAGGGCTGCTTTGGGTCTTAAACGGTGCTCACAGGTGCTGGTAGACTGGCATCCCCAATTCAGAAGAAACACAAGAAAGATGGCAAACAATGAAGTCTCATCCCCCACTCAAAACAAGCATGAAGCAGAGCAGTCAATCAAAGACATAGAAGAGAACCCCCAAAAAGCTCTACAAAGTCTACTGATAAACATGATAAATGAAAAGTTTGAATCTCTTCAGTCAATTATTCTAGACCGTGAGGAG
Source organism: Perognathus longimembris pacificus (assembly GCF_023159225.1). Classification (NCBI taxonomy): domain Eukaryota; kingdom Metazoa; phylum Chordata; class Mammalia; order Rodentia; family Heteromyidae; genus Perognathus; species Perognathus longimembris. Next base: position 31,090,086 of record NC_063177.1, read on the forward strand.
GCAAAGCAAAAATTAATGGAGAATTTCATGGCATCTACAAATAGAAAGATAAATGAACTTCAAGAGTCAAATGAAAAGATAGCTAACCAGCTTAAAGATTTGAGAGACAACTCCCAAAACCAAAGTAATGAAGTTAATGAAGTAAAGAAGTCCATACAAGACCTAAGAAATGACATGGAAATTATCAGGAAAGACCAGTCAGAAGCAAAAGAGATTAGAAATAAAGTAACTAGCCTACAGTCCCGACTAACTGAAGCAGAGGATCGAATTTCAGGAGCTGAAGATTCCTTAGATTCTATGGAGAAAGATCAAAAATCAATACAAATCCAGTCCAATCAACAAAACAGATCACTACAGGAGATTCAAGACACGATCAGGAAGCCCAATTTAAGGATAATAGGTATTGAGGAAAACTTGGAGAAAGAGGTTAATGGGATAGGCAACCTATTTAACAGAATATTAGCTGAGAACTTCCCAAATATCCAGAAAGAAAGGCCTATACAGATACAAGAAGCATTTAGAACCCCAAATCGACCAGGCCAGAATAGGACATCCCACCGACACATTGTGATCAAAACAGGTTCAGTAGAGTGCAAGGAAAAAATAGTCAAAGCTGTTAGGGCAAAGAAAACAATCACATATAAAGGAAAAGCAATCAGAATTACCCCAGACTTCTCAGCAGAGACCATGAAAGCAAGGAGAACCTGGAATGAAGTATACCAAACTCTAAATAAAAATAACTATCAACCAAGAATTCTGTACCCAGCCAAACTCTCCTTCATAGCCGAAGGTCAAATAAAAGTCTTCCACAGTAAGGAAAAACTGAAACAATATATGTCCACCAAACCAGCTTTACAGAAAGTCTTCAAAGATGTACTACACAGGGATAATAATCAAGATCCCAATACAGACAGAGAAATGAACCCTAATTAGTAACATCAGATCATGAAATGGGAAGGCACAGCTTTAAAAAAGATAGTGATAATGAAAGGAACAAACAATCATCTCTCAATCCTAACTGTCAACATTAATGGACTTAATTCTCCAATCAAACGACATAGGCTTATAAGTTGGATCAAAAATCAAGATCCATCTTTCTGCTGCATCCAAGAGACACATCTATCCAGCAAAAGTAAACATCTTCTGAAAGTGAAAGGCTGGAAACAAATCTATCAAGCAAATGGCCCCCATAAGCAGGCTGGAGTTGCAATCCTAGTATCAGACAAAATTGACTTCAAATTAAAAAAGGTAAGAAGAGACAAAGAAGGTTACTACATACTAGTAAAGGGATCTCTCCTACAGGAAGAAATAACCATTCTAAATATCTACACACCAAATGCAGGAGCACCCAACTTCATCAAACAAACACTACTGACTCTAAAAACACTCATAGACCCAAACACATTGATAGTTGGGGACCTTAACACTCCACTATCACCTCTGGACAGATCAACATGCCAAAAACTGAACAAAGAAACCACAGAACTAAACAATTGCATAGACCAAATAGACTTAATCGACATCTACAGAATATTCCACCCAGCAAGGACAGAATATACATTTTTTTTTTTGGCAGCGCATGGAACATTCTCCAAAATAGATCACATCTTAGGGCACAAAGAAAATCTGTACAAATTCAGAAGTATCAAAACCATTCCCTGCATTCTCTCAGACCACAATGGAATGAAATTAGAGCTCAACTCAAACAGCCACCACAGAAATCGCTACAATTCATGGAGGCTAAACAACACACTGCTGAACCATCAGAGGGTCATTGAATAAATTAAAACGGAAATTCAAATGTTTATGGAATTCAACCAAGTTGAGGACACAAAGTACCAGCTCTTTTGGGACACAGCAAAGGCAGTACTCAGAGGAAAATTTATATCTCTGAGGGCATACATCAAAAAACTGGAGAAACAGCAACTCAATAATTTAAGGAAGCACCTTAATTTCCTTGAGAGAAAGCAACAAGCCAAACCCCAAATCAATAGACAGAAGCAAATAATTAAAATCAAATCAGAATTAATCAATTAGAGACGAACAAAACCATCGAAAGAATCAACAAAACGAAGAGTTGGTTCTTTGAAAAAATCAACAAGATAGACAGACCCCTGGCAAACCTGACCAAAAAACAAAGGCAGCACACTCAAATAAACAAGATAAGAGATAAAACAGGTAACATCACCACAGAAATAACCGAAATTCAGAAAATAATAAGGGACTATTTTGCAAACCTTTATGCCAACAAATTCGAGAACATGGAAGAAATGGATGATTACCTAGAAAATATTCATATCCCCAAACTGAACCATGAAGATTTAAACCTCCTAAACAAACCCTTATCCAGTATTGAAATAGAAACGCAATAAATGATCTCCCATCCAAGAAAAGCCAAGGTCCAGACGGATTCACTGCAGAATTCTACAAGGCTTTCAAAACAGAACTCACACCAATATTTCTCAAACTCTTCAATGAAATTGAAAGAGAACGTTCACTTCCAGACTCATTCTTTGAAGCCAGTATAACCCTCATCCCAAAACCAGGCAGGGACTCATCATGGAAAGAGGACTATACACCGATCTCCCTGATGAACATAGACGCAAAAATTCTCAACAAAATTCTGGCCAATCGACTTCAACAGGTCATCAAAAAAATCATACACCACGATCAAACTGGATTCATCCCAGGGATGCAAAGTTGGTTTAATATACGCAAGTCAATTAATGTAATCCACCACATCAACCAGAGCAAGCTAAAGAACCACATGGTTTTATCTCTGGATGCAGAAAAAGCGTTAGATAAAATCCAGCACCCATTTATGCTAAAAGCCCTGGAAAAACTGGGATTCCAGGGAACATTCCTGAATATAATCAAGGCAGTTTATGACAAACCAACAGCAAGCATAAATCTAAATTGTGAAAAACTAAAGCCATTCCCTTTAAAATCAGGAACAAGGCAGGGATGTCCACTCTCTCCCCTGCTCTTCAACATAGTACTAGAATTCCTAGCCAGAGCAATCAGGCAAGAAGAAAATATAAAGGAGATCCAAGTAGGTAAAGATGAAGTTAAACTTTCTCTCTTCACATATGACATGATCCTATACCTAAAGAATCCCATAGACTCTACCCCAAACTACTAGAGCTCATCCAAAACTTTGGCAAAGTTGCAGGATATAAAATAAACCTTCAAAAATCAATGGCCTTTCTCTATGCTAACGACCCGAAGACCGAGGCTGATATCAGGAAAGCAACTCCCTTTGCAATAGCCCCCCAAACCATAAAATATCTAGGAATAACCTTAACAAAAGAAGTGAAAGACCTCTTTGAGAAGAACTTTAAAACCTTGAAAAACGAAATTAAGTCAGAACTAAGGAAATGGAAAAACCTCCCATGCTCCTGGATTGGGAGGATTAATATAATCAAAATGGCAATATTGCCAAAGGCTATCTACAAATTCAATGCAATACCCATTAATATCCCAACACCATTTTTTGATGAAATAGAGGAAGCAATCCAGAAATTCATAGGAAATAATAAAAGACCTAGAATAGCAAAAACAATCCTAAGCAGAAAGAACAGTGCTGGAGGAATTACAATACCCAACTTCAAGTTGTATTATAAAGCTATAGTAATAAAAACAGCTTGGTATTGGCACCGGAACAGGCCTGAAGACCAATGGAACAGAATTGAATACCCGGAGTGAACCCACAGAACTACGCCTACTTAATCTTTGATAAAGATGCTAAAACAATAGTTTGGAAGAAAGATAGCCTCTTTAACAAATTGTGCTGGAAAAACTGGCTCAACACATGCAACAAACTAAAACTAGATCCTTATATATCACCCCGCACCAAAATCAATTCCAAATGGATTAAAGACCTCGAAATCAAAACACACACCCTGAAAACAATAAAGGAAGGAGTAGGAGAAACACTTGGGATCCTTGGCGCAGGACGAAACTTCCTTAACAAAGACCCAGAAAGGATACAAATCAAAGAAAAGTTGGACAAATGGGACTGCATCAAACTGCAGAGCTTCTGCATGGCAAAGGACATAGCTTGCAAGATAAACAGAAAGCCCACAGACTGGGAGAAGATCTTTACCGGCCATTCAACGGACAAAGGCCTCATATCTAAAATATATGCAGAACTAAAAAATTTACCTTCCTTCAAAACAAAACCGCAAAGAACCAATAGCCCCCTCATCAAGTGGGCTAAAGACTTAAAAAGAGACTTCTCTGATGAGGAAATGAGAATGGCCAAGACACATAGGAAAAAGTGCTCTACATCACTTGCCATAAAAGAAATGCAAATCAAAATAACATTGAAATTCCATCTCACCCCAGTAATAATGTCATATATCAAGAAAACTAACAATAACAATTGTTGGAGGGGATGTGGCCAAAAGGGAACCCTAGTTCATTGTTGGTGGGAATGTAAACTGGTTCAGCCACTCTGGCAAGTAGTATGGAGATTCATCAGAAGGCTAAATGTAGAACTCCCGTATGACCCAGCAACCCCACTTTTGGGTATCTATCCAAAAAACCACAAACAAAATCACAGTAAAGCCACCAGCACAACAATGTTCATTGCAGCGCAATTTGTCATAGCGAGAATCTGGAACCAACCCAGATGCCCCTCCGTAGACAAATGGATCAGGAAAATGTGGTACATATACACAATGGAATTTTATGCCTCTATTAGAAAGAATGACGTTGCCCCATTTGTGAGGAAATGGAAGGACTTGGAAAAACTTATACTAAGTGAAGTAAGCCAGACCCAAAGAAACATGGACTCTATGGTCTCCCTTATTGGGAACAATTAGCACAGGTTTAGGCAAGTCACAGCAGAGGATCACAAGAGCCCAGTAGCTATACCCTTATGATCACATAAGATGATGCTAAGTGAAATGAACTCCATTTTATGGAAATGATTGTTATATCACAGTTGTAACTACTTTCAACATCCCATGTGTATCTGTAGCTTCTACTATTGATGATGTTCTTGTATCACCTTCTTGTGATTGTATCTACACTATCTCTGTAATCTTATCTGAGTATATTGGAAACCGTGTATACTGGTATTAGAACTAGGAAATTGAAAGGGAATACCAAAATTGAGAAACACAGGGTAAAAAAAAGAGAAGCAACTATAAAAGCAATACTTGCAAAACTGTTTGGTGTAAGTGAACACCTCAGGGCGGAGGGGAAAGGTTAAGGGGGAGGGGGAGGGGGGTATGAGGGACAAGGTAACAAACAGTACAAGAAATGTATCCAATGCCAACGTATGAAACTGTAACCTATCTGTACATCAGTTTTATAATAAAAACTTAAAAAAAAAAGACAAAGGATACAGATATCAAAAACAGTGACAACAGGGAATAAACTGAAGGAGAAAAAAAAGAAAGAAACAACTGCAAAGAGTACAATAAAATATAAAATGATATAAAATCATATATAAAAATCATCTAAAATATTGCTTATTGATGCCCACTCCTGGGCATTTACTCAAATAACCACAAACCAGCCCACACTAATGTCACCAGCACAACTATGCTCATTGTAGCTTCATTTACCATAGTAAGACATGGAAACCAATCCAGATGCCCCTCCGTAGATGAATGGATCAAGAAAATGTGGCGTATATACTCAATGGAATTGTAGGCTTCCATCAAAAAGAATGGCATCATCCCATTCGTAAGGAAATGGAAAGACTTAGAAAAAATTATACCAAGTTTAGTAAGCCAGACCCAAAGGAAAATAAGCTGCATGATTCCCCTCATTTGTAATGACCAGAATATGTCTATAAGTATACAAGGTAATTTAATGGATAGTAAAAACCAAGTAAGTCCACTTGGACATCACTCCAAGTATTTGGAGTGATTATTAAACATCACTCCAAGTATTCACACATGGAGAAGAAAGGAGGAAATCCTTAGGAATATCTTAGGAGAGGATCATTCATACATGTTTTAAACAACTGCTGTAGCATATCAGAAAGGTTTCAGAGCTAGAATTCAAACTATCATTCTCAGCTTTTCCTAATAACCTAAGGATTCTATCGACACAGTGATACACATTGCTCTTGTTGTTAATACAGTGTGAGCATCATATTGACCCTGCTTTCTAAAAATCATTATCTACTCCAGATTATTGAAAATATCTTAATTCTATAGGTACTTGCTTTAAAATAAAAGATATTATGATTTTAAGTAGTATTGACTTCCTTGCTTTAATGAACAAAACATATTATATATAATTTATCCTTTGTAGATGATGCACAACAAACAGTCATTGGATAGTATAGGACATACCCGGGAAACTCAAGTCTCTTGGATACTTCTGAAGGATCTGTAGCCCTTGGTGAAATGGTCTCAGCTACTGAAGTTTTCATGATATTTTATTTGTTTGTTTATTTATTTTTGTGCTCATCCTGGGGCTTGAACTCAGGGCCTGGGTGCTATCCTTCAGCTTCTTGTGTGCAGGCTAGCCCTCCAGCACTTGAGCCACAGTGACACTTCCAGAGTTTTCAGAGTGGTTTGTTGGAGGTAAGAGTCTCATTACCTTTCCTGCCCCTCATGGCTTTGGAATACAATCCTCAGATCTCAGCCTCTTGAACAGGATTACACACATGAGCCACCTATGCCTTGCCAGTGTTCAGATTATTTGAGTGTGGTTTTTGAGCATTCTTGTACTTCATCACTTCTCTAAGTGCGAATGGCTAGAAGCACTTCTTGTTAGTAATTTAAATTGTGCTAGCAACCTTTACCCCTGTTAATCGGCTGTTGGCTGGAGATCACAAAGTGAGAGGAATTGAGTTCTGAATGAAGGATTTGTCTTTCATTCTAGTGAACTGCATAGAATTTAGTGTGTGTGTGTGTGTGAGAGAGAGAGAGAGAGAGTTTTTAGGACATTGAATTTGTTAAATGGGACTGTTGAAGCATTGTGATGATTCTTTGCTTTTTTTTTTGTTTTATATTTTTTACTCTTTTGTCTCTTGCAGGGCTTGAATTTAGGGTCTGGGCACTATCCTAAGCATTTGGCTCAAGGGTAATGTTTTACTGCTCTGAGCCACAGTGCCACTTCCGTTTTTCGGTTGGTTCATTGGAGATAAGAACCTCATGGACTTTCCTGCCTACGCTGGCTTTGAAACACATCCTCAGATCTCAGATCTCAGCCTCCTGAGTAGCTAGGATTACAGGTATGAGTCACCAGCACCCAGCTTATATTTTACAAATATTCTTGCATGATAACATATATTTTTATGAGAATAATATATTGAGGTCAGTTTAAGAGTTTGTAGATGATTTTGAAGGTAGTCAGATGTATTTATGATATAATATCCTGAATGCTGAAACCAGCCCCACCTCTGTGTGGTGACAAACACATAAAAACACACAGATACATACACAGGGAGCAGCTGTACATCAGGTCTTCCTTCAGGAAAAAGAAGAGAGGGAAAATCACATTGTATACTCACTCTTATTCACTGAGTTGATAGAGGGGTAGAAATATAATGAAGGACCTGAGGTCACTCAGGTATATTTCAAGGCTAAGCAATCAACAAAATCAAAGAGAGAAACATGGGCTGTAGACTTAAATGATTTTTTGTATGAAATAAATAATTTGAGAAAATTTGGATTCAAAGCCTTTTCTCACTGATAGATGTCACCTTTGTGTGAAACTCTGTGTGGTTTTGAAGTGGACCGTTTCAATTAAATCGTCCAAATTAAAAGTCCCAAAACTCTTTTGTTTTGGCACTAAATCTCAGTTTTTTTTGATAGTGCAAGACTCAGGCAACAACCAGCCCTGATATGTCTTTTTTTGTTTTTTTTCTGAGGAATTTAAGTGAGGATTTATTTAAACTTTTACTTTATTGAACAAGAATATTTTTAAATGGATTATTTCTGATCACAATATGATTACAACATGTAAATGAAGTTAAATATTTACTTGTCATAACATACAAGATCATTGACTTTCTGTTTCTACCCATATCCTTTCACAATACAATCAAACAGTAATTTCTTTACAACAAAGCCCTGATATGTCTTAACGGAGAACATTATCTTAAATTTACACTATGTGCCTCCTCTTTCTCATGTTCTTCAATATATGACATTTAACACAAATGGTAGCCCTGACACTTAGATACTATGAGTCTTCATTTTACCGTTGGAGAAAGACAGGGCTGTCAATGGTCTGCTAACATTCTTAAAGTCTCAAGGAGAAAAAGGAGGCATATGTGATTAGAAGTCTTATTTTTGTTTTATATCTTAGTCCCCTTTCTGTTACATGGCAGCCTCCTTATGCAAGGAGTCAGATAAACAAGGTGGAAGACTTATCAAGTATACATCCAGACAGCTTCACTTTATGGGGAAGTGTCTATGCCATCTAAAAGACCATCTGGAGAAAGGCAAAAGTTGCATTACAAAAGGTGTTAGGGGCTGGGAGAGATGTTGGATGTTGGATAGCAGGCATCGGTCATTCTTAGAGTGACTATTAATACAGAGTAGAGGATACAGTGTGGACATTACAGAAAAATTTAGCTCTACCTAACAGCCAGAGTACAGTGCTGGAGAGTTTGGACCTTTAAAAATAACTCGGTCTACATAGAGTGAAGGTCCAAATAAGTGTTCCTCCAATTTCAGTATGCAAAAGAAACATCTAGGTAGCATAGGAATAAAAGGTAGATTCTGGGACTGTGTTCCAGATACTGAGATTCAGTATTCTTTGAACTGAGGACTTGGCAGGTGAGAAGAAATAAAGGATATCAAGACCACATGAGGCAACTCAGGGCTCTCTAGGATGGCCACAATGACACTCATTGCTCAGTATGTTACTGGCCTTCTGGAGTGTTACTTAGAAGTTCATATATTTAAATTATGTGATTCACACATAGAGCAGAGTTTGACACATTGGACACTGTATATTTTAGCTATCGATTTAAAAAACAATGAACAAAAACTTACATATGTGAGACGTATCTTATTGGTTGAGTCACATCCCAAGGCCAAAGTGCTGACATTCATTTCTGTTCCATGACTGTCAATTTTACACTATTCCTTGTCCTTGTCTTAGAGAAGAAATAAAAAACCTTTAATAAGGAATAGTAATGAAATGTGCCCCATTTTCAAATCCACCTGTGCTCTATTCCTTCTTTCTTAATAATTTAAACATAAGATCATTAGCATGTAAGTCAGGCACTGAAATAAGGGGAAGCCATTCATGAATAGTGACTGGAGCACCAGCACTCTAGAGCTCTTGTAGAAGGGACTGTCTGTGAACCATGTTCACAGAACGATGTTCTTTGACAGGTCATTTCTGAGCTGACATAGGACGAGTTACGGTTTAAACACAAAACATCTAAGGAAGGAAACAAAACAGGAGCTTAATTTTCCATATGGAATGAAAGCAATTTGTTTCTTGAAGAATAGGAAGAGGGGAACTAACAAGCTACTGGCAGGGCTCTTTGTGCAATTCAAAGGATGGTTGATTCTCAGTTTAAATGAATATTTGGGGACATCAGTATTATGCTACTCTTGAGAACTGCACAATATCAGTCTCTCTCTCACCTACCTTTAAACATGATAAATCTTTGTCTCAGAAATAGTATCTTTTATGTTTAATTTATTTTCTTTAGCTTGGACAAAAGCTCCCAATTTATTTTCGATGGTTCCAAGGGGTTAATAATATATTTTTGTCAGCCTCAAGAAGGTCCTCTTCATTTATTTTGCACAGATAGAGAAGGAAACATTGTAGATAAGGATCAAATGGTAGTTGTGACCATATACACTGGTGAGAACACAAGCAGGAAAGTTTGTTCTTCAGACCAACCTTGTGGTGCATTTTTCTACATGTGACAGCACACGTTAGGTTTAATTGTGTGTAGTGATGGAAACAGCTGTGGTAATAGATTCCTGTGACAATGTAATAAATCACCACTCTCTTTGAAGATTCCATGGTAGTATGCTAAAGCTGGCTTTCAAGAGCTTGTGAAAATGGATTATGTGTTAACCCTTCCTACCTCCACACTCAGTGGTAGTATACGGAAGTTCGAAGTTGACCTCTGGGAAAGAATTTACACCATAGAAATGGGCAAATTCCGCACAGCAGACCGTTCTTTTGGATTCATGATACAATGATACTACTTGAAGATGGTGAAGGAAGGGAAGGGGCAGGAATAAGTAAAAGGAAGTGGGTCACTGAATTGTCCTTGGGGGCTATCTTTCTGGGGCCTTTTGTTGAAGTCCCTTCCTTTGCTTCCTGGCTCCCATGAGTTGAACAACTCTATATGCTACTATTATCAAGACATTTTTGCCTCAGAATGGGCCCAGAATCAGCAGAGTCAAGTGGCCATGAGCTGAGCCCTCTGAAATTGTGGGCCTAAATTAATCTCGTTAAGTTATTTGTGTCAGATGTTTTGGTAACAGCAAAATAATACAAAAAACTACCCACTCATTACATATGTGTTATAGGACCCTATCAGTACATTTTACATTCATTTTCAGTTGCAGTTCAAAGTGGTCTAGAGCAGAATTGATAAATCTGGTATTAGGTTTCCTAACACCACTACAATGCCGGCTACATATCGATAGTAAGTTTCCATGAATAGGAAAGGAAAAAGAAAAATAAGGCTAAAGTAATTATGCTACCAAAGCATGCTTTATTGAAATTTACTAATATATGAATTTTGAGGCCTTGAAACAAATACTTTACCAGCACTAAATTTATAATTTCAGCGTTTTGACTACAATAGAAATGTTTTAATTACATTTGTTCCTGGATGGGCGTCACTAAACTTTATTTTAATGCAAGTTGAAAAAATTTAGCATGTGCACATATAGAAAGGTATTTTATAAATACACATTGTTTTTTTATGTGGGATAATTAAGCTCTAGGTAAACATAAACTTGACTTTCAAGAACTCAAATACCAGTGTGCTGATTCCTCTTCCAAAATGTATGTTCTATTAGTAATACTCATGCATTTCTACCAGCAATTCAGCTCTATTCATGCTATCACCTATTTTTGTATTATTTTAAATTTAATACCTCCACAAATACATGCTTGTTAATTAAAATATCAGCACAAAAGTTTTTCAGGTTTTATATATGAGAAGCCCTGTTCATGCTGGCTATGTAAATAACTGTAAGTAAATAAGTCACCATTGTCACAGCCCAATTTTCTAGGCTAACAGTTTTACATTATTTGTATTTGAAAAAATATTTAATTCCTAATATATTTTGTGTTAAAAGGTCATATAAGCAGCTGTACAATATCATAAAGTGATTTACTGTATACTCTTGGTGTCTCAAGTAAAGGTCCCAAGGAGACCACCACTGAGAAAACAAATGTTCAGTATAGAGAACCTGGCGCTGTCTTATGGATGCTTGATTCATTTCCCCATAATGCTACCCAACTTCCACTGAAGACATGCTAGCTTTCCAGAAATGTACATTTTTACCTTAAGCACATTACGTGCTTTTATAGCTTGGGAGGATTACCATAACTTTTACCTAGCTTTGGGTACCATTTGCATTTTGGAAGGCACATTATCACAAAAGTAAGAGCAGGGACTATGCAGTAACTCTCAGAAGGAGTTAAGCATAACCGATTATCACAGTAGACTACTAAGAACTTGTAATAAATCCTCACCAAAAAATAAAGAGATATTTTGCTAAGATGAAAAAGAGGTAGACAGAAGTAAGTATCTTAAATTTAGCCCTCCAGAATCTCTGTTCAGCATTATTAATTTCTGTGCTCTGGAAAGATCTGACTTTCAGTTACATTTGACCAACAGGAGTTGCCAACAAGAGATAGGAGAATGAGGGTCAGTTGTTCTGCTGGCTCCCTTCTGGCTGGCCTGCTGATTGCAGTAGACCTTTTTCTTCTAAAGACCATACTTCTTCCATCTGAAAATCTTCTCCTAGATCTACAAAAGGAATAGTTCTGTCTTCTGTGCATGCTTCCTTCCCTTTGACACTTCATACTAGGGTGGTAAGGAAACTCTCTGTTTCTAACAAAATGGTGCTTCTCTTCCTCTATCTCTCCTAAATCTCCTTAACCCTCTTCATACCTTTGCAAACAGTTACTTTGTTAAAATTTCTTCAGTTATCTCATTTGTCAGCACCATCTGTTTCCTGTCATGACCCTACCTGGTGTATATATTATTTTTAATTTACAAAGTTTATCCTAGTATGTAATTATTATATAGATGAGTCTATTTCTGGACTCCTTTCTTTTCCTTCACATGTTCAAATGTTCTTGCATCAAAAACTCAGTGTTTTTACGTAATCTAGCACTGTAGTCTACTATTATATCTGCTGTGGTGGTAGGTCTTAAGTTTTGGACCTCAGGACTTCCTTGTACTTGTAATTGTTGAGATGGCCAAAGAGTCCTTTGTTTATGAAAGCCAAATCTACAAAGGTTTCTAGTATTAGAATTAAACTAGAGACCTTTAGGACCTATTGGTAATTCATATGATTATAATAATAAATCCATTCTGTATTCATATAAAAAGAATACTTCATATAAAAAGAATACTTTCCAAATTTTTGTAAGTATTTCATTTGCTTTAATTTTTCCAGTCTTTTTAATATCTGCTGAATGGAAAAAAATTGTATTATCATATCTGCATTTATATTTGTTAGTTGCAGTAGGTTCATTTAAGCCAAATGTAGAAAATTTCAGCCTAGAAATCAGGAAAGCAACTCCTTTTGCAATAGCCTCAAAAACAAAAATACCTAGGAATAACCTTAACCAAACAAGTGAAAGAGCTCTATGATGAGAACTTTAAAAACATGAAAAATAAAACTAAGGCAGAACTAAAGAAATGGAAAAACCTCCCATGCTCCTGGATTGGGAGGATTAATACAATCAAAATGGCAATATTGCCAAAGGCTATCTACAAATTCAATGCAATACCCATTAATATCCCAACACCATTTTTTAATGAAATAGAGGAAGCAATCCAGAAAGTCATATGGAACAATAAAAGACCCAGAATAGCAAAAACAATCCTAAGCAGAAAGAACAGTGCTGGAGGAATTACAATACCCAACTTCAAGCTGTATTATAAAGCTATAGTAATAAAAACAGCTTGGTATTGGCACCGGAACAGGCCCGAAGACCAATGGAACAGAATTGAAGACCCAGAAATGAACCCACAGAACTACGCCTACTTAATCTTTGATAAAGGAGCTAAAAAAATAGTTTGGAAGAAAGATAGCCTCTTTAACAAATGGTGCTGGCAACACTGGTTCAACACATGCAACAAACTAAAACTAGATCCTTATATATCACCCTGCACCAAAATCAATTCCAAATGGATTAAAGACCTCGAAATCAAAACACACACCCTGAAAACACTAAAGGAAGGAGTAGGAGAAACACTTGGGCTCCTTGGCACAGGACGGAACTTCCTGAACAAAGACCCAGAAAGGCTACAAATCAAAGAAAGGTTGGACAAATGGGACTGCATCAAACTTCAGAGCTTCTGCAGAGCAAAGGACATAGCTCACAAGATAAACAGAAAGCCGGCAGATTGGGAGAAGATCTTTACCAGCCATACAATGGACAAAGGCCTCATATCTAAAATATATGCAGAACAAAAAAATTACATTCCCCCAGAACAAAACCGCAAAGAACCAATAGCCCCTTTATCAAGTGGGCTAAAGACTTAAAAAGAGACTTCTCTGATGAGGAAATGAGAATGGCCAAGAGACATATGAAAAAGTGCTCTACAACACTGGCCATAAAAGAAATGCAAATCAAAACAACATTGAGATTCCATCTCACCCCAGTAAGAATGTCCTATATCAAGAAAACTAACAATAATAACAGTTGGAGGGGAGGTGGCCAAAAGGGAACCCTACTTCATTGTTGGTGGGAATGTAAACTGGCTCAGCCACTCTGCCAAGCATTATGGAGATTCCTCAGAAGGCTAAACATAGAACTCCCCTGTGACCCAGCAGTCCCACTTTTGGGTATCTATCCAAAAGACCATAAACATAATCACACCAAAGCCACCAGCACCACAATGTTCATCACAGCACAATTTGTCATAGCTAGAATCTGGAACCAACTCAGTTGCCCCTCAGAGGAATGGATCAGGAAAATGTGGTACATTACACAATGGAATTTTATGCGTCTATCAGTTGTAACTACTTTCAACATTCCTTATGTAACTGTATCCTCTATTATTGATGATCTTCTTGTATCCCCTTCCTGTGGTTGTACCTACACTATCTCTGTATCTTATCTGAGTATATTGGAAACCATGTATACTGGTATCAGAACTAGGAAATTGGAAGGAATACCAAAATCGAGAGACACAGGGTAAAAAAAGACAAACAACTACAAAAGCAATACTTGCACAACTGTTTGGTGTAAATGAACTGAACAGTTCATTGGCGGGGGGGGGGGGGGGGGAAGGGAAAGGGGGAGGGGGAGGGCGGAATGAGGGACGAGGTAACAAACAGTACAAGAAATGTATCCAATGCCTAACATATGAAACTGTAACCTCTCTGTACATCAGTTTGATAATTAAAAAGAATTTCAGCCTATATAGATATGTAGTTGGAAAACTAAGAGATATTTTAATAGACTTTTCACATAATTTTTTAACTTTATATTTAATTTAAATATATGCGAGTTTCTACAAGATTAGTTAGAATGTCGAGTCTGAAGCCACATTAATTTCTTTCTTTGTTTTTTTTTTTTGGCCAGTCCTGGGCCTTGGACTCAGGGCCTGAGCACTGTCCCTGGCTTCTTCCCGCTCAAGGCTAGCACTCTGCCACTTGAGCCACAGAGCCGCTTCTGGCCGTTTTCTGTATATGTGGTGCTGGGGAATCGAACCTAGGGCCTCGTGTATCCGAGACAGGCACTCTTACCACTAGGCTATATCCCCAGCCCCAACACATTAATTTCTTATATTTAAAATCCATTGATTTTGTTTGGAATGAATGATAGATAGATACAAATATGATTTTGTAATATTATGAATTAGTCATCTGAAAATTATTGGTTTCCTTTGAGTAAACAAATCTTTCAAATGTGTGTATGTATGTATATATATATATATATATATATATATATTTTTTTTTTTTTCTGGTCCTGCAGTTTTAGTTCAGGGCCTGGGCCCTATCCCTGACCCTCTTTTTTGCTCAAGGTTAGCACTCTAATACTTGGCTCATAACACCACTTCTGGCTTTTTCTGAGTATTTCATTGGAGGTAAGAGTCTCATGGACTTTCTTGCCTGGGCTGGCTTGGAACTGAAATCCTCATATCTCAGCCTCCTGAGTAGCTACAGGCGAGGGTCAAGTGTGTGTGTGTGTATATATATATGTATATATATGTATATATATATGCACACATATATGTACACATATGTGTATGTGTACAACTATGTAGTATATGTACATCTATGTAGTATATGTACATGTACATATGTATGTATATATATATATGCTAAAGTTAATGTCACCAACGATTCCATTAGAGCACTTACAGCTATTAGAAACTCTTATGCCCATGTTAGCCGATGTAAGTTTTCCAAATTTTAAATTTGCCTTTGGAAGCTCAAATTATATTATTGGCAATAACATGTGTTTTCCTTGATGGTACAGAGCCACTTCACTTATATTTTGAGAAATTATTGGCCAATTATCTTGGGCCTAAATAAACATCATTTCTTGGTCACTCTTTCCAATAAATGTGGTGGTCAGTTCAGTTCATGAGCTTTGTTTTTACAGA
Organism: Perognathus longimembris pacificus; assembly: GCF_023159225.1. Lineage (NCBI taxonomy): Eukaryota > Metazoa > Chordata > Mammalia > Rodentia > Heteromyidae > Perognathus > Perognathus longimembris. The sequence continues at coordinate 31,105,843 of NC_063177.1, forward strand.
GCATTATTTGTGACTTCCACAATGCCACGGGGCTCTGAATACACTTTCTGTTTGCTCACTCAGAACATTAGAAACATGTGGACTCAAAGGACAGGAATTAATAAAAGTTTCTATCTATGTATCTCTCCGTATATATAATTTTCATGAACTTTCTTAAGCAAAATTACATCTCTGTGTTTTCCCCTATGGATGTGTGACAGTGATGAATATAGTTTCTGGTCTCGTTTTTGCCTTCTTACCTGCATGAGTCCGATGAAGATGCTAGCAGTTACTCACCACTTCTGTACTATCAGGACACAGCATCATCCACAGGAAGATAGTCAAATACCCAGTGGGGAAATAAAATCACTTCTGGGTGTTATATATTGTTTCCAAGTGAATGAATCTTCTCTTGTTTACTCTCCTTTTCTTTAAACAACTTGAGTCAATTAAAGGCAAAAAGAAAATCTGAAATTCTCCTCCAAGGCTCAAGGAATAAGGAAATGTTCTGTGTTCTATTTCCACTTATCTTTTAGTGTCAGTTGTCTCACAAGTTTGATAATTTTAACAACAGTGATCTCAAGAAATTCTCCTCCAAGGCTCAAGGAATAAAGAAATGTTCTGTGTTCTATTTCCACTTATCTTTTAGTGTCAGTTGTCTCACAAGTTTGATAATTTTAACAACAGTGATCTCAAAAAAGAAGATTTGCATATTTTAAGGCCCACATGAAACTGTTTTTCTTCTGTTGTCTAATGGTAATGAGGTACCCTCTCCTTCTCCCTCCTCCTCCTCTTCCTCCTCCTTCTTTTTCTTCTCCTTCTCCTTATCCTCTTCCACCTCCTTTTCCTCCTTTTCCTCCTTCTTATTCTTACTTTCTTTAAGTAGTTGTACCAAGAATTTTGAATTCTGTGTCCGTTTATGAGTACAATGCGTGGTAATCAATGTCATCCCTCCCATCACTCTTTCTCCTATCTCTCCAAACCCCAGCCATGCCCTCAGGTTGCTGGGTTCCATTTTCATTGCCTATCATCCTCTTGCGGATGCAGTGGAAAGAGTGTATGGTGGCTAAGCATATCTGCTACAAGGGCTTTTAGAAACTCTTGATTTTCTTTTCTTATTCTTTTTCTTCCAAGAATAAACTATAATATGTCTTCAAGGAGAAGTACAAATCCAAGTAAGACTGCAAATAAGTAGGCATCATTTTCTTTTGGAGTTAACACACAAGGAGTCCAGTTGGGAAGTACCACAAATTGACTGTCCTATTCTCCAGGAGACCTGAAAAGATAGAATATTGCACAGCATTGCCATTTCAGCTCTTAATTTTTGTGGTCTTTTGGGGAATAAGGCCAATGTCTATTGGTATCCATGCTTCCAATTTAGACAAAATAATTTCAAGACTCCAGTAATTTAAAGGACATATTTCTTTCTTTCTTTATTTCTTTTTGGCATGACCCATCTCATTGAATTTATAGTAATAAACATCAAACTATAATAACTTCTCTGGTGTTTGTCCCCTATGTGTTCTTGGAAAGCTCATTCAATCAGGAAACAGTCTCATATTTCAGTCATATAAAATCTACCTCCTTTGTTATTAAGAAATAAAGGCAGCCTCTGAATTCTGAATATAGAGGGGTAGAACCCGAAGTGTAAACATAAATAAAACGTTTCAAATGCTGAGTATGGAAAGACTACAGAAATTGTTCTGTCCTATCTCCTCAGTTTCACAGATGAGAAAGTTCTCTTAGGTGAATGATCAACTCCCAGGAGAGCTAATGGTTTGTGTTCAGAACAAGGAACTCATCAACTCCAATTCTAACCATTACCTTTACAGACAAGCAAGCAGTACCTGAAAGCAGAATCTAAGACCCGGAGGGATTGACCCATTCTACTCATATGTCATATCTAGTAAGAAAGGTTAGAATTTGAACCCAGATCTGTTCTTTTTCCTTTCTCACCCAAGGCTGAGCTCAGGGACTGTGCTCAGGGACTGAGAGGCTTTTGGAGATCATAAGTGGCTAGAGTGAGTGCTTTTAAGGTTATCTCTTACTTGCTGGGGATTGAAAGAGATTTATGATGACAGCTAGTGAGGTGATAATTGGATTTTTTTAGCTTGACTCAGAATGACTTGGAAGATGTGATTTATTTTTCAGTACCTAAGGGAATTAAAAAAAAATTCAGTGTTGAGCAGCAGCTCCAGCACATTTCCCTGAAGTACTAGTCATGGTACAGGTTGGGGAAAAGAGACATTGCTGCTAGACACATCCTACCCTCACAAGAGTTACTGGAGATGAGGTATGCTATGAGATTCACAGTCTGTCTTACTACATAATTTGGACACATCATTCAACTTAATATTATTTTCTTTGTCTATAAATGGGTGATAATAGGAGTCACTTAACTGTTTTAAAGATGTAGCAATATCATGTTCATATAAGAAGTTAAGATGATACAGCTTAAAATATATTTGCCCTGAAATTCTCCTGGGGTGACCAATGAATCCATTGCAACACAGAAATCTGGGGGTACATGTCACAGGGGAGTCCTCTTATCTCTTAATGTGCATGGATATCTCCTGGGAATTTTTTTTCTAAAGTTCAGATCCCTTCAAATTTAGTAGGCATCAGGTGAAAATTGAACATCACTATGTGTGACAAGTTCCCATGGAATGTGAATGCTATGGGTGCAAGAGCCTGCCCCATTTTGATTGCAATGATCTGTGTTGCAAAGAAATCCCAGTATTAATGCAGTGTATAGGCTCTGAAAATTTTGGCCAAATCACTAGATATCGTGGTTTTTGTTTTTGTTTTTGTTTTTGTTTTTGGTAGTACTAGGGGCTTTGTGGGTGCTAGGCAGGCATTCTACTCACATTTTTTTTTGTTATTTATTTTTATTTATTATTATTTTTTTTTTTGGCCAGTCCTGGGCCTTGGACTCCGGGCCTGAGCACTGTCCTGGCTTCTTCCCGCTCAAGGCTAGCACTCCGCCACTTGAGCCACAGTGCCGCTTCTGGCCGTTTTCTGTATATGTGGTGTTGGGGAATCGAACCTAGGGCCTCGTGTATCCGAGGCAGGCACTCTTGCCACTAGGCTATATCCCCAGCCCTTGTTATTTATTTTTAAACAGGGGCTTACTAACTGCCCAAGCTGGGCCTGGGCAACTGAAAAGGCAGGTGTGTACTGCTGCATCCAGTTTATCATTGGTTGAGAGGATTATTTGGTGGGGGGAAGCATGGGTATGGGCTGGTCTGCAATGGTGACTCTCCCAGTCTCAGCCTCCTGAATAGCTACTATTACAGTTATAAACCAATGTACCCGCCTATGAAATCGTGATTCCTAAGAGAATTTCTAGATGTGTTTGGAGAAACTGAAATTATTTAGAAATAGGGTTATTTTATTTAGCTCCCTCCTTTTTGCAAAAGAGGAAACTAGACACACACACACACACACACACACACACACACACACACACACACACACACACCCTTATCCACTGAAGACATCAAGTCTTATGGCTCGGCTAGGCTGCTCTGGGAATATCCTCACACACTGCCTCTGTCCCCTCATGGATCCCATGTATGTTCTTACTTCACATTCCATAGAAACAAAAGGCAGGGTGAATGATCCTTCTCTGTCCGGAGGCCTCTAGGATGTATACCACCCTAGCCAACTCTTACATTTTAATGCCATTCTTCCTAGAGCACCTCTCATTATCAGAAGCACAGCTCTCCTCCTCACAGTGAGTTTATATTCTGTCCAAAATGTTGAGTTCTAGAATTCAACAAGCAGCCACTTTTAGATGTTCTTCAACTCTATGGATGTGCATTTTGAGTAGGTAAAAATATACTGAAGTGTAAATGCCAGTATGCCAGGCACCTTGTATCACATGGATTTTGTGTGGTCTTAGTGCATTTTTTTCCTCTTTAATGAGTTTTTTTACTTGTGTGATGTCCAGTTCTGGCTATCTGAGACATTGCTATTAAAAAAACACTAGACAACTTACATTTCAATGGGTGAAAAATGAAAATCTTATATTAACCTGAAAAAAACCCCAAAGGGGGTATATTAGAAATACTAACTGTTGTGCAGAGAATTCAAATCATCAGAGGTTGGGTGATCAAGAAATACCTCTTAACAGGGGCTGGGGATCTGGCTCAGCGGAAGAGTGCCCGCCTGGCGAGCGCGAAGCCCCGGGTTCTGTTCCCGGTTCCGGAAAAAAAAAATCACAAAACTAAGAAATACTCCTTCACAGACCATCTAACCAATGTCTGAATAAAAGTTTAAGAATCTGAAGATACTATACAAAAGTTTTCCAGGAGAAGGGAAAGGGGTGGACAAAGGACTTAAACAAGAATAAACGGTATGTGTTGAAGAGAAAAGGCTTGGAAAGCTAGAACATAGAAGACAATGTAAAATCTAGGAAGAAAGCTATTGCATTGCTGACAGGGGGCTGGGTTTTCATTTTAAGAGGAAGTTATTGAATGCTCTTAGTGACTAAGTAATGCAGTTTGGCTTGTCATTGGATGTGAGTATTAGCACGTAGAGTAAATACAAATTGAGTGTTCCTTATCTGAAATGCTTGGGCACAAGCATATTCTAGATTATTTCAGAAAGTGAGGTAATTGCATACGCATAATGTAATATCTTAGAATGGTGCCCAAATTCATTCATGATGTTTCCATTTACTAGAATGAAATACTTGGCAATGAGCAGGTCCAAAGGAAGAAACCAAGGGTTTGTTCTGGGTTGCATTAATCTCGCAAAACCTGCTACTGGAGGATCTGTCTATGAACTTGTCTACTTGAAGTTCTAATGAAAGACCAACGTTGAAGATGTGAGAATGGCTAGTGCTGATGTATCACTCAAAACTTGAAAATGGTTAAAAGGTATGTAGACAAGAAGATAAGGGTCTTGGAATCAAGTCCTGGGCCACTAAGTCTTCGAAATCCAAAAGGAAGAGGAGCCAACAAAGAAACGGAATGACTATGTCACACAACAGAAGAAGGGATATGTCCTAGGATTTCCCAGAAAACCTTAAATAATGGGAGCAAAAGGAGAGAGAGAGAGAAAGAGAGAGAGTTGGAGGTAGAGAGGAGAGAAGTGAGGGAAAGAGGAATAGAGAATGAAAGAGGGAAAGAAGGAGAGGTGAGAGAAAGAGGGAGAGTGGAAAAGAGGAAAAGAAATTTTGAAGGAATTTCTTCATGTGATTAAGACCAGCAAGCTAAAAATCTACAGAGAAATTAAAGTTGTTACTCCAGCCAAGAGGTGATGTGCCCATAGAATTCCCTATTTCTTGGGAAGGTTGGTTTTTTCCTGCTAGTCCATACATTTTGAAGAGAAGGATGGTTATTACTTTAAATCTACTAGTATAAATATTAATAGCTTCTTAAAAGTATCTTCACAGCAACATCCAGATCTGTCTTATTAAAAAAATACTTGTTCTAGCCAAGTTGATACAGTTAACCAATACAGTAAGTTTAGCATTGAAATCCCGAGAGAAAGCCTTTGAAGAAAGAGTAGCCAAATATATTGATTATTGCTAATCTATCTATCTATCTATCTATCTATCTATCTATCTATCTATCTATCTATCTATCTATCTATCTATATATATATCAGAAGGATAAGAGAGCTTGCCTTTTGGCTTTGATGTTTAGGGGGTTATTTGTTGAACAGAAATTATGTTGTAGAATTTTAAAAACAATCTCAGTGCTGGAGACATAAGAACAGCTAAAACTGCTTATGAATACATCCCATTCCTTTCTCTTCTTGTTTCCAAGTAACCTAAAGTTAGAAGCCTGGAAATTATTTCAGTATATTCTAAGATTTTTCTGATTATGGCAACAAGAACAAAAAATTCTCAGTTATCCCATCTATGTTTTACATTTCGCTATCCTTTGTATATATTTTCTAACATTTTAAGCATGCTAACATTTTAAGTGAATTGAGATATGAATAAATCATAGTGCAATACATCTTATAATATATTGATCAAATGGAAGATTATACAACTTATTGCTGAAAAGATCAAGTAGGAGAATCAATGAATAAAGCATAAATAACTTTAAAATCAAATCATAATTTTCCCACAATAGCTGACACCAAAACCATAATTTGCCTCTTCCACATTAGCCTGTAGATTTTTTTTAAACACATGCATTAGAAAGAAAATTGCTGCCTTAGGCCGGGCAATTGAATTCTGATGTGGGAATAGATACAAACTCTTTTCATGACCACAACAAAAAATGCTTTGCTTAATTTTTGAGATATTTACAAATATTCCAGATTCTTCCTCTGGGCTCTCATTTTCTCACATATCACAAGATAATTGTGGATTCATTCAGGGATGATATCCTTGCAAAAGTGACAATTTATACTTCAGTGAAGCTACAGCAATGGGAACTTTAAAAAAGGGAAACTCTGTTGTAAAATTGTATGGGATCAATTTAGTTTGTCACTTAAGCTCTAGACGATAATAGACTAAGTATAACCTTTTGAGGAAGTTGATTGCTACTTTGTCACCAAAGACATAAAGTATTAAAATACATGAGATTAAGAAGATAAATCATGAGTTTCTAGAAGATAAAGTTCAATAGAATTTCTTCCATGTTATTGTGCACAAAAAAACCATCTGCACATCTTGCTTAACATGGAAATTTCTGAACTGCCTCCTTAAAGTTTAAGTACAGTACGTAAATACTTTCTTAAGTATCACACTCCTATTGTACATGCTAGTTATCCCACAGATAATAGTTTAAGAAATAATGGATTGGGGAAAATAATGACCAAAATAAAATTTTTAGAAAGCCATGTACCTGTATGAGCTGATGAGAATGGATTCGCTGAAGATTTGCTTATTTTGAAGAAGTTGAAGTATTGGTAAGTAATGTTTTTCTCTCTTTTTATCATACTCAGGCTAGTGAAAATTATTTGATTACCTAGTAAGTTGAGAATATAGATCACTGGTTTGGGCATATTAAAAATTATAATATTAAATGATCTATGTCATGGATAATCAACCAGAGCAAGGAATACAAAATGTTTCATTTCCGAGTGTGAAGAAATCACTATTCATTGGGACAAGATTGAAGAATTGACATTAGCCAGTCTCTCACCATGAATATCAATGTATGATTAATTTCATTGTCCCAAGTAGAATTCAAGTCTAGTTTCCATCACTAATTATGTTGGTTTGGCAAAGTCATTTGATATTTTTTGCTTCCTTTTTTTTTTTTAAAGCTATATTGTGATATCTAGTTAACATGGACCCATGAATTAATTAAAAGTGTGTGTGTAGGGGGTGTGTGTGGACTTGGTAACTATTTCCATTTTGTATGTATCTGAGCCACTGACCTGACTACCACCTTGGATCCTAAGAAGGACAGGATTGTGATCAGTCTTATTTAATCTTGGGGACAGAGGAAACTGACCACAAGAAAAGGAAAAGACAGGCTAAGTACTAGGCAACAATGAATCACTTTATCATTTTAGATTGTTCTATCAAGTACTGATAGCTTCTCCTAGGATCCTTTGATAATGATCATTCAGACCATACTTTGACCAGGACTCTATTATTTTGCCTTTGCCCAGAATTCTTTCTCTATTTAACCCTAAACCCTTGCCTGTACCTAGAAAATGGGCTGCAGTGTTTACTTGCTCTCTTCTTGTAGAGGGCCCATGTCTTAGAATAAACTTCCTTTTTCTCCCCTTCATCCTGACTCATATCTTTATTTGAACTATTGGTGAGTGCCCACATTTGATATTTGGAATTCCTGGAGTTGGGTGTGAGGCCTTAAGCTCTGGTTTTGAAGGCAACCAGCACCACAACAGAAAAACATTCTCTCCCTCAATTTCATGTACTGGTATGCTGAATTTTTTTTTTTTTTTTTGCCAATCCTGGGGCTCGAACTCAGAGCCTGGGCACTATCCCTGGCTTCTTTTTGCTCAAGGCTAGCACTCTACCACTTGAGCCACAGCACCACTTCTGGATTTTTCTATATATGTGGTACTGAGGAATAGAACCCAGGGCTTCATGTATATGAGGCAAGCACTTTGTCACTAGGCCATAGTCCTAGCCTTGTATGCTGGATTTTACCAATCCAGATCATCTAGATTATGTTGGTCATTGGAAAGGATTATCTGAGATGACTGAGCATTCAAGAAATTTTTATCTGTGATTTTGAAAGAGAAAATATACCCTCTAAACTACAGTTGATAAGATTCCCTAAAAAGCTTTATTACTTTTGCCTGTTCTTTTTCTTTTCCTTTTTTTTTTTTTTTTGTCATGGGGTTTGAACTCAGATCCTGGACATTGTCCGTAGCTCTTTTGTGCAAAGCTACCACTCTACCATTCTGATCCACATTACTACCTCGGGTTTTCTGGTGGTTAATTGGAGATAAGAGTCTCATGGACTTTCCTGCCCAGGCTGGCTTTGAACTAAGATCCTCAGATCTCAGCCTCCTGAGTAGCTAGGATTACAATCATGAGCCACCAGCATCTGGCTTTTTTTTTGGGGGGGGGGAGGGTGGTCATAAAGGTTTGAACTTAGGTCCTTAGGCTTGCTAGATAAGCACTCTACCATTTGAGATACAGTATTTTTGAGGTACTGTGTTCTTAGTTGTTGTATATATCATCTACATTTTCCAAGTGTCTCATATCTTCTTTGTACTGATGAAAAGTTGTTTTAAAGACAGTGTATTGTTTTCTGTAAAAATAATTAGGGAAAAATTATTTTCAAATGGGAAGACTAAGTTAGTGTTTCATTCACTATAACATTTTGTAGCATCTCCCAGCTGACTTCCTATGCAATGAAAGAAAACAAATGTGGTAGTAAAGACAAACAGCTGTTTCTCCCAGAATCATAACTTTCATCAGTCTCTTCTGATAAATAAAATGCAATCATCTGCTTTATTTCCAAAGGTATGGGGATCAACTTCAAATAATTACAATCAAAAACAAAGGTGACTAACATAAAATCTTACCCAAACAATGGAAATGCATACATGACCCAGTTCTCCTTTACAGAAGAATAAAGGGGAATTGTTTATAATGACACTCATATTCTTTGAAATGAAGATATCACACTTTTTCAAATTTCTCGCTTAGGATGCCAGTGCTGAAGAATATGTTCAGATTGTCAGAACTATTTGCAATTGATATTGCAACTAAGTTTTAACAATAGGGAAATCAGTTTGTGTCAAAGCAACTCAGGCCATTAGTAAGGACCAGTTTTCTGCATCTGTCAAACAAATAGCAATGAGCTTCTTTTGAACAGCTGTGCAAATTAGCACCAGCAAACAGGCCTGAGGCCTAAGAATGTAATTTGGCTGACCCTAATAAGAGTTGTACCTTACTAAGATCATGCTCATGAAAATACATCATGTTGCTGCTGCCGGCCTTCTTTTGAACATTTATGCCATTTTTCTACTTTCTCAACTAGTGATTATTCCCATTCTCTTATGCACACATGTTCTCCTTTTTCTGTTATTTTCTTTGACTTAGACCTTAAACTCATTTTTAGAAGCTCTTCCTTGCTCATAATGGCCTTGGATAAACCATATGTTGGATTCCCCCCCCCCCAATTCCATTTGCCTTTAATAGAGACAAACTCAAGTAGCCTAAAGCAAAAACTTGCACAGTGTACTCTTGGTAATATTTACACATATCCAACATCCTTTATGCTTGAGCTTTTATAGAGAAAATGGAAGTGGAACCATTTCAAAAGGCAAGAATTAGGGGCACAAAAAGCTTAGAAAATCCACCACAAGCTCTTAATTTCCTATGTCTCTGAGTCAGACATTTTTAAATTCTGAGTTACGGAATGTGTCACCTTGCAGGTAAAATAAGGGTACACCAAAAAAGTATAAAACTATGTGAAACCATGTTAAAAATGAAGTCAGTGGTAGTCTATTTTCAAGACAAGGCACCCAATCCTGAGTGGAAAGCTACCAGAAGTTTGCTTACACAATGACTTAACCATTTACTGATGTGGTTCCATGTACCTAGAAGGTCTCTGGGCCAACAGGGTCTAGGAAGGAATCAACTAGCAGAGGGAAGGTGGACCATAATGGAATGGAAAAGTTAGTAAGAACTCTGTATGTGGCCCAAAGTATATGCCCAATAAAGCTTTTCCAACCCAAGTGAATTAAAGAGGGGCGGAGATTGGGGATGTGGACACAATCAAAGCCCACTTCTGAAATCCAACCCTTCTCATAAGGTACCTATTTTAACATAGAAAACAAAATAGAAACAAAATGAAACTTAGGCCCTCAGTATTACTCAGCCAATGAGGAACCAGAGGGGGGGGATCTTCACAGGAGGACCTTAAAATATTTGCTGTAACTGTTTGCCTGCTTGGCAGGCACAGGATCTTTCAAGAAAGCTTTCAACAATTGAATCTTGCCTCTCACTGTGCTCTGCATTACTGAGTCCATTCTTTGAGTTTGGGTGGGTAAATGTGTTCCCCACAATCCAGAAAGCAAACAGTAACAACAACAAAGCAAGGCGCTGAGAAGGGAAGTGATGTGAGTATTGAAATTCCAGGCTTTCATCAACATATTATATAAAGCTTTTTGCTCCTCCAGTCTCCAAATTAGTTTCAACCTTCTATCCCAATACTGTCATTAAGGAGATGAATAATGGTAAGAGATTTAATTGAATGTGGCTACACCTGGAAGATAGATAAAAGGGTTCATTGCTTCCCCCACTAAGATTACCTTCAAGAGGCTGACAGGAACTCACACCTAAGGGAGACAAAGGAGAGACTTGAAATTTACAGAGATAAAAAAAAGAAGTAATTTTGTTCAAACCAGTGGTCTTATATATCATTACCTTGGTTTTAGTTCTTTCAGGGGTTCTGGAGAAGTTCTTGCTGTTGTCATCATTTGAGGAGAGCAATCTGGTTCCCATGGGGTGGTTTTGCTCTGTGATGGTGTAGCTCCACCAGAGGTGACTTGGGAGGAGGGAGTCTGTCCTACGAATCTCTGCTGCTTCTTGGGAATCAGGTCAGCCCCTATCATAAAGGTGTTTATATACCAATCATGTCTTTCTTAGAATCCAAGGGGAGAGAGAGATCACAAGTGACAGCACGCGCATGTGCGCATGAGTGCATGAAAAATTGAAAAAGTGAAAGTGGAGCCAGAGCAGAACAAAATGGAATTTATTAGACCGCTGAGCAATATCTTCATTTAACACCAGCCAATTCCACCTTCTCCATTCTTGAAAAGGATCTTTAAGGTTCCCCAGTGCTTGTAATACAGTGGAAGATTTAACTGGAAGCATTCTAGGAACAAGGAAGAATCCTTCAGAAATTCCGACGATGATTTACATTCTACAATATAAGCCATCTTCAGTGATTATAAAGTTGCAATGATTGCTAAACAAATCAACATTTTTAAAAATTAATTTTGAACATTTAAGGGAAACAAATAGTTCCTATTCATTGTAGAAAATGTAACATCAAAGAACAAATCTTTAACCTGTGCACACAATTCTTTACCTCTACCCTAGGAACTATCCAAAAATCAACAGAACTTGATAGAGTAAAACAGTCAAAGAACTTTATTCAATATGTTTGTGATATACTGTGTTTGCTAAGTGGTACCTGTTCAAGGTAGATTCCCATCCTCTTCAGTCTGGGAGATAAAGCCTTTGTGGATGGTATATTTCAAAGCCACAATTCTCAGGAACAAAGAAAAAACAATCCTGAGCTTCAAAACTTAGAAGAGGCAGGGAGAATTCTTTTTTTTTAAATATATATATATTTTATTATCAAACTGAATTACAGAGGTTACAGTTGCATACATTAAGCATTGGATACATTTCTTGTACTGTTTACCTCATCCCTCACTCCCCCCTCCCCCTCCCCCTTTCCCTTCCCCCCACCCCATGAGTTGTTCAGTTCATTTACACCAAACAGTTATGCAAGTATTGCTTTTGTAGTTGTTTCTCTTTTTTTTACCCTGTGTCTCTGGATTTTGGTATTCCCTTTCAATTTCCTAGTTCTAATACCAGTATACCCGGTTTCCAATATACTCAGATAAGATACAGAGATAGTGTAGGTACAACCACAGGAAGGGGATACAAGAAGATCATCAATAATAGAGGCTACAGTTACATATGGCATGTTGAAAGTAGTTACAACTGTGATATAACAACTGTTTCCATAACATGGAGTTCATTTCACTTAGCATTATCTTATGTGTTTATAGGAGTATAGCTATTGGGCTCCTGTGATCCTCTGCTGTGACTTGCCTAAACCTGTGCTAATTATTCCCTATAAAGGAGACCATAGAGTCCATGTTTTTTTGGGTCTGGCTCACTTCACTTAGTATAACTTTTTCCAAGTCCTTCCATTTCCTTACAAATCGGGCAATGTCATTCTTTCTGATAGAGGCATAAAATTCCATTGTGTAATGTACCAGATTTTTCTGATCCATTTGTCTACTGAGGGGCATCAGGGTTGGTTCCAGATTCTAGCTATGACAAATTGTGCTGTGATGAACATTGTTGTGCTGGTGGCTTTGGTGTGATTATGTTTATGGTCTTTTGGATAGATACCCAAAAGTGGGACTGCTGGGTCATAGGGGAGTTCTATGTTTAGACTTCTGAGGAATCTCCATACTGCTTGGCAGAGTGGCTGAACCAGTTTACATTCCCACCAACAATGAAGTAGGGTTGGTTCCCTTTTGGCCACCTCCCCTCCAACAGTTATTATTGTTAGTTTTCTTGATATAGGACATTCTTACTGGGGTGAGATGGAATCTCAATGTTGTTTTGATTTGCATTTCTTTTATGGCCAGTGATGTAGAGCACTTTTTCATATGTCTCTTGGCCATTCTCATTTCCTCATCAGAGAAGTCTCTTTTTAAGTCTCTAGCCCACTTGATGATGGGGCTATTGGTTCTTTGCAGTTTTGTTTTGGAGGAAGGCAGACAGGAGGAGCTGCGGTTCCTAAGGCTGGGAGAATTCTATGAGAGAGAGACAGAGACAGAGACAGAGATAGAGATAGAGAGATAGAAAGAGGCTGTGAGACAGAGATAGGTACCCAGAGAGATACAGAGAGACACACACACACACAGACAGAGACAGGGAGAGAGACAGAGAGATTATAATTGCCAAAGTAAATGCTTTATGAAAGGGGCTCTATAATAAGAAAGAAGCCTGTCTAAAGTTGAAGGGAAGCTTTGAGGTTATCAGAATTGCCAATGACCTATAGTGGCTGCTCCATATTTCCTCTGAATCTCTGACATCCCAATTTTGACATGTGGGAGCTGAGCTCCCCATTTTCTTCCACTAACCCTTTCTTCTTGCAGTCTGGCATCCCCAGTAAAAGATGAATCTCAGTGTCTGAGATACATTCAGGCCTCCACACATCAGAATCTGACCATTTCTCACCATCTCCACTACTGCTTGTATGAAATATGAAAATGGACTGTAAGCTATCTTCCAGATTCTGACCTTACTTCTCTTATTTTGTTTCAACCTCAGCAGGCATAAGTCTCATCATATGTCTCCTTTGGCAGAAAGCCTTCCAGAGGCCTCCATCTCACTCAGGAAAAAACCCCCTCAGATTCTTATAATGGTCTTCAAGGCCCTACTTTACTTGACCCTCTGGCTTTGTTGTCATGTGCCTCTTTCCCTCTTGTTCCAGTCACAATGGCTGTTAATGCTCTACCTCTGTGCCAAGAACCTAGACACTCAAGATTCTCTTTGACTTACATACCTTTCCCGGGTGTCTTAATGATTCTTTTCCTCCCTTCCTTTGGGTCTCTGCTTGAAAGTACTTTTCTCAATCTTCGTTCCTATAACATACTGCCCAAAATTGTGATGGTCTGAGAGTTCCTATTTCTATCTCGCCTACATTTTTCTCTCCAGCGTAGATTAGCATGTATCTGTCACATCTGGCTGCTGGAAATCTATTGTTTAACAACATGTCTACTAGGTGTTAGGGAATATTCTAGAACTATTTATTGAGTGTTGAATGAATTACTAAGAGGGAGAAAGAGAGAGAGCAGAGTGAGACACATGCATGTGCTTGAGAGAGGCAGAGAGATAGAGGGAGGGATGGAGAGATGCAGGAGGGGGGGGGGAGGGAGAGGGAAAAAGAGACTAATTGTACCAGTTCAGCATCATCTATACCTTTTCTAAATTCTCTTCTTCATTCCTTGCCGATAAAATTAGGGTTGGGTAGCTCTTGGGCTTGGATGACTGAGTGATAGTTGAGGAATGTAAGAGAAGCCATCACCCCCTGTGAGTCACCTTAGATCCTAAGGAGCAGCCTCTTGACCTCCTGAAAGCAGATGACTCTTTTCTCTGACACATAATCCATTATAAGTATGAATTTTATCAACACACAAATAGAAAACTACACAAATCATAAAATCCTGTGGGCGGGGGTGGGGGCAGGGTGTTAGTCTTGGTGCCTGAACTCAGGGCTTGTGTTTCTGTGCTCTACCACTTGAGCCACAGTTCCACTTCTTGCTTTTGGTTGGTTAAGTGGTGATACGAGTCTCATGGACTTTTCTGCCTAGGCTGGCTTAGAACAGAGATCCTCAAATCTCATCCTTCTGAGTAGATAGGATTTCAGGCATGAGCCACCAGTGCCAAGCAAAGTCTTAAAAATCTTTAGTTATAGGCATGACTCAACTTTTTTCCCTTTCTTCCTCTTTTTCTGTGTGTTGATAGTGAGGTTCTAACTCAAGGACTTGCACTTGGTAGGCTGATACTGTACCACTTTAGCCATGTTCCAACCTTTGATCATTAGTTTTATCACCCACTTGTTCTGCAGAAAGATGTCACCAATCACAGTGGTTTTACAAGAATACTTGGAAGTTTAAGTAAAAAAAACACTCACACAAACACATATTCAAATGCACACACATGCACAAATGCACACACAAATGCATGCATACACATACATGTACAAACAGACATACACACATACACATAAATACCCACAAAATTGGGTTTATTTTCTACCAAACTAAGCTAGCCTATTTTTGTGAATTAAAACTCTACCTCATTAAGTTTCTCCTTTTATTTTTCCTCCCTAAAGTGAATTTCTGCTCTGTCTGTAGAAATGCTACCAATTCTTTATGATTCATTTTAACTTTTATCCTTTCTGTAAAAGTTTCCTGATCTGCTTCCATTATGGAATCAAACACACCTCTCCTTTTGCAGATTCCCATTGTGCCTTATTTCTCCTCTTCTGGTGACATCTCTTATCTTGCCTTGCACTAAAATGAGATTGGTAATTTCTATTCCCTTTTATCAGATGTGCTTTTCCTTGGGTACAAAGTTGTGTTTTCTTCGTGATTGTTTCCCTTAGCCCACAATTTACACACAATACACTTGTAATAAGTACTTATTGATCTTGAATCATTTTAGGACAGGAAAGAGACATATTTTAATTTAAAACAGAAGCACTGCAGTTTCAGTTCAGCGTGTTCAAAGTTGTTTGGGGAAAAATGATGGCATCCTTGACAACTTGAAGACTCCATCCTGAAAAAGTAGACAAGATGAACTATAGAAAGCCAGGTGGGCTCAGAAATACTGGGTAGACTTTTAGTATTACCATTCTGGAAGTGTGGTTACTACCACTGCTTCTGTTTTTATGTGACTGAGCTTAAGTCATAGATTTCTCAACTTCAGTTTCTAAGGCATCCGAATAAGAACACATTGTTTATCTGTAAAATATCACTAGAGAGCTGGGTGTGTTAGATGTCAGGTTGATATAAAACATACTTTCTTTTGTCCACAATCTCTATGTTTCCTTCAACAGTTTCAGTTGAAAAAAAATAACTCCCTGAGCTTGACTTTCCAAGGCATTTTCATAAAAGTTCTCTGATGGATTTTGTTTGTAAGACTCCGAGTTTTCACTGGCTATGATCTTTCAGGTAAGGCAAGCCAGCTTAGCTTGATAGTTTGTGTTTGGTTCCTCATGATTTTGTCCAAATTGCGATGTTTACTCATAATACTTACTGAGTTGTTTTTTTTTGTTGTTGTTGTTGAAACCCTTCAAGGATTCATTTCTTATGAACAATGGAAAATAAACTCCTATAAAAATTTTAGGGCTGGTCTGCCACTATCCATGCTTATTCTATCATTCATACACTATGGGCATTTGATTTCCTTTCTGTTCTCGTGGTTTAAGGTCCTTACCTTAATCCAAGACTTTTTCCAGAAGGTATTAGTCTTGGTTGATACTGGGTGTTGGATTCCAGGGTAAGCTCTGTGTTATTAGCTCTGTATGGCCTGATTGATGAAAGATAATCTTGACCCAAAGTCATTGTTAAACATACAGGAGTATGGCTGAGAATATGGCCCAATGGTAGAGTGCTTGCCTCACATACATGAAGTACTGGGTTTGATTCCTGAGCATGACATATATAAAAAAAAGCTAGAAGTGGCGCTATGGCTCAAGTGGTAGGTAGCATGCTAGCCTTGAGCAAAAAGAAGCCAAGGATAGTGCTCAGGCCCTCAGTCCAAGCCCCAGGACTGGCAAAACAAACAAACAAAAAAACGCAAAAAAAAAAGACATGACTAAATTTTAAAAAAAATACAAGAGTATCTGCAACACTGGAATTTCATGATTGCTTTAAGAAAAACTCTACTCTTTTTTTTTTTAATTCATTTCTGTCTATATAGTAGTAGGATGTGAATCGGGATTGTAGGACTGTCATTCTAAAGTGGCAAAGACTAACTACCTCTAAATGTGGAGAATGACTTTCTAGAAGCTTCTATTCTCCTGAAGACTCCATTCTCAGCTTGAAGATGATGATGTCTTCTCTACTTTTCCCTATGTCCTCACACAGCATTTTCTTTATCCACCCATAGCCGATGTCTTTCCTTCTTTCTGTAAGGATGAAATTGGATCTTTTGTTTTCCTACATTAAAAAATATTGTAAAGGTGATATACAGAGGAGTTACAGTAACATAAGGAAGGAAATGAGTACATTGCTTGTCGAACAATGTTACCCCCTCCCTCCTTTTCTCTGCTTTTCCTCTCCCCCTACATTCCCCCGAACCCCCTTGCCTCCCAAGTTGTAAAGTTCCTTTCCAACATAGTGTCTTGTGGGTATGGCTGTTGCATTGGTTCACCCATTGTCTCACCATTCTGTTAGTTACCTCTTTAAAGATCTTCTCTCCTAAGAAAAGCAAATGCTAAGGTACTGGAAACTAGGATTTCAAGGTTATAGATTTGGGGAAACACCATTTAGTGTAGAACACTATGACTAGTAGAAGTATCACATTGCCTTAACTGTTGCTGCTTGATTGTCATTATTGCTATTTTTTACACAATCAGGCCTTACAAATATCAGATATTGCTAGGGTAAAAGTCTTCCTAAAGGCCAGGTGAAAGGACTCATGCTTATGATACCAATTACTCAGGAGGTGAAGATCAGGACAAACACAGTTCAAGGCCAGCCTCCGGCAAAATATTAGAGCCCCTTAACAAAAATCTGAACATAGTGGAACCCATCTCTCATCACAGCTATACTTGAGATGAAGTTTGAGACTGGCCTGGGCAAAAAGTGCTACATGTGAAATGCAAAACAATGAAAGCAAAAAGCATAGGAGCATGGCTCAAGTGATAGAGTGCTTGCCTAGCCAATTATAGGCCCCATATTCGAGTCCTAGTAGTGCCCAAATAAATCTTAACAATTGTGGCATTGTTAATTTTCAACCCTAGACCCCCTCTTGTTCAGATGCTATTTGACATGATAAAAGTTTCAAGCCTACTGGCTTGACAACTTGGGGAGAATGGAAGAGACTGTTAAATAAACAGGAGGGCTGTGGAATAAGAAGATATACTTGGCAAAGCTGGTTCTCTCAGGCCAATCTTTGAAGCAAGTCCTTTCAATTCTCTGAACTCTTAAGATTCAGTGCTTAAAAAATAAAATAGCAAGTTTAGGTTTTGTACAGTACACATCAAGTAAAATAATGTATTTGGAAATTTGGGAGGTCAGTCATATATGTTTCATGAACCGTATCACTTCTGAGGAAAGGGGCATAAAGTTCAGTGCCTTAAGTTGTATTTTCTTTTTTATAAGCTTAAGAAAATAAAATATTGTCAAATGAAAAGATAGTAGTAGGGATGTTGTATTTTTATTATTTATTGTGGTGATCTTTACTCTTTTGAACATTGAGTTCCCTGTTTACATACATACAGCTGAAAAAAAATAATAAAGAGAAGCAACACAAAAGAGTATACAATGAGTGAAGAAACTTTCTTTGTTTCTTATTTCTAGGTTGGAAACAGTCTATCATGAAGTTCTCATGTTTTGTTCTCTGCCAATGAAAATATGCAGCCCACTCCATATACATGCTATATGAAAAAGAATCAATTATATTTATGCTTTTTATTTTTGTCTTGAACCATTCAACAGTGTGCCTTAGAAGTTACATCAAATGCTGTCAGACTTTATTTACTTTTCATTCTCAACTTCTTTCTACCACGTGGGGCTTGAAAGCTGAAAAAGACATCCCACACCTGCTCACCTCTCAGTTGCTTTCTAGTATGGTATTCCAAAAGGGAATACTGATGAAGGGTAAAAGGCTGGAGGAAGAGAAGAGACACTGTTCTTGCTTGGCTCTGTCTAGAACAGGTGACAAATGGTGGTTCCAAGGGGATGAAGGGATCTATGAATTCAGGAAGTGCTGCTCTTCCAGAGTACCCACAGCGACTGTGGTAGTGGATGTCCACCAGGCCCTGCAATAGTGACTCTGTGCAGACTGGACAGCTTCTGCTAGGTTGTTGCAACACCTTCAGTATCTCAGTGGCAAGTGAAGCTGGTAGAAGAAGTTTGATCATTGTGTCACACTCCCTTGTCTCCTGTATCAGTCCTGGACTTTCCAATAGCCAGCAGCAACCTAATAACTTGGAAACACCTGTGGCTTCCTGCTACCCTTAACCCTATGCAACCTTTTTCAGGTTAAAGTGTCTAGAGCTTTGTATTTTTCTGGATAGATAACTATGCAAATGATCATTGTTGTATATCCATATCCAGCTAATCTGTATTTCTTTAGCTGTTCTTATTTTTGAATGTCTGTATGGTTGCTTATTCTATTGCATGAGTTCACCATAATATAAACCATCTCTTAGTGAAATACCTTTAGGCTCTCTCATCTCTTCCTAATATAGATATTGCATACCCATAGAGAGAGTATCTGAGCGGGGTGTGTGTGTGTGGAAATTCTTAGGAAAGGAATTTGAAAGGTTTTTTGAATCTTAATATAAACACATATGGTCAAATTACCCTCCCAAGAGAGTCTACTCTTTATATTATCTTCAACAACACAAGAGAATGACTGCCCATAGCCTGGCCAACTGTATCAACAATATTTTCATTTTTGACAATTTGATAGATTAAAATGATATTACATTGATGTTTAAATATACAATTACTTTGGTTAAATTAAACTTATCATCTTCTCACATGTCTAAAAAGCCATGTATATTTTTTTCAATATATTCCCTCCTGATAGTTTAGAAAATTCTATTATTTCTTCTTGACACAGTATTTCCTTGTATGCTGAAGTTATTAGTTTTTGTTCATATATATTACATAATTGTTACCAGATTTCCAATTCATTTTAATTTTTTTCTTTGAAGAAATTTTAATATTTATGTAGGCAATCTTTTCTTTATATAATGAATATTTTATTTTGTAATTCTGGGTTTTTTATTTGTGGTAGAAAGGCCTCTTCAATACTGAGATTCTAAAACATATTTTCATGTTTCTACTGGAGCTTTTATGACAATCTTTATGACTCAAGTGATTTATTTATCTGGGATTGATTTGACTTTTTGAGAAAAGTAGAGTTCTCAATTTTTTTTTCTCAAGTGGTTGGCAACTTTTTCCAACATAATTTGTTAAGTAGTTGATTATATTTATTCACTGATTAGTTCCTTCATTTATGTGGACTTTGAGAATCTTTACGGAGGCCTGTGTATGTACGTTATTGTTTATATGTGCAAGGATATCAGCTATTTATGCTATTTTTTGTACATTAACATCGCTAGGATTTCTCTCTGTTTTACTCTTGCATTTCAAGTTTTCTTTTTTTCTTGAATGTTTGTCTGTACATATAAAGCTTAGAAATTAATTAAACACTTATTTTCATTAAAAAACAGATTTGTCTTTAATTTATAATGCATAACAATAAGATAGAATGCATAACAAGATAGAACAACCTCTTCCTATATTCACAAAATAGTACAATGGAAGATTTACTGACAACTCAAACACTGATGGGCAGCAAAAGGCATATTTGATTAAATGCAGAAAAAAGATACAATTGTGAAGGCATTGGCATTACTATCCTGACCAATTCAGCAGTGATACTCACTAGACACTATGTTGGAAATGAAATATACGACTTTGGGGAGAAGGGGTGTAGGGAGGGGGAAAATTGGGAGAAAATGAGGAGGGGTGACCTGTCCAAAAAGAAATGTACTCATTACCTGATTTATGTAACTGTAACCCCTCTGTACCTCACCTTTACAATAAAAATGTAAAGAAAAACAACTTGTCCAAGGTCATACATGATTTGGTGACATACTAGTATTTACCTTTCTGGCAGTGTTTGATTTATTGCTTTTTCTTTGGGAGAGTGGTCTACTGCTTCTTTCTTACCTTCAGCACTTACACGTTTAAATTTTATGGTCAATCTGGAAGAATTGCATTTTGGTATGTACTGAATCTGGGCTCCCTGACTAGAAGCAATGTTAGATTTCACCTGCTTGTTGTGGTAGCAGAAAATTTATCATTAAACTCTGAACTTTAAATAATGGCATGTTCAAGAACTCACCTTAAAGGTACAAATTCTCCTGGGGAGATAGTACATCTTACTTGTAAACTTTCTGCAAGTATGACCAAGGGGTGAATCATCTTGGGGCATTAGGTAGCATAGTTGCCCTTCCTGTTTGCGACAGCTCATCTCAGGATTATTCTAAGGGGAAACAAGGACAGTTGGAAAGTTTTTTTTGAAAGTCTTCAAACAAAGGTTGAACATATTCCTCAACGTTTCCTGTCTTTCTAAGAGTTGGGGGATAGAGGCTGAATATACACGGTGTCCCTGTTTCTAGGCATCCAATATTACAGGACTCTTGATTCAAAAAGGGAGTTAAGAAGGGGAGGTACCAGGCTCTCAGATAGGAGCTTCTTCAAGAAGTTTTGGATTTGACTTGATCCCACATACAATGGTTTGTTGTAGACATGCTCTGGGGGTCCTTGTTAAGATGAAGAGAGAAAGACTCAGTGTCTTTTGCTTTTATATTACTGTGAAGGTTCTTTTGATGTTGCTGTGAGCTTGCTATTCAGAGACGGTGAATATTTCATAAGATATCCATGGATATTAATAGCATTGGGGATTCTTACATAATACTTGAGCAAAGAGTATTATATTTTTTGTGTGACACTATTGTCGGCAAGTTTTCCTTATTTTCTTGTATTGTGGGAACAGAAGGAAATGAATGGCATCCAACAGCTGTCTTATCTGGGGTCTCTGAAACTTTCGTACTTATTTCTTTCTCTATCAGAGCAGAAAGCTTTGAAGTATGAAAAACTAGAGAATGGAAGGCACAAAGAAGTACTTCTGGTAACTCAAGTGGGTAATGGTCTGCTGGAATCTGTCTTTCCCTTCCAGTGCCGACTTCAGCTGATAACTGCTTCCTAGAGCTTAACCTTAGATACAGCTGTTGTTTGAATGTAGATTTCAAGTTTTGTTTTCCCCAAATTATACCTTTTGGAGTGAGCTAAAAAATACACATTTGAAATAATTACTTCTGACATTGGTAAGCTGAACTTCAATCCAGCTGAAAGTAAAGGGCCCTTCTTTCCTCTTATCCAGTGAGAAATTGTATAGAATCAACTCAAAAGTTACTGAAGGTATGGATGGAGTCATCTTTCTTATCTGACAACTCTCAGTCCATTTTTAAGTTTGTATTGTAATATCCCGTAGTAATACAGCTACATTTCACAAAGCCTTCTCCTCCCTTCACTTTAAAACAAAAATCCTTCTCCTTGTGATTTCCACTCCTTTTCCTTTCACATTCAGCGTAACTGTACAATGGCAGTAGATCACTTCTAGGTTTAGGAGGAAGTCTGTCTTGTAGAACCTCACTTTCACCAAAGAATAGTAGATACTAGACCCTTCTCTTTGGCCTGGCCTGGCTGCTGGGAAATTTACTTATGAGCATGAGGTCTAATTCTAGGTTATCTCTTTGTTTCTTTAACATGATCTTAACTTTTGCTCTACCTAACAGCCTTATTTTACCCACCTTTCCTCACACTGATCCAGTCCCTTTGGGATGAGACAGAGTACACTAAATTCCATCTTGAAATGATATTTACGTATTCTTTCTGCCATGTCCCCTCCTTAAACTGTCTTTCTATCAATGTTTAATTTCCTAAATGATCCCAATATAACTTTTTATTTTTCCTCCTTTAAGGAAACAGAATAAGCTCAGAAACATGTCATTTCTGTGGCTTTATACAAGTTCCTAACTTGAAGGCTTGCTTTTTTTTCCCCTCCTTTGGATGGTATTGAGGTTTCAACTAAGGGCCTTGCCAGGAAGGTGCTCTACAACTTAAGCCATCCCTTTAGCCCTTTTTGATTTAGTTATTTTTCAAATAGGATCTCCTATTTTTGTCCTGGCTGCTTTGGACTGTGATCCTCCTCTTTATACTTCCCATGACAGCTTGGCTAAGAGGCATGTATTACCACACTGACTTCCTTTTGATTGAGATGAGGAGTTTCTGCTTGGGGTAGCTATCCTTAAATCATGGCCTTCCTGATTTTCCTTTCTGATTGCCAATCTTGGCTGAACTGCTCCTATTTATTCTTTCCAGCTAGGATTACAGGCATAAGCCTCCCAACCCAGATATTGCCTCCATTTTAACACTGAAATAGTGAAATGTATGCACATACTTCTTTTAGCAATAAATGACATGTTTTATCAAGTAGTGAAATATTGTAGGTATTATTTCTTTTCATCAACACTACTAAATTTATGGAAATATTCATTAAACTCTTCAGTCAAACAGAATCTTTGCAAAATACAGAAACAAACTCACAAAGGAAATTAATATAGTAAACATTATGTTAGTGTGTCTTTCCAAAGGACTGAAAATATACCAGCAGGTAGATGTTGTATAGATAAATTAGCTACCACTACTTCCTCCCTGGTCATTTTGGATTGTATAAATTGGAAGATGTGTTCATAGTATGGTTGATCTTGTATTTCTTGCCTGGTTCCTACCAAATCTCTCCTCAAGTACTTTTTTTTTTGGGGGGGGGGGCAGTCCTGGGCCTTGGACTCAGGGCCTGAGCACTGTCTCTGGCTTCTTTTTGCTCAAGGCTAGCACTCTGCCACTTGAGCCACAGCGCCACTTCTGGCCGTTTCCTATATATGTGGTGCTGGGGAATTGAACCCAGGGCTTCATGTATATGATGCAAGCACTCTTGCCACTAGGCCATATTACCAGCCCTCAAGTACTATTTTTATTCACCAAGTGCTTGTCTAATTCATAGATTGTTTTTCATTTGACCAGTTTCCTCACAATGCAAAATGCCTGAATTCTTGCAAAACTTCTCAGATTGAACTCTGAAAGTATGCTTTCTTGTCTGTCTGTAGATGCTAGAAAAAATACATATCTTGAAATATAGGTCAGGTCTGGTTTCTTGCCTCCACCAGACTATTGTAAAGGCCTTTTGGTAGCATCCTATTACTCTTAAGACAAAGACAAATCTCCTTGGCCTGGCCTCCAGTATGTCAAGGGTTTAACCCATTTCTCTTGCCACAAATAGCCCAGACTATTTCACCATCTCCACCAGTTGTTCAGTCTGTTTCCCTCCACTTCTTGCCCTCTTGGTCTGTATATTCATTAGCAGTCACCTTATTATCTTGAAAACCTCTCAAGTCTTCTTAAAGAAGTCCAGTTTCCTAAAAATGCTCCATAGGACCAATTATTTACTTCATCACAATCCTTGCCACAGTTTATCATAAGTATCCATTTCCCTACTATCCTTTGAGCTCTGTTATCAACCGGTAAGGACTCATTATACTTTTACCTGCTTCAACCAACCCAGCACCAAGCTCAGTACATAGCAAATCAAAGTGTTCAAATTATTTCTTCAAGTAATGAATGGTTTCTTTATGTGGGCAAACTTACATAATGATTTATTCATTCACATTCTAGGAGTTGAAGGTGTGGGTATACATATTTCCCCCAGCATTCAGTCTGTGTGTACCTGTCTTAGATAATGTGCTAAGAGGACATATTTGACCTTTAAAAGCCAGGGAGGGTTTGCAATGCCACAGAGATGGTACTGCATCCCTCAATATTCTTCTCAGTGACTGACTCTGACTCTGACTCTTATCTCTCTTATAGGTATCACCAAGATGGAATGATCTCTTAATTCTGCAGGTTTTTTCATTGCTCTTCTGTGTAAAACATGCACAAAAGAAGTAAAAAGGAAATCATCAGACAGGTTTTCCATTAAACTTTAAAGTAACGGTAAAGAAAAGTACTTTTAATGGGTAGCTTTCTAACATGGGCATGATCAAGTCCAAATTAGCCAACTCCGCCAGAAATGCTTTATTGCAATTGCTTCTGTTCAAGTTCCATGGAGCCAACCCTCATAAATTGTCCTTTAATATGTTCTGGACACTTTAGTTTGGGGAGGATGCTCACTTTCCCCCAAGGAGCTAATGAAAATTCAGTTTGCCTATTCCTGTGCCTCATTCCAAAAAAAAAAAAAAAAATCAATGCCTAAAATACAATGGCTGCATAGTGATGATCTGTGGCTGAGCTGCCTTCACAGAGCTGAAAATTATAGCTCAAAAAGCAATCTTGCCTTCTCTCCTCCAAAACTTTATAGATTCACACATCTGCTGCCTTCTTGACCCCCGAGCCTTCTATCTTCCTTTCAGACAGGAAGGTTTTCTTCCTGGCTTTGTAGAAAGTGCTGACTTTTCCCAGAAGCTAAGCCCAGAGGGTAACTGTTTGCCATATACCTGTAGCTAGTTTGGAATCTCCATTGTATACCAAACCCAAGAATTGTGCAAACTGAAAATTACAGAGCAGCTTTTCTGACTCTTTTTTTTTCTTGGCAGTAAATTCTATTTGTTGGTGTGAAAACACAAGAGCAGCAATGTTTACCAGGTCAAGAAAACCGAGGGATTTGTTTCTCTTACTGGCATTTGCAGAAAGACATTTGTTGAAGAACAGAACACGAGACGGGAGCAAGATGATAGATTTTAAACTCCATCCTTTCAGTTTCTTTAAAATAGTTCAAATTGGAAGTCCAGTAGTTTTACTGAGGACTTGAGATTAAGGAATACCTAACCCAAAAGACAGGGTTATGAGTTTAGGTAAATTTGGGGAGATGTTGATTTGATCAGATTTCAAAGGAGTATTGCTTCCAGGCATAGAATGACAGTTTCTTAAAAAAGATAGAAGCCATTGTGCTGCCTTCAGCGCTCTATGTACCTGAGATTCAGCTGAACAAATTCACAAAGATAATATAGCAAAATAAGAATAACAGAACAAACTAAAAAAAAGTAACTCACAATGTTCTCAAAAAAAGTTGCTTTACATAATGCTATAACTAATGTTACTGACAAATCTTGATTTCTTTAAATTATGGATTGAATGGCTATTCTAATGCACTGTTCTAAGGTTCACTAACAAAAGTTAGTCTGGCCAAGGGCAGAGGAAGAGAAAGGAAAAGGAAGAGAAGGGAGAGAAGGAAAAGAAGAAGGAAGAGGAGAAGGAGGAGAGAAGGAGGAAGAGATGGAGGAGGAGGAGGAAAAGAAAGAGAAAGAAGAGGACGAGAAGAAAAAGAAGCAGCACATATATCCTCTAATATGGACTATCGTGATGGAAAATTTGAATATCCCAAAGAATGGAGGTCAACATCAAAACTATATCAAGATGTCTCCAAAGAGCTTCATAAAACTCTAGTATTCAAACTTGGGAACAGCTGATTCTATAAACACTGAGTTTTCTTGCCATTGGAAGTACAAAAATAATTTTTTAACTGAGAATGTTCAAGAAGTTTGTTAAGGCTTGCATAGTCATCAATGTCAGAATCATGACAGTCAGATTCAGGAATAAATACCTAGTCTGATCCGGAAAGCCCTCATTTCTTTTGAGTGGTGAGCATGCTCTTCTGACAACCTCTCCCTCGCTGTGTAAAGGGGCATGCATTTGCCTATAGGTGGCACTGTTGAGTTGTTTCTTGAAGGTGTTAATTGGGCTATGATGGCTCCTAACTATTTAGGAGGCTGTGATTGGGAAGATCTTAGGCAAAAAATAGTTTGTGAGACATCCTCTCCCCCCACCCCTATTGTGGGTACACTGGAAGCATAAACAGAAGGGTTACAGTCTAAGACAACCTTGGGGAAAAGCAACACATTCTTTCCAAAACAACTAAAGCAAAAAGGGCTGGGGGTCATGGTTCAAGCATAGAATACCTGCCTAGCAAAGTGCAAAGCCCTGAATTCAAACTCCAGCCATCTCCCCTCCCCTGCAAAAAAAGACTTAATGGTTAAATCGAACAAATATGTATATTCATTCTTTCAGCATCAAGTGAGTTTCCCATTCTAACCCAAAAGCAAATTGTGTAATTTATTTGAATCTGTTCAGGGTAATGTGTGATATTCCTTGAAGACAAAAACCCCCAAGTGATTCTCCCTGTGTTGATTGCTGTTTGATGGACTGGTTCAACTCTGATGTGTTAAACAAACAGAAGTACAAGTGACCACTGCCAACCAGTCACTAACCAGTGAAGAAATACTACCAGTTCCCCTTGATGAAGGACATTGTTCCTTCATCACATACTTCTGTTTCTCTCTTCTGTGTGGGAAAACAGCAGCTTATCTAATCAACTGCTGCAAGGAGGAAATTACCCTTCTGTCCCTCCTCCTGCCCGTCAGCTGACTAAAGAGGAAAAGCTCTCCTTGTCAGGTAGAGGTGGGTGGATTGCTTTCTTGTATTTCTCCAAGAATCATTCACATTTGGGATGCTAAGCAATTAGAGCCTCTAATTCTAATGTATGGAACAAACCTCCAGTTTCACCTCAGCACAGGCTCATTATGTTTCGCTAGAGTGCTACATGTTGAATTTGCACTTCTGGTAATTAGTGCAGCTACTCTGCCAGCCCTCTTTGCCGCCTTTGCCAACATTTTCAATGTTAGCAAACAAGCATCAATCACCAACCTGATGAGCAAAAATTGAGGCTCCTCTGTGCAATTCAATTCACAGGCTGGTCTGAACTTCCAGGTTGAAGAACTCAGCTTTGCCAGTGTTGCAATTTTATGTTAGCCAAAGAACAAAGCAACAACAAACAAAAAGCAGCCGCTATCAAAATAAGAATGGCTACCTTACAGGGAATATTTGGCAGGTACCAACCATTGTGCTAAATGTATTATGTGGATTCTTCTACAGGATCCTAAGGAGTCAAACACTGGATCTACCCACTTTATAAATAAAAACATAGAGGCATAGCAAAGATATATACTATGTTCAAAGCCATAGATAAAGTAGAATGAAATGATCAGCCCTATCACTAGCTCATTCAATATATTAAAAAAATTTCACTGAAACCTTTGAGGAGCAGCTCCTTTTCTCTGAGCTGCCCAAGTTACCAGGGAATTAGACCTGAGCCACTCAGCAAAGGACTCTGGTAATTGCATTTGCTCCATAGCCCTAGGTGAAATTGGTGTCTGGGTTGAATGATAGCAAATTTAGGAGTCACCCCCAACTTGGAGGTACTCTGGATAAATTAAAAGGTGTTACAGAAAAGAGAGACAGTGTTGGGTTTCCCCCTCCCCCCCAATGTCATATGACTTTATCTCCATGATTTATTTATTCATGATGAATGCATTCTTTTGTAGGGGTTGAGTTAGTAGGGTGTGTGTGTGTGTGTCTGTCTGTCTGTCTGTCTAGGGGATTGTTACAGCTATTGTCATGGAGTGTGTGAAACTAGGGAAAGAAAGTTCATCAGTTGATCAGACAAAGACTGTCATTGAATTAGGCTCCTGTCTGCGGTTCAGCTCTCAGTGACTAGTTTTCTCTTGTTTCTTCAGAACATGCGCCACTGTGTCCTAGTTCACATCACAGTCCCTAACTTGTCTCTTTGTATCATATGTGATTTTCTGAACCATCCTTACCCTTTATAATGACCTGTTGCCTAGAAAAAAACAAACAGCCAAGGAAGAGACTTGGCTAATATAATTTGATTAGATTCCAAGGTCCTTCATTTTGAGATTAGGTCTAAATGACCCTGACTTTTCTATCAGCCTGAGTGTTGCAGATTCTTGCATTTCCAACAGCCATGTTTCACCTAGTTAATCCAGGTCTATGTTACAATACAGTGTGTGAATTTCCCAGAGTATACTATAAGTCATACTCTGTGTTTCCATATTTTAAACATATTTTAAAGGAAAACATTATAAAAATGTTCACCACATAATTTTTAAAATCATTAAGTCAAATGAGCTTCTTTGTTGGAATTACTCGTGGGCCCTAAAAAAATACCTATGAAGTGTGGACAGAGAAGGATGTTTGGTTATGCACTATTGCACAGGTATATTACCATGGTCCTCTATTTTCTTTTTCTTTCTTTTTTTTTTTTTAGTTGGTTGTGGGGCTTGAACTTGGCACCTGGGTGCTCCTGTCCCTGAGTCTTTCTGTGCTCAAGGCTAGAGCTCTACCACTTCAGGTTTTTGAGTGGTTAATTGGAGATAAGACTCTCACAGGGATTTTTCTGCCTGGGCTGGCTTCAAACCACAATCCTCAGATCTTAGCCTCCTGAATAGCTAGGATTACAGGCATGCACCACTGGCTCCTGGCATCTATTTTCTTAAACTAACCATGGGTGTTAGTGTGGGAGTACAGCTGGCTTCCCATAAGACCTAGAAGATGTATGAATTTCCAAGTTTGCCTCTTTGAGCCTGGGCCAATTTATAGCCTTTTCATAAGTCTCAGATATGTATGAAGATTAAATGAAGAATAGTATTCAACAGAAGTATGCAGTTCATACTCTGGATTTTCATAGAAAGGATCATTCTTTGGTATTTATGGGCTAGTTGGCAGTAAGGCAGTAATCCCAGCAAGTGTGCCTAGGTGATGCTAGAATCCGAATTCATCCAAAAGAAAATTCTTATTCCAAAGGGGTAAGTGTCCAAGTCATAGGTCAACTGAGCTGGAAAATGGCATTCCTGGACCTCTCTATCTCGTCTTCATTTGTAGAAAACATTCATCCACTGCCAAATCTTCTTGTTCATATTCAAACCCAAGCTAGCCCAGAAGTTCAGGTAGCAGCATGCCTCTCGCCTCAATAGCTTTCTTTCCTGTTTGTCCCCCATCTTCCTGGACATTTCAGGATGGGAGGCTTCTATTGCTTTAAGCTGCCTTGAACCCAGTTTTACTGCATAGGTTAGTGTTTTTCTTCTCTGCTCTGTGTCAGAAAGCCAAGATTTGGTAATCATACTATTAGCACAACTGTTTTACACTTCTCCAAATGAGAATTTGTTATTGGCCAAAAGCACCCAAAGACTTTCCTAATATGTCCAGTCATTACAGAAATGAAAAGGAAACAAAAGAAACATGAATTGCCTTAAAATTAAAGAGACAGATGGTATCCAGTGCTCAATTTGTGATCAATTTGTTGTGAAAGGAGCATTCCTATATATTGCTGTCAAGAATGTAAATTGCTACGGGAGTGTTTGGAGTGTGTTGTTTTACACATCTGGATCACATGTGTTAAGATTTATGGTGGTATGTTTTTGGCGGTGATGTTTATACTTATTGTCCTCTCTGCCTGGTCAGGGTCTCATCCTAGATTGATGGGTGGCCTGCTCCCTCCTGTCCTTCAGTTCTTAGCTAACATGCCTTTCCTGTCAAGTCATGACAAACAGCAGCCTTCTTCTCAACTTCCTTTCTCCCTCCTTTCTGTTCTCTACAACATTCAACACCATGTGATGGTGCTATGATTGGAGTGGCTTATGTTTGTCTGTCTCCTTCATTAGAATGAAAATCCCATGAAAGCAAGAATTTTGTATGCTTTGTTCACCAGAGTGTCTAAAGCAGATACTGGTAGACTCATAATAAATAATGCTGAATAAATAGATATATAAAGTTAAAGGAATAATTGACAGTTATATGTAATGACCTAGAGGGAAACTAGAATATGTCATTGAGGGAAAGCAACTTTCAGAGAAAAGTAAACAATGTGGCCCAGTTTTTGGAGAAAACATGAAATAGAAGTGTATGTATGTATCCACATAACTTCTTTCACTACCATTCTATCTTGCCTATCTCTCTGTATATATATTTCATTTACCTAGGATATATGCCAAATTACAAATCAACACAGATTGCTTTGCCATGATGGAGTTAGACTGTAGATTTAAGAAACAGCACTAACATTTATTTTGTATCTTCATAACATTTGCTGTGTGCGAACAGACTTGTATTAACTTTGTAAATAAAAAGATACCCAATATAAAATAAGTGCAATCACACCCACAGAAAATGACTCTGGGCTGTTTCTTTAAATATAACATGACAAGTAGAAGTCTTTTGCTCTCAAATAGTTGGGTTTCTTCTCATCTTCACAATGCCAGTGTGTGCAGGCAAATAGATAATTAGCTTCATTGTGGTTCACCAGTGTCTCAGTTTGAGATGAGCCTATAATTGTTTGTTAATGTTTAGCCAAGAGGATTCCTAAAACATCATCTTCAGCATGTAATTGTATGAGACTCTGATACAGGAGGACAATAGACTTGCATTCAAAGTTTTGTACTTCTCTTAGTCAATGCTGTCAGAAAGGCAAGGCAGTGATCATGGCCAACCTGGAGAATAGATACTAGGAAGATACATTGTATGGAGACAATTAATAAACTAGATTAAGATGCCATCTGTTTTCCTCCCACCCTACCACCATTATCCCCTGTGCCAGCTTTCTAAACAATAACTCTCTTAAAATCTTCTTTTTCCACAAACGTTATTTCTAATTTTTAAATAATGACTGCAGTTATCAGTAAGTTAAGACAGACCACACCATTCTTAGAATTGCACCACAGACAAATTCCTCTCTCTCTCTTTTTTTTAAATAATGAAAGATCATGTTTGAGCTTTGGTAAGTACCTACTTAGCACAGTGCTAGGGAAAAGAAAGTGAAAAAAGGAATTAGACCAAGTTCCTACGTTCAAATAGCTCCCTGTCTAGAGAGGAAGGAGGCACAGATGCAACTAGATAAAATATGGGACATGTATTTTAATGGCACAGACCTAGAAGTGCTTTGAGAATACAGAAGAGAAAGGGATTAGCTGTGCCTGGGAAATTCATTCCATACTTGTTTATGAATGTTTACTGAATGAATTGCCGACACTGGGCTAGGTGAAATGAGCAAGACACAAGTGTTATTGGGGCTTATTTTCTGGTAGGACATTGCAAGTCACAGCCTAAGTAAGCCAGGTACATTCAAGCAGAGAGAAGTCCTATGGTGTGCCATAACAGGGAGCCTCTGGGAAAGGTCCTCAGTGATGGCCTCCTGAGGTTGTGGTGCCAGCAGATACTAAATGATAACATGGAGACAACAGCACCAAGGTCAGGAGCGCATGTGCTACGAAAGAAAAAAATGGTCAAACTCAATGAACAGAGGCTCCCACACTTGGCTGCTATTAGAAGCCAGAGGCAAATATCCTGTACAATTGGTCTGACACAAGGCCAGGTATTTCTATTTCATGAAACCCCTCTTTGGGAACACTACAGTTTTGTTCTTGCACATCTGCCAAAGGTCCATGGGTATTATTGAGAGCTAGTGGAACCATTAAGAGGTTAGGCCCGGAGGGATACACCCAAAGAGAATTGTAGGACCCCAGTCCATTCTGCATCTTATTTTACTCACTCAGCCAGACAATGAGTAGTTTTGTTCCTGCCACTTGCTTCTGCCATGATGAGTGACTTTCCTGAAAGCCCCAAAATAATGGAGCAAATATTTGTGGTCGGGAACCTCCAAACTTGTAAGCCCAAATAACCCTTTTCTCTTTATTGGTTAATTATTTCAACTTTGAGTGATGAATATCTAACTAACACAAAGAAATTCTCCTGTTCAAGCAGGTGAAGATGCTATAGAAGAAAAAAGCAATGGGACAAAGATGTTTCACAGGCAGGAATGGCATGCTCTAATCCATATGTATTTTTTAATTTTGTCAAACATCTGTTTTTCTAGATTTTATGTTATTGTTTAAGTGATATACAGAAGTGTTACAGTTATATATAAGTCAGGTAATAAGTACATTTATTTTAGAAGTGTCACCCCTTCCCTTGCTTTCTTCCAGTTTTTTCTTCCTGAACACCTCTCCTCCCCAAGTTGTATAAATCATTTTCAATATAGTGTCTAATGAGTATCACTCCTGAATTTTTCCACCCTTTGTCCCACCATTTCTGTGCCCACCCTTTACTTTCCACCAAACAGAAAAACTTATTTACATGACAAAAGGTAGAGAAAACAAAAATAGCAACAAAGGAGAAATAAAGCAAAAACCCCCAAAAAACCCAAACTTCTTATTTCCATGTTTCAGAGTTTATTCCAAAAAATATCATTTTGTATGATCATATGCATATAGCTATTGAGTCTTTGTGACCCTCTCCTAAGAATATCCTCCTCTGGTCTCATTGTGTGAATGTCTAGAATCCTGTATAATTTATCATGTCTCATGTGTTTTCCTGTCTTTTACCATCTACTGTGTTTACTTGTCAATTTATAGGAATATTTCAGTTACAACAAATGAAGGAAACCATGCAACCTATGTTTCTTTGAGTCTGGCTTACTTTGATATGTATATATATATATATATTTTTTTTTTCCCCAAGTCTTTCCAGTTCCTTACTAATAGTACAATATCTTTCTTTCTGATGGAAGCATAGAATTCCATTGCGTGCAAATGCCCCATTTACTTGATCTATTCCTCCATTGAGGGGAATCTGGGTTGATTCCATCTCTTGGCTATGGTAAACATTGCTGCAACGAACATGGTTGTGCTGATAGCTTTAGTGTGGCCTTGTTTGTGGTCTATTGGATGAATGTCTGAAAGTGGGATTGCTGGATTATAGAGAAGCTCTATGTTTAGTCTTTTGAGGAACCTTCATACTGCTTTACAGAGTGGTTGAACAGGCTCATATTACCACCAACACTGTAGTAGTGTTCCCTTTAGCCACATCCCTGCCAGCATCTGTTATTGTTAGTTTCTTCGCAATTGCTATTCTAACAGTGGTGAGGTGGAATCTCAATGCTGTTTTCTTGAATCCATGTTTTTAAATGTCATTATACTTGCAGTATGCAGGAGCTACAAAGAGGAAGGCCAGAATTAAGGGAAAGCAACCAATTAAGAGGCTTTTCCAGCAGACATTGAGAAAAAAGTTGATGACTAGGGCCACCTTTGGAGTCAAGAGAGATGGAAACAAACAGAATCAGAAAAGATTCATCTGTATCTGCTGGGCCATAAAAACAGAAGTCAAATTTTTACCTTTGATGAAAGAGTAGGAATAAGCGCAAGGGAAAGGATTGAAGAGGGGTGTGAAAACTGTGGTATGAGGAGTGATTGAATTCTGAAAGACACTGATATTAGTAAGATTCTAAGGAATAGCTACTAAATTGACAAACCTCGTAAAAGCTAAGCAATGACAGAAAAGATAAGGCTTTGTCTTAGGTAAACAATAGTCCTTGAGTCCTTCTAGCTTTCCCCTTAGTCTCTATCCCATTCTAGAATCTCTCTGTACTTCCTGAATTACAAGCTTCTTTGAACACAAGAGATATTTTTTCTTGTAAAGTTTCAGTATTGGTCAAGTTTTCTCCTGTCCTGTGTATCAGTGCTTGCTCCTGTTTTCCACCACAAGAATCTACTGGTGTAGATTGAGTAAACAAAATGATCACAGAGCCTCCTAAAGTGGGCTTTCACTTAAGCCTCAAAATGTGAATTCACCAGAGAGACATTTTTCTGTGGGACACTCATTGATATCAAGGTTAAAAGTCTCATTAAATGGCTTCCTTCATCTTGCTTTCGAGGTGCATGGTTCTATACCATGGAATCTTTGCTGTGTTGGCACCAAATGGTGATAATATGGGCTGTAAAATCTCTCCTCTGTTGTCTTGCTTCTATGGGAAGATACCAGGATCTTGTGAAGTGGATCTATGGAAATATTGACCAGTCTATGAGACTAGAATTGCCTAATATAAGTTTCTCAAGTTTAGTTCATGGATTTCTATAAAGCAGAGAGAGCTTGAATGACTGGAGGTCTTGTCTTGTTTTTTGTTTTGTTTTTAGCTATATTAGAATCCTTTGACCTACTATTCACATTCTTCTCAGAGAATGTCCTGTCTGTAGCTTTCTCATTGAGGGAAGTGTTACAGTATGGTCTAACAAACAGGCTGTGGACTCGGACTTGTCTCTTAATCATCGTTTCCTCACTAAGTGTATATATTAGTCAGATTTCCATCACTGTCATAAAATGCCTGAGATAAACAATTCAGTGGAGGAAAGACTTATTTTGACTCATACTTTTGGAGGAATCAGTCCATGGTCAGCTGTCTCCACAGCTTTTAGGAGGTAGTGAGGTAGCAAAGTCACAGTGGAAGAAATATAGTGGAAGACAATAGTCACCTCATGGTAGCCAGGAAAAAAGGAAGGAAGGAAGGAGGAAAGGTAGGGGAAAGGGTGGAAGTGAGGGAGCGAGAGAGAAAAAGGAGAGAAGGGAAGGAGAGATGAAGAGAAAGAGGGAAGGAGGGAGGGAGGAAGAAAGAGAAAGGAGCCAGATATGAGATATATCCTTCAAAACTAAACTTCCAATCACCTACTTTCTCCAACATGGCTCTGTCTCCTAATAACCCATTCAGTGGTGATGATGCAGTTAGCAATCTCCTGATCTAATCATGGTACCACTAGTTCTAAACCAAATGTGTATTACCAGAACCTTTATGAGGATACTTCACATCCAAACCACAGCAGTGTGGTCCTGTGCAAAGATATGTAAATACCCTGTGATGGCCTTGGTAATCAATGGATCATCTCTGGAACAACAATATCTGCATCACCTACACAATGGTGAGAAACACAACAATCTCCCAGACCTACAGAACAGAATCTGCATTTTAAATAGGATCTCCAAGTGATCTACATGCATACTTATGTTTGATAAGCAAAAGAATAGAAAAATCCTTTCTGTATATTCAGCTCTGCCTGTGGTTAGAAATATCTATTCCAGAAGGATATTTATTTAGAAAAAAAATATTTTTAAGAAAGGCTTATCAGTGAATTTTCTTTTTTACAAAGCATACTGGTTAAAAAAACACAATTAAAAGAAAGAGAATCATAATTCTTTTGTAATTGGGAAAGAAGATAGACTTTAGTTACTGCCTCTCATATCCCAGTGACCACTTAATTTGTCTACCCTGAGTTAACAATGGAAATCACAGTGAAGTTTGAGGGTTCTTGTTTATTGAGATTTTCTACCACCCATTACACCTTAGAATATTCACTATTTTAAATAAGAGTCATAGGAGGAAAATAACAACAACCTCAGCTGAATAGCCATTAGTACTGAATCTGTATGCAAATGCAGCAAGCTTATTCATTCACAAACTCCCAATTTTTATTGGCCTTATAGCTGCCTCATCTGTGGTTTTATTGAGTTAGAAGAAAGGAAAAGGAGGACTAAATATTGAAGTTTTTGGAGGCATCTTTAGTTATACTCACACTGCCCTATTACTTTCTTCTGACTGGTTGTCTTATTTATCTCTCAGTGTTTGCTATTTCATTCTCAGCACAGCTTGTATTCCAAAAGGAAATGCCTACCTCTTTAATCACCACTAATAATCTATTTGATCTGTCTTTTATGTTTCTCCATGAGCACTACTTTCTTTCTGCTTCTCTCTCTTCTTTGCTTCCCTTCCTTTGCCCTCCCCATTCTCCTCCCCCTTCCTTTCCTTTCTCTTTTCCTTTCCTTATCTTTCCCTTTCCCCTTCACATTCTTTCTCTTTCCTTCCCTTTCTTCCCTCCCTTCCCCTTCCCTTTTCTCTCTTCCTTTTCCCTCTTCTTCCCTCCCTCCTTTTTCCCTTTATCCTCCTTTGCCCCTCCTCTCTCTCTCTCTCTGTCTCTCTGTCTCTCTGCCTCTATTGTCTTTTTCTCTTATTCTCTCTCTCCCATTTGAAGCTCCTTTATCGCCTTTACCATGCAGGAGTAGCTTGCAAGTGTTTTGGCTTATATAATGCATTTAATTTCTACTATGTCGATTCCTGGGTGATTTCCCTTTACTTTACATTTTTGTCTTTTCTTTGCCATGTGGTAAGCAGTACAAATTCTCTGATATCAAGACAGGAAAGAATTAATTGCTACATAAATAAAGAATGTATCATAGACCAGAAACTAGATGGAGGGTTGGGAGTAGCTCAACAGTGTTGTTTGTCTCACGCATATGAGAACTTGGATGTGATCCCCAGCATGGCCCAAGAAAACAAAATCCAGTCTCAGTGATTCAGATGCATTTCCTTATTATCATTTGGCTGTTTTGTCATTCTAGTTGAAGAGTTTTCACAAGACAAGGAGAAAGTGGAAATGAAAAGGCACACAATTCAAGGTGTACTTGCTTATGCCTTGAAAAAAATCTAAGTTACATATTCAGATCCAGGTGACAATAGCATTATTCTCATTATAGATATTCAGGGATCGTAACAAGAAGAAATTCATTTAAATACAGACTTTCTCTATCACCATGGGAAATGAACAAATAAACAACCCCCCCCCAACACACACATATACACACCTAGAAGAATCCAGAATGGTGCTCAAGATTTAGTGTAGTAGCAAAATACCATTTTCACTTCTATTTCACTGGGTAAAGCAAGTCTTATAGCTCATCCTCACATGAAGTGAGAGAGTGCAAGGCTACTGTGTGCAGATGGAGACAGGCCTGAAATACTTTGTAAATACTACTGGTGACCATCCGAAGTCATTCACATAGATACCATGGATATCTGTTTTCCCACTTATTGACTTAAACTTAGTAAACTTTACCTTTTGTAAAATACAAATTACTTGGGTTATTCTGAGGCCCAACTCACTGTGTATAAAAACACTCTATCTCAAGGATTCTCTCCATCAAAGTCTTGAGTTCCTAAAATGTGGCTATATTTCTATCCACACCATTTTGCACTGGTTAAGCAATAAAAACTATATGAGTATTAAGTATAAGTATTACTACATGCATTTTTAGTAAGGACTCATTGAAGTACGGAGAAGGTTATCTGTATATTATCAATAGCCAGGCAGCAAATCTGAAAAAGATGGCATTACTTTTGCCCTCGGTATTACTTGAAGAATGTGGAATATTTTTCTATTTGTTAGAATGCTGGATTCAACTCTACAACTACTGTAATCCTTTACACTCTACAGATCCTCAAATGGCTTGTTCTGTAAATTCATAATTTAGGGTGAAGAACAGCTGCCAGGAGGCCCAACCTCCCCGAGATCATGGTTGACATAACCATGGACTCACTTTTTTTTTTTTAATTGTCAAACTGATATACAGAGCGGTTACAGTTTCATACTTTAGGCATTGGATACATTTCTTGTACTGTTTGTTACTTCCTCCCTCATTCCCCCCTCCTCCCTCCCCTTTCCCTGTCCCCCCATGAATTGTTCAGTAGATTTACACTAAACAGTTTTGCAAGTATTGCTTTTGTAATCATTTGTCTTTTTTACCCTGTGTCTCTCCATTTTGGTATTCCCTTACAGTTTCCTAGTTCTAATACCAGTATACCCGGTTTCCAATGTACTCAGATAAGATACAGAGATAGTGAAGGTACGACCACAGGAAGGGCATACAAGAGGATCATCAATAATAGAAGCTACGGTTTCACATCGCATGTTGAAAGTAATTACAACAGTGATATAACAGTTGTTTCCATAATATGGAGTTCATTTCACTTAACATCATCTTTTGTGTTCATTAGGGTATAACTACTGGGCTCTTGTGATCCTCTGCTGTGACTAGCCTAAACCTGTGCTAATTATTCCCTATGAGGGAGATCATAGAGTCCATGTTTCTTTGGGTCTGGATCACTTCACTTAGTATAATTTTTTATGGACCCACTTTCTAAGAAATTTGTGGGCAATATGAGAGATTTGAAAGGCTGTGGGGAGAAAGGAAAGGGGAAAGTACAGGAACTAAACATATGATTGGCAGTTGTGGAGAACTTTTTGGAAAGAATAAATACATTTAATCAAACATTTAGAGATTTTTTTTTCCTGTCTAATTCATCCTTGGACTCCTCCTCCAGCTCTCTGCTGACATGTTTATGGGATACTTATAGCTGTAACATTTTGTGGAGAGCAAAGTTGGTTCTGCTGGCTTATTTTTTAGGGGATGGTTCTGAAACTCTGAGTAGGGCCTCTACATAGATGTAGGATGAGAGTCTCTATACTGTGAGAAATACATGGAAGTAAGGTACACAGAGTGTGGGAAGAGTCATTTTCAGCTAAGGCTCAAAACCAGCTAAGTATATTGCTGCATTTTCCCAAAGAGAATTTTATGGTTGATGTGATTAATTTTTTTTATTTGACTCTACAAATAACAGATCTGATGACTCATCCAAGCAGGGAGTCACTTAGCTACTTAGTCTCCTGGGACAGAAGAGCAGTGGTCATTGTACAAAAGCACAAGCACCAATAACAGAACTGAAAGGAGATATTAAGTTCAAGATGGAAAGTGAATTTAAATGTCATCTCAGTGAGAAGTAGTAGAGGAGAGAGCAAGGACCTGGCACAGAGATGGAGTGGTCAAATCACCATGCATATGGGAACAAGTGAAATGAGAAATGGGTCTAAGTTCATTCTTGAAAGAAGACTCTGGGCAACAGTGATGGCCAGCTCAGTCCTCCTAAAGTTGCTGAAACAGAACAGAAACTAGCTATATATTGGTCTTTGGGATTTCACTCCTCATTAACTTTCCAACAGGTTTTTAATTCATGAAGCATCTGGGTTTGTATAATTGCTTACCTAATAGTGTCCATTACATGGTTGGATGGTAACCAGGACAGAGATAAACTAGGGGATCAGAGAGTGCTCTTCAAGCCACCTCAAGTACTGAAATAGAAAACACGGTTTAGTAAAAATATTCACTTTGCAGCCCTGGTGGCTTAGCTGTGAGACCCAAGACGTACATTGCCTAAATCTGAGTAGCCATTTCCCCACATGAAGGGAAAATCACTCTCAAGTCTTTACCTGTATCACACTATTGTTGTGTAGTTTTCCAAATAAAGTCTTTTGAGTTTTTCTGTTTAAAAAATCTACAAGCTATAATATATACAGAATGTATTCCCTTTATACTGTCTCCATCTTAATTGGCTTTGCACGTGTTACCTTTGACTATTTTCCATGGGGCCTCTTTGACTCTCACCTTCCTCCTCAGTTGGACAAGGTGTCCCTCCTCTATCCATTATAGCACAAATCACACAGTATTGTTGGTGCCTAAAGTCACTTTTGTGATGGAAAAATCATCTCAGGCTATAAAGAACTCTTTAATTTATTCTTACAAAAGGACAATTGATGTTTATTATTACTGTTTTAAAAGTCCACATGAAGACAAAGAATAAGCCATACTAAGTCCACACCCAGACAAAGCTGGTTGTTGTCCCACTGACAATAAGGGAGGGTTCTCTAAGGTCAGCTAAAGGCTTACTTTGTCATGGCCAAGCTGCTTTGTTATGTTGATTAAAAGTAGAAAAGAGGCTGGGGATATAGCCTAGTGGCAAGAGTGCCTGCCTCGGATACACGAGGCCCTAGGTTCGATTCCCCAGCACCACATATACAGAAAACGGCCAGAAGCGGCGCTGTGGCTCAAGTGACAGAGTGCTAGCCTTGAGCAAGAAGAAGCCAGGGACAGTGCTCAGGCCCTGAGTCCAAGGCCCAGGACTGGCAAAAAAAAAAAAAAAACGTACAAAAGAAAGCATGGGTGCATGAATTGTATGGCTATACATTTATTAGTTCTGACTACTGATGATTAGGCATATATCTATTGTAAAAGATAATGCAAAGGTACAATTGTAAAAGATAATGATTGAAGGGTACAGGTATGAATTTCTTATCTAGATTTCCCCAAACTATAGAATTGTCTCCGAATGCTAAGCTGCCTAACAGCCCTAGTTTGAGAAACGCTGCCATAGAAATTGAATCAAAAGGTATGAATGTGAAGATCAGAAAGCTAAGTAACTCAGCTAAGTAACTCACAGAACTCTGAACTATACCTATAAGCAGAAGATGGATGGCAGGTAATTTGCAGAAGAACTCCAAGTGTCCCAGACATAAATGGATTTATTTTGGGGTTACAAGTAGATGCCAACTAGACAATCAAAAGAGATGTAATTAACACAAAGTGGAGAAGACAAAGAGAAAGAAGAGTAAGTCTTTTGGCAAAAGATTATTGCTTGAAATTTCTTTAGTGCTAGGCAACCCTGGACACTGATTT
Organism: Perognathus longimembris pacificus; assembly: GCF_023159225.1. Classification (NCBI taxonomy): domain Eukaryota; kingdom Metazoa; phylum Chordata; class Mammalia; order Rodentia; family Heteromyidae; genus Perognathus; species Perognathus longimembris. Next base: position 31,146,361 of record NC_063177.1, read on the forward strand.
GATTTTTATTGCAATGCAGTGATAACAGTCGCATATCATTAACTTTCTGCTGAGAACTTTGAAAAGGATTTCTGTGTTAGAGCCTGTTACTTAAATGTTGGTCCTTAGTCTGAGTGAAGAGATTTCTTAGAGAGATGCTGGCTTCCTTGAACCAGATTGTTGGTCCCTTTGGAAAGTATACCCAGAGGAGAAAGAGCTGTAGCTATAGCTTGACAACATGAGCCTATGTGTTCCCCTCGCTGTAGAAGTTCGCAGAACCAGAATCAGAGTGAACAGTGTTTTTCTCTGGGAGGACATAGGGGAGCACCCTGATACATGGATGTGATTGCTGAGTCCTCCCATCCCTTGCATTTTACACATCTGTTGGCTTAATTATTTTTTCCATGTCACCAGTATGTAATTCTGTTATCACTAAAACAGAAACTTAAAAGATCTCTGCAAAGCAATTCTTAAACTCCTTGATATCCTCCCTGTACTTCCTTCTAGAAGAATAGCAGTAATAAAAATGGAGTTTAATATCATCTTGTTGAGGAAAGAGACCTTTTGGTACAAAGGACCATGTTTCTTTTACCTTAAAATCATTCACTGCTAGACCATGGGGTCAAATTCCTTTCAATATATTTCCTAAGAGAGCTGATCATTAAGATGACTTTGCCTCAAGAGCTAATGTAGAAACCCATCTCGCTCATTAATTACTTTGTGGGTTGAAATTGCTTTTTAAGCTTTATTTGGAACCATGTTTTTTTTTTCTTCCCTTTAACTTAATTTCCTTTCCTTTGCCAGGTTCAATAGTCTGTGATAAATACATAGAAGAAACAGTCGGTCATTTGCAACAACAAGAATTGTATTTCTCCATTAGGTCTGCCACAAACCAGCTTTCCTATTTCTGCATAAAGATTTCCAACTTGTTGTGAAACTGCATACCTTGTAGTTTCTCTCTGAGCCTGGGCTTTGTTGGGCTTCTTGTAATACCAGGGCTGTTCAGGTTTTGGCTTTCAATAATAATGCTATGAGCAAAAAATAATCTGTGTGAAGAATAATACAAATGTATTCAGTATGACCTGAACCTATCAAATTTGATCATTATATATTGGCTTGACACTATAGCTCATCAGAAGAATTTATGTTAAATCTTGCTCCCTCCTGTTAAAAACAGTCAGATACAGCTTGCATAAAGTAATTAACTAGGCAGGAGTTCCACATCTGTTCCTTGCCTCATTTTAGGGGGAAGAATCAGTGTTTCATTTCAGAACATCAGGGGCACGGGATGTGGATTCAACAGTTTCTCCAATCCCCCACTCATCTTTCTCCAACCCATCTTTACTTTTTTTTTTTTTTTTTTTTTGCTTATATGGAGATTTGAATTTAGGGCTTGCTTGCTTGGCTTGCATGCCCCACTGGTCCTTTTGTATCCCTATTTTGGAGAAGGAGTCTAGAAGACTTTTCTCCTTGGGCTTCAAACTGTGATTCTCTCCGGATCTCAAGCCTGCTGAATAGCTTGGATTATGGGTGTGAGTCCAGCTTGACCATTAATTTTGACTAAAGCCCAGGAGTTAAAGAACATATGCATTACTTAGGTTAGAAACTAAGCAAATAGGATGTGTGTGTGTATGTGTGTGTGTATCACATTAAGCCACATACATGTATTTATATGCATGTATAGCTATCTATATACTCCATGTATGTATACATATATATGTACACATATGAGAGAGAAGAAGATTGAAAGGAGCAGAGAGACACACACAAACAGATTTATTATAAGCATTTTATTAGGAGGATGCTGGGAAGTCTTCATGATCTGTAGTCACTGATGCAGACCTGGGATTGCTGAGAGTATAATTGTAGTATGAACGTGAAGGCCTGAGAATCTTGGCCACAGGCCAGCAGTTTGGTGATAAACTTTCTTTCCTGCCTGAATACTGCGTGGTGTTCTCCTTTACCGGCTACCTACTTTAAAAACCTAACATATATGGTGCCGAAATGGGAATTTCGCCTGTCCTGACTCTTAAGCCCCATCCGAGTCACGGCACCATATATGTTAGTTAATTCACCTTATTTACAAATAACTCTTTCATTTTCCTCTTAAAACATAATGGTTTTATTAATGAAAAGACAAGGGGACTATATTACAACATCTGGCGGCATATATGGTGCTGTGACTCGGATGGGGCTTAAGAGTCAGGACAGGCGGAATTCCCATTTCGGCACCATATATGTTAGGTTTTTAAAGTAGGTAGCCGGTAAAGGAGAACACCACGCGGTATTCAGGCAGGAAAGAAAGTTTATTACCGAACCGCTGGCCTGTGGCCAAGATGATCCATGGCCGGAGAGAAGGGAGAGAGAGAGAGAGAGAGCGACCCCCACCCGGCCCTGCCTTATGTCTAGGGCAGGGGCAAGGGGTGTGGCCAGGTGGATTAGGATGTGACCTCAGGGAAAGGGGAGGTAACTGCCTCCAGGTCTGCTGGTTACCCAGGTAACTGGGTGGAGACTTAATGAGGTGGGGGCATCTGCATGTAGCCCTTAGGGAGAGGACCTTACATGGCCGTGGCTATCTGCTCCTGAGCTTAATACTTCCTGTGACTTCATGTGTTTATTATCTCATAATTTTATAATAACAATAATTGTTATTATAATCAATGTAATACTATGCTTTTAAGGAAAAGAATGCCATTTCTATGAAACTTAAGTTGAAATTAAGTTGGGAAAAAAAGATTGGTACTGTGTTGGATATGGATAAAATAAAGAGAGATAAGAACATAGAAGGGCAGTACCTTCAGAGTATTTTAGGTGTTTCCATCATTTATTTATTTATTTATTTGGTCAGTTATGGGGCTTGAACTAAGGGCTTGAGTGCCGTCTCTGAGCTCTTTCACTCAAGGCTAGTTCTTTACCACTTCCAGCTACAGTACCACTCCCTGATTTTGAGTGGTTAATTGGAGATTAGAGTCTCATGGGGATTTTTCTGCTCAGGCTGACTTCGAACTGTGATCCTCAGATCTCAGCCTCCTGAGTAGCTAAGATTACAGGCATGAGCCATCAGTGCACTGCCATGTTTCCATCTTAAAGAAGTAAAAAAAAAAAAGGGCTGGGAATATGGCCTAGTGGCAAGAGTGCTTGCCTCGTATACATGAAGCCCAGGGTTCAATTCCCCAGCACCACGTATATAGAAAATGGCCAGAAGTGGCGCTGTGGCTCAAGTGGTAGAGTGCTACCCTTGAGCAAAAAGAAGCCAGGGACAGTGCTCAGGCCCTGAGTCCAAGGCCCAGGACTGGCAAAAAAAAAAAAAAAAAGTAAAAAATAAAACATAAAGTTATAGATAACTCATAGGAGTGATATATGCACTGAAATAATGGATACGATTATTCACCTGAAATATAAAAATACAAAAAAAGAGAGAGATTCTAATCTTCGAGAAGTCAAAACCAGGCCATCCAGCATTCCTAATAACATCTTTCAGCGGTTCATGCTGTGAAGGTTTGAAGCAATGTTTTGCTTGTTTGATGTTTGGACTCATTTGAGGTGTATGTGATTGACGAGCCTATCTTTGATGATCTTTTTAAAACTTTTTCACAGCTGATAATGAGTGTGATTGATCTGTGTTATGTTCAGCAACTATTCGCCACTCTCCTTCCCCTCAGTAGAAGTGTGTCTGGCTTGGCCATATGATTTATTTTGTTTAATGGAAACACTCCTTGTGTTGGTCATTATAGCTAAGGCTGTAAGAAGCTTGTCCCATTTCCGCAAACACTCCTGGGCCTCTGACACCCACCATGAAAAGGTCATGATCGAAATGGAAGCTTTACCTTCAGCTGTGGGCTATAAAGGAGAGACCCATGGAGGGACCTTGAGTCTAATCAGAAGCTCAGTGTCTGGTACTGAGCCCAACTTAGCTGAGTCAAGTTGAAACTGGATTGTCGTTAATCCTAGTGTACATTTTGAAATTCATACACTTAAAATTTCATAGTTGGAAGAATGCATATCTAGTATTTCCTATTCCTCACTAAAAATGGTCTTTGCTCCCAGTGTATTCTTTAAACAGGTCTTATTTGCATCTACTTTTCTTAAAATAAAACCAAAAGGATATTTTTTGAATATATCTGTAATATACCTGAGAGGTTTGCTTTTACAGGCACCTGCCTCTAGATTAAAATATGTGGAATAAAGTCACCACAGTGCATTTTAAATACATTTTAAAGTTTATGTAACTTTATGCACTATTTTTATAATCTTTTATCTCAACATTCTAAGTTCACTTACAACTACTTGCCATATTAGCATTTTACAAAAATATATATTGTTTTTAAATGGCAAAGCATTCACACCTATTATTAATAAGAGAAATGAACAAATAGGCAATCTTTATGCAATAGCTGAAAAAACATTCTTTTTTATATTTTTAAAGTAGTTGTGCAAAGGAGATGCTGTTGAACAAAGCACTTTGTGAACTTATTGTATCTTGATCAATGTCAGCCATTGAAAAGCAGTCTTTTTGGAAGTAAAAATACTTTTCAGATTCTTAAAGAGAGTCGCTGAGTTACAATATGCCATAATACTCCAAATAAGAGTTGGTATGTGGTATGTATTTAGCATTTACTAAATATTTAATGAATGAAAGAATGTTAGTCTAAATTTGGACATGAATAAAAAACTAAGACTGACTTTATTGATGTTTTCTCTCTTCTCTTGCTTACTCTCTCATGGGAGTATAATTGTGACTATAAATATAAAAGAAGCAGAGAAAGATGTTGGAAATAACAAAAAAGACCTGAAAGATTCACTGATTGAATAGGCTTTTCACAGTCTATTGATTGAATATCCAATAATATGCGTAAAATTGGAAATGTGTATGCAGCTTACCCTGACACTCAGAACATTCCCAAAGATGTTGGCTCTTCTCCTGTGCATCTGAATACAATTGCTTGTGTCAGTTGAGTTGTGGGTTTATAAGGTTATCCATTGTAGGCTTTGTTATATTAGTGAATAATTATAAACAATACAAAATGCCCAGCTATACAGTGAGAGAGTTAAATCTATCATGAGGTATATGTGCAATGAAATACAGTGTGGCTTACATTTAGTACAAAAACTAAATAAATATTGTTGGCTCATAGGCTGTCACCGTTAAAAACTAGGATGTAAATGTATATTCATTGACAATGGAAAAATCTACAACATTTTAGGTAAGAATTACAGGTCATGATGAAGCATGTATTTAAATGTGGCTTATCCACTTTCCCTTCTATAGGAGAATTTATTTTCCCACTTCTCTGTCATAGGGCTTGCCCATATAATTATGTTGCCTAATGGAAAGTCTATGTGTCAGTTATCATAGCTAAGGTCACAAGAGGCTTGTTCCATTTCTGCAAATACTCCTGAGCCTTTGACAGCCACTGTGAGAAGATTATGCTCCAGATTGAAGCTTTTCCTTCAACCAGGGTCTGTCAAAGAGAGACACAGGAAACTTCAGTCTAGCCAGAAATTCAGTGTCTGGTTTTGAACTCAACTAAGCTGGGCTGAGTTGAGAGTAACTTGTAGTTAACTCATGAAACCATGATGACTATTCTATTTCTACTCTAGCAGCAACAACATACCTATCTCTCTATGTGTATATGTGTATCCACATGTGAAAGTGATTCAGGGATTTTACCTGAATGCTACAAGCTGTTTTCCAGAGGGTACTGATTCGTTTTATTTTCTTCTTGACTTGAATGTTTTTCTATTATTTTTTGGACTTATTTTGCAGTTTTCTTAGTCTTATTTTTATAATCACACAAACAAAGGTCAACATAATTTTGGGGAGAAATATTTACAAATGTAAGTTATTTAGGGATGGATTGGATGTGAAAACAAATCAGCCACTAATAAGCATTATGAGCCTGAGTAGAGAGACATTGTCCATTCCTGGTTTGTCATGGTGCTGATGGGTGAATTTATAAGAGCAGTAGTTGGAAGAATGGCTGGGAACCCTAGATTATTCTACCAGATCCACATTATATGATAAATTATATGGTTACACTAAAATTGTTGGTTTTATAGAACTTGGCAACAAAAACAATTCTGTATATTATTCCTCAGGATTCTAACCAGAAAATAATTAACAGAAAGCAACAGACAAGAATGTAATTCAAAACCAAATGTCCTATTCATTCCACATATCTTTGTTTCAGAAGTTCCAGTGCCTGGAAAATTCACAGCATGCCCAGTTTATGGCATGCACTTATAATAACAGGTTATTTGTTGTTTAACTGAACTTCAAATTTAACTGGGCCTCCTGTATTTTTATTGGCTAAATCTGGTGACCCTACTGACAAACCATATGCCTGTTCCTATTTTCTCACTTAATAGGAAGCAATCAAACCTTCCTGCAGGGTTATTGTTTTAGAAGGAACATCTTTCTGTTGCTTTCCCTCTTCATTCCTGTTCTTTGCTCCAAATGTGACCCCGCCTCCATGCATCATACAGTCATCATTGACACCAATTGTTTACCATGACTTTGCTTACTTGTACTGGAGAGATAAGGTCTGGTAGGGCCATATAGAGAAGGCCCAATAGAGAAGGGAAAATACTAGTACCTTTGCTATCTTCCTTTCCCCTTTTCCTTTTATGCCTCTCCCTTCCCATGAAAAGGCATTAATTATTTGCTGTTAATAACCTGCCACTACAATGTATAGTATAGTATAGTTTAGTATAAAGTGATACTTTAGTGTAAAGTGACTAGAACATGTACGTTTCCTACTGTCACAAATAATACTACATAACCAACATCCTAATATATAATGATTGTATAACTACAAGATTTATTTAGCTCACAGTTTTTAGGATGGTGATTAAGAATGTGTTTGGCTGGTCATTTCTACTCTTAGCTGGGATCCTGCATGTGTCTAGCATTTAGCTGGCTTCTGGTGAAAGCCCCAGTGGCTTCTGAGTTATGCCTTCTTATCTTCCAGCAGGCGCTCCTGGCATTGGTCTCATGGCAATGACAAAGGTTCTTGAACACAATGGAAAAATTCTTGTACACTTGAACACAGCACCCTGACATGTCTTGGTCAATGCCAAGTCCCATGAGGCAACTCAAAAACCTGGTGCTAGGAAACAAATTCCACCTACTGGTGAAGAAATGTGCAACATCACATGGCAGAGAGAACACATACAGGAAGGTTCAGCATGTCAATGCACGATGCATAACCCAGATGGTGACATTATAATTAAGATGACCACGAGCTTTTTTTCCAAAGTACTTGAACTCTGGTCTCTGGTGCAATGTTGAGGCTTTCTTAACCAATGCTGAAAGATCCACAAGTACTGTTCGTGTTCTGCAGACAACACATTTTCATGGGCACCCTGGAGGTACCAGTGAAGACTGGACCAGAGCCTCTCTCAGGAAGGCCCTGCCTTGGTTCTCTTTGAAACTGAACGTGATTAGCACTTCAATACATACAAATTGATTTCAGTCTGACCAGGCACTGTTTCTTCCTGAGCTCATCAAAATTATAAATCTATTTAACCATTTTCCCCCCTAAACTTCTATTAAATGCACAATATGCACTGCCTAGATAATGTAATATAGAATGAAATGGAAAATAAGGTCTTCATCCATTTCTAATCTAATTGTAGCAACTGGCTGATAACTAATAAAAAGACCAGAAGGTAATCATTTCCTCTTTAGAATAAAGAAGAGTTTTGCAGCTTGACTGCCACTGTCAGTGAAATTCAAGTTCTATTTGTTGAAAATAACATGAGAACAGTATATTTGACATGTTGGGTATTTCTATGCAAACCTGTTTAGAGACCTACTGTGGAAACTGAAATTCATCTTGCTCTTCTCATCTGGCATCATACTTTAAAAACAAAACAAAAAAAGTATTCTGGAACTTATGAAAATTAAAGTCGAATACAATTTAATTTTAAAGGACTTTGCTTGGTGTCATTAGTAATTAAAATTTAAATCAAGATTTAAATTACCTGCAGCACAAAATGGAGGGAAACAATTACACTTAATCAATTTTGTAACTCCCAGTGATTAACACAGAAACTTAAAATGGATGTGGCAGTCATTTCATTCTTACAAATTGAAAGATGATTTAAATATTAACTTTTTTCTGTATTTATGGTGTGTACTCACATAGCCATAATCACCAAGCAAAGGGCATATATGTACAGTATTCTTTCAGATTTATGTTCTTAGTTTTCAAAGGCTATCTTATGAGACAGAAATGATGTTGAAGGTATTAGTATAGTCAATTGAAGTACAATGTTATCATCAAAAATGTGTATTTTTAAAGGTTTGTTTCATATATTGTAAATTATGTATTTACATCAAGTAAATACAGAAGATAATCCAACTTGGTTTTCTTCTCTTGGTTTAGACATATACATATTTACACTGTAAATATTGATTATGGAAAATGCTAGTCATGGAGTAAGAAAAAGAATTTTGGGCTTAGCATCATGTGTTCTTGCTTCAAATCTCCATTACATTAACTCTGTGACTTTGAGCAAATTTCACTGGAGTTTCATGTTTGTCTGTAAAGATGTGTGAAATCTGATTTTTAAAAATGGAACACTGAGGGCTGGGGATATGGCCTAGTGGCAAGAGTGCCTGCCTCATATACATGAGGCCCTGGGTTCGATTCCCCAGCACCACATATACAGAAAATGGCCAGAAGTAGCGCTGTGGCTCAAGTGGCAGAGTGCTAGCCTTGAGCAAAAAGAAGCCAGGGACAGTGCTCAGGCCCTGAGTCCAAGGCCCAGGACTGGCCAAAAAAAAAAAAAAAAAAAAAAATGGAACACTGAAAGAACTTAGTAAGTTCTTAGTGGACTTACTTCCCAAAGAAGCATGAAGTGAGAGACATAAAAATATCACTGAATAAGTATGAAGGGAAAGGATTCACATCTACAATAAGCTCTGAAAATACGTTCTGGTTTGTGACTGTTAGCTGACTTTTTCTGCATTCAGGCTCTAAAAAGTTTGGTGATCACTTTGTTGTATAACAATGTGGATAAACCATAGATGCTGCTCTGCTAAATGTGGAATTCCTTTGTGAGACTCTTTAAATAGAAGAAAAGCATTTTATCAATGCTCTGCCTAAGATGAAGACATGTTTTTTTTTGTCTAAAACGGTCTATATAGGTACCCTGAATTATTTAAATCAACCACTATCACTAGATTCTTAGTTTTTAGCTGATTATACTTTGGGAAGCCACAAAAAGCTGAGCTTTCTCTACAGGAAATATTTTTTTAAAAACTCTGTTAAGTGGGAATTTAGAAATCATGCCTACTGTTTCAGTGGTGCAATAGATCAATCATCTAAAGTTGCACAAATCTTGGATTCCATATTTCAAGCTATTTGATGCTTTGATCTTAGGACTAATATGAACTTTAGCTTTTCTTTCTTTTCCTATTTATGCTGTGAAGGAGACTGAAAACTAACTCAAACTACATTCAACAACTGTAATATTCGAGAGCTGTATTTATATAAAATGGACAAATCAAATGTCCCTTTTACAAACTAAGAACGTTTTACTTTTCCTAATCTAATGGGAACTAATTATGAGAATGGCTCAATGTCCAGTAAAAGTATGATTCACAATGTGTCTTCCTCAAACAGGTCCATGCAAAGACAGACAGACATTCACACACACACATACACACACACACACACACACACACACACACACACACACACACATACTCTGCCTCTTCCAGTGGCAGATACTCATGGATAGATGAGCACCAGTTGTCTTTTTTTTCCTCTTACCAGCAAAATCCACTTACCAATATGGACTCTAAACGTATTACATAATTTATATCCTGATTGTGCAATGAGGGCACAGACAGAATATATTGTGCTGGCCTATCAGGATGAGAGGCTGTTTACTTTGGCTTACTTTGTTTACTTTCATTTGAAAAAGGAGTATTAGTGCAAAAGAGATTTCTGCAACTTTCTTTTTCCTTTCGGATATTGCCTTAGATAGTACTAGGATGACTATAGTCATCTTGTGATGGGGCAGGGGATTCATCAGTGTCCTGACAACTGATACTGCTAAGCCTTAGAACCCACCCTGATTTTAATGCCTATAAAGTATTATGTTGGAAAACAAACTCAAGTTGTTTTTAAACTCATTTTTAGTTGGGAATCCCATTCCTTGAAACCCAAATTTTTCCAATCCCCAATTTTCTATGATTAGCTAAGTGCTTCAACACCTTGAGAGGCAAAAATGCATGTTAGTCTCATAGAAGACTCTGGAGAACAATGCCAGTTCTGAGAATGTTTATGTGGCTATGTTGGGTTCTTCAAAATGTTTATATAGAAGTGAATGGCAATCCTGATACTAATTTGGAGGGGTAAAAAGATCTATTACTGCCTAGAAGGAAATGAAGAGTGAAGAGAGCCTGTATTTTCTTTCCCATTTCATACATCATTTCGGGCTTACTGCAGTGATTCCATAAAGTCAGGAGGCTTTAAAAAGTTAGTCAGAGATATATAAGAAAAAAAACCTACAGAGTGGTAGTCTGGATTACTCTGCAATGTCCAAGGTTTGTCACACAGAGAAGTGAGGATGGATTTAATGGCATTTATTTTTAGTGCACGATGGGTATCATCCTAAACCTTCTCAGTTAATAAATTTTATTTATTTATTTTTCCAGTTAATAAATTTAAAAAAGTACTGTGACCTTCATTCTATTGGCAAACAACCTTGTTCCACTGCTAGAATTTGTTTTTTTGTTTTTTGTTTTTTTTTTTTTTTGGCCAGTCCTGGGCCTTGGACTCAGGGCCTGAGCACTGTCCCTGGCTTCTTCTTGCTCAAGGCTAGCACTCTGCCACTTGAGCCACAGCGCCACTTCTGGCCATTTTCTGTATATGTGGTGCTGGGGAATCGAACCCAGGGCCTCATGTATATGAGGCAAGCACTCTTGCCACTAGGCCATATCCCCAGCCCCCACTGCTGGAATTTTTAATGATTCTTTTTCTTGTATAATTTTGACTTCAAGGACTTCAAATTTTTCATGAAATTGATAATGCTAATTAAGGTAATCCCTGGCATCCATGTTGGTATGTGGCTACCTTGCCCTGGTGGATCACAGAGGATCAGTTCATCAGTTTTACACTTGTTCATTACTTCTTATGACTTCTTGCATGTTGGCTCCTTCTAAAGTATATTGGGATGTGTCTTTTAGTTTGATTTGATGTGAGTATATTTTTGTTTCCAAGTATGTTAAAATTTCCTCTGAAGGTAGACACTCTGTGCTTTATTTTAAAAATTTTTCCTCACAGAGAGTCTGAGTCTACCTGTGGAATATGTTGGGTTTATTTTCAGTGCTTGAAGATACATTCAAAGGTTATTGGTTTGGGAAGTTGCCATAATTTTTAAGTTAACCTGCATGCTATAAATGTGTTTTGTGTTTAAATAAAGAGAAAAAAATGTGAAAAAAAAAAAAAAATTTTTCCTCAGGACAGACAAAGTTACTTAAAATATATCCTATGGAAAATTACTTTATTAAAATGTCTATAATAATAGCATTTGGGGGTTTCATTAAGCTGTTCTCATGAATGTATGCATATATATTATAGATACATGTACAGGTATGTGTATAAATGCATATAGACATATATACATATAAAATCATGTATTTTCAATAATATTCCTCCCCTACTAGCTTCCTCTTCCCCTTTACTCACACTCTAGTTTCTTTACCAGACAGATCCTTTTGACAATAATAGGTACATGAATGTAAAAATTCCTGAGCATAATTGACTAAAAACTTTCATGAAAGAAGGTGGCTGAGGTAGAAAAATACCTTTTAAGATAAAATACCTACTGAAAAACCCCACTCTATAATATATAGTCAAACACTGTGGACTTGGTATACAATATATCCAGATACAAAAATTTATATATTAGTTTCAGAACAATTCATTAATGATGGATAATGATTATTTCTTTTTCTGATGCAGGACAAATAATTTTAGCATTACAGTTAAGTAAGCCATCTTTGTGTAGCAGATATCTTAACTGTAAGATTTAGAGAAATATCTAGATTTGTGACTTTAGAAAGGTAAGGATCAACTTTATTTACAGTACCTGAATAGGTATTTAATCATGTTATTCAAAAGATACATAAAGATATTTATAGGCAAAGGCCTCTTGTGGACAGTTCATAAGTATTGGGTATTCACTAACAGTATGGCAACTAGATCATTATCATCTAAATTTCTTCATTAAAGAAATTGAGAATATAAATAGAATACTAAAAACTAACCAAAGACATTTGAGTGCCATTGGAGTAGGAACGATTTAGAGAGACCCAAAGTCCCATGGGAGAAGGGAAATACTGATAAATAAATCTGATATTCAAATCTTCATTCCCTAGCAAAAGCATTTGAGAGAGCCAATAAAGAAGGAAGGGTGTTAAAAAGTGACCCTTCTTGAAGGGTCTACAGCTCTGAGTAATAGCAACCCAGAGTTGACTCTCATAAACACTAAAACCCAGCTTCCGATTTGAAGTTGAATGAATTAAATCCCTGAAAGCAAGCTCCCCTGCCTCTCACTTAACTGCCTTCCAAAAGCAGCATAAATCCTTTCTGGAGGAAGGTCATATTCAGTGCCTCAAATTACTTCCACAAGTTCTCCATTAAAAAAACAAGAGATAGTCCAATTGGATCTGGTGGTACTCACTTGTAATCTTAGCTCTTCGGAGGTGGAGCTGGGAAGATAAAGCAATTTCAGGCCAGGCTGGATGACGTAAAATCCTATTTCATCCCCCCCCACCCGCCCCCGCCAACCTCAAAAAACATTAAGATTTTAAAAGACACAAAGACAAAAGACACTAAGATTTCAAGTAGAAATGTTGTCCATAATCATATGTGATAGGAAAAGATTCACAGGAGCTCTGGTAATGGACACAGGAGAGAAATGTGAATAAACATGTTCATGGAGAACTAAAACCTATGGATTTTGCATGAAAAATGGTGCAGCCATGATGGAAATCAATTATCTAGAAACAGAGAGCCCTGTTGTACAGAGTTGTACAAATCCACTCACTATACCACTCTAGGGCACATTTTCAAGGAAGTGTAAGACAATGTACAATAGAAAACACACCTGAACACTCTTGTTTATTGACACACTATTTCACAGTAGCCATACTACAGAATCATCTTACAGGCTCAACAACCAATGAATAGATTATAAAATGTGGTATACAAACATGTATATATATATACATGCACACATATATGCATACAAACAGTGACGTATTCTACAGCAATTAAAAAGAACAAAATTATGTTTGCATGAAAATAGAGGGAACTAGACACCATCATGTTGAGTAAAACAATTCAACTTAAAAAAAAATGAGGTTTTTTTTTCCACTTGTAATCTAGACCTAAAATGATGAGGAAGAAGGAGGAGAAAGAGGAAAGGGTAGAAGAAGAGGAAGAGGAAAAAGAGAAGAAGAGGAAGAGACAGAGAAGGAGGAGAAAAAAGTATATGATGTGATTGTAAAAGGAGAACTGTTTGGCAGAGGTAACTGAGGGAGGATGAAGGGGCAAAAAAGAGTTCCTGGTTGAAGATGATGATTGAAGTATATAATATATGTGTGTGAAAGTAGCTCAATATAACCCATTAAATACTGTCTCACAAGTTGAGAGGAAGAAAAAGATTAAGAAAACATAATAGAGGACTTGGATTTGATAAAAGCACATTGTACATGTGTATGGAAAATCATGATGAAGGAAGACCCTTCGTACAATTAAATATTAATTGGAAACAAATGTCTGCAGTAATATCTGGGCTGGGCATTGGTGGCTCATGCCTGTAATTCTAGCTACTCAGTCTGGTTCAAAGCCAGACCAGAAAGTGAAGTCCGTGAGACTTCTATCGCCAATAATCCACTAGAAAACTGGAAGTGGTACTATGTCTCAAAGTGGTAGTGCTAGCTATCCTTGAGCAAAAGAGCTCAGGGACTGTGTACCCAGGCCCCAGGTTCAAGCCCCATGACCAAAAAAAACAAAAAAATTCTGTAGTCCTTATTGGTAATCCAATCTGAATAGAAAATAAAAATAGAAGAAAGAACAGAAAGAATTCCTGCTGTCAGGTACTTGCAATGTGAAATGGGAAGTAAATAGAATCAGAGTTTCTGATAATCATGGGCTCAGATGTGCAGTGATTTCTTTGATAATGGTGGTGTTTGTTAGTCCACTTGTTTAAGAAGTATTAGTCCCTTCAGATACTGGCATTCTAGGAAATAACACAGTGATATTGGTTTGAGAATCTCCAAATAGCTATTTGTCCTGGGTTATGTTTCCTATCACCATCAATTAGTAAGAATTCATTAAAATATTCATATAATAAAACAGTCACCAAAGGAACCTTCTGGCAACCATTTGGGTACTTTTTTTTCATCTTAGTGGAATTACATCTTATATTCAAATCATAACTTTGGTACTTAATAGGAGAGAAAAAGACCCTGAGGAGAAGAAGACAGTGAGGAGTGAAATACGGTGGTATCACACTATGTTAAAGTACTTTTTTTTTTTTTTACTATTTTTAAACACACACACACACACACACACACACACACACACACACACACACACTACTAATGGCTCCTAAAGTCCCAAACAACTAACTTAATACCTTTTCATCTGGAAGGTAAGCTCCCTGAATGGAACTTTTCTACTAACTGATCTTTGTATATGAAAGTCAAGAGGAAACAGAGCTCTCCCCTTCCCTTGTATTTCAGCTCTCAAAGCCTCCCAAGTCGGAGCTAGGGATGTGGCCTAGTGGCAAGAGTGCTTGCCTTGTATACATGAGGTTCAATTCCCCAGCACCACATATACAGAAAACGGCCAGAAGTGGCACTGTGGCTCAAGTGGCAGAGTGCTAGCCTTGAGAAAAAAAAAAAAAAAAAAAAAAAAAAAGAAGCCAGGGACAGTGCTCAGGCCCTGAGTCCAAGCCCCAGGACTGGCAAAAAAAAAAAAAAAAAAAAAAAAAGCCTCCCAAGTCTCAGCAGAAATTTCAATTTTCCAGGGACAACGACTATAAGGAAGCAAGAAGTCAAAGGTTTCTCTCAGTTTCCTTTCCTTCCCAGGACACAGAGACATCCCAGGTATACTGGGTTATGCTTTTTTATTTTAGTTTAGTCTTTGCTTTGATGAACAGATTAGCTTGTATAAGGTAGCAAGGCTTTTCATGTACTCCATGAGTTTTCCTCTCTCAATTCCCAGGCTCTGCTAAGGTTAGGCACTTGTCTCATGTCAGGTGAGTTTCATGATGCAACTCACCATAGGTCTTCTCAAAGCCATAGATTAATTTTCATCTTGCAGGGGGAACTAAAACCTAGTGCCTAAAGCCTATTAAGTACTTGTTTGTGCAGTGCTAACTACAATTGTGACACAGAGGGAACATTGAGATGTGTTTCCCCGTGGGCTTTTATATATTAGTTCCTCATTCTTTAGTCATTGCAACTGAAGTCCTCTAGGCACATTCAAAACCCCAACACAGAGGAGATTCTTCTTATTTTTTCATTGCTGTTAACAATTTGACTTGCCCTCAAATCTTCGGGGCTATTTATAAGTCAGAAAAGAACGCTGGTTTCTTTAATATGATCACTAATTTAGGGAAATTCACTTTATAATCTGTTTCTTCTTCGTCTTTTTCTTTTGCTGGTCCTGGGACTTGAACTCTGGACCTGGGTGCTGTCCCTGAGTTTCTTTTGCTGAAGGCCAATGCTCTATCACTAGAGCCATAGTGCACTTCAGGCTATTTGAGTAGTTTATTGGGGATAAAGGTCTCATAGAGTTTTCCACCTGGGATTGGCTTCAAACAGCCACTCCTTGGATCTCTAGGATTACAGGTGTGAGCCACTGGCGTGGGTATGATCTGTTTCTTATATCCATGAATGGTTTTATTCTGAAAGCACTTGGCCCAGTTTTCTTTTTATCCTTTATAACGTTTATTTATTTACTTTGCTCAAGCTTTAAGAATTTGGAATTTCCTGTTGCCTGAAAGCACATAACTTGGATAATATGCCAGTGGTTGCCATTGCTTTTCCTTCTTTTCTTTGTAAATGAAAAGCCTGAATTCTTATTACTTTAATTTATAGAATCACCACTGGATGATATTAATCAGAAGTTTCTTTAAACAAAAGTGCTATTATATTTTACTGATGGCATTGGGGTTTGAACTTAAAACTTTATGCTTGCTAGACTGGCACTCTATCACTTGAGTCATCTCGCCAGTGAAGTGCCAGACTTTGAAGTCAGGCCCCCCTTTACCACGTGAACCCCACTTTACCACGTGAACCTGAGATAAGCAGGCCCTGTGAGCAGACCCAGGACAAGCTTATTAGGGCCCAGCCGGTCAAGAACTCTAACCGCTGGGAATGCTTAACTCTAACCACCCCTAGAATGCCTCCAGCCCTGAGCCAATCAGATTTGTACTCGTGTCTGGGTCTTGCTTGACACCTGATCGCTGTAACTTTGTTTTTTGTCTTGCTTGAACACCGGATGGCTGTAACTTTGTTTTTTGTCTTGCTTGAACACCTGATGGCTGTAAGTTTATTTTTTGCCTTTATAAGCCCTGTGTAATCGCAGCTCGAGGCTTCCTCCTAACCTCTGCTGTGTCGGTGGGTAGGACGAGGCCCGAGTTGCAACTCGCTTGATTAAAGCCTTGCCTTGCTTTTGCATTTCGGAACATCTGAATCTCGGTGGCCTTCTTGGTGGTTGTTTCGCGGCTTGGCACCACAGCCAGCCTTGGAATTTTGCTGGTTATTTTTTAGATATTTTCAACCCACAATCCTTTCTGCTTTCAGATTCTTGAGTAGCTAGGATTACAGTCACAAGCCATCAGTGATGGCCAAATAAAATAATATTTCAAGTATATCATAAGTACTTGTTATTGAGTGGATGTCTTTCCTAAGAGAGGGGGCAAAAATGAATCTTGTATTTATTTCATTTAAAGTTTTAGGGCTTGATATTTTTAAGACAGTAAACAAAGTCATTTCTACAACTTTCACCGTCAACCCACCGTGTTCTAATGACACAGACAAGTGGGTCTTTGGTTTCTGGATAGCATAGAAATAAAGCCAGGAACAGAGGAAAACTGAAGCAGAAAAGTTTATTGCAAAGGAAAATGAAGCTGCCTATGGTAATAGACCAGGGCCAGAGCTGCTGATCTGGAATTTACTTTGATCCCTTCTTTAGGAAATAGGGAGCTAGGTGAGGTAGTGTCTGTATCTTTTTCTTTTTCTTTCTTTCTTTTTTTTTCTTTCCCAGGAAGACCCATAGCACTTCAGGTAGGAAACAGATAAACTTTTAGGGGTGTGGAGTTGGTTGGGCACCTGTTGGGGGAGGGAGCAGCACAATGGTTCTAAGGACATAAAGCTATTGGTTGCCACCATTTTTCCTTCAAGGCCACACTGACTGTGGCTGTCTTTCCATTAACCCAAGTCCTAAAAAAAGAACAATAAATCAAAGCAGCTCATCGGCAGCCAGCGAATTTAAGGAATAGTTAAAAAATATGAAACATGATCAGGGAAAGAACATACTGGGGAACAAATTATTTAAATGCTGAAAACTGTGAAGATGTGACACTTGTTGTGATGAGCAGTTCACATTACTGTGCTCCTGGGGAAGTTAAGAATTGCATGCAGGTCACAAGCCTTCCTGAGGACTTGGATGTGACAAGAGGTAAGGTGAAAATAGGATGTACGCTCAGAGTTCCCTCCAGAAACTCTGGCTACCAAGTGACTTTTTTTCTCCCAGTGACTGAAACAAGAAGACCTCTGATGGATATCAGTGAGCAGGAGCCATTAAAACCTTGTGTCTCTGTAAAGCAATGAGGTAAAAATGTATATTCTGAAAGAGAAACCAGTATGCATTTTAATTAGTGGGTACTTTAAAAATTTTTTAAAAATATCTTTACATAGCTATTCAAAAAGTTTCAATTCAATATGTCGATTTAGAAGGACAATGCATCTTCATCCATGTCACCCCCTTCCCCCATCTCTTCCAAACTCACCCATTTCTGCAAATTACCCGATTCCATTTTCACACATGTACTTTGTTACGACTCGATATTCTCCCCACCAGTCTCTCTGTTCAAGAGACTGGATACTTGCTATCGGGTAGTTTGGGAGGCAGAGTGAGAATTAAATATTCATGTATGTTCTCCTCTAGAAAGTTACTTTCCTGTTCTAGAAAATTGAAGTGTTATTTTTGTACAGTGTTGACTCTGTGGTTGCCGGGACAACCACTTGGCCTTGAGTGACAGGCCTGTGTGTACATGTAGCATGAGGAAGATGTTGCTTCACTTTTAATTTTTTTATGTTTTTTTTTTCCTGATGAATGGTTAGCATTCCTAAGTGAATAAGAATGTATTTCAGTAGAAGAAAATTGAAAACATAAAACAAAATCTACTTTATTTTTCACCAGACTGGATCTGGATCTTTCCCAGGAGGGATTATTTTTCAGAAAGATGTGCTAAGTAATAAGAAAATATTCACAACTTATCCAATATCATATTTTCCAAATAGTCATCAGGCTTCAGAAGGATTTTAATGACACTTCTTGTCTCATCTACTTAACAAACATTTACTGAACAAGAGTCTTTATGAGCTACAGCATGTGTACATTCAAAAAAAAAAAGTTGAGGTCAGAGAGAGAAGAGAGAAGAATCCCCTTGTACCATCTGTAGAAGACAAATTGGGTGGATCTAGTTAACATGGTCTTTCGAAAATTTATCAGTAAAATTTCAGACATATTTTTTTGTTAGGAACTAGATTTTTTTGTTAAAAATTAATTTACTTGAAATGCCTTTCCTGTTCAACATTTAATGAGATTTCAAGCATTCCTATGGGTCATTGGATACTTTTTCAGTTTGTTATTACTTTGTTAAAGAGATAATTTTTGTTGTTGTTCTATTGTGATGCTTCCATGTTTGCCCGACTTTTAGGATAAACAAAATGGAATATGGATCAGACCAAATCTGACCTTAAAATTTTCTCCTAGCAGAATATATGAGATACTGCGGTATCTTAATGGTTTGTTGAGTCCTTAAGCACTTCTGTTTCCTCTCTGACCTTTTCGAATTGTGATAAGTTCTGATGGCCTACTTTTCTTTCTTTCTTTCTTTCTTTTTTTTTTTTTATGAAGAGACATTTCTACCTGTAGGAAAATAAACAAGAAGGATGATAACTGATTCATAGGGCAGATCTTCCATCAAAACCTAGCAAGGCTAAATATATATATATATATATCCACTCCACTCCAAAGAGGTTATATTATGGTTTCCAAATGCAAAACAAATGTCAAAAATTGCTCAGCCAAAATGTTAAATGTCAAAAGAATGGGTCCTTTTTTCTATTTTTTCTTTTGCTCAGTGTATTTCAACCACAGAGCAAGGACCTGCAACAACAACAGGTTGATAACATCATCTTCAACTGTGAATTTTAAGCTGGAAGACGGAAAATCTGATGGCCAGAAACTTCACTCTAGTTCTGTAGTGAGCCCTGTGAAGGATCTTGGCTAGAGATGAATTAGGATAATACCAGCCATCCATATTTACTCAAAATACTACCAAAGACAGTTCAAAAATAAAGCCAAATTCTGCCCTTTTCTCCCAACTTACACACGACACAAGCACACACTATTAGTAGTCAGTGGAAACTGAGTTGGCTGGATTCGAACAAAATCTAAATTCCTTTTTAAAGTTAGTGGGTCATCCTCCAGTGTACTCCTTGGACATCAACAGCAATAGCAGTATCTTGGAAGAGTCAATATCTTGGAGCTTTCTAGAAAGTCTCAGAACCCGTTTGGAATGCAAATCTCACACCAGGCATTTTTTATCAGAAGTCTTGCAAGGAGGCTCAACTATTTGTTTTTATTGTTTGTTGGTTTACTTGCTTTGCTTGTTTTTGCCTATTCTGGGGCTTGAACTCAGGGCCTGGACATGTTAGCACTCCTACCACTTCTGGCTCTCAGCTGGTTAATTAGAGAAGACCCTCACAGACTTTCCTGCCTGGGCTGGCTTTGAATTACAATCATATTTCAGCCTAATGAGTAGTGAGGATTAAAGGCATGAGCTGCTGACACCCAGCTCAGTCATCTGTTTTAATAAGCCTTGAAGATGGTTCGAATTCTAAAATCACTATATAATATTAAAAAAATTATCCTGTAGGTTGAAATTCAAATATAAAATTTACTGTAAATACCCATTATGGAGGTGCAACAGGAACTTCAATAATTCACCTCAAAGTATGCCCAGTGTGGCAGGGTATTTCTCCAGGAAAGGAAAAAGAGCCTTCGATTCTTTAATTGGAAACAATGGACTGGACCCCATGTTTATGTAAAATACATGAATTTAAATATAAATTTATGGGACAAGAACCTAAAACTATGAATATATGAGATACCTGATAGTAACAGAGATTAGCATATTAACATTTCCTATCATGATTGTTTTAGGGAGTATATTTACTGAATAGTCTAGTGGGAAAAATTCCTATCAAAACCCACAATTCAAAACCAACCTCCCTCCTTCCCTCTCTCCCTCCCTCCCTCCCTCCCTCCCTCCCTCCCTCCCTCCCTTCCTCCTTTCCTTCCTTCCTTCCTTCCTTCCTTCCTTCCTTCCTTCCTTCCTTCCTTCCTTCCTTCCTTCCTTCCTTCCTTCCTTCCTTCCTTCCTTCCTTCCTTCCTCTGACTTTCAGACTATGTCTTTTTCTTCTCTTTCACACCCTTCCCTAAAGCAATGAACCCAGCATGTTCTCTTTTGTATGAGAGGGATATATAATCACCCTTTGAAGAATGAATGTATATGACAGACATGCATTTTTATTACCAGTTCTAGGGAGGTGGAAAACTCACTGGTGAACAGTCATACTAAAAAAAAAAAAAAAAAGTATACATTAGAATCACTCATGGAACATTAAAAAAAAAAGTCATTGTATGTCCTGGACTAATTAAGTCAGACTATCTGGTTGTGAAACCCAGAAAATAAGTGTGTTAAAAATTGCTCAGGGAGGGGCTGGGGATATAGCCTAGTGGCAAGAGTGCTTGCCTCCCACACATGAAGCTCTCAGTTCGATTCCCCAGCACCACATATACAGAAAATGGCCAGAAGTGGCGCTGTGGCTCAAGTGGCAGAGTGCTAGCCTTGAGCAAAAAGAAGCCAGGGACAGTGCTCAGGCCCTGAGTCCAATCCCCACGACTGGCAAAAAAAAAAAAAAAAAAAAAAAAAAAAATTGCTCAGGGTGCCTGGCATTGATGGTAGTAGCTCACACCTGTAAAAGCTTCTCAGGAGACTGAGATCTGAGGGTCCAGGTTCAAAGGCAGCCTGGGAAGACAAATCTGAGAGATTTTTTTAATCTCCAGTTAACCAGCCAAAAGAATCAGTGGCGTGGCTCAAGAGGTATAACACTAGCTGTCAGTGAAAAAAGCCAAGCAAAAGTGAGAGGCCGGGGCTGGGGATATGGCCTAGTGGCAAGAGAGCTTGCCTCATATACATGAGGCCTGGGTTCAATTCCCCAGCACCACATATACAGAAAATGGCCAGAAGTGGTGCTGTGGCTCAAGTGGCAGAGTGCTAGCCTTGAGCAAAAGGAAGCCAGGGACAGTGCTCAGGCCCTGAGTTCAAGCCCCAGGACTGGCAAAAAAAAAAAAAAGTGAGAGGCCCTGAGTTCAAGCTTCAGTACAGACATATAAGCAAATAACAACAACAAAACTTGGAGTTATCATAAAACATGACCAGTTTAGGAATTTCTACCTTTGAACTTTGCTGATCAAAATCTGGTCTCTAGAAAGCAGCAGCAGCAGCAGCAGCAGCATCAAAGTGCTTGATAGGAATGTAGAATCCAAGATTCCAACTCCGACCTAATGATTCAGTATCTATGTGCTTTATTTAACATTCAAATAAAAACTGAGAAGTCTGAACACTGAGGTAAGCTTTAGTGACATTCCTCTTGGGATCCATTGGGCACTGTCCCTGACTGAGTTCCTTTTGCTCAAGCTAGCACTCTACCACTTGAGCTACAGCACCACTTCTGGCTTTTTCTGTTTCTGTGGTACTGAGGAATCAAACCCAGGGTTTCATGCACACTAGGCAAGCACTCTACCACTAGGCCACATTCCTAGCCCCTGCTTTCTCTGTATTATTAGCTCATTTAGACTTGAATGATTGCTTAGAGGATGATGAGACTGAGTTTTTGAGAGTCATATGGCTTAGGTTGTCTTGGAAGTAAAGGCTGATAAGTCTCAAAATAAGATTTCCACCTTGAATTTGAACCTGCTTGTCAGGGCTTTTATTCTGCTAATATATGAAGATGTCTTGGGCTTTGGCTAATTTCAATTAAAGCATCATTTATATTTTTCCTTTTTAGGAAATGTAAATGTTAAGGAGAGCCAATCAGCCTAGGTTGGAGATATTCAGTGATGCCTAGTTTGATAAAGCCACCAAGATGCTTGAAAGGAAAATAAAAAGAGGTTATTGGGAAAAGAGAAGAGGTGGCATAAAACAAATTTGTTTGTATCCCAGTCTTAAAATTAGGATAGAGACCTTACTATGAGCATGTGGAAAGAAGAACCAAAAATATTGCAAGCAGAATGTTAAAGATGACCAATGAGTATAATAGAACAACGCTGTCAGATTAATTGGCAATGGGGGAATAAGATCTGAATGGCTCTTCCAATAGTGATAATAAATCTTATAAATAGTGGTTTTTAAGGCAAAAGTTCCAGCCCTGTACATCATCCTGAGCAGGGCAAAAAAGACAAAGAAATACATTGTTCAGTTTGGAAGTCATTAGAATATCATTTGCTAAACTACTTCATATAAATTATTAACCTTAGGGCACAGCATTGTGCTTTTTCTACACAGAAGATTATATATATATATATTCAGTGCTCCTTTTCAGCTCATTCACTTCAATTAAATATTCCTTCTCCTTTTAAATTTACTGCCTGGTGACAGATCAGTTGATTATTAAACTAGCATAGAGCATACAGTAGAAAGATATTGTGCTGGGTATTATTGGTTAATTTCTACTGTTGCAGCTTGAACAGATTTAAGTCCTAGCCTGAGGAATCTTCTTGGTTCTGGGTTACCTAGGCACTTTAATAAAAATATATAGAATGTTTTAGATGTGCAGGAAGCAAGTGTGTCAGAAGATGATACACTGTCCAAAAGGGCTTTAAATCACCCATCAGCTTAGCTTCTTAAAACGTGCTATGCCTTTACCTGCACTGGAGTGTTTTATGATCGAAGACAGCAATTTTAAGATCTACAAATGTTACTTTGACTCCAGGAAGTCGGATCCATCTAGATGTGCTCCTTTGCATGGCAGTGTTCCAAGTTGTTTATCCTTAGGGGGCCAGATTTATCCTCTTGTGACTCAAGCACTTTTAATTGCTTTCCTATAAGATTAAGGTTATGCGTTTCAATTTCACCAAATAATTCATGAGGCGTCATGAATATGCATGCCCTATCTAATGCAGCATAAAAATTATTAATCAGCTCCTCAGAGCATGGTAACAGATTAAATAAAATGGGATTATGAAGGAATAATGGATGATAAACAAAAGGACTCCCAGAAAATAACACTTTTTGGTTGTTTTAGGAAATCACATTCCAATTGTTAAGGGATAAGATTAACTCTTGGACATTTGGCAGTGTTGTCATTGTTAACTCCCACCCCCGACCCCCTCCACACACACACACATATATGCTGTTTTGTATAAGTAACAGGACCAAAACTATACGAACTATAAAATGGACAAATACTATA
Source organism: Perognathus longimembris pacificus (assembly GCF_023159225.1). NCBI lineage: Eukaryota > Metazoa > Chordata > Mammalia > Rodentia > Heteromyidae > Perognathus > Perognathus longimembris. Next base: position 31,170,146 of record NC_063177.1, read on the forward strand.
TAAGCTAGGAGAAAGTAAGGCACATTTTAAAAATATGATATTATTTAAACATATGTGTGTGTCGTCTAAACTACTCTACCTCCCTCCCACTTAACTGTATCTACTATACAAAGAATATACTCTTGTAGATCTAAACTGTATACTCAGAATTCAAAGTTTACTTCTCCTTGGGAATGAAGTCTTATATTGACACTGGCAATTACAATGGAGAAATCCTACTTAGGAGTGAGATTTGAGTAATTTCCAGTCTCTTTAGAGGCTCAGAGTGCAGTTGAACTAGATGTCACTTTAGTTCTGTTGGATTAGTGTGAATTTTGGATATACCTATGGAATAGGATAGCATAATGATAATATGTGATAACATGGAAACAGATATGTTCATCACTGCTATTATATTATAGTTGATTATTAGGAAAGTCAAGATATTTTCACCTACTTTTCTGAGCTGATAATGATATAAAGCTTGGTTCACTGATGTCGATAGACATTTACTTATTACCTTAAAAACACTGCTTTATTATTTTCTGTCTTGTGGTAGGATAGTGTGATTGTATTATTTATAAGCCAATCCAATACCAGTTTGCTTCTTAGTTCAATGGTCTTAATAATTGCCTGGAATAAAATTATGTATCTCAAAGGAGCTGTCTCATGTGTTTGTTATAGAATTGAGAGAAATTTAGTAACTTCAATCATTTTGGCTTTCCTCATTTTTACCAAGCAAAGGAAATTCTCCAAATATATAACTCTCCTTTTTCAGTGGCTTAGAAAGAATTTTGAGGTAAGAATTATAGCATCAAAATTCTGCATGAGGATTTTATAAGGCTAAAACCCTGTGGATTCTTCAGAGAGTAAGGTAACTAAAAACACACAAATTTTGCTCACATAACTACAGAAATAACCCTTTGGAGATAAATACACACACACACACACACACACACACACACAGAGAGAGAGAGAGAGAGAGAGAGAGGTCTCCTTTCCTTCTTTATCTTTTCAAATTTTTAAAAATAAATTTCAAAATAAACTATCAAAGACTCATACCTAAGAAGTTGTTGATTAATACAAGTCTTTACGACATTATTTTCTCTGAACTTCAATGGAATCTAGCATGTTGTAGTAAATGATGAATGATTAGGCAAACAAATACCATTTGAAGAAAATCTTAATAGATAGCTTGGCATAAATTTATATATATATACACATACATATATGTATGTATATATACATACATATATGTATGTATATATATATATATATATGAGTATTTCAGTGTTCCTTGAAATCCTGGACCTGTTATATATATTAGGGTAGAAACACGTTTTTGTTTTTTGGTTTTTTTTGCCAGTCCTGGGGCTTGGACTCAGGGCCTGAGCACTGTCCCTGGCTTCTTTTTGCTCAAGGCTAGCACTCTGCCACTTGAGCCACAGCGCCACTTCTGGCCATTTTCTGTATGTGTGGTGCTGGGGAATCGAACCGAGGGCCTCATGTATATGAGGCAGGCACTCTTGCCACTAGGCCATATCCCCAGCCCAGAAACACGTTTTGATGATTGTATTTAAAATTAAAAGTAAAGCACACCAGAGAAATATTAGGTGTTGATTTGGGTGCTGGCAGAGGGTGGAAAGCAACACCATCAATGAATAGAGAAATGAATTATTTTTATGTATACACATATACTTATTTATTTAGCAGTACTGGGGTTTGAACTCTAGACCTCATACTTGCTAGGCAAATGATTTACCATTAAGCCAAACTTCTAGTCTTTAATAAAGGGTTCTTTCTTATTAATTAATTGATTTATTGTCAAAGTGATGTACAGAAGAGTTACAGTTTCATGTGTAAGGCAGTGAGTACTTTTCTTATCAAACTTGTTACCTCCTCCCTCATTTTTCTCCCCCTTCCCCCTCCCCTATTCCCTCCCCCCCAATTGTACAGTTGGTTTATAACATATAGTTTTATAAGTATTGCTGTTGCATTGGTTTGTGTTTTACCCATTGTCTCCAATTTGATGTTCCCCTTCCCTTCCCTAGTTCTGATAAACATATATACAATAAATACCCAGGGTACCAAAATCAGTTCCAGTGACATCAGGGGTAAAACCATAGGGAAGAAAGACAAAAGAAAATGGCTTAATTTCACATGGTATGTTGAAACTGACAACAACAATGGTAAACCACTTATTTCCATAATGTGGAGTTCATTTTGCTTAGCATCATCTTATGTGTTCATGTGGACATAGCTATTGAGCTACTGTGATCTTCTGCTAGGACTATCCTAGTTGCGTACTAATTATTACTAATGAGGGAAACCACAGAGCTTATGTGTCTTTGGGTCTGGCTCACTTCACTTAGTGTGTTTTTTTCCCCCAAGTCTTTCCATTTCCTTACGAATGGAGCAATGTTGAGGTAAGTTCTCCCCTACCTCCTGAGCATGTGTCTGGACCTCCATCTGCCTATGGTAGGGAAACTAGGATGATAGGTGTGCACCATCACACACAACTACCTGTTGAAACAGGTGTCTGGAAAACTTTGGTGTCTGGTCTCGAAATCTTGCAATCTTTTCAAGCTCTACCTCCCAAGTAAAGTAGGATTACAGGTAGTAGTCCCTGGTGCTCACCTCTGGGAAATGCATTCCTATATCTAATAAGAGGGTAACCATGTTACTAAATGCACACGGAAAGTGCAACTGAAATTTCAAAATAAAAGAGAAATGGATTACAGAGTCTTTAATTAAGTTCCATGGAACACAAATTCTGAAAGGATTCAACATTCAATTTGAGAAAATATTGATCTAAGAAAACATTAGGATGTTCTTGTTTTATTTAAACTGCAGGACCCTTTAGAATCTGTAATTTGGTCACAGACTGTGACTTAGCAGACAAAAGTGTGCATTAGTTGAGGATGAAAAACAACTTTTACTGAAATATCTGAGAGGTTGTCTTAGGAAACTTGGACTCCTTAGGATGAATTCTTTATAATGTTGAGGCCATAACCCTGACCAAGATAAGCTCACCATTCTCTCTGTTTGATTTTTTACATATTTTTCTATGTGACTATACTCCCCTGACCTGCCTTTTCGGGGAGCAATTATTTTCAAAATTTGTAACTGTTAGGGCCACTGCTCCTCCATCAGCCATGGAAAATTCAAGGAGGAAACTAGGAGTTTCCTCTTTAAGGAGTAGGAATGACACTTCATTAGTAGATGTGCCAATGGAAACAACACCAGGAGCCTGAACTCCTGCTCCCCACTAAGCAGTAATAAAGTGCCCTCTCCCCTTTGGTTGGAGTGATAATTCCAGAGTTCAAGTAGAGCATTAACATTTTATCATATAATGGCAATAAGATTACCTAAGCCACAGGGTCACTAGGAACAACATGAGAAGGAAAGAATCATATTCCCATTCAGAAGAACTAAAGTCCACCATCCTGTGATAGGCTAGATTATGCTACAGTTATGTATGTATGTGTTATGTATTATGTATTATGTATTTCTGGAGCTTGTATTCAGAGCCTGGGTATTGTCCTTCAGTTTTTGTTTTCAAGGCTAATGCTTTACAACTTTGAACCATAGCTCCATTTTCAGCTTTTTGGTGGTTTCATTGGGGATAAGAGTCTCTCTAGACTTTCTTGCCCAGGGCTGGCTTTGAACCATCATCTTCAGATTTTAGCCACCTGAGGAGCTAGGATTATAGGTATGAGCCACTAGCAACCGGTGCTCTGTTTGTTTTTTAAAAACAAGGCTGGGGCAATGGGTGTACTAATTCAGCAAGGAGACTCACTAGACACTATGTTGAAAATGAACTGTACAACTTGTGGGAGAAGGGGCTTGAGAGAGGACAAAAACCTGGGAGAAAACAAGGGAAGACATGACAGTGTTCAAAAAGAAATGTACTCAACACCTCACTTATGCAACTGTAACCCCTCTGTACATCACCTTGACAATAAAAATTTTTTAAAATACAAGACTTAAGGATTATCTTACCAAGATTTTATTTTGTGTTCATAAGCGAATCTGCTTAGTAATTTTCATTTCTTCTGCTCTACTTATCTGGTTTCAGTAATTAAGTTCATACTGTATTCATAAATGAGTGGCAGAGTAAGTCAGCTATTTTTTAATTCTCTGAGATAATTTGCGTAAAATTGAAGCGATTTGTTTATTGACTGTGGGATGAATGTTATTGATTCAGCATATCACACTCACACTCTCATTTTTCATCCTTTTTAAATAAACCTGACTATTGACAATAAGATGGTCATGTCAACAATAATGATGCCTTCCAGGTTCCTTTGCTCATGACCACATTATGGTGAATAACTGAGTTGGAAGTGTTATGCAAAATCTCTTGGTATGCTTTTGATGAAAACAAGACCCTGAATGCTTTCTTTTGTCCTGCTGCCTGGAATTCAGCTACATTGGCAGAATGAAGTTCCCTGTGGCAGAGCAGCAAGATAGACAGTGACTATGTCTTTTAAAGGACAGAATAGGCTTAGGACCACTGCCAATGAGTTTTGCAACTTATGTTGAGGTTGACTTTATGTTTATTTTTATGTGTCCCAATCTCTTTGCTCCTTTGATTTGTTTCCAAACATTGTTTGAGTCCAGATCCTAAACATTGAAATTTATCCTTTAGACATTGTTTATCTATGAGCTTCCTGCTAGTATGCACTAGTATTTATATTAAAAACTGAACGTGTTTTTCTTTTTTAAATTAATTTATTAACCATATAGGTATATAATAGGAGGCCAGGAGCTTGGTTTTTTTCACCCCTCAACATTTTGATGATGTTATTCTATTCTCCTTGGATTCTTTTTTTGTATTTCAGAAGACTTCTATAAGTCATTTCATTGGAGAAAGTTAACTTTCTTTGGTGTAAGATCTTGGGTATTCTGAACTTTTATATCATAGACATTGTTGTGATTTCTTTTTATGTATCTTCCTTGGCATATATTGCAGTTCTGAATCTGAGGATTCATGTCTCTTATTAATTTCAGAATAAGTTTTAGATATTTCTGATATGAATACCAACTCTCTCATATGCATTGATCTCTGTTTTTGAATTCAAAATAGATATTCCACGAGTTTCAGTTTCTCATATACTAGGGGGGGATGTCTCCTTATGTCTCTGGGTAATTATCTTTGCATCCATTTCCTGATTTACTAATTATTTTCTCATCATTGTTATCAAATTCATTGTGTATGTGTGTGTGTGTGTGTGTGTGTGTGTGTGTTTGTGTTGTGATTAGAAAGTTTGGATAGGTTCTATGTAACTCCTCTTTTAAAGTTATCTTTCTGGATAACTTTCTGTATTCTTGTGTCCTTTGCTTGTGTTTTCAAATTTGTACACTCAATAATCTGTATCTTAAAATTTTAATGTATGTACTTCCTAGAGGTCCCACTGTTCTATTTGGTTTCTCCTTCCCTGTCTTGTTTTTTTGTACAAAGAATCATCTATAAATTGTGATGTCCCAATGGCTGGTCTCAGTGGTTAGGAGTCCTGGCAGACTTGAATTTAATATGCTGCTGAATTCAGACAAGAGTTGTATTTATTTCTTTGGCAGCTCTGAGCTGTATCAATATGAAAACACTTTTAATGAACTGCTTACCTTGGAGCTTCCTGAACCATGCAGGTAGTAAAAATGCAACCTCCAATTCCACATGAATTCATGATTGGGACTGAATCCTCAAAGGAGTTCCCAAAGTAAAAAAAAAAAAAAAAAAAAAAAAAATTCTGCTTTGGCTCCCAACCTAAAAAGTTCCTGTTATTTTTTTCTGTCAGTGGAAAGATTACTTTTTCTTTTACTTAATTATTTCTCCGTAGGAATAACTGCTGGTTTCGAATCCTAGATCCCACTTGCCTTTTTCTTTTCAATCCTAGAATGTGTTTTCCATTTCATCCTGGGGTCATTAACACTGAAACTTTCACAAATCAACAGATATCCTCAGGGCAGCCTGTAGTTCTGCTGGTTTTACCTATATGCCACAAGTATTTTCCTTAATTTTGTGTAAGCGCAGTTTTGCATTCAGTTGTCAGAATCTCTGGGTATTTATAGTCATGTGTAACTTTGTAGAGCATACAAATTTTTTGAGAAATTTCTCCTTAACTTCCAGAAATCATCCAGTCTAATTAATTTCCTAGTGTCTCTGTCCTGTATCATTTTATATAATCTATTATTGCACCTAATCTTATTTTGTTTTATTTCTTCTTTATTGTAACTTCTGGGTTGTCTTCCTTACTGTTTGAATGGGAATTCATTTAAGAAGATAACTGGGGGATTTTTTTTTTAAGTTCTTCATTTATTGACATTTTCAGTGAGGATGACAAAAGAACTGAGAACTCCTGGCTTCACTACAAACCATATCTAAAGAACAGGAAAGGGAAACTCTAGAGTGTCTACATCACAGGGATGAACACAGGCTGAGCCGTATTGAACCTGTTGCTTCTCCTCCTCTTCTTTGCAGCTTCTCTAATAGGATGCATGTCAGCTCTGGAAATACTGCTGTGGTCACTGAGCTACGACACACTGCAAGGTGTTGAAAGAAGGGCAGAAGAGATATATTTCCTAGGAATATTTTATTTTTGTTTCTACATCCTTGATTAACTTGGTTTGTTTACTCTTTGGTTAGACTGGTAGCAGAAATTGAGAAAAGTTAGGAAAACCAGCCATCTGCATCCAAGCAAATAATGAAACAATGTCTGCTTTACTGGGATAACGAGGATTTGTAAGGGCCTAAAAGAAAGTCTTGCTTGAATATAGTTAGTGTGGCTTGTGACAGACCTCAGTTAATTAGCCTTGGGGGTTGTTATATACTACTTGGCATTGAATAAAATCTCTGCATTCTTATTTTTAGCATTATTTGACAAGTTTGTTTATGCAAATGAACTTGGAGTATCAGACTTTCTCAGTTTTAGGAATTGATTTCTAAGTGACTGGGATGGGCTATTATAATTCAATTAAAATAGGAGTAGCATTTTGAGCACTTGAGATGTGTCTGTACTCTACTAAGAATTTCATGTACTTTATCTTAACACTTTCTCAAGGCTGTCAGGCCTGGTATGTACATGCAGGAAAATGGGACAGGGAAACTGCATGAGATGTATTTGGGAGGGGAAAGGGAGGAGTGTGTGAGGAAAAGAATAAAAATAAAGCACTTTTGTATATACAATAAATATTAATTTTAAAAGAGGGAAGTAAACAGTTCTGGAGACATCATTTCAGGAGGTGATATGTTCCTGTTATTCTAGCCTGGTGTAGTGGCACATGCTTGTCATCCCCAATCACCCAGAGAAGCAAAATTAGGAAGATCAGTGCCCAGGCAGGTCCAGGCTAAAAGCAATACCCTCTAGAAAATAGCAACACACAAAAGGACTGGAGGTATAGTCACATATTCAGCAACAGAGCTCAAGACTCTGAATTCCACCCACAGTTCTAGCCTCCCTTCTCCACCAAAAATAAATTAGCTTGAGCTCAGATATAGAAAGAAGTAAAAATTCATAGATTGGCCTATTCTTCAAGTGTGAAACACTTGAAAGTAGTAAGAAAATGGTAACAAATAGTACAAGAAATGTACGCATGGCCTAATGTATGAAACTGTAACCCCTCTGTACATCACTTTGACAATAAATAATTATTGTTAAAAAAAGAAATCTAAACAAAAAAGAAAATAGTTTCTCCATTATCCATAAATCTATCTTTATTGTCTCAATTTCTTTAGATAAATCCTCCTGAAGTACATGAAATTTTTTTAATTGAATGGCTATTTTCTGTATTCAGAACTATATATCTCTACCAGAAATTGAAGACAAATATATTTGACCCAAGTAGACACTAAACCAAGTAGAAACACTTCTCATCCTAGCTACTCAGGAGGCTGAGATCTGAGGATCATGGTTCAAAGCTAGCCATGGTAGAAAGCTCCCTATGACACTCTTATTTCCAATTAACCACTCAAAACCCAGAAGTGGCACTATGGCTCAAAGTGACAGAGTGCTAATCTTGAGCAACAGAGCTCAGGGACGGCACCCAAGCCCCGAGTTCAAGCTCTGCAACAACAACAACAAAATTGTGTTTTGCTTTCAGAATCCAGCTCCTTCAGGATTCTAGGTTGAAATGCTGCAATGTTTACCATGTCCCTTTTCCTTAGCAAGTCATAAGCTCCAATTCTCATCTTTCATGTACAATGAGACTGCTGAAAACTCAATCAGGTTTTTAATGTCTTTGCTGACATTTTCTCCTCCACTCCACTTAGTTTTCATTACCTGACAGGAAAAGCAGCTCAGACTTTGGACTCACTATACTACCCTTTTTATCTTCATGAAATATCTTCCTGTTCATTTCCTGAATCTGTGCTATCTTAGTAACACTGTTGTCACCATGCTTTCCCATTGCCCTACCTGGGTTTTAGAAGAACACCAAAGAGCTGGAACTCTTGCACACATCCCAGTTACAATTCTGGAAAATAGGACTTTTTATTTTTATTTTTTGCAAAGATATTGTCACTGCAAAAGTAACTTTAAGTGTGTGGTTTCCAGGAAGAAAGAAATCTTGACATATGTATTTCTCCAAAAACCACTCCTATATTCTGTATCCTCTCTGAGACTCAGACTGCTGAGTTTGTGAAGAGGAATAGGAGTCATTGCAAAGCATTGAGACATTGAGGATGGATCAGAAGTAGTTGGGAGTCCAAGTACAGCTCCACAGTACCAGGGGTAAGCAGGATCCCGGCAGATTAGGGAAAGCCATCACAGACATGGGTGAGGCACCAAAGGGCAGATAAATAATACCCATCAAAAATGCATCTGTCAAGGGCAACAGTGCAAGGCAGCAAGGAGGTAGCAACGAGGTAGAAAGGAAACAGGCCTCAGGGAAAAGAGGAAAAAGACCTCAGGACACATCCTAACATCAGCCCATGTCTGTCAGTCTCTCTTTTTTAAGGCCACAAAGATGAGTCAACCAATACCCTTCCACACATGGAAATATATATGATTGTTGAGGAGAAGAAAATGGTCAGAGAGAACTTTCCTTAGTAGGCTAAGTAAGCATTGCTATCCAAAAAAAAGAGATATTTAGTTTATCAATTCATGTTATCCTTTAAACAGTGTTGGACCTTTAATTAAAAATCATGTCTACTGGCCAGGCATAATGGCTCATGGCTATCAGCCTAGCTGCTTGATAGGCTGAGATGAGGAGGATCAGTGCTTACAAAAGTTGATGCGACCACTCTCTCAACCAACAAGCTGGGTATGATGGTCCATACTTGTTACACTATATTTGCTGGAGAACATAGATAAGAGGATTATAGTCTGAAGTCAGCCATGGGCAAAAATGGGGGACTCTACCTGGAAAATAAGCTAAAGCATAACCCAAAACAAAAATAAAAACAACAACAAAATAAAGAGTAGGTCTGAGGAACATACCTCAAGTAGTAGAACATCTGAATTCAAACTACCAGAAAAAGAAAAAGAAAAATGAAAAGGAAAGAAAAGAAAAGCACATAAGACAGACAAGTTTGAACTAAGTCTAAGGGGAAAGCTGACGACCCCTTTCTGCCCCCCCCCCCCACTTTTAAGTTTCTATGGATTTTTTCTGTAGTTTTTTGGAAGACCAGGTTGCTTTGAAAATTGCTCTTACTGAACTATGGAATCCTGGACTTCTCTATTCTGCCTATAAATTCCTAATCTGGAGACCCTGACACCCATATGTGTTGTTAGATTACTGTGGAGGTACTGTGCACAGATCATGGGAGCAAATAAACACTGAATTAATAATAATAATGATAAGAATTGTTAGGAGAATGGAAGAGAAAGGAAAGAAACAGACCTGACTCCATCTTCAACAGGGTAGGACTGCTTATTGAGGAACAATGAGGGGCACAGCCTTCCTGTGGAGACTGTGCAAAGAAATGGGACAGGAATCGGGCTTTTGTGGGGTCTAAGCAAGGAGGTAGAGGTAAAGGAAAAGACCATTAGGTTTAGGGAGGTGGGGGGCTTTTCCATTGGGCCCACAATGGAATGTTTATAGCCAGGTGGATTGCCCTGCCTGCTTCAAGCAGTCTATGCATATCTGGTGGCTTGCCTGAGGTCTATGTGCACCTGTGATAATAGGGTGGGGTCAATCCTTCATATTTCACCTTTGGATACATAAAATGATTGGGTGGAGAAGGGAGAGGCAAGTCCTTCAATAATGATCATGATAATGATAATAATGATAACTACAACAACAATAATCAGCTCTTACAACTCCCAGTGGAGTGATTGCCGTAGTGTTCCTAATTGTGGGGGTAAAAGTCTGTATTTTAGCAGTCATTTGTGAGTCATGACAGCAGATTGCCCACCCCAGATCCTGCAAGATCAGATTCTGTGTGACCAGGAATGCCCCAGCAACAAGAAACCATACAAGATGAGGCAGAAACAAAATAGGTCAGGGCTTCCTTTGAAGACCTGAACATTCTGCAGCATACCTAGCCATCTTTCTCAAATGTTGCTGCAACTCTGTGGGAGGAGGCCTCCTGCTGGGCTTTAGTGGGTTGCTTAACAAATGCAATTCAGATTTGTCTCTTTTGGAACTGCTTGGGAAGGGATTTTCTTTTCCTTTTTCTCCCTCAAAGATAATATACATATTTAAGGTACTGGGGAAATTAGATCTCTGTATTATTAATCATTTAGCACTTGGAGAGTTTAATGCTTTTCTTCAGGCTTTATAGAATTGACTATAGGAGTCATACCTGCCAGCCCAGTTCCATTAGGTCTTTCAGGACCATATAGCAATCTTGCCCAAGGAAAATATCAATAAAACAGAAAGATCAGAATACATAACGATGTTGATGGAAAATCAATGCTATCCATCCTATCAGGGTGGCCAGTTACAGTGGGAACATAAAGCAATCCCCAGAAAAATAAATACAAATATTATCAAAATGTGAGGAATACAAATCAACCAGCACTTGCATTTCTTTGATCAGGGTGTTGATGCTGGGGAATGAATGAATGGTCAGGTACAGAAACACCAACAAAAGAGAGCTCATAACCCACACCAGGGACTTAATTTTGTGAAAACAGACCTCCCCAAAGAACAAATGGTTGACGGGAATGTGCATCATTGAAGTAATAAAATGAAGGTTTTGGATTTGTTGGAAGGCAGCATGACTTTAGCTGAAGTTGGGTGGCACTATGAGAAAAACGGGTCAAGCGTCCACAGTACAGTACTGAGCAGCAGTGGTTTCTCTCAGTGGTGTCTCTCTGGAATCAGACACCCACAGACACCAGTGGTTTACACTCTTTACCAAGTGGAAATGGAAATAAGAAAAATGGATTCTTGAATAAACTGTTATAAACAGTCTTGTTTTACAATGGTCTATAGTTAATGCTAGCATGTGATAGATGAGATTAATTATTTGTGGGTACTTCTATTTCTTTCATACTACATAAAGACAATTTTGTATACCTAAGGATTTCAATGTTGGTAAAAATTTTACTGAATGAAAATCCTCAAAAATACTCCTGCACACGTTACCCATGCAACAGATTTTAGAAAGGATATTTGATGTTTCCTATCTAGTGCCTGATTTATAAATGTCATATCCAGTTAGAGAAAATAAAGGAACCTAAGAGCTGCCTACATTCCCTGAGCAAACAAACAAAAGAAATAAAAATTGCCATACCTATAGTATGGTGGATGTATTGTTTAAAATCAAAGGCAAGTCACTTGTGCTTTTTTTTCCTGGTTTCTTTCAGTTATTTATTGTGCAACCTTGAAAAATTCGGGGGAGGGGGTAAAAGGTGAAGATCAGTTAAATGAAGTCTTTCTTGGTAAAGTCTTCAGGACCAAAGCACTCTGAATGGCTACAAGCAACCAATATCTTGTTGACGTATAACCTCATAGTTTGAAGATATTGAATACTTCCTCACAGTTAACTGTAGAATGATAATTGCAATTATAGCAGTTAACATGAATATGGTTAATACTGCCTGAGTGGAGTGTGTGTGTGTGTGTGTGTGTGTGTGTGTGTGTGTGTGTGTGCACCACTACTGAGGCTTCTACTCAGCACCTTGTGATCTTCTTGCATTTTTGCTAAAGGTTGGTGTCCTGCCACTTGAGCTATACCTCTACTTCTGGCCTTTTGCTGGTTAATTGGAGCTGTATCTCTCCAATTTGTCAGCATGGATTAGCTTTGAACCCAGATCCTCAGATCTCAGCTTTCTTAGTAGTTAGGATTACAGGTGTGAGCCACTGGTGCCATGTTTGCCTGGTATTTTTCTGGGCGATTTACATACATACATACATGTAATACATGTATACTCACACTATTTTAATCCTTATAATACATATTTTAATCCTTATAATCAAGTGGAGTAATCAAATGATCTGAGTACTTCTTTCCTTTTCTTACTTTACAGGTAAACAGATTGTTCCTGGTAGCTAAAGATTTGAACACCAAAAATGTGGGGTTAAATGCTGTACTCTTGCCTACAGTCTGTCGTGAATTCACAATAGAGTAGTTGTTAAGGATTTCTATTGACAACACATGGCTTCTATGTTTGATGGGCATGCGGTTCTGACATGAGTTAAGCAGTAAGGTCTAGGGTTTGCTGACAACGAAAGCAATGCATTTTCAAGGCATGAATTGGTTTTCCGATGTAATTTCAGGTGAAGTGAAGTTAATTTGGTGCTAGTCTAAAATGCGTGGGAGAAAATAGTTCTTTCACTTTCGATTCAGACTAAAATACCAATAGTTCACTATTATTTAAAGGTTTTTTGCTTTATAGTGTTATAAATGATTTGGGGAGATTTCAAAAGCAAATATATGTGTAGGCAAATGTTTTAATAAGAAATGATTTAAACCGGCCACAGTGGCTCATGTCAGTAAGCTTAGCTACATAGAAGGCATGGATCCCGAGATCATGGCTTAAAGCCAGCCTGGGCAAAAAGTTGGAGAGAATCTCAGTCAGTGAATGAGAACAGTGGTACACAGCTACCATCAATGCTCCATGGTCAACTATGAATTAGGAAGACAATTCCAGGTTTGTCCATGAATCCAAATATTAAAAATAGGCGGCAGAAAGGGACTGGTAAAGTGGCTAATGTGGTAGAGTGCCTGTCTCAAAAGTCAAAGGCCCTGAATTCAAATCCTAGTACCACCAAAAGAACAAACAAACAAAACAAAACAAAACCTGAATATGAATCAGAACTGCAAGTTACTATGAATTGAATAAGCTCAAATGTCGGACTCTGTGATCCTTCTTGACAAAGACAACTGCAAACTCTTGAATATTATCTGAAGCCTTTCTCCAAATCAAGCAAAGCAGAATTAGATTGAATTTGGAGGGGAGCCAAACTGCTCATTACTGAGCAATGAGGTGAGACAAGAAGAAATTGTATTTTTAGTTTTTGTCCCCCTCTTTCTTCTACATTTAACCAATATTTACCAAACACTTCCTGAACAGCTTTATCCTGAAGTTGGCACTGGGGCCATAACTGAAATGAGAGCACACAGAGTCCTTCTGTTCAGTGAGAGACAGAAAAACCAGAGGCTTCCCTGCCCTGCCCTGCCCTGCCCTGCTCTGCCCTGATGTATGGATTAGTCAGTATGCTAGAGAACATGCAATAGAGAGCCTCTACCCAGCTTGGGTGATGTCTCCAATTTTCTTTCCTTGGAATCAGCAGGAACCTTATAACTACTATTGGGATAGAAAAGACAGAGGCAGAGAGTTTTGAGTAAGTCACAGCAAACCTTTGAAAAGTTTAGACAATAACTTTCTGAGAACTGATGCTTGAAGCTCCTTTGTAGCCAAGTCTTTCTCTCTTTCTCTCTGATACACATTGTTTTATTCCTTCAGATCTTCAACACCCCTTTTTCTTCTTCCACAGGGGCTGATTGAGCTCCAGCTGTGTTTTCTGTTGTCGATGATGGACTCACAATTAGATAGTACCCCGCTGGCAGCAATAATGCAGCCTGTTCTTGTAAATCCACTAAACACTTCTCAGTAGATTAAGTTGCATATTAAAGAAAAATTAAAACCTTGGCATTTTATGTGGTATATTTCTCTATAGAATTTATTTAGATAATATATTCTCCAATTCTTCCCTAGAGACCTTTTGACCTACTTTAGAAATAGCTCAAAATATTTAAGCCTAATCCAGTCATTTAATTCCTGTCGTTCCTTGGTTAGTTGGTAAACAGGAGGGGAACTATCCTTTACTGAGTGGCTATCCTACCCCAGGTCATAGTATTTTAATTGACTGTGGGTTAGAGCTGTGGTCAAAGAGGACAAGCAATTTATCCCTAGCTATTTTGTTGAGCATCAGAACCAGAACTTAAGACCCACATTTGTTTTCTCCAAAGCCATTGCTCTGTCTTTTAATCTGTAAATGTGGTCGGCCAGTCCCAGTATTTCTGTAAATAAAGTTTCAGGGATGTTTTGGTGGTTCTGGATTTGAACTCAAGTCCTCATACTTGCTAGCAGGAGCTCTACCACTTGAATTATACCCTCAGTCCTTTAGGCTTTGGTTATTATTTTTTTTTCAGAAGGGGCCTCCTGCTTATTTTCCCAGTAGTGGCCTTATTTCAGTCCCCATACCAATACCTTCCAGGTAGGAAAGATGGCAGCCACCACCATGTTTTGGCTTGTTTATTGAGATATTGGCTCCCTGGCATTTTGACCAGGGTTGGACTTAAACTGAAATCATCCTGTTCTCTGCTTCCTAAATTATTGGGATTATAGCTGACCTAACCGATTTTTGTTGGAGTATATTCATGCACATTTGGTTGTGATTGCTTTCTAGTTGCACTGATAGACTGAATACTTTTTTTTTCTTTATTGTCAAAGTGTGCTACAGAGGGGTTACAGATTCATATGAAAGGCAGTGAGTACATTTCTCATTCTACTTGTTACTTCCTCCCTCATTTTCCCCCTCACCCTCACCCTTCCCCTCTTCCTCCACCAAGAGTTGTGCAGTCGGTTTACACCAAATGGTTTCTTTTCTTTTTTTATTTTTATTTTTTCTTATTTATTGTCAAAGTGATGTACAGAGAGGTTACAGTTTCATACGTTAGGCCTTGGGTATATTTTTTGTACTGTTTGTCCTCCAAATGGTTTCTAAGTGCTGCTTTTTGAATGGTTTGTCTTTTTGTTCTTTGTCTCTCGATTTTGGTATTCCCTCTCCCTTCTCCAGTTCTATTACCCATATCAGACAATATCCAGGGTACTCAGATGTATAACAAACTATATTCCTCAACCAACTGAAAACATTTACTCTCTGGCTTTTCACATGAAGTATTAGTCAGCCAATGACTGTGTAAATATATGCTAATTCCATCATACAACCAATGAGAATATTCTACTTGTAATATCTTCTTGACTTTCAATTCTTCACAAGCTGTTAGAGCTACCAATTTATGACACTGGAGAAGTTTTGCTTATTTTTAAAGAAAACATACTGCCAAGAACTGTTTAATTTGGTGAGAGATCCCAAGAATTTTGTGGAACTGAATTATTTTTCTAGATTCTAATTGGTGAAGTATAGACACACACACACACACACACACACACACACACACACAAATACTTTAGGCTTATTTAGTATTATGTTCATACAAATATCAGCTTATGTACACAGTTTCACTTGACATGCATTTGTTGCTGGTTACCCATATTCTGGATAGTTTTTAAGTCAAAGGTACCACATGCTTCATCTAGGATGTTATGCCTTAGAATACTGCAAATATGACAACTACAGTGAGTATATGGCAGTGTACAAAACTCTCTGTATCATACCTACTCATGTCTAAAGTTGAGAGGAATTAGGAGGAAAAGAGAAGGTAAGAGAAGTTGATCAAAGCACATTATATATGAAGGTCAATCTAAGAGTTACATGAAGCCAGGCATTAATGGTTCACACCTGTAATTCTAGCTACTCAGAAGGCTCAAATCTAAGGATTGAGGTTTAAATTAGCTCAGGTAGGAAAGTCTGTGGGACTCTTATCTCCAATTAATCACCAAAAAGCCAGAAGTAGATCTGTGACTCAAATGATAGAGCACTAGACTTGAGCAACACCCCTCCTCCAAACAACAGCAACAACAACAACTAAGGAACAGTGTTTAGGCCCTGAGTTAAGCCCACTATCATATGTAAACCCCCACCTCCAAACAAATAATTGCGGAAAATATTTTAAGAGGTTGAGGAGAGGAGGATAAGAAAAATAGAAGGATAAACATGATCAAAGTATACTTGATATATATATATATGATATATATATCACATATATGCTTAATATATTATATAATACATAATTATATATAATATATATTATAATATAAAGTATACATATTAAATGTATAATATATGTGCTATATATACATAAATATGGAGAGAGAGAGAAATGTCACAATAAAACCCCTGACTTTCTACTGCTAATATATGCTAACAAAAATTGAGTAGATTTCCCTCAACTCCCAAAGTTTTTGGGCAACTTATTTTTGTATATAGTTCATTTTATTTCTTCTGCAATACACACCTTCAGTGAGTTTGAAATTCTGCAACTTTAACATTTTATAATCATTAATTGGTTTGCTTAGAATTACTTCATGTGTAAAATTTGAGAACCAATTAAATTGGAAAATAATGCTTGCTTCTGATGTTTAGCTAGTCATGGTTCTCTCTATTTTGTCTGTGCAATTTGTTTAGAATCTCCTGCCCTTGTTATCCACCTAACAAATCTTCCTTTTGGCAGGGTGAAATGGATCAAACTTGTAGAAAAGATACAAGCTAAATACGAATTTTCTTTTTGGCTCCTGAAGCCTTTATCATAGGACAACCCCATGTCTCCTGAATATCTTAGATGTACTTGGTAAAAACTTCCTCCTACCTGATCACAACCACCTTAAATTAAAAAAAAAAAAAAAACTACAATGACTTGTTATACTTTATTGTGGGAACCCATGCCAGTTTAACCAATTATCTCAACAATGCTCTTCCTAGGAGCCAGATCCAATTTGGACTCCCATGTTGCCTTTAGTGCCCGCTGCATCTTTGGGGCTCTGTGATGAGGTGGGTCCCTGTTGTTCTCCTGAAGAAGGGAAGGATAAGAGGACAACCAGAAACAGGCGAGGCCTTTGAAGGGCTTGCTCAGATGCAGTTCCTGCTTCACCTTGCATGGGGCCCACAATGTGCCAGGCCTCTCTTCACAGCAGCACACATGCCAAGCAATCTCAACGCACAGGGGTTACTGGCTTCAGGTGGAACCAGGCAATTCTTCTCCAGGAAATGGAGCAAGGGCAACGCATCCTTGGAAACCATAAAAGCCCATCTGCCCTCTTTCCTTGTTTCAGAGAAGGAAGTTAAAAACCTAGAACTGATACTTAGTCAGGGACAGAGCAAGGAATTAAATGCAGACTTGCTCACTCTGAAGTCTTCTTTTGCCCATTACACAATTTGGAGGGCACATGAGGTATTTTTCGGGGTAGAGGGAGGTTGCAAGAAAAGCAAACAGTGCTGACGGTCTTCCCTTCTCCTCTGCAGGTCCACTCTATCATGATCTACCCTACACTGATTTAAGCGGCTGGCCTGAATGATTTGCAATGAAACTCCAATTGTGTGCCTTGCTCCCTTGATTCCAGGTAGGTAGAACACAGGCAAGCCATGCCAATCTCTCTCCTCACCCCCCCCCGCCAAAGGAGAGAAGTGTGGAATAAATCAGGCCACATGTGTCATTATTCCATTTCTAGAAGGCAGCCCTTGGTCATCCCTTCTCTGTGGCTTCTGAAGGCAGTTTTCTCATCCCTTCCAGCCTCAATGTGTCAGGGAGTTGTGTGTCACTCAAGAGCAATACTGCTTCTGCCAGGGACTCAGTTTCCAAATTGCCTCTTAGCTGAAACCCCAGGTAGGCCCTCCTTTCTGCTTTTATATAGTGCAATGTCAGAAACTTAATGACAGAGTATTTGAACACGGATATGCACGAAAGCTTCCAAGTCTGGGACCTGAGAATGTACAATGTTCTTTCGCTTTTATTTGTTAGGAAATGGAGTCAAGAGAGTATTAGAGTAAAAAAAGAGCAGAAAAGGACCTCAACACACCAAATCAATTTTAATGGGGAGTTGAAGAGTGACTCCATGGTGACCTGAGGGGAGTCAGGAGACAAGAGGCATGGCATAATGGTGACAGGGCTGGAGGGGCTTAAGGACAGTCACAGGTAGGGGCAGGGTCACAGGGAGCTCCAGAGTTCAAAGGATGGGGGGTAGGGCCACAGATAGCTGAGGGTACAAAGAGTTTGGAGAGTTTAGGGTGCACGTCTGGTAGATCCAGGAACTTACTGTTTAAGTCCCCTGGCCCATCTGCTTCTAGGAATTCAGGTGCCTGTCACCTGGGCAATGGGCATGGGGAAGTGGAATTTCACATTTAGATTAAGATTCTGGGCTGAAGAATTTCAGGAAGAACCTCTGGGAGAAGGGTAGTGAGTGGGCCACCCACTGGAGGAATACTGGATTATGAGAACAAAGCATATGTCTATCACTATTTCTTTGCTGGAATTTGCTGGGAAGAATGTTTGGACTGTCTGGAATATCCATTTTACAACTAGTAAGATCATTCAGATCATTGTGATGATAATGATTCGTTCATTCGTTCTGTCAAGAAGTATTTATTGTGCTTTTACCTTTATTTTTATTTTCACCTAGAGTCATGCCCACAGGCCATAAGTCATTTAAAAATCTTTGCATGGGAACATCACACACACACACACACACACACACACACACACACTCTATAGCTTTTTGAGAATCTTAATCTTTAGCAAAACCATTGGGAAACCTCATTGACTTTCATGATGTTCTATTATAGCTTTATACATACCTTCTAGAGACTTTTTATTTCGGTTTCCACATTCCTTTTATTAAATTTACAGTCTCCCAAACTTATTTTTAGCATTTCAAATAGGGATTTTTAAATGCTGAAAGGATGGTATGCAGGAGGCTTAATTTCAATAATTATATTAGTTTAATAAGCAAACTTGATGAAAATGTGTATTAATGGACCAAAGGTGGTGGGGAAAAGAGTGCTTCTTTGACTGGATGAAATGGAATTTCAGAGTGCTGACGTGTTTAACAATGAAAGGTAAAAAAAATGTTAATACCCAAAAGTGACCCACTCTTACATTCTATGCCATGATTATATTTCTCCACCTTCCCAATAAACAAAATCCATGCAGTGAGCAACAGGAGCTTTGCAACTCACTGTGTCATCATTGAGTTTTTGCTCTGTGTCTGATAATGCGGGAGAGCTGGATGACAGCTGGAAATCAGATAAGAACTTTAAGCCCAGAGTTCAAGTTGAAGTTGACAATTGCTATGATATAAAGTGTGGTGTGCTACTTCAGAAGGCCAGGAAGGGAAAAGCAAGAATGGTGTGTGCGTGTGTGTGTGTGTGTGTGTGTGTGTGTGTGTGAGAGAGAGAGAGAGAGAGAGAGAGAGAGAGAGAGAGAGAGAGAGAGAGAGAGAGATTCCTACAATGCTTTGTTTCAGCTGCCACTTGTGCCTACTAAAAAAAGACCTCTGCGTTTTGGGGTTTTTTTTTTTCCACTCTTGGCTTATAGATGTGTATTGAAACCCCTCAATTAATTCATAGATTTTCCCAAATTTCCCTCCAGTTATTGGCAGTCTGAGCATCACTAAAGACAGTTGGTACTCAATAAATGCCATCCATTATCACTAGGTAGTCATCACCTCTTGCTCATGCTTCCCCTGAGCTTTGCTATGCATACTGCTAACCAGGTGGCTTCCTTCTGGCATTGCACTCAAATCTGACAGGGCAGGCATTTGGGGAGCTATTCTACACAATGCAAACCCTAACTTTCCTTGTTAAAAAGATTTACAGGGGTAATCTGCAGGGGACCTTAAGAAACCCTGCCATTAAAACAGAAAGGGCAATGCCTTCCAAAGAGAACAAAGTCAACTGTTTTACCTTCTAAGACATTAACATGATAATGTCACCTTTCCTCCAAGGGTGCCTGCCTGATAACAAATATGAATATGTCATTCAGACAGAGTGGAGGAGGACCACATTATTAGGTGGAATGTTTATAGTTGCTGCTCCAGGAAAAACAAAATAGGCTCTATCTTCTGACTTTTTTCTGTTTTGGCTCCAGAGCTATCTCATGGAAACATCTAAAGACAGGTCTTCAGAAATCCACTATGGTTTAAGTTGAGAGTTGTGTGCAGGGCACAGTGTATTAATAGTCTTAAATAGGCCTGAAGTTAGGAGACATGAAAATACTGTGGAAATGGAAATGATGGCAGCCCAGATCACTGAGGAATTAGCAATGCTTGCAAGGAAATTTAAGAGTTTTCTATTAGTATGGAAGTTTCTGAAGGATTTTCATTAGAGCATAGTCATCGATGTGTGTCTGAAAGGTCAAATCGGAATGAATGTGTGGGGATCGGTATAGATGGATATTCATCAATTTTCTCATTTAAATTTTTCTCTTAAAACCAATTTATCCCATACACTAGGAACGCAAATCAGATCAGTTCTTCACTACTGCATCACAGGTGTGCTGTGATCAGTCTTCAGTAGTGACTGGCTGTTTTGGACAATAACAACTTAGCAAAAAGGAAGTCCCCCCCCACCCCCCACCCCCGAAAATAAAAGACCAAACTTCAGGCAGTGCTTGAGTAAAGGTAGCTACTAGGAATCTGAAAACCAGGAACTGTCTAGAATTTCCTTTGAACCACTCAACACCAATCATAACAAGTCTCTACAAAGCTCTGCTCAGAGGGTAGACTCCTAGGTGCTCACATGTTATAGCTTGAGTTGTATACCACCATTAAGTTGAATACCTGGCTCATGATTAAAATTGGCAACTGAATAAGACAGCATGAGAAAGGATAGTGAGCAAACAAAACCTTAATAAGAAATAGAAAACACAAGAGAAAACATATGTCCACTACAATAACATCCCTACATGTAAGAGTTCGTGTTCTTAACTGGACCCTTAAGGATTTCTCTGAGAGGGCCCTCTGTAAGCTTTCAAAGCTGATTTCTTAGCATACCACACATTTTCTTCTTCTCATGCATTTGTTTATACTTCTCTCTTAATAATCTATTGCCAACCTTTCTCCTCTCCAGAAACCCAATCTTATGCATCCACCTAAGCTTAGTTTAAATATTATATCCACAAACCATCAACAGCACATTATTTAAGTCTCTGTTTTCATGGATGTAATAGAAAAGAGACTTTTCATAAAGAGCTGTAAAGAAGTTTAAAATGTAAAAGAATTATGATATGTGTTATTTCCTTTGACCCGAGTAGTACTCTTTGCTTTATTATACTGTTGTCTTTTATAAGTCAGGAAATCTTACACAGGAAGACAAGCTAAGTTTATTCTTCTAGTACCCGAGGAAGCAAAATCTAAATCCAAGCTCTTTTACATCATGCTTTCCTGGGTTATTTGACTTTGCTTCAACTAGATTTCAAGGTCAAGGACAGAGACCTTTGCCTATCTGTTCATCTTCCATGACATTTATTGAGTTTATAATTGTAGGTAGTCAATAGATATGTTGGACAAAGCAATAAAAGAATCTAATCTTGAAACTTATTAAATAATTGAGACAAAGGGTAAAAGGTGAACCAATGCAACAGCAATACTTACAAACTGAACAACTGGGGGTGGGGGGGTTAGGGAGGAGAGAACTTGGGAGAAAAATGAGGGAGGACATAGCAAGTTTGACAAGAAATGTACTCACTGCCTTATATATGTAAATTTAACCCATCACCTTGACAATAAAATTTTAAAATGATACAAAAAAGATACAAAAAAGGAGAAACTGATGAAAGGTAGAATATTGCACGAATTTTTCTCTTAAGGGAAGACTGACGTTGACCTTGAAAGTGAATTATCAGAAAGGTAAAAATGATAAAAAGAGATTTTATCACAGAAGAAATCTGCAGGTTGGTTGAGCCTTTCCCATGGTCTGGAATGGAGCATTTTATTTGCTGGTCCATTTATCTGGACAAAAAATTGTCTTTCCAAATGGGATGCTGAGGTCTACAGGAAAAATGGGCAGTAGGATGTGAGGATGCATTCAACTGTGATTGATCGTTCACTCCCCCTGTCCTCCTTATGGGATTGATACATAAAGCAGCTGTCAGGTCTAGCTCTGTGATCTGTGATAGACTTTGAACTCAGGCTATCTCTGGTGATTAGATTTGGCCTTCAGTTAAAAATCTGTGATATACTTTGGACATTTCTAGGTGTAAGAGGGATCCCTCAATGGGTATTCTCTTTAACACAGGAGTTTCTATAGCTCACTGGGTCTTCTCTACCAGAAAGAATGCTTAAATTCCTGCTTCACAGAACTCTACCCTTTTAGGATTTGAAGATTCTTACAGATTCTTGAGGGCAAAGAATGTCTTACAAGTCTTATATTATCCCTAGCAACTGACATAACCAAACTGTGGGAGACTTTGTGAGTAATGGACAGAGTCTAGTGTTTAAGGTGAGACTGATTTCTGTTTCCTGTGGAATTCTGTTACTGACTGTCTGTGTGGAACTGGGCAGAGTAACTAGGCTCTTTATATTTCACATGCCTTATTTTTAACAGCATATCTACTCTGTAAGTTACTGTAAAGATTCACAAAGCTAGCATACATATCGTGTATGACACACAGTGAGCCCTTCAAATATCCTGGACCCACTCCAGTTACACACGGATTGCTCAGCAATGCTAGGTACATTGGGTTAAAATGAATTTCCCAGTGGGCCTAGAAAAGTGATCATGTACTACTCTGGCATATGAATCCTCGCAAAGGGGGCACTGAGATTGTCTCAGGTCCTATGAAGCTGGGGAATTCTCATAACTGCCAAGCAGGGAAGAAGAAAGGAAATGAGATTGGGTAGGAATGGAGTCAGTTTCCAATGCAATCTGATCATTCTGACCAACCAGTGTGAAGGTGGCCTGTGAGAGGAGGCTACTTTCCCTGGGAGTGATGCTCAGGTATTGGCTGAAGACTTCCCGGAAAGATAGTGGGCCAGACACAAGCTGAGGAAGTTCTCACCAAGGCCAATAACAGAAAGCTGATAGTTTGCTCCACTTATTGCAACTGAATGACAAGTTCTTTCTTGAAGGGAGATCTGAAGACGCATCTCAAGCCTGCTACCATGAGCATTCTGTTAGATCAAAGAGCACCTGTGACCTTTAAAGGTTCCTGTAACTCAAAGTGAAGAAGCTTGATATCGAAAAGATAAAAAAGTTTCTTAGAATGAAATGAAAACTTTGATGTGGATGTTCAGACTCTATTCAGAACTGTCTGAGAGTGCAGAGGTAACCCTCCTTATGTTGCAAGATTTAAGCAAATCAGAAGACTTGCAGAAATTATAAATGGGAATTGATATATAGACAGAAAGCAGGGAAAAGAAAATGGGAACATGGAAGATAAAGAGAGAAAAAGTCAACTTTTATTTTTGTAATGGTGAAGTAATAGAAAGGAGAAGGCTTGCGCCACTCTCAGATAATTTGTGAGTTTATTCCCAGTTCCTGTAACCACTAGGTCTTCTAAGGCAGATTATTCAGCCTCTGTGACAAAGCTCATTTTTGACAATAAGCAACTAAGTAAGTAACTTAACATTTATTGGATGCCTACTATATTGACCACAGATGCCATCATCTGCTACAGCATAGCAGATACAGCTCCTCATATCGAATACCCGATAGCACAGAGACAATTATCATAAATAGAAAATAAAGAAACAGGATATTACTGGGAAATTAGAATTAAGGTGGAGGTTCCAGGATGAATATCTTTCTTTAGATATCCTTAGTTCCCAAATTAAACTACTTACTTTGGCTCATGGGCAAAGTCAAAGGGAGTGCCTCCTCCTCCCCCTCTTCTTTACACTCTTCCTCTCTTCTCTTTTCTCTCTTCCTCCTCCTCCTCCTCCTCCTCCTCCTCCTCCTCCTCCTCCTCCTCCTCCTCCTCCTCCTCTTCCTCCTCCTCCTCCTCTTCCTCCTCCTCTTTCTCTCCTCCTCTTCCTCCATCTCCTTCTCTTTCTTTTTCCTCCTCCTCCTCCTTCCTTCTTCTTCATTTTCTTGTAAAAATCTATAGGATAGCTGGGCCTTGGTGGCTCGCACCTATAATCCTAGCAACCAGGAGGCTAACGTCTGAGGATGGCGGTTTGAAGCCAGCTTGGGGAAGAGAAGTTCTCGTGAGACTCCAATTAACAACTTGAATGCCAGAAGTGGAGCTGTGGCTCCAAGTGGTAG
Source organism: Perognathus longimembris pacificus (assembly GCF_023159225.1). Classification (NCBI taxonomy): domain Eukaryota; kingdom Metazoa; phylum Chordata; class Mammalia; order Rodentia; family Heteromyidae; genus Perognathus; species Perognathus longimembris. The sequence goes on from NC_063177.1 coordinate 31,194,398, forward strand.
CGCACTAGCTTTGAGCAAAAAGAACTCAGGGACAGTATCCTGGCTCTGAGTTCAAGTCCCATGACCAACAAAAGAAAAAGCAAAAAACAAATAAAAACAACTACATGTTTGTAGTTTAATGAGGACACGTAAAGTTTAAAAGCAAAGAATATATATGTGCTTTTAATCAAGCTATTCCTAATACAGTATATTTAAATTCCTGGTTCCTATTTCCCATGTTTCATTCCCCCAGACCTAATCTTTCTCAGAAGAAAGAGGAGAGTAGGACCTGCACGTAGGGCTTTTCCATCTTAGCCCTATTGACTTTTCATGCTGGAAAATTCTTTGTGGTGAAGAGTTACTATGTAGAACATTTAGGAATCTTTCTGTTGTTCACCTGATACACATTATGTCCACAGTGGTCACTACCAAAAAGGTCACCTGACTCTACAGTGATGCAGAGAGCACAAGGCCTCCCTCAGTTGACAGCCAGTGGGATAGAGAGAGCCAGACAGGGAATGGAAAGATGAGTTTATCATGTACTTTATGTTAAATACTTTGGTATAATTAGCATAAGTATAGGCTTGTCTGGACTACATACTAAGACCAGGTGTGAGAGAAAGGGAGAGAGACAGAGAAAGAGAGAGACAGAGACAGAGACACATGGAGAAATAGAGACAGCAAAAGAAAGAGAGAAAGTGAAAGAGCAAAAGAGAGAAAGGGAGAGAGGGATAGAAGGAGGGAAGGAAGAAGAAAGGAAGGACAAAGGAAGGATGGAAAGAAGAAAGGAATAGCTAAGTCTTGTTCATTTACTGCTTTGAATCCATTACAGTAAAACCATACAAACACAAATGGGTGAATGCAGTGATGGAGGAGAATGAGTTAATATTTTTTGAGATATTGTAAATCAAGATCTATTATCTTCCCAGGTATGGGCATGGGGTGAATGAGCAATATGCAATAGCGTTCAGTGTATGAAGAGTGCAGCCTTGATAGAAACATTAAATATGCTAATGTACACAAAACAATTTTTTGGAGGCTGCTGCAAGTAAAATAAGGGGTAAAATCTGGCTATCTTCCCAGTGGGTTTTTTTTTAACAAAAGTCTTTCAGATATAGAAACAAATCTGAAACTTTGTATGTAAACAAATGTACACTTGAGTGAAAAATAATGGAAGTGATATTGATAAAAAAAAAAGGAGTCTTCAGTTAGTAACAGCAGGTTATTTCAACAGCACTAACATGGTCTTCTTTCTAAATAAGTGTTGAATAAAAATAAGTTGACTTCATTATTAAAGCATGTTGAAAGAAAAGATCTTGGTGTGGTAGCAGATGCCTGTAATTTCAGGATTTAGGAGGTGAGGCAGGAGGATCTTAATTTCAAGTCCACGCTCCACTACATAGAGAGATTCCATTGATAAAAGGAAGGAAGCAAGAGAGAAAGAAGAAAGAAAGGAGTGGAAAACAAAGAAGACAGGAGGAAGGAATGGAAGAAGGAAGGGGAGAAGGAAGAAGACAGAAAGGAAGACAGGAAGGAAAGAAGGAAGGAAGGAGGGAAGGAAACAAATCCTTTACTTCAGGAGTGCTGTATAAGGAAGCTCCACACACAGCTTAAGAATTTGAACATACAGAATAGGATCCAGGCATGGATCTGATGTATCTTACTTATTCAGCACATTTTATCACCTACGATGAGGTATCTTAAATGAATAATAGTCAGATGAAGACAAGATAGAAGTAGCACAGCAGAACAGAATAGGCAGTGTGGACTTGGGTATGGAATAGGGATAGAATGTGACACTATTGGGGGTAGATTTTATTTCATCAAGACTTTTTCTGTATGCCAACATTAACAACAACAAAGAACAGAATGGAAGGTTCTACTACAGACAGGTGTTACCACAATGCTCAAATCTCACATTTTCTGTACATTCAACTGAGACAATTGTTGCTGTAGTTAGTATCTGCAAAATGAAGGTCATGTCCTTTTCTAGGACTTTTCTGATTTCAAATCCTTTACTCTCAAGATTTAAGAGCTCTAAACCAAGTCAGAGGAGGTGAACATTTTTTGCTCTTTGAAACCTTTTGAGAAATATCCTCCTCACCACATCTTAGGGACACAATTTCAATTACTAAGACAGATTTGAATAGAAGTCATTCTGGGATTAAGCCTGCATGAGGGAGAGAAAAGTTTCCTATCCTCTCCGCCTTCTCTGGACTCTAACTAACTTCTTTATTGGAAGGAGTCCAGCAAGCCAGTCAGTAGTAGGCTTTTTCACCACAGCTGCTGGATCTGCCATTTTTGTAGCTAAAGTGGAAGTCTTGGTGAGCAATGTACATTGTATCCTATAACGGGTATTTTTTTTCCTTAAATTATAGTGTATACTTTTTCTCTGAGTGTGAGCCCTCAATAATGGTGGCAGAATTATACCTTTCATGTTGTGGCAACACAAAAGTAAGTAGGCAATTATTTTCTCCAAAAATGTTTACATTGTGTTTTAGAAAAAAAAATGGCAGAGGATTCCAATGGCACTTTTCCATATATAGAATTAAGAAGAAAAACACATATTAGAAAAACAAAATGTTTCCCACCAGATTTTACTGATGGGCACAACTACATCAAAGAGTTTTTTTTCCCCTGAAATGGATTTGCCTTTTCTGTAAAACCATGTACTTAAAACTTCTTTTCTTTCTTCCTTATTTTCTCCCTGCCTAGAGCTCTCCCTCCTTCTGTCTCTCTCTTCCTCCCTCCCTCCCTCCCTCCCTCCCTCCCTCCCTCCCTCCCTCCCTCCCTCCCTCCCTCCCTCCCTCCCTCCCTCCCTCCCTCCCTCCCTTCCTTCCTTCCTTCCTTCCTTCCTTCCTTCCTTCCTTCCTTCCTTCCTTCCTTCTTCCCTCCCTCTTTCCCTCCCTCCCTCCCTTCCTCTCTCCATCTCCCTTTCTCTCTACCCTCCCTCTATTCAATCCCCACTCTCTGAAAAAGGAAAAGAGGCCAAGGCACCTTATTCTTGGAAATGGAACCTATTAACCACACATCTATAACCTATGTTCAGAATCTCAAATTAAAGCTTTGTTTACGTTTCAACTACAATTGAATTTCTTGATCACAGTCATAGTTCTTCCTAGAATTTAAAGTAAGAATATTAGAACAAAATAGGCTTATTCTTTACACTTAATTTATTACGTGAAATATCATGACTTATCATGGTATTTAGTCGTGATGTTTCATAACTTCTTCCTTTACCAGTTATTTTTATTTTGAGTTTATAGGACCGGAATAAGGAATATATAAGGAATGTCTCAGCCAGTGATATGAGTGCCATTCCATGAACTCAGGTGTCTAAGAATTTGAACTTTTCTAGTTTTTTTCCAATTACTATTTCAAGCCACTGTTTAATCCAAGTGTGTATAACTTAATCCTCATGGATCCCAACCGTTTCTGGGTTCTTGTTCCCTCTTAGAAGTCCTATTGAATGTCATTTTGTTTTTGCCAGTCCTGGGGCTTGAACTCAGGGCCTGAGCCCTGTTCCTGGCTTTTTTTTTTTTTTTTTTTGCTCAAGGCTAGCATTCTACCTTTTGAGCCACAGCTCCACTTCTGGCTTTTCTCTATGTGGTGCTGAGGAATCGAACCCAGGGCTTCATGTATATGAGGCAAGTACTCTACCTCTAGGCCATATTCCCAGCCGCTGCTGAATATCTTGTAGGATCAATAGTGTACCAGAGTATGAATTTTGGCATGAGAGGCAAGCTATAATCATCCACTCATTTATGTGGAGATACCTTTATTCCCATTTGGCCTGTCGTGAGGTCACTGTGGTGCCTGCTTCCTAGGTGACTGCTGAGGTTCTATGGGTCACTATCCCTTTCCCATTACTATACAGAGAACAGTTGTAGCTGCCCATACCAATCTGACCAGAATTCCTTTGTGACAACTTTATTGTAGGCTACCTGTGCCAAATCAAACAAAACCCAAAGGTCTTTTTATTTCCTTGTTTCTCCTGGAAAATGAAGTACAATTTGATTCTGCACTTGGATCCTTCAGTGTCATTCATGTTTTCTGTTGTATTTGTCCTGATTCCACTCCAATAGGTGGCTGGGAAACAGCTCTCAGATTATCCCATGATCATATTTATGTGTGTTTGTACTTTACATTGTGAAATAATTATAAACTCACAGAAGTACCCAAATACAATGCATACCCTTAAAAATTTCTTTGAACCATTCTCATAGATTTCACCAATGGCAATGTTTTAGAAACATCTTAGATTTCATATTGTTTATATATGTATATATGTATATATATGTATTGCTCTGTGAAACTGTAGCACATGTATAGATTTGGGTAAACCTCTCTTTCATCAGCAGGCTTCTCCAGAGAAGCAGAATCAATAGTAGTGGATAGATTTTATCTTAACACAAGGGCTCTCATGATTGTGAGGACAAAGAGAAGACCTGATTTTACAGTTTCATTCTGGAGGCAGTCTGGAGGCAGAGCCCCTCTTGTTTAAGGAAAACTAGTCTTTGGCTCCAATCTGTCTTCAATTGATTGGATGAAGGCATTATGAAGGGGCAATCTACTCAGACTCTGCCCATTTAAATGCTCATCTCATCTGAAATACCCTCGCAGCAATACATATGTGGGCATTGTGGCTCCGCAAAGCTTACGCATAAAATTAACTGTCATAACCACTGTTATCTGTATATAGAACTTCCCACCATCACAATTATTTTCTAAAGGTATCTACTATATACTTAAAGCTGTCTAATGTACCTAAAAGTTGTCTAGATGGTCCTACATTGGATCTCTGAGTTTGCTTTGTAAGATTACTTGTTAAGAAAAGTTGATTTAGATCAAAGATTACAGAGACACATTGGCATGCACAATATACCACTTACATAAATACATGTCCATATCCACATACAATCTTAACCATATGAGATATTAAATTTTATGATTACAAGCATATTCCAGTAAATGCACAGGAAAACAGTCATAAGGGACAAACACTGAACTCATCCAACTGCTTAGCTCCAGAGAAATGATTAGAATTGGTAGTGGTGTGTAAACGCAGATTTAATTTCATTTGTTTAGTGTATTAGTGAACAGAACCAGGATATTTATGTAGTAGTTACATAATTAATACAGAGAAAAAATTGGTAATTTAATTATACTAATATTACTTTGTCTTCTAACTCAAATTATTTCAAAGGGAAGAGGATTTATTCTGTGCATTGCTCTTATATTTCTAGTCAAACCTGACCAAATCTCTGTACCTGATTTTAGTTTTCTAAATCCAAAGTTGACATGCTATTACATAGAATCAGCTGTAATGCCTTGATCTCAAATAAGCTACCATGAACAGATGACTATAAATTACACCTTATTCTATGCATTCAGTTTTGAATAGTTGATGAACTATTTTTTTGCAAGCCATTGGGAATACCATATTGGAAGTTTTCTTTCTTCTAATTCCTGTGTGTATCATAACACCATTGAGATGAAGCCCAATGACCAATACCTGGCATGTGTACACTCTCTTCTAGTCATGTCCCTTTGAAAATCACTGAGGCTTATTGGGTGGTTTGTAAGGAATAGAACATAGGAAAAATGGTGAGGTGTTACCTGAAAGAACAGGTTATGTTACCTGAAAGAATAGGTTATAAAAGACTATCAGAGTATTAGTGGCTCATGCCTATAATCCTCCCTACTTAGGAGGCTGAGATTTGAGGATTGTGTTTTAAAGCCAGCCCAGGAAGGAAACTCCGCAAGACTCTTATCTCCAATCAACCACTAAAATGCCAATAGGAGAGCTGTGAGTGAAGTGGTAGAACACTAGCTTTGAGAAAGAAAATTAAAAAAAAAAACACCAGCAAATGCAGCCTCTCTTGGTTTTTTTATATTGCTTACACTGGAAGAAATCAGGCATCCCATTGGAAGAATCTAAGTAGGGAAGGTTTACTATTTACCAGCCATCAGGTGAATAAGATTGGAAGCCAAAAACTTACATACTACCTAACATGAGAGCAGAGCCTCAGTGTTCATCTTGACTGTGAACTTTTAAGAGACCTTGAGACAGAGACAGATGGCTAAAAGCTGCACCTAGATTCTTGACATGTAAAGATTGTTAAGATGATAAATGTTTGCTGACTTGAGGCACAAATTTATAAATTTAAATAGGCTTTATTCTATATTGCTGAGATACCTTGTTTTCTCTCCATGTTAAAATCCTTAATAGAAATTATGGTGCTAATTTGTCATTGTGAAAATATGGAACCAACCCAGATGCCCCTCAGTAGATCAAGAAAATATGGTACATATACACAATGGAATTCGATGCCTCTATCAGAAAGAATGATACTGCCCCATTCTTAAGGAAATGGAAGGACTTGGAAAAAATCATACTGAGTGAAGTGAGCCGGACCCAAAGAAACATGAACTCTATGGTTCCCTTCATAGGGAATAATTAGTACATCTCTAGGATAGTCATAGCAGAAGACCACAGTAGCTCAATAGCTATGCCTGTATGAACACATAGATAATGCTAAGTGAAATGAACTCCAAGTTATGGAAATAAGTGATATATCATTGTTGTAGTTATTTTCAACATGCCAAGTGAAACCATACCATTTTTTCTCCATATTCCCTTCCTGTGGTTTTACTCCTGCTATTACTGTAATTGATTTTAGCACCTTGGATACTGTATATATGTGTATTGGAACAAGGAAAGGGAAAGGGAATACCAAAATCAAGAGACAAAGGATAAAAAGACAAACCATCGAGAGACAAAGGATAAAAAGACAAACGATTCCAAAAGCAGTATTTGCAGAAACATTTGGTGTAAACCAACTGAACAACCCATGGGGGGAGAGTGAAAGGGGGAGGGAGGAGGGGGGAATGAGGGAGGAGGTAACAAACAGTACAAGAAATGTACCCAAGGCCTAACGTACGAAAATGTAACCTCTCTGTACATCACTTTGACAATAAATAAGAAAAAAAAGACAAACCATTGCAATAGCAATACTTAAAAAAATCAATTGGTGTAAAAAAGTGTACAACTCATGGTGAGGGGGAAGTGGGGAGGGTAGGGATAGGGGAAAAATGAGGGAAGTTGGATAAGAAATGTACTTGCCTGACTTATGAAACTGTAACCCCTCTGTACTTCACTTTGATAATGGAGGAGGAGGAGGAGGAGGAGGAGGAGGAGGAGGAGGAGGAGGAGGAGGAGGAGGAGGAGGAGGAAGAGGAGGAGGAGGAGGAGGAGGAGGAGGAGGAAGAGGAGGAGGAGGAAGAGGAGGAGGAGGAGGAGGAGGAGGAGGAGGAGGAGGAGGAGGAGGAGGAGGAGGAGGAGGAGGAGGAGGAGGAGGAGGAGGATGAAATTATGGTGCTGACCAAATGACAGCTATTACTCTGAGTACTTTATTTCTATCAATTTACTTCACCTTCTCATCTTATCTATCAAAGATATTAGTTTCCCCATTGCTGCTTAATATATCACTACAAATTGAATGGCTTAAAACAATAGCTATATTGTCTCATAGATTTGGAGGCTAGACATTGAAATCAAGTAGATTTAGGACCATGTTTCCTATGAGATTCAAGGTATTAACCTTCTGTATCTTCTAGTGTCTACTGATGTCAGGCAGTCTTTGGTTCCTAACTTCCTTAGCTTGCATGAGTATTGCATGACTTCATTTTGATATTATTATGAGGACCCTATTTCCAAATAAGGTCATAAAATAAATGTGCCTCTCAATACATTAATTTTTTAAGACTGAGAGGTGGAAATTCAGCTCAAAATGGTTTGTTCTATCATCATTATTATTGTTACTGTCTTAAATGCAAAAATGGCTCATGTCAGAGTGGGTATTTAGATCTTGGAAATCTAGTTCTAAAAGCAGTGCTAATAATCACTTCCTCAGACCAGCTATAATTAATTAATTTCTTATAGCTGTCCTTTAACAAGCAGCAGCTAATCAGCCACGAGTACAGCACCTGGTAGGTACTTGAGAAATAATGATGGAATTTAAGTGATATAAAATTTTAAATCACAATTTTTATCTACAAGATGGCAAAGAGAGAATGAAATACTTTTCTCCCAAGTCTTATTCGTGTTGAATTTGAATAGAAGCTCAGAACTTACTTACAGGCTCTTCCTATGATAACAAATGCAACTTCAATTGGTTATGAAGAGCATCTTATACTTTGAGCAGTACTTGTCATCATATCCTATAGAAGAGCTCATTTTGAAACTATTCAACTAGCAAACAAAAACTACGGGCTAAGTAATAAAAGGGCCTAAAAAATAAGACATTTTGAAGTCTGTGATTCCCAAGATTGGTTCTTCTCGCTGAGATTCAGTATAGCTGAGGGTTCAATGTCATTGGACCTGTGCTTACGATCCCTAACTGGAAGCCCAAAGGGAACTTTACAAGTATCCTGGAACAATGACCACATTCCATAAAAGGTAAACTCATTCGTTTTTCCCTGGAATAGCATTGTTTTTCAACTGCAAGTCCATTACCAAGTTCCATGTAGAGTGTGTGTGGTCTTAAACAATTAAGTACATGTTGCTCATTTGTGCATCAGCAGTTCAAATGAGCTATTGTACAAGTTCATCAGCAATGTTTAATCAGCACGTCAATGGTTACCTGCTTGGCTTGGGGACACAGGCAATTTATTTGTGCTGGGAATTGGAGAAATGCACTTGGATGAAATAATTTCACCACCAGAGCAATGGAGGCTAGAGATTAACAAAATGTAGTTGCCTGTGTTAGTGTGAGTAATATGTACTGCCCAAAACTCTCCCCCACTAATATTTGCCACAGACTAAGCCACAGCATTGAAAATGTATGTGATAAACATAGAGACTTTCCCTCCAGGGTGTTGTCAGGTCCTCTTAGCATCTCTTTAAGCTCTACTAAAAAAGCACTTTTCTCTTTATGCTATTATGCAGTAACACCATTGAAATAAAATACTAGAAATTATTATGCAAACCTGAGAAGCAATAGAAATCCTTATGCACAGCTGTAAGATTGAACGGAATACCTTATTAAGGTTGGCTGGTGTCTTAAAAGTCTTAGTTCCAATGCACTAATAACCTAAGGGACTTGCTGACAGTAAAAGCATCTTGCAAGCCAGGTACTTCCCCAAAGTACCAAAATACTTGGCCTCCTTCCAAGGATACAGAAGATAAGAGGTTGTTCCATATGATGAAACTATTTAATGAAAACAAACATTGCCCTTCACCAAAGACCTCATGGACAACATATCCATGTGGGAAAAAATAGTAATTGAAAAGATAAAGAGGGAGTATGACATGTGAGAAAATAGAAGGGAAGTGAATGGCAGGATATAAATTTGTTTTTCATAAAATAACATGTTAAGCTGGGTGCTGGTGGCTCACATGTATAATCCTAGCTACTCATGAGGCTGATATCTGAGGATCATGGTTTGAAGCCAGTTGAGACACAAAAGTCTGAGAGATTCTTTTCTCCAATAAAATACTCAGATAAATCTGGAAGTGGGGCACTGTGGCTCACATGGTAGAGCACCAGCCTTGCACACAAAAAATGCTCAGGGACAGTTTACAGGCTGAGTTCAAATTCGAGAGCAGGTAAATAAAAGTAATATGTTGGATCTAGAATGTGTGTGTATGTGTGTGTATGTATGTGTGTGTGTGTGTGTTTACATAAACCTTAAAAAATTATAGGTTTTCCCTTAACACCTTATTTTGCATTCATGTGAAAGTTTGGAGTTATTGTGAAATGACCATTTATGGCTCTTGTGTTGAAGGGTTGGTCCCCATCTGAGGTTGCTATTGGGAAGTGGAAGAAAGTTTGGGAGGTGGGTCCCGAGGGGAGAAAGTTAGGTAATGGGGTACATGCCTTGGAAAGGTATGTTTACCTGCCTCCAGCTTTTTTTTTCTTTCTCTGCTTCTCTACCACCAATAGCTTTGCTCTTCCCCATGGTATTCACTGTGATGTTGTTGGGGCTTGCTTCGGGTCCAAAGTGGTGGGATCAAGAGACCATAGTTTGTAGCCTTGGAAATCATGAGACAAAAATAAATGTTCTTTTAAGTTGTCACCAGGACTGAAAGCTGGCTAACATTGTATACAACTAATACATTGCTTCTACTCCTTTAAGTTCTCAAAACCCTGATTTTTCTAGCGTTTGATTTTAGTTTGCATGTTCCATGTTCTGACCAACAGAAGAGGTGAACATGTGGCAAAAATCTGGAAAAATTGTTCTTAAGATGCCACTTAGTGACAGTGCCCTCAAATTTCCATATATTTCTGCACATGTCCCCTGGATCAGATTCAATAACATGACTAAATATTACTGTAAGTGAAACTGTAAAATGTACTCTACTTTGGATGGCCAGTGGCTTTATTAAGCACTCAAGAATCTGTTAATGGAAATATTTGAGGGTTATTACACCATGAAGTTTAGTTCTGACTCTGTTTCAGCTAGAGTTTCAGATTCATAATCTAAAATACGTGTTAGTTTCCTTATTTCTTGATCTATCAGTCATAGTCTTTCCATGCTGGGATCACCAGATTAATAGGAGGTCTGTGTAGATTAATTCACATAGAGAGTTCATTTGAAAGCAAAAAACAAAACAAAAACAAAAAACAAGGGGGGGGGGGCTGGGGATATGGCCTAGTGGCAAGAGTGCCTGCCTCATATACATGAGGCCCTGGGTTCGATTCCCCAGCACCACATATACAGAAAATGGCCAGAAGTGGCACTGTGGCTCAAGTGGCAGAGTGCTAGCCTTGAGCAAAAAAGAAGCCAGGGACAGTGCTCAGGCCCTGAGTCCAAGCCCCAGGACTGGCAAAAACCAAACAAACAAACAAAAAAACCAAGGGGGAAACCATAGTCTCCAGGACTATGAGCTCAATGTCTCACAAGGTCACACATTACCAGATTAAAGATGGCCATACATTCTTCAAATCTCCTCCCATTGAGATATTGTGAGGACATGAACTATTCCCCTCAACTCTTGGTGTAATTTGATGAGTAAATTACAGCAGAATTGTTACTCTGCTGTTTCAGAGTTCAAGATTTTCAAGACTGGCCACTTCCCTATCATTCTCTTGGAAATGTTCACTCTGGGAGAAGCAAGAAGTTTCATCCTGAGACTATCATAATCAAGGGGTGCCAACCTAGCCATGGATGGGGCTACGTTGAACAAAAGAGAGATGCCCAGCTGACTGTACATGTTTCACTCATTCCAATCTATTTTCAAAGCATGCGAGTAGAAAAGATACCTTAGACATTCCATGTTCAGCAGATGCAACACCAAGAAGAACCAAAGAATCTGGTTGGCATCCAGAAGCGATTCCCCAGATAAACAGTCCTGTTCAATTTTTAAAGCTGCTTCCAGGCATTCACCTCATCCACATATGTCCTAGTTAGTGAGGTATAGGCAGGCCATCCTTTATAGATCAATGTCAAATCCTAGCCTGCAAAATTATGAGCAAATGCAATATGTGTCTTTCCGTCTTCATAGATAAATATATGGGATGATTTGCTATGCAGAAATAGCTTAGGTAGGACAAGCCCTATGAACAATGAGTTTTCTTTGATAACAAGTACTTTTGACATCTTATGAGTGGTGTAGAAGATAAATATGCTTATTATTATTTTTTCCTCCCTCGCTATAGAACAGAGTCCTGGAGGTTGGAGTTAAAGGAGGCAGTTTCCAAATTTAAGTTTGGAGTCTTTTTCAACTCCTGAAGCTTGCTATCTTTGTAGTGTAATTGATAGTTTATGTTATAAGATTTATATTTAGTTTATCAGTCAGTGGATTAAGCTATTACTTCATTTATAACATGTTAAATGATGCATAAATGTAATACAACACAAATGAAACATGATAAACTATAGAAATGTATATACAAATTTGGTTCAATATGTTGGCAATTTCTCTTGCCCTCTGTCAGTGTGATTGCGTTTGCATAATCCATGTCTCTAATTATTCCTTCCCCTGCTTTGCATATAAATAGCTCATTAGATAGCGTCTCTGTCAGCTATGAAGTATATAATATCCAAAGACATACTCCTTTAGAAAATTTAATTTAGGATAACAGATTGTACTAGCCAGTTGAATAGAAAAACTTAAGGTTTCTAGTTTGGTGAGTCATCTAATGTTTTAATTTGAAGTCAGAAATGTCACAGGTGAGTCAAAATATTGACCCAAGTAATTGACCTATTTTGAAAGATTCTGCATTAGGTCAAAGGCTTTCCTTTTTTTTTTCGTCTTGCTTTATATTATCTTAATGTACAGTAATGGAGCAGTGAGAATGGATGTCGAAATCTCTTATCTTTAAGAGAATAGAATTTAAGAACACTGTCACATGAGACAGGAAGAACCAAGGGCTAATTCTCAGGTGCCAGAACCAGCAGGTTAAGTTGTTAGCAGTGCTGAATGAACAAACACAGCATGTGAAGCTCCCCACACAGGCTGTTTTCATAGGGCCATTTCTCCCCAAGAATTACCACAGAGAATAGCTGTTTCATGAGAGTGGTCAGTATCAATAAATTTGGTTTAGGACCATTACTATTAGGAAAGACCTGAGATATTTAAAACTAAGAATGCATGCTGCTTTCCCTTGGGGAAAAGGAGGGGTGGGTTGCCTTCCATGCAAGAGCTTGGCAGTCAGGTAGATCTTGTTTTTAGGGTATTGGTTGAATTAGTGGCTGCAAAACAGAAGAAGCTTTGGTTTACTTAAGCAAAAAAAAAAAAAAAAAAAAAAAAAAAAAGGAGATTGGGCTGGGAATATTGGCCTAGTAACAAGAGTGCTTGCCTTGTATACATGAAGCCCTGGGTTTGAGTCCTCAGCACCACATATACAGGATCAAGTAGTAGAGTGCTAGCCTTGAGCAAAAAAAAAAAAAAAAAAAAGAAGCCAGGTACAGTGTTCAGGGGCCCTGAGTTCAAGCCCCAGGACTGGCAAAAAAAAAAAAAATCGATGGGAAGATGGTAGGAAGTGTTCATACTGGAGGTTTGGTGTGAATGTACCTTAGGTAACCAAGGAAGTCTAAGCACACAGCCAAGTTCCAAATTATTGCTCAGAAAACTTCCACAAGAACAGGTTGTCACCACTGGCCACTCATTGCCCTCTATCAAAATTCACTACTTTATGGCTGGGAATGTGGCTTAGTGGCAGAATGCTTGCCTAGCATGCATGATGCTCTGGGTTCAAATCCTCAGTGCTACATACACTGAAAAAGCCAGAGTGACACTGTGATTCAAATGGTAGAGTGCTAGCCGTGAGCAAAAGAAGCTCAGGGACAGTGCCCAAGCCTGAGTTCAAGCTCCAGGACTGGCAATACATAAATAAAATTCACTACCTTGAGCATCTGTTGCCATTGCTTGATTTTGTGGATGAATTCCATCTAACTCAGAGCATTTCTGTCACTACTGCCATATTCAAGTGGAGAATGAAGAACTATCTTGAGGTCACCTGACCTAATGTTAGCTACTAAGCAGGGAGGGAATATCTATTTCTACTCCAACAGATTCCTTCATGGGAGGCAAGACTCTCATAGCCATGAGAAGTCCTCACCTCCATTAAGCAGGGACCCTGAGCACTTAGATTTAATGAAACCCAAGCTATATTTGGTGAGGAGCCAGCCCTAAATGGAGACCTCAGCCCTATGCCTCTTGTAGTTTTTGTGAGTTGAGATCAGGAGTAAAACCTAGCTTGAAGGCAAATCAGTTGATAATAAGAACTTGTGAACTCCAAGTAAAGTTCATCCACCCCATACAGGCACTGGGGTCAACAGTCCATTTTCTCAGATGCGAGACTCATCATTAGCAAGAGTTATGAAGGAGTGAACTCTAGAGCCATCCATCTTCATCTATCTATGGTTTTAAACACAATTTAAATCATTTTCACGAGAATACCAGCAACCACTTCCTGTCGCAATTTTCTTCTTCGTCATTTTATATCAGCTCCCATCTCACATTTCCTAGACACTGAACCATATTTGAATCACATATCTCTTTCTCTTCCGTACATCATTCTCAACTCCTGAAACTTTTCTGCTGTGGCTGATAGAATTCCCTGTTCATCCCCAATAAAATCCTGTCTTCAATATCTTCCTTGATAGTTTATTTCCCTTGATTACTCAACCCTAAATTTGTACTTTCATGGGTTACTGATTCCTGTGAGCTCTTTAAAGTGCTAGTTCCTTTTTCCATCTATGCCATCTATATAGATAACTGATTAGTGTCAACTTTTAAAATTTCCAGAGCCTTTTCTTTCTCTTGTCTCTGAGATCTCATAATCTATAATTTCAAACCTTTTACATGTCCATTAACTCATTTCTGACATAATTTACCTGACCTGTATTGCTTTTGTTCTTCACATTTTTTTTGTTTTTCTTTTTTTTCTTTTTTTTTTCCAAATTTTTATTATCAAACTGTTGTACAGAGAGGTTACAGTTTCATACGTTAGGCATTGGATACATTTCTTGTACTGTTTGTTACCTTGTCCCTCATACCCCCTCCCCCCTCCCCCTTTCCCTTTCCCCCCTGAGGTGTTCAGTTCACTTACACCAAACAGTTTTGCAAGTATTGCTTTTGTAGTTGTCTTTTTTTACCCTGTGTCTCTCAATTTTGGTATTCTCTTTCAATTTCCTAGTTCCAATACCAATATACACGGTTTCCAGTACACTCAGATAAGATTACAGAGATAGTGTAGGTACAACCACAGGAAGGTGATACAAGAACATCATCAGTAATAGAAGCTACAGATACACATGGGATGTTGAAAGTAGTTACAACTGTGATGTAACAATTGTCTCCATAACATGGAGTTAATTTCATTTAGCATCGTCTTGTGTGTTCATAAGGGTATAGCTATTGGGCCTTGTGATGCTCTGCTATGACTTGCCTAAACCTGTACTAATTATTCCCAATAAGGGAGACCATAGAGTCCATGTTTCTTTGGGTCTGGCTCACTTCACTTAGTATAATTTTTTCCAAGTCCTTCCATTTCCTTACAAATGGGACAATGTCATTCTTTCTGATAGAGGCATACAATTCCGTTGTGTATGTGTACCACATTATCCTGATCCATTTGTCTACTGAGGGGCATCTGGGTTGGTTCCAGCTTCTCACTATGACAAATTGTGCTGCGATGAACATTGTTGTGCTGGTGGCTTTACTGTGATTTTGTTTGTGGTCTTTTGGATAGATTTCCAAAAGAGGGGCTGCTGGGTCATAGGGGAATTCTATATTTAGCCTTCTGAGGAATCTCCATACTGCTTGCCAGACTGGCTGAACCAGTTTACATTCCCACCAACAATGAAGTAGAGTTCCCTTTTGGCCACATCCCCTCCAACAATTGTTATTGTTAGTTTTCTTGATATATGACATTCTTCTTGGGGTGAGATGGAATCTCAATGTTGTTTTCATTTGCATTTCTTTTATGGCCAGTGATGTAGAGCACTTTTTTATTCTTATTTATTTTTTTGGCCAGTCCTGGGCCTTGGACTCAGGGCCTGAGCACTGTCCCTGGCTTCCTTTTGCTCAAGGTTAGCACTCTGCCACTTGAGCCACAGCGCCACTTCTGGCTGTTTTCTGTATATGTGGTGCTGGGGAATCGAACCCAGGGCCTCATTTATACGAGGCAAGCTCTCTTGCCACTAGGCCATATCCCCAGCCCGTGTAGAGCACTTTTTCATATGCCTCTTGGCCATTCTCATTTCCTCATCAGAGAAGTCTCTTTGTAAGTCTTTAGCCCACTTGATGAGGGGGCTATTGGTTCTTTGCGGTTTTGTTTTGGAAGAAGGTAATATTTTAGCTCTGCATATATTTTAGATATGAGGCCTTTGTCCATTGAATGGCTGGTAAACATCTTCTCCCAGTCTGTGGGCTTTCTGTTTATCTTGCAAGCTATGTCCTTTGCCATGCAGAAGCTCTGCAGTTTGATGCAGTCCCATTTGTCTAACCTTTCTTTGATTTGTAGCCTTTCTCATCTTTGTTTAGGAAGTTCCGTCCTACGCCAAGGCGCCCAAGTGTTTCTCCTACTCCTTCCTTTAGTGTTTTCAGGGTGTCTGTTTTGATTTTGAGGTCTTTAATCCATTTGGAATTGATTTTGGTGCAGAGTGATATATAAGGATCTAGTTTTAGTTTGTTGCATGTGTTGAGCCAGTTTTGCCAGCACCATTTGTTAAAGAGGCCATCTTTCTTCCATACCACTGTTTTAGCTCCTTTATCAAAGATTAAGTAGGCATAGTTCTGTGGGTTCATTTCTGGGTCTTCAATTCTGTTCCATTGGTCTTCAGGCCTGTTCCGGTAACAATGCCAAGCTGTTTTTATTACTATAGCTTTATAATACAGCTTGAAGTTGGGTATTGTAATTCCTCCAGCATTGTTCTTTCTGCTTAGGATTGGTTTTTGCTATTCTAGGTCTTTTATTGTTCCATATGAATTTCTGGATTGCTTCCTCTATTTCATTAAAAAATGGTGTTGGGATATTAATGGGTATTGCATTGAATTTGTAGATAGCCTTTGGCAATATTGCCATTTTGATTATATTAATCCTCCCAATCCAGGAGCATGGGAGGTTTTTCTATTTCCTTAGTTCTGACTTAATTTCGTTTTTCAAGCTTTTAAAGTTCTCATCAAAGAGGTCTTTCACTTCTTTGGTTAAGGTTATTCCTAGGTATTTTATGTTTTGGGGGGCTATTGCAAAAGGAGTTGCTTTCCTGATTTCAGCCTCGGTCTTCGGGTCGTTAGCATAGAGAAAGGCCGTTGATTTTTGAAGGTTTATTTTATATCCTGCAACTTTGCCAAAGTTTTGGATCAGCTCTAGTAGCTTGGGGGTAGAGTCTATGGGATTCTTTAGGTATAGGATCATGTCATCTGTGAAGAGAGAAAGTTTAACTTCATCTTTTCCTATTTGGATCCCCTTTATATTTTCTTCTTGCCTAATTGCTCTGGCTAGGAATTCTAGTACTATGTTGAAGAGCAGGGGAGAGAGTGGACATCCTTGTCTTGTTCCTGAATTTAAAGAGAATGGCTTTAGTTTTTCACAATTTAGAGTTATGCTTGCTGTTGGTTTGTCATAAACTGCCTTGATTATATTCAGGAATGTTCCCTGGAATCCCAGTTTTTCCAGGGCTTTTAGCATAAATGGGTGCTGGATTTTATCGAACGCTTTTTCCGCATCCAGAGGTAAAACCATGCGGTTGTTTAGCTTGCTCCGGTTAATGTGGTGGATCACATTAATTGACTTGCGTATATTGAACCAACTTTGCATCCCTGTGATGAATCCAGTTTGATCGTGGTGTATGATTTTTTTGATGACCTGTTGAAGTCGATTGGCTAGAATTTTGTTGAGAATTTTTGCATCTATGTTCATCAGGGAAATCGGTCTGTAGTCCTCTTTCCATGATGAGTCCCTGCCTGGTTTTGGAATGAGGGTTATACTGGCTTCATAGAATGAGTCTTGTAGTGAACGTTCTCTTTCAATTTCATTGAAGAGTTTGAGAAATATTGGTGTGAGTTCTGTTTTGAAGGCCTTGTAGAATTCTGCAGTGAATCCGTCTGGACCTGGGCTTTTCTTGGATTGGAGATCATTTATTGCTATTTCTATTTCAATTCTGGATATGGGTCTGTTTAGAAGGTTTAAATCTTCATGGTTGAGTTCGCAGGTATGGATTTTTTCTAGGAAATTATCCATTTCTTCCATGTTCTCGAATTTGTTGGCATAAAGGTTTGCAAAATAGTCCCTTATTATTTACTGAATTTCGGTTATTTCTGTGGTGATGTTCCCTGTTTCGTCTCTTATCTTGTTTATTTGAGTGTGCTGCCTTCGTTTTTTGGTCAGGTTTGCCAGGGGTCTGTCTATCTTGTTGATTTTTTCAAAGAACCAACTCTTTGTTTTGTTGATTCTTTCGATAGTTTTTTCATCTCTAATTGATTTAATTCTGATTTCATTGTAGTTTTTTTACTTCCGTCTATTGATTTGGGGTTTGGCTTGCTGTTCTCTTTCAAGGAGATTAAGGTGCTTCCTTAAATTATTGAGTTGCTGTTTCTCCAGTTTGTTGGTGTATTCACTCAGAGATATAAATTTTCCTCTGAGTACTGCCTTTGCTGTTTCCCAAAGGAGCTGGTACTTTGTGACCTCAAGTTGGTTGAATTCCATAAACATTTGAATTTCCGTTTTAATTTCTTCAATGAACCACTGATGGTTCAGCAGTGTGTTATTTATCTCCATGAATTGTGGGATTTTCTGTGGTATCTGTTTGAGTTGAGCTCTAATTTTATTCCATTGTGGTCTGAGAGTATGCAGGGAATGGTTTTGATACTTCTGAATTTGTACAGATTTTCTTTGTGTCCTAAGATCTATTTTGGAGAATGTTCCATGTGCTGCCAAAAAAAATGTGTATTCTGTCCTTGCTGGGTGGAATATTCTGTAGATGTCGGTTAAGTCTAGTTGGTCTATGCAATTATTTAGTTCTGTGGTTTCTTTCTTCAGTTTTTGGCGTGTTGATCTGTCCAGAGGTGATAGTGGAGTGTTAAAGTCCCCAACTATCAATTGTTTGGGTCTATGAGTGTTTTTAGAGTCAGTAGTGTTTGTTTGATGAAGTTGGGTGCTCCTGCATTTGGGGTGTAGATATTTAGAATGGTTATATATTCCTGTAGGAGAGATCCCTTTACTAGTATGTAGTAAACTTCTTTGTCTCTTCTTACCTTTTTTAATTTGAAGTCAATTTTGTCTGATACTAGGATTGCAACTCCATTGCTTACTGGGGCCATTTGCTTGATAGATTTGATTCCAGCCTTTCACTTTTAGAAGATGTTTACTTTTGCTGGATAGATGTGTCTCTTGGAGGCAGCAGAACGAAGGATCTTGATTTTTGATCCAACTAATGAGCCTATGTCGTTTGATTAAGTCCATTAATGTTGAGAGTTAGAATTGAGAGGTGATCATTTGTTCGTTTCCTTGTCACTATCTTGTTAAAAGCTGTTTCTTCCAATTTCTTGATCTGATGTTTACTATTTAGGGTTCATTTCTCTGTCTGTATTGGGCTCTTGATTATTTTCCTTGTATAGTACATCTTTAAGGATTTTTTGCAAAGCTGGCTTGGTGGAGATATATTGTTTCAGTTTTTCCTTACTATGGAAGACTTTTATTTGACCTTCGGCTATGAATGAGAGTTTGGCTGGGTACAGAATTCTTGGTTGGTAGTTATTCTTATTTAGTGTTTTGGTATACCTCATTCCAGGCTCTCCTTGCTTTCATGGTCTCTGCTGAGAAGTCTGGGGTGATTCTGATTGCTTTTCCTTTATATGTGATTGTTTTCTTCTCCCGAACAGCTTTGAGTATTTTTTCCTTGCACTCTACTGAACCTGTTTTAATCACTATGTGTCGGTGGGATGTCCTATTCTGGTCTGGTCGGTTTGGGGTTCTAAATGCTTCTGGTATCTGTATAGGCCTTTCCTTCTGGATATTTGGGAAGTTCTCAGCTAATATTCTGTTAAATAGGTTACCTATCCCTTTAACTTCTTTCTCCAAGTTTTCCTCAATACCTATTATCCTTAAATTGGGCTTTCTGATCGTGTCTTGAATCTCCTGTAGTGATCTGTTTTGTTGATTGGACTGGACTTGTATTGATTTTTGATCTTTCTCCATAGATTCTAAGGAATCTTCAGCTCCTGAGATTAGATCCTCTGCTTCAGTTAGTTGGGACTGTAGGCTAGCTACTTGATTTCAAATCTCTTTTCCTTCTGACTGGTCTTTCCTGATCATTTCCATGTCATTTCTTAGGTCCTGTATGGACTTCTTTACTTCATTAACTTCATTAATTTGGTTTTGAGTGTTGTCTCTCAAATCTTTAAGCGGAGTAGCTATCTTTTCATTTGACTCTTGAAGTTCATTTATCTTTCTATTTGTAGATGCCATGAAATTCTCCATTAATTTTTGCTTTGCCTCCTCACGCTCTAGAATAATTGACTGAAGAGACTCAAACTTTTCATTTATCATGTTTATCAGTAGACTTTGTAGAGCATTTTGGGGGTTCTCATCTATGTCTTTGCCTGCTCTGCTTCCTGCTTGTTTTGAGTGGGGGATAAGACTTCATTGTTTGCCATCTTTCTTGTGTTCCTTCTGCCCATTTGGGTTGGGGATGCCAGTCTACCAGCACCTGTGAGCACCGTTTAAGACCCAAAGCAGCCCTTACCAAGCACTGTTGTGTAAATCTTAGAAGTTCACAATTAAATACACATACCTTTTACACCTGTGTATAAAATTCGATTTGGTGTTCCTAAAGAATACAATTTCAATATAACAACCAATCCTGAGCCCTGTATTCAGTAGTTACTTATTTACTGTTACAACTCTATGAGCAATTCTTGTTCTTCTATTAAGTTCCTTTTGGACTGGCTTTCTCTATGAACCCCTTTGTTTCACTCGAATTAAGTGGGGAAACCCTCTATCCAATAACCAGGGGTCAATGGGATCTGGAGGACCTAGTAGTAAGTCAGGAGGATAAGTTAGAGGTAATAAAGAAACTAGAGTAAAATGTATGGAGCGGGGTGATGATTTTGGTTTAGTTTCAGTGACGTGGAAATGTGGAGGAAAGTAGAATAGGTAGAAACAACAAGGTTAAAATGATAGACAGTGGAGAGTTAGCCGTAAAGAGTGGAGAAGTTATTCATAGGAAAGTAATTTTTAAAGAAAGAGAATACATAGAGAGAACTAAAGAGAGAATACTGGAACACAGATGCACATAACCGAGAAGAGTTATTTAAAAAAGAGAAATAAAAAGGAAATACAAAAAAGAACAGAGAAAGCAAAATGATAAAAAAAAAAGGTCAACCACAACCACGACCACAAAAAAAAAAAAGGTGATAGAACCAACAGGTGAAAATGGGAAACAAAAACAAACCAATTATGTTTCAGAAATGAAAATATGAGAAAAAAATAAAAATGAAAGCTTAGAAAACTTTAGAGACAAAACAAAACAATAACAACAAAAAAGTCTTTCTTGTTTGGATGGGCTTTCTACCGTCTCTGGTTTCCTTGTGATGATCTGTAGTCTATTCTTCCACTTGGCTGGTTTGACATGCTTTCAGTTTTCAGGGGTGGGTCTGTTCTTACTCTCCTTCCCTTTGGTTCCCACAGCTTGCAGATAGGCCTTGGGCGCCCTCTGTAGGTGGGGATGCTAGTGGAGCTGTGGCACCTCCAGTCTGCTGTGGGGCCTCTGTCTTTAATGCCTGGCTTTGAATAGGCTGCAGACTCAGTAGGGCAGGACCATTCTGGCCTGTTTTACTGGTCTGAGTCACTTGCCTTGGGGCGGTTCCACCCTCCTGGGCGGGGTGGCCTTCTGGGCAGAGCTGGGTATGAAATTCAGCTCTGTTTTGAGCTGGGAAATGGGCTTCTAAATGGAACCGTTTATCTATCTTGGGAGGTTTGTTCTCCCGTTTGGCAGTTCCATGCCACCAATAGCTGTTCGCTGCTTTCGCTTTTTAATTTAGGAATTCCGGCGGGCAGGGCGGGCACCTCTAGCCGGGCCGAGGTCCAGGACCTGCCTCCTGCCTGGGCAGGGGCATTCTCCTGGGCGGAGCTGGCTTTTGCTAATTGGTCCCTCTTGCCCTTCTCAAAGATGGCCGCTTTGTCGCTTTCCCCAGGTGAGCTTTAGCTCCCGTCTGATGTGACCCTTTGCCAGTGTCAAAGATGGCGCTTTGCTCTGGTGGTTGGGGAAGGAGCTGCTTGTGGGCACGAGTGAGAATGTCTTTTGTGGGAGTACTCACACTGTCTCTGGAATTTCAGCCCATCCGTGCTCAGCCTGCGATCTCTATGTTCGCTGCCTTCTGGAGAATTTGTCCCTGGTCTCTGTTGAGCTGTGCAGTGTGTGGCGCGGTGCTAGTGCCCGCGCTGGTGCAGCGTTAGGACTCCACCCAGAGCTCGAATCTGTTTTTTCAGACCAGCTATGTTGATTTTTCCTTCCTGGCCTGAATCCCTGTACTGTTAGAACTTATTTGAGCTGTCTATCTAGCGGTAAAAGTTTCTCTTGGGTGGGAAAACTGCGCTGTTGGAGGGCGCTCAGCTAAGGCACTGTTGCTCCTCTGGAATCTTCCTCCAATCTCCTGTTCTTCACATTTTATCTCCTCTTAGGGAAATTTACCTGTCTTTGAAAAAAATTGATTTGAATATGTACATAATCTTTGCAATATTTGTCTACAAGTGGATCTCATATATTCTGATGATCTTGTCCATTGTTCTATTTAAGTCCTTGCTTCGTGACCACACTCTGGATCTTTTCCTAAGCTCATGATCGTACAGGATTCTGCTGCTGCACAATCATAAAATAACTCCCTGGTCCCCCCACTTTGCAGTATCTTAGCAGGTTAACCATAGGTTTGTATTTCTTTCCAAATTACTGGTGTCTGCTCTATTTTGTTCTCAGATGATTGTCTTATCTTCTTTGTTAAGGAAGATAGAACAATTAGAATATAACTTTCATTGACTTCCACCAGCATTTTCAGCTCACCAGTCTCTATGTACTCATGTACCCAGTGAGCTCTTATTCTTGCAGATCTGTGTCTGAATCATCTATATAATCTTCTGCCTACTCCTGCTTCACACCTTTGAGCTGGCTCTTTGCCCTGCCTGAATTATTCTTCTCCTAGATAGCACCAATTTGAGTCTAGAGTTGTTATCCTCTCTCATTGGAATGAGAAGTTGGAATGGCTCCACTTAAATCCACCCACCCTCCTTCCTACCTCCACTGCCACTCTGATCATCATCAAATCTACTTTTTGTATTGTCTCTTTTGACACAACATTAGCTTACTTCATATATGTATAAGATACTGTCTACTTTTGCCAACTACAATGCACGCATTCAAGGGCAAGAAATATACCTGAGTTTTATCCTCTGCTACAGAGTCAATAGCTGATAAATATTGCTGAATAAATATCAGACTAAACGTTTCTCATGTGTGAGAATTTTTTCAACAATTAGTGTTAGCTCGTTAATCCATCTAGAACTTATTTTTTTAACTTTTTGAGATGTGCTGAAATTGTTTTTCTCTAATAGATAATTACCAGAGCCACATTTATTGAATTGCCTAGCTTTTTTGCACTGTTTTTAAATGCCAGAGTTGTCACATAGTATATCCTGTGAATAATTGCACTGGATCTGTTTCAGAATTAAAAAAAAATGTTTACCAATTACTCAACAATATAAGAGGTGTAGGAGTAACTATAGTATCACCGTATGTTTTGCTATTTTTGTAAAGTACTGCTTGTGTACTGTGTAATTGACATTTATTGTATATTTCATGTTTTTAATATAATATTTAAGTCCGCTTGAAGAGTTTCTCGTACACTAGATTTTGGCACCATTGGCTCATGTCTATTGTACAAACCACTCAGGAGACTGAGATCCAAAGAACTATGCTTCAACACCAATTTAAGCAGATTCCATTTCCAAAGCAACCAATAAGAAAGCAGGGATAAGAGCATGGCTCAAATGTTAGAATACCAGCTGAGCAAGCACAAGGCTCTGAGTTCAAATGTCAGTACTGAAAAAAAATTACATTAGAATTTTATTTGGATTTGAATGATCTACATTCATAGATTTTGGAAATGTTTTATTCATTTTTTTCTTAATTTGGTACGTAGTTCTTGATTGACTTCAATGTACCAGGATAGATTCATGAAAGCAACATATGAAATTCCAAACATTCTATAAAGCACATTGAGAACAGTAAAGAGAGCCAGAGCAACCCTAGCTATTCACAATCACAATTTGAGACTAGCCTGGGCAGAAAAGTCTGTGAGAGTTCATCTCCAAATATCCAGCAAAATTCCTGGCTAGAAGCATGATCCCAATGATAGAGCACAAATCTAGTAAGCTAGCAAGCTGAGGGAAAGCATGAGATCCTAACATCAAACCCCATTATGGCAACAAACAGATGGTATTAATCTTGAATGTGTATTACTTAGTAATTCTAAAATGTAATCAATTCCACATGTAATCAACACAAACTAATACTGTAAACAATAATCTAGGCATGGGCATGATACATGATGGCTGAAGACAGTAGACAAAAATCTTGTCTTTCCGGAAATTCTATCTCCTTCCTTGAAACAAAGCTTAAACTTCATTCCCAAGATCACAAAATGTCTCTATATTTAGACAAATGGTTTAATATCCTCTGTAAAGTTAATGGTTTTCAGCATAGTTTTTACTTCTTTTCTTTTTTCTGCAGTAGTAGTAGTAGAGCAATTGTGCTGATATCTTTAAATATAAGTGTTGTCTTAATATTTATTTTCTACTTGTTTCTGGTGTATTTTAGATTGTTTTCCTTTGCACTCAGCTGATTTAACTACATTCTCCAGATTTTCTTTTATCTTCTTCCTTTTTTTTTTTTTTTGTTAGTTCTGGTGTTTGAACTCAGAGCCTTGGGTTAAACAAGTTTCTACCATCTAAACCACAACCTCAGCCCTTTTGCTTTCATTTATTTTCCAGATGGGTTCATGATTTAAGAACTCAGGTCATGTCCTCCTACCTCCAACCCCTGTCTAGGTGGGGTTACAGGTGTGCATTACCACAACGGGTCCATATTCTCTATATTTTTAAATAGGTGTTTAACTGACTTTCTAGAAATTTGTAGAAAAACAACCATATTACTTGCAAATGTACATTAAAGTATTTGATTTTCAATATTATCACTCCTTTAGTAGTTTGACTAGAATGTTACTTTTTAAAAAATATATCTCATCTATATCTATATCTATCTACCTATAAATGTATCTGTTATAGTATATCTGATAGATATTCCATATGATGTTAAGGACTTATCTATGTATTTCTATAGGTATATAGAAATTGTGTATATGTAATATATGATATATAATGTAACAAAAATATATATGTAAATAAATATATATATATATAATTCTGTTATTAGAAATTTCATGTCTATAGGCAGACATAACTGGAAGCTTTCTGTACATGCCTGGGCTGATGGGACAAGGAGACATCTTTGTTTCATTCCTGATTTTAGAGGGAATGGTTTTAACTTTTGCCCATGAGGTACAATGCTGGCTGTAAGTTTATCATATCAAGCCTTTATAAATAGAAAGCCCACAGAGTAGGAGAAAATCTTTACTAGCTATACATCAGCCAAGGGCCTCATATCTAAAATATACTTAAAGCTCAAAAAATTAAGCCCCCCCCCAAAAAAATAATAAACCCACAAACACTCAACAACCCAATCAAAACCTAACCTAAAGACTTAAGGAAAGGCTTCTCAGAGTAAGAAAAAAGAATAGCCAACAGACATATTAAGAAGTGTTCAACATCTCTGGTCATAAATGTAAATCAAAACAACATTGAAATTCCAACTCACTCCAATTGGAATGGCTATTATCAGGAAAACTAACAATAACAAATGCTAACAGGGATATGGCCAAAAAGGAACTCCATTACACTTCCGGTTGGAATGTAAACTTGAATTCATCCATCAGAAAGACTATTATACCATTCATAAGGAAATGGAAAGACTTAGAAAAAATTATGTTAAGCCACGTAAGCCAGAGTCAAAGAAACATAGGCCGCATGGTTTCTCTCATTTGTGGTAACTAGAATGTGCCTATAAATTTACAAGTAAACACATTGAATGATTAAAAAGATGATTTTATATATAACATTTAATCACATATATATATGCACACTGGAGCATGAAAAATTATTTAGGAATCTAGTCATTCACATACTGAGGCCAAATGAGGTTATGCATAGGAGTGGTGGAGAAATGCTTAATAATAAGTACAGATGATCTTATAAAATAATAATCTATGACATGAATGCCAACAAAAGTAAACAAGAGGCATTTTTAGTTGCCATTGTTGCTGTTTTTGTTTTCCTTTTGTCTTATTTGTTTGTTTCTACTTGGGAGAGTAAGAGAGGGCACATGAAAGGTGGAACAGGATGAATAAATAGAACAGTGACAGTCATTAGACAATATGTGGAAAATGAACTGTATATCTTGTGAGTGAGATGAGAGGAAAAAACTAGAAGAGTGTGACAGAGGGGAGATATAGTTAAAAAAGAATTGCACTCATTATTCACTACCTGATTCGTGTAACTGTAACTCCTCTATATATCAACTCTACAGTAACAATAAAAAATTTTTTAAACCCCAAATCTTAAAAAAAAAATATATTAGTAGCTGACTTAGCCAGGAAGAGTTAGCTAATGTAATATGGTGACTTTTACCTGGTCATCTGATTTTGGTATTCTCTCACTTAGAATTTCTGTATTCTGAATATGGGATTGTTCAGGGATACTAATGCAAGTTCTTGTCTTTCTGTGTCCTACACAGCACACTTTCTATTCTAGTAATTCCTCTACCATTGTAAATCCATTTTTATTTTATTTCAATCTTAAAAATCTCCAAATATACAGATTCCCTTTTCCTATTCTGTTTCCTTATGCATTGATACTTTTATCGTTATGTTATAATATTTATTTTATTTTATTTTTTTTTTTTTGCCAGTCCTGGGCCTTGGACTCAGGGCCTGAGCACTGTCCCTGGCTTCTTTTTGCTCAAGGCTAGCACTCTGCCACTTGAGCCACAGCACCACTTCTGGCCATTTTCTGTATATGTGGTGCTGGGGAATCGAACCCAGGGCCTCATGTATATGAGGCAGGCACTCTTGCCACTAGGCCATATCCCCAGCCCCATGTTATAATATTTTTGAGGTCTCTGGAGAAATGAGAGTTAAAACATGTTTGGTCAGTCTGCCCTTTCAAATTGAAGTTGCTTTCATTTTATGAATTTCATAAATGAATTATTCATATAGTTTAGAGTTAATTATGTTAGTTTCTATTTATATGTTCTGCTGCCTCAGTTTTAGTTTTTCTAAAGAAGACTTTAATAATTAACCAAGGGGGAAGTATTTCGGTTTCATCTTCTTAATTTCTCAAATTCCTGAAAATGTTTTATATTTATTTTGCATTTATATTGGAATAGAACTTGGATGAGGCTTATTTTCAATAAGCATGTTATAGGTGTGCTTTAATGCTTTCTGGAGTCTTGCAAGTTTTTAAGTTTTGTCTCTTGCCCTGCCTATTGTGCTTATAGAATTTGTTTGTTCTTGGGCATTAACAAATTTCACCACCATGCTTCTAGATGTCTTTTTCAATAATAATTTCCTGCTCAATGAGCCTTTTCATATGAAAGCAAACTTTTCTTCAGGTTATGGATTTGAAAGGTATTTCTTCCCGCATTATTTATTTAGCTATTTCTTTTCCACTTAACTCTTCCACCTATTTCACACTTGTTTTAAATCTTTTTGAATTTATATATTTCTCCTTATTTTTCTTCTTTTTGAAAACTTACTACCTGAACATTATGATTTATTAGTTTAATATTGAGCTAGAGCAATTCTGTTAACTTTCAAATTTCTAAATGCCTTCTTCTTTTTCCCCATTTACCTCTATGAGTTATCTGTTTTTTCTTAATAAATTTTCCCAAAACTAAGAACTTAATCAAAGCAACCATTTGTAGAAAACACAAGGCTCTTAGTTCAAGCCTCATACTATAAAGAAGCAAAAGAAATATTATCTCAAAGGAAACGATTATTATCTCATGATTTCTATGAGCCTGGAATATATGCATGGCTAAACTAAGTTCTATTGCAAGACTGCTGTCATTGTTTGAATCTGGAATCTTTCTCAAAAGGCATGGACCATATGCTTGGGTTTAGGCCAATGGCTTACGGGGAGCTGATGAAAACTTTAGGAGGTGAGACTTCACTAAAGGAATTATTTGGCTAGGAATATGGCCTGAATAGTATATCAGTCTTTAATGACTTCACTTCTTTCTCTCCTACTTTTCACTCTTTCCCTCTTCATTGCTAGCTACTATGAGGGGAGCAACCTCCTCAGCTACACACTGAAGCAAGAGAGCCAGCTGACCATCTAGTAAGACCTCCCAAACACTGAGTCAAAGTATTTATTTTCTCAAGTTAACTTTCTCAGGTATTTTGTCACAGAGATGGAACGCTGATGAGGACAACTAGAATCAAGGTGCTGCCTAAGGCTAAAGTCTCACATAAATGCTGAATTGAAGGAAGTATCTTCTTTCAAGGAATTCACGCATGTGACTGTTGGTGTCCAGAGGGTCTTGGATGTGTTTAAGGAAGAGCCTTTTCAAGTTTTGATAACTACTGCTGCCTTTGCATATCTGTCCTCAGGCCGTTGTTACCTCAGGTTATTATCTCATTGAACTTAAAAGAATAAAATTCACAGACATCTGAGGGTGAGTAAAAAAAAACACACAAAAAAATCCTTCTATTCCAAAGGTGCTGCAGCATAGTGACTTAGTGTAGAGGTTTTGTTATGTCCTGGCCTGCATTCTGATTGGTTGTACTTTATGCAAATAGGGTGTAAGATAATTGACCAATCAAAGACGATCTGATAAGTCATTGTGCTCTTAGGGACTCGAAACTGTAGTCCTCAATTAGGTCTGTCTCATGTTACCCCATGTCTAATGATGCAGAAATAGGAAGGATGGGGTGAGGAGTACAACACTGTCTTCTCTGCAGTTGTTGGCACCAACTAGGGACAGATAAAACCATCAAAGGCAGCAAACTGCCAGTACCCCCCTAGTCTTCTCACATTGCCATTGTTTTTTCTCTCTCGTCTCTCAGTTCTATGAACCCCTGCACTGTGGCTTTATGACAAGTCCGGCAGAAATACCATAAGACTCTGTACAAAGGTAAAGCAACAACCTAATTATCATACAATTAAACTATATGATGTTACATAGCCACTGCCTACATATTGCCATCTTGGTTGCAAATGGACTCTGCAAGGTAGTTGCTATAGCCAGTTCTTTTAAGAAAAAAAGCCTTTCCTTTTCTTAGTAAATATAATTATATACATCTGTTAACACAATTACCAAGAAGGGATAGTGAAATCCTGACAACTTGAGAATTCTTTGGCACTTGACTTCGTGGTCAGTTTGAGCTGCTTATTCTGTTTCTTCAGAGGATGTACTCTTCTTTGCTTTTGCTTGCTTATAATAAAACTTGCTGGGTGGAACTTGTCTGTGTGTCCAATCTGAATTCTTTTCTTTTTTTTTTTTTGAGAGAGAAGAAAGAATGTAGATCTAGTTGATGTGTCTCAATATGTGATGACACCAAGATTGTTATTCCTGGCCTGTTGGGCTCAGAAGTTTTCCACTCATTTCTAACATTTGGCTGGAGGTCTCTACTAGTTCCTCAACTGAGTGAGACACCAAAGGATGAGCACAAGATGGAAGTTGCAATTTCTCTGTAACTTGAAAATAATACCTATCACTTTTGCTGTTTTTCTTTTTGCTAGAAGAAAACTGACATTATCTGGACATTATCCAAACATTGTCTGGATATTATCAAAGGTAAGGAATTTCATGCAGGCATACATTTCTTTGAGAGTCTTCTCATTCACTATGTTTATTTTTCAGTAGTTAAAAGATTCAGGTTGCTTTCCTACTAGGATCAGTACATTGTAAGTAAAATTGTTTTAAATCTCTCATAGGATGCTGACATTCATTATAAATATTTTGAGCATCTCTTCTGAAGTCCATAGTCGTTGTTTGGTTTAGTGGTCCAAAATTTCCAGCTTAATATGAATGGTTAGTGTTACTGTTTAGCTTTCCACATGTATTACCAGAAGACAGATCAGTATTGTAAGATCTCAAGTAAAAAAAAGTCTGTATTGTACTGTTACTGGCTGTAGATTCTGTAGATTCTGATCATAAGACCTGGTGGTGTGTTCATGCAGAGGTAAGCAAAGGTGAAGCTTGGCAGGCCCACAAGGCATTTTTCTCCAGAGTAACTTCTGAAAGTTATTTTGGGAAACTCACCTTATTCTCTGGAGAATGAAAGCTCCTGCTGGGTGTATTCTGCCTTTGAATAGAGAAGACTGTTTGAGATTTAACCCAAGGGCATCTGCTCAGGGGGAGCCACCTAGAACTGTTTTTAATTAATACCAATACCTCTCTCCAGGGATATCTGCATTATTTTTTAATCCTGGCTTGCTTTGATTTGAGGTTAGGCCATAGTTTCTCCAGGAAAATATATTTTCCTTTTTGAGATCCTTTCTCCTTGCTATAGAGATTCTCAAGCCCCTTTGTCTATTGAGTTTTCTAATGCTACCAACACGTCTCGTTTTATTATCTATGACTTCTTTACATCTTAAGTCTTTCAATGAAACATTTTTCTGGCTTGCCAGTGGCTAAGATATTATGAACACTTTGCTCAGTTTGACAGCTTTCCACAGGCATCTTCTTGGCTCTTGGTCCTGCAATTCCCCTTTCATTAATGCACACTGTTTAGGAAATTTGTAATTGTTGATTCTTTCTGTTCATCTTTGAATTGTAGATCTTCCTGTAACCTCTAGTCAGCATTAAACCCCAAAAGTATCTGTGTTGAGGATTTGGGAATTCTGGAAAGGTAACCAGGGAAGGAAGGAGCAGTTTTCCTCTTTTCCTACAGAACCTCACTTTATTATATGCCAATTAGGAACATAGATGGCTAACTATAAGTTCATTTGTGAACTTGTAGCATTTTGCACTAGGTCACTCCTCTCCTCTCTTAGGACTGGGGTGTTGCTCTGTCATAGAGCACTAGCCTAGCATGTAAAGGGCAGTAGGTTTGGTCCCCAGAAATTCAAACAAAACAAAAACAAGAACCAAATACCATCTTTTATTTAAACAATGTTGAGCTTAATGTAGTATCTTTAAGTATTGTAGTATCTTTAAGTAAAGTTTTCCTTACCTCTTTACTTCCATGCAAAGTATTTTCTTTTTCCTTTGATGACAGAGCTACTCCAATTTGACACCTACTTGTAGAGTTTGTATCTTATCAGTGGAAGGTTTTCTGAATCACAGTTAAGTGATTATTAGAATTTGGAACTGGCAATAATAATCCTATTATTTTACTTAAAACTTCATTTGTCACTAACTAATAAATTGCTAGTGTCTCATTTTACAACATAGGTCCCTGATGCTCTCAATATATTCCTTTAGTAATTATAATACCTAACACCTAATTTTTATTCTGAGCAAGTTTGTCAAAGTACATTATTTATTGTAAAATATATGCTATGTGAAATGTTTTCGGAGTTGACCCTAGCATTTAGAGCAATAATCACTGTGCTTAAGAACATGTCTGATTAGCACAAATGATTGTTAGTTTTAGATAAAAGTATGTGTTACATGATACACTTCTCTATGATTTTGTACTTTCTGTCAGAAACATCTGAACCTAAGAGAAATGAAAAGAATAGAGTTGTGAAGAGGTTTTCTTAAAAGATTATAATAATAACTTCAGTCTTTATGCGAGTTTAAATTAGAGTACCCTGAATTTAATGTAAGTAATTCTGTAGTTTGGCACTCATAAATTTGGCTGAAGTCTTCTGCCCTGTATCCTGTAAAAATATGACTAAACACTCGTTAATTCTTGGGGGATTTTTCTCAAGAACTTGAGATCTTGGATTCATTTTTTCACACTGAACTCCCAAGAACCTTAGTTCTATAATTGTTTAGCATCTCACCTGATGCTCTGTCTCTCTCTTCTAGCTCAGATGTAGAACTCAGTGTTTTTTGATTGGCTACCTTTTCCTGCTCCATCCTCAGAAAGCTACATAAAACTGACACGTGTGTAGGGCTGGCAGCTGCCATGTTTTACATTAAGGTGAAATGAATACATTAAAATCTATTGCTAGCTATTTGTTGCCAAAAGGCTCTAGATTCTTTTTTTTTTTTTTTTTTTTGCCAGTCCTGGGGCTTGAACTCAGGGCCTGAGCACTGTCCCTGGCTTCTTTTTGCTCAAGGCTAGCACTCTGCCACTTGAGCCATAGCACCACTTCCGGCTTTTTCAATGTATGTGGTGCTGAGGAATCAAACCCAGGGCTTCATGTATACGGGATGAGCACTTTACCACTAGGCCATATTCCTAGCCCCTCTAGATTCTTGATAAAACAATCATAGTTAGTGAGCTTAAAACTCTGTCAATCTCTTAAGGTCCTTTACCTAATTCTTCTCTCGGTTCTGGATCTAACCAGATTTCCCTTCAACTTTCTTTCTAGAATTTAGATCTCTGTTCACTATGAAGTTCCAGAACCAATACCTATTTTATCAACGAGGGACTATCAGCTCAAAGTATCACCTTGTAGAGAACTCCTGGTAAAGGATTTGAGATTTAGGTTTCCATTCTACTTTTGAAAAGAAATAGCTATACTTAGTTGTTGAATTATCAATGTTTTTTTAAATCAAAGTATTTGAATACTTTCACAAAATCAGTTTTAAGTGCCTGTAACTGAGGATCCGGATATTTCTACTTTAATTCTCCTGCTAATTATTCTCATGTTAAATATGTCATGTTAGGATTGGATTCATATAACAGAATAGGCTACAAATCTCTTGTTTCTCAGTTATGATTTTTGTTGTTATTAATTTATATGGATATCTTTACTTTGCTTAGCAAAGTTATTTTACTATATTTTTCAAATGATCAAAGTATATTAAATATGTTTAGAAACAAAGTCATTTCTGTTATGCTTTAAATAAATGGATGGAGCAAAAAGAAAGTAGAAATATGCATCAAAATTCTTGAGCTTATGGTTCCTGCCTGAAACCCCAGTTATTTAGGAGGGTGAGATCTGGAAGACCATGATTCAAAGCCAGCTCAGGCAGAAAAGACTCTATTTCCAAAATACCAGTAAAAAGCTGGTGTGTGTGTGTGTGTGTGTGTGTGTGTGTGTGTGTGTGTGTGACTTCTGCTGAATAAGCATGGATCACAGACTACTATCCCACTCCCTCCCCAAATCCAATCATTAGAAATGCAAAAGACTAAACATTAATTAATTAAGCATTAGGAATTTTTTTCACTAACAAATGCTACTTAGAAAACCTAAGCCAGAAAGAAATATCAGTCACTCTAGTAAAATAGATAAATGAATCAGAAAAGTAGGTTACTAAATACATTCATGAGTCTTTTTAAAAGAGAATCACAACTGCTATGACAAATTATTTTAATTAAGAGAAGAAAAGAGGAGAAAGCTTAGCTAGACAAAATTAGAAATAGAGACAAGAATTTAACTACAGATTATGAGATATTCTTTTGCTCAGATACATGCCAAAATTCAAAGTGTATACAAAAACAGATCATTTTTTTGAGATAAAAGCAAATAATTTTTTAAATTTTTGGAATGGTAGAACCTTTTTATGAAAGAAATAACTTCAAAACTCTAAGTAAATATTGATATACTTTTCCATTTCAAAGCTTTCAAATGTAAAAATTGAAAACTAGAACCAAGGAGTTTAGAAGACTAATATTGATCAACTGGAGTAAAATTATTTGCTATCAACACAAACTTAAGCAAAACCCTGTTTCCTTTAATCTATGAAGAAATCACATAACCAACAAATAAAAAAATCACTCTAATAGGAAAATGGACAGGGAACAGAAACTGGCAGTACACAGCACAGAGGAGAAAGAGCTAGTAAAAACAAAATCGATCGTATAAGAAATTGATTCCATTTCACTTATCAGATTGACAGACTCAAATAAAGGTACTTGATAAATCTCACTTGATGAGAGGTTATGAACTAGAAACTTAAAAAAAACTGTGTAAATTCTCACCTTTCTTATCCCATTTCATATCTATCAAAGTTGAAGAGAGAAAAATACTTTGAACCGAGCTATTCTTCTAATTATCTAGCTGGACTTCGGAGATGTTGACATATTTGGACAGAACATATAGGATGCCAATCATGGCAGCACAGCAACAGAAGTCTCACCTAATATCATGAATTTAGGAAATATAGAAAGTCATTTTTAGAGGATGGGACATTCTCCAGTATGTTATAGGGAATGCAAATTAGTGTTCTAATTCTCCCATAGTTTGGGGAATAATATAACCACAAAACACTTAATTTTTGTATAAATGGGTGTTTCTGGAAGGATGAAGAAGAAATAAACAAAATGAGTTACCTCTGAAGAAGGAATTGGAGGGGGAATTAATTAATGGGAGAAGGAAGATGAGACTGAATTTTCCCTTGGATTCCTTGGGTTCTATTTGAATGTTTCCTATTTACATACATTTCTTTTTTTTTTTTTTTTGCGAGTTCTGGGGCTTGGATTCAGGGCCTGAGCACTGTCCCTCGCTTTTTTTTTTGCTCAAGGTTAGCACTCTACCACTTGAGCCACAGCACCACTTCTGGCCATTTTCTGTATATGTGGTGCTGAGGAATCGAACCCAGGGCTTCATGTATACGAGGTAAGCACTCTTTCCACTAGGCCATATCCCCAGCCCCTGCATACATTTCTTTATGAGAAATTGAATAATGTGACAACATCAAAATGAATGTGGATACTGTGCAATACATGGAACATACTTTATATTCAAGGTCTCTTCAGTGTCTAACTCTATGGACTACTTGCTTTCTAAACATATTAGCCAGGAACTTGGTTTTTCAGCTCATGTAACTGTATTTACTAGCTCTACTCAATAGGAATCCAATTAGATTCTTTTTAAACTAGCTCAGGAAGTCAAGCACTTTGAATATTTAAAAAGAGGCTTCATTTCATTTGTCGCTTAGAGCTCATCTTACCTGTGTGATTCATTATTTCTAGGCAATGTCCCTAGGCTGGTATGTATTGAGTCAGCTTCAATTTATGTGGTCATGTTTATTAATTCAAATGAAATTTTAGGTCTATTAGAATTCAATGTATAAAACTTACGAATGTGTTTCCGTTCTTAATGGTGAGCATTTTGGGCTTGAATAGTTAGTCTCATCTATTTGAGTACAAATGGTGGTATTTTCCTGTGCCAGATATGTGTAATTTTCTAAATACACTGAATTGGCCTTAGGCAAAATTGAGAGACAGCATTGCCCTCATTACATTTCTCAGTTGAGTTTCACATTTTCACTCATGCGTTTAGTGAAAGTTATCCACCTGGCCTAGCTATTATTCCTAATTCTGTCATCCCCTCAAGTCAAACTACCAGGGAAAAGCTCACATTTGGCTTATGGTAATTATACTATGTAGCACGAATGGGGAAGTTTAAACTAAGATACTTTACCTGCATTATGTGCTTTAAGAATACTGTGTAGTTCACTGGTAAGAGAATTACAAGTCCAAATGTACACAGTAGAAAAGTGAAAATACATGTAGATGTAGGTATCAATATAGATCACCCTGACTCTTGTCACTTTTTTCCAGCCTATTAAGGTCCATGAGTCTGCTCTGGAATAATTTTTTTTCCAGTATGGGTTTCCAGAATTACTTCACTGGATCTCTTCCTCTGTGATGACAGGGAAATTATATTTCTCTTAAACAGCCTCTTTTTTTTTTTTAAAGTACACAGTGTACTGCTACTGGCAAATTTGATTAAATGTCAGATAATCAGCTTTCTCATCTTAACAAGTATTTTAAGGTTTCGGTCCTCAGGTTTTTAGTTTTCTGACATATTGCTTCATTTTTTGAAGAAACATAAATATAATTGTTCTTGGATCTGGTGCCATGTGATTAATAAATACAAGGAATACTAAATAAATGGTCTTTGAAGTCAGTGTCTATTAGCCTTGTGTTGCAGAGGGTAGAAAGATCATAGAATCTGGAATATAGAAGATGAGGATCTTCTCTCCTTCAGCCTCACTTTCTCCACTTGGAAGCAGGGTAAGTCTACTTGAGAGTGAAGAAAGATAGGACATGAACATTACTATTGTAGATTACTAGTTGCAATGCAAAAGAAAATCAAGAGTGTAGCAGAGTTGGACTGCATACCTCAGTTGGAAGGCAGGCTCTCCGATTTCTCTGTTTTCTTCCTCTTTAAACCCCAAACTAGAAGTTGCATAATGTCAGTTGTCTTCAGGTCTTGATCTAACTAGAATCCTATTATGATACAAAATAACTTTTCTCATATACTACATTTGCTTTGATCTCAAAGAGAGGGATCTGACACTCTTCTCTCTGGGACTGCAATTTTCTAGTTCTGATAGAACACATAGGGTGGAAATGTCTCTTTTGTGCTAAATATGTCTGTGCACCTTGCCACATGGTGGGGAGTTCAAAGCAAAATATTATAATGTGGAGAAGAGAGGAATTTTTGGATAGCTTGAAATGATAATTGAGTTGAAGTTCGAAAATAAATAACGGGATATGAAGGAGAAAAGGGGGGTGATCCTAAAGGGTAGAACATAAGGACATATTATTATAATCCTCACTATTTATGAGACAGCTGCGAGAAAATCTTACTTTGCGGATAGACTGGAGGAGGGAAATCGAGAAACTGTCTGAAAAAGTAAAGTACAAAGAGTTTGGGGAATAGCCCCAGACGTCTCTACCTCTTTATTTGCCTCATAAGTACTAGGAAGCTGTGAGTTTAAATTCTTTTCCAGGGCTGGGAATATGGCTTAGTGGTAGAGTGCTTGTTTAGCATGCATGAAGCCCTTGGTTCTATTCCTCAGTAAAAACAGAAAAAGCCAGAGGAGGCACAGTGGCTCAGGTGGTAGAGTGCTGGCCTTGACAAAAGAGACAGTGCCCAGGCCCTGAGTTCAAGCCCCAGAACTGGTAAAAAAAAAAATATTTTCCAATTCAGAAGAAAAAAAGAAACCTTCAAAGTCAAATGTAACACACACAGCCCCTTTCTCTTGTTGCATGTAGAATAGGGTATGTGGTAACAACTGGCTGTGGAAAATTGCATGGAATTGAAGAACATTTCAGATCACAGATGTAAAGAATGACAGAAAATCTGTCAGTTATTCCCTTTTTGCTTGCACATGCATTGTCTGCCTCTATTGGGTAACTTTCCATTATTATAATGAAATACCTGAAGCAGGCTCTTTCATAAAGAAAAGAGGTTCATTTAGCTCACAATATGGAGAACTCAAGCAGACACAGGCAGAAGCCACCTTTCCTCTATCAAATAATGGATGAACATCTCTGTGTCTGTGTGCTTTGTCTCCCTCTCCTCATAAAGCAACTATAAATAAGGCTTTACTGAAATGATCTAAACTGATCTAATTAATTCACAAGTCATTAGCAAAACTTCTTAGCACCATGATTGGACAAAGTTTCTACCCTTAGTAGCATTAATGTAAAGATTTGAGGATTCAACTCCTGTATGAGTTCTGGGTCATAGCATCGTTCTTCCCTCTCATTTTGGTGCACTGAAGGCTGGTGGATAAATGCTGAGTGGCCTGGACTCCCCACTGTAACCCAATAATAAATACAAATCCTTTTACTTTTTTCTCTCTCTCTGCTAGAGTTTCTTCACTGTCAAGACATAATATGTTGTGTTACATAAATTAATAATCTCCCAAGAAAACAGCCTTAAGTGTTTAAAAATGAGGACTTGAAAAAAAATGTGATGCTAACTCACTCCTTCACAGACTTCCAGCTCAGTGTGGTCACAGGCACACCTGAGGTGGAGTGAATGCTTATTTTGTGAGTTAATGAATGACCTGTCATTTCAGCTTTAAGGGGCTTTACATTGTTTTATTGACAGGAGGATCTAATCAGGTTATTTCTCTAGAAGAAACCAAACAGTATAATATTTATTATGTCTGGAGCCATATGGCAGTACAAAACACTTCTTTAAACTTTTTTTTTTTCCAGTCCTAGGGCTTGAAATCAGGGCCTGGGCACTGTCCCTGAGATTCTTTTATTCAAAGGTAGAACTCTACCACTTGAGAGAAAGCACCACTTCCAGAACTTTCTGTTTACATGGTACTAAGGAATCAAATCCAGGGCTTCATGCATGCTAGGTGAGCACTCTACCCCTAAGCCAGATTCCTAGCCTCCTCAAAACTTTTTTTTAAATAAAATATCATTATGATGTGGATTGCCCTGTTATGATTTGAAGCTACATTTTCAATTTCCTTTATTTTTTTTAAAAGCTTGATAGGTACATACATTAGATGATACCAACAATTCTTCAGATGATAAGGAATGATACTTAAAAACAAACATAGAGTCTCAGGCAAGCACACTCAAACATATTTATAGTAATAGATGTGTTAGCCGTTATTCTTTCACGGTAACAAACACCTGAGATAATTATCACATAAAGACAAAAGAGTTATGTTGCTTCATGGTTTTGGAAGTTGGCCTTGTTGCTTTGGGTACAACAACAAACATCACTGCACAGGGTAAGGCAAAATATCTCAATTCCTAGACAATAACCAGAGGGTCAAAGTCCTTCCACTCCCTTCAAGGGCATGTCCTCAATGCCCTAAAGACCTCTTCCTAGGCTCCACCCCTTAAAATTATTTTTTGGCAATCATGGGGCTTGAACTCAGGGACCAATTGCTGTCCCTGAGCTCTTTTGCCTTGAGGCTAGTTCTCTACCACTTTGAGCCACAGAATCACTTCCAGTTAGTTAATTGGAGATAAGAGTCTCACTGACTTTCCTGAGTGGCTATGATTGCAGGCATGAGTCACTGATGCTCGCTATCTTTTTTATATTATTTTTGTAATGTTTAAATTGTTATTAAAAGGTGCTGAACAGAAGGGTTACAGTTACATAAGTCAGGTAAAGAATACATTTCTTTTTAAACAATCTCACCCCTTCCCTCGCTCTTTCCTAGTTTTCCCTCCCATTCTCACAACAAGATGTATAGCTCATTTTCAACATAGTGTCCAGTGAGTACCATTGCTGCATTTGTTCACCCTTTGTCCTTCCCTCTTAAATATTTCACCACC
Organism: Perognathus longimembris pacificus; assembly: GCF_023159225.1. NCBI lineage: Eukaryota > Metazoa > Chordata > Mammalia > Rodentia > Heteromyidae > Perognathus > Perognathus longimembris. Next base: position 31,233,111 of record NC_063177.1, read on the forward strand.
TGCCTATAGCATTATCTTGGGGCCAACAATTTAACATATGGGCCTTTGGGGGACACTCAAGTTTCAAACTATAGTAATGGACATGCAAATACATTTATTTAGTAAACACTGAATAGAAACTCTTTTAGAGTAATCTTAGTATTTGAGACTTCATTCCAATTGTGTCAACCTGGGCAAAAAGAGTGAAAGACTGAAGATTTCATGTTACATAACACCCAGTAGCTAAAACAATATTTTATGTCTAATACAGGAAGGTAGTTTCAGAGATGCGTGGTTTAATTCTCATGGCAAGGCTTTGTATAGGTCAAAGAACAATGCTGAGGGAGATTAAAAGACTTGGCTGAAGACCCATGGATGACATGCAGAATAGCTCATATCAGTCCTGTGCCCATGGCTTTGAGTTTAGCGGTGCTTTACATCTGTATTCTTATGACATTGTTTCTCATCCTTGCTAACCTGGTAAAATCTTTGAAGGATAGTATCTTAGTTCACACTACTACTGCTGTGACACAAACTGAATAATTTACAAATGGTAGGGATTTATTTCTCACTGTTCTAGAGTCAGCAGAGCTCAAAGTCATGTTGTCACATGACTGAATGTCTAGCAAGAACCTGTTCCAGTGATGTCAACTACTCATATCCCCCTAGAAGAACAGGAGTGACTTGTGGGAAACAGAAAGATTCTTGCTCAGCTTATTAATGAGGACACTAATCTGATAAATAAGGCCATTAAGCTCACCACATTCCCTTTCAATAGTATCTCTTAAGAAGTTAAGGTCTCACAAAGCATTTCGGGAAGAATAGATATATTCCATTTGCAGCAAACAATAATTACTTTCTTGTGGCGTTCTCTTTAATTCCTAGTAGCCAGGGTCTAGATGCAAATTAGTCAAAATGCAATGAAGATGTTGGTTTAAAATGTATCTGCCCAATGGAGGTTTAGAAAAGAAGCTGTTTACAAGATAATGGTGCCCTTTTATCATCAATGACAATAGGAGAAATATCAAGATGTGTGCTTTCAATTCAGGTTCAGTTATGGACAGTTCTTTTGGGCTAGAGTAAGCCTCTCTAGAAGATATGGAAGAGTAGGCTCTATAGGAAAACAAACATGTAATCTATGAAAGTAAATTTAATTCAGGGGGCAAAATGGTTGGTAAGTTGTTTGTGGTTGGATGTTAATCAGCCAGAGTTAGAAGAGACACTTCAGATCTATCTGCTCAAGCTCCCCCAGCTGTGGTTAGCACCTTTAATCCCCTGCATAACATTTCAAGGACTGGTCAATAATATGGCTGGTCAGAGTACCAGGCTTTCTTGTGTGCCTCTACTGAATGAAGAGAAAGCTGGCATGAAGGAAGTCTGCTGGAAAGAGGGTAGCTTGTGGGCAGGCAAACTTGTCAGGAAGGACGCAGGAAGCAAGGCTCAAGGGTCAGACAGTTGAAACAGGAATATGTAAGGTAGCCATGTTGGAAAAAAATAGGATTGAATTAAATGCTGAGCTTAATTAGCCTGTAGTTGGCTGTTGAGGAAAACCTCTTTAAAGGAAGAATTGTCATGTGACACAAAAGGATTGCCCTCCAATCAGGAACACTACAGTTTGTAGCAATTTTCTTTGGATTGAGGAAAGAACACAGCAGCACATGGCGAATGAATGATGGACTTTTTGGCATGTTATCCAAGAGTTTATTTTTACCATCTGTAGTAGACAGGGCAGGAAGTGACAACTTTGAAGACCTCAGAGACTTTCAGAGAAAGAATGAAGTTATGAAATTAATGAGTTGCTCCTCCTTGCTACAATCTGAACCTGAAATCAAAATCGTATCAGATTTTCCCTAGAGGTGACCAAGAAGTGGGGTCTGGGGTAATATTCAAATGGAATTCAACACAAATGGTGTCTTTCAGAGTTTCACAAGTTCACATCCCTGTGCATTATGGAACCAGCATTCTAGGATCTAATTTGTTTTCTTTAAGGTGTGTCAGATTAAAACAAATACTAACCAGACTTCATCTTTATTTTGTTGTTACCATGACAATTTATGGTATGCTGGCAGCTGCAGATGGTCTGAACAAATTCTAAATACATGGCAGCATGCAAGAGAGAGCCATTTGGAAATCACGATAAAGTCAGGTTGTCTTTATTTAAGGCACTAATCTGTGACTTTTAGAATAAACTATCCAGGAGAGCCCTATTTCTGAAATGGGAAAAGTAGCCCCGTGCAAATGTCTGTAGATTTTAATCGATTAAAGTCTAGTTTTGAAAGAGTGCATTTCATGGTCTGTTTAACTGTATCACAGGAATAATCTAACAGGATGGCAAGTGAAAAGAGTTGCTATATTCACATCTTGCTTTGTGCCTTAAAATGTGACATTTAAAGCTAAAAGACCTGAAGAATTTGCAATTAATATTAAATATGGTTATTGGGAATAGGACACCAGTGGCTTGCATTTTCTGAGTGTGTGCATGTGTGTGTGTACTAAAAGATCTTTGAACTTGTAAAAATGTTGATGTTATAATAGCAATAAATAGACAACAGGGTATGAATTACTAAGTCATTAACACAGGTTTCTCAATTAAAGTCAATTTGCTTCTATCATTATGACTTATCACATGCCTCAGGCATGCATTAAGACTACAAAGCACACATGCCTAGACTTTTTTTATTACTTAATTATTTATGACTATTACTGCTACTTGTAACAGAGCCATCTGAATAAAAAATTAATAGAAATTTATAATATTCTTCTTATAAAGTTGTCTTTCCAAGCTTAGTCTGAACAACTGCATACTCTCACTCACAAACTTATACCCTTACAAACAGGCCACATTTGGTGAGGAAAAGGATAATATAACTTTTCACATCCCTTGCTCACTCAGAGTCTCAAAGCAATTTGCAAAAATGGATTAATTATGTTTTAATATATGCCCCTGGGTTACAGAGTGACTAACTTCGTTCATCTGTCAAATAGGATGTATGAAACTTGTTTACACCAACCTTTTTATTTCCTGCTCTTCCCTGGGCTACTTAAGAGTGTGCCATCTGTGTATTTAAAAAGCCAGCATATAACCACCAAAGGGCAGAGTGAGTGCATACACACACACACACACACACACACATGCACACAGATGAACACACACACACACATACACATGTTTTTCAAGTCCTTTAAAATATATTCATATCTTTAAGTAATTGTACAAAGAAATTGCCATGAAACAAAGCAGTGTATTAATACAGTGTATTTTGATCAATATCACTTCTTTCCATATTCTCAGAGACCCAACACTCCCAACCCACTCTTTCCTTCACTTCGGTTAATATTGTAGAATAGGTACTGGTTTCTTTTGGCCATTTAACAAAGCAGTTTATGTATATAATGCATCTTGACTCGCATCATCCTTCCAACATTTTCACCCTCCTTCAACAGACCTTCTCACTTCTTTTTCTTAATTTTGTGGTGTATATGCTGAATTCTTGACTGCATTCTCCTCTTCCCTTCTTCACCTACCCTCTCCCATTGGTCCCCTCCCTTCTCTCACCTCTTCCCCATTCCCCCTTCCCCCACCCTGCAAGTAGCCATTTTCTGGTACTTATTTTGTTGGGCTTTGATTTAGTCCATTTTCTGGTACTTATTTTGTTGGGCTTTGATTTAGTCTTTTTAAAGAATTATATGATTTGAGCTCTCTATGGAGTCTATTATACCTGAGTAAATTCATTTGCAACCACTTGCATATTACCCAGTTATGTTTACTTAGAGATTTATAGGCACATTCTAGTTGCCATAAATGAAGGAAACCATGCAACCTTTATTTCTCTAGGTCTGGCTTACTTCATTTAGTATAATTTTTCCAAGTCTTTTCATTTCCTTATGACTAGTACAATATTCTTTCTGATGGATGAGTAAAACTCAAGTGGATATGCCACCTTTTCCTGATCTGTTTGTTCATCTACTGAGGGGCATCTGGGCTGATTCCATATCTTGGCTATGGTAATCAGGGGCGCAGCCTTGTTTGTATTCTGTTGGATAAATGTCCAGGAGTGGAATTGATGGGTCATATGGTAGTTCTATGTTGAACAAGCTTACATTCCCACCAACAATGTAATACAGTTCCCCTTTAGCCATCCCTATCTTTGCCAGCATTTGTTGTATTCTTGAGAGTGTCCATTCATTCAAACTGGGGTGAGGTAGAATCTCAGTGTTGAGCTTTCAAACTTAACTTAAAAAGCTCCTGAATGAAGTTTTCAATCATTGCTGCTCCAGGAGCAGAATGATACTTTCCTTCCTGTGCCTGTTGCATACACAATTTGAAGCATAGCAGCATGTGCATCACTGTACTGTCTGCAGGTGGTCAGTCCACATGCAGTCTTAAATACAGAGAGTGATTTAATACAAGAGATTAGAGTTGGAAGAATGAAAGGTAGGAGGGTATTTCTTGGGTGATCAGTACCATAGCCCTACTGTGCCTCTGGTCCTGCCTTTCCTCCACACTGCTAATTGATGTAGAGTCACTAGTGTGGATAGTTCTGGAAGCACTGCCAGACCTTTGAGCAGTAGTCCTTACCCACTGATAGAGCATGAATCAACCATAATGCTAGAGCCCTCAGCAGTTGGAGGTAGAGCACTTGTCTAGCAAGCTTGAGACCCTCAATTTAATCCCCAGTAGTAACCAAAAATTCCAGAAAGTTATCATTAATTAGACAATGCGAATCTTATGTCTCTTACGAGCATCTTGAGTTAATTGCATTACTCACCAGCTCTTTTATTTAAACGTGGTTTATTTGTCCTGCAATAGAGACTGAGAATTTCAGTATCAAGCAGTTTTAATAGCAAAGGATTATTGCCAAGGGAAATTCTCCACTTACCTCTTGGAATACGGCTATCAAAAGACCCTGAAGGGAGTGTAGTCACTTCTACTTTCTGATGTGGGTGGGTGTGCAGCACCTTCCCATTGTGACCATTCTCTGAGCTGACTTAGGTAGGAAGAAGGCAGCGGAGGTAACTTGTAAATCTTTGGAAAGCTCTATCTGGCTCAGGGGAAACCTAGACTGTATAGACTTTATTCTGGTGGGGTAAATGAAAGAGTCTCTGCATACAGGAAGCATCTTTGCTGGACTTCTAGATGGCCAGCAAAATTGTTCTGCAAGTTTTTTTTTAATGGAAATTGAATGAGAAAGAGATAAAGAAAGAACGAGAAAGATATGAGGCATCTCTTATATATGTAAAAGATCTCTCTATAGATCTCTATAAGATCTCTCTCTATATATGTATATCTCATATGTAGTATACCTCTTATACAAGAGATATAAGAGATATCATAAGATATATGGTCATGAACTTTCCTAGAATAAGGGATGATTATGGCCCAATAATAACTATTAATAGTTACTGCTATTATTTTGACTAAAAAGCTTTTCTGAAATCTCTTTCCAACTACACAAAGCCTTTGGCAAGTTTGCTTCTCACAATTGTTTTTGCATAGCATTTTTTCTGAAAAATTAAAAAAAAAAACCAGACCTGCATCTCTGGGTAAGAGCAGAACAGACAAAATGAAATGCTTACTGGAGGTGATAATTAAGAAAAATTAGTAATCAGAGAGATCAGAAAATTCAGGTCATGAAGCCAAGCTCCAGGCAACTTACAGAAATGTTCAGAATGTACTGGCTTTCTAGGTAGCCAGAATAATTGTATATAGGTTACAAAGAATAAAGTGATGACTTCTGGCATCTAGATAGGCACAGAGTCCTAAGATTCTGTGTTTGTGCATTTTGCTTGTGTGTGTACTGTGTGTGTGTTTTGTATGTGTTGGCTGTTGGTTGATTCTAAGACTAAAATCAAGGGTCTTTCCATAGCTTTGATGGACCCAAGATCCATCCTTATAGCTGTGAGATTTCTGACCTGAGATTTATGATAATGGGTTTGGAGTTTCAGTTAATTAACAGAATGAGCTCTATATAGTAAGTCCTATGCTGCCCGGAGCCTCTATTTCCTCAAATGAATAATCATGAAATTAGAGCTTATTAAAGGATCTGTGAGAAGTCAAATCCTCCCTTACTCTTTAAGCTATGTTGAGACACAAATCATGCCCTAGAGTAAGTACACACCAGACTTAAAAGTCAATAATTTAAATTTTTGGTTTTCGAAATATTTTCTCAGTTCCATAGTTTCCCATCAATGGAAAGTTTACAATGCTTCCATTGATTCATCACTCACTCCCCTTCTGCTAGGAGCCTTCTCTCGATTTCATTAGATTCATGTTGGGTAGGAAAAAATGTTTCAGAAGAAGATGGATGGTCTCTCATCCTAGCGACGAACAAGCCTGGCTTTGAAGCACACATACAACAGAAGTATGGTGTTTTTTACCATCTTTCAGTCAGACCCCAAAGGCTTGTTCCAGCAGAGAAAGACTGTCTTTATCACTGCCAAACTCTGAGACTTCAGGCCAGTTTTTTTTATATGTTCTTAACCCAGGTTTATTCATCATTAGAAGTTAGAAGAGACTGCACTGCCTAATTCACAAGTTTGAAGAGACTTAAAGAGAAAGCAGGAAAGTGCCTGTTTCAGAGAGAGAGAGAGAGAGAGAGAGAGAGAGAGAGAGAGAGAGAGAGAGAGGAGAGAGAAAAGAGTCAGAGAGAGATGAAAAGAGATAGTCAGAGAGAGAGAGACCACATAACCACGAGAAATGATTATAGTATTTTCATTTGAATTAGTAGTCTTATCTCCATCTAGTAACTGTTACTTATTTTCTTTGGGTTGTTGATATTGCAATATTGCTAAGAGGAAGATGGCTTAGAACAAGGTGGGTGTACCTATATGTAAAGAAGATTTATAGTATTCCTTGATTTCCTGATGGTAATAAGTACAGTCTTGACAGGTGTGGTTTTCCTAGTGGCATCTTTATATGACTTGACTGAATCCTTTACCAAGATTTATATCTACTTGAGCAGGCTCCCCGAACCACAATCATCATTCCCATAAATCTCCAGCACATTTGCAATGACAGTAGTCACATCTCCGGCCTCCCAAGGGAACTGCACAAGGGCCTCTTAGTTGATGTGTGTGTGTGTGTGTGTGTGTGTGTGTGTGTGTGTGTGTGTGTGTGTGATTCACAAAGATTTCTTTGAGTTTTGCTGTGTTTGTGGGGAGACTTGAAGTTTGGGTGGAAAAAATGAATAAATACTAAATTAAGGTCAATCCCAGTGCAAATTCTGTTAAAAGCCAGATGGCTTTTCATGATGATTCTTGGCTCAGTGGAGACTGGGAAAAAGTCATGGAGGGGAGGGGGATATGACTACTACTTCTCCTCTTTTCCTAAGACTTAGAGTCCCTAATGCCAAATTAAAAGATCAAAGTCATCCAGCACTTCTGTGTGAAGGTCATAGCCCCAGAAGTAAATACTGAACCAAGTAAACCTTTCCACTGTGTGAAGACATAAGGGGTAAACCAGTAACACACTCCAACTTGGGCCTGTGCTTCAGAGAAAGCACAAATGGATTTTGACTTTCATGACAGCAAGGTGAGTCCAGAGAGTCAGTTGAGGTATTTCTTCCCTTCAGAAAAGTTGTCCCTTTACCTAGGGAATTTATTCAACGCTTGTTAGCAATATAGTCTCATCTAACCTTTCCAGTCTAATTTCAAGCCAGCTCATGCCACATACATTTATTGATGTATCCAGTTACTTAACACCTTAATAAACATATGCATTTTCTTCCTTCCCACCCTGGCACTCTGTTATGTGCTGCTCTATCTACCTGAAGAAGCACATGTCTTTCTTGCCTATTTAGAATATTCTTACTTTTTTTTTTTTTGGTCTGGTCATGGGGCTTGAACTCAGAGTCCGGGTATTTGACCCAAGCTCTTATGCTCACAGCTAATGCTCTATTACTTTGAGCCATAGCAGTACTTCTGGTTTTCCTGTGGTTGTTTGGATATAAGTGTTTCAGGGCCTTCTCTGCCTGGGTTGGCTTCAAACCATGATCCTCAGATGGTCTGAGCATCATGAGTAGCTAGGATTCCAGGCTTGAGCCGCCAGTGCCTCCTCTTTATTTATTTATAAAATTCAGCTTAAACAATGCATTAGTCAGGTTTTATATAATAAAACAACCTCCACACTACCATACTGTGTCTTGTTGTTGGTCCTGGGGCTTGAACTCAGGGCCTGGGCACTGTCTCTGAGGTTCTTTGCTCAAGGCTAGTGTGCTACCATTTAGAGCCACAGTGCCACTTGTGATTTTGGAGTGAATAACTGGAAATAAGAGTCTCATGGGGACTTTTCTGCCTGGGCTGGCTTGAATGATGAGCCTCAGCTCTCAGTCTTCTGAATAGCTAGGATTACAGGCATGAGCTACCAGCACCTGTCTTCATAGTGTTTATTCTTATGTTTACAGGTCTCCTGTTGACTGTCCAGAGGTTCAGACATAGCTTAGTTTATTGACTTTGCTTCCGGTTGGAGACAGCTGTGATTGGTTTATTCTTTGGTTTCTTTTAGGTCCCTGTAAAGGGACAGCAGTCCTGCCGCATGTGTTATTCTGTCTTCAAGAGCGAACCCAAAATTACAAGCAAGGTTTATGTTCCTGCTAGTCTTATAACCACTAACACCCTCTGGCTCAAAGCAAGAGATATGGCCAAGGCCAGTGTTACGGGCTAGCAGGTACATTCTCATTGTGATGTATGTCAGAGATACAATTCTGTCACTGTAAGGCAGATGAGGACAATGATTTAATCCAATATCAATACCCTTTTCTCAGCCCTCCTAGGCAGTATTAGTAATTCCTTCTTTAGTGCTTTTAAAGATATTTGATCATGGGTTCCATATTAACTTGCCCTTCTTTTAATAAAATTTGCCTCTTCCAAATGTGGCAAATTTTAGAGCTTTTCCTAATTATTTTTCATCAGTAAAAAGCATGGTATGTTGCTTATGACAAAAGATCAATATGTTTGTTTGAATACTTATCCATACAGAGTTCACTCTTTTGAGGTAATACAACTGCTCCTTCACATGATAGGTTTATATTCTGAAATAATATATAGTGAATTGAATGTATTCTAAAACAAAAATACATTTCATCCTAGTTTCACAGGAGGCTACTCTGGGCGGGGGGCGGGGGGGGCGGGAAGAAGGAGGGGGGAGTGAGAATCTTTTTCGACACACAGGTCAGAATGGTAGTGTGTCCTTATATTACCAGCTTGTAGAGTTATGTAAATAGGAGATCCTAGTGTGACCAGCCTGAGGCAAAAAGAGTGGGGAGAACAGGGGGAGGAAGAGGAGGAGGAGAGGATGAGATCTTGAATTCAAACACCAGTACCTTCAACTGTCTTTTTATTTTCATTCAACAAGACTTGATCTACTGCACATTATAGTATAGTCTAGGTTGAATGTACTCCAAAACTCTCTCAGTATCCTATGGTTGACTCAAGATCATGTGACCCAAACCTACTTTACAATTCCTTGTTGAATCATTCATGTATTTTATTGATCTACATCTAAGACAGCTGGTATCATCATGCGGTTGCTGTTGTTTGCTCTGCTGTCCGCACTGCTGTCTGCAAGCTGTGGCTTGGCCCAGCTGCCCCACATCAAGAGAGAGCATTGTACCATCTATCTCTAGCTCTGGATGAGATGGAAATTCAAAATGCAGGCTCTAAAACATGTATGTTGCTGTGGTGCAGCTTTAAATCCAGAAATTGATCAAGTCAAACCATTTTAAGTCAGAGGCACTCTATAAAAGAGAAACTCTGCGTGAAACACCTCATGCTGCGCTAACTTTTTCTTTATTCAGTGGGGGCCCTGATTTTAGAAACAATTAAGCCCATAAGTTTCAAGGTCATTTCAGGTGACATTGGCTTGCATTATTTTTCAAGCTTCTGAAAACATTAAGTTGTTGCTTATCCTGTTTCCTAGGCTTATTAAGGTATGTGTTTCTGGCTGTGAGTGTGGTAGTTTGAAGACTAATTTTTATACCTCATGCGCAAGTCCATGAAATATAATATTCACAGGTTTGTTTTAAGCGATGAGAAATGTTAGCATGAAATGAGAATCTTCTTTTTCCCCACTATGGCAAATTGAAGCAAATTAGCAGTGACAGAAAATGCCATTTTCACCAGCAAAACCCTTTATCTCTTTTGCCAACAATTTCCTAAGATTTTGGAGTTTAAACTGATTTTTGTGTTTTATAGTGGGAAGAGGGTGGGTAAATACATTTTTTCATCCTTATGTTTTTGTCTTGAGCGGAAAAACAAAAGAAACATTTACATTTCATTTGGAAAGAAAAACCCCAACTTTGACAAAACAATTGAGGAAAAATCATAGGGTGTCTCTTATGTCAATATGAAAGCAAGAACTATGTGTCGTCAATAAATCAAGGGATCTAATTTATGATGGAAATCTGCTTCTAATCCCCCTGAAGAGAGATTGTTGATGGAAGAGACATCAATTCCTGATTGTTGTTTTTTTTTTTTAAAAAAAAAAAGATTGGAAGCTAAAAAACAAAGCATATGCCAAATTAATTAATCCAATGTTGGGAATTACCATTACAATATCTGTTTTGTGAAAGCAACTGTCAGAAGTAATGTTAGAGCAACCAGTGATCTCAATTCAAATTTTTTATAAGAGAAAGGGTTTGCATTCTGAGGAAAGTATTTTTTGCTCATCCTCCCTCACAACACTACCATTTTCCCCATCTAGAAATCGCCACTCACCTATCCTTCTTCGTTCCCCATCAACCTGCCACTGTATGGATTCTTTGATAGGCACTGTCTTTGAGCTTTGCAAATGAGATGTTCTGCTTTTGGACTTTGCTTCTCCTTTCCTTTTTTATTTTCTTCTTTCATGTTTTCCTCTTCCTTCATTTTCTTTCTTTTTTTAAAATTGTTTTATGGCAATTCTTCATGTTTGTATTACCCTTAAGTAATTGTACAGAAAGGTTTCTATTCAACATGTCAATCTATGTGTGTAATGCATCTTGATCAAGATCACCCTTTCCATCTTGCCCCCCCAACTTTCCTAGCCCCACTCATCCCTTCAAGTTCCCAACATATGTTTTCATATATGTCGTGACTTTATTCTCCTAGTTTGCCCCCCAACCCTTTTAGTTCAATTTCATATGACAAATCATATTTTAGTTTCTGGGTATTCATTTTGTTTAACTGTCAGTTGTTTAAAGGAATTACACCATTAGAGTCCTCCTCTGTATATACTTCTCTCTCTCTCTCTCCCTTCCTTCCTTCCTTCCTTCCTTCCTTCCTTCCTTCCTTCCTTCCTTCCTTCCTTCCTTCCTCTCTTTCTTTCCTTCCTTCTCTCTCCTTCCCTCTCGCCCCCTTCCTCTCTCTGTTCCATTTCTTCCTCTCACCCTCTTTCCCTTCTCCCTCTCTCTGGATTCTCCCTCTCTCCCTCCTTCCTTTCTTCCTTCCTTCCAAATCATTTTCCACCTATGCACAACTGCTTTTAATAATTGGGAATGGTGATACACACCTGTAATCCAGCATTGGGAAGACCCTCTCTCAAAATAAGAAAAGAAAGAACCTCACCTACAAACAACTAAGAATAATCTCCTAAAACAAGACAAATAAAATCCTCACAAATGCTTCCAGCCACAGTTCCACCTCTATTGGGTAGATGTACAGGTTCTGCAGATTTTTGCTCCCATGGCATCTCTCTGCACTCAGGGCAAGGCTTCACAAGAGCCTCTCTGCTTGCCAGTGCCCCCAGAGAACTGTATTCCCTAGCCTCACTTGTGGTCAACCCATAGAGTCACTCAGCAAAGCATTTGAATAAAGATCGAGTAACAACTCAAAATACATTATCCTTAGGATGAATTTCATACTGTTTTGTGTGACAACAGTTTAGAAAAGCAGTCTTCAATGCCAGTCAGCTATTGAGCTTTTTCTTCTTCTTCTTCTTTTTTGGTCTTATTTCTCTGTCTTCGGTAAGTTTTCTGTGTTCTATTTACTAACCCCGAAATATAGAATCTGTGCTGTAGCTCTCACTTGCCTCTAGTTTAGCATGGTGAGATTCTCAGTAATTAGTGCTTGTAAAACACCGCAAGGTTCTCAGATGAATTAAAGTGTGAAATCTTATTACAAGCTGTGTATTGCTGAAGTTACAAACAGACGTGGCAAATTACACCATTTCCTAGTCTCTATTGCTTTTAAGGAGCAGGGAGATTCATAATTATCCACAAGTATTGACTGGATTTGCTTCCTGCTATCTTGACTGACAGATTCCTTCTCCTGCTTGCACTTAGCTGGTTTTAGGATAACCAGCAAAGGTTCTGCTACTGAGGAATATGTTTTATTTGTCAGCCTCTGATGTTTGAATCTGTAAAGGAAGCTTTCTGTACCAGCACAAGGAAATCATGGTGCCTATCAGAGATGGAATAGTTTAAAATAACACAGAATCTCTCTAATTGCCATCATTTGCAGTTCCCACCCTGACCCCTCACCTGCAAGGGGAGAGTTGAGTTTTTGCTTCCAGAAAGCAAGTTGCCTTATGAAAACTATAGAACATCCAAAGATTCTGTAAGAGCCACAGAGTCAGGCACTGGTAGCCTGTAATCCTAGCTGCTCAAGAGGCTGAGATCTGAGGATTGGAATTCACAGCCAGCCTGGGTAGGAAAGTCCATGAGACTGATATGCAATTCAGAAAAAAAAATGTAGAAGTGACTCAAGTGGTAGAGCACCAGCCTTCAGTATAAAAACTAAGGGAAGTCTTTGTTTAAGCCTCAAAAGATGACAGAAAAAGTAGCTGTATAGTAAGTTTTGTTATGATACTTGACTAGGAGATGGGTGGCTAGGGGGAGGGGACTCAAAAGAACAAGACATACCTAAAGCCCCTGCATTAATAGATAAGATAACTTAGTAATTGCTTTAATACACTTCAAGCAGGTAAATAATTAATAGTCATACAGGCTTTGCTTTCCCTTTGTGTAAATAAACACATATGTCAACAAATCTGGTAACTGCTTCTTTTGTCAACAAATGGAATTCTTGGAGTTCTGCTGTGTTTCTCTTTTCCCTCCCAGTAGTCATCATTAATATAATAAAACCTCCATTATAAAATCATTAGTGTAAATGCAAATAAGGTCTTGCATTGTTAATGCCCCCACCAGGCCCTTCATCACTTCAAATGTCATGCTGCATTAAGTATAACATCTATTACACAGGATAAAAACATGCAATATAAAAAATATTAAAACTTCCCCCAAGCTGTTATCTAGAGCAGAAGGGCTTTAAAAATTGATTTCGTTTTTTTTTTTTTTTTAGCTTTGAACATATTGGAAGCTAAAGACCTCATTAATTTATTAGTAAATGCCTTGGATCCCGTAAAGACCTTTGGCTTTCTCTTATTGTCCTAGTTATGTCTCCCAACCCTCATCCATTCACTCCAGTCGCCTTTCTAAAAGTTTTCTTCACTTAATGATAACTATTTGGAGGGACCTTTTAAAGACTATTTCATTCATTAATGTCACATTTATTCATTTATTCATTTATTTTTGTGTTGCTCCTAGGGCTGGAAATCAGGGCCTGCACAGTGTCCTTTAGCATTTCTGTTTATGGATGACACTCTACCCTTATGCCAGGGCTCTGCTCTGTTACTGTCTTGCACAGTGTTTGCACGTATACAATTTTAATATGGCAAATTGCTTTTTGCTCAAGGATGGCACTCTACAACTTGAGCCACAGTTCCATTTCCAGCTTTTCAGTGTTAAGTTGGTGGTAAGACTCTTAAAGTGCCCTGGCTGGCTTTGAACTTTGATCTTCATATCCTCCTGAGTAGCTACATGTGAACCATAGGTATCTGGCTACTTTTCAGAATATATTGAGGACATTAAAATGTTTAGCCTTTAAAACATAATTCACATTTGTTATTTTGAGTATGTTTTTATCTGAGCACTGTAAATTATTACAAAACGGGTGGTCAGAACTATGGAAGTGTATTATCTTTCAGCTCTGGAGGCTGGAAATCCAAAATAAAGATGTTGGCAGGAATGCGGTCTCTTGGAAAGCCATGGGGGAGAACCTTTTCTCTTCCATCTCCTGTGGATTCCAAGCAAAGCTCAGCTTCTGACTGTCCCATTTCAGCCAGTCTCTTCCTGAACATCACTCTATGTTCTCCCCTTACTGAAAGGAAATTTGACCCAGAAGAACCACAGACCATAGACAAAGTCACGTAGAGCAAAGAGTTTATTGCCAGCAGGACCGGCAAGGCCAAGTTCCCACAGAGGAGAGGAAAATGGCACCTGAACTCTCTTTTAGGGGGTCTTTATGCCCTCATGCAACTAAGGTGGGAGGTGCTCCACCTGCCCCTCAGGTAGCCAGGGGCGGAGTCGTATTGCCAAGGGCAGAGCTTATGGGCCTGGGGACATCTATAAGCTTACATTCCCCCCTTTGTTGTTTATTATGGGCAGTACCAGGCAAAGGGGTATGGGCGAAGGTCTTTTCTTCTGGATCTACTTCCTGCTGAAAGGGGGCGAGGTAGTCAGAAAGGGGAAAAAAGGAGACCCAGTACTGTCCAAGTTGGCTGAGGTCATACAGGTGTTATTCGTCTGCTGTGGGATCCTCTGGGTCCTCAGTGACTGGAGGGAGGCTAGGTCCCAACTTTATCCGTAGAGACAGGGGTCCAGTTGGCAGGTGTACGAGGGTGGTTCAGATGGGTGTCGTTTGATGTTGTGGATATGGATCCAGTGTGGATGTCCCTGACCCTGTACAGCTGTAGGGGTAGAGAGAGTTACTGGATAAGGCCCATCCCACTTAGCAGAAAGCTTGGTGGAACTTGATGTCTGTGGCAGGTAGTTCTTTGAAATGTACACCAGGTCCCCAGCCTTAGTGGAGGGCTTGGAAGATGAGGAGGGCCTGGGGCTGCATTGGTTAGCATACTTCCAAAGGAAAGTTCGCAGGTGCTGAAGGAGGGAAGACAGCATTGCGGGGGGGAAGGGGGGAATCTGAGGCTTGGAACAGGAGGGGCAAAGGTGGGCGGCCATACATCACCTCAAAAGGACTTAGTATCAAAGGCCTTCTAGGTAGAACCCGCAGGCGGAGAAGGGCCAGGGCTAGGAGCTTTAACCAGTCTAGGTGTAACTCAAGGGACAGCTTGGTTAAAATCTGTTTGAGGGACCGGTTGGCACGTTCTACCTTCCCTGAGGACTGAGGGTGGTAGGGAATATGGAAGTGCCAGGAGATATTTAGAGACTTGACTAGGAGCTGGGTTACAGAGAAGAAGAATTCCAGGCCGTTGTCCATCTGGATGGAGGCTGGAAGGCCAAAGTGGGGAATTATTTCCTGTAAAGGAAGCTGAGACACAGAGGAGGCTCTTTTGTTTGTGGTGGGAAATGCCTCTATCCATCCTGTGAAAGTGTCTACAAGAACCAGCAAGTACTTGTATTTGCGGATTGTTGGCATGTAGGTAAAATCAATTTGCCAATCCACCCCTGGGAGGTTGCCTGCAGCCTGATGGGTTGGAAAAGGAGGTCGGCGCACATTGGTGTTGGGGTTCACCTTTTGGCACACCTTACAGGTTTGTGAAAGCTGTGTGAGAAATTGCATATTGGTCGGGGTTAGAGGGAGGCTCTGCTTAAGTAACTCCCTTATGGAGCCTGTGTGAGGATGAAAAAGACAGTGTAAGTGTTTAAGAATGTCCTGTCTGGTGGGAGAGGTAGAACATTCTGTCATCGGTAGTACTAGTGCCCATTGTTTTGAGGACATAGCATCCCGCCTGGCAGTTTCATCAGCCAGGTTGTTTCCTTCAGCTATAAAGGAGTTCATCTGACCTGTGGGCTCTGCAGTGGACTATGCCAATGGCTGAGGGCAGAAAGGAGGCTTCTAAAAGCTTGTTAATGTAGGGGCCATTTATGACTGGGGTCCCCTTGGTTGTCAGAAGCCCGCGTTCTTTCCAGATGGCTGCGTGAGAAAGGACAGTATAGAAGGCATACTTAGAGTCTGTATATACTGTCAGAGAGTGGCCTGCAGCCAGGTGAAAGGCCCATGTTAGGGCTACTAGCTCAGCCTGTTGATTGGTGGTCTGGAGAGGCAGGGGACCAGACTCCACAACACCAGAGATTGACACCACAGCATACCCAGCCACCCATGAACCTTTCCAGAAGAGGGAGCTGCCATCTGTAAACCAAGTAAAATGGGAGTCTTTCAGTGGTCCTTCACTGATGTGGGTTGGATGAGGCAGCAGGTCCTCTAAGGTTTCCACACAGGAGTATAGTGGTGAGGTTTCCATATCTGGAATGGGTAGTAGGGTGGAGGGGTTTAGTTGGGGGCAGGTTTGGGAGGTTAGGGTCGGGTCCTCTATCAGGGACACCTGTAGAGAGAGAATAGAGGGAGACATTGTATGTAGCCCCTTGTAGGTTAGCAGCTCAGAAAGGTGATGGTGGGAAAGAATAGTGAGAGCTGTGCCAAAGGTAAGTTTCTTTGATTCTTGTATTAAGACAGAGGAGGCAGCCAGGGTGCAGAGGCAAGGGGCCCATCCCCTAATAGTCAGATCCAGACGTTTCGATAGGTAGGCAACCGGCACAAATGAAGGTCTGCTCTGTTGGCCTAGAACACCCAATGCAAAGCCTTGATTTTCAGTTACATACAGAAGGAATGGGTGTGTAAGATCTGGCAACCTGAGGGCAGGGGTCTGTGACAGGGCCCATGGAGCCTCCTGAAAGGGGAGATGAGAGAGGAGGGAGATAAAAGGGGTTCCTCCGGTGATCCTCTGGCTGCTTCATATAAGGGGTGAGCCAAGATAGAGTAGTTAGGGATCCAGGCCCTGCGATAGCCAGCCAAGCCCAGAAAGGCGCGAAGCTCAGACTTAGTGGAGGGAGTAGGGTAGTTAGCAATCAACTACTTTCTGGGGGTTGTAATGGCCTTGTGTGTGGGAGTAAGTTGAACTCCCAGGTAGGTCACAGACTGCTCCACAGCCTGCACCTCACTGGGTGAGACCTGGTATCCCCTGGAGGCCAGAAAGTTAAGGAGTGTTACAGTATGATTGTAACACAATAGTTTGGTGGGGCTGCAAAGGAGAAGATCATCCACATATTGTATAAGGGTGGATGGGCTTAACTTCAAGTCTTCTAAGTCTCTTGCTAAGGATTGGCTAAACAAATGGGGACTGTCCTGGAACCCCTGTGGCAGCACAGTCCAGGTGAGCTGCACTGAGGTTTGGGTGACAGGGTCAGTCCACGTAAATGCAAAGAGGTCCTGGAAAGAGGGGGATATGGGGATAGTAAAGAAAGCATCTTTTAAATCTAATACTGAATAAAAGGTAACCATTGGGGGGATTGTAGAAAGTAACATGTAAGGGTTAGGCACAATGGGGTGTAAGGGAATAACAGCAGTGTTTATAAGGCGGAGGTCCTGCACCAGGCAGAATGAGCTGTTAGGCTTGGCCACCACTAAGATAGGTGTATTATAAGGGGAATTAGCAGGGCATAATAACCCCTTCCTTAGTAGTTCTTGGATAATTGGCTGTAGCCCCAAGAGGCTGCGGCAGGAGAGCAGATACTGGGGTTGCGAAGGGAAGTGTCTGGGGTCCCTCAGAGAGATGTGAATGGGGGGGTGGTGATTGGCAACAGGAGGGTTGTGGGTGTCCCACACTGTGGGACTTTGGAGGTGGGGAAAGGGAACCCTGAGGAGTCTCCAGGCGAGTCCACTAAAGCCATCAATAGAGAAATTATAGGGGAGGCCGAATTATTATCCTGTTCTGTCATTTGGGAGGGGGTATAAGGTAATGGAGGCCCCAAATCTGGCCATAAGGTCTCTACCCAGTAACGGGATTGGGCAATGGGGGATAACAAGGAAGGAGTGGTAAAAGGTCACTCCTGAAAAAAGGCAAATAATAGGGGGTGTCTTTTGGGGCTTGTAAGTTTTACCTTCCACCCTGACTATGGAGGTTTCAGCTGGGTAGGTTTGTCCTTGAAACTCAGTGAGCACCAAATATGAAGCACCTGTGTCCACCAGAAATGAGGTCATCCTACCTGCAACCGTGATCACTTCCCTGGGCTCCTGTGTGGTGATGGGAGTGGTCGGGTCCAGGAGTCCAGGGCCCCTTCAGTCTTCTTCTGCAGCCAGTGCCAGAATATTGGAAGGGGGCACTGGAGCATGGGTGGATGGCCGTTGTCCCTGAGAGGATAATGGACAGTCCACAGCCCAGTGCCCTAAATTTCCACACCGGAGGCATGGCCCGGTTGGCTTCCGTGGCTGCGGGCAGTCTGTGCCCTATGGCCTCACTGGCCACATCGGTAGCATGGTTTCCTTAGGGGGCAGAATCCCTTCCAGTGCTCCCTTTTTCCACATCCATAACAGGACCCAGGTAGACCCCATTGAGAAGGGGCTGGTTGCCAGGCCTGGAGGCTGGTGGATCTTTGCTAGCATTTGGTACTTTAGTTTCTGGGCTTTTTCCTCCTGCCATGGTACACCTTAAAGGCCACCTCCATAGCCTGACCCGTGGGTGTTAGGGGCCCCTTTTCTAGTGCTTTTAGCTTGGCTCAAATATCTGGGGCTGCTTGCTTAATGAAATGGGTCATTAAGCAGCATTGTCCATCAACAGACTCGGGGTCTAAGTTAGTATATTGGAGGAGAGTCTGACATAATCTAGCCCAAAAGGCTGATGGGTTCTCATCTCTATCCTGTATTACCTCAGTCATTTTGTCATAATTAATGGCTTTGCGGCCTGTCTGTTTGAGACCCTCCATCACGCTGGTAATAAAACAATTCCGGCTTTGGCGACCCTCCTGGGAATTGTAGTCCCAGTGGGGTTCCTGGTCCTGCACAGCTCAGTCCCAATTGGGTGATCTGGGGTGGTTTGGTGGGCCTCGTTCGCATAGTGGCAGGCTTTTTCCCAAACCTCCCTCTGTTCCCCTGGCATTAGTGTGCCGTTCAAGATTACATACACATCATGCCATGTTACCTCTTATGATTGGAGCACACACCGTAGTTCCTTGATGTAACTAGTGGGATTGGTGGAAAAAGATGTCCCCTGGCCCATAAGCTCTTCAGGGTCAATGTCGGACTCAAGTTTTAGAACTTTTAGGTTGTCTAGGAGACAGCCCAGGGGAGAGTCCTGAGGAATGTTAGATTGTGCCCCTCTCATGGTAAGTGATTAGCGGAGCTGAGGAGTCAATACCAAGCGTCCTCAGTATTACTCTGGTCAGCTGAAATGTGAGAGACAATCAGCGGTGGAACCGTCACCCTAATCACTGTGTCTCGGACCGAGCGTGGAGTGTGGCCCTATGGCCCTATGTTATGGTCATTGAGTGGGGCTCGGAACTTGGCGCCAAGATTTTCGGTGTGGCCCAGAAGCCACGGCCCTGTGGCCCTACGGTAAATCGGAAAATCGGATTCGAGCCCTTGTTTAGAAAATCACCCTGGTGTGAGGGCAAATTTGCCGCTGTTGGATGTAGGGAAGTGTTAGCTCAGGAGGAGACCAGCTTGGCAGTCTTCTGGGTTGGTTAGGAATTCGGGCTAGGTCCCAGTGGCAGCTTGGCCCCCCCCCCCAAAAAAAAATGGGAGAGCTAATCTGCTGGGGAACCTATCCCGAGTTCGGCACCAATGAAAGGAAAATTGTCCCAGAAGAACCACAGACCATAGACAAAGTCACGTAGAGCAAAGAGTTTATTGCCAGCAGGACCGGCAAGGCCAAGTTCCCACAGAGGAGAGGAAAATGGCACCTGAACTCTCTTTTGGGGGGTCTTTATACCCTCATGCAACTAAGGTGGGAGGTGCTCCACCTGCCCCTCAGGTAGCTAGGGGCGGAGTCGCATTGCCAAGGGCAGAGCTTATGGGCCGGGGGACATCTATAAGCTTACACTTACCTTCCTCTGTCTCCCATGGAGGCACCTGTCTCTGGATTTAGGGTTCACCAAGACAATACACAGGAATCTCATTTTAAGCGACTTTGCAATGATTTGTTCAAAGAGGATCACATTTACAGTTTCTTAGACACAAATATATTCTGTGGTGGGGAGAAACATCATTCACCCATATAAACTCTTAATACTTAAGGAAAAGAGTAACTAACATGCTGCTTTATGGAAGAAAGGTCATCAGGCTACATCAGATGAGCTTACTCTCACCTCTGTCTGTGATGTGTAAGGCGAAAGAAGTTCAAAGACTAGAAGGCATTTATCTAATATCCCCAAACCTAGTAAACAAGACTACTAGGTAGGAACTTTGCTCAGGAATCCTTCTCATGCCTGGTGTTTGGGAGGCAGAGAGACTAATTGTATAGTTAATATCATTTACTGTGTTGGTAAGACAATTAGGCATCCCTAGCAAGGTTAATTCTTGCTTTCCAGGTGTTTTCGGTTTAGCAGGAGGAGGAAATATTATGATTAATGTTTCCCCATCTAATGATTTTTTAACACTGAAACTTAGGTAAAGAAACACAGAAGATGCCCTTCAGCTTTATTCCTGTCAAATAAAGGGTGTTAAGTGCATTCTATCCCCACTGCCAGGTCTGTAAATGAAAGGAAATTGAAGGAAAGAATGTCAAAGCAACTTCTAAATTTGTTTTGGCAACAGACACCAGGGCTTTCTAAAGTTCTAGCAAAGGAATACCCTCTTCCTGTTTGATGGAGTGATTCCTAACATATGGTGTTTGCTATTTCCACTGGGATTTCTGAGACTGGAAAGCAGAGAAAGCAGCAGCAGTTTTTTGTTTTTTGGCTTTTTTTTTTCAGACTGTCAAGTTGGCTCAGGTGGGCAAAAGGATTGTTTCCACATCTGGTATAATGTATCTAAAAAACAGAGACCAGAGGAGGGGAGGGGAGGAGGGCCGAGTTGGGGGCAGGGGGCGGAGGGGCAAAGCATTCTTATTAGTTTCTCCTCCATTTGGATCTCAGTAGTGTCACTTGTGGTTTAGTTTAGCATAAAATATTTTGAAGCCATTTCGGGGATTATGTTCCACTAATGAAGGCAAAAACAAATATGCTTGTTTATTCCCTGGGATTGTCTGAAAGCTTGGATGATGGGCCCAGGATTTCCTTTATCCCTCAGTACATTTCAGAGTCTGCCAGGCACATTTCTCATAAAAGTCCATTGCCCCACTTCTTTTCTTTTCTTCTGGTGCTGGTGCTTGAATTCAGTACCTGGGTGCTGTCCCACTTCGTGTTCAAGGCTAGTACTCTACTACTTGAGCCACAGTGCCACTTCTGGCTTTTTCTGAGTGGTTTATTGGAGTCTCAGGAGCTTTCCTGCCAAGGGTGGCTTTGAACTGAGATCTTCAGATCTCCGCTTCCTGAGTAGCTAGGATTATAGGCGTGGGCCATCAGCTCCTGGCTAGTTGCCCTACTTCTGTGTTTGGAACATACTTTGACTGAACAGTATAGACTATTAGGCAGTGCACATGGAACATTCTAGCTTAAAATTTCCAGAAGAAAAGAATTAAGCCTGAATTATCATTTTCCAAGTGTTCTATAAAATGCTAAGAATAAAAATTCTTCATGTTTTTTTCTCCTGATAATTTTATATGGTATTTATGAGGAGAATCCTCAACATTTCTTGAATGCTTTGGGTTTTTTTCCAGCTAGTTTATTTAATATTTTCATCCCACAAAGGATGACTGAGAATGTTCAAATCAAACTATATCCTTGGATTTAGGTTTACTCTGATAATCAAAAGAGATACAATCCTTATTCTTAAGAAAATTGCTTCTGAAAAGAAATAAAAAGACAAGTGAGTAAGTAAGTATAAAAAGGAAGATAATCCAACTGTAGTGATCCAAACTTGTAATATGAGTACTCTAAAGGCTGAAGCAGGTAGATTGAAAGTTTAAGGATACCTTGGGCTATGTAGTTAGTTTGAGGCCATGTTGGGCTTTATGAGGATGAGCTTGTATTTTGTACTGAAAGTGAATAGGTCTTTAAAGTTCTTGCCACAACCTTTTTTACCTTGTTGCCCAGGAAGACTTTTTTTCTTCTTACTGCAATTTGAAAATAGAGCATTATTCCTTAACAGGTCTAATATGTCTATGCATTTGAAAAAGAACCCACCTAAAACAATTACAACAATCAAGCAGACGCGAGCATCCTGCTCGGAGAAATGTGCATGGCCTTGTTGATGAATGCTCTCTGTTTAATTAAAATATATCGATCACGACACATTTGTCTTTATCAGAGAGGTCATGTGTGGTCTTCTGAGGAATTATTGTTTATTGGTTTGAGAAACTAATAGGCAACTTAGAAGAATGCATAGACATTCAGATTTATTTTCTGTCTTCTAGCTCATTACATATTGCTCTTAGTTAAAATATGCTCTCTTGCCTGCTTAAAGATATGCTGGAAGATATGTAGGTTGGAGTAAACACTAATTAGTTCCTGCGACCATCCAGTGAAATGCTTTGGAAGAATCTAATGATTTGCCTTACAAATATCCGCTCTTTAATGGAATGTCTGATGTGAAGTGATTACAGATTTATAAAGGATGTAGACTTGAACCAAAAGTATTTAGTCTCGGGATCAATTCACCCAATGGCACTGGAAAATGTTTTTTAGGGGAATCTGTCCTAAATTAATATGTTTGAAAAGGTCACACTTACTTGCAATTTGTGATTGTACTTAGGGATGTACTTTATTCCTTAAGTGGAAAGTGGCTTATTAAAAAAAGGAAATTATCATTCACTTTTAGAAGTAATTCAGAAAAAAAGGACCTCCCGAACTTATTTTTATGAGCCAATTAGCATCTGGTTTGTGGGCTCAAGTATCAAAGGGAGTCTTCCAAGGACAATAGGTAAGTGACTTAGAATTAACAGAATTTGAGGACATAATGAACCAACATAGAGCTGTTAAACATAAGCCCTTAAGTCACCAATCAATTCTTAGTTTGTGTTCCAAAGCATTATCTGAGAAAATATCCAAAGGTATCAAATACCCTTCTTAAGTAAGGAAATGTTATAAACTGTGAGGGCCATGGATAGCCATATTGACTATGGTTATCTCAGGTGAGGGAGACCCTTAGAAGTCAAACAATGTGTTGCTATGGAAACTTTACTTAGTGTGAGAGATGATCTTTCTCAATAGCCCTGGCAGTTAACTCTCCATCTTGCTTATATGCATCAGTGACATTTTTTCATTTTTGCTTTTGCCAGTTCTGGGCAGTGTCCCTGAGCTTTTCTGGACTCAAGGCTAGTGCTCTACCACTTGAGCCACTGCACCACTTCTAGACATTTCTGAGTAGTTTCTTAGAGATAAGATTCTCAGAGACTTTCCTGCCCTTGGCTGGCTTCAAATTATGATCCTCAGATCTCAGCCTCCTGAGTAGCTAGGATTATAGGTGTATAGGTGTAAGCCACCCGTGCCCACTTTGAAGCCATAGAGCCATTTCTTTACTATGCTTATTTCAGTGATATCCCAAAGCTATAGAACCAATTTTGTGTGTGTGTGTGTGTGTGTGTGTGTGTGTGTGTGTGTGTGTAGTATATGTAGCCTCAGACTTACTATATAAGACAATAGAAATCTCAAAACTTTTGATTTTCCAAAAGATAAAGGTAAACATCTGGAAAAGCCCGCTCTTCCTCCTTCTTGTATATCTGCTTCATTTTTACATGGCAACTAAGGCAGCTGGCTTGCCACAATCAGGAAACATACCGGAGAAAATGACCAAAGTTGTTGTCATGGAGTTTCTTCCTAAAAGATTGTCAGCTGATAGTACCACAACTGCCACAACTACCTATCTCTAAACATGTGTGATCAGTGTTTATTATCCTATTTATTTAAGCCTCATGTTAGATTTCCTGTAACTTGTAGCAGGAAGTATTCTTAAAAGTTGCAAACAGAATGAGCAACAGTGTGATTAGTTTTGGCAATCCAAATACCAGGCCTTAGTGGAAATAGAGGTAACTAGATAACTGATATTAATACACTAAATAGTTACATATTATTTTTTTCCAACTCAACAGGAAATGGAAAAAAGCTAATACTACATGGGCGTTGAAGGAAGGAAGGCCAGGAATAGGAAGGAGGTTAATATGGAAGAGTTGAGATTTACGATGTTTCTTGAGAAAATAGATTTTCAGATGTTCTTTTCCTATGAAATATCATAAAGAATTACAAATAGAATGCCTGTTTTTATAGTAAATTCTTGTACATTTCATCTCTTAATTTCTAGATAGGTTGGAGCATTGTAGCTTTTCAGCATCAAGTGAGGCTGAATTTGATTTCGGATTCCATGATGTGTTGGGAAATGCACAGCAAATTATTTATCTTCTCTGAGCTTTCAGCACTTTGCAGTTCTTTTCAGGCCAGAAGATGAACTGTGTAGCTCTCTTACTCATGATGTGAGGTTAACTGAGCTTCATTTAGCAGAATGTCTATCATTCTGTAAATATTATACATATGCAGGTGGTGTCCATTATGAAAGCCTAGAGGTTGTGAGTGACCGGCAGGTCTGCTATTGCCTAAGCAGGTGGTAATGGGATGTTTGCCTTGTCTGTACCCTGGTCGGAGTCAGTAAGTGCCTCTGGCCCCTATCTTCTACTTTTCAAGATTTGTGGCATTCTCAAGTTAGAAGGATGAATGAAAAGAGTGTTAAGACTAAAAAACGGGCTGGGAATATGGCCTAGTTGCAAGTGTGCTTGGCTCGTATACATGAAGCCCTGGGTTCGTTTCCTCAGTACCCCATACACAGGAAAGGCCAGAAGTGGTGCTGGGGCTCAAGTGGTAGAGTGCTAGCCTTGAGCAAAAAAGAAGCAAGGGACAGTGAGTTCAGGCCCTGAGTTCAAGCCCCAGGACTGGCAAAAAAGATTAAAAAATAATACACATATGTATGCTTTATTCCATTTTCCCAAGATAAATTTGATGTTTATTAATTGTCAGAGTTTCACTAACTCCTCCTGCTCCTCCTCCTCCTTCTCTTTTGTCTTCTTCAAGTTTCTTCATCCTGTTTACTAAATGTGTTTTATGAAATCATAACTTCTGGACCATTTGGGGAACAGTCATAAAAGAGATATGGTTCCCTACCTCGATTGGAATTGACAGACACGAAGAAACATAAGAGAGTTACAATAATGACTTTAGTATAAGTAAAGATAAACAATATATGCTTGCCACCAAGGAAGTGCTGAATGAAACCAGAGGGAAGAATTGATACTGGCAGGGCTGTTTGTAGAAAAGTTTGCAAAGTTGGTAATCGCAATAGAATTATGCACAGTGATTAGGGTTTCAGTATGTGCACACATAGAACTGAAAAATAGCTGTTTCAAATAGATGAGAAGACGAGAAAAATAATGAGACGCTATTCAATACAAAAGTGGAAATTAATATTCTCCCTTGAGGCTTTGGAA
Organism: Perognathus longimembris pacificus; assembly: GCF_023159225.1. NCBI lineage: Eukaryota > Metazoa > Chordata > Mammalia > Rodentia > Heteromyidae > Perognathus > Perognathus longimembris. Next base: position 31,258,369 of record NC_063177.1, read on the forward strand.
AACCTTATCTTGTATGTGGAGAACAGGTGTACACCCCTCAACCTATCTAAGGACTTTCCCAAGTAGATGAATGTTTCAAAGGCTGTAATGGATACAAATTCATCTCTTTTTCCTAGTCAGATTTTTTCCCCCATTGAAATTTGCCATTGTAAAACCAGAGAAAGTTGATGAGGCCATTTAGCTCATTGAATAATCTGTCTAAAATGTAGACACTGAGGACACATTTGTGGAAAATTCAAAAGGAAAATATTTAATGAAGGCAAATTATTTTGAGATGAAGTCTTTATATTTGGGGGAGGAAAGTTTCTAGTATTGAGCTTGACTCTGTCTCAACATGAATTCACTTCTAGGCATTATCTGGAAAGTCAGAGTCATAATTTCATATTGCTAAAAATTCTTACAGCTACTCTTTTCTTCAGGGGTAGTTATTAACTTATTGGCTAGTATATCATACATAAGACATTGTTGTGAAATGAATAATTTAACAAAGCATCCTCAAGAATCTCAACCATCAAGAAAAAGAACAACCCTAAAACAACACTCTTAGGTTTTCAAGTGTGAAAAGTGTTAGGATACACTTTCTTTCTTTCTTTATCTTTCTTGGGTATGAGGAGGGACTATATACTGAAGTATCTTCAAAAGTGTCTTGCAAATGAAAAAGTGAGCAAATGAAGTTTACTCCTGAAATCCAACTACCTAGGAAGCATACATTGCGAGGATTGAGGGTTGAGGCTAGGACAGGCTAAATGTTCAAATTCCATCTCAACCAATGAAAAGCTGGAAACATGGGTATGCCCTGTATCTAAGCTATATGAGAAGCATAGATCGAGGCATCTCTGAGCCATCCCATGTTTAAGCTGAGACTTGATGCACCTAACGAGAAGTGCCACTTTACAGATGCTACCACAGTAATCTCATATTTTTGTCTTCACCATTTTTATCTGTGGCAAATATTTCCAAGCAGAAAATCACCAATATAGAGTGGTCACAATGTACTTATTACTGAATGCTCAGAAAAGGAAGGGGAACATTGGGGCCAGGAGGCTATCGATTCAAATCCTAGGTTTAACATGAGTTCTGCAACTGACTTGTCTGAGCTTGAGTTTCATCAGCAGTAGATTTGTAGACTTGAGACTGTAATATTGTGGTGTACATTTCTCATAAGCAATGGCATTCTCCAACATGACTACCACATAGCCATTCAAAGCAAAATTTTAGCATTGGTAAACTCTTGAGTTTTATCCAACTATAACAATAGGACACTTTAGTTCCATGGTATTTTTCAAAATCATATGTTCCATGCCCTTTGGAGTTAACTTCCAAGCTTTTTTTGACTTTACTGTTCTTGACATTCATGAAGTGCCAGGTCAGGTATTTTGTAATCTGGCCCTCAGTCTGGGTTAGGTTTTCTGGTGAAGTGAAGTATATATGCTTCCCTTGGCCGCCCCCCAGCCCTGTGAACTCAGGCCTCACTCTGCTTGGTGAGGAGTCCAAGGGGCTCCTTTCCTCACCTGTTCACACTCTGACTTCTAATGCCAAGTCATTCTGAGTGGATACCTTCCTCACCCTCCTTGATCAGGCCAGGTAACACTAGATCCATGTTCCTTGCACTCCCTGGTTAGGACCACTGTGCTTCTCATTGTCAGTGAACACGTATTTTGCTAATTCTACATGCAAAGTTTAGAATTCAATGTTTTGTGGGAGAAAGAAGAGAAATGTTCAAGAATGGAAAAGAGGAATGTTGTTAGTGTTTTGAATATCAATCCAGAATGTTGCAGAATTCTTCAAGAATTCTAATAATACACAAGTTAATAAAGAGATACTAAGAAGCTCAATACAGAGTTATCTTTATACACTCTACAAATAGAGACGATCAGCATGCAGTATGCTACTCAGAAGGCTGTAAAATCAGAATGATGGTTACCATACTCTGCCTCTTCTTGGAAGGAAGACTATATAAAAATATTGCTCTATACTGGTCCAAATTGGATGGCTTAGGGCATGGAACATATTTGTCTCCATACCAAATTCTCCAGATGTTCCTCTAAATTCTTTTTTATCAACAAATAACTTCATTATTTCATTTTTTAATCTTATTTTGGGGCATGTTCAACTGCCTAACTTCAGTAGTTCTATCTCATCTCATGTGGTTTTATACATACAGAATAACAGACAGCACAAGTAGAAGCCATTTTCCTTCGTTTGTCCTTACTTTTAGTGGTACTGGGGATTGAACTCAGGACCTTAGCAGTGTAACACTTGAACTGCATCCTGGTCCCAGTACAGCACAACTTGTGTGTATACACAGTAGAACATGTTGACTGATGATCAATATGTCAGTGCTGTTTCATGCTACACAGGGCTTTCTGACCCTGGAGCACTCTTCCTGGAGTGCCTTTTTCTTCTGTATAGTACGTTCCAAGTTAGAAACTTCTAGTAAGCCTTGTTATTGACCTTCTTGTTTTAGAGCCTGACATTGAATAAATTGTCTAGCTCTGGATGTTCCTCAAACTGGCATGAGAATAAAGTTAAATATGTTATTGCATGCGTTTTCAGTAATAGCCCCAACTTTCTTTGGTCCTGGCTGACCTACATTATGCTTCAGCACAGAGATGAGAAAGGTAGAGGTGGGAGTCAGACAGATAGAAGAGCCCAGCTATTCACCTTTCTTTTCTGCAAGGTTAACTGTGTTCTCGTTTGCAGAGTGAAGAAAGAGAGACCCGATTTTGTCTCTCATTTGGCTGGATTTGGAGTGTGAGTTGCATTACTGGATTTTGTGAGAGTTTAATCATCTCCATGGTAACAGAGTTCTATCTGCGAAGGTGATTCCACTATTGGATCAAAAAAGACATGCAGAGCTTTTATTTATTTATTGTAAGGTGACAGATCCTTCTTCTATCATTCCATACCAACAGCAAATACAAGGTAAAATGCAAAAGTCAGCCATCAGGGACAGACCTTAAAACCCCATGTTCTCTTTTGTTAGTCAGACCCGGTCTGAAAGTCCTTCTCTTTCAAGCTTTAATTTTGAAGCTTTTTTTTCTTCTCACTTTCTGAAGTGGTAAATGACTGTCTTCTATTTCTATCAGACTGACACCATCAGTCAGCCTTCAGATCCCAAACATGTTTGCAAACCATCTGTTACATTTACTAACAGAGTGAAACAAAATAGCTGGCACTTGACAGGGCTCTTGATATTAGCTTTGAAGCCTGGTGAATTTGCTTGAATCTGCTGGTATGCTACAACCAACTCTCCATATTCCAAAATCTTGCACAGTACCTCCACCTCTCCCACATTCCATCATTAGGATGCAGAAGGCAATCTGCAACCATTGCATCGCCTTTAACATGGACGGGTGTATTACTCCTGGGAAAAGGGGACTGGCTTTGTAAATGTATTATTATATTCATCTCGAACATCAACATGCAATTATTCAAATTCACCCTCTGTTGCTTGTGCACTTGAGCTGTGCTATTTGCCAGAGATCCATAAAGTGATGTCAGATGAATAGAATTAGAGAACCAGAGGGTAAACAGCATTTAGCAATAATTTGGGGGTAGATGATACTCTGTGTTTAGTTAATGGGCTCTCCAGAGTATGGTAGAAAATATTGTTCTGGTTGGAAAGAGATGAGCTATTGGGCAAAGCTTTACCTCATTTTATGACTGTATCTTTGCCAGAATGTCCCATAGAGTAAAGCATGGGATGAATTCATCATTGCACAGAGCAGCCGTAAATTGTGATGGTTGCCAAACTCATACATTTATATGGTGCTTTACTGTTTATCAATGATTCTGTTTACATTGCCATATTGACATCCTCCAACAAACCTGGGAGTCAGAGAGCAATTCCATCTACTCTCTATGGATAAGCATCTAGATTTAGACAAGTGATAGATTTGACTTAGAATCTCAAGTAAATAATAAGAGGAAAGCTTGAGTAACCAACCATCCTGCTTCCCCTCCCCCCCACCACTTTGGAATTGAAAGAGATTCTTGAGACTTGAGAATTTTAATTTTAAAAGTAAGACCAAATTGCTGCGTACTAGGGCCAAAGAGCTGGGTACGAGGGCGGCAAGAGTCTATTCCTCACTGATAGTCAGGAGACTGAGATGGGGAAGATCTTGGTTCAAAGGTAGCCTGGACAGAAATTACCTAACTTTATTTCCAAAATGACCAGCAAAATGTAGAGCTAGAAGTGTGGCTCAAGGTGCTAAATACCAAGCAAACAAGAAAAGTTGAGTAAGCATGTGGCCCTACACTCAAATCCTAACACTGCCACATTAAAAAAAAAAGTAGGACAGAGGTATTTCCTGGGACATAAGTCTTTCAGGAAAAGCCAGGATAAACTAGGGACAATGTGATAATTTTAGTTGGAGGAACTTGAAACAAACAATTATGATTTAAATCGTCTTTCTTTAATACTTCAAGATTTCTCTGACAACATCTCTCAGCTTGGGAAACTGAGGCTTACAAAGTTGAAATGTCTTGCCATGGGTTTCTGAGGCTGATGTGGTGTGTAGAGAGCAAACAGACATTCATCCTCAGTGTCTTCGATTATTCTCCCTTCACACAGGACCACAGGAGAAATGCCCAGAGGAACATGGAACCTAAAGTGAAACTCAGTAATTCATCAGGGGAAAAAAAGAAGCAATTTGTAATGTGCAGCTCTCATTTGGAAACAAAGCACATTGATTACATAGAGCTAAAGTCTCAATGAAATATGTGTGCTGCTGTAAGGCCATCCATAGTGATGGTTCACACTGTGAACAACACATAACTCCAGCATCAGCCTGGTGTCCTCGCTCTCATTTTTTTTTTATTGTTCTGTGTACTTTAGGTAACAGAAACCACGCATCCCGTACATTATAGTCCATTAGGATGTCATGCTAGCTCAAGGTGAGGATCAGGAAACAGAGAAGACTGGCTTTGCCGAAGGGTATGGTGCTTGGAAAGTTGCATGTCAAAAAGATTTCTGAACCCTACTAACTTTACCCAGAGGCACCCTCTGCTGACAATAGAAAGGTCAAGGAACCAGTCTTTGCCAAACAAATTAGCTTGCAGTGTCTTTGACTTCATTGGTGATGTTGATGTGTTGGGGATGTGTTCTGCCAGAAAGTTATTTCTGACTTGTAAAACATGATTTTTTCATTTTTCAAAACAAAATCCCAGCTAATCTATATAGACTATGTGATGAGACAAGGGATATTAAATAGAAGTCTCCTCAGCAAAGAATTCTTTTTTTTTCCATTCTGTTCTTTAAGCCCAATGTAAATCTCAGTAAATGTATACAAAATTGGCACTCTGAAATCTATGAAATGTTGAAGCGAAAACTGAAGTCTAAATGTACTTGTAAAGAGGATTACATTTTATGACATATGTCAGTATAAAAACACACAATTCCATTACTATCACATTTATAAAGGATAAGATTATGAATAAAGAGCAGATCAGTGCTTGTTAGAGTCTAAGTAGGGGTTGAGGGTGTGTAGAAGAGAAGAAAGCAAGAATGAGTCTGAGGTGATGCAAACACATATGATTGTATGGCTTACTCTATTGCCCTTCATCTTGGTGAGGTAAGACTATTTGAGGGAAGTGGGTTAAGAGTATACAGATTTATTGGTATTATTTCTTACAACTACATGTGAAACTATGTCTCAAAAAAAACCCAACCCAAACCTGAGTCCATAATTTTCAAAAAAAAAAAAAAGAAGGTGAAATTTAGCCATGATTTTATAAATGTTTCCTGGCTCCAGAGTGATGAATGTGTCAGGTGGTTCCATAACACAAAATATTTCAGGTAGGCACTTGTTCTTCTGAGGATGCTCTTAGGTCTAGATGACCACTGTAATGTTTAATCTCTGTGTGGACTTAGAGCACAATGCTGGAATTGCTTGGTTAAAACACTACTCTAGATGTTGCATGAGTTACGGACATAATGTCTGAGTTAGTAGACTTTGTGTAAAGAAGATTACTGCCTGATGGCGTATGGCTTTATCTGATCAGTTGAAAATCTTAAGAGGAAAGACAGAGATCCTTTGAGAATGGAATTTTGCTTCCAGAAACTCCAGATGGAAACACCTACTCTCCTGTTTGTCTTGCAGATTTTGGATTTGCTAGTCCTTACCAATTACATGAAACAATTTCCTTAAATAATCCACACTCTCCCTCGCATTTCCTCTCCTTCTCTCTGTATTATTTCTGTCTCTGTCTCTCTCTTGCTCTCATATACACACTCTATGATTTTGTCTTTTTTAGAAATTTCGACTAATAGAGCATCCCAAGCATTGTATCTTTCTTTCAAAATTAAATATATTGCATCTCCTCAACTAACCCTGTGGTCATAATGTCTATAGCTCCTGTCTGAGATACCCATAGCCCATATTGTTCTACTCCACAGCCCAAATTCTTACTAGTAAGAAACTTCATTGAAGTCTCAGTCCTTGCTGAAAGAATTGATTACAGCCATCACATCCAAAGTGGAGACAAAAAGGTGACTTTTATATTCTGATCACTTTTCTGAATAGCTCTCTGAGCTTAGTAAATTTTCTTTGGGGGGGGGTGCAAATATGCTCATCAAAGTTGCAGAAGTGAGCACTTTGGTAGAGTGCAAGCAAGAGAGTAGCTTATATTGAACAACCACTATAAACCAACTTAGGGGGATGCCATAATACTGGGGGTACACCTTCACTGGTGTGCTCTCATGCTAATACACCATGATGAAGAGATACTAGGCAAATAGCCCAGCACCCCCCCCCAAAACAAACAAATAAACAAACAACAACTATGTTTAAGGCAAGGGGAACTCCCTTCCCGAAAGAATGAGAACCACATCAGGTTATATGGAAAGTAAGAGCCACAGTTAAGTATATGTCATTGAAATGTTGAAGAGCTCTCCTCTAGTTGGTGCCAGTAAAGGTTATGTTTTCATTTACATAAACAAAATGTTGCTAAGAAACATCTTGTTTCCAGAACATCTTGCTTCTTGGTTCTGAAAGAAAGAAAATGTCAGGCAGCTCTGTAAGAGTGGGCTAGAGGACCAAAACCATTGGAATCTCACCCATGAAGTAATGTGAATTTAAAAAATACACATTGTAGAGTTTTCACACTCCTGTTAATATTGTCCTTCAAGCTGGCTGCGTTGTGCATAAGTATGAGAGGTGGAGGAACAGATTTCTATTATACCAAAAGTGTTGGAGCTTCTTTTAGGAAATCACCGCATGGGACAGTTTGCAAATCACACCAAGGAAGTAGCTGCAACAGTTATTCCAATCTATACTATCAAGCACATGGCCTTTGAGACTGATTTAATCCCATCAGTCTTTTTTCCCTCTTGTAAGTAAAATGGATCTCCTACAAGACTGAAGATGTTTCTGTGTGACTTGTGGTAATAATAGTAGCTACAGTTTTTTTGTTTTTTTGGCCATTCCTGGGCCTTGGATTCAGGGCCTGAGCACTGTCCCTGGCTTCTTTTTGCTCAAGGCTAGCACTCTGCCACTTGAGTCACAGTGCCACTTCTGGCCATTTTCTGTATACGTGGTGCTGGGGAATCGAACCCAGGGCTTCATATATACAAGGCAAGTGCTCTTACCACTAGGCTATATCCCCAGCCCCAAGTAGCTACAGTTTTTAAGTAAGCTTATATCACGCACTATTCCCATCATTTTATTTACCTATTTTATTTATTTATTTTTATATTTTTTGCCAGTCCTGGGGCTTGAACTCAGGGCCTGAGCACTGTCCCTGGCTTCTTTTTGCTCAAGGCTTGCACTCTGCAAACTTGAGACACAGTGCCACTTCTGGCCTTTTCTGTATATGTGGTGCTGAGGAATCGAATCTAGGGCTTCATCTCTATGAGGCAAGCACACTTGACACTAGGCCATATTCCCAGCTCCGTATTCTCATCATTTCAATATGCTGCTTGATGAACCTCACAAAAATAGCTCTATTTATCAGGTGCTATTAGTAATTTCCACTTAACAATCTAAGAAACTGGTTAGAGAAGAATATTTTCCAAGCTGAGATGATGCTAGTTTTCTCTGGTTCCCAAGTCAAGGTTCTTTACCACTTTATAATATCTCTCAATAGTTAAATTCAGGAAAAGATGACCTCTGCTATGCATGCACACATACATAGACAATCAAATATGGAAAACTTTCTACTTAGACACTCAAAATTAATTCATAATGTACTTTTATCTCTCCCTCCTTTTAGAAACTTGTGGATAGTGTGTTGATTTGGAAATATATATATATACATATATGTATACATATATGTACATACACATACATATACATATGTACATACACATATACACACATATACATACATATATACATATATGTACATACATATATATACATATATATATATATATATGTGGTTTTTGATCAACCTCAGGTAAGTTCTAGGTAATTGCTCTGAAAACAAGGTTCTCAGGCAATTAACTCTACCCAAACAGCAGCATGCAATAAACACAAGCAGGCAAGCCAACTTGGCCTTCAACCTCTTTTTCTTCATAAACCAAGACCAAAAAGTCTTCTCTACTTAAGTTCCTATCATAGGAGGGTACCAAATGGAGCAGATCTCTCCTCTCAGCGGTCAATCTACCTTCTTTTATTGATTTGCTTCACGAAACAAACTTTTTGGTGTTATGTGTTTGTCATAGTTATATAACTGAAGAGAAGGAAGGTTTGGAATTAGTTTCTTTCAGAAACTGATGGAACATTTGACCTATTATAGGTGGCATTTTTTAAAATCTTAGAACATAGATTGATTTCATCAGTATTCCTAGGTATGGAAAGAAGAGTTGAGGAGACTTGTATGGGAAATAAGAAATCATCAGGTAATTGATATGCCTCCTGGATTAGAGATGTCTTTCGACCGTTTGCCTTTCATGTGTGGGACTGATAGTACACAAGGCACCCAGGATTGGCTAGATCGGATGTTTATGGACACTTGTCTGTAACATTGGTCCTGACCTGAGCGGTTGTTAAGTATTTCGCATGTATGTGAAAAATTATGGTGCTTCCAGAAATAGAATTAAGCCAGGTAAGGGGGGCGGGGATTGCAGGCTATGGAGAGATAGTTGAATTTTAAAGCATGAAGATATCCAACAGTGTGACATTTTTATATGACCTGTTATTTCACTTTAGTTCTACTAAAGGAGATACAGTCCCTATATAGAAGTCCTTTGTGATTCTCTGTAACTTCATGTCTTCCTTTTTATCTGAGTAATATAAACCTAAGTTCCCAATTGGAATAGCATTAGTCCATTTTCTAGACACAGAGTTTCTACTACGCACTGTGAATTGCGCTATGTGGAATGAATGCAGCCATTCAGAAGGACCTCAGTGGTGTCTGTTTAGAATAATGGGCTTTGGAGTCACGAAAACCTGGACCAATGTGATGGAATTCAGGTTGTTTCACTTATCAAGCTGTGAATAAAACTATCAGGCTGTTTTGAAGGATGATGTGAGACCAGGCACATAGTGTTAGGGGAACAGGATCTGTCACACAGTAGGGAGTAAACAAATAAGAACTGTCTAAACGTGATCTAGCTCTGAATAATCATTAAGATATACCATTTTTGTGTTTCAGTGAGATTACTTCTGAAGCTTTAACATGCCACTTTGCACCCCTGAGGATCTTGTCACATCTGTAAAACTTTGGTTTATTTAGCCAGTTCTAGGAGCTTTGACTGTGAAATTATTTCTCTTGGGGAAAGAGAGAATTCTAGGCTGACAGACAAAAATCTAAAGATGGTACCAACAAGAGTGGCTTCGGAGGCATTTTGGAGCCTCCCAGTAGAGAGCATTGGCACACACTGGCTTGTGATTGAAAAACTGAGCCAAGGGGACAATGAATTATAACAGGGCTCCATGCGAGGCCAATCTTTCCCTGACTCTCTGTTTTCTACTTGTAAGCTTAATTTTATGTCATGATTTCTAGCTATGGTCCTACACAAATTTCCTATCAAGGTATAATTATAGCAAAAGCACACAAAACCAAAACAAAACATCAACAAAAATATTTCTCTTTACAAAAAGAAAGAAAACTGTTGAGAACAAAATATGTTCTGCAGGGTGCTTCTATTGCTTGCTGGCAACTCATATGGGTAAAAAATGATCAAATAAACAAACAAACATTGCCTTCCTTCATCCCCCAGGTATGAATGAATGGCTTATGTATTGATCAGGAACTGTAACAGGCATGATGCAGAGTGTGGAAGACACTGAAGTCAGATAATTATTAAATCTTGGTCCAATTCAGGGTGGGCAGAGCCCACCAACAAATGCGGTGCAATAAATTAAATACCATGAGCTGTGAAGCCTAGCATGGGCATGGGATTCCAAAGGAAAATCATATTGTAGTGATGAGCAGTTCCCAGTCATAGGTGAATTCTCTTCCCCACAGACATTTAGGGACACACAGAGAGCTACTTGATGGTCACCATTGAGATGCTGGCTTTCTGCTGGAGCCTAGTGGGCAGAGGATACAAAACAGCACCCACCCATTAAAAGTTCCCCACTGGGTAATTAGTGGCAAACTAGAGAAATTCTTGTCTACGTTTAAGAAGTTGTTGAAGACTTCCTTGAGGAAGTGATTCTGAGTCTGGCTTAATTGAGAGCTGAGGTGTGAGCTGCCTATTAAATGGAGCAAGATGGGACTTGTTAGGGACCTTTGAAGGTCATTGTTGGAAATGGATTGAGTAAAATATGTGCAGAACCAGAAATAATCCTTTCTAAAGTTTGCTGGGAAGGAAACAGCTTAGAAGCCAGGATGAAATGGTGCATCATTATATTTTATTCTGTTTGGCTTTATATCTGGATAGGATTTAATACACAGAATTCTGATGGAAAAACACGAATGAGAACATCGACCTGAAAACACAATGAGGAGCAGAGATAGAATGAGGCCTCCGCATCCCGTGTGATTCTTTGTCCATGAAATGTCCCAAATAGTCAAATATACAGACGGTAAATGAGATCACTCAGAACCCCAATTCTTTATCCATTAGGAAAAAAAAATATGTCACCATCTTCACTTGCATTTATTGGTGAGGGTTTCCATAAAAGTTTGCTGTTAAGAATCTACTCTTCCTTCATTTTCTTTAGTCTCTTTACATGTGAGAAGACCTCCATTTTGGAACTACTATTTAATTCTTTTCCATTTGTGTTACTTTTTGTATGGAAAACAACAGCAATGCTCCAACCACCCATTATTTAACATACAGAGATGAATTTTTTTTAACCAGAAGGAATTGTCATATGGCATTATGACACACATCCAGTGAATGAGTCCCAACTGGGCACTTGTGAGATTAACTGACTCCTCCCAAAGTCTTGTTCTCTCTAAGATAATTGATGCACAGCTGTCCTTGGCCAGGCACCAGGTCTCCAGCATGCAACCAAGAAGAGGAAATCAGAAGCCAAGGTTCAACTGATGAGATGATCTATTAAGCTGTACACCCTGATCTCCACTTCTCTGACCTGTATAATAATTTAATAGCATCTTCAGAGTAGGAAAGCACTCATTGAACAAGAGCAGGGGGCTGCATTGTTGAGTCTGGGCATTTAACACCCTTGCTTTTCCATCAAGGGAAAGCAGGAGGTGGCTGGCAAATTCAGTTCTAAGCAGGATGCTAGAGGCAGGATAAGGAAGGAGCTAGCTGCAGCAATGGGGAGGCTGGTCAGCATTCCATAGAGATGAGCTTCATTGCTTACAGGGAGCTAAGAGGACATCTAGCATCTGAGAGAAGTGTGCATGGGAATAATACCTACCTATTTTTGTCTCTTATCGAGACTGCTTTTTGAGATCCTTTGCCCTAACCAAACTTACCCAATTTTATTAGCCCACATCTATTGGGGCAATAGATTTGGTATGTCTTCCTAGTCAATTAAAATGATTAATTTCTACATATATATTTATAATTTAGATCTAACTTACACACAGACATTATATACAAACATACTAACTACAGCTTGGTATGAGCAGGTATAATGCTTTTAAACATTAACTCACAGTTAATCAAAATGAAGGCCTTGAATCTGAAATGTGTGGGTGGGATGTGGAGGAGGAAGGTCAAGGGGAGGAAGGACAGATGAATGGAGAGAGAAAGGGTGGATGGATGAAATATAGTCCCAATATTCAATGTACATGTGTGAAAATGGAGCCATGTAACTTCAAAGAGTCAGTGAGGTTGGGAGACCCAAGGGAGAATGATGGAAGGGGTGACATTGATCAAGTTGCATGGTGGTCGTAAACTGTCATGTTGAAATTAAAGCCCTTGGTACAACTGCTTAAACATAATTTTTCAAATATGTGACAATAAAATGACGAATGTAACATTTGTATCCACCTGTGTGTTTGAACATTAAAACACCAAGAGTGCTTCTGAAATAAAGTACATGAAAATCTTTAGTAGAAAGCAAAACATTGTAAACTCATAAAGTATTATTTTTGTTTTACTAGGACTCTTCCACACATTCAATTCACTTTCTCTGCACCATGACCCTCGGCTTAGCTAATTGTCATAATCTTCCCTAATGTGTTCACTAATAATAGCTTGAGGTGTGTTCTTCCCCAGGGATGTCTGGCTATATATTCTCCTATTTATTTAATTATAATTATTATTCTTTTAAAATCATGAAAGTAATGTGTGCTCATTATAATGATTGGAAAATATATAAAATAATAAAGAAAATAAGATTATCTCGATCCCACTGTATCTAGATAATCACTTTTCTGTCATTGCTTTCAGCTCTTCTAACTGTAGACACCAAGATGTAAAATATATTGCCCACACTGTGAGCACTCTGCATATTAGTTTTGAATATTGCTTTTTCATTTAAGATTATGGGGAGAGACTTTTATCTTGTGATTAAATGTTCTTCAAAAACTACTTTCATGGCTTCCTAAGAGTTTATTATGTGAACATAAATCATTTAAAAACTAATCATCCTATCCATGAATATTTTCAGTGTTCACAATTTTTATTGTTTCTAATCTAATTAACATATTTAATTATAAAGTTTTTTGTTTTGCTTTGTTTTTTCCTATTTCTACTCATCTTTTGAGGGCCAGACTTCCAAATGGTATTATTAGCTGATGGGTTCTCAAGATGTGCACAGTTTGTAGAGTATTTTGAAAGAACAAACAAACTAATATGTAATGTAAGTTTTTAGATGTTTTGTCAAGACCTGAAGTGAAAAGGATCTGCAGTAATGAAAGTTTTCATCATTCTGATGATCTAATCATATCATGATGGCTTATGATCATCTAACTGCATACTTCATATGCATGTAGGCATTTTATGCATCTATGACATGAACCAAGCACATCAGACTAATTAAAAATGTATATGTTCTTTCAATGACCATTTATTCCCTGGGTAGAAATTTCAGTCTTCCCAACTACTAGCTTATTTTGGATAAATTACTTTCAGTACCTGGCTTACATATATCAATACATAAATTGTACCTTCCTCTACTTTCTGTGACATTCAATTCTTCCACAACTGGGAGTATATGAACTCGCATCATTTACTATTCATAGCTTGTGCTATATACTTTCAGTCTTATGGCTTCTAAAGATGATAAAATGTGTCACTTATTTATTATAATTATCTGTGGCAAGAATTAGAAGCTCCATATCAACAAACTAGATACTATTTTGCAAGTGTGGCTTTGAGTATTGTGTTGGTATTTTCATATTATTTTGAGGCTATTCAGTTAGAAGAGGTTAACCTTCTCCCTATCATGAATATCTTTCGTATGAAACTCAAATTAATAAAGATGTGAACGATGAGAGTATTTGCATTTTGAACTGGTTACCTTCTGTTGGCTTTTATATTGCCAGGCTTCGCTCTACCCCTCCCGACCCTCGTGGGGAGGGGTCCTGGGCTTATCTATCTCCTCTGTTGGGGATCCATACTCACTCTCTCACGTCCCCACGGCCGGTAGGGTTCAGATGTGGGAGCGGGGTCCTGGGTGCCTCGGGTTGCGTGCGGTCACGAGAACTCCTTACTCCTTGCCCGCCAGCCCAAGGAAGACACGGGCGCATGGGGTCTCAGAGATGTCTCTGGGACGGTTCTGACTTATTCAAATAAGAAGCCACAAAAATATACCCTAAAGGCGGGCACAGGGAAGCGACAACAGATTGGCCACAAGGGGTGTCCATCAAGTGATGTCAGGGTACCTCCCTTGTGGGCGGAGGCTCAGCCCCCCAAGGATGGGCCCCTGGGGTACCCCTCCACCATTGCACATGTGCTCGCCTCAGGAACAGGGGCTTCTCTTCCTGTTAAAGGCAGGAAGGGGAGGGGCAGGCCAAGGTCAGCTGTGGCCTCTTAAAGGCACAGCTGACCCCAACAACCTTCCTTTCAGATAACTACCTAGATAACTGTTAGGATCTGGTTAAACATTTTCTTCTCTCATGACAGCTCTGCTACTCACCTCAGTAATAATGCTGCTTTACTTGTCCATGTAGAGTTAAAATGTGATTAAAATCACTGATGGAATCTGGTGTTTGTGTGTGTGTGTGTGTGTGTGTGTGTGTGTGTGTGTTCTATATTGTTTTACATAGTTAAAATATTTCTTCTTGATACACTTTTATATTTCTACATAATGATACTAAGTGTATGTTGTTGTGACAACTAGTGGGCCATTTAGATGAATAGCTCATTCTCTTTTGTAGGTATAGAGCAAGCTTTATTTGTGCTTTCCTGGACATTTAAATTCTACCCTTTGCTGGTCTCTTTACATTTGATTTCTACCATCCAGGATGCTTATTTCGCTTTTGATTTTGTTAACTTCATACTTATTTTTCTTTTTGTCTTATATCAGTCCTTGTAGTATGGCAGAATCACAAAAACCAGTCATGCTGAGCTTGGGGAAGGATGTATGATATAATGTGTGAGTTCAAGTTAGAAGGCTGTTAGAATAGCAGGTATGTCTCATAACTATTAGCATGAAACAAAATTGGAGCTGGACTACAGTTAGATCTTCAATCACAGTGCAAGTTGTGACAAATCTGAGCAAAGCTATTTATTCATAAGAAGAAGATTCTTGTATGAAAGTGACATCTCAGCCTTTGGGTCTTGAAAAAAGTAGGAAGTAGTCTAAGATCATGAACTCCAAACACACTAACTCACTCATCCTTTACTCTGCTTTGGTAAGAGGATCTGGGAATGTTGACTCCCTTTGCTCTATGGAAGTTCTCAGCTCTTCATTAAGGCACATGATTTTGGAACCAGTGGTTGGCCACCCTAAACCTAACATGTCCATTTTGACTCCATAAGCAGGATCAAACCATCCACATGAGTTGAATGGAAAGTAGAGTTCTATATTGGCCTTCTCCTCTTACATTGTTCTGGCTGAAATTTGGGCTATGTCTGAAGGAGAAAATATGGAGGAAGGTAAGGAAATGTACAGAAAACCCAAGCAAAAATAAACAGAAGTTACTTAAGGAACTTGTAAACATTGTGGTCAGAGTTCTATGGTTATACAATCTGTCCACCATGAGTTTTATAGTTAGTCTCAAAATACACATATTCTAATTTCTGGTCATGTGATTTTATTGAAGTCCTATTTCAATATAAATTGGTAACCTAATTTTCTCAGTGCTAGGGACAATATCTTCTTCAAAGGGTTTATAAGTCAATGGCAATGAAATGAAGAAGCCTTACGTGGCAACTTCCACAAACAAAATGCTTTGGGAATTCAGAGTGTGCGTTTTTATATTAGGTTGAATGGATAAATTAAAAAGGGCTTCAAGGATAGTTAGAATTTGATGTGAGACTTTAAGAACATAAGAAAAAATCTTTGAAATGGAATGGGAGAAGATAGTTGGTGAGATTGCCCCAGGGTTGAGAGCAGTTGAAAAGAAAAGTAGGAGACTTAGGACAAATTTACTCTCTTTCTTTGTATTGATCTGTGCAGTTGTATTTTGAATTCTTCTATTGATTCTTCACTCCTCTACTGCAAGTTCTCTTTCTGGATTCCATGTCATGTTCATGCCATTCAGCTTTGATCCCACTAGCACCTGCCAATGTTTCTATGAGAATATGATAAATGGTAAATAAATATGACTTAATACATTACCAAACTCACCAGGTGCCACTGGCTCATGCCTATAATCCTAGCTAGTCAGGAGGCTGAGAACTGAGGACCACAGTTCAAAGCCAACCTCAACAGGAAATTCCATAGGACTCTTGTCTTGACTAACAACCAAAAGTTTGAGTTGTAGCTCAAGTGGTAGAGTGCTAGCCTTGAGTACCACCACCACCACCACCACCACCACCAAAAACCTCAGGGACAACACCCAGGCTCTGAGTTGAATCCCCAGGACCTATACAACAAACAAACAAAAAGAATTTTACAAAACTCTTCTCAGAAAGAACCTGGAGAAAAGTTTTTCTAAGCATTCAGGTAGTGCAAGTGTTACAATCACTTTTCTGTAACAATCCATATTGTACATAAATTTGGCTTTGTAGTCCATTTAGGCTTTACTGCAGTTACTCAAGCTTCCTATTTTAATGTAAACACAATGCAGGGATGGGAGCAGCTTTGGCTCTGTGATGAGCTGAATTTGGCTCACAGCCTGCGCTTTAGCTTGCTGACCCCTCTATTCGTGGGTGGATAATTTCCAAGTCACGTTGGCTTTGTTAAAACAGATGTGGGAATTGAGAGAAAGCCATAGCTTTGTAGCCACTCCAGAAAAGATTTCAAATATGTCTGCCAGTTGCTCGCCTATGAGCTTGACTTTATATTTCTTCCTAATAACAAACTACATAGTTCCTTATTAAGAGAGACAGAGGTTAGCATGTTCTTCTTTTATGAAACATTTCACTATTTAAATAATATTTAACACATGATTACCAGAGCTCTGCTACTATTGTGGATACCAAGAGGAGTTCAGACCAAGCCCTGACTTTAAAGATCTTTATTGACAAATAGTAAAATAAGAAAAGCATCAAGATAAAAGTACCAACTCAAATTTGGGGTATTTATGGTAAGAAGAAGTTGCACCAGTGAGCTACACCATTTTCCCCCCTTCATGTCTAGGCAGAATGAATGAGAAGAAAAATGAATGTTAATGACTTAGAAAAGAAATTAAGGACACTTGGGGAATAATACATGGCCTGATTGAAATGCTTGGTAATGTAATGTACAAATGTTTGGCAATGTCTTCTTGAATTTCCACTGGGCCAGATTTTTTTTTTTGTATATTTTTCCAATATACCAGAGATTGCCTAGATACATTATTACCAAGCCATTTGCTAAAAGATCCTGAAAAAATGCTTTCCATGATCACACGAATTGCTTAGACTTGAAGACTATTACACCTCTGTTCTTCAGCTCATCAATTTGTTTCCCCTGCATCTAAACTGTTTTTATTTCTTCCACCTCTCCCAGCCCACATTTCCTGCCATTGATTGCAAACAAAGGACTCTCCAGTGAAGACTATATAGTAATCTTCAAGATTCTTAGGATTTTTAACTCTTTCTTAGCTCCAATTTCTTGGTACACCGGAGAACATTGTTTTCTTCATAAGCCACGAACTGGGCAATTTAAATACTTGGAAAATCCTTCAGAAACTTCCACTGGTGTTTAGGAATATAGCAAACTTGAAGTATGTACCAGCCTACTGTGCCTAGGGGTCTTTAAATATGTTCTTGCTTCCGTTTGGAACACTTATTTCCATGTTTTTATTTTTCATGGTTGACCATTTTATGTCTTCCATTTTTTATCTTTAACCCTTTGGGGGCTTCGTCCCTGGTGAGCCTACCATGGAATTGTGGGTTATGGATTTTTTTAAGAACAGGATACATTTCCCAATTTATCTATTAGCTGGAGAGTCTAAGGCAGAAAAAGGCTGTTGGGACTACTACTGTGTTATCCAAACCCTAACACAGTTTCTGGCATTATTTACAGGTTTTCAGTCAAATAATTATTCCATTAGATGGTTGCAGAAACCATTTGTAAGTATGAGATATTGAAGAGTTGACAGATCTAAATTTGGCAGTTGATTGACAGTTGAGATGGTAAAAGAGGTTGAATTACAAAAAGACATTATGAAAAAAAAAGCCTGAGGAGGATTTTTAGTACCTTCAGTGTCTTTGACCTAGATATTTGACTACCTTATTTTCTTTGTATTAAATTTTGGTTTATTTTATTACATCCTTGAAAGACTTGATATAAAAGTACTTTTAGGGGATTGACATCTATTATCATCTCAATAAATTTCCTTTCTCATTCCAAGGTTTTTGACATGATTGCATTTATGTCGTTTAAAAATAATAAGATACCCTTTAACAAACATGAATAACCTTTTAGTTTCCTTTCTTTTTTCTTCCCCCTTTCCCTCTCTCTTCCCTTCTTTCCTTTTCTTCCTTTCCATTATTTTCTTCTCCTTTATTTTATCTTTTTACAACACAGGCCTTTTTTTTTCACTCAGTTTTTTTTTTTTTTTGTTCATGACTGGTGTTCTACCACTTTAGCCATGCCTTCAGTCTGACATTTTGCTGGCAAATTGTAAATGGAGTTTCACAGATTTTTTTTTTCCTGATCAGGCTGGTTTCAAATTGTGATCCTCTAGGTCTTAGATTCCTAAGTAGTTAGGAGTACAGACAAGAGCCATTGGCACCTGTGTAAATGTGGAGAAGATTATAGACTTTGAGAAAAACTGAAATAAGTAATTCAAATACAATAATAAATGGAAAGCAAAACAGATATGCATAGAAGTGTTTGTTTCTTTTTAAGACCTCCGAATTTAATGTGATATTCCCTGACACTTGAATCTCTCCTTAGATATTCACCTAGGTGTTGAGGAGGATCAATTATGTAACTTCTCTGAACTTCCCCACTTGTAGAGAAGAGATAAAAGAAGTTTCAAGGTTGTTGTTAGCTACCAAACAGTTGAGATAAATGAGTCTGCAAGTCCCAGAAAACATTTCTGAAACCAGCAACTGTGACTGGTAAAGAGTGTATACAGTAGTATTAGCACCACAAGTTATGTAAATATTCTTGCACACTTAGATGGCCAAACATTTGTTTGCAAATACAACCTGTTAGCTCCATCCTGGAAGGCTCCAAGCAGATGTCCCCACCTCATTAAGTCTCCGCCCAGTTACCTGGGTAACCAGTAGACCTGGAGGCAGTTACCTCCCTTTCCTGAGGTCACATCTTAATCCACCTGGCCACACCCCTTGCCCCTGCCCTAGATAAAGCAGGGCTGGGTGGGGGTCGACCCTCTCTCCGTTCTCTCCCTTCTCTCCCTTCTCTCCGGCCATGGATCACCTTGGCCACAGGTCAGCAGTTCAGTAATAAACTTTCTCTCCTGCCTGAATACTGCATGGCATTCTCCTTTACCAGCTACCTACTTTTTTTTTTTTTTTTGGCCAGTCCTGGGCCTTGGATTCAGGGCCTGAGCACTGTCCCTGGCTTCTTTTTGCTCAAGGCTAGCACTCTACCACTTGAGCCACAGCACCACTTCTGGCCATTTTCTGTATACGTGGTGCTAGGGAATCGAACCCAGGGCCTCATGTATACAAGGCAGGCACTCTTGCCACTAGGCCATATCCCCAGCCCACCGGCTACCTACTTTAAAAACCTAACACAACCATAACCTCAATTAATTAAAACTCTCAATTAAGTGGAATTAAGTGGAAGCATTAGGCATGTTCTTTAGAGAAGGAAGAAAATGACAACAAAACAAACTGAAAATGGAACGCAAATTACTCTGGGTATGTTTTGGAGATAGTACACATTTCAACCTTTTTTTTTTTCTTTGTAATTTAGTTTCTTTGCTGCACAAAGAGAGTATATTTAGAAAGATGACCCATTGGCAACATAAAAGCATCATCAAAGAGTATTCCTTTTATGTCCTCTATAGATGTAGTGTAGCAAAGGTAGGGAAAGTGGTAGCTATCTTTAAGACAAACATTTGAATAACAAAGTGTGGAAAACTATTACATGAATCATCTTTTACTAAATACATTGATTGCAGACTACTGAGACTCATAGGGGATAAATTAATAAATGATTGATTGTGGACAGTCCAGAAAAGAAAAAGCAAACAAAGCAAAACCGAATAGAACACAAAACCTAAATTACTGGATTCCCAACAGATTTTTTTAATACCAGCAAGTTGTTTTCAAAAATACGTTTTAATGTTAGTGACATTTTATCCTTCATATAAATTACTTTCAAGTTTAGAATGCAGGTTGAATTTTTTTTGACAAATTAAAGATAAAGTGATCATGTAATGGTATCAATCTGATTTTTAAAAATGGACTCATTTATTTCCTGTCTGCTCTGGCCAGGTCTATGCCAGAGTCACAGTAGCTCAATAGCTGCATACATGTGAACACATAAGATGATGCTAAGCGAAATGAACCCAAAGTTATAGAAATTAGTGGTTTATCCTTGTTGTTGTTAGTTTCAATGTACTATGTGAAACTCTGCCTCTTTCTTTTGTCTTTCTTCCCCAGGGTTTTACCCCTGATGTCAGTGTAACTGATTTTGGTACCCTGGGCATTGTATATTTGTTTATCTGAATTAGGGAAGGGAAGTGGAACATCAAAATGGAGAGACAAAGGGTAAAAGGCAAACCAATGCAACAGCAATACTTACAAGACAATATGCTGCCAACTGTACATCCCAGGGGAAGAGGAAGAGTTGGGGAGGAGGGAAGGTGGGAGAAAAATGAGGGAGGAGGTAACAAGTTTGATAAGAAATGTACTCACTGCCTTACAGACCAAACTGTAACCCCTCTGTACATCACTGTTGGGCTCGCTCTACTTCCCCTTCGCTTGGGGGGGGGGAAGGGGCTTGTCCACCCCTTCCTGTGTGGTCCTTTATCGCTCTCACGTGGGAGCGATGGCCACAGGTAGCCTCGGTAGCGTGTGGTCGCAGGGTGCCCCAAACCCGCCAAGGAAGACATGGATAGGTGGGTCCCGGAGACTGCCTCTAGGATGTCTGATTTATTCAAATGAGGAGCCACAGATATACCCCCAAGGGCAGGCACAAGAGAGGGACTACAGATTGGCCACGAGGGCTGTCCATCAAGTGATGTCAGGGAACTTCCTCTTTGGGCGGAGCCCCAGCCTCCCAAGGACTGGGTTCTGGGGTTCCCCCCCCCCCCGCCATTGCACACGTGCTTGCCCCTGGAGGCGGAGGCTTCTCTTCCTGTGGAAGACGGAAGAGGAGGGGATGGGCCAAAGCCAGCTGTGGCCTCTTAAAGACACAGTTGACCCCAACACATCACTTTGACAATTAATTAATTAATTAATTAATTAATTAATAAAACATTAAAAAAACCAAACAAACAACCTACCTCAAAAAAAAAAAATCTGACTAGTGACTGGTGCCAGTGGTGGTTCAGGTTTGTAATCCTAACTACTCAGGATGCTGAGGTTTCAGGATTGCAGTTCAAAGCCAGCCCAAGAAGGAAAGCCTGTGAAACTCAATCTCTGGTTAACCAGCAAAAAGCTGGAAGTGGAGCTAGTTGCTCAAGTTGGAAGCGGAGCTAGTTGCTCAAGTAGTAGCCTTGGGCACAAAGGCTTAGGGACAGCATCCAGGCCCTGAGTTCAATCTCAAACTGGCACCAAAAAAATAATCAGACTAATGTCATTGCCACTTCTTTGCTCAGTCTTGTATGGTTTTCATGCAAATCAGGTGTTAAAAATTCACTGAATGTAGTTTTTTTTCTTTGAGCAAGCTTATATTTTTTTTTGTAATTATACTCTCTCCTACAAAATTGTTTTTTGAGAGATTGCGTGTGTGTGAGACAGAGGAAGAGAGAACGATACATATTTGTTGCAAAGAATCATGAATTTGACTAATTACTAATTAAATTAATATCTAGTGGATTTCTGTTTTGCAAAAACATAGCTGTAATATGCAAGCTACCGATTCCAGTAGGTGGCTCCCTAGCACTGCCTACTGATTTATGAATGTGCTAAAAGGATTGTCAACAGAAGTGATAAGAATTCAGATGTAGAATGGTGAAAAGTGCTGGGTCTCCCTGCCTCTTTTCCTAAGGAACTGCAGGGTGGATGCCAGGATGAGGCAGAGTTCTACTGTTGAAACAGTCTCTCCATTTGCGAAACAAACCACACAAAGGAGGTCTGTTAAAAATTCAACAAAATCACCACTAAATAGCTTCCTTTGTGATTGTTTGGAGGGACTTAATTGACAAGAGTGTTGCATAAACAGGGATAATACAGGGCCCGAGGATTGTTTCTCTTCCAGGTTGTTTATTCAAGGAACAAACATTCTTTCTTTCCTTTGCTTGGTTCTCTTTCTATTTCACCTTTGATGTTCCATTTTCTATCACTCTTTCAAATCCCATACTCAAGAAATTTGCAGATAGTAGAATGTCCTGGTGGTGTGGCAATTTCCTCTGTGATTCTCCAGTGACAACATGGGAAAGTAGATGGAGTAAGAGGGAGAAAGATGAGCATTTCACTTCAGGGCCAGCAATACTTAGCTGTAACGTAAACTGTAACTGAAACCTGAAGCTGATATTAATTTGCAAATACTAGTCTGAAAGTGTGTTGGAGAGATCAGAGACTATTTTTGTAAGATATTTGGGATATGTTTGAGTGCAACACATTACAGTTATTAGTCCCATAAGCAATAATTATTAATCTTTCTCATAAACTCGTTTGCTCCTGGAATTTATTGTTATTTCAGCTAGCGTTGGAATGTGTAGAACCTGACATTTCAATTCCATTTACTGATGAGAAAAAAGCAAACTGGAAGATTTTTAAGAGACTCACAACACGCATAGAACTGATTTGTTTGTGGTCCATTATAAGGTTACTGTGAGACACAATTCAGCATTTCTAGATTGGATCCTTTGTTTTCCATCTAAGAGTTTATTTCCTTTTATGGCTCAGCAATTACTTCGTCATCATAAAAATATTTAAGATAAAAATTAGCATCAAGAGAAGGAAATGGACCATTTATAAGATCTCTAATTTCTAAAACCATTATTCATTTGCTACTTTTTTTTTTCTTTTTGGTGCTGATCCTAGGGCTTGAACTCAGGGCTTAGGCACTGTCCCTGAGCTTTCTTCTCAAGGCTAACACTCTATCTATTGAGCTACAGCTCCATTTCTGCCTTTTGGTGGTCCATTGGAGGTAAGAGTCTCATAGACATTCCTGTTTTGGGTGGCTTTGAACTGTAATCCTCAGATTTCAGCCTCATGAGTAGCTATGATTACAGGCATGAGCCACCAATACCCAGCTCATTTATTACCATTTGATTAAGCACAATGATCACTGGTGAAACATTTTTGGCTCAAATTATATAGAAATCTTCAATCACAGTGTTGTAACAGTGTAAGTAAAAGATTTATCATAAATTATAATGTGTCAATTTCTACATTGAAAATCTGTGACAACACGTCACTCATATTAATAATGAATTAATATTCATTCTTTTAGGTCTTAACAAGGTTTTTCTAGCCACATTCTTTCATATGTGAAGTATTTTTATTTCCATTGTCTCCTTCAACATTTTAACTTTTTAAAGTTATTTAAAAAATAAGTTTAAGATTAAGATACTAAAGCAAATGTACTTTGGTTGATTAGAGACTATTTATATTTCTTTTTGTTTAACTTTTCCATTGTAGAAAAATGTACACCTATACAAAACTAGAGAGAACAGTAAAATCAATCCCTATGTCCCCTTCATGCTTAAGAAGCACTTTGCAACATCTTATCGATACTCTTGTTTTTATTTATGATGTTTCATTGGGACTTACGTATATATCATATATGAGACTATTTTTTTGTGCGAATTAGCCTATGATACAGGAATTCTAATACCAGTACAGATTTAAAGCTTTCATTCTCTGACTATTCAGACAAGATTCTTTTTAGTCCATGGTGAATCTTCTTTAAGGTGTTTTGTCTCTAGCCTGGGACTTACCTCCAGGAAAGGATCAGATACTATATTTTCTATGGTGGTGTTCAAGCTGGGCCTCAGCCAATTACTTTGAATATGTGTTGCTGCTTCAAATGTCATAGACTTGCTTCTTAGATCAACTCCTCTTTTAAGTGGAAGGAGTGCATTGTTAATCAGAGTAATACGACTGTTTTCATAAGGCAGCATATTTTCTCAGGAAATATCCTGGAGCCATTCATTAGTCTAGCTGAATAGAAGCTGCTTTAATGCACAGAGCTAATGCTAAATGTATGTAGGTATGTGAATAATTCATTTTTTTTTTTTTTGCTGCTTACAACAGCAACAAGTTTCTTTTATAAGTGGATGCTACACAGAGGAGCATTTACTTTCCTGTTTCTTGGAAAACTGGGGGAAAGTAAAAGAAGCTGCTACCCTTTCATATTACCTGTAGTGATCATTTATCTTACTCATGCTGAGGCAAAGAAGTATAAGGAATTAAATTACAGTTGATTCTCAGTTTTGATAGTTCTTTTTCTAAGGCCCCGGGTTATTTGGGTATCATTTTAAATCTCCCTTATGGAGGATATACCCGTTAGCTTATACATCTCACAATTAGTATACAAGGGAAGAGCCAAAATCTGATATAAATGAAAGATCTTGAAGCCAACCTGATATGTTGGGAATGGATGTTGAAGGAACTTGTGGATGGAGAATTAGCAAGGAAGCAGTAAAAATGCTATACTATTAATTCTGGATTACGAAAAACCATCTAACTCTGGATTGAAAAGGAAGGCTCAAATGACCTGCTGATACTGAAGCAAAACAGCACCCAAGACATACCTGGGAGGACAACTGGGATTTTTTTTAATAACTATTATGGAATTTCCCATCAAGACTTACTTTATACTAAACGTAACCTGTGTGAGGCACAGTATTAGTAGTGGCTGGGTCAGAGAAGATGGAACTGACTCGAAGTGGACAGAGAAATGAAAGAAAATGATCACAAATGCCAAAGTCTGTTAGAGAAAATCTGCCCAAAGACAAAGATGGAAGACTAAGGGTATCATCTGCCTGAGAGAAGGGGAGATGATTTCACTAATATCAAAGTTGACAAAGCTGATGAGGGAAAGAAGGAACTGTGGCAAGAGGGCTGAACAGATTCCACAGAGAGTACTAAGAAACAATCAGCTAAATTCTAGGACTGATTAAAGAAAGATGGGTGGAAAAGGAAACAAAATATTAAAGAGAAGCTATAGTACAAAAGTTAATTTCTAATGTACTGGAGCTGGGATAGAACACTTTAATTCATCAAATACTTATAAACTCTGAATTATCCAGAAGTTGAGTGAAGGTCTTGCTCCTTTTTCTAGGTATTTATGTTTCTTTTCATTCTTCTTAGTGATGTTTTTATCTTTTTTCAATTTTGGTGTGTATGCCTTGCATCTTTGTAGCCCGATTTCCAGCACTTTGCCATTAGCAGAGGAGAAGTAGTCAAGAGATGATATCTTTAAATTCCTTCATCATTTTGAAAAGCAATTTGGTGCAGACTGGGATGCATGAACTCATTCAAAGTAGGAAAATGTGTTCTAAGGAATTCTCAACCCATTGGGAATACTGAGCTGGAATCTACCTCTGATCTTTCCTCTTAAAAATAGTTTTAATTATCTTCAAATAGTTGTACAAAAGCATTTCAATTCAGCATTCAGTTTATGCATAGGAGTCTTGATTAATTCCATTCCTTCCATCATTCTCCTCCGTCCCTCAACTATCCCATCTCTGCTTATCCCTGGCTCCATTTTCACACATGTATGTTGATTACTGATGTTTACTCTTTGCATTCCTGTAATAAAAGGCAGGCTGCAGCGGGTCATCCATCTTCAAAGTGACAGTACTGGTATGGATGCCTTACACATCTTATTTTGAACTTTATTTTAAATTAGGCTTCAGGTTTCTTTGGAAGCTGATGTGAGGAATGCGAACACATGAAAGATAAAACACATTTTGGATGTGGCTTATCTACCATTTGAAATATCACAAGACAATTATGAGCAACGCAGAGAACAGCGAGACAGGATGAGCTATTTGTTTATGTGGCTATGAATCCAGGGAACAGGCCATGGGAACACAAGAAATAAAGAATAATGTGAAAAGAATTAGCAGCAATTCATTGATCAGGGAATGTATTTATTAATTCTGACAGAAAAAAACAAACAACCCCAGGAATAAATTATCTAAGTAGAGTTTTTCTAAAGGAAAGAGCTTTTTTTTTTTTTTAAACTTTGGGAAATGTTCTTATAATGTAGAAATTAAAACTGCAGTGGAGATTTGTGATGTAAAAAGAAATTGGTTAGTAGTGAGTGTGGTTCAAGTGGTAGAGGATTTGCCAAGCAAATACACGGTCCTATGTTCAACCCTTACTAAGCAAAATTAAAAATAGAAAGTGTGCGGTGCCAATTGCTCACATCTATAATCCAAGCTACTCAGGAGACTGAAATATGAGGATCTTGTTTTAAAGCCAGTCTGAACAGAAAAATCCAGGAAGCTCTTATCTCCAAGGAACCAGTAAAAAGCTAGAAATGAAGGTATGAATGAAGTGGAAGAGCACCAACCTAGAGTGAAGAAGCCAAGCAAGGGTATGAGGCTGTAAGTTAAAATCCAACTACTGGCATTAAAAAATAAATAAAAGAAAAAAATATAGTGAATAAACTGTCATCTACAAACAAGCAAACAAAAGCTCAGTGACTCCTGGCAACACAGTAATAGAATTGGCTAACTCACAAGGAACAATTTAAATATATTTTTATTATAAAGTAAATTTATGGTTTCTATCCACATGACTCTTTTTTACTTTAGAAATATCCAAGGTGCTGAAATTTTCTCTTCTGCTTTTTGGTACTTACAAATCACTTTTTGTGGTTATGAATAAGATTCATTTATTAAAACACAAGTCACACTGGAATTCTTCTATGTATACACACGAAGCCCATACTGATAGTCTCGAGCATAGTAAATATGAGGGAGATTTCTAAAACATGTCCCAAGAAATTTTCTCATTTATTAAACTATATTACTGATTACTTTAAGAAACACTTTTCCGAGGCTGGGGATATGGCCTAGTGTCAAGAATGCTTGCCTCGTATACATGAGGCCCTGGGTTCAACTCCCCAGCACCACATATACAGAAAACGGCCAGAAGTGGTGCTGTGGCTCAAGTGGCAGAGTGCTAGCCTTGAGCAAAAAGAAGCCAGGGACAGTGCTCAGGCCCTGAGTCCAAGCCCCAGTACTGGCCAAAAACAAAAACAAAAACAAAAAAAAACCAAGAAATACTTTTCCCTTACATCTGATACCTTGCAGTATGGTACATAAAAAATTTGCATGAGGTCTAAGAGTTACTTTCTTTGTTTATAATATTTAAAATCCTTTCATCAACTCAATTTGGTGAAGCTGAAGATATATTTAATAAAACTAACTAACCAATGCTGGATTGTTTTTAAAAAACGTAAAGGGAGAAAGAAATATGCGAAAACCTGACAATCATTGAAGATTCAAATAAGTTCCTAGTCTCCTGAAAATCTTACAGAAAATCTGTCTATACCACAGTTACCTTTCATCTGATATTAAAATGTCAAATGTTCAAAACAATGGATGTCTAAAGTTCTGACTAGATTTATGTCTATCTACTAACATAAAATGGGGTAATTATTTTCTGAAAAAAGTTCCTATTGTACAAGCAGAAAGGCCACTTTGCATTGATTTGCATAGTTCCGTTTGCATTAATTATGTGTGCTGATTGATTTTATGTAATAATTACCCTCCTACTTCTAGGATTAGAAGAATTTTACTTTCCTATTCTTATTAAGCCTTGTTGCTGAGATGGCTCATGCTTGCACATTTGCCTCTTGGGTTGACAATAACAAGACTGGCAAAGGTAAATCTGTAAAACTGAAAGAGGAGAAGGTAAATTTCACTCCATGACTTCAGTATGGAAAATCCAATCTGGAATTTGAAAAGTTTCTTGGAAGGAATACCTGCTGACATTTGAACACAAACGAACAAACAAACAAACCCAGAAACAAGAATCCAGCAACCAATGTGAGCCTGGATTTTCCATTTCTTTTCAGAACAGAGATCCAGAGAATGATGTACAGTCCACAAGGAAAGCTTGCTCTGTGACCACTGGCATTCTGCTTTCAGAGCTGCCCTATAGAGCTTGTCACATTGAGACAGGTTTTCATTATAGAGTGAACAATAAAAGCTGTGAATAGGAGAGATAAGAAAAAAAATCAGAAGACAGAAGAAAATTGTTTGGTTCAGCATATTAATATCTTTCACTTGTGCCACATTATATTTACAGAATGCTTCTACATACAAAATTTTCATTGTCGTTCATTTTGCAAGGACCCTTATACAGCATCTTATGTGCCTAAATGTAAAATGTGAGCCACATCTCTGAGCAACTGCCAATACATGACAGATAGTTTGTTTACATAAGGAATATGTTTGATTTCCACTTTCTATTCTTTATTTGTAATCCTTTCTGCCACAAATCACTTTATGTGTCAATGAGAAGACACCCAAGGATTTTAAAGTGAAGAGAACAAAATGTAACCCAAGTGCCCAACCCAACATATAAGATGTTATTCAAGGGGCTGACGTGTGGCAGACAGAAATCTACAAAGATTCCATAATTCTTTGGCTGGTATCTTGTCCATAAGATATCTCCTACATGAAAAGTAAATGAATGAATGAATGAATGAATGAATGTTCTGGCTTCCATCTTAGTATTTTGATTTCTATCATATGTTTTTCTATCCAGATTATCTTTTTCTTTTCTTATATCCTTATCAGAATGATTCTTTTAGGTGAAGATATGGCTTCACTTCTGCTGAAAATTTGAATCTATTGTCTTTTTGTGTGCTTGTGTCTGTCAGTTTGGAGGCTTGAATTCCTGGTCTGGGTGCTGTCCCTGAGCTTTTGTGCTCAAGGTTAGTGCATTACTACTTTAAGACATAGTTCCACTTCCAGTTGTCTGGTGATTAATTGGAGATAAAAGCTTCATGGACTTTCCTGCCTGGACTGGTTATTAACAATGATCTTCAGATCTCAGCCTCCTGAGGAACTCAGGTTACAGGCATGAGTTACTGGCGCCGGCTAGTCATGTGTTATCTTTTATTAATATCCTTTGCTCCATAGACTAGTTAGCATTTCCTATGTCATACTCAGTATAGACAGCGACTTTTGCTCTTCCTTTTCTAGGGATAGGGTGGGGGGAGAATATTTCTTCATCCGAATGGTCTTGCAAACAAAAGGAAGAGTAAAGAAACAAAACAGAGAAATGGCAAAAATAACTGGAAAAAACTACACTGAGAACAACATTAAATGGGAGGATTGGAGGTGTAAACCTCCAGACATTAGCAACTGGAGTAGGTCTGGGGGGATTCAAAGCCATGGATTGAGCCATGAAGAACAATAATGGAACTATTTCCAAGAAATAGGAGGAAGTATGTCTGATATAAAAGTCAGATATATATATATATATATATATATATATATATATATATATGCAAGTAAAGGAAAAACCAATGTGCATAGGAAACAAATAATGTCCCATGGACTTTGCGTGAGGTTTCCTCTTCTCCCAGTTCCAAATTGAGGTGGGTATAGCTTCTGACATTTATTTATAGGAAGTACTTTAACATATGTATTTCTAGGTGAAAAATTTAAGTCACACTTAGTGTGAATTAACTGCAATTTAACCTGTATAGATTTTATTTTTTTCCTTAGAAGCATTAAAAACAGTTCAACCCTAGCTTGCAAAGGAAGGCACTGACAGCCGTACTGCCTTTTATCTTAGAATTTTTCTGCCACTTGATAACTTTTAAGTGAGGGAAAGTACAGTTCAGTATAGAGAATTCAAATGAATTGAAAACTTCTAGCCAATTTCCTGTTTTAAGGGACACTGAATAGTTTACCCAGAGGTGTAGTCATAATTCTTCAGATAGCTTCTACTTTCCTATTTTGGGAGAGCATCTTGCATTCTCTTGAATATGACCTGTAGAGTGAGCTCAAGTGCCCATTCTTCTGCTTCCTTCCATTCCTCCCATGTAGGCTGATGCTCCTTTGCTGATGGACACAGCTTTGATGCATTTCCTGGAAGTAGTAAAGTCACATGATTGCAAACTTTGCCTTTTTATAACTTTCTGTAGTAGTATGTGATTGCAAGTTGCTCTGTGAATGGTGCTGTAAATGAAGATATATATATATGTATATATATACATATATATGTATATATACATATATATGTATATATATACATATATATATCAACATGCTACTTCTGGAACTGCATGGGGGTAATGAAGGCACAGATAGTTAAGGTTCAACGGGAACCAGGATTGAGTTAAGTTTTCGCTGACTTAAGGTAAACAGTGTTTGAGCTTCTCGTCTGTGTGAAGTTGTTTTGGGAGTAATTCAATTTTACTTTTGGAGATTTGACCTTAACAAGGCCTCTGTAATCCATCTCTATTTCTCTCCTCTGCCCCACACTTTTCTAATAAAAAAGATAAAGGTAAAGGAGAAGTTGGAGCCTCTATTATGGTCAGATGGTGCTTGCCTAACTTTTTGTTATTGCATACCTTAGCAGGGGAACCAATAACAATAGAAATGCTCTCCATATCTATTTAAGGACAATACTCTAAATATTTGTCATCACTCCTGAAATATAGTCAGTGTGAATATTATTGTATTCCCATCACAACCTCAAAACCATTGAAATCTGCAGGGTTCTATTTGAACAACTCTACAAAATTCAGAGTATACTTTTAACCCACACTGTAAGAATTGGATTTTTTCTTTCTTTTTTTAGCACTACTAATTGACTTTAAAACCGAAGCCGTAGAGAGCACGTGGTTTCTTTGTGGGAGCCTATTTCGACAGCTGTTTCCTGAACTTGCCTCAGGATCCTGTAGTCAAATAACCCATGTGATTCCACAATCCACATTTCATAGATTCTGCCCAAATTTGGCCTGATGGATGGACACACACACACACACACACACACACACACACACACACACACACTTATATAGCAAACTAATAGTCAAGAAGACCTTGTTCTCTATGTAGCACTTACTATCTTGAATGGCTGCCAGGCTTTTAACAGATTTTGCTCAGTTGATAAATACAACACAATAAAAAAAAAATTACCAAATGAGCACACTACCCTAGTCATTAACGACTGATTAGTTTTGTAGAATTCAAGATAAAACAAATAAGTTTTTATTTTCGAATTTGAAAAGTTCTCAGGTATATATTAAAAAAAGCCAAAATCAGAGATTTACAAGAAAATAAAAATTCAATAATACAGTTAGGTCTCATGCGAGTTCAAGATGTATGCCTCTCTTACTTGCTTTTTTTTGCCACTGGAAATTGAACTCAAGACCTCCCAGGTAAAAACCAAGCACTCTGCTGCTCCAGCTATACCCCCAATCCTTTGGTTTTTAATTTGTTTTCAGAGAGTCTCATCTTTTGCCGGGTCATCCCTTAGACCATGATCCTCTATTTCAGCATTCTGAGAAGCTGGGATGAGAGGCAGAGGCCACCATACCAGCCCTGTGATATATATATATATATATATATATATATATATATATATATATATATATATATATATACTTTCTAAACACAAGGAAAAGAAATGGGAAAGAACACTCACTGAACACTTTCTATATGCCAAGCCCTTTGTATGTTATCTTTTAATATCCAGAACAACAGAAGTGGCAGTTGATTTTATATATTCTATCTTATAATGGAGGAAGTAGTGGTGTGGGATTGTGAGAAGAAGGGGCTTCTCATACTTATCTTAAATGTTGTGCAGTAGGGGGCTGGGAATATGGCCTAGTGGCAAGAGTGCTTGCCTCGTATACATGAAGCCCTGGGTTTGATTCCCCAGCACCACATGAAGCCCTGGGTTCGATTCCCCAGCACCACATATATAGAAAAGGCCAGAAGTGGCGCTGTGGCTCAAGTGGTAGAGTGCTAGCCTTGAGCAAAAAGAAGCCAGGGACAGTTATCAGTCCCTGAGTCCAAGCCCCAGGACTGGCAAAAAAAAAAAAAATGTTGTGCAGTAGGATGCACATGGAATTACCAGACTCTAGCACCTGTACATTACAGAAAACTGCCTCTTAGATGTTCTTTTTTCAATGACACCAATAGGATCTGTTAACCAAGCTCTTCACTCCAGATTATGAATCTATGGATGACAAGGAACCCAAGAAGACTTTGGTTTGTGTTTTGAAGGAAACATTCTCAAGTGAAGATGGAGGGGATTGTATATTCAGATAAGTAATAACCAGGATCACCCATGATATCATCTTTCCTTAAATAACGTTTAGAAGTTGCAAATGAAGATGTGATTAGAAAGCTGTATAGATAGCCTTTTGTAAGGAAGAGAAAATGGATGTATTGATCTCTTAATGAAAGCGTATATATTGAGCTTAAATATGAATGAGGAACACAATCTTATAGAGAAACCAGTAGTATCACTGAAAAGCAATTTTCTGATTGTCTCATTGATAATTAGCTTATTAACTAATAAAAGTAGTTTCTACTAGCTGGCAAAGAGCTAGTAGAATGTTCTGGAATGTTTTTAATTCAACAATACTTCATGGCAGATAAAACAGCTTGTGGCTAGATCTTCCTAAGGCAATGTTGATTGTTATGAAGATGTTTCTAAATTCCTTTCATACTAGATAGCTTTATGGCACATCTAAAGGTTTTTATCTATATTTGTATTTGTTCTTTGTCCATTTCTGTATGGTGTCATTTAGGAAATGTAATATGATTACAATGTTTGCCCCATTTTGGTGTTTCTACACAAAGAAATATCCTAGTTTCTTTTTAATGTGTGCTTAGCAGTAACATTGTTAGTGGCTGAATGTCTCAGCTGGAAGAGGCAAATATAGTTCATAGTGCAGTAGAAGCAATATTCTTAATTTAAATCTTACATCCCTGGGGCTGTGTGTTATTGTTATCAGTTCTGGATGCAACTTCAGATTTTTTTTTCTTTCTTACTACTTTGGTGTATATCTAAAGATTTGATCTTACAGAACAAAACAATCTCACATCATGGTTTGAATAAGATAATGCATGCTGTGAAAAGTTTCATAATGAATAATTTCTAATCTCAAGTGCCTGATACATACTTAGAAAAAACTCTGCAAATCAACTTTTGGAATGGGTTCTGGCTCAGATAGAAGTTTACAAAATACTACCAGGTTGTTAAAGAAACAATGTCTAAAAGCTGGAACCAGTCACAATGGTTATTTGATTGTAATAGTTAAAAAAAGTTAATTACTTAATAGCAAGGGCATGTTCAACTTCAGTGAAAAACTTGACATTTTAATGTGAAATCAAGTATTTTCATTCACAAAGAAAAGTCTTGTTATAATGCAATTATTTCTCAAGGTCAAAGCTATCAAGGTTACATTGGGGGAATCTCTGCTTCTAAAAGGACCTCTCAATGATTCTGACAACTAACAGTATTGGGAACAGTATTATTCTGTTGATATATGGTGTTCCTGAGAAGTCTGATGTTGAAAGCACTCCCAGAATACCATGCATTGCTACTTTTCAATCTCATAGTACGGCAGACTGTATATTCTAAATAGCTGGCTTTAGAAACATTCTTATGGAGATTATTTGACTAAGAGTCTAACTAAGAGCCTATCTTGGACAGACTTTGGAACTGCAAAAGCAATATAGCATTGACAATGTAACATGAACAAGGACAACATAAGAAGAGAGAATTAAACCAATGCTGCAAAGAAAACAACAGAATTGCACGTTTCATGTCCTGGTCATGTCTTCTTTGTATTTCTCCAAAGATAATTTTCTCAATGCTTCAGTGTTTCATCATCTCAATATGTTTGAAGGGTTAGTGATTTATAGAATGATTTTCAATTTGTATTTATTCATGTGTCTTTAGGATAAATTTCAGTGTACATTTTCAGCCACAATATAAAAGTTGTGACATAAAGCTGGAATATATCATTACTAGTGCTGACTTTCTTAGTTATCTTGGTGCCTGATAAGCTTCCTGTAAGGTAACCTATTTGTTTATTTGTATTTTCAGTTGTTAAGTATGGTGGTGGGAGGAGATTTGAAATTACCAAGATATCCTATATCACATTTCTTTGCAATGACGTCAGTATCATTTTGGATTCTTGTCTGCAACAAGACCGTGGTGTTTCTCTTGGGAAGATTTTGAAGTTAGATCATGAACTGTGATTCTGATAGACTAGGTCAAGATTGCAAGAAACAAAGGACTCAAGATCACCATTTTACCCTATGATTTATGTTCTGCAAATAGAAAGGTTGAGAGTGGAATAATGGCAGTGCAGGTTTAAAACAATAGTTCATGAGTAGAATCCTGGCTGTTAATTTTGATATAACTACTAACTATTCAAGTGACAATGTCTACTAGGTATTTGATAGAGGATCTTGGAATAAAGGAAGAGAAATACACATTTGAAAGCATGCATATATAGATGTTGTTTGACTTGTTTGGTGGTATAAGCTTACATAATATGTAAACAGAGAGTAGAAATCCAATGAATGAGCCATGCTCTCTTAACTTGTGGTTAAGAGAGAAATTTTGGAATATCATAAAGTCAAAAGTTGTCAAAAAAGTTTAAAACTCTGGGTAAAGAATTCTTGGCTAGAGCACTGGAAATGAAGAGAGAGAAGCTGGAAGGTTTAACTCAAATCTAAATAGATAACTTTATTTCATCTCTTGGCTCAATGAGGAAAATAGGTGAAGTCATTGCTTGGTTTCTTTTCATATCAAACACTCAACTTTGGTGAACAGAATTGTTTATTTTAGTAATCAGACCTAAAAATGAATGTTACACCAGTGTGCTAAAGTCAGCAGTAAGAGAACACCCAAGTGTCTGAAAAATGCCTGTTTCTTAAAATGTAGGCCATTTTAGTTTTGTACCTGAAGTATCAAAGACATAATTTGATCAAGACACAAGAAACATACATAAATTGCTGAAGATCTGAGTTAGGGAAAGATTATTCTATATTTTCATTGTTTGAACATTATTTCAATTTCCTTAGTTAAATGGAAAAGAAGGAGGATACAGAAATACTTTTTAAAAAAAATAAAATATGGCCCCTGCTGGATTCCAAAAGGCCACAGAACTGAGGAGGTAATGTACATTTTATTAGGATTTGCTATCATTATTTTAAAATTAACTCAAAAAGTTTTCCATTTATGGTTTTTTAGGGGGAAAAGAATGCCATTAGTATAACTTGGGCAAGTTAATCTAACTATTAAAACTCTGGCCCTTACATCATCATAAACTCAATTTTTGTTTTATTATATCAATTCATCTGCAAGGCTTTGTTATACTTCAGTTTAAGGAAGATAGAAAAATGTATTTTAGAATATGGCAAGTTTATAGATTAAATATACAATAGTAACAAACCCCCCTAGTGTTTTAGTATTTATATTATTCTCTTAGGCCAGCTACAAACCTTACCACACTGAATAGTTAAGTTTGTTATAGCAGCAGATCAGTCAATTGGTTAGAAGATGGAACTCTGTCTTGATATTTTTATTTACCCAAACACTTTCATCCAAATCAGTGTTCATTTGAATTAAGTGGTTCTGACATACATAGATCATCTGTGGATGGAATTGTGCTCTACAGCATTAATTAGTATCACACACACACACACACACACACACACACACACACACTCCACACTCCTAAACATCGCTCAAACTTGAGACAACTCAGAAGAGATAATCCTAATCCAGCAGTTATATAGGATAACAAGATAATTGTAGACAACTATATTCATCTTTTAAAATTCAAAATTACTAAGACTACCCATAGTAACTCCTAATGGGTTCTACTACATGATCAATATTTGCTAGCAAATTGGTGAATGCATGAATGAATGCCTGACTGAATGAACACATTCATGAATTAGTGAATACATATGTGTGTACCAGACATAAAAATAAATGGAATAGTAAATGAAATCTTCGTAGAATTGGGAGAGAAGAATCCATAATATAAAACTATAAACAAATCAGACACCGCATTAGAACAACCATGAGAGCCACAAAGTTACCCATGGCTTGTTTTAGTGCTGAGGGCGTGGGGTGGGAGTAGAGGGAAGGGAGATGTCACAATGCTTTGGGAGCCAATGTAATTTAATTATGTTATTTGCTTTCCTTACATTTTTATCCTTCCAGTATTAAATCATTTCAGAATGATTTTGGAAAAACCCTTGTGACATAATTATCAGCTATATTAGCCTTATAATTGTCCAGAAAAGAAAGTAAGGCTCCTAGTTACTGTGGCTGGCACTGAAGATCAGGCTTGTAATCCTAGCAGACTCAGGAAGATCCTGGTTCAAAGCCAACCTGGATAGGAAAGTTCCTGAGACTCTTATCTCCAATTGGCCACCAGAAAACTGGAAGCGGTACTGAGGCTCAAAGTTCAAACCCCATGATGGACAAAATAAAAAGAAGAAAAGAAAGTAAAAAAAAAAAAGAATATTCAGTTACTGCGAATTAAAAATGTACTCCTTAAACAATTCCAATTTTTATAGGTGTTTAAATGGTTTTTATGGAGATGGAGCTCTGGTTCAGGTGGTAGAGTGCTAGCCTTGCACAAAAGAGCTCATGGACATTGCCCATGCCCTGATTTTAGGCCCCAGTACTGGCACAAATTATATGTGTTTTCATGTGTGTGTGTGTGTGTGTGTCCCTTTGTCTGTTTCTATGTATTAGAAAATAATTACAAATTTGCTTAAAACTTAAAAAAACATGGTATAAGGAATCCCATAAACTCTCCCCCAGATTAACCGTCATGCCATTCCAGGAATATATTGAGAC
The DNA here is from genome assembly GCF_023159225.1 of Perognathus longimembris pacificus. Lineage (NCBI taxonomy): Eukaryota > Metazoa > Chordata > Mammalia > Rodentia > Heteromyidae > Perognathus > Perognathus longimembris. The sequence continues at coordinate 31,295,198 of NC_063177.1, forward strand.
CTTTATTGAGACTTTTGCCAGGATGTTACATCCTGGGTCACAACAGTGTCTCTGTAGGAATGTTCTTCTTTATTCAGTTAAGTACTCTGACATAGCTCTTGGAGTCTACTCCTAGATATAGTTTCTCAGTTCCTCAGAGCATTACTCAGACCACAGTATTTGAAATTAACATTGGCTCTTGTCTTTCAGTGATGATAGTTAAGTGTGGGGAATGAAGTCTTTTTATATACTGCAGATGAAAGAGGAAATTTAAGAGTATGTTTTGTGGAAGAAGTTTTTGCAACCACTTCTAGATGATTCCAGATTATAAAGCGTAAACAGAAATTCAGTGCCAACAGAAGTTAAACCTACAGTTATTACAGAATTTTGAAATGACTCATATTCATCTTAGCCTAAGAAATAACCATAGAAATCAACAAAGATTGACCTCAAGAGAAGTCATATTGTTTTCTATAATAAAAATAATTTACAGGTTATAAAGTTTAAGGTGCTAAATAATTTTTTAGCCATGTTTGTAAGATTATCCTGTTTTGTCCATTTTTAAATGTCACATTGCTCTTATAAAACTAATTTTTGGCTGAACTTTACAAATTCAGATTGATAAGTTGGTTTTCAAAGTGGTAACTTCAAAATTAGAAGAAAAATTACAAAGTTTGGCAGCATGAGGTGAGTGGAATCACAATTTTTGATATCACTCATGCTCAAATATGAATGCTTTTAACTTTTATCAATTGTGTCCCTTAATGTATGACTGAAAATGAATCTCCACTCTAGAGAGGATTTCCTATATAGAAACAACTTTATTGAGGACTTCCTATATAGAAACATTGTTATCAGGATGGGCACAGAACACTGCAATTTCAGAAGCTTACAAACTTCTTCTTTTCTTTTTCAAGTTTTCAGGATATTATAAGGGCAAGGGTATTTGTATTTTACTTAGGAATATTTTCCTGGCTTTGCTCAGAAAGCAGAGGCACGTCTCTTCTGAGTTTCTTGACCTCTTTGATCTTGCTATTTGTCTAGTGGAGCCAACTTGACAACATTCATAGGGCCTTTCATCAGAACAATTTTTTAGCAGTGGTATCCCCACAGCATGGTATGAACATTTCAGAGCCACCTGATCTTCACTCATCCAGCTCCATATATATTTAAGAGATGTTAGCTATGTCAAAATATTGTGGAAATTTGGAATGGACACAAGAGATTATTGGATATTGTTTGAATGCAGTACTCGGTTTGACCTTTTGGTTGGCTTTTGTGATTTTGCAGCATAAAGGAGCAGAGACTGACTTCAGGAATTGATGTCCAGTAGAGATGTAAATAATTTCTTTCCACTAAAATAGATAACTACAAAGGTAATGGCTTATTAATCTATAAACTTTAGTTAGTTTTGCATCACATTTGGCAATTATATCTACACATTACCTTTCTTAAACTTTCTGTAAGTATATTTTGCTTTTTAAATCCTCATTTAAATCACTTTGAGCATAGCTTTATTAAGTAATAAGTCAATGTTAACTTTGACATGCTTCTGTTTCATATTTTATGAGAGGCATGTTGTCAAATTTTAGAAATTCACACATTAACAACATTATCCTACAGGTGTTAAGATTGAGTTAAGTTAGAATCTGGGAGTGAAGTCAACTATTTTCCTTCTGCTTAAGATGATGGTGGTAAAGAAAGATGAAGTGATTCATTTGTAGGGGAACGAATGGGGAATATAATGTAAAGCAAAATAAGGCAGCTTCTTAAAGAAAAATAATGAACCACATGTTTATTCAGAGATGCAGAATCTAGACCTAATAACAAACAAGATGAAAGGGAAAAAAGGGACATGAATAGAAAAAGGAAACTGGGGGAAACAACTACAGTGAGAGGAGGGTGATATTGAGATAAATATCATCCAAGCACATTATGTGCATTATATGAAAATAGAAAATAAAAAACACATTGAAACCTTAAACTAGGCAGGATAAGGAAGTATCATAGAGGGGGAAAACATGAATCAATACATTTTACATATGGATGCAAACCAAACATCACCATTATCCTTACTGTTAACAAACAAAAAGTCCCCCATCCCCCCCAAAATCTAAAAGGGCTGGTAGAGGGTATTGTCTGTATGTCTCTGGTTATGGATGAATGCCAACAATGTAAGACAGAGCCGTTGAGTTGGTGTTCACAGAATGTTTGTTCCTCAGAGGAAGGAAGAATGAAAGTAAAGTAGTCATTCTTAAAGGTTTAAAGAAAATATTCCAGGTTGGAAAAAGTTACATAAAATTCATTTTAAAATAGAGCAGTTGTTATTTCTGCAGTGTAGCATTGAACTTTTGCATATTTCATCACACATTGATAATTGCAAATTTCCTTTGGTATTGCTTTGTTCTAAAACTTTAAGAGATATGAGAAGCAGATAGTTGCATCTGCATATGGCTTACCCAGCTAATGGAATGATATATTTCTCCCTGCCCTACAGTGGAAAAACCTGAAAAAAGATAATGGTCTCTTTAAGTCAATGCAATGTATAGTAAGAGCAAAAGTCTGAACAATTAAATTGTTCAATAGAAAGTCATTAAATTATGAGATAATTTTAAAACCACAATCAAGCTAAAACTGTATCCATAGAAATAAACTCTGAGAAATAATAGCCTTCCATTTAATGCAACTTAACAGAAGTATGAACTCAAAATCTAATGATCTTTAATTTCTACCAGGGTAACAGACTGAGTTTAGTGCAGATGATTTTACTCTATTGTCAGCAGGCCCACTCTTCCAAGTATTTAATACAAGAGAGTTTTCCACAGAGTGATTACAGTTTCGCTTCAGATTTATATTTCTGTTTCTGGATAGTTAACTATCAAAATCGCTTTTAATTTAATGACCTCCAATTCCTGGCTATTGCATTTATTCTTCTCTTAAGGGAATAAGGCTGTCTATGAAGAATAGTTTCTTCCATATGAATAATTCTTCCAGCATAAAAATATTTTTGTTTTGGCTAACATTAGCTTGAAGATGTGCTTGATTTGACTATTTAAAAACACTTATTTTATGGAAGTTCTTTATGATGCTGTCACTTCCTATTAAACAATTTTTCCATGACAACCTTACATTTTCAAAGCTCCAAATTTGATAAGATCAACGAGGACATTTTAATATAAATGTTTGGGATTTTTCTACTTGGTCTGTAATTTAGGCTTCAAAGTCTAAAGAGTCAATTTTTGACTAATATCACAGATCATAATATTATGAATTCAGAATAGTATCTGTTTTATGATACCTTTATCCTTATCTAGCAATTCAGACATTTGGTGAAGTTAGATGTTGAGTGATGGGCAATTAACCCTGGGAGAAGAAAATGTCATTGATGAAAGCTAGTGTCTTTCAGGGAGCCAAGGGTAGACGGGAGGCATCTAGGAGACAAGCCTTATCAGATGCGCTTCTGAATGTTTTTCTAGTTACAAGAAAATTTGTCAGGGTGAGAAAAGATGAGTCCTTCACATTTAAATTTTAGAAGAACAATTGGGAGACACTTCTTGCCTTCTGCAAACACTTTAGGTTTTGATTCATCCTCCCTTCTGGTCACACTATATAATTAACCTTGATAAGGTAGAAAACAATAAGTGATTGGAATCTCTCTCTCTCTCTCTCTCTCTCTCTTTCTCTCTTTCTCTCTCTCTGCACTCAAACTGCAAATTGTAGTCTTTGAAGAAATGCTAGCATTCAAACTCATATGAAAGTTCAAGAATAAGCCACTGATGTGTGATAATTTGACTATAATTTTAAATTCTCAGAAACTAAAATTTGAAGGTTTAGCCTTATGTCATGTTTAGGTCTTATGAAACATACTTCTAATAGTCATATTCTTTTAGTTATTCTTTTGTGTCCAAATATATCTGCATTTGAGTCTTTCCATTATTTACAATTCTGTTCTCCAATTGCTCTTCACGTTTTCATCAGTTCTATTAATTATCAATGATTTCTTAGTCCATACCAACTATTAACGAAACTTGAGTTATGTATGAATATATGTGAAGGAAGTTATCAATATAAATGTCTTGAAGTCTTAAATATTTGCATACCTGGTTATTGGATAATTAATATATAAGTTGAAATGTTAATTTTGGTATGGTCTTGTACCAAGGGTAAGATGGATCAATGGAGTTCTCAGTCTTATACACTTGAATAGTGAATTATAAAGTAGCCAACACTTAATATACAATGTATGTCCTATGAAACTGGGAAAATTGAAAGGAAGGTTGGGGTTGGAATGGCTGGGGGAGACTGATGAAATGAAGGGAGTTAAAGTAGCTAAAGTAGATGGTAATGAGAATAGTATTCAACTATTTACAGAATAAGGATGAAACAGTGTGGATATGTTATGATAAGGAGTCTAATTTATGGGAAAAAGATACTCTGCATAAGCAGAAACTGGAGGCTAGAGAAACACATCTACAAAAGGAGGTCAATTGATCTGGATAAATACAAAATGACAGCAAGGAAATGCATGAAGGGACCAACAATAAAAGGACTGGTAGAGGAATGATGATTATAGCACATGTAAAGTGTAGATTGAAGGATAACAGAACTATATTTTGCTTTCTAAATTTAAGTTTCAAAGAGGTCCAATGGTTTACTAATATCTGAATGCTTGCATGAGAAGATTGCCTTCCACACTGATTGTTATAATAACTGCTATTCCTATTTTACTATATTTAATTTAAAACCTAACTAGAACAACCTGAGAGCTACTATTAGACTCCAGATTTTGTATCTCCATCGATTTTTCTCTGTCCTATACGAAATACTCCCTGTTCCTTTAATCATTAAAGAGAATTTGCTATTCATTGAAATGTTTCCTCATGGGTACTGTTTGAAAATGCCAATGAGAGCATTGTAACAAACTCATTAAAGCATGACATTTCATATAACACACCATAGACCTTTTTGTTCCCTGAAGACCAAATTCTCTCTCATAATTGTGGGACAAAAAACTAAAGACATTTGTAAAAAGCAAAGAAAAATAAGATTATTTCAAAGGGAAGTCTAAGGGAATTTGCAAAATAAGTTAAGGTAGTCCAGTTGTAAGACCAATCAATAAGGAAGTATCTGCACTTGTATCTGGCAGGGACAAAGTCACAGAGATGAACTATCTAAATAGATCCATGTGTCTCCATCAAGAATAGACAAAATAGTGATCTTTTCACACGGCACAAAATAGGGGTAACTGTCAGCAAGACAAAAGTATTGGGGTAAGTCACACAGTCTTCCTGGAGTTTCCAGTGGTAACACAGGAAAGAGGAAATTTGGACAGAATGTGTGGCTTCATGGAATTGAGTAGATAGACTGTGATAAGCTCAAGGTCAAGGTGTAGGTGACTGAACAGAAGAGATCTGCCTGAGAGAGAAGGCTTCAGAGACCTACAGAATGTTTCCTTTCATTCCTCAGGCAAATGTTGCTCAGTGCTGCTGTGTGATGAAACCCTCTGATAATTGAATCTGGAGAAAAGAAACAACTACAAAGGAGAAACAGAGAACAATTATTGTGGTTCACACAATAGCAACTTTACCACCACTTCGAATGGAAAATCTCATTAATTGAGGATATTAGATAGAGTAATTTGAAGGAGATGACCTCAATTGTGGAGGATAATTTGTGCTCCACTTAATTTTCTCTAATGTTACCTTATAATAAGTTTAAAAGCAAGCCTAGAAATAATCAAATAGATTCCAGGCAATTTAATCATGTTTAGGAAGAAAGTAAGGGTATTCATGGGAATAAATTACGCAGCGCACAAAAAGGTAAAAATGTTTGTTACCCAGTTATTATAAGGTTATAGGAATGCAAGTAGGCCAGAAAATATGACATAAGAGAAAGTATGTTTCACCAGTAGAACAAAATGCAGAAATGAAAGACAAGATAGACTCAATAGACAAAGACTCTAAAAATAATTATAATTTTATGCCATATGTTTAAGAAGGAATGCTGAGTTAGTTAAATAGAGATACATAATATGTGGGAGAAAATCTAATTCCAACCTTTACAGCTTCAAACTGTTGTAGTTTAAGTGAAAATATGTTGGAATTTAATCTTACATTAGATGGGATAGAAGAAAGATTAATGAATGTGAAGAAAGATTAAAAGAATTATTTCCAATGGAGTAGCAGTTTTTAAATGGTTATTATTATTATTTTTTTACTATTTTTAATGAGCTCAGAATTCTGGTGGGACTATACACGATGTCAAAAATGAACAAGATTTAGAAAGTTAAGCACAACACTGTGTTAAGAGATAATACTTATCAAGATGTAACTTTTTCAGGAATAGAAGGTTTGCTTAGTATTTAGTAAAAGGCAGGCTAGCTAGCACAGTTTTTATTGTTAAAAAGTATGAAAAGTAAAAATAACAATTAAAAACAAGAACATTTTCTTCATTCACAGCTTATAAAAATACTTGAAAATATTTTGGGTGGATTCCTGACAAAAATCTCTTAACAAGCTATGAGCAGAGGGGATTTCCTCAAGCTGATTGAGAGAATTTGAAACGCCTATAGCAATATCACCTGTAATTGTGGAAGAGTAAATGGTTTTCCCCAACATCAGAATTAAAGAAAATTGTCTACAAGCACACTCCCAGTCAGTCATCAAGACACATTGCATTCATAAACACCTTTGTTGAACAGCAAATCCTTTGTACAACTGCTTAAAGATAATAAGAATCCTCACAATATGTTTAAAAAGTACAAACACAATTTTCACTACACTTAAGACTTATTTCTCCAAAAGCCATTATAAAGAAAATGTAAATGGCAACACAGGACTTGACAAACATTGCTGTGCCAAAGAAATCACAATAATGAATATATATTATGCTTAGAACTCAATAATGAGCTAATCATTCAATTAATATAAGTACAAAGTATCTGAACAGCCCCTGTACTTTGGACAATTAGACATACGTAAATGATAAACAAATAGCAACAGAGGTAATAAATATCCTTAGTCCTTTGGAAAATTAATTTTAAACCTAAAATAAAATACTACATGCCAGCTAGAATGTCTGAATGTACAAAGACTGACGATACTGAGGTGTGGTCAGCATTGGAGAAGCAGGAGTTCACTGGTATTGAGAATAAAAAATGGTATGGTGACTCTCAAAATTACATTAGAAATAACTTTAAAAATGAAGTACCCATCTAGCACTAAACCTAGTCTTTCCAGTCCCAATTTCCAATTTAAATGCCTACAGAAACAAAAAGTTATATTCATGTGGAGCTATAACACAAATATTTAGAGTATATGTTTGAATTTCAGCTATCTATATATCTATCTATCAATCTATCTATTTATTGTTTATTGAGTTTTAATTCAAGGCTTCAGTCTTGCAGGCTGAATCTCTGCCACTTGAACCACACTTCTCTTTTGCTGGTTGTTTTTGGAGATGAACTTTTCTGCCTAGCTTGGCCTCAAGTCACAGTTCTTGAGATCTCAGACTCCTGAGTAGCTAGGATTATAAGCATGAGGCACCCGTGCCTCTCTAGAATCTGTAGCTATAATATCTCAAAGCTGGAGTGAATACAAATGTCCATTCGCAGTTTTATGTATAAACTGGGGTATACCCTGCTCAGTCATAAAAATGAGCTTGCTATTCATAAACTCAAGAAATTTGAGCATAAAATGATTTTAGTAAGGAAGGCCAAACAGTATACTAATCTCCTATTCCAGCTTTTTGAAATTGTGCTACTATATTAAATGTACAGTAATCTATAATATTTATACCATTTATTGTCTTAGAAGGGAGCATGGGGAATTTAGAGGCAAGCATTATAAAAAGGGACCAGGCTCATGCCTCCCATCCTAGCCACTCAGGATACTGAGATCTGAGAGTCATGGTTGGAAGCCAGCCTGGGAAAGAATGTCAGTGAGATTCTTATTTCCAATTAACCACCAAAAAATGCCAGAAGTAGAGCTATGGTTCAAGTGATAAGAGCAAGAACTTTGGGCAAAAAAGCCTAGGGACAGCTCCTAAGCCCGGAGTTCAGGCCTCAGCCTCTGGCCCCCCTCCCCACAAAATAAAAAGGACTAGGAGGTTTGGGACATGAGACACCTGACCTTCATCTTCATTGTAGTTTCAGGGATGTGGGCCTATGTCATAACTGCTCACACTGTACACTTTAGACATTTGTGGTTTAGTATCCTCATTACACTTTAATGAAGTTGTAAAAAAAAAGAACTAATCACTTCTCAAAGCAGAATATTGAAGATAATACTCAGATTCAGTTAATTACTTTTACACTGGGTGGTACTGAATAGAATATCATTTCCTTTGTAGAATTTCTCTTTGTGTCTTTCCCCCATAGGATTTACGCATTTTTATATTTAGTCATATTTTAAAATATTCACCATTTACCATATTTTCTGTAATAAGCACCCAGTAAATATTTCTTGACTGAATGGATGGATGGAGGTATGAGTGAATATGTGATTTGATAAACCAACAAATATTCACTGTATACTTTTATTTTTGGAACATATGTATTGGCCTTTGTATAGAAAGCACTCAGAAGAAAGCTGGCATTTCTCCCAAATGTCTAATTACCTAGAGTAAATAGTATCTATTTTCCCTCCAGTATTTCTTCAACAGAACTTTGGATTTTTATTCTGTAGTCGGTTTTCCCATTTTTTAAGTTATGGGCATATCCCTGTGGCTTATGGTTAAGGTAGAAAGAGTTTTATTCTAACTGTCTCAGATTTTGAGGCAAATCTTGCATAACTAGTAGAAGTTTGTGTCTTCGCTACTAGAGGAAAACAAATTCTCACTTGAGTTTCTCAAGATAAATAATGTATTTTTCATCTTCATATAACCCCTAGAGGACCAAAGGAATTTTAAAGACTGTTTTTCTTGCTTTCCAACTTTCCGTCCCTTGTGACTCTGGTGTAGAGAGCATGGCTTTTAAGATGTTTTGGTCTGCCTAGAAATGGTATGAGTGGTAGGCTTTTTTTTGGACAAAAATCAGAAATATATTTAAGATGCAATAGAATATAGCAAAAAAAAAAACCAGTTACAGTTTCAATTTCAGGGGTAGTGCTCTCATAAAAGGCTATAGTGGGTATTTTCATTTCAACAAACATTTCTTGGTCAATTATACATGCGGGAGACAGTGTGCCATGGAGAAAGAAAGAAAGATGCATGGTGTTCTTTTCAACATCATCTAAAACTGATACTCTATAGATGTTATGTGAAAGGTATGGCAAAGAAGTCGAATCAGTGCTGGTTGCATCAAGAGATGATCTGCATTTATTCCCAGCTCAAGGATTCAAACATACTTCCCTTAAGGGTAGATATACATTTCACTGCTTCCCAGAGAAGAAGGAAAATTGAAGCAGAGACTCAGAGCCCAACATATCCTCAGGGTTACCATCACACTGAAGTAATATTAATAGCAGAAGCCCTTGTTTGTGACTAATATTTGGCCATTTACATTGTAAACATACCTCAGCCATTTGCATAGGTCAGAGCAGAGGCAGCATGGTAGCCTCTGGTTGCTCTACTGGTTAATTTCTCATATGATTTTAGGGGAAGTTGTGGGGTGAGAAGAGAGGAAACTTATGTCTGCTTATATTATCTTACTCAAGGAAATGAGGCTAATAAATCATACAGAGGCAGATGAATTGCTGATTCATCAAGCATTTTATACTGAGACCCATTACTCTAGGAACAGTGAAATTCCAGCAACATAAGCTACAGTTCACTTTTTCTTCAATCTCTCCCACAAGGCTGAGTAGCCACACCCAGAGCAAACATCTTTGACAAAGATGTGCTTTTGTGTGTGTCTACCCCAGAAAAGAGGATGCATGATGAACTTAGAAAATACATGGCCTTCATGGATATAGTACTGGTCAAAATGAAGTAGATTTGGAGGGATATACTGTAAAAAGGAATGCTAGGGCCAGTGCTGTGGTATAATGGCTGGGTATTTGCTGACTCACGCAGCTCTGGGTTGATCCTCAGCACTGCAAAAAGAAAAACTCAATCACAAGTGCTAAGTGAGAGGAGCTAAATCTAGAAAAAAAAATCCATTCATAAATGAAGGATCTCAAATGTTTATTAGCATATGTATGCTAATATTGCATATATGCTAATAAACATCTTTTCTAAGTACATAAATATGTATATATTTCCTTCTGTGTCATAGGGCATACTCAATTTTTGAAGGCTAGTCTCGTGGATATCATTTTTAAAAGAAAGTAAACAATGCTGTTCTCTGTATTTCCACAGGGAGTTTCCTGATACATCACTGTGACATCTGAATTGCCCTGATTGTTCACATAGCCCAGAAAAGGATATATAACTGTGACTTATACAGCGATGAAATATGCACATAATATATTATATCTAATATCTATATAGTTCACATCAGGGTAATATATTACATATTGATTATATTACAGTTTATATAATACATATTACATCACTATATGTGCATGTATATACTGTTTATGTTAGAACGATATTCTCTTGGGAGTTGGTTTTATATTTCAGCAAACAATCTGTTAATGTTTCTAAACTCAAACTTGCTGACAGATTGGTGAATCGACACTTTTTTTGGTACTTTTTCTTTTCTTGTGCTTTTGAATTTTGTAAGATACTAAGCAAGGAAAAGGAAATACACCATGTGACTTCCCAAACCAACAACTTTTGAAACTTCTTTCTGGTTCGACCTACTGATAGGCATCATTGCATCCATGATTAATATGCCTAGTACAGTTACAAACAGATGTGTACTGGTTATAAATACCAATTAAAGCATGGTTCCAGATGTTCCCTACTCAAGAACTACACACCCTCTAATGTGGCTGTTCCACAGAACTGATTACGTTAAAGCTGTCAGTTTCAGCATAATCTTATGAGTATATTTCAGGCAATGGTGAGCTATCATCTGCTCACCATTCCCAGTGTCTAAATGATTTTCCATCCTAGTTCACATAGCCTAGAAAAGGAACAAAATGAGAAATTTACAAAGTACTAATTGGTACCAAGGCTCACAATTTCTGATAAAGCTCGAAAAAAATGTGGAGAGGCAGCCTTTATATTTTTCCTTCATAATACATCTTATTTCTTGGCCATTTAGTGCCACGATTTCACAAGACAGGAAAACGCCTCATCAGAACTCTATCAGTATGCTGCATCTCTAAAGGGGTTCACTCACAGCACCTGAGAGATTTTGTATTATATTGCTGGATGCTCACCTGGCAGACTCTGGCTCTTAACTAGGGATCCACATGGTCTATGAGAAGGAAACATTAGTCTGAAAAAAAATCTGCTTCATATTGATGTCAACATCATTTGTATGCCAGTTGGCCCCTGAATCTAGCTTCCAATTCAGGAACCTGACAAAGAATCATGAACAAAATATGTATCTTGCACTGAGCATTCTCAGGATGAGAATAAAAATTAACTATGACACTGACACCTATTATGAAGAGGACTCTCAGAACTTATTAATTTTCTAGATCTTCATTGTATAGTGACCAACTCTATTTTCTTTTTTCACTTGACAATTACTGACTACATAAGTAGAAAAACTTGTTATTCTACACTCCCAATGTGGCAGAGCTTGGCTTGATCATTGCCCTGCTCAGCTGTTTTGCTCATGCTTTGCTGGGTCTCCTTACCCCACTCCACCCCACCCGATCACTTACTGTGATTTCTGGTATGATTGAAGATGTCCTGCCTTACAAAGCAGTTATGTCCTGAAAAATTGTGTAAGTTGCAAACATTATTATTTAAGAACACATTTGATACATTCAACTAATTGAACAACACAGCTTGGCAGCATAGAGTTGGTAGAGTCTTGAATGATTGACCTCATGAGAGCAGCAGCAGCTGAGAGCAGCAGCTCACAGTTGCTGATATGTATCTCACGGACAGTATGATGTCACATGCCACTAAGCCTAGAAAATAATCAAAATTCAAAGGATGGCTTCGATCAGAGCCATTTATGCAAAGTTAGGTGATTGTATGAGTTTAATAATATATCCTATTACTTGGTACACTTAAGAAAGACTAAAAATTCCTGCAAAAGAATTTGGGCTGTGTTTCATACACTATAGTCCTTGCTTCAGTGATGCCTATCTGGAATGAACAGGGCCCTACAGAGGGGCCTGGGTCTGTTATGCATTTCCTTTGGAACCTTGGGCCTACTATGAGACACTCAATAAGTTGTCCTACCTATCTATAGTGAACATCATGTTGTGTTAGAAAAACTAGATACTTCCCAAATGGAGAATGAAAGTTTATAGAGAGAAGCTTAGATTTATCCCTTACTTCACTCCAGCATTTGCTATTTCACTTTTTCCTGAAGATACCATTCCAATTGGGATAGATGGATACAATAGTTTTGATTGCATTTCCTTGTTGGCATCTTTTTAGCATCTTTCTTTCCTCTGTTAGTTATGGACTGTTTCTCATTTGAAAAAAAAATCAATTAATTTACTGCTTTACTGATTGGATCATTTATTGTGTTTGTGGGTTTTTTTTTTTGAGTCCTTTATGCATCCTGGATACGAATTCTGAGTTAGATAAATAGTTGGAAAAGATTTCCTTTTCTTTGTAATTGGACACAATGCACTTTGTCTTATTTCCTGAACCACTGGAGTTCTATTCAGAGTGTCAGTGTCGATAACCTGTATCTTGAAGTGCTTTTTTCCGGCTTTCCACTTTTATTTCTTTGTCTTGTCTTATTGCTCTCATTCCCTCCAATAATTTCAAACCTTCAGATGTTATACTAAAGTCTTTAACCCATTTTTGAGTTGATTTTTAAATTGGGTGGGAGATTGAGATTAAAGACTTTAACATTTATAGTTCAGTTGCCTGTGTCTATGCCAAAAACATAGTGAATTTTGTGTTTGGACTCTTAATTGTGTATGTTCTATTAATAATTTCTTCTTCATTTTTCTAATATTTTCTGGATATTCTAATTGATCAATCTTGTCTTCAAGTCCTTTTCTGCTTTATGTTTGAGCCTGTTGCAATTAGGTTTCCCAATGTGACTTTTTGTTTTGCTTGAGTATATACATTTTTCAAGATTTCAGTTTGGTTTTTACTAATATATACACACACATATGTGTGTGTATACTATTTTGTACTTTACATTGTCATCCTTACTTCTTTCTTTGATTGTTTTATCTTCTCTGATTTCACTAATCACTTTTATGATCATTTTGGATATTTTCTCTGGCATTTCATCCAGCTTGACGTTATGAGAGTCCAACTCGTGTTGCCTTCTTTTCATGCTTTCTATGCTTCTACATTGAGGTTCATACATCTGTGTCGGTGTCATCATCTAGAAGTTTTAATCTCTGGCATTCTTTAAGTTCTTCTGGTGGCATTTGATCCACATTGTTCATGTGACTTTTGGCAAACTAACAAATATTTATACATCTTATCTCCTCAATGGAATTGGAGAGTATTACCTACTTTTTGGATTGTTAGTGAAGATCAAGTGTGATACTATTAAGTCACCTGACTCTAAATAAGTTGTCAAAGATAATGGATTATGAATTATAGCATCTCTTTAGTTTTTATCAGAACTCTTCAACATATAAAGCAATATCTATAAAGATATCCAAACACATATTATGTTTTCATTGTACATGAGATTAAAAACACTATTTCAACCAATCCAATATGAAAACAAAGAATAATTGTGTACATAAAGTATAAGACTTAGAAAATAAGATTGCATAATCATATCCTGTTCTTTATTTTTATTTTCTACAACTGTGTTCCTGAAGAGTTAAATTAAAGTGACTCTGTTCTGAGGTGTTAGTCAGTTTGTTGCTTACATTAAAATATAAATGACTCTGCGCATGCATAAAACCCAGGCTTGTTTGTGCTAAAGTTGTTGAGCTGCAAATTCCTAGAACAAATCTATCTTAAAGTCAGGCGCCACGCTGTGCTGTGCCTGGCCTTGGGAAAGACTGTCAATCACCCCATTTGGCAGGACAGCTTGTAAAAACCCAGACAGCCGGGAAACTCCCTTGATAACCTTTGACCGTCCTAGAATGCCCCTAGCCCCGAGCCAATCAGCCTTCAGTCCGTACCCTAATTCTGCCCAAACACTTGGTTGCTGTAAATTTTGTAGTTTTTGCCTTTATAAGCCCTGTAAAAATCCAACTCAGGGCTTCCTCCCTATCTCCGCTGTGTCGGTGTAAGGGAAGAGGCCCGAGTTGCAGCTCGCCTGAATAAAGCCTTGCTTTTGCATTTCAGAACACCTGGCTCTCGGTGGTCTTCTTGGTGGGTTTCTCTCGACTTGGGCATTATATTCCCATTGTATTCTTATGTTCTCAGTCTTTCTCTAATTTTATATCTCACTCCCCTTTTACTGTAACATGGACCATTATCTTGGTGAGCTTTATGATATTTATGAAGATTCAAAACATCTTTTTTGCCTTTGACAAAAAGATATGAAGGGTCACTACTATGAAATTAAAAACAAAGTTCAAAGTTTACTTAAAAAAATGTCTACCAGAATGCAAACATATATGAAGAAAGACAAAGTCTTACAGTAACTTTTCCATTGTTAACTATATATAAACAATATGGGCTGATTTAGATCAACAGAAGTTCGTGTGAATGATAATTGACACCTGTGCTCCTGTTTGAAAAATTCAGCATCCATTCTCAGTTCCTTTTACTTGACTATATTTCATCAAACACCCCTCTTGTTAGGAATTGACATAAGACACTTTTCTAGCTCATAAATGGGGTGAAATAACTGTCAGGGAGATGGTAACATGGAAAATGTTTTGTTTTCTTTATTCATAAAACTGCTTTTGGAAGTAGTAAAAATTTCTTTTTTCCTTTCCTTTTTTTATGTCTGAATAGTTATGATACCTGGATTTGCAGCAATGATCTTGAGGACATGAGAGAATAACAGCCAAGAGCATTAGAGAGTTGGCACTAACATCGTTTAGGTACTGAACCAACGCTTTAAGCTGTCTGTCTTGACACATTTTTGTTGCAGAAAGGGGAGGAAAATTCCCTTCTTTTAATACCACATTTCTTTGAATTTTTCTGTTGCAGGCAACTGACATCATTCATACAATATGACGGTTAAACTCGAAATAAGGATCACAGTCATCATCTATTAAATATCAAATAAAACTTAGGCTATACTGCTGGAAGCAGAACATACTGATCCTTAAATGGTACAACAAGCAGTACCCTGTGTTTTCTAAATATTAAAAAAATAGAATGTATGCTTCATACCAAGAAAAATAAGAGCAGGAAGTCAGGACTTTTGTTTTAACTTAGAATCTGTCTGATTGACCGATGTATTCCTAACAAAAAATAGTAGAGGCCTAAAATATATACTTCTAAAAGGAACAAGTCAATGCTATTTGCTGATGATTAACCCAGGTCAGTTACAGTTTTCAAAAATCTTGCTTTTGATTTCCCTTTTATGTGATTTTTATCATCAACAATAAGGAGAATCAAAGCTACAAAAATTGTTATTTAAAATATATTTCTATCCTATATCTATTGCAATGAAGGACAGAGATTGACCTCCAGTCTTCTGAAACAGAAGACAAATGACACTTCAATACTGCTGCAGGCTATGAAAATGTTGGTCAATCTAATGAGCTCATCCGTCACTTACCTATGTTAGAGATAAGAGCAAGTCACTCCAGTCTTTTGTGATAGGTATATTTCCAATGTTCTTGAGAAAGATAGTTCTCAAAGATTATATCCCAAAGAGTCAGAGAAAGACTATATAGTTGCAGTTTTCCCAAATTCCTTCTTGAATTAAAAAGAGGTCACAGAAGCTGGGTGCTAGTGGTGCCCATCTGAAATCCTAGCCACTCAGGAGACCGGGATCTGAGGGTCACCATTCAAAGTTGACCTAGCCTGGTCAGGAAATTCCATGAGACTTTTATCTCCAATAACTAGAAAATAAAAAGCCAGAAGTGGAGATGTAATTCAAGTGGTAGAATACTAGACTTGAACAATTAAAAGCTCAGGGAAAGTACCCAAGTTCTGAGTTTAAGCCCTAGGACCCTCCCCCCCCCCCCCCACACACACATCCATGTCTAAAGTTTTAGCCAAACTAGGAAAAATATTAAAAGTCTTGCTCAGGACTTGAAGAGGAATAAAGCTGGGGGATGATTTTGCGTTTTCATGTATAGTCTCTTTTGCAACAGTTGGATTTCTCTATCTGTTCCAGAAGATTTGTATAAGTTAGTTTATAGTCCTTTACCCATAGTGATGAGAAAACTCTCCATGAACCAAATGCATGTGCTTTCATTTTCAAAGTAATTTGTGCTTCATCAAGACTTCCTTGAAAACAAAATCAGAGACTTTTACAAAACGTGAATGTGATCAGCACAGTATAGAAAATAATTCGTGTTATTAAGAATTCAACTGTCTTGACTAATATACAAAAAGAAAAATGTAAAGTCAGGAGATAGCAGCATATCCAGAGTCCAAGCTAACCCGGGACTGCCTTACAATGAAGCATGGCAAGTTTTGTAAAACAAATTGCATAGATTTATTGAAAATTACTGTAATGTCAGGCTATATTCCAATCACTTCCTTGTCTTTTTTTTCAACCCATTGTCCCAACCAGTGGGTCTAAAATTACTCATATTAAATCAGACCATTTCAAGTAAGCTTTGAAATTTACATTAAGGCTACATGAACTAAATCCTAAGATAATGGCATAATTGTCCATTTAGTGGTTTGATTACTCTTTATAGAGTACATCAAAAGCACTTTTAAAATTCTTATACCATTTTTAGTTTCCTCCTCCTTGGACAATAAAATTCCATTTCCTTAAGTATAGGCTACAAAATCTTTCCTAATATTGATCTAAGCCTTCTTTGAGAGCGACATTCTCTCCCACTTCTCTCAATGCCTTCCCCAGGTTAGACACAAAAAAGCGATCTCTATTTCATGTCTCACTTTCAGCTCATATATAAGTTTCTGTATCTTCCAGAAAGTCCATCTACCCAGCAGCCAACCCTAACTCACCTCACCTTTTATCTGGCTTGAAAACTTTGCCCAGGCCCCTTATGTCATAGGTTCTGAAAAGTCTATAAAATTACCAGGCAGAACGCACTGCTGTTGCTTATTCCTTGCTGTATTTCTTAGTAGCTGGCTTAATTGTTGTATCTTTGTATCTATGTATGTCATGTTACTCTGTGTTCACCTGTATATATTTGTCACTAGACTCTTGTCCTGAGTAGAGTTCGAGGTCCAGCTAGTGTTCATTTTCTAATTCAACCTACTATTTGGCAAATACCATGCTTGGCGTACAGAGGTGAGCATGTGAAACATGAAGGGTTTTTGGCAGTTTGTTGACATATAGCAAAACAAAACAGAGTCCCCTGAATCTATGTGAAAATCAGAGTGTGAAACTGGGAGACCCTTTTACATATGCAGTTTGAAGTATACATGTTACTTGCTGAGATTAGACCAAGTTCATAGGATGTCTGGTCCTTGGGAGTTTGGCATGAGCCACCAGTCAGTTTCTTTATCTGCAAATTGTGTTTAGTAGTTAACTAAACAAAATAGTATTTGTAAAGCACTTTGAGTAGTGACTTTAGATAAAAGAGCACACATGCACTGTGAAAGAGTCCAGGAAATGTTACCCCAAATTGTGCTGCTCTGAAATACTAACTTAAAGCTAATGGCCAGATAAACAGCAAATGTAAACAAGAACATTCCTTTTTAAAAACATCCCTTATAGGGGCTGGGGATATGGCCTAGTGGCAAGAGTGCCTGCCTCATATACATGAGGCCCTGGGTTCGATTCCCCAGCACCACATATACAGAAAATGGCCAGAAGTGGCGCTGTGGCTCAAGTGGCAGAGTGCTAGCCTTGAGCAAAAAGAAGCCAGGGACAGTGCTCAGGCCCTGAGTCCAAGCCCCAGGACTGGCGAAAAAAAAAATCCCTTATATTCCTTCTTTAGCTTCACCACAGGAGGGAAGGCTGGTTAGTATCACTTTCAAACAGATTATGTCATGACAATTATCTATTCACCTTTCCAACAATTATTTATTTTCCTCATAACTTTCCAGTGTTCTTGTCCTCATCTTTCCCAAATACGAAGTATACGCCTCCACATCTCACTCATTGGATGTTCAGTGTTTTCTTCCTTGCAATACCCCTTTGTGCATAATAAAATTGCATCCCTTCTATCTTGTTAATCTGTTTGCTTGTTAAGAAATATCATAGATCCAATTATCCAACCCCTAGTGAACAGAGGGAAATCTGTTTCTCCCCATAAGCTATGTACATCATTTAGTAATTCTAAGCATTGAAAGAATGTGGTTAAGGCATCCATAGCAATTGAAGATGTAGAATGAATTTAGATCAGAAAAGTCAGAATGAGCTGGAACATATTTAGGGATCTGAGTCCTAACCATGGAAACAAAGGGAAGTCACTAAAAAGTCTTAAAGCAGATCGGCCCTTTGGGGATATCATATGGAGTGAATGGCGAATACTTCATAACATTTTTTTATTGGGCAAATCAATAAAAGTATATAGAATGCATAACTGTGATGTTATAAGCAAATGAGTCACTTCCTAGAGCTTCATGAAAGACTAAATTGTTGTTAAGTTACGAGACGTAAAAATTTTCCAGACAAACTTTTCTTATCTCATTCAAGATGTTTTTGCAACTGCAAGTATACATATATGCATATGTACATACACGTGTGTGTGTATGTGTTCTTCAGTTCAAATAAAAACTTGTGACTGGCAAATATTCTTTGAATAAGTTACTTCATTCTGTTGTGTGGAATTGAGACAATAAAGCCAGATTTTTTAATTAAATGAGAGAGGTTGTACACAAATTTTTATATTCTTAGAGAAGCTATTGGTTTTATCCTCCTATATGTTGTCAAAGAGCAAGGCAATACTTACCAACAAAAGGTTTTAGTAAGTTCTAGTGGAGTTTAGAAGAAAGGTATCAAAGAAGTGGTGTTTGAGCTGGATTTGAAGATGAGTAAGAGAATAATTTTCTAGACAAATAGGGCAGAAGCCAAAGAGAATAGATGGTGGATTTGGGTAGAGACATGGTTTGAATCAAGACCCCATTACTCAGTACTCTGTAACTTTGTACTTCATGGTAGCTCGATTTTCTTGTTTGAAATTGGCTGTCGTACAGACTTTGGAAATATTATAATCAGAAGGGTTTTAAATATCTGAAACAAAATTGGCCCTCCAGGAAATCTTGGAGATGTCAGTAGGGATCAAGAATAGGGAATATGACATTGGGTTAAACTTGAGAACAACATTCTTAGTTGTATCTTTACAGGCTTCTTTTTCATTGTTCAATCTCAATAATTTCCGTATGTCTGATTATGGCATTTTCCCTATGGGTTAAAAATGTTATCATGTGGACTTCCGGGAAGACAGCGGAGGAGCTGCAGAGCACTAGCTGAGCTCCCTCTGACATCGCAGTTTTCTCACCCCATAGAAACTTTTACTCCTAGAAAGACAGCCAGAATAAGTTCTAAAAGTACAGGGATTCTGGCCAGGAAGGAAAAATCGACTTTGCTCGTCTGAAACACAGATTTGAGCTCTGGGCAGTGTCCCACCATCGCGCCAGTGCCGGCACCGGCACAGCGCCCGGCACAGCAACCCGCACTCCACGCAGCTAAAGCACACAGTGTAGACCAGGGAGAAATACTCCAGATGGCGGTTGAGCATGGATGACCTGAAATCGCAGAGAGAAAGCGTGAGTACCCCACGAAAGATATTCTCACTCACGCCCACAGAGCAGCTTCTGGAAGGCAGCCCTTCCCCCACCGCCAGAACAAAGTGCCATCTTTGCCACTGGCATAGGGTCAGACCAGACTGGAACTAAAGCGGGCCTGAAAGCAAACTGAAATCAAGTCAAACCCAGCCAATCAGGAAAATAGATTGCAGACCATCACAAGGAAACCAGAGACTGGGGAAAGACCACCCGAACAAAGAGGACTCCATTTTTTTTCAACTTTTTTTTTTTTGGCCAGTCCTGGGCCTTGGACTCAGGGCCTGAGCACTGTCCCTGGCTTCTTCCCGCTCAAGGCTAGCACTCTGTCACTTGAGCCACAGCGCCGCTTCTGGCCGTTTTCTGTATATGTGGTGCTGGGGAATCGAACCCAGGGCCTCGTGTATCCGAGGCAGGCACTCTTGCCACTAGGCTATATCCCCAGCCCTCTTTCAACATTTTTTAAACTTTAAAAAAAATTTTTTTTTTCACTGCTGAACATCGTCGGGTTTTTTTTAAGTTTTCTATTTTTACCTGTTTGTTTTATCAAGTTTTTTTTTTTTTCGTTTCTATTTGTTTGGGTTGTTCCTTTTCTTGTTTTTTCCCTTTTTATTATTTTTTCTTTTTTAAAATAATTTTTCTCTGTTTTGTGCATCTGTCTTCCACTACTTTTACTTTATTTCTCTCTTTGCGTTCTCTTTCTTTAAAAATTACTTTCCTATGAATAACACCTCCACTCTTTTCTGCTAACTCTCCATTATCTATCATTTTAACCTTGTTCTTTCTACTGATTCTAATCTTCTCCACATTTCCACGTCACTGAAACTAAACCAAAATCACCCCCCCTCCCCAATACATTTTACTCTATTCTCTTTACTACCTCCAATTTACCCTCCTGACTTACTGCCTGGACCTCCAGTTTCCATTGACTCCTGGTTATTCGATAGAGGGTATCCCAGCTTAATTTGAGTGAATCAAAGGTGTTCATAGAGAAAGCCAGTCCTAAAAGAACTTAAAATAAAAACAAGAATTGCTTATAGGGTTGTAACAGTAAATAAGTAACTACTGATTACAGGGCCCAGGATCGGTTGCTATATTGAAATTGTATTCTTTAGGAACACCAAATCTAATTTTATAGACAGGTATACAGGGTATCTGTATATAACTGTGAACTTGTAAAATTTACACAACAGTGCTTGGTAAGGACTGCTTTGGGTCTTAAACGGTGCTCATAGGTGCTTGTAGATTGGCATTCCCAGTCCAAATGGGCAGAAGACAAGAAAGATGGCAAACAATGAAGTCTTATCCCCCACTCAAAACAAGCAGGAAGCAGAGCAGGCAATCAAAGACGTAAAAGAGTACCCCCAAAATGCTCTACAAAGTCTACTGATAAACATGATAAATGAAAACTTTGAATCTCTTCAGTAAATTATTCTAGAGCGTGAGGAGGCAAAGCAAAAATTAATGGAGAACTTCATGGCATCCACAAATAGAAAGATAAATGAACTTCAAGAGTCAAATGAAAAGATAGCTAACCAGCTTAAAGATTTAAGAGACAAGACGCAAAACCAAAGTAATGAAGTTAATGAAGTAAAGAAGTCCATACAAGACCTAAGACATGACATGGAAATCATCAGGAAAGACCAGTCAGAAGGAAAAGAGATTCGAAATCAATTAGCTAGCTTACAGTCCTGACTAACTGAAGCAGAGGATCGAATTTCAGGAGCTGAAGATTCCTTAGATTCTATGGAGAAAGATCAAAAATCAATACAAATCGAGTCCAATCAACAAAACAGATCACTACAGGAGATTCAAGACACGATCAGGAAGCCCAATTTAAGGATAATAGGTATTGAGGAAAACTTGGAGAAAGAGGTTAATGGGATAGGCAACCTATTTAACAGAATATTAGCTGAGAACTTCCCAAATATCCAGAAGGAAAGGCCTATACAGATACAAGAAGCATTTAGAACCCCAAACTGACCAGACCAGAATAGGACATCCCACCGACACATTGTGATCAAAACAGGATCAGTAGAGTACAAGGAAAGAATCCTTAAAGCTGTTCTGGAGAAGAAAACAATCACATATAAAGGAAAAGCAATCATAATTACCCCAGACTTCTCAGCAGAGACCATGAAAGCAAGGAGAGCCTGGAATGAAGTATACCAAACACTAAATAAAAATAACTACCAACCAAGAATTCTGTACCCAGCCAAACTCTCATTCATAGCCGAAGGTCAAATAAAAGTCTTCCACAGTAAGGAAAAACTGAAACAATATATCTCCACCAAACCAGCTTTACAGAAAATCTTCAAAGATGTACTATACAGGGAAAATAATCAAGATCCCAATACAGACAAATGAACCCTAAATAGAAAACCAGAATATTAGATCAAGAAATGGGAAGACACAGCTTTAAACAAGATAGTGATAATGAAAGCAAAAAACGATCATCTCTCAATCCTATCTCTCAACAGTAATGGACTTAATTCTCCAATCAAAAGACATAGGCTCCTAAGTTGGATCAAAAATAAAGATCCATCTTTATGCTGCCTCCAAGAGACTCATCTATCCAGCAAAAGTAAACAGCTTCAAAAAGTGAAAGGCTGGAATCAAATCTATCAAGCAAATGGCCCCCATAAGCAGGCTGGAGTTGCAATCTTAGTATCAGAAAAAATTGACTTCAAATTAAAAAAGGTAAGAAGAGACAAAGAAGGTTACTACATACTAGTAAAGGGATCTCTCCTACGGGAAGATATAACCAATCTAAATATCTACACACCAAATGCAGGAGCACCCAACTTCATCAAACAAACCCTACTGACTCTAAAATCACTCATAGACCCAAATACATTGATAGTTGGGGACTTTAACACTCCACTATCACCTCTGGACAGATCAACACGCCAAAAACTGAACAAAGAAACCAAAGAACTAAATAATTGCATAGACCAACTAGACTTAACCGACATCTACAGAATATTCCACCCAGCAAGGACAGAATACACATTCTTCTCCGCAGCACATGGAACATTCTCCAAAATAGATCACATCTTAGGGCACAAGGAAAATCTGTACAAATTCAGAAGTATCAAAACCATTCCCTGCATACTCTCAGACCACAATGGAATAAAATTAGAGCTCAACTCAAACAGCCACCATAGAAAATCCTACAATTCATGGAGACTAAACAACACACTGCTGAAGCATCAGTGGGTCATTGAAGAAATTAAAACAGAAATTCAAATGTTTATGGAATTCAACCAACTTGAGGACACAAAGTACCAGCTCCTTTGGGACACAGCAAAGGCAGTACTCAGAGGAAAATTTATATCTCTGAGTGCATACATCAACAAACTGGAGAAACAGCAGCTCAGTAATTTAAGGAAGCACCTTAATTTTCTTGAGAGAGAACAACAAGCCAAACCCCAAGTCAACAGACGGAAGCAAATAATTAAAATCAAATCAGAATTAAGTCAATTATAGACGAAAAAACCATCGAAAGAATCAACAAAACAGAGAGTTGGTTTTTTGAAAAAATCAACAAGATAGACAGACCCCTGGCAAGCCTGACCAAAAAAAGAAGGCAGCAAACTCAAACAAACAAGATAAGAGATGAAACAGGTAACATCACCACAGAAATAACCAAAATTCAGAAAATAATAAGGGACTATTTTGCAAACCTTTATGCCAACAAATTCGAGACCTTGATAGAAATAGATGATTTCCTAGAAAAAATTGATATCCCCAAACTCAACCATGAAGATTTAAACCTTCTAAACAGACCCATATCCAGTATTGAAATAGAAATGGCAATAAATGATCTCCCATCCAAGAAAAGCCCAGGTCCAGATGCATTCACTGCAGAATTCTACAAGGCCTTCAAAACAGAACTCACACCAATATTTCTCAAACTTTTTAATGAAATTGAAAGAGAACATTCACTACCAGACTCATTCTATGAAGCTAGTATAACCCTCATCCCAAAACCAGGCAAGGACTCATCATGGAAAGAGGACTATAGACCGATTTCCCTGATGGACATAGACGCAAAAATTCTCAACAAAATTCTGGCCAATCGACTTCAACAGGTCATCAAAAAAAATCATACACCACGATCAAACTGGATTCATCCCAGGGATGCAAAGTTGGTTTAATATACGCAAGTCAATTAATGTAATCCACCACATCAACCGGAGCAAGGTAAAGAACCACATGGTTTTATCTCTGGATGCGGAAAAAGCGATCAATAAAATCAAACACCGATTTATGCTAAAAGCCCTGGAAAAACTGGGATTACAGGGAACATTCCTGAATATAATCAAAGCAGTTTATGACAAACCAACAGCAAGCATAACTCTAAATGGTGAAAAACTAAAGCTATTCCCTTTAAAATCAGAAACAAGACAAGGATGTCCACTCTCTCCCCTGCTCTTCAACATAGTACTAGAATTCCTAGCCAGAGCAATTAGACAAGAAGAAAATATAAAGGGGATCCAAATAGGAAAAGATGAAGTTAAACTTTCTCTCTTCGCAGCTGACATGATCATCTACCTAAAGAATCCCTTAGACTCTACACCCAAGCTACTAGAGCTGATCCAAAACTTTGGCAAAGTTGCGTGATATAAATTAAACCCTCAAAAATCAGCGGCCTTTCTCCATGCTAATGACACGAAGACTGAGGCAGAAATAAGGAAAGCAACTCCTTTTGCAATAGCCCCCCAAAACATAAAATACCTAAGAATACCTTAACCAAAGAAGTGAAAGACCTCTTTGAGAAGAACTGTAAAAGCTTGAAAAATGAAATTATGTCAGAACTAAGGAAATGGAAAAACCTCCCATGCTCCTGGATCGGGAGGATTAATATAATCAAAATGGCAATATTGCCAAAGGCTATCTACAAATTCAGTGCAATACCCATTAATATCCCAACACCATTTTTTAATGAAATAGAGGAAGCAATCCAGAAATTCATGTGGAACAATAAAAGACTCTGAATAGCAAAAACAATCCTAAACAGAAAGAACAGTGCTGGAGGAATTACAATACCCAACTTCAAGCTGTATTATAAAGCTATAGTAATAAAAACAGCTTGGTATTGGCACCGGAACAGGCCTGAAGACCAATGGAACAGAATTGAAAACCCAGAAATGAACCCACAGAACTATGCCTACTTAATCTTTGATAAAGTAGCTAAAAAAATAGCTTGGAAGAAAGATAGCCTCTTTAACAAATGGTGCTGGAAAAACTGGTTCAACACATGCAACAAACTAAAACTAGATCCTTATATATCACCCTGCACCAAAATCAATTCCAAATGGATTAAAGACCTCGAAATCAAAACAGACACCCTGAAAACATTAAAGGAAGGAGTAAGAGAAACACTTGGGCTCCTTGGCGCAGGACGGAACTTCCTTAACAATGACCCAGAAAGGCTACAAATCAAAGAAAGGTTGGACAAATGGGACTGCATCGAACTGCAGAGCTTCTGCACGGCAAAGGACATAGCTCGCAAGATAAACAGAAAGCCCATAGACTGGGAGAAGATCTTTACTGGCCATTCAATGGACAAAGGCCTCATCTCTAAAATATATGCAGAACTAAAAAAATTACCTTCTTCCAAAACAAAACCGCAAAGAACCAATAGCCCCCTCATCAAGTGGGCTAAAGACTTAAAAAGAGACTTCTCTGATGAGGAAATGAGAATGGCCAAGACACATAGGAAAAAGTGCTCTATATCACTGGCCATAAAAGAAATGCAAATCAAAACAACATTGAGATTCCATCTCACCCCACTAAGAATGTCATATATCAAGAAAACTAACAATAACAATTGTTGGAGGGGATGTGGCCAAAAGGGAACCCTACTTCATTGTTGGTGGGAATGTAAACTGGTTCAGCCACTATGGCAAGCAGTATGGAGATTCCTCAGAAGACTAAATATAGAACTCCCCTATGACCCAACAGCCCCACTTTTGGGTATTTATCCAAAAGACCACAAACAAAATCACAGTAATGCCACCAGCACAACAATTTTCATCGCAGCACAATTTGTCATAACTAGAATCTGGAACCAACCCAGATGCCCCTCAGTAGACGAATGGATCAGGAAAATGTGGTACATATACACAATGGAATTTTATGCCTCTATCAGAAAGAATGACATTGCCCCATTTGTAAGGAAATTGAAGGACTTGGAAAAAATTATACTAAGTGAAGTGAGCCAGACCCAAAGAAACATGGACTCTATGGTCTTCCTTATTGGCAATAATTAGTACAGGTTTAGGCAAGTCATAGCAGAGCATCAGAAGAGCCCAATAGCTATACTCTTATGAACACATAAGATGATGCTAAGTGAAATGAACTCCATGTTACGGAAATGATTGCTACATCACAGTTGTATCTACTGTCAACGTCCCATCTGTATCTGTAGCTTCTATTATTCATGATGTTCTTGTATCACTTTCCAGTGTTTGTACCTATACTATCTCTGTAATCTTATCTGAGTATTTTGGAAACCCTGTATACTGATATTAGAGGTAGGAAATTGAAAGGGAATAGCAAAATTGAGAGACACAGGGTAAAAAAGACAAACAACTACAAAAGCAATACTTGCAGAACCGTTTGGTGAAAGTGAACTGAACACCTCAGTCGGGGAAAGGGAAAGGGGGAGGAGGGAGGGAGGTATGAGGCACAGGGTAACAAACAGTACAAGAAATGTATCCAGTGCCTAACGTATGAAACTGTAACATCTCTGTATATCAGTTTGATAATAAAAATTTGAAAAAAAATGTTATCATGTAATGGAAAGACTGAGAAAAAATCATATTAAGTGAAGTGAGCCAGACTCATAGAAATGTAGACTTTATGGTTTCTCTCATTTGGCAATAATTAGTATATGTCTAGAAGAGTCCCAGCAAATGAGTACAATAGTTCAATAGCTATTTTCACATAAAATCATTCTAAGTGAAATGATCTCCAAAATATGGAAACAAATGGTTTGTCATTGAAATTCTTATTTTTAGTGTACCATGTGAATTTCTTTCTTTTTTTTTTTTTTTTTCCTGTTCATCTGCCCTATGATTTAGTCCCTGTTGTCCCTGTGTTTGATTCTGGTACCCTGCGTATTTTTTATATGTTTGTCTGAATTAGGGAAGGGAAGGGGAACATTAAAATGGTGAGACAAATGGTATAAGGCAAACCAATGCAACAGCAATACTTACAAGACAATATGTTGTAAACTAACTGTACAACTCAGGGGAGGGGAAGTTTGGGAGGAGAGAAGATGGGAGAAAAATGAGGGAGAGTGTAACAAGTTGGACAAAAAAACGTACTCATCACCTAACATATGTAACTGTAATCCCTCTGTACATCACCTTGACAACAAAAATAAAAAAGAATCAAAATTCTAAAAAAAAAATGCTATCATGTGTGAAAATGTCGTAGTTGGTACTCAAAATAATTAGACTGTAACAAGTCATAGTTGGATATTGCTATCAGAACATGGAAAAAATGAAAAACAAAACAATAATATGCACAAATGTGTTATTTTTTGGTAAGAAGGAAAAATAAGTAATAATGGAACAACATTTAAGGAAGTAGAAGTTACTTTTTTCTGCCAAAATATAAAATAATAAAGCAATCCAAAGCCTTGAAGAAAAAGACAAAAAGCTCTTGGTGCACCCTGGAAACTACACATAATAGTTTTGCTCTGCAATGCAATGAGGAAAAAAATCCATTCATTCAGATTGGAAATGTCTGGTTATGGCACCCATACCTCATTGTTATCCCATGTCATTCCAATTAGTTATCTTTGGAGAGGAACTCTTACTAGACATGATGATTAGATCCAATCAGCATAGATGCAAGCACCTGGAGCATTATCACAAATGACATTTCCACTTATTTTATAGTGCAAATGTTTGTCTTCTGGCATTTCTCCTATGAGAGCATTCATGGAAATCTTTAAAAGAGCAACTGAGGGTGGACGGTGAATCATTAGGTGACATCATCTAAGAAAACCATGTTCTAACAGCTGCCTCTCAATATCTGTGATTTTCGCCTTACTGTATTTTTCCCCAAACACTAATTTTCTACTCAAATGAGGCAGAAAGCAGAGAATAAAATTCTATTGCACCTGCAACAGCTCTGAATGGAACAAAATTCCTACTACCACTGGGAAGATAGCCTGATGGACAAAAAGAGAGTTCTGCCAAAGATACAGGTTGTATCTATGGGTGTAAAGATTTCAGGGATAACTTGTTGAATGAGATACATGTATAGCTTGCAGTAATTTATTATTTGATTGCAATTTATCCCATTGACATGTAATAAATGACAAGAGAGGAAATGATGGGTTCCATATAGACAAGGAAAGAAGGTTTTAAAAGTACAGCAGTGATCAGATCAAATGTTCTCAGTACAGATGGATGTGTTACCATCTAAGCAAGGCAGGTAACTTTAGAGGAAAACTCCTATGTCAATATATGTTCATAGTGTCCTTTCTCAAATATTTACTTCCAGCCCTGAGTTCCAGTTTTGACACTTTCTAGCTTGGGTCATGAACTCTTATAAGCCAACCAATGTGTCAGAAACTTCATTTAAGCATGATTCTCTTTTGCCTCATATAATATTTGTACCTGGAGATTTTACATGGCATGGCCCATATAAAATATTCTCAATATTTTCAATAGATTGGGTGTGTATGAAACCTTAATATTTTAATCAGTATCTATCTGAGTCTGTTCAAAAATTCTGAACCAATTAACATCACAAAAATTCAAATAGCTACCAGTGATTAAATAGTTAACTTGATCCCTCCCTTTCATTTTACAGGTGAGAAAATCTGGATTATAGTAGGTTAAAGGGGTTGCCTAAGGTCACACAGCAATGACAGTTAAATTACAAGCAGAACTCAACATAGACACAGGCTTGCCATAAAAAAAGATTTGTTATAATACAATAGGATGAATCTTGAAAGTCATAGGACCTTATGAAAATTTTAAATTTCCCTAGTGTTTGACAATTTTGAAAGTAAATTTACCTTTAAGAGAAGATTCAATCCCACCAAGAAATTCAATTTCATGTTTTTATTAAGCTGGCCATGGACACACTTGAATGTCTATTGGAGACGTTCTTGATAAACTAGATAGATAACTATGGCTGAGAAAATACCACTTGAGAATAATACGTTATAACAAATAACACACACACATATATATACATACACACACACACATATATATATATATATATGAAATAAATTTATCTACCTATTATGAACTCCATATCATGGAGCAGCCCTACATCTATTAAACAGTCTCACTGCTATCAATAGCTACCTCCAGTTCCAGTTTCACTTTTTGAATTAAAGACACTTATGCAAATCACAAACCCATGCACAAAAAAGAAATATCTAATGAGAAGAAAGTGCTTCCATGCACATAGAACTTAAAAATAGGGAGAAAAAGCACAGACTCCAGCAAATGGAAGTCCTGAAGAGCATGTTCCTTAATATCAAAAAGAGGAAAACCAGGTGCAATTTAAAACTGTCCTCCAAAACTCAGTTTGCAAATGAAATATTGTGTTTTATCTCCTGAAGAAATAGGGTACAATACATAGGAATATAGATGTAGGGGATTGATTCACGTTGGATGAAGTTTCACAAATAATTGGAGGATGAACAACTGCCAAGAAAGGCCCTGTCTTCAGTGCCCAGTTTAATAAATAAATAAATACATCATGATTTACTGTTCATCCTAGTCTACACTGAACACAAATGTGCCTCCACAATCCACATTGGAAGAGAGACAAGGAAGCCATATAGTTGCTGCAACTGACTTTATGCTACTCAGGTGGTCACTACTGACACACTATTATTGGTGCAGAGGGGATGTAGAGAACTCCAGGAGTTTTCCAAGGCATCAAAGTGAGAAAGATGTCTGAGTAAAGAACTCAAAAGTCTAAGTAAAGGCTAATAATCCATATCCTAGGAGACAGTTGTATCATGATTTCTGGAGGTACATATGTTATCATGCTGTGGCATAAGTTAGAAGTTAGGAAAAATATAGAGACTTGATGATTAAAGAACTCTATCACATATGTATGCATGCATGTATGTATGTATGTGTGAATATATGTATTATCTATCATCTCTCCATTATCTATTACCTATCTGTCATCTATCAACTATCTGTCTTCTATCATTGATCTATCTATCCTTTTAAATATTTAAACATATTTAAGTACAATGTTGAGGCCTTATACAAAATTGTAACAGCAACGATTGAATGACTGGACATTAGTTCACACTAGAACCTGGTTCAAACACTAGGTTTCTAACAAGTGAGAGATAGTGGGAATGTTTCTTTTAAAAGTCACAATAAATTATAACAACAAATACAACTCTGCAAAAATCTGTACACAAATATTTATGGAAGCTTTATTCACAACTGGAACCCACAAAGATACCTTGAACTAATAAACACCTTTGCAATAGAATATTATTTTATAATTAAAGGATGAACTATGGGGCCACATAAGTACAGAGAAGAAAATTTAACCTATTTATTTAACCTATTTATTGTTGTGTGATTGAAGCAAATTTTAAAAAGTGATACACTGCACGATCCCAACTAAATGAAATTCTGGAAAAGTCAAAACTGCAGAAAGAATACAAAGGCCATCAGTTGCTAGGGGCTGGGGGAGGGGGAATCTTGCTAGGAGGAAGCAGTTGAAGCCCAGGGATTTTTAGGGGGATGGAACTCTTGTGTATCATAGTGTAATGCTGAATATATGACACTACATGTTTTCCAAAATGCATGGGGTTTGAAACATGTGCACTGTAATCCTTAATGCAAACAATGAACTTTGGTGCCACATCAATTAAATATGTTTACAATAATAGGATAAACTGTTTTATGTGGAAACTGTACAATATTCCAGATGTGGAATATGGCAACAATGTGAAGGGGATTATAATCAATTTAGAATGGACATGTTAGGTAGAATTTGTTTTAAGAAGAGAAGCAAAGTTTAATTAAGTGAAGACAAGAGTCTAGGATGGCTGCTCATGCCATCAGTTGTTAAGGATGCATAAAAATAAATTTAAGAACACGGATAAGTGCATAGTGACTTTCGTAGACAGAGGATAAATTTCATCTTGTAGTAGCGGTTTCTACATTCTTCATTATAGACATGACTAATCACATAGCATCCTATTATATTTTCCTATTGTATTTTCTAGATGTTTTCATTTTGTGAGGAAATAGTATGTATATAAAGTGTGTGTTATCTCTAAGACAGTGTAGAGAGTGTACTTGATTTGGAATAACCTGGCTTATGTGTTAGACATTCAGAGATCCAGTTGCTATTATAAACTTCAGAAGTTGAGTTTTTCTTTGGTGGGACTGAAAATATAAATTTTAAACCGTTATAAAAGAAATTCTAATCCTCATTGTCTTTTGCTGTTCTCAAAGTGTGTTTTAGTAGCTATTTGTATGTATGAGTGAAGTTAAAAAAAAGTATCTGCTCACTTGGCAAATATTACAAAGGAGTAAGATGACATGACAGATACACAAAATAGTTTTAGATGGTGAAAAACATTTGTAATGGGTAAGGGTTATTTGGAAAGAGAGAATATATATCTGTACATAGGCACAAATGGAATGAAGAACAGAAACTTGCTGGGAAGAGGTCCCTGTGGGTATGAAGGTACTCCGATAGAGAAGTCCTTTCTAATGAAGAGGTCAAATAGATCTAAGGTATGTATTGTAGCACAATATATAAGAGCTGGGGGTTGGAGAAGTTTGGAGATACTTCATAGCAAAGTGCCCTAAGGTTAGTGGTGAAAGATCCACTATTCCACCATTTTTTTTAATGTGCATGAATTTGGTGGCCAAAAATTTAGCCAGGGGTAAAAAAGAATGGCTACTCTTTGTTGGATCATGTCTGGAGTCTTATTTTTGGAAGAAACAGGAAGCAACTTTGCACCTTTTCCTGGAACTTCAACTTGTATATATGTATAGTTTCTTCTAGTGAAGACTTCCTCTAGCATGAAGGCTAATTTTTGAGGAATGTTCCAAGAGGGGTATGAAAGGGAGGAGACATTTAAGCCTTCAAAGACACAGAATTTCATGTCTCATAGCATCATTTCATCCATGTAATGTTGGTTGAAGAAGTCATCCGGTCTCAAGGGAAGGATGACATATGCTGAGTTTCAGTGAGAGAAATAGCAACAAATCTGGGAACATTTTTGAAAAGCAGTATATTTCCAGGAGCTACATGAAGAAAGGATTTTTTAATGTGTATTCCATTTATTTTTTAAAAATAATAATTACTTATTTATTGTCAAAGTGATGTACAAAGGGGCTACAGTTTAATATGTAAGGCCATGGGTACATTTCTTGTACTATTTGTTACCTCCTCCCTCACTCCCCCCTCCCCCCTCCCCCTTCAACTCTCCTCCCATGAGTTGTTCAGTTGCTTTACTCCAAATGGTTTTGCAAGTATTGCTTTTGTAGTCATTTGTCTTTTTATCCTTTGTCTCTCAATTTTGATATTCACTTTCACTTCCCTAGTTCTAATACCAATATATACAGTATCCAGGGTACTCAGATGAGATACAGTGATAGTACTGGGACAACCACAGGAAGGGGATACAAGAGGATCATCAACAAAATAAGCTACGGTTTCACATCGCATATTGAAAGTAATTACAACAGTGATATAACACTCGTTTCCATAACATGGAGTTCATTTCAGTTAACATCATCTTATGTGTTCATAAGAGTATAGCTATTGGGCTCTTGTGATCCTCTGCCGTGACTAGCCTAAACCTGTGCTAACTATTCCCTATGAGGGAAACCATAGAGTCCATATTTCTTTGGGTCTGGCTCACTTCACTTAGTATAATTTTTTCCAAGTTCTTCCATTTCCTTACAAATGGAGCAATGTCATTCCTTTTGATAGAGGCATAAAATTCCATTGTGTATATGTACCACATTTTCCTGATCCATTCGTCTACTGAGGGGCATCTGGGTTGGTTCCATATTTTAGCTATGGCAAATTGTGCTGCGATGAACATTGTTGTGCTGGTGGCTTTAGTGTGATTTTGTTTGTGGTCTTTTGGCTAGATACCCAAAAGTGGGGCTGCTGGGTCATAGGGGAGTTCTATATTTAGCCTTCTGAGGAATGTCCATACTGCTTGCCAGAGTGGCTGAACCAGTTTACATTCCCACCAACAATGAAGTAGGGTTCCCTTTTGGCCACATCCCCTCCAACATTTGTTATTGTTAGTATTCTTGATAAAGGACATTCTTACTGGGGTGAGGTGGAATCTCAATGTTGTTTTGATTTGCATTTCTTTTATGGCCAGTGATATAGAGCAGTTTTTCATATGTCTCCTGGCCATTCTCATTTCCTCATCAGAGAAGTCTCTTTTTAAGTCTTTAGCCCACTTGTTGAGGGGGCTGTTGGTGCTGTGAGGTTTTGTTTTGGAAGAATTTAATTTTTTTAGTTCGGCATGTATTTTAGATATTAGGCCTTTGTCCATTATATGGCTGGTAAAGATCTTTTCCCAATATGTGGGCTTTCTGTTAATCTTGCAAGCTAGGTCCTTTGCCCTGCAGAAGCTCTGCAGTTGGATGCAGTCCCATTTGTCCAACCTTTCTTTGCTTTATTGTATTTCTGGGCCTTTGTTAAGGAAGTTTGGTCCTGTGCCAAGGAGCCCAAGTGTTTCTCCAACTCCTTCTTGTAGTGTTTTCAGGGTATCTGTATTTATTTCAATGTCTTTGATCCATTTGGAATTGATTTTGGTGCAGGGTGATATATAAGGATCTAGTTTTAGTTTGTTGCATGTATTGAACCAGTTTTGCCAGCACCATTTGTTAAAGAGGCTATCTTTCTTCCATCCTATATTTTTTAGCTCCTTTATCAAAGTTTAAGTAGGCATAGTTCTACAGGTTCATTTCTGGATCTTCAGTTCTGTTCCATTGGTCTTCAGGCCTGTTCTGGTGCCAATGCCAAGCTGTTTTTATTACTATAGCTTTATAATGCAGCTTGAAGTTTGGTATATTAATTCCTCCAGCACTGTTCTTTCTACTTAAGATTGTTTTTGCTATTCAGAGTCTTTTATTGTTCCATATGAAGAAAGGATTTTTAAGCTGTTATGTGAATTTGGTTTTAATCTACTTATATGAAACCATTGAAGAACTTTAAGGAGGAGCATTATGGCCTATGATCATTTGACTTAAGACATTTATCTTTATTTTATTCCAGAGGAAACACTTGCAAATCTAATGCAAGAAGAATGTTGATGATATTATGCTAATAGCAACCAGTTACTTCCTGTTTTTCAAAGAGTGTGCCACAGTACATGTTTTTGAACATGCATTTTCTTAACAGAGAATTGTAGAAGTTAGAAAGGCCTTTAATATTATTGAGTAATTCTCTCTCATAAGAAAGATGTGAATCAGAGAAGTGAATGGCTTGCTAAATGTTATACAGAAAATCACTGGGATATTCTGGTCTGAGTAATCAATGAGAAATTTGAGTAGAAGAGAGAAGAAAGCAAAATGGCAATAGGTTTTATAATATACTCATATGCTATGCAATTACATATTACTGATTTTACAGTCATATAATATTCTCTTGTGTATTCTTTTGTTTTTCCTCCTTACTCTACAAAGTAGCAAGGGTAGGCATTAATGTTCCCAATGTATTGATTAGACAATAACTGTTCAGAGCCTAGATTAGAAATGTGAAGCAAATGCTTTCCACTTTAAGATTATTTAAGTGGAAAGAGGTTACCTTTGTCAAAACAAAAGAGAGTAGATATAAAGACACATTGTTACATAAAACAAAACAATTTTCACAAATTTAAATAGAAAGATGGTCATATTACATATATAAGAAATAGGAAAAACAGCTGTTTTTCAACAGGCTCTCTGGCTTTTAAAAATATCTTTATTCCAATATACAATACAATTCGGGAAAAAAATGATACTCACATGGGGAAAGCTCACACTTTTTGGCAGAGGGCTACTACTTGACCTTTTATTTTGCTCCATGTACCCTGCATCTGCTTCAGCAGATACACAACATCTGTTTTGCCCTACATTCCCTGAAGATGTCAGAAAGTGAGTGAAGTAAAATGGCACAGCCTCTCAGAATGTCATTGAAAGCAAATTATGCTTGCTGATTCCTTACCTGTCAACATCTGGCCAACTCCCATATCTTGCTAATTTTTATTCCTTACTCATAAAATATGTTCTTTTTTGTCTTCATTATCTTGGGCTCCTTTGTTGAAAATCAAAGAAAGAAAATGGTCAATTATTTTGCGGACAAAATATTAATGAGTGTCTCATTTTGCATTATTTTTCATAAGACAGTAATTTTTCCATGGAAGATATGCAAATTGTAGATTAGGAACAGTATTCTGAAAAATAAAGTATAAAGAAATAGTTCTTGTCCTCCAGGGGCTTTCTTTCTACTTCAGTGAATTAAGATAAACATTCCAGAAGTAGTTAGAGAAAATCCCAGGGAGTGCAAGATTAAGGAAAAAAAAATGCTTCTTGAAATAAATACCAATTCAAGTTTAGGAAAATCAATAGTAAATAATTCTTGGAAGTGACTGAGATGTAAGTAATTTGGACTAGCACCAGGAACTCATTCTTGTTCAAAGTATTATGACAATATCTGAGCATAAAATAGCTATCCTGTGAAAAATGAGGAAATCTCATTGGTAGAAAAGCTTTGAAAGGAGCATTTACAAAACTGGTGTGCTGAAGTTTTAATACTTGCAAGTGATGGAGAATAAGATTGAATGGGAAGAACTAAAGAAAATTTTTGAGGACAACGTTATTAGTTTATTGACAATCCTACACCAACAGGGTGTTGAAATCTTTTCAAGAAGACAATGGCCAGATAGCAAAGTTAACCTTCCTGCCAACAAATCCAGCTGAGATTATTTTTCAGATGCATAGTTTAATAACAGGAATCTATTTGACCATCCTTGGCATCTGGATATAGCCCTATGTTTTCGACAACATGACAATGAAAAAGATTAAATACGCAGAGACTTAAATAGTGGATGCAAATGTGATCTTCATTTATCTTGCCACTGGGGATCTTCTGAAGTCCCTTATGGACAATCAAGATGAAGATACAGGGGCTGGGGATATGGCCTAGTGGCAAGAGTGCCTGCCTCATATACATGAGGCCCTGGGTTTGATTCCCCAGCACCACATATACAGAAAATGGCCAGAAGTGGTGCTGTGGCTCAAGTGGCAGAGTGCTAGCCTTGAGCAAAAAAAGAAGCCAGGGACAGTGCTCAAGCCCTGAGTCCAAGCCCCAGGACTCGCAAAAAAAAAAAAAAAAAAGAAGATACAGGAAGATAAGTCTAGTCTTGCTAGAATCTTCAACACTATCAGCTGGTTGTCCAGACAGGTGACTAGAGCCATCTGAGTAGTTTTTTCCCCAGAAAAACTGACAACTGACAGCAGAGGTGAACCAAGACATCAACAACTGAAGTAACCACCTGATTGACTCATATATTTTGGAGCAAATAAATGGTGACAAAGTCCCCTAGTCTTGATGTGGTGTGAGGAAGTTAACAAAGAATCATAGCAATTATAAATATTTTAGAAATTTGTTTATATACGATAAACAGTATAAACAACTATCATAGAATTCTTGACTAGCCTTTCTTTATTCTCAAGGCAAAATACATAATATTATAAACATATTCTTATCATATATAGCATACTCTTATTTCCTTTGATAGTATCCTATGTTAAAACATGAATTCTGAAGGACCAAGGTTACTCACAATTCAAGTGTTGTTTTTCCTTATTATTTTTCAAAGTGCCGGGTATTTCTAATACTGTTCAATAAATATTTGCTGGGTGAGATGACTCAGATGGCTATCCTTGTGTAAGAAGCATATGTATGTTTCTCAGGAATACATGGACATCTTAAAACTAGTTTACTATCATTCAGTATATGATTTCCCAAGTGCACGGAGTAGGATTTGCATCCTACCGTAGAATAAGCCAGTTGACACACTCCATTTGTCTGTCCCACCATACCTCTCACATTGAGTCCTCTATCCTGATTATGCTAACTCAAATGCTCCCATAAGTTGGGTCCAACTGAGCACCACTGGTTTCCTGTGACCTCATGGATAGAGGAAACCTATTGTCGTGCAGATGTAATTTCTTTAAAATGATTATTAGTGCCCCTACTTAAATATTTCTTATGTTTATGCCTTTTCTCCATAACTAGAGGTTTTTTAAGAAATAATTTTCACAATATCATGTGAATGGCAACACAGGGAGCTTCATTTTCTCACCCATTATCATTAACATCTTCTCAATACCAACTAGAAAACACCTCATTCTGCTCAGCTGCATAATACCAAAAAATCCATTTGATTCAATTTTACTGAGATCTAATTTCCATGACTTGTTATTATTTTCCAGAGTGGATTCAAAATTTGCTCTCAATTATGTATTATCCCTGAGCAAAATGTGTAAGTAGACTTAAATCTGTTTCTACTGAAGGAACATGCAGAAAGTGATTGTTGAAACTAGGAACAATGGCCTGGAAATGGGGTGGGTCATATCACCCTACTGTGCCATCTATTCTTAAAGAAGGGCTGTGCACATGAGACTGAAATCTAAAGTTATCTCCACATTTTGTTGAGGTGAAAGAGAAAAAAAACCTGTAGTTATTCTAAGATAATGAACACAGAGTTGCGAAACACATTTCTCAATTTTGTAGCCTGGAATGTAATTTGTTCTCTGTGATCTTAGATTTCTTATTTGTTGAACTGCTTTTTAACTGTGTACGGTTATAATTGCCCTGCACTGGCTCCTGCTAGATGAAACTGAAGTTTAGCACTTTTCCAAAGACAAGTTTACATCATCATCTTTTCTGCTCGGGGCCAGACTGTTTCCTGAGGACAACATGGACCCCTTTCTCCTAATTTGAATGCAGAATTTCTAGGAGATGCCAGAAATACAGGATCTTATCCAAATGCCTTATGGGTTTTCTTTAATAGTTACAGGACATTTGATTTACAGCTATGCTAGCACACTGCTGTTCTCATTATGGTTGTAAGTTGAGACACTTAGATCCTTTCGCATTTCACATGCCTGGTATTATTGCAACTTTTACAGGCCTCTGGTGATACATCACCAGTGAAATCAGAACAGTGTTAAATTTTTCAGTCCATAATTATTCCACACTGGATACAGAAAATGTTATTTCTCAAAGCTGCCAAGTACTCAGACTGCCCTGATAAAATTCTTATGAATTAATTTGAACAAGAGCTAGGCCACAAGCTACCTTCACAAATTGCATGGCAAAGGCACATGGTCTAAAGTATTTCTTGTACAAACCCTAGAAATAAAAAAGCACTGCCTAAAACTTTCAGTGTGCTGAGTGCTGATGTAATTCTTAGAAAAACGTCTATTCAGAGGAGAAGTAGTCTGATGGACTTGGTGCAATATGTGTTTACATTTCATGAATGGGAAGGGTCAAAGTTAAGATACTAGCATAACACATAGTAAATGATCGATGGGTAAATCTTAAGAACATCTGATCAACTGTTTTTACTTATTTTTTATCTTGCCTTGTCGCTTTATAAGTACATTTACAAATCCACTGAATGGATAGATTGATTCAGGTAGCTAAATCTTCCATTGTGTGTTCAGAACAAAAAGCATCTATTCTTTCTAGTTATTGTGTTTCAATCAAAAATATTTCTAAAATCTTCATTGGTGAAGTTTCCAACTTTAGCACCTAAAACTCATGGAGTTTGATGAGACTGTACTGAATTCTTACCATATTGTTTTGTGATGCCATAGTTTTTAGTGGATGCTAAATAGACAGATGGGTGGGAGATGTTTTTTGGTGGCTGACTTTTTTTGTGAAATGATATTTTTTAGGACTACATCTTAGAGTGACTATTTGGTTGTGATGATGGAATAACTGGGAATATCCCTAATAGGTTTGACATTTGACATATTATTGTGATGATTAATGTAAAAGCATGACAGCCCTGAACAGATGAGACTAGCCATGTTCTACTACTCATTTAATCAGTCAGATTCTTGCTTGGACATCCACATGTTTACACAGTATCAGAAATATCTCAGTACAACAGGAATACAAAGAGATAATGATTTGTTTCCTGACCTTTCCTCCCCTTGAGTTGTCTCTCTTGTGTATTCCTATTTTGATAAGTTACTTATAAGTATGTCTGGCCAAGAAAACTAGACTTTAGAGATTGTT
This sequence comes from Perognathus longimembris pacificus, assembly GCF_023159225.1. Taxonomy (NCBI): domain Eukaryota; kingdom Metazoa; phylum Chordata; class Mammalia; order Rodentia; family Heteromyidae; genus Perognathus; species Perognathus longimembris. The sequence continues at coordinate 31,334,258 of NC_063177.1, forward strand.
CATTATTATTGAAGATTATTTCAGTGATTCAGAGACTCCAATTAGATTTGAATTCTTATAATAAGATGACAGAGAAAGGTTGCCAGGAATCAGCTACTACAGTACCTACCTGTAGTAGCTAAAAGTAGGTGCAGTTGCAATGCGATGCTGTACCTAACTGTAGTAATACCCTGCTCATGAGTTCTCTCTGCACCTAGTATGGACCAACCTACTCTTAGGAATAAAGCTCCTGGCAACTGGCTATGGAAAGGAAGCCCTCACTTTTGGGAGAGCAGGTATGGGATGTAGAATGACCAACTTCTCTAAGATATTTTTCTTTTGGCCAGTCCTGGGGCTTGAACTCTGGGCCTGGTCACTCTCCCTGAGCTTCTTTTGCTTAAGGCTAGGATTCTACTACTTGAGCCACAGCACCACTCTGGCCTTTTCTGTTTATGTATTACTGAGGAGTTGAACCCAGGGCTTTATGTATGCTAGGCAAGCACTCTACCACTAGGCCACATTCCCAGCCCTTCTCTAAGTTTTGGGAGTTATTATCCTGAATTCAACACAGAAAGCACCTTGTCTCTGGAAGTTGTGCGGCCCTGGACAACCAAGAACAGAGGATCCTTAAAGGGTTGATTTCTTTGTGGAGGTTTTGTTCGTGGTTATGAACATCTGCTCTAGGTGTTTCTTGTGTTACTTTTTTGTCTTGTTTACATTTCTCCTTTCCAGAAGCCTTCCCCAGGCTTATATTAAAAAAATACTTTGATTCTAGGCTAACTACTTTCAAAACACTTATCACATCTATAGGTAATTGCACAATGATGGTTGCCTTGTTGGGTTTCTCAGCTCTCAGAGTGTGAAACTGGACAGATCCTGTTACTTTGCTGTGTTCCCCAGTTGAGCAAAGTGCCTAGCACCTAGGGATGGAGCCATAAATATTCAATTAATAAATCAGTGAACAAAGGCATAAAGGAGGACATGCTTAAGTGTGTATTTGTATTTTTCAGCTAGACTGGTAAGGATACTTTAGCTCAAACTTGTTTTTTCCCCCGACCAATCTGTGTAGCTGTGTGCCCTGTTCTCATTGCTGATTGAGGACTCCACAGAACAACTATATACCTTTCCCATTGGGTTATAAGTTCACCAAGATCAGAACTACATCTATGGAATTCATATTTATCCCATAGAATGTTCAAAACTGAGTGTATTATGTAGCAAAATTCAGTCTCACTTAAGCTCAGCTTTCCAAGTCATCAGTGAATCTCAAGGGAGTCCCTTTTACATGTGGAGTGGGCCCTGGATTGAAGCAGGTTAAAGCTGTGTACGTTCACTCACTTGTCCTGTTCTTTTTTCCACACTTCAGGAGTCTTATCCAGAAAGTTCTCTCAACAATTCAACACCTTGTCATAGCCACAGAATTTGCTCAAAAGTTTAGGAATGATATGAATTTGAATAAAATAAACACAGCTAATTAAAGTTTGATAAAAAGTAACCACACAGCAGCTGACATCTGGCATTTTAATAAGTGGTAGGTGTCAGCTAAGGCAAGAGACTTCCTGTGTATGTATGTGTGTATGTATGAACTTGAACTCAGAGCTTTGAGTGCTATCTCTGAGCTTTCTTTGCTCAAGGCAGATGCTCTAACACTTGAGTCCCAGCTCCAGTTTCTGCATTTTGGTAGTTAACTAAAGATAAAAGTCTCAGCGGACCTGATCTGGTTTTGAACCACCATCCTCAGATCTCAGCTTCCAAGCCAAGTTGAGTAGCCTCAGATTCAGGTTGAGATTAGTGAGAACAATATATCTGTCTTCAGTATTATCTTTTTGTAAGTAATGGTTGGTATTCAGTTTACAGATGGTGTAAATTAGCAAGAAAAATACACAAATGGCTTTGAATTAAGACTTATGGATACTTATCATCCCATGTTAACCATCAGTCTGGCGGCCAATCTTTCCAGAGCTCATGGATTTATCTGTGTAATGGTTTCACCTCTCTCATTCAAGCTTCTTTAGCAGTGTCTCAATTGTTAATATGAAGATGTTGGGTTATGGCTTCAGTCTTGGTTGAATCTGGGTGTCAGTAATCCAAGGCACAAAGGGTTGTGTGGTTTCAATATTCACCAAAGAATCACCATGAGATGATCATTCTATAGAGATCTTCAGATATGTATTCTCATTTTACTCATAGATCCTGCCATGCCTACCTGCGGATAATGCATACACTGGAGGTAAAGCTCAGGTGAACCATCACCATTCATTAGTTGGCCTATAGAAGGGCACTTCTTTGATAATACTGAAATACACTGGGGTTCTTTTATGAGAAACTAAAGGATGAATGTAACAGCTGCTAGAAAGGAAAAGGAAAGCTGTACTGGGCATATCCAATGAGATTTTGTGTGTGTGTGTGTGTGTGTGTGTGTGTGTGTGTGTGTGTAAACTCATATACATATTCGCAGTCACCTGTGAATGGATACAACAGATAAACCATCAGTACTTCTTACTAGGCAAGTGCACATAAACAACTAAGACACACAAAACCACAGTGTCCAGATTTTATGGGATAGAAAAAAAACCACCCTAGTGTGATTTTTTTCTATGCATTGCTTTTCAGAACCATGGATAAAGATAAGGACATATAGAAGACAGAGAAGCATGGCTTCTAAGGATATATATCAAACACATTTATTTCTATATGAATCCCCATAAAATATGTATAAACATCCCACACACACAATAAAAGAGACATCCACATATTTAGCATAAGGGGAAGTTAAAGAGAGAGAAAAAAATAAGAAAGTTTAAGATCAAATGCCCACGGATCACTGATGGAAATCCACAGTGCATTGAGTATGGAGCAGAATCTATAGGGATCAGAATACAGAAGTGTGAAAAAGCTGAAAGAAATTAGAAATACTACACAGTGCTGAAGTCAGAATGAGGAATGGGGGCTCAAAAGTGAACAATGTAATCATGCAAGTTAGTATAAAGAATGATTACATGCCCACATATTCTCTTCATTAAAGCTAGGCATCTTCTCTTGCCTCAACTTGATAGGAACTTTGAAGAATATTCTCTGGTTAAGCTTAGAGAATCTGGAAACATAGGCAAAGGTGAACAACCAGTGATGAAATACCTTATAGGAAACACACAAATGAACATAGTATCTAAATTAGAAGTAGTGATGTAGCTAGTTACCCTTCTCTTACCAGCCACCAAAATGTTGCTATCTGTTTTCAGGCCATTTACCCTCACCTCATCTCAGGGGATAGGCGACCATTGTTTAAAGAAACACATCGTTGTAGGAGGAAAGAACAAGAATGTGCCTATTCTCAGGGATCAGTATTGCTTGCAATGTGTTTACTTATGACCTGGTATTCAGTACCCACTCACCATATTGTGCTATCTTTCAGGTGAGCAAGTTCACTTCCAAAGCACACTGAATCCAACAGCAGCTTTTGCTCACCTCACTTTTAAAGACTCTTCTTAATCCTGAACAGGAAACAGTGACATTTAAATCAACAAACACAATCAAGCAAAACTGAACTCAGAGGAAAAGGTCTTTGCAAAAAAAATTCAACAGTAGAAATATTGATAACCTTAAGAAAATATAAAAGAAAGTTGAAAATTAAATAATTTATGAATAGAGGAGAAAAAAAAGGCTGTGCACCCATGGCTCATGCTTGTCATCATAGCTACTCAAGGAGGCTGAGATCTGAGGATTGGGGTTTGAAGTAAGACTGGGCAGGGAAGTCCAACAGACTCTTATCTCTAATTCTTGGCTATAAAGCTGGCAGTAGAGCTGTGGCTCAAGTGATAGAATGCTAGCCTTGAGCACAAAAGCCCAGGAACTAAATTTAACTGGTTAACATTTAAATGGATTGGAGCTATTGATACATAAAGTGTGATGGGCTTTGTTTCCAACTCTTTACATTTCCTTACCCCTTCAACCTTCCAATCCTTTCATCCTTTCTCGCTCTCACACTCTCATATTATGTGTGTATGCATATATATGTATATAATATATATTCTTTGGTTCTTATGTGGTTTTCCAGTTAATACATAGCTAATAGTTCTTATTTTTCAACTGTTTAGATCTATCTGAGTGTAAGGGTGAAAATTCATTTAATCGAAATACTTATATATCTTTGCAGACCCAGTTGCTCCTCTAGAGCTTGTATGTTCAAGAATAATTAATCTGTACACTAAACTGATTACTACAATCATTACAATGAGTTCGAGCCCTAAGACTGCCACAAAAAAAGAGGAAGAAAACAACCCCAGAGGCTCCTTTAAAGAGTCAAATGCCCACCCAACTATTAGACATTCCAGACAGAAGAATGTCCAACATAGAATTAGAGGAGGACAATGTTCAGAGTACACTATTAAAGAATTTTGTTGTTTTGAAAACCACACTATTGCATGATTGAAAATTTCCAGTTAAGAAGAAAAGTGGGCCACGCAAATTTACATAAACTGAAATACAAAACCAAGAGGCAACTATTGGGTACAAGATCACAAAACATACTGATATCAGGCTTCTCAACTGTACCTTGGAAATCAAAATGAATCACTATTTGGGGAAGACTGGGGAGAAAGATGGAAAGGGTGACATTTATCAAGATGCAAAATACCTATAATCTGATTTGTTGTCCTGAAACCCATTTGTACCTCTACTGGAAGAAAAAAGTGAACTGGTACATTAAAAAATCTGATGTGAGATAATATTCAACTTATACTTGTGCTAAATGAATTACCAGCCAGGTAGCATGAATAAAATAAACATGTTGTAAACTATATCTTATCTAATGTACCTTTTACTGGAAAGTTCTTGGTTCTTTTACTCTATTGCAATAAAGCAATAAATCAACAGACAAGAGAGACTGGAGATATAGCACAACAACAAAGAAACCCCAACACAAATAGAACAATTCTACAATGATTGTGAAAATAATATCCAGGATCACTGGTAGGTATCAGCCTAGATAAACTAAATCACATTGGAGTAATATGCTATAGAACCAAGAAAATTGTCTTAGGTAAAAAATGTATACTATAAATTGTTTCATATACCGGATTATATTTAGAGTTATTTTCAAGTTCTGTTGGAGAGCTTGATGGAAACAGTAGTGCTCTGTACAAAGTAAAGCAAGAAAATGAGAACAAATAAACTAATACATTCTACTGATATTTTTATAGGGAACATTGAAGAAATAATTTCATAAGGAAAATGAGAACAAAACAGCAATCTCCATTTTATAAAATACAGTTTAATGTTGCCTTTCATATAAACTTAGAGGTTTCCATGTCAGGACATAGTGACAAATTGTGAGACAAAACAAATCAGTGATCATCATTCACTACAAAAAGGAAATATCACACACATGTGCACACACAAATACAACTACTATGGCAAAACTGTCACATTAGTTTACCGGGAAAAGGGAAGAGTCAATTTTAACTTTGGTTCAGAATTGCAACTCATGCATGCATTTTCTAATCCTTAGATAGGTGTTTGCTTAGTTCACAAGTCATAGATTTACTTTTCCTTTTAACATAAAGTGAATATTGAAAGCCCACTTCTGGAGCTTTTGGGCCTCTTTAAAAACATTACATGTATATGTATATATGCATATATATAATATATGTATACTTTATATACAGGTTTTATACACTCTGTGGCCATTCACTAACAAGATCTAAAAGTGAAAATATTGAAACTGAGGTAGAGGCTATTACAAATAAATCAATACATGCATAAAATAATTGAAAGCAATTATTTCTGGATTGCAAGTTTTCTTCATTAAGATTTATAAAAGTTACCTAATTATTTAAGTATTATACCCACATTACCCAAAAATGATGTTTACATGCAAAATTAAGCATTTATTCACAATTTTAAGGTAACAGTTAGAAAAATGATAATCCTACATTTCAGAGATAACATTTTTCAGTATTCTACCCATTAATGATTGTGCATATATTTTACAAAATATGAGATTATATTACATGGTCACTTTCCATCATGTTATAAGCATTTTCCTTGGTATTATATATAAATACAGAGACATTAGGTACTTGTTCCTTTAATAAATAGACAGCATTACTTCCATGCATCCTCTTATTGAACAAATACTTTTGAGTTTTAACAAAGTGTCAGGTAATATAGTCGGCTGTGAGGATGATTGGTAAAAAAGACAGATCTGGTTCTTTCTCAGGATGGCTAGAAACTAGTTCTATTTGTGTACTTAATAAATAGTAAGTTCACAAATATTTCCATTAACATCTGTGCTTATTCTAAGTAAGTCTATGATATGGAAAGTATTTAATGAAAGAATCTATCCGAGCTTGAGAGAGCAGAGCAGATATGTAAAGAAACAGACTTTAACCCATGATGTAAAAGAAGATTTAAGACGAAAAAGCATAATTGACTTTTCAGAATTGAAGTGTTTTCAGTAGAGCAAAGGCTTGCAAGGCATGAATGATACATACTCTTAAACATACTGACAGGTTTACTATTTAACCGACAACCTCTTCTTGCTTGAAAATTTTCATAATTAGTAATTTCCATTGTTATAGGGCTAAGTAAATTCATGAATACTTTTGAAAATTGTAGATCAAATTAAAGTAAAAAATACCTTTAGGCTTACATGTTAAGGTTTTGGCTTAGGCAATGAAGGGGATTATGAGTGAAAGGTGAACTGTTCCCTGACTTCAAGGAGCTTGAAATCAGATTTTCTATCTGAAGAGGGTATAACTGGGACAGAGCTATCCCAATGTTAATCAGACACAATAATTGGTGGATTTTCACATGCCTCTTGTTATTTTTTTTAACGATCACCATAAACCTGCAATGTGTTTTCTCACACTGAGAATAGTTTGCCACAGTCATATTTCTCTCACTTTATTTCTCACACACTTAGATGAATTTACACTCTGTTTAAAAGAATAATTAATAACCAAGATTTATAAGAGTATCGAGATACCTATTTGTCATGATCGAGTAAATTAGTCCATTTCAGCAGAAGACAAGTAATGAAACTAATCTTGCTTATTGAAGCTTCAGTGCTAAATATGAAAGGAGGGAGTGCAAAGTATTAATTCAGCCAATTTATTGCTGTTTGGATATTTTGAAATGTTTTCCCATAAATAAGCAACTTTAATTATCATTCTGCCTATATTCATAAAGTGAGATTTTAGAAAATGTATAACTCCACTTAATTTGGGCTGATAGATGGCACAATTACTTTACAAATTTCCATTGTATTAATGGTAAAGAACAAATCATTACTTTCCATATTAAAAAGAAATATTTATAAGCTTCTTAAATTCTGAGATGAGACTTTGGCTTCCTTTGTATTCTGTTCTGGTAACTTGGATGGTAGGATGGTAAAAACTAGATAACATGGTTATAATAGACCCCTGACAGTGCAATCAAACAAGAAGTGCTACTCTGTCCTTCTCTGCTTCTTGTTACTGTTATCTTTCTCCTTTTCCTCCTTCCCTATCCCATTACATTTCTTCCTCTTCTAATAATAATTCAGTAATAATAATTTTGGAATGTATATTTAGATGGCTCTCAGTCTCATGCTTGTCCCCATCTTCATAAAAATGACACCTGCTTTTGACTTTGAATGAATTAATGACAACATGAGTGGCCAAAGGGAAAACTATTCTTGAGCTTGAGAGAAAATTATAGGAGGCAATTTCCTGTTGTAAACTTCTAAAGGAAGCAAGCCATAATGGTATCTGTCTGTCTGTCTACCTACCTACCTATATATCATCTATCAATCTCCATCCATATATCTACATATTGTCTACCTGCCTATCTATGAAATAAATGGAAAAATATAAATGTAGCATCCTACATTGTAACTCATCACATTCTCAGTATATTATTGTAGTTTTCATACCAATTATTTAGATATTTCAAATGCAAAAAAGAAAATATCATGTTTTTAAAATGTTGATATAGGGGCTGGGAATGTGGCCTAGTGGTAAAGTGCTCACCTCGTATATATTAAGTCCTGGGTTTGATTCCTCAGCACCACATATATAGAAAATGCTGGAATTGGCTCTGTGGCTCAAGAGGTAGAGTGCTAGCCTTGAGCAAAAAGAAGCCAGGGACAGTGCTCAGGCCCTGAGTCCATGCCCAAGGACTGGCAACAAAAAACAAAACAAATAAACAAAATGAAATGTTGATATATGGAAAAAAGCTCAATACCTTTCTCTGCAAATATATATGAATGGGGCTAAGATGGTGGAACATGGCAGTAATCTCAACTATTCTTACACATGGATGATCATGGCTTAGGGCCAGTCTAGACACAACATTTAGTAAGACTCCATCTCCAATGAGGAAAGCATGGTGTCACCTATCTGTAATTTCAACTACATGGAAGGCATAATTAGGAGGATCACAATCCAAATGCTCACCTTGAGCATTTGCTATCCCATCCCCCAAAATAATGAAAGCAAAAGAACTGGTGGGAATTAGCATGAATAGTAGAGCATCCATCAACTTAGTGTGCTTAAGGATCTGAATTCAAATTCCAGTACCACGAAAACAAATACATGAATGATAAGACAAAAAAAAAAAAAAAAAAAAAAAAAGCTCGGTAGACACAATTCCCCAAATTATTTATTTATTTATTTATTTATTTATTTATTTTTTATTTTTTATTTTTTGGCCAGTCCTGGGCCTTGGACTCAGGGGCTGAGCACTGTCCCTGGCTTCTTCCCGCTCAAGCCTAGCACTCTGCCACCTGAGCCACAGCGCCGCTTCTGGCCATTTTTCCATATATGTGGTGCTGGGGAATCGAACCCAGAGCTTCATGTGTAGGAGGCAAGCACTCTTGCCACTAGGCCATATTCCCAGCCCCTCCCCAAATAATTTAAAAGTGACTTCAATTATTGTTATTTTTCAATTGTTACTGGTTTGCTTTTCCAGCCATTAACAGATCAAAATGCTAACTGCAGTTTTTATAGTTTTATAACATGTAAAGTACTATACACAAGCACACTAATACGTTACATGGTATTTGTCCAGTAAAAATACTGACTTTTAAGCAGGAAATGATATTTACATCCATCCAGCTCAATTACATTTAAACATTTCCTGTTTGACATGAGTCAGTCCTAATTATTGAGAGTTCCTGTATAAGGAGAGTAGGTAAGGCAAAAGGTAGATTAGATTACTCAACCTGGTTGATTGTCCTGCCTGCTACCATTATTGATGAGAGCAACAGATTCAAATTCCATTTCTGATGAGTTTGAAGATCTAACATTTTCAGTGTAATGGCAGATGCTTGGTGCTTTTTTTTTTTTTTTTTTTTGGCCAGTCTTGGGGCTTGGACTCTGGGCCTGAGCACTGTCCCTGGCTTCTCTTTGCTCAAGCCTAGCACTCTGCCACTTGAGCCACAATGCCACTTCTGGCCATTTTCTGTATATGTGGTGCTGGGGAATCGAACCCAGGGCCTCATGTATATGAGGCAGGCACTCTTGCCACTAGGCCATATCCCCAGCCCTGCTTGGTGCTTTTTTAAGGGATGAGAATCAAAATCTACAAATCAGGTAGAAGACAGTGGGTCCTTCCAAGTACTGCACTTGAACCAAGGGCATAAAATGTGGAAGGTATGGCAAAGCACTGAATGGAAACTGTTGCTCTTCTTTCATAAGGAAATTAACCAAGTATTTGAGCCTCCTCTAATTTAATCTATTAAATGGGAATAGTTGCAACTGTCAAGTTTGTCATTGGGATTCAATATTTCTATGTTATATCAAGGAATGCAATGAGCACTTAAAGCATGGGCACAATTAGTGTTCAATAAGCAGAATTCATTAGTCTCCTATTAATCCAGCTTAAGTTAGTTGCTGTCACAACATCATATCCATATGAGAGAAAGATAGAGGTGGCATTAGTGTGAAAGATGGGTATTGCCAGAGAAGACTTGAACTCACCCAGCTTGTCAGATCTAAGTTTTTCAGCAGACAAAGCAACTAAAGTCCAAGATCACTAAAAGTCTTCCCTTTGATATTGTATAGACAAATGCTGCTAATTGATGATACTTGATGCAAACACAGAATTATAATAAGATAAAGTTAATATATCACTAGTAACACTTTACACTATTAAAATAAGAATTGCAATTTATCACAGCGAGATATTTAATCAGTGAGATCCTAGTATACAGAATTTGGGATTATCTGCTTCCAATATTATTCCACATGAATGAAAGTTTTCAAATAGACATAATGGCTTAACATTCCCCAAATATCAAATCCTAATGAACTCATTTCTTCACTCACACAGGGCTTTTAATGAATTTAAATGTATAGGAAATAAACTTGGTACAAATGACTTAAATTTACTATCTTTCTAGAGAAGTGATGCCATCTTTCCCTAGGATGAGTTCTAAATAAAGGACAACTAGTGCCAATCCTGTGGTTTTTCAGCTTGCTGGAATTTTTATGGCACATGTTCGCTGTGCTATAAATGCATTTGGTAAGCTTGAAATGATTGTTCCAGTATAGTGTGAATGAATGGGTAAGACAAGGAAATTGTTCCCATGATGCTTCATTCAAATTTAGGGCTCCATGGAGTCTACATTCCAGTTCCAAGATGGTGGGGTGGAGCTGAGAATGAATCACACAGTTAACTGAAGCACATGTTTTCTTTTCTTTTTTAAAAAATAAATCAAGATGACTTTTATTTGTTTTGTTTTTGTTGCCAGTCCTGGGGCATGGACTCAGGGCCTGAGCACTGTCACTGGCTTCCTTTTGCTCAAGGCTAGCACTGTACCTCTTGAGCCACAGGCGCCACTTCCGGCTTTTTTCTATATATGTGAAGCTTAGGAATCGAACCCAGGGCTTCATGTATATGAGGCGAGCACTTTACCACTAGGCCATATTCCCAGCCCCCACATGTTTTCTTAAACATGTAGCTATACAGCTGACAAAGTCTTATTTTAAGGGCATTTTGAGTGAAAACAACAATTTGGGGTCTAAAGGCAGGAAATTTATATCTCCAATTATTTTCTCGTCAACTAATACCAAATTTCTGTTAAAAAATAAGAGTCATCTGGCCTAGTGCCAGTGGTGAATAACTGTCATCCTAGCTACTCAGAAGGCTGAGATCTGAGGATTGTCGTTCAAGACAACTTGGGCAGGAAAGCCCCTTGAGACTCAAATAGTCCCAGAAAAGTGCATCGTTTTATTAGACACACACACACACACACACACACACACACACACACACACACACACACACACACACACACATACGCTTAAAAAGAAAAGTTGAAAGGAAAGGATATTTAAATTTTTTGTAGTCAATTAATCACACACCCACAGAAAGCTGGAAGTGCAGCTGTGGCTCATGTGGTAGAGTGCTAGCCTTGAGCTCAGGGACAGTGAGTGCCCAGGCCCTGAATTCAAGCCCCAGGACTGGCACAAAGAAAAGAAGAGAAAAGAAAAGAAAAACAGAAAAATTATGTAGAACTTTTTTGTGTGTGTATTTGTGTGGGGCAGCTTGATAGAAAAATACTATTTTTCAAATTTTTATATGAAGTACTAACAAAAGAATACATTTTCAATGGCTACAATCATATAAATTTAGTAAATGCATAAGCAGAAAGCAAAACTCATTTATTTACAGTAATTTCTTCTGTAGAAAGAGAAGGAAAAGAAAATTAGACCGTGACTTGATGGGTATTTTAAACTATGTTTGATGTAAAAATACAAAGAAAATATGCTTGCCCTTGGAAAAAAATGTTGATATGAATTACTAAGGTATTTCTGTCATCTTTAAAGTTTCTTTAAAAATATGTAATGTCTCATATTCTTTTTCTCATTTTCTTAGCAGAAAAGTCTTTGTGTTCTTCCATTTTAATTCTTGAAAAATAGGCAAACATAGTCAGAAAAAAATCTTGTTTATATATATATGTTCATATATGCTATATATAATGTATAATCTATGTCTATATTGATTCACTATTTACCTACCTGTTGGCTGATTCTATGAAATACTGTTTTTTACCTGAATACTTAGTTTTTAAATACCCAGCTGTCTTCATTCTTTTTGAGCATCTAGAGCAGGCTTTCTCTGACCTGAGGAGCAAAATTAATTTAACTGTCTTGAGGGAGAAAAGAGGAAAGAAGGGATATTGGAATAAGCAGCCTCTCTTACCCAGGTGGCTACGGATGAGATGAGGGAGTACAGCTTGCTTCAACACTTCTATTATCACTACAGGTACTGCTGAAAATTGCTTCCTATTGAGTTATCTATATCAAGAATAAGTGGAAAGCTTATTTTTCTTCCTCCCCAAAATAGAGCTTCACCAGACAAAATTGAGGGGATAAAGAGATCAGTTAGATTTCAAGAAGGCCTCCCCACTCTTAAGTGACTAAAACACTTATGACACTTAATCTAACAAGCCACACTTTAACAAGTAAATGTTTAAGTCACTTCATAGAGCCCCAAGTCAGCCATTTATACTATAATTGAAATTGTCAAACTTAGGGTCCATCCTCTTTATCAGCCAAATTGTTCATGTATTTATAGTTTTTGAGGGGTTGTTTTCATGAACAAGTGTCCTGCTGTGAATTCTCTGTGTGACCAGAAGAGTTTATGAATAGGTATAGCTAATTAAAAATGTAAAAAGAAACAGCACATATTCAGGCAAAAAATGTTGCATACCTTAATTACAATACTGCATTATAGCTACAGAGTTCTGATTTGCTTTGTATTCATAAGGATCTTACTTTCATTCATTCAGTTGATACAATGTAAAAGATAAATGATTACACTGCCCATTATGCAATTCCTTATGCTTTCAGTCTAATAGAAATGTTCCCACTTTAATACCAAGTGGGACCCGTGTTATGGTCAAGGCTTACTTTTAACCATGTTCAACTTGAAAAGGCATCCATTTGAACAGTTCTAATTGTTATAGTGAGAAACATTTGTTGTGGTTATTTCATTATAATAATCCAAGTTATATTCATTGGCATTTCTTGTCCAAGAGGCTCTGGGATAGTTTAAAAAAGTATGTTTCAACAAATTATTCAGATGTAAGTTAAAACTTGAAGGCAATGGTCTAGGTTATAAGAGTACCACTCTAAACTCATCCAGGAAGAAACGGTGTATTTTGTAAATCATGAGAGGAATAAAAACCTTGAAAATATGAAATTACACAAAACGCTTGGTAGATATGAGAGACAATTCTAGCTTCCAGTTATATGATTAATTTATCCTAGAGGCAATTTGTTTTTTAGACAAAACATCCCTTTTCCTGCTTACCTCAACATCTTAAGATGTGTCATGATCTGTCATTGTCTTAGCTCTTAAAATATTTTTAACAAGGTACATTTTATGTTACCAATGTCTTAGCTATTAACTAGAGGGCAAACTGTCAACTACTTGATAAAAATGTCACTATGTATGAAAATTTACTGGGTGTACCCTATGCAAATTCCATGCTGGTGTCTTAGAAAGCCATTTACGTACTAGCTAGAAATGTGTTTTTAAATTAAAAGAAGAGGAGAATTCTGCAGGATTTGACAATAATTTTAGGTCTTCAGTCTAACGCTCTCCCAACTGAGCTATCTCGGTGGGCTTGACTATAATTTTGTAAGGTCCATCTCTGGAAGGCTCCATGTAGATACCCCCCCCCCACCTCATTAAGTCCCCACCCAGTTACCTGGGTAACCAGCAGACCTGAAGGCAGTTACCTCCCTTCCCTGAGGTCACATCCTAATCCACCTGACCACACCCCTGCCCCTGCCCTAGATAAGGCAGGGCTGGGTGGGGTAGCCCCTTCTCTCCCTTCTCTCCCTTCTCTCTAGCCACGGATCATCTCAGCCACAGGCCAGCAGTTAGGTAATAAACTTTCTCTCCTCCCTGAATACCACGTGGCGTTCTCCTTTACCAGCTAGCTACTTTAAAGACCTAACAAATTTCAGCCTGCTGTCTTGGACTTGAACTGCTGGGCTAGTCAGAGCTGTCTGGAATAGCCAGAGGTCTTGAAAAGCAGCTGTTCTTCAGAAGGTGGATTCTATTCTAGCCCTACCACTATTAAAATATTTAACTATATTCTCATCAATTTCTTTTTAGCATAATGAAAGCAGACATGAAAATTACCTTGAAGGAGGAATGAAAAATTTCTTCCTTAAAATAAGCCACAATGGCTTTTCCTTATCATTTCCTTTCAGGATGATATATTTGAGTAGCAAAGCCAGAGAGGCCTTTTGTTGAACTGATGATAGAAAAGCCTGCCTGCTAGTGAAGAAAGGGTTAAACTAGATCAAATCCCTCACCATAAGTAGATTATAAGAGTCATTTATGTGTTTGTCTGGAAACAAGGAAATTGCAATGGTGAAATTTCATGGCATTGAAATAGAACAGATGATAAATGAAACAGAAGCTATACAACTACTCAAGATTGTTAGTTCTAATCCAGAGCTTTTCTGCCTGTCCAGGTGAATGACTCTTTTTTAATTTGCCACAGGTATTTTCGGCTTGGTGATCCTGTCAAATTCCATAGGTCTGCTTTGATGATATCAAACAAGCTTTGGATTTCAGTCTGCACTCTTCACCTCCCTACTCTTGATTATACGTTTCATGCCTTTGTCTTCCCATGTCCATCCTGACTGTTCCATTTCAAGTCCTGTCTTACTTGATAAATCAACATGAAGGATAATTTCACGTGGTTCATGCCCACCTTAAGGAGACTATTTGGTGCAGAAGGCTTTCTGGCACAAGATCTCATTATCTAATAAAATTGTTCAGCATGTCTCTTTTCCATTACTACTTGTTAAAAGGACTGCCGTTTTGTATCAAAGTAGAAATAAAAAATGTTGGAATGCTGAAAAGTTGTGGCATTTTCTTAGCGTTCTGGATTACAGTGTTTCTGTGGGACCAAGGTCAGCTTTCCCCCATCAAGGAGATGCTAGTGACAAGGAGGCAGATTTCCTCACCTTGTGCCAAGCTAGAAACAAATGCATGTGTATAATCTCTTGTTTGTCAAGCAAGGAAGCAAACACTTCACTTCTTACAATGTACAAGCTGGGGGTATTACAATGTAGTTGCGAATGCTAATTGCGTGTCTTCAAATATCCAGGGACTATAAATCCTGGTTTTTAGCAATGATAATTTCAAATTCCTGTCATGGTTGTATTTGTTTGGTTCCCTTTGAATTAGATTCAATTAGATGGCTGCACTGATTAGTGTACAATACTGCACTGAAATAATTAGCAGGAATAATAAAGAGAATGAAATTTTCAGTGATATCCTTATACATATTTGTATATAAACATGGAGTGAGAATACTGTCTATATCTCTGGCTTCCTCATTACACCACTTCATGCTACACGTATTCAAGAAGGAAATTCTCCCACACAATTTAGAGAAACTTCCAGATATTTGAAAGCACAAAAACAAGTGAATTCCTCAGTATTTCCTGGGTGGGTAGTGAGTATGCTTGGTAAGAAGGAGAAAGTCAGCATCATTTGTAATTTGAGAAGAGCTGTCAATCAGTTGTGCCATCCAGAAAAAAAAACAACAAATAAAAAAATCAAGAATAATAACAATGAAACAAAAGAGCAACACAAAGACAATATTTCCAGAATCACACATATGCTAGAAAGATACCTTCCTAATGAAGATTAAAGGGACAAGAGGGCCTCAAAATCCCTACTGTCTCTGGACACATTTCCCTAAGACTATGTGTTTTGCAAAGCTGTATTTAATTCTCACCTGGATTTAGTTCCACACACAGAACATTAATTAGTGGATCAGATGCTAAAATTAGGGAAAAAATGAGGAATGTAACTTTTTTCTTCAAAAAAGTTTAAAGCACAAACAGAAACAGCAAAGAGAAATGCCATATGTCATGGCATTGTTGGAGCAAGGGAGGAGTTCAATTTAGAAGTTTATTTTAGACAGCTTTAATTAATATATCACATACTGTATTCAGTGTGTGACTAGTCAGGCTTCTGACAGGCTAGTGGTCCAAATAGAAGCTATTGTACAGAAGCAGAGGCTGGGCCTCGTGGTAGAGCACCATCTTTGTGCAAATAAACTAAGTGTGTACATGAGGACTTGAGTTCAAGCTCCACACACACATAGCAGCAGGGACTGTTTTGTCTGATGTTCAGCCTTGTGTTCAGAAAGTCTGGTATGGAATGCAAGGCCCCAGGCCTGATGTAAACAAGTGCAATGAGCTCTGACAGAAGCAACCATTGCCAACATGGCTTCTTGCACTCTAGCAACCATTCCAAGGGCAGTGGTTTGTCAACTGGTGACCCTTAGAAAAGATATGAACACATTCTCATCTCCAGAATATGTGGGCATCACTAGACACAAGAATGGATTTTACCTAATAGTGAATCTTGTGATAAAGAATGTTGAAGTCAGGTTCCCTGATTATCTGTGAGGGGTGGGGGGGGGGAGGATGCTCAATGTCATCCCAAGAATCGTTATTAGAGGGAGATAGGAAGGATTTTAAGAGGAGGCAACATAGAGACTGAAGCAGAGAAGTTTATACCGCTGGATACCACCAGAAACTGGTGGAGACAAGGCAAGATTCTTTCCTAGAGCCTTGCGAGTCAGCACAGCTGACTACCCACACTTTGGTAGTAGAATGCTGGACTCTGTAACTGGGAAAGGTGAATGATTGTTTAGCAAGTCAAGTGTGTGGTAAGTTGTTATAATAACCTAGAGGTGAATATATATCAAGAAGTAACTAAGATCATCTGAGCCCAGCCTTTCTCTTAGCTTAGTCATATCTAATTTCCAAATAGTAATATAAATGTGGATGAATGTCAATTTGTGAAAATGGACCAAGATTATGGCAGGTAGAGAAAAGCTGGAGGCGGGGGTTAGAATTGGGGTGGTAATATTTTACTAGTGATGTCAAAGGGAAGGATAAGTGTGTTGCAAGCTCTTTAAAGTCTGCTGGTTCCACAAACTCCAATTCTACTCTGCTCATATCTCCTGCCTGTTTCTATCTAAACTATCTGGCTGGAATATCATTCCTCATATTCTGAATTAGAAGGAAGACAGAATTCAAACTAAGATATATTTCTTCTCTTACCAGAGCCCTTATTAATTGCATACTTCTTTTCAACAAGTCCTGAATTACAGTGCAGAAAAACCTGAGAATTTCCAATAAAGCTAGATGAATACCAGCCTTAACTGTATCATGCATATATCAAATATTAATTTATGTGTGAGTTTAATTCAGGATAACAAATAATTTCATAAAACGACTTTCATTTAAAGGAAAGGACTCCCTGATTGCTGTGAAAAAAGTAAGGAGATTCATCTCACTCTAATCTAGAAACAAAGTTTAATTTATAGTGAAGGTATCTGACAGAGAGGCTGTACTTGGGGCAATGAAGAATGAGGGTTATATTTGTAGTGCATTTCAATACTTTAAAAAAGCATTGAGCAAATATTATCATACAGCCACCACAAGGAATGAGCAACTGTGATAGGTCATTTCTTTTTTTCTCACTGCAATTTAAATTTCATTTTCCATATTGAATACAATCACATTTCCTTCATTTATTCCTGCATTCATTGATCTTTAGGGTAGAGCTACCTAAGCACAGAAATCACAGTCACTGTGCAGAGCCGTCACCGTTTCAGAGTGAGCTCATGTTGTAAATAATTTCCATGATTGGTGAAAATTTGTTGCAATGTAGGACAACACTCAGCAAGCCTGATAATGCAGAAACAGGAGTATTCACTATCTGGAGAGGTGAATGGAATGTTTTAGGGGCTTCGGGTGGCATTTACAGTTTGTTATGAAGATGAATAATGTCTAAGACTTTCCTGGATAGAGGAATGGGATTGAGCACTCCAAATCAAGGGAATAAAAGAATATGTAATCATCAAAGAAAGTCTATTTTTATAAATGCTGGACTCAGTTGTTGTGGTAGAAGTAACCTCACTTTATAGGCAGCAGTGGAACCAGAGACCAAATTGATGAATTGGTAATGATTGAAGCAAAGAGTTCCTAGGATTGCATTTGATTTTTGAAAATTTTCTTTATAACACGGTGAAAATATGCTATTATATATAATCATATAAAATTATAGATGATCTCTGGGTTTGATCTACAGACTTTTCAACTTTTACGATAGTGGGATGTGGTATGTATGTATTCAATATAAACCATGCTTTACATTTTGAATTTTGATCTTTTTCATGGGCTCATAATACACCAAATTATTTCTTGTAGTGCTGGCCACAGTGTGTGGTGGGCCACAGAGCCCAGTTAGCCATGCAACTAGAAGTAAATATTCTATAATATGCATTGTGCTGCACTGGCTATGTTATGCCGTACAGTAAGTTTATTAATATATTTTTCACATAGGGTCAGTTCCATGTGTGTTAGAATAACTGAGAATGGAAGGCAACAGGGTGCTTAGGAATAGATATAAGGTAGATTTTCCAATTCCACTGACTCCAGCCTTTTATAATCTGAAAATACAAGTTTTCCCCAAATTCAGTTTCCATTAACACAAAGCAAGGATCAGATGTTTAGCCATAGTTTGGCCATACGGCTAAGTGTGATTCATTTTCACAAACATACATGCATTTTTTCCATTCACAACTAACATATTAAATGTGCCATCAGATTCCCACATGCAATCACCAGATTCCAATGGGAATTTCAATGAATTCTCTTGTTGTTCGACTCCAACAGAGGAGCTCCATTTTCCATGGCACTTAGGTGCAAACCTGAAGACTTGGAGGGAATTGCTGGAGATAATCACTTTGTGTGGAGATGTTATGTGGTTCCTGTTGCCAAGGCAACAACTTCCTTTGTTTTCCTTAAAAGCTGCTGTTGTATTTTTAAAAGCTTGGTACTCAGGTACGCTAGAGGCAGTTATAGTATCAGAAAAATGGGAAAGCAGTAAACTTGTAGAAAAAATTAAAGAAAAAAAACACTAAAAGTGTTACATGTATTGCCGTTCTAATATTTAAAAAGGAAAGGTTTCACAGAAACCTTAGATTTCTTTTCTCTCCACATATGATGATAATACAAAGACTAGGGGAAAAATTGGCAAACTTTATACGTACAACTTGATTTTCTCCATTACTGAACAGTAGCATCAACTATCACAGCGAATTCACAGAAAACTTTTAACCTGGAACACCTCAAGATACTACCCATATCAAACAAGGTGGTTTTTCTTTTATTTTTTTTTTAAGATTTTAGAAAAGAATCTATCCATAAAATTAATTGACTTCCTCTAGAAAATACGAAGAGTTACAAGCAGGAAAAGGTATTTAATCCTAGAAGTAAGCTAGTTAAGGAGTGGAATGCACTGTAGACCAGGACTGGATAAAGAGATATGCGTTCTAATGCTAGTCATTGATTATCCTCTGTGAGTCCTATAAATAACACAATTTCATCTCTGTAAGAGTTGGTTTTTTTTTTTTACTTTTAAATTAAATGGTCACAAGACTATGAAGAGTGCACACAGACACACAGAGCTAAATTTGAAAAATGCCAACTGAGATGTTCTGTAATGCTCAGAGACATTTCATATATAGAATCATCAAATTTTCCATATATAAAAAATTAAGATTACCACATGAATACTGGTTCTAGTAAGTATAACGAAACAGACACAAAATTAAAATAGCTATTGCAAGTTCATAAAACTACTGAGATTGCAAGATCACACTTGAAATGCATACAAGTTTGTTCTAGGGTCTAGGATCTTTTAAGCTCCATTTCCTCTCAATCAGATTTCCTTATGTGATATTTCCAATTCTTATTCTGTAGATGGATTGCACGCACATGCATGCATGTGTGTGTGTGTGTCTGTGTGTGTGTGTGTCTGTGTGTGTGCACGAAGCTTCTCAAATTCTTTAACCACTATTTTCTCAAAGAGTACATTTGAGAAACCCTGGTTTGTGTTGGGAAATCTATGCACTGTAGCTTTCATTTCTATACTGTGATGATTTAAAGACCCAAAGCAGAGAATATCTCACTTTCCAGAGCTCTAAAACAGTTGCTTCTAATACGATATTTTATTTTTAAAAAGTTGGATATGGGGCTGGGGATATAGCCTAGTGGCAAGAGTGCCTGCCTCATATACACGAGGCCCTAGGTTCGATTCCCCAGCACCACATATACAGAAAACGGCCAGAAGCGGCGCTGTGGCTCAAGTGGCAGAGTGCTAGCCTTGAGCGGGAAGAAGCCAGGGACAGTGCTCAGGCCCTGAGTCCAAGGCCCAGGACTGGCCAAAAAAAAAAAAAAAAAAAAAGTTGGATATGATACTAAGATTTTTCTATTTTTGAATGATCTATGATCACTGTATCCTCAAATGTATTACATTTTTATTTCCTAGAAACTTATTCAGGATGTGTTACCAAGAATTTAAAACAAATTAATCTAAAACTTCTGAGTTATTTCTACCATAAAGCAATATGAGTAAAGAAAAGGAGAAATCTGAGGTTTTCATAGAAATGTATTCTATAGGCAAATGTAATTCTATATAGTTTATCTGTTTTATCCTAATTGCAACAGAGATATTTACCACAGTTGTTCCAGGAAGATGAGATAGGATGATTGGCAGCTTAGTTTGAATTAATCTGGGCACAATATATGGAATAAACTAATAAGGTCACTTAAACCTCTTTAGTAAAAATAAACTCTTGACCTCCAACACAGCTGAGAATGAACTGTATGTGCACATGGAAGCTATTCTCCCTAAAAGATAAAAGTATGCCCTAAATTTCAGGCTGCACAAGATTGGCTTGTGATAGAGAATTCCATGGCTTAGAGATCTAAGGTATTATAATAAAAATTTACATACAATATAGGGATAAGACTGGTTCATGGTAGGAGTGCTTGTCTAGCTTACTTGGGGCCTTGAGTTCAATTTATAGCACAACAAAAAGGAGCAAATTGCGTGCACTTTGGTATTCACTGGATAAAGGAGTATAGACTGTTCCCAGACTGAAAACCAAACACTAATCCTGACTGAGGATGAATAGAAAACAAGAATTTTATAATATTCGTCTTCCTACTATTCTGTTTCTTCCACCATCCTATGCATGCTATAGACAAGTTTATGTCTCCACTGTCCCAACCCTTTGGATCTTAGAACATTTTTTATATTAGGAGAATATATATAGTCAGGTTTGCTGAACAAATACATCTTCATTAACTTCATTATTTACCTTTAGGGAGTTATTTGTGAAATTACTGAGTTAGGTGAGATATAGAAGCTTAGGTTGTGAAATATAATTGGCCTTTGGAGAAGGATTGTGTTAGAATTGTGCTAAAATTAGAACTAATTCTCATACTAACACTGGCTAGTTATAACCATTATACCCGATTGAAACAAATTTCTAGGGTTTGGGGTGTCAAGGGGCAGGGTCTAGCCTTGTTTCTTTATGTTTTGTCTATAATGTTTTCAACCAATTTCCTATCAAATCAAATAACAATCTTTTGATTTTATTCACACCATCATTCCAATGTTTTCCTGTAAGGTTGAATTTCTTTGACATTCTGGGGCTTATCAATATGAGGCTTAATTTGCAGGGTATGTAAGCAAAGAGAAAAACATACTGTATAGTACTTGGCTTTCAGATGACAGACACCTCCCTGTAGCAGGGTTACAGTTAATTTTGTCTCTTATTTCTTAAAAATTCTACAAATACAGCAAGCATTAGCTCTGTACTTCCCACATAAACACTACTAGACACAGAAAGTACAAGATTAGGGGAAGAAGGATGCAATTAAATTGGAGACTATTTGAAGAGCCATTTCTGTAAGTGCCCAAGACAAATTCACAAAATAGAATTGTTACTATGAAAAAACGTTTGAGCAAATATTTCGTGGTCCAAAATTGCTATCTTTGCTCCATAATAGGACACTGTGGAAACTAAATTTGTCATAACTGAACAGTTGACACTTTTACTTACTAACTCATTAAGCTCATCACGATTTATATAAAACAGCCAATTTTTAAGTGAAATTATTATCGGATTGCTAATTCAGAGTCAATTGATTTCATCGCAAGGATACTTGGATCTTGACGTGGTCAATTAAGACCTAGCAATCCTTTCCTTTCACTGATTCATGATAGCATTGTGCCTGAGCTCCTCCTGTCAGATAGGATTAGGCATTGAATTCGGGTATGGTACTTTCCTTAATTAAATTAGAGGTTAACAAATCCTCCTACAAATTGACTTAAGTGATAAGCAAGACTGGTGCAATTTATGGTACAATTGTCACATTTCATAGTTACAGGAAAAATTATTTTAACATATAAAATTAGCTTAATATTCATATGCCATATACAAATTATACATTCTATATAAATTTGATATTATATTAATTATACATAATATTTTATTATAAATTGTATATAAAATAATGAATTATATAAATATCATATATTATATTCTTGCATATTACATATAAACATTTTTAAATATAACATATAAAATAATGTATTAAATATAATATATTTTATAGTACATGACAATATATTATAGATTATATCTATATTACATAGTATATTGTATATAAATAGTACACAAGATATCATATATTATATTATGTAATGTATTACTCATAACATCCTATTACATATTATTGTATTTATAATATAATGTGTTTTATACACATACTATGTATATTTTGGAGTTTGAACTCAGGGCCTGATGATTGCTAGGCAGGTGTTCTGTGCTTTTAGCCATACCTCCAGCCTTGCTTTTTTCCTTGTTATTTTGGAGACGGAGTGGAGCAACGTTTTCTGTTTGGACTGACCTTGATCAATGATCCTCTCTATCTCAACCTTTTGTAGTAACCAGGATTACAGGCATGAGCCACTGAGACCAGATTAAGAAAAATAATATTTTTAAAGCAGAAATTCAAATAAGAGGTCTGGATGATAAAAGAAGGAAAGGAGAAGTAGGAAGTAGCATGGCACTGTCACCTCCGAACAATGGCCGAGTTCAGATGACAGAGCACTACAGGCTGCTCTTCTTATCGCCCCAATGAGTCTGTGGGTTTATTCTGTTTCTTGGAGAGGAGATTTTGTGTGCACGGCATCTTACTGTTTTCTCCCGCCACTGTTCTTGGTATGCATTTCCTTGAACAGTGTTGTCCAGCACGTAGATGTTTTGGAAGGAATTCCGAGGATTGTTAGTGTTCTTTGTCACTAACCAATTATTAGCTGCTAGCCATGTGGGCACTTGAAATGTGAGTGCTATCGATGAGGAATACAAGTTTCAGTTAAGACCTACTGTCTTCAATAATACAGCCTCCACACCAATTTCATGCTTAAAGCCCAGAAATTGTATGTACACATATAGTTCATTCTCACATTCCCTGAGACATTTATGGATCAACAGCCATGTTAGAGGTCAGGAAGGCATTTTTACAAAAAGAAAGATGTTTAAGTAACCTCATTAATTTTCCCTGCATACTGTTCCCAGGCCAATTCCATCTAATTGCGTGTTCTTCTTTGTGGCTTTAATTTTTTTCTAGCCATCCAGCTCTCTCAAAAACAACTCAGCTCTAAAGGGATTTAATTGTTGGTGACATGACCTTTGACACTTAATTCCATGCACCTGGTTTATTCTTTAAAGTGGCAGCGAGGCCAGGGACCCTGCCTGTATCCTCCGTCTCAGCCCCAGCTGCTGCCTTGGGCAAGTAGTTAACAGTTCTCTTCTCTCCCTGTCCCTAGGCAGTAACACAACCTATGCATGCCACTTACTGTGAAACATTATCACCACTGGTCTGATAGGAACCTGCTTGGTAGATGTCTGCTGAGATCAGGCTTTGTGGAAGCCCCCTAGCTTTATTGGCATCTTATGATGGAGCAGTGCATCCATTTAGGAAGTAGAAGAGAATTCTGATGATGATATTTCATGGACCCATGATTTTTGACATGGCTTGTTCTGGTATCATCGGCTGCACAGCCTGAAAACTGAATGGATGGGTTTGCTGCACGTTGTTGCATCAGCTTGTTCTTTGCACCATGAAAGACATCAGTTGGAGGCAACAGAATGCAATGCCTGCCATTTTTCTCTACCAAATCTTTTTGTTTGTTTTTCTTTTCTTTAAATTTCTTTATTGTCAGAGTGATGTACAAAGGGATTTCAGTTTCATATGTTGGGCAGTGTGCACATTTCTTATCCAACTTGTTACCTCCTCCCTCATTTAGAAGTAGAGAAAGCCCATTTATTACCTAAAAACCACACACACACACACACACACACACACACACACACACACACACACACACACACACACCCCAAAGTAGAAGAAAGCAAGATCTATGAATAGCTTGCTATGGGTTAAAGTCTAAGCAAGAGGTCCTAAAGCCAATATGTCCCTGGGAATAGGAGACCAAAAAAATAAAGAGTTGGCATCCCCATTGGGACAGAGTCCAATAGGACTCCCACCTTTCTTCCTCCCAATCTCCCTCCTCCCAGTGAGTTGTGCAGTTGGTTTATACCATATAGTTTTGTAAGTGTTGCTGTTGCCTTGGTTTGTCCTTTTATCCTCTGTCTCTCGATTTGGGTATTCCTTTTCCCTTCCCTAGTTCCAATACATGTATGTATAATATCCAGGGTACCAAAATCAGTTACAGTGACATCAGGGGTTAAACTGCAGGAAAGAAAGACAAACAAAAAGGGGCACAATTTCACAGCTATGTACATATGAACACATAAGATGATGCTAAATGAAATGAACTCCAAGTTAGGGAGACAAGTGGTTTATCACTGTTGTTATTTTCTACCAAATCTTTTAAAGTGTTCATTATAAAGGGCTCCATAACCACATCCTTGAAATAACAGAGGATAGTCTCAGTCATCACTTCACTATCTCTTCTAATAGATTCTACAGGATGAAAGTGTCACCTGCAATAGTTCTCTATGCAGGTAAGGATGTTTGTATTAGCCAGAGAATTTTATTGCTTAAACAAAGTGATTTTTCTTGAACTAGGCCAAAACTAAGACCTTTTATTGCATACAAACAAAGCACATGATAATTTAAGGAGAGAATGTTATCAGGACTCCATTGTCCTCCACGGATGTTTGGTTCCTATGCAAGTTTGTAGTTTCTAGAACATTCTCTACGTCAAACATAGAAGGTCACTGAATTCACATTGTTTCACAGTCCTGTAAAAATGAAATGGCAAACTCTAGTCCTACTGGACTCTGTCCCAATGGGGATGTTTATGTTTATGTTTTTGGTCTCCTATTCCCAGGGACATATTGGCTTTAGGACCTCTTGCTTGGACTTTAATCCATGGCAAGCTACTCATACAGATCTTGGTTTCTTCTACTTTGGGGTGTGTGTGTGTGTGTGTGTGTGTGTGTGTGTGTGTGTGTGTGTGTGTGTGTGTGGTTTTTAGGTAATAAATGGGCTGTCTCTATTTCTACATTTGCAAACTAAATTTTATCCCCTCATACATCCAAAGTCAGACATGAGCTTTGCAATTCCCCCTACTCATTTTTGCTTCATTTTGTTTTCCTTTTCTGTGGACTAATTTTTCATGACCGTTAACATACTGCAGTATCTATCATCTGACTGATGTCTGCTGCCTCGTAGTCTGTACCTCAAGGCTACATTGGCTGTATCCCATCATTCTCATCCTTTCCATTCATTCACATTTTGTTCTTGTCCTGTGCTAACTGAGAAGGTCACTATGCCCTACTTTGTGTTGAATCCATCGTACAATTCTCACTTCTGATAATATTTTAAATTTCTTCAGAATGTTATTTAGTTAGCTATTCCATCCTTTTGAAAACTTGACTTGGGCTTTCCTATGTCTCTTTTGATTTTTTTTTATTAAATTTTTTCTTACTACCTCTCTTCATTCTTTTAAAATCTCTTTTGCTGTCTCTAACTTTGTCTTGTTTTCAGAATATTAAGGTGAAAGAGGCTATACGAGCCCCCTTGAGTAGGAAGTTACCCAAGCCCCTCTCCCTCCGGGACACGAGGACAAACCCCCCCATCCTGCCATCTATTGTCATCTGGACTTTGCAGTTATCTGAACTATGCAGCCTGCAAGCAGTCACCCAACCCCACCTTGAGGGGAACAAACAAAAGGCGCCAGCCCGTCCAAAAGGTCACTTGCACATTCCAAGAATCTTCGCACACATACAACTTGGCACGTATCCCTTACCAGCCCAAATTAGGATTCCTTAAAATGATTGGTAAATGTATGTGACTCAGTGTAAAATGATTGGCTGCCTGCGTGCAGACCACGATGTGTTACTTTAAATCTATTGGTTACAAATGCGCGGGCTTTACCCTAACAGATAGTAGAGTCCTATATAAGGTCACCCTCAGAAAAGCTCGGGGCTCTCAGTTGTTGACTGGTTTACGGTCATGCTGTGAGCCCGAGCTTGCTCGAATAAACCCTTTGCTTTTGCATGAGAACGTCTCTTGGTGTCCTCCATTCCGTGGATGCGCTTCTCGACCCTTTCAAAGGTATAGAAGGGCTCATGTTGGACCCTATGTCTTTTCAGTCTATTGTCCTGACCCCATGTAACCATATCACTTCTCTGGTTTAAACCCATGATCAAATATATGTATATATATGTATATATATATATGACTTCTAAATTTGTACTTCCACACCCATGTACCTGTCTGGCATTACCTTGTGGCTATATTTCTTAAACATTTTCTATTGGCATATAATATTGTGTCTGTTTTTGGGGTAAACTGTGTTTTTTTGGTTCAGGTACATGTTTAGGAAGGACCAGCTCAGGATAATTAGCATATCCATTTCCATAAATTGAATTATTTATTTTATGGCAAGTATGTTCAGATTTCACTATTTTAACTATTTTGAAATGCCTAGTGCATTAATTGTCTTACACTACTATGTCAGCAGAACACCAGAGATTATTTTTCTCCCTTTAGATCATTGTACCCATTGTACCCTCATTCTTTCACCCATACTACTAATACCTATTTCTCTCTCAGTTTTCATGAGATGGCCTTAAAAAAATGTGCTGGGATCCAAAGGGCTTTTTATTTGATAGGTACGTATTCTACCAACTTTGTTTATTGCACTTATAAATCAGGAAGTATATTTTTCTTCTGTGTCTGACTTACTTCATTTAACATACTTTTCACCAGGTTTTTGTGAATAATGGGATTTTCTAGTTTTTATAGCTAAGTGACTATTACATTTTCTCTAACAATTTGTTGATAGATGGACATTTTGGCTGATTGTGTAACCTAGCTCTCATGGTAATAGGCATGTATAAATAAAATATCTAAAGTTAGATCTCTTCCCCAACTGTTGGCATTTTACTAAATGTTATTACTAGTCACTCAGCTTTTCAGCCACTTGGCCTCTTTTACTTAAGAAGAAGTCAGCACTCCATCTATTCCCTTATCCTGGCATATTCTAGTCTGTATACCAGGAATTGCCAAATATTGGTGTGCCAACCCCTGGGATCACACACAAGGCCTTTCAGAAAAGGTTCCCTCTTGTCCTTTCCATACCTCCAGTTCCCCTTGACTGGGAGCAGCAGAAGCCAGCTTAACTCCACATACTATTTAAATACTCAATGTTATTGTTTATTGTTTGCCATTGAGAAGCACATTGTTGAATCATCTATTTCATTCTTATTGGACCCATTAGTATAAATGTCTTAGCTAAATGAAATTATATCAACCAGCCAAATGAAAGTAGAGTAGGTATTTATGTGCTTGTTTATTGTCTGCTTCTCTCTCCTTCTCTCTCTCCTCTTTCTGATACACACATATGTGTAGATAACATGGGTTATTTTTATAATCTATTACCTTTTCCTTATTTGTCACTATCTCTTCTTCTAATTGTGTATGTTTCTATGGCAATTGGTTTCTGGATTTCTGACCTTATTTTTTAATTATGGGCTTTATGTGGGGCCAAAGTATATGCTGAGGCTGCACTGCATTTATACTATAAAGCATTAGCTTATATATTCTAAATGTTCACAGTTAAAAAAAATCAATAATTTCCATGGCTATAAAGTTAAAAAATGAGTTAACTTTAATTTTGTCATAGCCTTTAGTTAAGACTCTTTTCCTTAAGTCTAAGGTCCTTGATTGGAAGAAAAACCTAGAAATATATTTAATAAAGAAAGCTTCAAATCTTTATCAGGAAAAGAAACTAGTTTCAATAAGTAGTTAATTTTTCTAAATTTAATAAAGCCAATTTCCTCAGCCAGGTCAGACTGTGTCTAATATTCTGTTTGTAAAATCACATATAAACCACACTAGGATCCATAGCAAGTGTAACTTTAAGGATATAAAATCCATTAGCTAAATTTATTCTGTCAAAGATTAAAATATAAAATAATATCCTCTCAGGATTTGCCCAACTACTTAAATGACATTGTTTCTTTGTAATATACATTTAATGAAATTGACTTTTGTTAACACAATTTCTAGTTTCCAATAGAAAGGAATGACATTGAATTATCCTTCCCTCTGCAATTTTTTTTCCTACCAAAGCAGGAAGTGCCAGGTAAAAATCATTTCCAGATGCTTCAGCTGGACTTCACTTTACAGCAAGAGATGTCATTAACATAATTTCCTGTGAATCCCTTCCTACCACCACTCTGGGAAAATAGTCATCCTTCCTTTAACTATATTAAT
This sequence comes from Perognathus longimembris pacificus, assembly GCF_023159225.1. Taxonomy (NCBI): domain Eukaryota; kingdom Metazoa; phylum Chordata; class Mammalia; order Rodentia; family Heteromyidae; genus Perognathus; species Perognathus longimembris. The sequence goes on from NC_063177.1 coordinate 31,362,886, forward strand.
AGTTACAAATGTAGGCTCTGAAGCTTGACCACTTGAAATCTTATTTATTCAATAGTCAGTCCAGAGTTAGGTGTTGGTATTGTTAGTACAATCACTCTGGGCATCCAGCTATCTGATCTCTCCATTGTCATATTACCCCTGTCATCTCTGCCCTCTACCAAAATACCATTTGTTTCCACTTGAAGACGAGCTATTAAAGATCCCAGATACCACTTGAACTTTATTTAATGGCAAGTTCAGTTGCCAAGCTGAGATTCGAATACATCTCTATTTATGTATTTGTCTGCCAAGACTGCTCGCTGCCTCCTTGGTGGTAATAAAAATCTAGATGGATTTGAATGATTAAATATCTTCTTCCTTCCCAGGGAATTTAGAAGAAAGATTTACGAAGCAACCCTACACCTTCCCCCGAGTGCTGTAACCATAATAGGTGTGGCTTGTAGCCCTGGAGAATCCCTTCATCGCAGGCTTTCCCGGACACTCTTGGCAGAGCTTTGAACCTGCAGGTGGAGAGAGCACAACACAGCAGCTGCTCCAACAGCCTGGTGAGGGGCTCGGGTACATATGCCAGGACTTGGGGTACAACACAGCTTCTCTGGTTGCCTGTATTCATATCCATCTGTTGAAAGTGGCATGTTGCCCAAGCATAATGAAGAGAATTTTTCTAAAAAAAGAAGATTAAATTTTTTTCCTCTTCTTAAAATGTGACCATCTGCCTGAAGCCTGAAGATATTGTGCTTTTCTAGTGCCTGCTTTCAAAGCCCCACTGACGTCTTATTTCACAGAAATATCTGATTGATTGGGTATTTCTGTACACTGTGTGTGGATTCGATTAATTTTAATGTTTCAAAATATTTGCCTTAAAAACAAGGAAGGAAATAAATGAACATATTTAAAGTCTACTACACATGAAAGCTATTTGCATATATTTTCTTCCTTAGTCTCCACAATGATAAATATATTTTTAAGTCAAGAAGGAATATATTCTTTTACCCTTGCAGGTAACCTGAAGGATCTCAGGTTCAGACAGGTTCATTAAGTTAGTCCATGTTCATCCCAAATGCAATTGGAATGCCAGCATTTACTTTACAAATGTACTAGTTACCTTAGCTATAGCATCTTCCCACAGATACACGCACAATCAACCACAATAGACATATTTCCAAAGGCTTGTTTCTGATTTCCTCTTTGTTAGTTTTCATTACAAGCTCTATTTTCCATATGGCTTGCTAGCATCTGTAGCTATTTTAGAAGACAAGGTTGAATAAAAGTGGGTCCTGACTCTAATAGCTCTGGTCACATGATTGAGAATAAAAACAATTCAGCTGCCTAGATACTATGAGAGGTCTTTTGAAGTTTTTAATCTTATATTCTAAAGCTGTGTGTTTTCATATATGTGTGTCTGGGTATAAGATGGAAGTGTGTAAAGGGGTGTGTGGGTATGTACATAAAGTAGGTTTTCTTTTTCCCCAATGAAAATCAAAGATGAAATGAAATCATATGACCTGATCTAGGTTCTAAAGTGAGCACAATAATGAAGAATTGGCTTGACTTTGTGCCTTGTGTGGGTTGAGAAAAATGCCAATGCCTCTGTGAAGAACTAAGATAGAAGACACTGAAACCACAGAAGTGCCCTGATCAATGTGGTGGCCAGTTGCCATAGTGACTATTAAGTGAACTACTACCCATAAATGTAACACTCCTCTCTCTTGCTGAACCAATCTTATTTCAGTCGCAGAATACCTGTATATTCTATGACACTTTTTTGTGGGAAGTTTTATTTGAACAAAACTGTTGTGAATCATCTAAATGTTGAGACTTCATGTGGCCAGGCTAGCAGAGTCTTGGCAATAGTGGCGGGCAGGTAGTCTTGGAGCTGTGGTTCATACTCAGTCAGTACAAGGTTATCTGTCACATTGAAATCACTCTGCCCTAGTAGCAATTTTCAAGGAAGATTCCTTTTCACTTTTGCTGTTTCAAGTATGTGTGGGGGGGAATGGATGGAAAGAGCCAATAAAGAAAATTAAAGGCACTCTCCTTGTAATCTATTTAATTAACCTAAAGAAAACTATGAAAATTTGCTGCATGAAAATAAAAACTGATTTGCCTGTTTCACTTCCGGTGTTTTATGTAAGAACAATGATCAATAACAAGTAGATGAGGTCCGATAATTTACCCTAAAATCCCAATAGAAACCTCTGGTACATATGTAAACTAATTTCAGGTGACTTTCCATCTGTATGCTTTGCCCACACCTGTCACTGAGTTCTAATCTGTGGAGCACAATGTCTGGGACCTGTGTATTGGTCCCAATATCTGGCTAAGGTTCTTTGCAATGGCAAAGAACCAGTTGACTTACCAGTTGACATTTGACAAGGTCAAAGAGTCCTGTTTTAGCCTGTCTACTTTTCTTCTAGCCCCTAGTTCACACACCGGAGATGAATGAAACATTATCCAGTCTGTGCAAATATGGAAAAAAGAAAAAAGGAGAATAGGAATGACATTGAGAAGAAAATGAAGTGATATACAAAGAAGCCAAGTTATAGATTACTCATTTCATCCTCAGGAATGCAGTGGCAGAGAGAGAGAGAGAGAGAGAGAGAGAGAGAGAGAGAGAGAGAGAGAGAGAGAGAGAGAGAGAGAGAGAGAGAGAAAGAGAGAGAGAGAAAGAGAGAGAGAGAATATGCTCTTAGGGGGGTTATAAAATGAAGCTAAATAGTTCTCTGAAGTTCTTCCCCTGTTGTACCCAAAGAGTCTTCTTTGCCATCCCCTATCTAGTTATGATGGTCTTAACAGCCACTAAGCCTCTTTTTTTGTTGTTGTTATTTATTGTCAAAGTGATATATAGAGGGATTACAGAGTGCATTTCTTTTTATTTTTGTTTGTTTGGTTTTTTTTTTTTTGCCAGTCCTGGGGCTTGAACCCAGGGTCTGAGCACTGTCCATGTGCCTCTTTTTGCTCAGGCTAGCACTCTACCACTTGAGCCACAGCTCCATTTCTGGCCTTTTCTGTTTATGTGGTACTGAGGAATCAAACCCAGGGCTTCATGCATGCTAGGCAAGCACTCTACCATTAAGCCACATTCCCAGCTCCTGTGAGTACATTTCTTATCCAACTTGTTAGCTCCTCCCTCATGTGACTAAGCTTCTTTAAGTAGGAATTAGAGGAAAGAGATGTGGAAGCCATTTCATCTGACTTCTGCACAAAACCAAGCAGGAAAGAGTGTCTGATGTACAGTCAATTTTAGGTTGATATTTCCAAGGATGATTTCTCTCAGCTTTATTTCAGAGATGGGCTGCACACTTGAAATATGAAATTTCTTGTGAGCATTGAATATAATAAGAAACTGAAGTAGAAAATAGTCTAGTTCCAGGAGTGAGAGCAATGAGGGTTTCAAAGGAAATGACTTCTTTATCTAATACCATTAGGTAAAGTTTCTCATATCTAAACAAGCGTGACTGAAAAGCCCAAGAAAGACATATGGTCTTTCTCCATTGCAGAACAATACCCTTCAATGGACATTTTGGGGTTCTACTCTACAATACATACTCTTCCAAGATTTTAATAGCTCCTGGCCTAATAAGCTATCACAGCCTTAATTTCAATGAGTAAAAATCCTGAACTCCAGCTGTACTTCTAAGTGCTCAGAAGGCTGAGATCTGATGATCATGACTTGAAACCAGCCCAGGCAGAAAAGCTAGTGAGTCTCTTATTTTCAACTAGCCAGCAAAACAAAACAAAAGCCAGATGTGGGGGTGTGACTCAAGTGGCAGAGTGCCAGTCTTGAGCCACGAAACAACAACTAAGCAAACGTGGGGCCTTCAGTTCAATCTCAACTAGCTGCACACAAAAAATACTCCTGGGCTGGGAATGTGGCTTAGTAGTAGAGTAATTGCCTAGCATGCATGAAGCCCTGGATTCGATTCCTCAACACCACAGAAACAGAAAAATAAAAAGCCGAAGTGGCACTGTGGCTTTAGTGGTAGAACGCTAGCCTTGAGCAAAAAGCCTTGAGTACAAGCCCCAGGACTGGCAAAAAGTGCTCCTGACAGCAATGTTGAAGTATTTTCTCTACTAAAAGTACCTCTGGGACTAGGGAACAGAATGAAGGAAAGATTGGTTTCCTTGGTAAATCTCCCTATAGTCATTTGTGTAGTTGTGTGACTCAATAAGGAAATACATCATTGTTGAACATAGCACATACACACACACATACATATAAAGGTGTGTGTGTATGTGTGTGTGTGTGTGTGTGTATATATATATATATATATATATGAAGACTTGTGAGGAAAATTAAATGACTTAGTAGATTCATTAACAAAATAGTTATGGTTAGATGATATTCAATGTATACGAACCATGAATAAAATACTTTCTTTAGCACAGTCTTGGTGTCTATTAATGCAAGAGTAGACCAGAACAGTGGCATTTATTATACCTTGCAAACTTTTTGTTTCTTGAATAAAACCTTGTGATTTCCCCTTGGCCTTGGACTTTTTGTAAACTTCAGCAGAAATGATTAGCCACCAATGAAACAATACCTGTTTATGAAAGCCACAGCGAGAAGTGACATGAATAACTCACAAGCAAGGCAGCTCCAGCCAGCGTTGCAATCAGTTGCAAGAGTGATTTACTATTTCTGCAAAATGCTCTCATGGCATTCATCTTTGCTTTCGAACTGAGTCACTGAGGAAAGTGACACAAGGTATAAGTAGCTTCAGTCAGACACTGGAATAGAGTCCTGCCATACAGCGTTCAGAGGCTACCATGAATCATCTCCCCTGCTTATTTTGAACCACCCCACAAATATTGCAGCAAGGTAAGAGGCAATTTGGTGCCTGGGTGGCAGGTCCTAGACTGATTTAGTCCTTTTCCTCCCCTTTGCCTGTAACTGTATAATTGTCATTCCTAAAAGAAGAAAGGTCAAGGAAGAAAAAGAGATATGAGGGTATGATGTCTCCTAAGGGATTCTGGTGGAAAGGCTGTAGACACCATGCCAGGAGAAGCGACTACTGTATCTGGCTGTAAACTGGTAGCACTAATGTAGCATCCATGTACTTTAAGGCACAACAACCATAACTTAACTTCTCCTTTGTCCATTCAGGCCCACATCTGTTCCCAAATTCTGTTCTCTCTCCTCACATTGATCTATATTTTACTGGTGTGTTCATGCCTAGATCTTCATTCCCATATACAGTGGGTTGATTCACTATGCACATTTGTGCTTCTAGAGAGAAACATGGGTAGAGTAAACACCTTGATGTCTTTGATCTCTCTCCTTCTGTCTCTCTGTGAGTATAAGAAGTTGTCCATCCAAGTGGGCAGCATGAATTCCATAACTTAACGCAGGATGAATTATGAAATAGGGTATAGTGGAAAGAAAGGAAATGTCATACACGAGAGATGTTGATGCACGTAATTCTCCATCTTCCTGTTATCCCAAGGAGATGCTTTGGTAGCTTTGAGACCTGCTGAACCCAGCTGCTCTAGTTGGGGAAATCCTACCCTACTGGATCTCGTGTTACAGAATAAACATAAGAAAGTGGCCATGTCAAAAAAGAAGCACACAGATTGCGTGAGAGTGAGCAATGTGGATTTGTAGCATGCCCCACTTGAAATATCCTCTGGAATTGCCAGCCGACCTGTGTTAGGAACTGCATTATTTGAAGAGTGAGGCACTGTCCTAGATCATGAAATGTAAAGTTCCAGTCCAAGGAAAACTTTGGCACGAAAGCTGTCCTTGACCTGACAGAAATCTGAGCTCCTGGGCTCTGCCTAGTGTGTGTTATGTAAGCACCTGGCAATCATGTTTGGTCAGTTCTGCTCCTTGAATAATAGTGTCTTTGAAAGGAAACAAAACAAATTTGTAAATTTAAGAAATAAAGTTAGGCCAGGTGCTGGTGGTTCACGCCTATAATCCTAGCTACTCAGGACGCTGAGACCTGAAGATCATGGTTAAAAGCCAGCCTGTGCAGGCAAGTCCACTAGACGCATATCTCCAGTTTACTACTGGCTGTGGCTCAAAGTGGTACCATGCTAACCTTAAACAAAATAGCTCATTCTATTGGTAAGAGTTGAATACTGAAGTCACATATTATTATTCTGTTGAGGTCTACCTACTTTTAAGGCCAAAAAGTGTTTCTTTAGTGAAACTGGGCATGTCAAATGTGGACATGTGTTAATGCATTACTTCCTCTTGATGAAGTTTTCCCTTTATTAATATGAAATGACCTTCATTGTCTCTTAATTTTGTTTTGACATTTGTATAACTACTTCTGCATATTTTCAGACTTCCATGTGCTTGAGAATTTTTTTTTCCCTTTCCTTCATTCTAAATTAATGTTTGTCTTTGTCAGTGAGATGCATGTCTTATTGCAACAAAACAGTGGCTCTTTTGTCTTAATCCAACCAACCATTCCATATCTTTTTGATTAGAGAATTGAGACCATTTACACCCAGTGTTAATATGAAACAGCTTGTCAAACTGTTATGCTTTTTGTTGTTTTTATGATGTTTGCGTCTTTTTTATTTTCCACTAATTGCCACTTTACAAGTCTAGTAGGATTTGTTCTTTCCTGTGTTTTTCTGGTTGTGTTTATCTTCCACGTCTGTATGTAGGATCCCTTTGGGTAATTTCTACAGTACTGGTATTGATGTCATCTATTCCTTTTCTTTGTTTTTTAATCTTACCTGTAGTTATGAAAGTTAGATTTATTGGACACAGTAACCTGACAATTACTTTCTTTCAGAGCTGAAAATGTGTTATTTCATGCATCCTTTGCTTTTAGTGTATATGTTGAAACTCTGCTGCTATTGTTGACCTTGTATTTGACTTGCTGCTTTTCTCTTCTAGTCTTGAATATTCTTCCTTTGTTCTGTATATTTGGCATTTTAACTTAAATATGAGTAGAATTGTTCGTTTTCTAAGCTCATTCATGTTCTGACTGCCTCTTATGTTTCTCAATATTGAAGGAGTTTTTGGCTCTTATTCTGTTGAGTGCTTTTTATACCTTTAGGTTATATTTCATCTCCTTTTTCTGTATTTTTAGATTTGGTCTCTGGATGATGTTCCAGAGGTCTTCCACCTTCCCCTGGTATTTTCATAGTATTTCTTCTTTGCTTTCACCTGATTGATCAAATTCCACTTTACCTATGATCTTGAAACTGTACTTTCAACTGTTCTTCTTTTATCAGTAAAGCTTTCAAACAAGTATTTATTGGAGTTGAGTTTCTTTTATCTCCAGCATTCCAGTGTTATATAATTTCAAACTTTTAATACTTTTATTTTCTGCTTTGTTTCCAGCAATGTCTTTTAATTTCATTTAGCTCTTTGGTAGAATTATTTGAATTCTTTGGTAGAATTATTTGAATTCACTCAGCTGTTTGTGTTGTCGTTGAACTTACCTTTCTTCCTTAATTGCATTGATGATTCTTATAATTGTTCTTTTGAGATTATTGTTTGAAATTTCGTCTCTTTTCATGATTGTTCAAGTCTTTTATTGTGGAGTTGTTAACTTTTAGAGGAGTCATTGCCTTTTTGTTGTTGTTGTTGTTTGTAATGCTGTGTTTCTGCATAGCAATTCACAAATCTGAGGCCAATTTGTAGGTTGGAATTTTTCATCAAATTTTGTCTTTCAGTTGAATTACTCTCAATGTTCAGGCTCATGTACATGGCTCAGCAGAGATAATACTTCTCATCATTGGTTAGAAATTCAAGGTTGGGCTTAGAAGCCAAGTATTTACCTTGTGTTGTGGGCACCTGATCTATAGAATTCCCAGGTGGGGGTAAACCAGTTAGAATCTCTTTCTGAGAGGTTGTTTGGCTTCTACAATCTGTTTATATTATAGAGCTTTGTTTTCTTTGTATGCTGGAAGCCACTTTTGGCTCCAGCAACATTTGAACTTGTTCATTGGGCAGGCACCCACTTGCTTTCTACTTGTCCCCAAGGACAACAAACATACAAACTTTGGGGTGATGCCTAAGTGAAACAGAGTTGAGGCAGCAGACAGAGCACTGATTCTAAACTGGCTAGGAGAGAAGAGAGGCACCTAGTCTTGCTCCCTGATGATCTCATTGTATACAGACCGGGTTCTTCTCATCACCTACCTTTGTGGAAGAGGAGATGGTGAAATTCCCATCTATCAGAGGATCTCTGTAGCATATGCTTCTCTTCAGGGCCATGTTTGACCTTCTCTTTCTTCTCAAACACTTCTTTTAGCCATCTTGCATCAAGTCTCTGGAATGATATCTCAACATTTCCTAGATGTGAGTGTTCCTTACTTTTAGGCTCCTGGGGTACTGCAGCCTTAAACACTAGACCTTTTGAGATAGTACCTTGTTATGAACTTCTCAGATAAGCTGAGACTCTCTTCCTTCACCAAGGTAAGCCTCACACATCATAGTTGTCTCTTTCACAGACATTCCTACAGTGGGTTGAGGGCGTTGAGGAGATATGGTGTCGGGGGGCTCTGGACCCCCTTTTCCCCTATCTCCCGCGGGAAATGCCTGAACCCAAACTATAAAAGACACTCGGCCCTATCCCTCCCACCGGCAGAAGGAGTAAGGCGTATCTTTGTGGACTTTGCTGAGTTGAGGAGAAATGCTGAAATCCCCTTCCCTGTCAGCCCCCCTCACGTGTCAGACGCAGGAAGAAAATTCTGGGGAGACAGCCTGATGGTTGAACGGGTCTCACAGGATTTAATTGGGAGGGGGTTTATATAGAGGTAATGGCGGGAAAGGAGGGGGACTGGCCAAAGGGCCAGTCATAGGCTAAAGACCATGTCCATCATGGTGATGTCATGAACTTCCTCTATGGGCAGGGACTACAGCCCCCTAAGGGCCAGGCCTCCGCCATTAGACACGTGGCCAAGCCGGCAGGCCAAGCCAGGAGGCAGGGACCACTCGCTTCTCTTCCTGTTGAGGCTGGAAGGTGGGAGGGGCTCCCTCCCACACTGCCCAAGGGCTGGTTGAAGGGCAGCGTGAATCCCCAACATCTGCCCTTTTTTGTTTTTTAAATTAGCAGGGGGTGCTAAACACATGGTACATGTGGGCATGAGGCAAATGCTGACATAGAATATGTGGGGCACCTTCCACAAAAGGGGTGAGGGGTAGGTAAGGGGCCATCCCTGTGATTTAGTCCAGAGAAGTTGGGGTCCTTAGCGCTTCTGTGCCATTCTGTGCGGGCATCATTTCTCTTTTGGCGGTGAAGTAGAAGTAGGCTTAAGTTCTGGCATCTCTGGTAGTTCACAGTAGCTGATAACTTAAACATAAGTGATTAGTAAAACATTTCTCTTTCTTTATAAACATTGAAGCGAAGGTGCTAAACCTTGCGCTTACTTTTTTCAAAACATTTCTATCATGAAATATTGGGGTTGAGTATCAAAACCCTCAGCTCCTATTCTCTTTCCAATGGGACTCCCCAAGTCTAGCAGCAGGGGGAGAGGAAAGGAAGAAACACGGTGAAAAATTTCTTTAGTTTTTGTGTGACACTGTGGGCAGTATCGCCACGGCAAAACATTGCACCATGAGACGCTCAAGAAAGAATCTAGAAAGCAAACAAGGAAAGGAAGCTTGGTTGCCTCCTACCGGCCTCCTGCCGTATGCAGTCAGGCTTTCCATATTCCCATGGAAGAGCAGAAGTCCAACATGGTCCTCATTTTCCTGGAGAGAACAAGAAGAAAACATTTCTCCAGAGTGGGTGCTCTGGGTTTAATTTTTCAGTCTGGACAAGCATATGCAAGGCTCCATCCCACACTGATTTGGGGATGATTTAAAATTTTTTGATATTTAATATAAGCATAACTATCCTTAATTAATCCTTGGGGCTACCCCCTCTTTTGTTTTTTAAATTATGACACCGGCGGGCACCAGGCAGGGAGTATGGGTGGAGGCCTCCTCTTCTGTAGCTACTTCCTGCTGAAAGGGGGTGACGTAATCAAGGGCCCCTGGTCAGCCTGGAACCATCCAGTGTGGCTGGCAAAAGTTACCATCATTACCACGAGAATGGTCACTAGGGCCAGAGAGTGCTATGGTCTCCTCTGGCTAACTCCTGCATCTTGGGAATACCCAGAAGTTTCCAGGGCTGGGGCCTCCAGGGTTCAGGTCTGTGTTAGGGTGATGGCTATGAATGGCAAATTCCCAGGTGGTGATCTCAGCAAGAGATTTTATTCTGTTAAAAGAAGCTTTTGAAAAGGTCAGGCAAAGTATTGACAAGTTTTCAGAGCTGGTTGGCATGAATAACATAAAATATATCCTGGGCATAAGCCAGAAAAGTTCCATTTGGAGCATAAACCCAATTGTAATATGAACAGGTAAGGAGGAATCACTGAAAGAAGGGTTTAGTGATAGAAAACAGGTTTGGCATAGCCAGTCAGAAGCAAAAAATAAATATATATACATATATACAACTGGCAGAAAAAGGAAAATGGACAGGTATTACCTCTCTCGATTTCCTGGCTCTGATCCGTTTTGAAAGGGCGAGACAAGGCAGCTCCGTTTAGGATATGACACCATTCTCCTCTCACTCCATTCCACATTCCCGTCTCCTGGACTGGCTAAGTCCCATGACTTCCAGTGCTTGTTGCGGGGATGGCATGCTCCCATCACATTTACGGGTTTTGAACTTGGGGCCTGAGCACTGTCCCTGAGCACTTCTGTTCGAGGCTAGTGCTCTACCACTTGAGCCACGGTGCTGCTTTCAGCATTTGCTGGTCCTCTTGAGCCAAGCTCTCAATCTGGCTCTTTGCTGGTTAACTGGGAGGTGGAGTTTTAGAGAGATTTTTCTTTTGCTCGGGCTGGCTTTGAACTATGTCCAGGGAGTCTTAGTCATATAAGCCCCTTTTTATTTCCAATTGAGCCACAAGGAAAACAACAGAGTTAATCCATTTGTAACTTGTTGAGAGCTGACCAAAAACTGCTTGTTAAGGTTTTGTTGTAACACTTAAGAGAACATGAGATTTATGTGCCCTCAACCTGAATCATGCCATTTAATCTTACCGGCAGGAGAAAAATGACAACTGGGGGCAAAAGGTTAAAGCAGTGTGGAGTTTTTAGTTTTAGCAGTGGCTGCGTCTTTCATCCCAAATTGGCATGTTCCATGCCATATGATGGAGTCAGGCATGAGAGATCTGGGCAAGGCTGCAGTGTCATCTCTGGATAAACTGTCACATCTTGTCTTGGGTTACCTGCAAGATTTCTACACAGACTGGTTGATATTTAAAACTTCCCCAGCATTTTTGGCTTTTGTGGGTTGATGCCCTTCTGGTTTAAGCAGGGTAAAAGGATTTTCTTAATCACACAATCCACATGGTTATCTCTGTGGCCACCAAAATAACTATGGTGATTTAACCTGGAGTAACCGTTAGGATAGGACTATTCACATCCTTACAAGGCTCATAAATTGTTTGAGCAGCTTCCAATGCAAGGGGGAGAGAGAGAGAGAGAGACCAAGGGATCGTTAGTAGTGAAATCAGGCAGCTTGAGAACAGACAGCGAGCACACGCGTTGGACCTGCATCCTAGGAAGCAAAATGTTTAATTTTGGGTCAGGAAAATTTAGGTTATTAGTCACATTTCTATGAAACGATTCCAATTTTTTGATCTTGCGAGTTTACGAGAACACAGGAGATAAAAATGGGAAGGTAAAATCTTAATTTATTCCAAAGAATTGTCAGGACTAATTATACACTTGACTTTTAACACACGAATATAAAGAATAACACAGTGGTTTTACATCACTGTACTTATACCACATGCTGCATATTTGAACCTTATGGAGTTTCTCTTAGACACATTTGCCTGCATCCGAACATTGGGCTGAAAACCTATTTTGTTTTGCTTTTAAATTTTACCAGACATACAGACATACAAACACACATATGAACCCTGTGCGCTCTTAAAATTGCTTTTTTGATTGGCCATTTAAGTTTTGTGGAATTCCAGTGGCAAATGGTATTAATTTGCCCATAATAGAACCACGTGGTTGAATAAAAAACAAAAAGGAAACCTCTCCTAGTCACCCAATCCCAAGAAAAATCTGTGACTCCCAACATGACAATTTTTCAAATCACACCAGATAAGCAAACTTTCATCCATCCAGAAAAAAAACTCCTCCAATTTTTGTATCATTGAACTGGTAATTATAGGAAATCCAACCAAATTACTTATTGCTGTATCAAAACTCTTTGTTTCCCTTTTTTATATTCCGTTTCAGTTTATAATCTGAGGCGTCTCCTTGTTTTAACTTTTACCCATAAGCTATTTGTCAGGAGGGAGAGAAATGCAGCAGCTGCACGGTGAGGGGGGGGTTTGAGCTCACAGATGCAGACTCTAGCCTTGCCCAGCTGCAGCGAGAAAGTGCCAAAGGTCTGCCGTCTCTTGAGTCCCCACCCATCTGTGGCGAGAAAATTTGAAATCTCTTTTATTTGTTCACCAAGTTTAGAATTTAGTCCACAAACTCAGAGCTAATGAACTTCCGACTAGCGAACATTGACCAAAAAACCAATAACCCTTTTGTTTCCTTTAAAGCAGATTATCCAGCCTTCTCAGGCCTCAGAGGCGGGGGGGGGGGGGGGGGGGGGGGGGGGGGAGGGGGGGGAGAAAAGGGGAGGGAGTCAGTATAAAGCAGTTAGCAGTTTCTGCCCACCGCATGCTTTGGGAGTGGAGGGGGGCGCGCAATGCTCTGCGCCCTGGGACGCTTCTGTGCTAAGTGCCGCCCACATCTGCCAGGGGGCACCAGCCACTCCGGCGCTTGGGCGTTTTGGGTGCGTTGTGCTACTGCCACTCTCGCTACCCGGGTGTGGGCGCCAAGCCACAGCTCTGTGCTCCGGCAGCGCTCGGTGAACCAAAGACTTTCACACTAGGCACCCGGCGACACCCGAGGCCGCGAGGGATCCAGTGCATGCCGCAGCTTGTGAACCGAGTGAGTCCCGGCCCCCCCCCCCCGCGCCTGTGGCCGCGTGGAGCCCAAAGGCTCTCCATGCGCCCCAACACCGTTCCCAGATCGGGACCTGGAAATGCCAGGTGCTCAAGGGCTCCCGCCGCCATTCCCAGTGCTCCACTGCCTTGTCTCCGCAGGACGCGGGCCCTGCTCCATCCCGCCTGGCGCCAAGTCACCATGGCAGGACCACTCTTTCCGGCACCACATCCCGGGACTGGCGAAGCTCCGAGAGCCCATGCCTATTTTCTCTCTATGCGTTTGCCCCTCCTCTGGGCGGGCACTTCCTCCTCTGAAAACCCACTTACTCAGCAAGTCTGTGGGGTCACTGGACCCCAAAATTCCGGGCCGTGCGTTCCCGTCCCGCGTGGGTGCCATATGTCGGGTGGCTCTGGACCCCCTTTTCCTCTATCTCCCGCGGGAAATGCCTGAACCCAAACTATAAAAGACACTCGGCCCTATCCCTCCCACCGGCAGAAGGAGTAAGGCGTATCTTTGTGGACTTTGCTGAGTTGAGGAGAAATGCTGAAATCCCCTTCCCTGTCAGCCCCCCTCACGTGTCAGACGCAGGAAGAAAATTCTGGGGAGACAGCCTGATGGTTGAACGGGTCTCACAGGATTTAATTGGGAGGGGGTTTATATAGAGGTAATGGCGGGAAAGGAGGGGGACTGGCCAAAGGGCCAGTCATAGGCTAAAGACCATGGTGATGTCATGAACTTCCTCTATGGGCAGGGACTACAGCCCCCTAAGGGTCGCCTCTGCCATTAGACACGTGGCCAAGCCGGGAGGAGGGGACCGCTTGCTCCTCTTCCTGTTGAGGCCGGAAGGTGGGAGGGGCTCCCTCCCACACTTTCCAAGGGTGGGTTGAAGGGCAGCGTGAATCCCCAACAATATGGGTTAAACTTGAAACTGGAATTGACAGTCTCTCAGGAAGGCTGTTTTATATAATGATGAATGTTAGGTAAATGGAGGAGAAAGGAAGGAAACAGGCTAGACTGGATCTTCCACAGGTGAAGACTGTTAATTGAGATAGAGCCGCAAGGGACACAGCCTTCTTGTGGGCTTAGAGACTGTGTTTAAGAGCTGGGACACGAGCTGGGTTTTTATGAGGACTGAGCAAAGGGGTAGAGGTTAGTGAAAAAGCCATTAGGTCAAGGGAGGTGAGGGTCTTTTTGGTTAGGCCACAATGGAATGTTTACAGCCTGGTTTAGACAGATTGCCCTGCTGGAGCTGGGCAGTCTGCACTGGTCTTTGGGGCTTGCCTGCTATCTGTATGCACCTGGGAAAACAGGGTGTCAAACCTTCATTCAGTCTTTGGATACAAAGAAAGCATGGGCCAAGAGGGGAGAAGCAAGTCCTTCATTGGAGTCTTCAGGTTTTCTTTCCCCCTCCTGGGAAGCAGAGGAAGGACTTGGAACTGTTTATTGTTGTTTTCTCTTTTGTATATTTCTATCAAGCCCACAAGAAACTAAAAAAAATTTTGTGTGTGTGGTACTTGATCCCAAAGAATTCTAGAAGAAGTGAAGCTGCCAAAATTATTCTCTGTAGGTTATATTGTGCACACACACTTGTCAGGCATGGTTAGAATACATGGGAAAGAGGATCAGACAAAGGAATTTTCCAATGTAATAGGGGCATAACACTTATTCCTGTAATGGTGTGCTTTGGTGCCTAGACAATTCTAATGGCTAGAAGAGAAGCAGAAGTTTGGAGATTGTTTTCTTCAAACTTTGACTGTGATATTGAGAAAGAAATTGCTACACAATTATATGAATAAACACATTCCCCTGGCAGTTAAGTTTATAAGAAATATGTATGTTTTATTCTGAACTGTTAACTCCTCCACATGCAAAGAGAGAAGCTATTTTTAATCAACAGTGCATCGACAATGGAGTGCACCTTAAAGTCTAAGAGAAATGGAAGGAGAAGTTGTGGAGTCAAAGAGAAAGTTCAAAAGAAGCAGCCTTGAAGGACTAATTAAAAAATCTTTGAAACATAACTGAAGTGAAACTTCAAGTAGGATGCTTGCTTGGAGGAAGACTTGAAGGATTAATTAAAATCTCACAAACTGGGTTAGGTAGAGCTTCAATTAGGAATGAATGCCATAGATTACAAGGGTATAAAAGGCTAGGGCTTTAGCCTAAGGGGCACTAAGAGAGAAGAATCACAAGGAACATTTTCACAAAAGCAAAGATCAATTTGAGGAAGGGCAATGGTGTCACATATAACATTGGCATTTTAGTCTTTCATGTTAAACAGGGGAAGGCAGACCTGTCAGGACATATGCTTCATAACTCATAATGTGTGGGTCCAGCTGTGAGACTGAGAAAAGATATATCATGGGCATGATTATGGTTAGGGTGATAGTTAGGTCTGAGACTATGACTGTCTTCCCAAAGAAATGTTACATAGGAAGTAAGTTGCAATCATTTTACCCTTTCTGGAACATAAGAATGTTGTCCAAGGATTTTTGTTTTACTTAAAACTAAGAAAACCCACTTAAGGAAATGTGATGTGTGTCAACTTCATGAGTTACAAGGTACCTCAGTCTTGCTGAGCATTGCTCTGTGCATTTGTTTTGCATAGGAGTAACATTTAAATTGGCTGAGCACAGGAAAAGAACAAAAAGACAGACCCCATGTCCAAGGATCCTGATGAATGTCTATGAAATTTATCTGCAATGCTGGTTCTTTCCAGTTCTAAAGTGTATGAACCTCAAACACAAGCTGTGCTATTCATACTTTTGCATGTAGCCTCCTGTTTACCCTTCAGATTTTGGTCATGCCCACTTCTATAGCTGCACAAGATAATTTTGCGTAATTAGTCTATTTTAATATTGGTTCTTTTACTCTGGAGAAGTCTGCCTGATATAAGACGTGTGTAGCCAAAACTGATTTATGTTATCAAAAGTTTGGCTACAGCAATAGAGTTATATAGAATGGGAGAGGTTTTTATTTTTCCTTTGCTTGATTTAAAAATTGTAAAGTGATAGTAAAAATGATTACTTCCTTTTCCATTCAACTCTACTATGAGATATTTCTGCGCTGATAAATAGCTGTATACATTTTTATGTATCAATATCTATGTAGATGTTTTATAGATATAATGTCAGGGATCATTTGTGAGAATAATATACTATAACTTTAGTATATTAATGAGTCCTGCCCAGAAAAGGAGGAAAAGGGCAGGGAGAGAGAATGGAGACTAAGGCTTTATTTGTCCTTACATTTTATTTTGTTATTTTTATATTTGTTAATTTTGTGTTTGTTTTTGAGATAGTGTCTTACTATGTCTATGTAGCCAAGGTTGGCATAAATCTCTATATCTTCTTGACTCCAAGTACAGGGATTAAAAGTATGTACTACCACACCCAAATTAATTTACTTTAAAATAAGGAAAAATATAAAAAACAAATAGCAAACTGTCAAAACAAACTTTTTAGATGCACAGACAGTTGTATCATTGTTTTCTCTACTTTTGTGCATTAATAAGTTAGCAGATAGTAAGTATTAAATAACGTAAGAAATGAATCAATGGTATGGAAAATGGATTTGAATTTCTCCTTCCCCTCCCTACTTCTACAGGACTATTTTCAGTTGTCCAGCTTTGAAGCACTTGGTCAAGAGAAAGAGATATGTATCAAGTATATTTGTTTAAATTGAAAGCACAAACAACCAAAAACAAAAATAAGCAAAGAGACTTTTATAAAGCAGAGGCGACAGAAAAAATTGAGAAATATAATTCTACCTAACACAGAAGGCAAGGAAGATCACACCAGAAAAAGTGATATCTGAACAAGGTTTGGTGTTTTTTTTTTTTTTTTAAAGAAGAAATTAAAATGTCCTGTAGTCAAAGGTTTGGGTGCTATTAGTGGTATAGTGACAAGAAAGTAGAATCAACAAATAAAATACAGACTAAGCTATGGCAATAAACAAAATTAATTTCACAAGGCTGAAAATTTAAGATAGGCTGAATCTGTGCAAATTGATGGTAAAACAAGAACTAGGAAAGGCAGATTGATATGTAAGGGGAGGGAAAGATTATTTTTCTGCTGGAAACACAAGAAGGATAAATCTATCAATACATTATGTGAAGAAAAGAAGTCAACGGTAAAGTAAAAAGCAAACGATAAAGCAATTAAAATAAATAACAAAGCCACTAGTGTAGGAATAAATTCATAACACAAAATAAATTAACATAGGAGTAGAGAAAATCAAAATCCCCAAATGGAAAACAAAATTTTAAAGGCAAAACCAAATTAAAGAGGAGAAAACTAAAGGATCAAAGAGGAGTGAATTCACTAACAAACCATTGAATGTTAGGGGAATTTTATTTTAAATTCTGATACATACACTTATTATCCCTTTTTGAAACAATTATGAAATGGGCCATAAAACCTCCAATAAAATAAATATGCAATAGGGAGAGACATGATTATAATTTACTACTAATATAATCAGGAATTTATATTGGATTTGAGGACCCTGGGCCTTTTTGTGGGACATTATAAATAATTTTATGAAAAAACATATTACAAAATTCATTAGTCATTTTATTTACATTGGTTAATGTTATTTCATACATGAAATTGTGTGACAAGATTATATTCAAGTGCTTTGTACTATCCAGAAACCCATTGTTTTCTTCAGGCCTTGGGACTGTATTGTCTGTCAGTCTGTCTGTCTGTCTATCATTACAGAATTCGCTACTCTGCATCATCATAAAAAATTACCCAGAAATTATTGTATCAACTAATGCTTGAAAAGACTTAGTCTCTGGTAGTCATAAAATAGAAATACCAGGATGACCAATTTTTATTAGTATGCCTTCCCCAACTAAGGACATTCCCTAGACCCTAGGATGACTCCATCAGAGGAACTCTAAGAAACAACCTGGGCATCTGGCAGACCTCATGGGAAAGCAATGTGGGTATCACAATAGTCTCCCCGATTATTTCCATAATCTTATCTCTGAGACCTATGAACATATTTCATTATATGGCAGAGGAGACTTTTTAGGTGTCATTGAGATTATAGATCTTAAAATTGGGAATACTATGCCTTAGATTATTGGTATAATCACATCAGACTTTAAAATCAGGAGCTACTTACTCTGGAGTCAGGAATATGACTGAATGGGAAGTCAGAGAGAATTGAATTCTTTTATTGATGAAATGTAGAGAGGGCTGTGGCTTCTGTTGCTGGCACATAGTTTCATGAAACACATGAGTGAATGTAGAAACAGATAGGTTTAACAGGCTGCAAGGAAAGGAATGGGAGCTTAGATAGTACAATTAAAGTAACTGGATCAGCTGACACCCTAAAGGTCATCAGAGCTTAAAGCTAAGATATAGCTTAGCTAACACTTTTTGACCTTATGAAACTCTAGACAGAGGACCAGCTGAGCCTCCTTGGACTCCTGATCTTCTAGACACCCAGAGTCAATTTTTTGCCATGTTGAGAGTCTATATGTGTGTCACTTTTTTTTTTGGCCAGTCCTGGGCCTTGGACTCAGGGTCTGAGCACTGTCCCTGGCTTCTTTTTGCTCAAGGCTAGCACTCTGCCACTTGAGCCACAGCGCCACTTCTGGCCGTTTTCTGTGTATGTGGTGCTGGGGGATTGAACCCAGGGCCTCATGTATACGAGGCAAGCACTCTTGCCACTAGGCCATATCCCCAGCCCCCTGTGTGTCACTTTTTAATGGGAAAATAAAAATCAAGTATTGGTAGAGATCACTAAAGAGGCTTGTATTGGAAAGTGGTCACCTTGAGAAACACTGGGACATGTAGGACCCATGCAGCTCAGGTCAAACTCCACCAATGCAGCACTCTTGGCCTCAGCTGGCTCCAGGCATTGGAGTCTTAGGAATAATTTCAAGGGTGTTACTCTTAAACCTAGGAGCCCATAGGAGGGTGGGAGCGAGGGAGGTGAACTTTGCAACCAGATATAGGGGCTGTGTTGAGTTTTCAGACCTTTTATCTTGTGTTTCCCACATATATGGATGTAACTGAATAGTTGTACAGCCACTCGGTGGGCACTAAGGGATGTTATTTAAAAAAAATAAAACAATAAAGAAACTCAAAGTTAAGGATACATTTTGTACTATGTTGTTGGAGCATATTTTCTAAAAGGATGATGAAAGGCACCAACCCACCTACACTTACTGCAACAATTAATAATTTATCTCGACTTCAATCAGTTTCTATCACCCGCTAATCTAACATTCAGTGCCAGCCAGTAGGAGGGTGTGGGAAATCCATCAGGAAGAACATGGGGTGCTCAGCCTGCCGATGTAACTGTTTATAACTTATTATCCTTTACATTTATACTGTATTATCCTTTATATTTTCATTTCTCATCTTTTGTCTTTGTAAGTCGCTGGACTTGTGTCCTGTTGGGCTTACCTCTATGGCCATTGGAAGGCCTATCAATGTTGTAAGCTCAGGTTATTGCTTGGATTTTATGTGTAGCATTAACAAAATGATAGATATTAAAATAACTCCAAAAGGAGTAAGAATTGACAGGTAAGATTGCATCAAACTAAAAACCCTGTCCACTGTGAAAGATGTAGCTATTTGGCAGAAAATACAAACTATAGAATGGGAAAAGATCTTTACTAGCTACACAGGTGACAAGGGGCGAATAACCAGAACATAGCAGTGGTAGTTTAAAAACTTAAATCATCAAAGAATAACTCATCCAATAAGTGGGAAAAGGCACTGAACAGACACTTCTTGAAAGAAATACAAATAGCTAAGAAATACACTCACCATCTTTGGGAAGTCATTACTTTTTTTTTTTAAAGGAAAATAAGCATTTAGAAATGCTATGTTGGATAATGAATTACGAGAGATTCAAAGTTTTCTCCTTTTTCATCTTATTTACAGTGTTTCATTTCTGAGTCAAGTACCCGGAATTCTGTCTAAATTACCTTAATTAACTGTGTTCGACATTCAAATAGGCATATATTGAGATTCTATTCACTTTAATATAAGAAGAAAGAAGAGGTAAGTAAACTATCAATATAATAGAGTTCTACAGACTGGTATAGATTTATAGTTTTCTTCATGTCAGATTAACAAAATTTTCAGCATTTCACCAGGTTTGAAATTGTGCCAAAAAGACAGACACAACTTGGGTTCCAACTTTCAATAAATTATAGATGTACCGAGAAAGCTGCTTTGCCAAGTTTACCATCAGACAGCCCAATAAAACTGGTGTTGGATTTCTTAGAATGTTCTGGAACATGAACACAAAAGGAACCCTAAATACAAATATCAAAAACAATAGTCATAGCATCAAAAGCTTGTAGTTTATCCCATCTCTGAAAAAACTTCTCAGAAGAAAAGCAAAAGCAAAATATAAATGTAACTCTTATTTGTTGTTGGCTCTGCATCACATTATTCAAATTAGAATCAAAACATATTATGCCATCTATGATTTGAAGCATGGTCAAAGAGTTTTTTTTATTCCTTTAAAACATGAGAACTTTGTGCGATCAATTGGATGTTTACCCAGCCACATGATGTTTTGCAAGCACTGTTTCTGGAGCTCAGAACCATTTTAGTTGCATCTTGGGAGTCCGTTGGAGTAGCAATCCAAATTAAGAAAAGTAAATTAATATGTGGTAAATTTTCAGCCTTGGAGGATAAATTTTACTTTGGGAAGCAAAGTCAAGAGGATTTTAAGTTATGTGTTTCAAAGAGGTCAGGGAGGAAAGCGAACATGCTCTCTTGGAAGGATGCTTCAATGGTCAGCAATAATATTAGTGATGATGATGGCAATGGATTCAGAAATAATGGCTGCAACTCTCTACTTAGATTAAATGTTCCCCAGGAGTCAAGCTGAAGGCTGAGCTCCAGATTCATCATCTCTTGTCATACTTTC
Source organism: Perognathus longimembris pacificus (assembly GCF_023159225.1). Lineage (NCBI taxonomy): Eukaryota > Metazoa > Chordata > Mammalia > Rodentia > Heteromyidae > Perognathus > Perognathus longimembris. Next base: position 31,383,710 of record NC_063177.1, read on the forward strand.
AACAAAACCTAGGTTACATATTACCATCATCACCCGTACTTTGTTGCTAAGGAAATTGAATGCACACGATCAGAAGTTTAAGGGGTACAGAGACTCATGGATGGGAAGGAGGAGGCAGATTCTACAGGGCATTGTGCACACAGTCAGATTTTGGCTTTTACACTCTGTATGACAAATATTAATGAGAATACCCTGTTTTTTTTTTTTTTTTGGCCAGTCTTGGGGCTTGAACTCAGGGCCTGAGCACTGTCACTGGCTTCTTTTTGCTCAAGGCTGGCACTCTGCCACTTGAGCCACAGCACCACTCCTGGCTGTTTTCTATATATGTGGTGCTGGGGAATCGAACCTAGGGCTTCATGTATATGAGGCGAGCACTCTTACCACTAGGCCATATTCCCAGCCCGAGAATACCCTGTTCATTTGAAGACTTGCTGCAGAAACAGCAACGGTATGAGCAGAGATCCTATGACAATGATCCTGGTAAGCAATAATGGCTTATATCGGTGGTGACAGGAGAGATACAAAGACATCTTTACATAGTAATGCCTTGGTGACAGAGGGGAATAGGTTCCAACAACCCCACAGGTAATAAAATCAGTAGATGCTCAAATCCCTTATATAAATGGGCAGGTTATTTGTATATTATCTATGTATACCCTTCCAGGTTACTTCTAAACCCTAATAAAATATAAATGCTAAGCAAATAGGTCTGCATATGGTCCGTGCAGACACAATTTTTTCTTAAACAAATATTTTAAAATCATTTCTGGATGAATTTGCAGATGCAAGAAGGCTGACTTTTCAAAGTATATATATATATATAGCATTATATATTTATATTTATTAAATGCATATGTACATGTTCATATATTTATACAAGCATAGGTATATTGAACTTTGTAGAAAAGTAGAAAATGCAACTCCAAGGAAGAAATAGTATATCCCCATAAGAGAAAATTAGTGCCATCTATTATAGAATTTGGTTGAGTAATGTGGGAGAGGTTTTAAAGAAGCAGAAGTTTATCCTAGAAGAGAAACGATTCCATGAATAGATATTGCCATAAACCTTACCCATTAGGGGGTATATGAAACTAGGATAAAACTGTAATTATTATAGAAAAACTCTCCCTGATTTAGTGAGAGTAGATGTTCAGAATTTTGTGTGGCTGTGAGTTTGTCTGAGGTAGATGTTCTGTGAGATTGTTGTTTTGTTTGATAAGAGAACAATGTAATTTAGTTGTAAGCATCAGATCAGTTTGCAATCACACTGAGTCTTATCTGTGGATGTCAGATCAGTTTTCAGGATACCAGCCTCTGTTTTAAATATCAATCTATCTTACTCCTTTATCTGTAACATAATAAGAAAGATGTATTTGTTCTTTGCTCCTATTTTCTTGGTGCATACCTCCTAAAACCCTGGGAATCCCAGAAGTGATAGTCTTTTCTGTGTGCTAATGAGATGGCTGGTGACTTCCGACTCTTGGGGAACCTCATGGTGGAAGCTAATCTCCAAGAGAACTAGCCCATCATGTGATTAAAGGACTGAAACTTTCAGCCCTTAACTCAACCCTCCAGGGAGGGGAGAGTGGGTGAAGATTGAGCTAATCACCAGTGGAAGAGGGTTTAATCACTCATGCCTATAACAAAACCCATATACATTCCCTTACAGGCAGGATTCAAAGAAGTTTCAGGCTATTCCTGGGATGTATAGGCACTCAGAGCCCTCAACTTCAAAGACCCACACTGCTTCCTTGGAACCGGTGCTGTGCAGCTCTCTCATCTGGCTCTCCATAAGTTGTAACCTTTTATAATAAGTAAGTAATCTAATAAATACAAAGTTCTGAGTTTTGTAAGCCATTCAGATGAATATTTGAACCGAGAATGAAGGTGCTGAGGATTTCTGATTCATAGCCAGACTGTCAGAACCACAGGTGGCAAATTACATTTATGGTGGAGATTTGAAATAGAGGAGGAGGGAAACTTTGAGAGGAAGCCCCTAACTTGTATGTCTTTAACTTGGGTAGATATTGTTGGAGTTTAGTCAAATTTTGGAATAGCCAGTTGGTACCCATAGAGAATTGAATTGTTTGGGAGCAGAAAACATGATATAGATAGATAGATAGATAGATAGATAGATAGATAGATATACGGATATATGGACATAAATATATAGATCTCTCTCTCTCTCTCTCTCTCTCTCTCTCTTTCTCTCTCTCTCTATCTAATCTGGCACCAGAGTGAAGTATTGAGAATGGGCAAATACAGAATGACTGTGTCTAGTTTTTCATTATCCATTTGGTGTTGGAGAGGTGAGATAGTTCTAGAATAGGTCTAGCTCACAAATGCCCATAGATTTCAACACAAAGGACTAGAGGGCAGGAGATGAGGAGCCACTGGTGTCTGGATACTTGTGCTGTGGTTCATGGTGTGAACAGCAGCTGTGCTGTGTTCAGGTACTAAAGGCAAGAGTTACCAAGGGAATTTTCAGAGGGATAAAAAGCCTAGAGAGTTGATTTGCTGGATACATAGGCAAATGCAAAGAATTAAGACAAAAATTAAGATCTATAACCTTGATATATATGTATATATATATATATATATATATATGAAATGGAATTAAAGAGAGGGCTGAAGTTGGATATGTACAGGCTGACATCTGTAATCCTAGCTACTCAGCTACTGTAATCCTAGCTACTTCAGTCTGAGACCTGAAGGAATGAGGTAAGCAACCAGGTCACCCTTCTAAGGATCACCATTCTGTCATTGCTTGTTGCTAAAATGGATCACAGATCTTTGGCCTTAAATTTCTACTTTGGCAGAGATGTAGACTGTGTACTTGGGAAGCATGATGAGTCTGCCTTCTCTCTTTTACTCTAAGCCCTTTCCTGAGGGGAATTTTTTCCAATTCCCCAGTGCGTCACCACTCATACAAGGTTAGAGTTTTTTGTTTCTTTTACAGATCTATAGTTGATTGTTTCTGGATTTTACCTGGTCTCTGCCTGTACTTTCTGCTTTGTTCCTGTGCATTTCCATGCTATCTCCATATATCTTCAGCCACATACTTCTATTTTGTTTCAGACCCATGGAGAGAAGCACTGAGTGTTTGTGATCTTCCATCTTCCTTCTCCTTGGGATGTCTTATGTTCTGTTCTACTTCTTCTTAATCAATGGCTCATATCCTTTAAATGTTTGCTTTTTCTACATTGATATATACTCAACAGGTAGAAGTTAAGTATATCCAGTGTATCAGACTCTCTGTGGGGGTACCAGCTGCTCTAAGTATAGCACAGAATTCTATTTGATAAGATGTCCTGAATCATATATTTTATTCACCATTAGAACTTGTTGAAGGTAGTAAGTGATGAAAAACTTTCCCCCAATGAAAATAAGCACCATTTTAATTCCTTACTAAAGTTCTAAATTTCTGGGAAGCATAGTTTTGCAATCTTAAAATAACATACTCTCTTCTTTGCAAGTAGTATAGAATTGAGAGGGGTGGATATATCTTTATTTTCTTCTACCTTATCTATTTTCTCCCTGAACTGAATGCTAGAAGGACAAATTCTGTGGACATTATCAGTGGGTTGCTTTGACCTGTGGTATTTGATTGGATTTGGCTGGCTGGAGCAGGAAGAGTACAGGAGTTTCCCCCTGGCTTGTAGTTAGGCTGTGTCCTTTAATTTGTAACTATGGCTCCTACCAGTGACTATCAGTCCAGAGATACTTCTGAATGTGAGTTTGGTAAACACTCATTTTTTTTTTTTACCTATTTAACACTCTTTCCTGATTTTACTAGTTCCTAGCACTTCATTAATCTTTTGTAAATAGTTATTTAATTAACCTCTCCTCAGATGACCCCATTTAGGTGTACTGTCTATTTTATCATAGTACTTTGACTGGCTGCCTGTGACTCATAGGTCTGCATTCACTAGATGTGACTGATGAAACACAATTTAATGGTTTCACACATCAGTTAGTGCATAAAATGTAATAATAATGGCCTCTTACTCATAGGGGTTCGTGGATATTGAAAGAGACAGAAGGGAATATAAATGAACAGAATTAGCCATGTGCTGATAGTTATACTGGATGATGGGTACATAGGGGTTTATGATAATTTTAGTTCTTTTTATTTTTGAAATTATTCATATATTAAAATGGAGGTTTGGAATTATTTATACATTAAAATGGAGATGTTATTCCTGGAGACACTCCAACCAAAGGGATAAAACTGTGATAACCAAAGGGAGAAAACTAACAATCACAGAGCTTTGATTTGGGCTCTGTAGCCAGAAGGTTACCATCAAAAAGTAGATGGCGAGGATGCTTGAACCTACCTAGCATGATCCTGCATAGTAGGCTTTTTGATAATATTTGAGAACAATAAGATGAACAAATACATGCTGAGATTTTGCTAAACACGTCGTTGCAATTCTTTATTGTAAAAATCATGAGTCATACGATTCCCACTGTGAGTTGAAGTTCTCTGAAGAGCTCCATCTACATTAAAGATCCTGCAGCCTGTTTGACCTTGCCAAATAAATCACAGCAATTGTGTGTGGAGAGATGGAAATTTGTAGGTCAAGGGCCAACATTCTCTTAGGCCCCTTTAGTAGCCAATTATCTTTACTTGTGTACCTGGACTGACTAATAGATACATGTCTCAGGATGTATCAAGTAGCTTAGGGCAACTCCAGCCTTTCCCAACCTGAGAGCTAAGAATGCAATCAGTCAATCCAGTGTAATATTGGATGCTTGTAATCCTAACTATTCAGAGATAGTGGCAAGAGAATTGTGAATTCTAAGATAACCAGAGTAAAGGGCATAGTGAGATCTTGTCTCAAAAACAAAATAAAAACAAGAGTCAGTGTGTGTGTGTGTGTGTGTGTGTGTGTGTGTGTGTGTGTGTGTGTGTGTCTGTTCAACTCAAGTGTAGAGCACTTGCCTAGCTTATACAAAGCCTTGGGTTCATTGCCCAACATCAGAAAACCTGCAAGAAGACAATGGGTACAACTTATAGAGGAGACTTCCCTGCTTTTGTGCCCATCAACCTCATGCTTCCAGCAATGTAAATGGTAAATATTTCAATTTATGGCTTCCTTTTGTTTTGTGGGTAAGTGAGCTTGTAGTAGGCTATCTTATTGAAGGCAACTTAAATTCATGTTTCCAGGACCATGGTAACTTAGATATTGTTCAGAATAAGACATTTAGTCATTCCTTTGAAACAGTCATACTGTGCTACTGTGATACTACCATTGAGGGAGATTCTGTGTGGGTTGTATTGTGATCAAGGCTCTCTTTCTTTCCCATACTACAGTACTAACATTAATTGTCACTAAAATAATCCAACTCTTACACATTCTGGTAGTGTAGATTTTCAGTGACGCTGATCATTCCAGAGCTTTAGAAAGCTTTGGTTTAAGTTTCATCAACTAAGGTCATAAGTTTGGGAAATGTGAATTCATTTACCCAGGTGCCCTGTTAGTTTTCCTTAGGTTAAGTGACTTTTAAGTTTCTTTCATTATTCTTCATCTTCCATTTGGAACTTTTATTTGATAGATCATACACGAAAGCTTCAGAGAATTTATAAGAACACTCCAAAATCACTGCAGCAGATAAGTGGGGCATCCCAAATGCTTCTTTTGTCTTATATTTTAGTGGAGAATGTACTTAGGAATACAAACAGTCATCTGAGACTTGATGGATCAAGAGTAGTAATAGAATTTAAGGTGATTCATAAGTGTTGGCACTTTTTAGTCTCAGAGATACCAAATCTGCAACCTAAGATTTCAGGTGAGTTAATTCTTAGGGATGATGATGATGGTGATGATAAGGAGAAATGATATTCAAAGACAGTGTTAGTCTCCTGGTCATTTACCCAAATGACTACAAACAGGCAATACTACAGCACCACCCCAACCAGGTTCATTGCAACCTTATGTACCATAGCTAAGTTACAGAACCAATCCCAATGCCCCTCAGTAGATAAAAGGATCAAGAAGAAGTGGTATATATATACACAATGGAGTTCTATGCTTCCATCAGAAAGAATGACATTGCCTCATTAATAAGGAAATAGAAAAATTACATTAAATGATGTAAGCTGGGCTGAAAGAAAGGAAGGTTGCATGGTTTCCCTCATTTGTAAGAACCTAGAATATGTTTATGATATTCTTAACAGGATATCTCAGTAACCCCATTACTAAGTGCGCAGGATGATGTATAATGAAGCCTATCAACATGAACTCCAAGTTATGTATATGTCCTGTATTGAGGGTTTTTTTTTTACCATTTCTCTTATTTTTCTGTCTTATATGTAAGATTATTTATCTGTGGAAGGTAAAGGGAATCACAGAAACAGCAAGACAAAGGATGAACTAATGCAACAATGATACTCACTTGACATTATGTTGGGTACTAACCTTAGAACCTGGGAAGGGGAGGATGAGAGTAGGAAGGGGTAAGCAGGAGAAAATGAGGGATAGGGTAACATTGTTTAAAAAAATGTACTCACTACCTCCTTATGTAACTGTAACTACTCTACTCATCACCTTTCAAAAAAGTTTTTATAAAAACTGATAGTTTGTTGAACACAATTCTAAGTTTGCAATATATTAATATTTTCTCTATATTAAAATGTTGAGAGGATGGTACTTATGAGTAATAACTTGGGACAAATAGTTTCAATGCAGGATAATAAGGAAAATACAGCTTTCCTCTTGTCAAGTAAAGTATGGCTCCCAATGTTGTCATTTTGCTGCAAATTACAGTGTGAAATTACAATATAAAAAGCTAAGCAGAGAATTGCCCATGAGTTTCCAATATCACTCCTTATTTACACTCAAAACTGTTGAGTGAAAATTCCAAAATACCATGGTTGAGTGATATTTTAGAACGAAGCCTCTCATTGTCATTAATGTCACTGTAATTATGTGTCATTATTGATAATATTACCATTATGTAATTTTATTAGGAGTTTTTTATCTCCTCAGATCTAGTGCTGTGCTAGTCAAACAAAGAATAATGGCTTAGTGTGATGACTTTAGAGTCTTTTTGTTTTGGGGTTAATATGCTTCATTAAAATATCACGAATGTGCTGAAAGTCAAGTTTTCGCTCCTGGGGATGTAGAGGGATGGAGGACTATAATGACAAGTTCTTGAGTCTCCATCTCAACCATTGTCTAGACACACCAGCAAGAGGGAGATAGCATGATGATGGTGTGAAGTGACCTGCACCTGTCATCTTAATGAGATGGAGGAACACACATAGGGGATGGCAGCTTGAGCCAGCCTAGGAATAACGTAAGACTCCCACTTGATAATCACCAACATGGAAAGGGGCCAAGAGAAGCAGCACAAGTGGTAGAGCACCTACCTCCCAAGCACGAGGCCCTAAGTTCAATCCTTAAAACCACACAGACAAAAAGAGAATGTGCTGAGTACAAAAACTTCACTTATTGCACCGGATTTTAAAATCCACACTTGATGTGTGTGTGTGTGTGTGTGTGTGTGTGTGTGTGTGTGTGTGTGTGTGTGTATGTGCACGCGCTGGTCCTAGGGCTTGAACTCAAGGCCTAGGCTCCCTCCATGAGCTATTTGCTTAAGGGTAGCATTCTACCGCTTGAGCCTCAGCTCCACATGAGGCTTTTCTTGTGGTTATTTGGAGATAAGAATTTCATGGATTGTCTGGTCCAGGCTGGTTTTAAACCTTGATCCTCAGATTTCAGCCTCTTGCATAGCTATGGTTACAGGCATGAGCCACCAGTCACCAGCAAAATCAACACTTTGGTGTTAATCTTGGTTTCTGTGTGTTTGCTATTCTGTGTATTTGCTATTATTTAAGTGGAATGATTCGCACACACTCCAGTGTTAGCAGTGGAAATCACTCTCTCTGAACCATTCTTCAACTTCACTCAGTTGACAATATAATATCCAGAAAAGGAAAATAGAGTATAGTGATTAAAAGTGCTGAATTGTAAGTCCTCTAACTGGACTTAAGTGGATCTCTGACACTCTGTGTTGTGTGACTGCAAGTTGTTGCAAATCGCAGAGAGCACCTTAGCCATTTGAGACCTGGAGCAAGGCAATGATGGAAACCAGACTTTGATACTGGTTTCAGGGCCCCAAGAGGCTTGTGCCTCTTACCAGCAACCCAATTAACAGGGTCTTTATTGGTTTGGGTACAGGGACATACATGCAGAAAGTAAAGTAGCAATCTCTTTGCAGTTACAGGCACCAGCATGGAAAACAATTCTGGGATGAGTGACTTCCTTATTTTGGAAGCACAGGTAAGCAGCAAATAACCACCATTTTTATGAGGCTTTACCTAACTCCAAGGTCCAAGGAAGTTTGTATTCTGATTAACTCACATTTAGGGTAGAAACTTGGGTTTTTGTAATGCTAGCAGCGATGGATCTTTCTCAGGCCACTCTCAGCTTTCTGAGAGTCAGAGAATGGCATTCCCATTCTCTTTATTAGACGCCAGGGCTCAGCATTCACAGGTTCTCACAGTAAGTAGTTCCCTTTGCCTATCAACTGCATGTCTATGTCAACTGGCCGTACAGAGACAAAGTGTACTAGCCTGAAAATCGAATTCTGAAGATATGGTGTATTGCTAATTTCCCAGTGTTGATTCTGAATGTGTGTGTGCGCATGTGGGTGTGGTGAGCTTTCTTCTGTTAATTACATTGCCTGCCACTACATTTTCTATAACCCTAGGAAGCATTTCATATGTGTGAACTTTAGATTGCTTTTGGCCTGTGTCTTGCAGCCACAGGAACTGAGAGTTTGGGCTCCTCTGTTGTCTTTATCATAGAATTTTTCTCAAGGGAAGCTGTACTTAGGGTGTTAGAATATTCCTCTAGGATTATTATTATTTTGCATGAGGATACCTTCACCACCTCTGATTTTATGTAACGAATACTGGTGTAAAGCGTGTTTTTATATCAGTAACATATTTTAGGGGTTATACTCTTCAAATGGACTCATCTATCAGATTTTCATTGCTCTCTATGTTAAGTAAGTGTTTCTTTCCTACAAGGTACAATGCACACATGATTTTCCAGTAATATCTAGTCTTATAGATGTTAATCTACTATTTTGATATTCCTACAATCATTTCCAGGTACCACTGCTTGTGTTCACATGAATATTCCCTCATTGTGGTGCCCAGAACCACACAGGTTCATGATTATTACCTTTCACACTTGCAATTGTCTGAATGATTATCCCACAGTTTATAAAAACCTTTACCTAAGGTAGCGACCATAGGCTGCACAGAGATTTTGCCTATGATGCCCTTCCTTTGCCTACTCTGTAATTCTAAACCTTGTTTTTGAGGACATACACAAATAACATTTATATAGGTTGTATTTGCAAAAAGAAAAATAAATGTTTCCATTCCATTTTTTAAAGAACAAAGGTGGTTGGAAATCATTCATGTAACTATTTATTCTATCTTAAGTGATAGAATATGGCTGGTATCAGCCCTCTGGATATAGCAGGCTGTTTCTGTGGTGGAGACCTTCAGTGGTTTGACCTTTGTCATAATCACTCTCTTCGCTTTAGTTAGAGTGCCCATGTGTGTATGTGTAAAATGCAGCCTCACTTTGAACCCCTCAAAATGTATATGGCTGTTATTTTCTTCTTTTGCTTAATTGAGCTTGTGAATTCCATGGGTGGCAATGCATATGTTTACCTCCATGAGGTTTCATTGTTACATCTATTTTATGGATACATGATTTTTTTTTTTGTTCTTTATTACAAAAATACCAAATACAACAACATCCAAGTCTCTGTTGGTATAAGAGTAGCTTCACAAACAAATTCTGTAGACCTATTTTTGGCTCTGTATCTTCTTTGACATTTAACAGTAGCAGACTTTATTTCTTTAATTTCTTGCCATTTGGGTCAGTGTGTGATGATATTCAATTGTAATTCAACCTACATATACCTAGTTACCAAGGAGAATGTTCACCTAACACTCATGTAAGTATCCAGCTGAAATAGCTTCCATTCCTTGGGACTTTGATAGCAAATGTTCTACACGGCACTGTTTTAGGGTTTTCTTTTCTCTATTGTATTTATTTGTATTGTGAACTGTGTAATTCCTGGTGAGTGGAATCTAGGTTTTATTCTTCTTTTGAACATTTCAATTTGTGAACTGCATGAACCAGTGTATGGTTAAAGCAGACATAGATTGAGAGGTAACCAAGTAATTTAAAATGACAAAGAGATTGGAGGCAAATATTACCTTTTCTAACATATTATCTGTTTGACCTGGAAAATGTTGCTCAATCTGAATGTTTCCTCCTTTGCAAAATGCATGTGGCATTAATGGTCTCCTTAGGATTATAAAAATAAAATATGCTAAATTGTATAGAAGCTTAGAGTGCCCTGAATCTTTAAATATTGATACTTACTATTGCAGTTATCATGGGTAAGATCCTCTTTTAAGGAGATAGCCTCCAAAAGTAGAAGCTGTTGTCTCAGCATTGGAGAACTTGGTTGCAATAAATGCTTTGTTGAGATAGTCCTGAAGAGAGACAGACAAACCTAGCATGACTTAGCTCATAGAGATGAGTAGGAGGAAATTAACTGGATTGCTCTTTTAGTTCCTGCTCAAAAATATTTGAAAAGAAGGCTGATTGTGGTTAAGTAGGAGGCAGATGAAAAGGGAATAGAAGCAGAAGATAAAGAAGAAAGGACAAGAAATAGGAGGAGAAGAAGCAGGAAGTAAAGGAGGAGGAAGAGGAAGAGATGGGGAAAATGTGATAAGGGGAGGAAGAATGTTGTTAGGCTTTTTTTAATCTTTTTTTTTCCTACTCCTGAGAGAATGTTGAGGTTGCCACCACTTCAGTAACCAAATGAAGAACAAATTTTGAAAAAAAGAGCAAAGTACTTCACAAAATATAACCAACTCTCATATTTTATATTGTCGTTTGAAAGTTATTACAGATGTGTAAGGAGACTTTGAAATACTTTAAAGCTAGAGAAGATACTGAAAAGAAAATCAAAACACTCGGATAAGCAAAACACAATTAGGTTGAGCAACGGCAACTACAGAAACAACTGTGCATAATTCTAACAGTATTTTAGAGAGAAATGCAAATACAAACCTTTGCTGCTTTGTTAAGCCAGCATCAGTAAAATATGAGTCTCAAAACCTGAGCTATGCACTCACTAGGGACAGAATCATGGTAAACCCTCACAAATAGGCTGTCATCTGGATTTCAATGTAAACATGTATGCTTAGAAAGATTCCACCACAGTATTTCCCAAATGTTTTCAAAGTAATCACATTTACAGTCCTGGTCCCATATAACTTACATGTGCATTTCCATAAAACTCATCTCTTGATGTGCAAATGTAAAAGCAAATTAGAAGCAGAAGTCTAGCCATTTCAAGATATATCTAAAAATAACAAGCCGTTTCAAGATAACCATAAAAATGAGAGGATTTGAAGAGGCAGATCACTTTTCTGCTTCAAAGATTCTCTCCTCATGTCCAAAATAAAATCCAAATGCCTTTCTAACATTAGCAAAAACATCTTCCAAGACAGTTTTCATTCATCATCGTCTAGGTTTCTAGTCATCGGTAAGGATGTCACAGATTATGCCTTTATTCATAACAAACTGCCTAGTTTTGCTGCGTTTAGAGTTAATGTTGTTTTCTCAGTTGGGAAAACCCTTCTCATCTTATTTTTATCTGGCTAAATTGCACTACAATGTCTTCATGAATAAACATGTGTTTCCAAGAAGCAAATGTATACCTTCAAAGGGAATGAAGGATGTCCCACATTCCTCCAATGTGTCTCACAGACCTTTATCCTTCCATGGCTGTATTTCTAGTAATTTCTGTTCTGTTTTATTTTAAGGTAGAGGCTCACTGTGTAGTACAGGCTGGTCTTGAATTTGATTCGCTTAACCTCTGCTTGGGGAAATGGCTTTCCCTGGCACAGAAATGGAGGGTGGAGGATCCCACACTACAATTTCCACCCTTCACTTTTCAGGTGCTAAGTAGATTAAAAAAATATTAACTCAATATCCCAAGCTTTGGGTTAGTAGGCAACAGAATAAACACCTTTCTGACTGCAATCAGCGTTAAGCTTGTACACATTCCATTTCTTGTAAAGTTCTCTGCCCTGGAGTTGTTATTTTATAACCCATCTTGTAGGTCTCTGACTAATTTCCAAAATTTTAAGTATGGACTAAATTTCTGTTGAGAAACAGGTACTAAATTGCAACCTCAAAAAGAAAAATGTAATTGTACAAAACTCATTGACTATAGAATAAGGGAAAATTGCTTTAAACACAGACCTCAATCCTATCCTATTTCCCAGAGACTGCCAACTTGCCTATATTACCCTTCCAAATTGTTCTGTGCATTGCAATATGTATAAAATCCACTATTGGTTATAACTTCTGAAGGCCAGATGATTTCTTGCTGGGAATTGTTGCCAATAAACAATACTCGTTTTTCACACTTCCCCCCAAATATTGTTTCGTGCTGACAAGTGGGAGAATCAGAGCCCCTGTAAGTGACTCCAAGCCTGCTAATGCTCCTCCACACAACCCCATCTATTCACTCTCCCTTCCCCCGACCCCTCCCCACATCCACAGTGGCTGACACTACAAAGAAAAGGCAATGGGTTGGTAGTGCCCAACTAATCAGAAGAAAAGTTTGGTCTCTAGCTCGCTATATTTCAGCCTGGAGGAAAAAATGTTTGAAGGATGAAAAAAGGCAGGAATTCAAAATTATTTCCTTTTCGATGATTGGAAAGCAAGCCAGGTTTGCAATTGGTAGAACTATCTCTCATTGAAGGACATCAATACCTTTTGTGGTGCAGATATTTTCTATTAGGTCTGCCTGGGAAAAATGGCCCCTTCCCCACTGTTCTTCTTAAGTGTACTCGTGACTCCTTCCCTTGAAGGAGTCCAGCATTGGTAACCCAGGTAACTGGAGCACCTGAGGGCAGTTACCTTTCCTTTCTCTGAGGATCCCTTTCTCTTAGACCGCCCTGGTCATGCCTCCTTCCTCTCTTTACATAACCCCAATCACACCAGGTGTCTACCCTTTAATCCATGCACCTTCCAGCACATGCAGGCCAGCAGTTTGTTCTCCCCCAATAAACTCTTTTCTGCCTGAATCATGTGGAGGTTTCTACTCACCTAACCCTTACATTGTCCATGTGTGAAATGGGGGAAAATGAAAACATAGGTCATTGTTCATGCAACTATTGGTCTAGAAAGCTGGAATTCAGGAAAAAAAATTCAGTGTATGTTCACACTCCGTGTGTGTGTGTGTGTGTGTGTGTGTGTGTGTGTGTGTGTTTTGGGTTATGTATAATTCACCGGATTTAGTTCAGCTTTAATGTTCTGTTCTACTTAAATTCTCTTTCCTTGGATTTCCCAAATGTTAATAGTGGCTTTGCATATTTTAGAGTCACTTTCTGGTATAGAGGAACAAGTAGAAAAAAAATCCATTCCCTGGTAGGTTATTTTTTAACTCTTATTTGAGGAACTTTGCAAATTCAACGCTTGAACTTTAAGGTTACAACTTTTGATTCTACCTCTGTTTCTTTCAGTTACAGTGGGAGTTAGTCTTTCATGCTATCCTTATGTTTTCTCTAAAGCAAGATAATTTTTAGAGTACAAATAAGAAATGTCTGAAAATCTGGGCACAGAATATAAGTTATGTAAGAGTGAAAACTGTTCCTACAGCGTGCAAGTTATATATTATGATATCTGTATCATACTAATACATAGCTAAGGAATTGTTCTAAAGGTATAAACACCACTGCTCTTTTATTAAGAAATCTTGTTATGCAGCTCTGTATTGTGGTTACTTAGGAGATCTATTTGCCAGTAGAATTGAAACTTATTGGAATGTGTGGTCATCAGGCCCCATTTATGCATTTTTGACTTGCCTATCCTATCCATAAGCCTTGTCAAATGACTATAATGCAAAAACAATTAATGGTTTGTATAACAAGGGTAAATGTTAACGACATGAGCATTTGTAGACAAGTCCATAGTTAATAGAAATCTTCAAAGAACAAAATATGTAAAAATTTTTTTGCACTTCTTTCTGATACAATAGGGTAGAATCAATGTAGATCAAGGTTTCTTCCTCTCCACCATGTGTAATTTCCTTTGGTCAAATATCAGCATTTGTGTTGATGAACTGAAATATTGGTTATGAGAAATCCAAGGGCCAAGATTTGTAGATTAATCATCCTCTTTAATTGAAATGCTTTCAAGTGTTTACAATAGATGTGAAACATTCAATGAATCACTAAGAAGATTCAAAATGCAAAATAAATCTACCTTTCTTCTCTCCCTGTAGAAAAATGCCCCTGGATATATATTAATACATCAAGTTGCATAAACATGACAAAGTTGTTATAATTACTTTCTTACTTATCTTCAGACTCTTCCTTTATGAATATATTATGAATATATTACACTACAGTAATTCTATTTAATCGTAACCTAGCAACAACATGCCTGACAGGGATTGTGATTTCACTGGAGAGAGAAAGTTTGCGATGGACAAACTGTATAAAACTTATGTTCTCCAAAGGCAAGGAGGTCTCGTGAGAAAAAAAATATCATCACCTACCATCAAATAAATTTAGATTAACTGTGGTAAAGATTTCAATTTTCTCCCCTCTATCTTTCTGTTGGTAAAACTGAGACATTTGTGATAATTTCCCCATAGGACACAATAAAGAACAAGTAAACAATGAGCAATTGAATTTTGTTTTCATTCATTAAGGGCTGTTTCTATTTCCTAATGCAAAAAGGTACTTTGTACACTTGGCTTGCATTCGTGGATAAGCCTACCTTACTGTCTCTAGTTGTGATTGTTAAGACACGGAAGGAAATTCAGTAATCTTTCTTGAGATTTTAACTTTAGATATTAAGTCCTTGAGTTGAATATAAATATAGTTATTGTCTTCTTGCAATAATTTTCAACACAAGAAGTTGAGTAGTTCCTGCACTTATTAGCAGTTGGAACATTTCAGGGATCTTTATGATGAAATATGCTATAAGAATGTAAAGTGTTATTGAAATAATGAATCATTTTTTCCTTTTGGAGGGCTTTATTTTTGAGCTTTGCCTTATTCATTTCCATACATCAGTGTTGCTTTCTTTTTTCATGAAATAAACATAATTTAATATCACCTTTAGAATATAGTGCCTCAGGCAAGAAAAGCATCTCCACAGGAACTCTGCTATTAACATACATATGAGGTATGCAAATACAAAAAAAATTACACAAAACTTCCTCCAAGGATTTAAAGAGTCTTTATAACTATGATCTTCTAAGTCTTTAACATGATTGTGCAATGTAGTTACAGAGTCAATATTCTTATGTGCTTTCTTTTTTTCCACTCAAAAGATTGTCACTCTTCTGGAGTTCTACTGAGAGCATTGCCAGTATGAAGCACTCTTAATTGATTCTAGGTGCTTAGGATGAGCTTCTACGATCATGTAAGTATGCATGTATGTATGCATATACTTGTATGTACATACCATGTATTTAATGGGAGTACAATAGAGATTATAGCATATAAACATAAAATGGAATGGAAATTTTCTGAGGATATATTGACATCTGTTGTAGGATTGTTTCCTGTGGTCTATTTGTACATTGCATCATCAGTTGCATTATCTCTACACCATCTGGATGGGCTAAAAGAATTAAGTGAGGAGGATTGAAGATGGCACCGCCACAGTAGGGAGGCACCCCAACTTGCTCCAACTGAATAGTGAGCTGGGAACTCCAGCACCCAACACCCCATCAAGAATCCAGCAAACCCAACAACCAGAAGCAACAGAGGAACTCAGGAAATGAAAAAGAACAAAAAAAGAAGAGCCTATAACCTGCACGGAGCTGGAAAATCTCTGGGGCACCCCTCCCCCACCCGCCGACCCTAGCCCGAACAGGGCCAGGCTGGGAAACGGGACCCAGCGCCAGCAAACCAACTGCCGAAAAGTCACGCCAGGAGTGCAGAGTCCAGACAGCAGGAGCTCCACAGACCCCAGAACTGAGTGCAGACCGACAGAGACACTAGAGCTGCAGGACCAAACGGTCAAGATCAGACGTAAGCAGCAGGGGAACTGGGCAGTGCAGACGGGGAAAGCTGGGGCCACCAACACCAAATGACCAATCGCTGCACCACAGCACCACAGCCCCGAAAAGCCCACGGCAGCGCGGGACACTCACACAATCCAGGACTAGTAAGTTCCCCATTACTCACCCCCATGGGAGACCAGCTCTAGCAGAGACCCAAACCCCACAAAGAAGCTAGAACCCCCTCCCTACCCTGAGGGAACAAAGGAGCCAGCCACAAATCAGGCAGCAAAAGGTCCCTAGAGACTCTGGGAGGACACAGGAGCTAGCAGGGGTGGAGCAGCGCCAAGGCAGCAGAGGAGCCTGAGCCGGGCCCCAGCCCCGCCTCCTCCCCAACAGGGGCCCAGGGACCCGTGGGCATTGGAAGCCCCACCTGAGGTGCCTGGTCCTCATGGTCTTTTTGAAAAGCAGTCACAGGCTCACTGGGCCTAAACGCACGCCCCCCTCGCAGCTGAGGCACAGTCTGTGGGCACCAACCCACACCCGGACACTTGGCTCAGCTGGGCCTCATGCATACCGCCCACCCACAGCAAACTTGCGAGAGGGCACAAGCACTCTCCAAAATCTCAGGGCAGCACACCCCCAGAGGAAGCATTAGAATGCACACGCACACGCCCCCCCCCCCCTCCCAGGGCCAGCGTGGGCCAGCATGCTAGCCCTCCAGCAAGAGGACCTCCTGCCCAAACCTCTGCAGGAA
The DNA here is from genome assembly GCF_023159225.1 of Perognathus longimembris pacificus. Lineage (NCBI taxonomy): Eukaryota > Metazoa > Chordata > Mammalia > Rodentia > Heteromyidae > Perognathus > Perognathus longimembris. The sequence goes on from NC_063177.1 coordinate 31,400,547, forward strand.
CTTCACACAGGTTGGCAGGGCCTTGAGCGGCAGCGCCCGCTCTGGTAAGCGCACTTCACACAAGTGGGCAGGGCCCCCCAGCGGCAGTGCCCGCTCTGCTAGGTGCATCTCGCACAGGTGGGTGGGCCGCCCCTCAACAACACCGGCCCCAGAGCAACCCACACAGGTGGGTGAACTGCCTCAGCAGCAAATCTTAATCTGAGAGGTGAGCTCCTCTGACCAAGGTACCGAGTGGAAAAAAGAACCAAAGAAGAGAAAAGCCTCCATACCACGCTGAATCAGTGACCCGCAAACCCCCACCAGGGGCACACTAGGGTCAGCACAACACAGCGGCAGGACACTATACTGCAGAGAAAGACACAGAACCTACCCACCCCCAAGTGCAGTGACGGTGACCACCCCAGCAACAACCGAGACGGTCACGCTCACCCATTGGGCAGTAAGGTTCAATAGCCAAACTCAAACCCAGAGCCAGGACACAAACAAGTCTTCCACTGATGGACCAACGGGAACCAGCACAAAGCCAACCCAAGGAAACCACCTACAGATCCCCAGATGCGCAAATCGCAAAGAAATATTGCAAACTACATGAAAGGGCAAGCCAACTCACCAGCTCCAAAAAGCAGTATGACTGAAGAGGAGATGGAGAATAAAAAAAATGAATGAGACTAAGATAGAAGAAATGATCAAAAGCCTCAGGACCGAATTCAGAAAACAATTCCCGGAGCTTAGAATGGAAGTCTCAAAAAATCTACAGGAAATCAAGAAAGAAATGGAAACAAAAATGGATACAGTGCACTTCTCTGTTAAAGAAGACCTTAACATCCTGAGAAACAAAATGCATGAAAAATAGATTCAAAGTACAACTCTTTAAAAGAAGAAATCTCCACGATGAGAGCTGATCTGGCAACCATAAAACCATAATCAGCTCCCTGACATCCATAAACACCACACTTGAAGCCACAACACAAAGAATTGACCATATCAAATCCCGAATCTCTCTCTTGGATGACAATGCAGCTGATAAGGACCAGAAAATTACCACACTCCAAGAAACGGTTAAACTCCAGGGCAGACTAATCCAGGAGCTAGTGGACAAAGACAAGAGATATAATCTGCGTATAGTTGGAGTAGATGAAGGAGTCGAGTACCAGAGCAAAGGGCTACAACATATTTTCAATAGAGTTATTGCAGAAAACTTCCCCAATCTCACAAGGGACCTCACACAAGTAACAGAAGCCTATAGGACGCCTGGCAGACCAGACCCTAGGAAATCCTTGCTTCAGATCTTAAGAATAAAGAAAAAAGGAATTTATTACAATGGGAAAAGGATCCGAATAAAAGCAGACCTCTCCACACAAACCTACAACGTGCGAAGAGAATGGAAGAACACCATCCAAATCCTACAACAACTGCCAACCCAGAATAAAATATCCAGTGAAGCTAGAGTTCATATTCGAGGGAAAAACCAGATCTTTCCATAGCAAAGAGGATCTAAAGGAGTATGTGAATAAAAAACCAGCCCTACTGTGAATTCTAAGAGGGGAATCCCACCCAACAGAAATCGTACAGGACACACAGACAGAAACAGAAAGAAAATACAATAGCCAGAACCCAACAGAAATAGCAGCTCACTAAAGACAAGAAAAAAAAAAAAAGAGGAAAAACAGCCTAACAGGAAAATGGAAGGGAAAAACACTCTTATCCTTGATCTCTTTGAATATAAATGGTATAAACTCTCCGATAAAGAGGAGCAAAGTGGCAGAGTGGATCCCCAAACAAAAAGTGGCCATCTGTTGTCTACAAGAGACCCATCTTACAGCAAGGGATAAATCAGGCTAAATGCCAACATCAGACATGAATCCTTGAAACTACTGAAGGACAGAATAGGAAAGACACTAGTACTTATAGGCACAGGAAGGAACTTCCTGAATAGAGTCCCAGGGGCACAACAGATAGGGGAGAGACTCGACAAATGGTACTACTACAAAATAAAAAGTTTCTGCACAGCTAAAGACATAGCCACCAAACTAGAAAGACAGCCCACCATATGGGAAAGGATCTTTACCAGCACAGCAACAAAGGCCTAATATCCATCATCTACAGAGAACTCAAAAATCTAAGCCCCTCCAAGAACAGTAAACCAATTAGGAAATGGGCAAAGGAGCTAAAGAGAGACTTCACAAGAGAAGAGATAAAAATGGCAAAGAAACATATGAGGAAATGTTCAACATCCCTGGCAGTAAAGGAAATACAAATAAAAACAACCCTGAGATACCACCTCACTCCAGTTAGAATGGCCTATACTCTGAACTCAGGCAACAACAAATGCTGGGGGGGGGGGGGGGAAAGAGGAACCCTTCTCCATTGTTGGTGGGAGTGCAAATTAGTACAACCACTTTGGAGAACAGTATGGAGGTTCCTCAAAAAGCTCAACATAGACCTACCCTATGACCCAGCCATACCACTCCTAGGCATCTATCCTGAACAAATAGGTCCCAAGATATCAAAAAGACATCTGCACTTCCATGTTTATCGCTGCACAATTCACAATAGCCAAAATATGGAGACAACCCAGATGCCCCTCCACAGATGAATGAATCCAAAAAATATGGTACCTATACACAATGGAATACTACATAGCGATTAGAAATGGTGAAATATTGGTATTCGCAGGGAAATGGTCAGAACTTGAATAAATAATGTTGAGTGAGACAAGCCTAGAACACAGAAAACAAAGGGGCATCATCTCCTTGATATATGACTGTTAAGCTGGGGGAGGGGGAGACAGTAGAGACCAGGTCTGTGAAACCAAAAACTTCTTTTCAAATGGTATTTCCCACAGGTTTGGGTCAGCGATCCTATACTATGTAACTAAAACCAAACAACTACTCAAGATATAAAGGTCAAAAATTGCCCTCTCAGTGAATCACAATAGCTCATAAGCTATGTATGTACATTCACATAAGACTATTGTCAACATATTGTCTATTGTCATTACTTTTAAAGCCCTAGGCGAATTTTCTTCGGCATAGGCCACGTGGCTATTGTATATGTTCTTGGCACATCATATATTGTATATATGTCTACCGACCTAGGGAAGGGAAAGAAAAACAGGATGCAAGATATCACAAGTAATGCACACACTGCCCTACTATGTAACTGTACCCTTTTTGCACAACACCTTGTCAAAAAAAACTTTTCTTTAATTAATAAATAAATTACAAAAAAAAAAGAATTAAGTGACCATCTTTAATTCCAGGCATTTAAAAAGAGAAGACATTTTTATTCTATCTTGTGAACTAAAAGAAAATAGGAACTGATATTAGAGGCTACAACAGATGCTGACCTCAGGGCAGAGGTTCTTTGAATAAGGACAGTCTTGCCCTCCAGATGGATTTGTTTTGTACCAGCCAAGAGATAACTTTGGATATTAAATCACTTCAGGTGACTTTTTCCCCTCTTCTGTCCAAGAGAGGTCTGGAGGAAATAAATGGAATTCAGACTGCCATCTAGAAGGGGTGGATATTATGTCAACTAGATCACCCTGTTCATTTTAGTCAGATTGAAGTCCATTAGAGTGGGAAACTGAGAAAGCTGCCTTACTGTCTTATACCTAGGCAGGTACCTCCAACATGGTTGTTCTCCAACAACTGTCTGAATGATTTCTCTTACAGACAGAAAAGAATAGATAGTTGTCCAGTTCTGCTGCTTTTCTTCAACCTATTACTGGTTGCTATTGCTAGTGCATTCAGGCTCACAAAACAACTAAAATGTACAGGAATTAGAATGTAAGAAATAAAGTTATAAGTTCTATGATCTGAATGACGCTTCATGAAGGCACTCTATAGATAATAAAGCTTCTTAGATTTAACACATGCTTAGCAAAGTCACAAGATACACAATTAACACATAAAATCTGCTGTATTCTCGTAGATTACCAATGGAAATGAAGAAGCAAAGTTTAAAAAATAAAAAGAAACCTAATTATGGTAAAACCAAAATTTGGAAATCGTGTGTGTGTGTATGTGTACACATGCACACACATACACACAGAACACTTATAAACTAGAATGTTCAGATGAAAGAAACAAAACAAAAACCCAAATAGAGACATACATGTTCATGAATTTGAGTATTTGGTGCAACAAACATATATAATTTCTTGCAATACTAACCAAAATCTCATCAGTTGTTTTTTTCTGAGAAGTCATTTATAAGAACATTGTAAAATTTCTACATAAAAACATAAAAGAACAATACTTTTGAGAAAGAAGAATAGAGAGGGATAGCATACACACAATTTCCACCATCAAAAGAGGTGTAATCATTATAACCCTGTGGTATTGGCAAAGAGACATAAACATTGACTGAAGATACAGAGTAGATAATGAAGAAAGGGATCAAAACAAGTATTATAGGTGATTTTTGATAAAGGTGTAAAGGTAAATCAGAAATGTTTGACTTTTTAATGTGTTGTGTTGGAATAATTGCTATTTTACTTGCAAAGTTCAATTATGCCTCACATTAGACTTATAGTTATACATAAGCTAAATTAATATGTAATTAACTGTATACTATATGTGAATACATTAATTCTTACTATATTAAGAATATATGTACAGATATCAGGTATATAAAACAGGACTATAAAAATTCTGGAAGAAAACACACAAGGAATATGTTTGCAATTTGGGAATATGCAAAAATTTTGAAGTAATTACAAAGTGACCTATTAAAAAGATGAATCTCATGAACACTGAAACTATTCTTTTGTATAACACTTTTTAAATGTCAATACTAGGCCAAGGGTGAGTGTGTGTGTGTGTGTGTGTGTGTGTGTGTGTATCAGTGGTAGAGCACATGCTAATCATTTGTAAGAGGTTGGATTCCAATCCCAACACCATTAAAAAGAAAAAGAAGAGAAAACCACACAAACAAACACAGACAGAAAATATTTGCAAGTCAGATATCCATTAAAGTCTTAAATGAAACATACAATAATAAATATTTTTATTAATAAAACCTAACAGGAATAAAATAGCTATGTTAAAAATAGACAGCAAATACTTCAGCAAACAAGATATAAGAATAACAAGTAAGTTGGGATAGATTAAAGGGGAGAGAAAATGATGGAAAAGATTATACTGATCAAGATGAATTTTGCACATAAATTGACATATTAATTGAATCTTTTTTGTACAGCTAAGCTATTTAAAGACAAAATATAAGAAAAGAAAATAAACACATGAGAAAGGTCTTGACAATATTCCTTCAGGAAACTAAGACTAAGATGAGCAGTTATCGCCTTCCCATTCAATGACTAATTTTTTTGTTTTACAAAGCATGATAGTTAATTCTGTGAGTCAAGAGAAACTCTCAAACATAGCTGGTGACTAACCATTCTAAAAATTAGTTCAACATTTCCGTGCAAATTTAGATGTATGAGTAACATATGAGCCAGAAATCCAAATCACAGATATATTTCCCTGAGAGAAATAACTTTGTATTCACACAAAAATGACGTAGAAAGATTTATAGCCTGGGTTTGCACCACATTTCAAACAATTCCCAGTCATTCACTGTTAGAATGCCTAGAGAAGCTGGTATGCTTACAAGAAAAAAATGGCATTCAGCAATAGAAAGAAAAGAAATACTCAGTTAAGCCATCCAGCTTTGTAAAAGAAGTACTAGTACTTCAATGGATCTCTAAAGTATAACCTGGGTGAAAGAAATCAATCTGAAATTGAATATATTTACACTTACATACTTATATTTATACTTATATCATATTGTTATAAAAACAAAACTATCATGAAAGAAAATTAAAGCACAAAGGATTTAGGGGATGGTGGTAACTGAATAATCTATTTTTACATTTTTTTATTGTCAAGGTCATGTACAGAGGGGTTACAGTTACATACATATGGTAGTGAGTACATTTCTTGTCAAATTTGTTACCTCCTCCCTCTTTTTTCTCTCATCTTCCCTCCTTCTCCCCATCCCCTCCCCCACTAAGTTGTACCATTAGTTTACAACATATTGCCTTGTAAGTATTGCTGTTGCATTGGTTCACTTATTTACCATTTTGATATTCCCCTTCCCTTCCTTAATTTAGACATACATACAACACCCAGGGCACCAGAATCAAATACAGTGACAACAGGGGCTAAACCATAGGGAAGATAAACAGAAGAAAAAATAAATAATTTCACAGAGTACATTAAATATAACAACAATAATAAGATGCTTATTTCCATATCTTGGAGTTCATTTTGGTTAGCATCATCTTATATGAACATATGTCAATAGCTATTATGATCACTTGCTAGGACTATCCTAGACATATACTAATTATTACCAGTGAGGAAAACCATAGTGTCTGTTTCTTTGGGTCTGGCTCTCTTCATTTAGTATGATTTTTTTCCAAGTCTTTCCATTTCCTTACAAATGGAGCAATGCCATTCTTTCTTATAGAAGCATAGAATTCCGTTGTGTGATCCATTCATCTACTGAGGGGCATCTGGGTTGATTCCCATTAATAAGTGGACTAAAGACTTACAGAGAGACTTCTCTGAAGAGGAAATGAAAATGACCAAGAGGCAAATGAAGATGTGCTCAATGTACCTTGCCATAAAAGAAATGCAAATCAAAATAACATTGAGATTCTGCTTCACCCCAGAAAGAATGGCTAGTATCAAGAAAACTAATAACAACAGATACTGGTGGGGATGTGGCCAAAAGGAAACCCTATTACACTGTTGGTGGGAGTGTAAACTTGTTTGACCACTCTGGAAACAGTGTGGAGGTTCCTCAAAAGACTAAACATAGAGGGGACTTCCCCTATCACCCAGCAACTCCACTTTTGGGCATTTACCCAAAGAACCACAAACAAGGCCATAATAAAGCTACCAGCACAACCATGTTCGTTGCAGCATATTTGCCATAGCTGAAATATGGAACCAACCCAGATGCCCCTCAGTAGATGAATGAACTATCTTTTACATGATGATTTTATACATAGATAAATACAGATATATCCATATATGTATATAACATATAACCATAAATGTATGTAATAAATTACCATACTGCATATATAGCAATATATAAATATATATGTATACACATATATAACCAAATATGTATATTGTTATATATGTACATATATACACATATATACATGTGTGGTTACATGTACATATGTAGGTGCTAAAGTTCTAGAGCTGTATATTAAAAGTTTCCTTCTATGATCCTTCACACACTAATATTGACATCATCAAACTTTCTATATTTTAAAATGTCCTTCTTATGATACTTCACAGAAGTTGTATAAACATACTACTAGCATAAGAAGAAAACATGAACACAGAACAAAATAGCAGTAAGCAGTAACACAAAAGGTTCAACAGGACAGTCACAGAAGAATTGCATTTGCACAGATAATGTTTTATACGTATTCTGAAATATCTAAAATATCTTCTTAGTGGAGCATGGCAGGGAAGGGCTGTAATCCAAGCCTTGGAGGCAGAGACCAGCTTGGAATGCGTTGTGAGACCCTGTTTTACAAAAAGCAAATACATACATATACGCATAGTGTTCTCTTGGGTTAATTGTTAAGAAACTTGGCTTTCCTTAACTTTCTTTTCTTCTCTGCTGATCCTCTTTCAGATATTTTGATTAATACACTTTTGCTCCAGGAAGGCTTTTAGTAGTTCTTTTTTTGTAAAACTTCTTCAAGTCTTGCAGACGACTAATATGCATAGTAACATTTGAATTTTAATACACTCTCTAAAGATTACCCATTGCATTTAATGAATACTCTGGCTTGTGTAATAAGATATTGCTATTCACACCATGGGACTCCAGAGTACATACATATTGAATAGGAATTAATATTTATACTTAATCCCATAATTATCCTAAGATGTGTAGAAAGCTATGAAGGTATTATCTGATTACTCTTCTAACAAGCACCAACTCCAAATGTTTCTACTTCACAAATTGAAGAGGAATGACTTAATTTACAAGAAAGTTTATAAACTTTTCAAAGGTCTTCAAATGTAAGTAAGGTTAAACACTCTGCTTCCTAACATTGGAGTCTTTGAAATCATGATGTGTATAAGCCTCATGATATCTATCTATCTGTCTGTCTGTCTATCTATCATTTATCTATATTTTGTTCCATTGGCTGAGTTATTCCTTCTTGACATTTAAAAGACACCTGCCTGAACCCTTCAGAAAAACCTTGACTATTTAATATTTAAAAGCTAATATTTCTGTAATTTTATTTGAAGTATATTCTTTTCAAAATGCTTTAAAGGAGTTGATCAAAAAAGTGATCTGTTTCTCATCCCTTATATTTGAATAAAAAATAGTGCACTGAAGTATTATTTCATTTATGTATTTTTTTTGTAAAATCACCTATATGTGTTAAGCTCTGAAGCACACCCACTGGAAAAACCAGGTTTTCATAGATGGAATGTTTCTTACTCATCTATTCAGAATCTATATTCCGCTATAAATACCAGTGCCCCAGAATGCACTTGTACTAAGAGTCATGGGGTAGTGAAAAGGTAGCAGAGTTTTGAAAAGGCAGTAAACTTATAAAATGGCATTTAGAATACCACAGGAAGGAAGTTAGAGTTAGCTAAACAACTCATAAGTAAATTAATTGTGGGTATGTACGTGTATACAAATTTATTAACTGAAATGTGATAGATTCAAGGGAAAAATCAAAGTGTAATTTCTTAGAAAGACAAAGTTCAGTATGTGGGTACTCAAAAGGGGTGGGAGATAGGGGAAAGGGGGAAGCAGTGGAAGAAAGAAGAGAAGAATGAGAATTCAGAAAAGAGTCCAGTGTATATCTTACAAAATTAAGAAGAGTGAGAGAAGAGGTGGGTAAGGGAAGCATGGGTAAGAATGTAGAAAGGGATAATACTGATGATATATTGTGTTCATTAACTGCTGTGTTAAGTGGCAACTCCTTTGTACAAGTCTTGAAGATAACAACAACAAACCCATAATAATAGAAGAAGGTGATATTGGAAGAGATGGAGAAAATTCTGTCCACAACCATTCATAATCACAATGAGAAGACCATCTGGGAATAGATTGAGAAAAATTTGTCCACAACCAAAATGGAAGCCATAGAAGAAATCGATTTTGTTTATCTCATTCATTTTCCAGAAGAAAATGAATGTTTGTTGTTTTAAGCTACATGGTCTCTGGTATTTTGTTATGGCAAGCCATGCAAACTGATATCTTATCTCAAAAATAGACATGACTCTATGTCCCACTGGAACTAAAGGGAAATAGTTCCATTAGGACATAAGTAAACAATGCCATAGAATCTCGGAGACCTATAGATGCAGCATCAGAATGAAGCAAGGGTAGTGATTTATTTTCCAAGGACAGTAGCATCATGTTTTCATATGAGGTTTATACAGTACTATACTCACAAACTTAAATAAAAGGAAAAAATATTCCATGCAGAGAAAACTATATAGACACATTCTGTAAGACATAAAACTTTTCCCCATCGTCCCACGCCTGAGAAATGCTTTCCAAATTTTTTTTATTATCTTTAAATAGTTGTACAAAGGAGTTGCTATTCAACAAAACAGTGCATGAATTCAGCACATCTCAGATCTCAAAAAGAGCACATGTTTAGATAGATACTTCAACTTTAGTGCTTTTTGATCCTATGGTCATTTTTTGCCTTGGTTCATTCTTAAGTACCTGTTTATGCTTTGAATAAGAACTCAATAACAAGAACGGACTATGAGTGACTATTTTCAGCTGGGCATATTGGCACCTATCTATCTTCTTAGTACTCAGGGAGCTGAGGTAGAAGAATCAGTTTATTCAAAGCCATTTTGGGTTACATAGCAAATTCCAGGCCAGCCTAGACAAAATAGTTAATTGATACATTCATAGCATATTAATTAATCTATTTTCTATAGAACCTTTTCAAAGTGGTTCATTTCAGGAGAAAAGTTGAGATGTACTCTCTTCCTTAGTGTGGGTCATTTGTGTGTTCAATTTAGGTGACACATGCACTAAATGCCAACTTTCTGCTTGATATTTATTGATCTACTAGCATCTTTCTCCCTTTCCTGATTCTTAGCATCTAGAGAGAGAAATATACATTAAGAAGAGAAGTAAATATATAATTACAAGTATCAATACAAGCTCAGAAAGTAACAACCGGGTACAGAGACTTAAAAACCAGTCTGGACAGGCAATGTGTGGGTGTGGAACATATTGATCCTTGAAAGACAACACCAGATCACCTGTGTGAAGTGAAAACTAGAACATTTCGTGTCTATAAACTGAATTCAAAGCAGGAAGTAGATAGGAGGACAAAGGGCAAGATGTGGCACAGGAGGCTAAGAGTAGGTGCTGTGTGGATTAAACCACCAAAAAATATTATAACCCGGGAAATTCTCCAACTATTCGTTGGTTTAGGATTCACATTTTTTTCCCCACTATGTTCGATACAACGGAGTCTTCAAGATTCTGTGTACTCCCTTCTGCTTTCTGAACTTTGCCTGTGTATGCAGGGTTAATTTACTTTCATGCCATTTTTATTTTTGGAAATCTAACTTTTCTTAATTTATTGTCCTAGTCATGTACAGAGGGGTTACAGTTTCATACACAAGGCAGTGAGTACATTTCTTATCAAACTTGTTACCTCCTCCCTCATTTTTCTCCCACCTTCCCCCCTCCTCAGGTCCCTCCCTCCCCCAGTTGTATAGTTGGTTTACAGCATATTGTCTTGTAAGTATTGCTATTGCATTGGTTCATCTTTTACCCTTTATCTCTCCATTTTGGTGTTCCCCTTCCTTTCTCTAGTTCCAATAAACATGTATACAATAATCAGGGTACCAAAATCAGTTACAGTGACAATTATTATTCAAGCTACTGTACTAGTTTCATGCAATTAACTTAAACTTTGGAGTGGTTCTGTATTTTAAATAGGGATACAGAATGTATCCTCTTTTACATAGATAGTGTCAATAGGAGACTAGGTATAAATATCAAGAAGATTGAATATATGTGCTATTATTTTTAAAATATAGTGATTGCCCTCTGTCTTACCATACCTGGATCAACGCAGCAACCTGAAAGTTCACTGTAGTTCAAGGTTCAATAAAACGGAACTCTCTCTGATGGTATAGACAACTTTTAACAAGTAAAATTAAACCAAAAAAAGAATAAATCCATTGTGCTGATGCTTTCTTTTGAAGTTTCAATCGTGGTATAATTAAAGTAGGATTTCTGTAGGCAGAATGCAGAAACAAAGAAGAGCAAGTCAGCTGATTTGCAATGAGAGTACCTTTAAAGAAAGCAAAAAAAATATAATTAAGATTACAGTTATTTAAGAAGCACAAGCCTTCTCTGCTTTAAAAAGTCAATAGAAAGGTTGATTTCTTTGAGCTTTTGAAATTAGATTTCAAAGGCCAGGGGAAGACATTAATAAAAGGAAAAAATGTATGATGAAGAATAGGAGCAGAAATAGTTCCTTCAATATTAGATCTTCAAAAGGCAAAAGGAGAAAAACTGGACACTCTTACACATACAACAGTCTATCATTTGAGATATAACTGTGAAGCAAACACTAGATACCGAATATAACATTAATTGAGAATAATCTTTTCTCTCAAAGAAATGTTGCCATTTAATGACAATAATCAAAGGTGGGCTAGTGCTCAACCTCCTGTTACCTTTATTTTTAAATTTTTCTTTTTAATACTTTGAAACAAAGTCTTAATATGTAGACCAGTTTAGGTCAAATCCCCGATGTAGTCTAGACTCTCCACAAACTTGTGATCTTCTTGCCTTAGCCTCTTGAGAACAGAGATTTCCTGTGTGTTCTCTGGTTCTCATACAAATGTTGAATTATTGGTTGAGATTTTATTCATCCTCCATTCAGTGTTCTTCAGTCTCATAAAAATAAAAATGTCACATGCTATACCATCAGAAACCTCTGGTAAACATGACCCCAAAGTTATAAGACAGTAATTGTAGTAGACAGAACCATTAGTTAAAGGACAGAAGAGGAGAGATAGTACATTAATTTTTAAGTTTATTTTTAAAGTGGAAGTAACAAAAATAGATTGTTCCTAAACTGTAATATTTAGAGATAACTGTTCTCAATCTCCCTACATACTTTTTGATTGTCTTTCTGAACTTTTATATTATAGCCAAGTGGTCCTTGAAGGAAGTATAAATGGCCAGGCACTGGTGGCTCACACCTGTAATCCTAGCTACTCAGGAAGCTTGGATCTGAGGAATAAGGTTCAGGCAGAAAAATCCATGAGACTCATCTCCAATTAACCATCACCAGAAAGTTGGTAGTGGCACTGGCTCAGAGTTCAAGTCTCATGACCAGAAAAAAAGTGAAAGAAAGAAAGAAAGGAAGGAAGAAAGAAAGAAAGAAAGAAAGAAAAAAAAGAAAGAAAGAAGGAAAGAAGGAAAGAAAGCAAAGAATGAAAGAAAGTCTACATGTACATTTCCACCAAAACCCACTCAGGAGGACTCTTCACTAATGCTGTTGTAGGAACAATCTTTCGTAAATTTGTTTATTTTTCTCCAATGTGAGAGGAGAAAATGGCATTATGTTAAAGTTTGTATGTATATTACTTTGTTTAATCTTCAAGTTGAAATTATTTTTTAAATTATTTTCAAGGTCTATTAGCAACTTTTTAAGGTCTATTTATGCATGGAGGATATTAATTCTATACCTGTGGCATGGCTTTTAAAACAATTTTTGTTCATTACATTTAATTTCTTTTATACACTTTATCACTAGAAAAAATTTATGTATTATTTTTATTATTAATGATAATATATAATTATATAATGCATACTATATAATAGTACAATAATATAAAATACTAGTGCTAGGGCTGGGGATATGGCCTAGTGGCAAGAGTGCTTGCCTCATATACATGAGGCCCTGGGTTCGATTCCTCAGCACCACATATACAGAAAACGGCCAGAAGTGGCGCTGTGGCTCAAGTGGCAGAGTGCTAGCCTTGAGCAAAAGGAAGCCGGGGACAGTGCTCAGGCCCTGAGTTCAAGGCCCAGGACTGGCCAAAAAAAAAAAAATACTAGTGCTAATATATAATATATGTAATATAATATATTATAATAATATAATTCATTATTATTATCTTTAGTTTTACTAAGGAGTAGCGCTTATACACAGGAGTTTCTGAATACAATATATCTTTATCAACATCATCCGTTTCAATATTCTCATCCATACCTTTCCACTCATCTCTTCCCTTACTCTTATTTTGTAGGATATGCATTTGAGTATGAATTTTTTTTTTCTGTAAACTGCCTTTGGATGGCAGATCATAAAAAATTCTAATAGTTTACTCAAGTAAGTTGTATCAAGATCTAGGATATATACATGACATCAAAAAATGTTTCATTGTCTTCATTTCGTTTTGTTACATTTCTTTCCCCAATAGGCAATGTGTTATTCACATCTTTGCTTATATATGTGCCTATGTCTTTAATTCAGGCTTTTGTAATGGGATTGTTATGAGAAATTAAATGTGTTTTGAAATATGTTGTCTATTGGCCTCCCAGGAAAATATAACAAGCTATAGTTTCATTTCTGAATTCACTGCTGGCCACCTTTCATGTTGTAAATGGCAAAGCGGATTGCCCTTCTAATGAAAGAGAAACACTATGTCATTGGTTGACTTATTTTTGAAAATCTCTTTTATGCAATTGTTTGCCCACATGTATCAATTGAAACAAATGCACCGATTATCTTTAGCTCAGCACTTATTGATTATGAATATCGATTATCACCAATTACTTTTAGCTCACCTCTCTGGGTGGGTTGAGTGATCTTCTCATTTGAGAGTGTTCAGGGTACTGGAATCCGGTGGGTAGAGAACCGGTTGTTAGCCAAGTGCTGGTGGCTCATGCCTGTAATCCTCACTACTCAGGAGACTGTGATCTGAGGATCATGGTTCAAATTCAGCCTTGGCAGGAAAATCCCTAAGACTCTTACCTCTATTACCGGCCAGAAAATGCGTAAGTGGCTCTGTGGCTCAAAGTAGTAGAGCAGTAGGCTGAGCAAAAAGAGTTCAGGGATAGCACCCAGGCCCCATGTTCAAGCCTCACGACTGACAAAGCAACAACAGCAACAAAAAGAACCATTGCTAATCTCATCTGTACCATTTCCCATGTTTGAGGGCAGGCATGGCACTAGGTGAGATGACTACAGTGACTTAGTTTTTCTATTTCTATCTAATGATTCTGAAATTTCTTTAAAAAGTTGTACAAAAGGTGTTGCCATTTAACAAAGCAGTTTCAGAACAGAGCCCCTCTTCGTCAATGTCACCCCTTTAAACATTCTTACACACTCCTCCAATCAATTTTCTTAATTCCATTCAACATTTTCATCTCTCCTTCAACCCACCCCTGAACCACAAAACTGAGTTTAAATGTTAAATTTATACCCTACATCACAGAACTCTGACAGGTACATAATCAGATCTTTAGAGGCAGTGAAAAGACAAAAATAGATATTAAACACTTCTACAATAAAGCATTCACCTCTCACCAAGAGTGCAATGACTTCACACTTATCCCCTCTTTGGTCAGCTGTAAAGCTTCAGCCCTTTGCTTGGCCACTTTGCTTCTCTTTTATTTTGTTAGATTTTTTTTTCTTTCAGCACTGAAGTTCAAATTCAGAGCCTCACACTTGCTGGGCAAGTATTCTAGCACTTGGGCCATGCTCCTCCAATCCTTTTTGAGAGAGAGAGAGAGAGAGAGAGAGAGAGAGAGAGATTGAGAGAGATTCACATTCTACCATATGTAGGATTTCTTTCTGATTGATGAAATGAGCTTGTAATTTTGCATCCGGAATTGAGACTAAAACAGCAGTTCCAACTTAATAAGAAAAATATAAACTTTACCCTTCTCTTCCAAAAGAGACTCACAAAAAGCTTGAACTTACACTCCACCAAAAAAGGTACCTATGTAGCCCCATGTTTACTAAAAAGTTTTCCTCATTAACATTTACTTAGAAAATGAAAACTAAAGCCACAATAACCATTTTTAGGAAACCATGAGGATTCTTTGATTTTCAACTTACTCATTATTGTTAAGTAGTTGTACAAAAGGGCTTTCAATTCCAGAAATCAGTTTATCATTAGACTGTACCTTGATCAATGTCACCTCTTCCATTACTCTCCTACTTCTTTTCTCTATTATGTATATATATATTTAAATTGATCTATTTATTGTCAATGTGGTGTACAGAGGAGTTGCCGTTTCATATGTAAAGCAGTGAGTACACTTCTTATCTGACTTGTTATCTCCTCCCTCATTTTTCTCCCACCTTCCCACTCCTCCACAATTCCTTCCCCCGTCCCGAGTTGTACAGTGGTTTACAACATATAGTTTTGTAAGTATTACGTTTGCATTGGTTCATCTTTTACCCTTTGCCTCCCGATTTTTTTTCACAAGAAATTCCCTATTTCTTAAAAAGCAAAATAGTGTGAAGTTTTTACATGTTTGGCACTACTCACATTTAAATACTGGATACTCTCTTAAGGTAAATATTTTTATTAGTTTCTAAAAATACCTTTTTAATTATTTTACAAGTTGTGGTCAGAAACAGGTAGATTAGTTTTCTGTGACACTCTTATGACTTTTATAAGATGGTATCTTTTATCATTGACTCATTGATATGGTATATTAATTTCAGCATGGACCCAAGAGTTCTACAGTTGGAATTAACTTTTCTTGGGCTTTGTTTTTATTGCTTTAATTATTTTCTTAACTTGTTTTGCTGAGTTTTGATGTTTAGATGCAAATATTTTTGCCTCCATATTTTTAAAAGAGGGTCTTCTAATTTTACTTACATTATATTGTCTTTGTAATATTTATATCAATGATATACACTTTCAGTAAAATGAATTAAAATGGCTTTCATTTATAAGAATTCCATAGTACTTTATGCAGCATGAGAATTTGCTGTCTCTTAAAATTGAAAAGAAAATACATAAGCAAAGAATTTCCCCCTATTGAAGGGTTTACTTTTAGCATTTGCTTTAGTGATTGGTTGTTTTTTTTCCTCAGGTATTTTGGTATGCATTATGGTTATTTATGCAATCAAGTCTATATCACTTTATCTATATATCTTTTCTTTGAAAAATTGTACATTTAGAGGTGGTATACACATAAATGCGCTTTTGCCTTTTAAAAGCAAGCATGGAACACTAACTTGCCAATGACAGCATATTTAATATGCACATAATTTTTAACCATTGGCACTCCATGTAGATTCTCTTTTGATCTAACTTTTGACAGGAAAAAAAAGCATTTTTCTTTTGAAAATATTACCAGGTTTGTCTTCAATGGATTTCTAATATAACTTCTTATCTGTCTCTTTGGTTGGATGGCTGGGATGAGTTTCCTATCTAAATTTTTTCTTCCTATTTCTTATTATGCTCTAGTCTATAAAACTCAAAGGATAATTTAAGAGGATAATGCTTGAGATAGGTATTTGAGGAATGTTTTATGTAGCCTTGTTATTAGAACACTTACTTGGGTTTATGACTGAAGTAAACATACATGTCAAATATTGAATGGGGGTAGGCATCTAAGTAAATTATCCCATCCAAGCATTGTTGGAGGTACCATATGAATTGACTCCAATCCACTGTCACATTAAAAAGCAGCACTATGCAGCAGTAGTCCAAAACAATAACAGATGGATACTCTACTAATAAGAACATCAGAGACCAAACGATGAGCACAATTAGTTGCACTGTTGCCAACCTTGTAGTGAGATGAATGCTAAGGAAAATTCAACTAACTTTTAGCCATAGGGCTGGAGTTGAGAGGGTAGAATATTGGTATCTGACAAATGAGAACAAATCAGAATGTGTTGTAGAATCTTCACAAGAGCCTCAGCTTTGTAGATGTCATTGTGAATGCTTAATAATTGAGTCTGAGGTACTGTCACATTCATAAGGAAGCATGGCTAATACTGTTAATAAAAATAGAGCACACATGTTTAGAAAGAAACTTTGAAGCCGAGGCTCCATGACAATTAGTGTCTATCTTTAACTTACTGATAAACCAATACAGTAATATCAACACCCAAAGCTCATCATTTACACTAAGTTTGATTCTTAATGTCCATTTTAATAAATAGATAATATCAGCCATGACAGAATTACATAGAATTGTTTCACTGCCCAAAATTTGACTGCTCATTGCGTTCTGGCCTCAAACCAGGGAAACCACTGTTAATTTACTATTGTCAGAAATTTTCCTCTCCCAGAATGTTTTCTAGCCTTTCTAGGTTAGCTTCCTACACTTAAGTAATATGCATTTAAATTCCCTTGGTGCTTTTAATGACTTGGTAACCCTTTCCTTTTTAATGATAAATAATATTCTATTGCCAACATATCACATTTTATCCTACTGCACCTATGGAAAGATGTCTTGAGGGTACCTAGGGCAGTGTCTAGCGCAGAGAGTACTAGTGCACTGCTTGGGCACTCTCTCTGAACTTTTTCTTAAGGCTTGTACTCTGCCACTTGAGCCACAGCACCACTTCTGGCTTTTTCTGAGTGGTTTATTGGAGATAAGAGTCTCATAGACTTTTCTGTCTGTTCTGGCTTTAAACCTCCATCCTTAGACCTCAGCCTTCTGATTAGCTAGTATTAAAGGCATGAGCCACCAGTGCCTGGCCTAAGCTTTTTATTTTTTTTTTTTCCCTTTCACTTGGCTAGTGCTCTACCACTTGAGCCATAGCTCTACCTCTGGCTTATTGCTGGTTAATTGGAGCTGTGGGTCTTAGAGACATTCTTGCACAGGTTGACTTTGAACTTGAAAAGATTATATTTTTATGCTGATTTCTTTGTACTTATAGACTGGTAGTCATTATGTTAAAGATACTTTTATAATAATCTGATACAAGTAAGGAAGATCTAACTAAAGTTGCATCATGGAAGGAATTTTACTAATAATGTTAAGCCATTCAAGATTACATAGTTTTGCTGAGAGAATGGACTTTAATAGTTAAATCAAGTGCAGCATGAACAGTTGTGTTTAAAAATGACATCAAACCAGGTCCCGGTGGCTCATGCCTGTAATCCTAGCCACCCAGGAGGCTGAGATCTGAGGATTGTGGTTCAAAGTCAACCAGGGCAAGAAAGTCCATGAGACTCTTACCTTAGCTTTGAGTTGAAGAGCTCAGGGATGGTGCCCAGGCCTAGAGTTCAAGACCCATAACTAACAAAAAATAAAATAAATAAACAAAAACAACATCAGAGGTTTAATGCTGTTTGATTAAACAACATATATTTATAAATATATTATTGGTATAGAAAATAGTGAATGAACCTTTTTCTATTTAATTGGTTAAATGGATGAAGGAATGAAAGAATGAATGAATGAGTTGCTAACAAGTTATTCAGTGTACTTGCTAAATAAAGTTGCAAAAGCTGAGACTGGAGATGATGCTGGGTCAAGGACATTGCCATTACTTGACTTTCAAAGGGAAGTTGAGCCCCAGCTGACCTGATGTTACCAGGTTATTGAGAGACTATTCAAAGACAAATGTTTCATAGAGTTTCCCTTGATGTATTTTCTGGTAGAACTATGCAGCATGATTTGGAAATCCAGGGAAACAAATTTTGAAACTGTCCAAAGCCTTCATAATAATAATAAACCATTGTAAACTCAGAATTAGGAATTCCACAGCTAGAATGCCACAGCCACGCATTTCTACGCCTTACTTTCCTACCTGTGTACATATTGTTCATAGCCCCAGAGACTCTCATCGACAAATTTATTAAACCTTTCTCATCCAGAATGCTAATATTTCTGTAAATCTTCACCATCTGGTGCAACATCTAATTGCAAGTGTAAAGTGAATATAATTCATGACTTCATCATAATACAACCAGGTAAGTGATTTAAAGGCACCCAGATAGTCTTTATTCAAAGCAACATGGATTTTTTTTTCAGTTGTCCTTCCTCCTAGGACCTGTCATGAAGCTGTCCCTTTACAAGTACTCAGTGTCACTATAGGATTTTCTTGAAAAAGACAGTCTCTTCCCTAGGCTTGCTAAATCACCTCCAAGTGTAACACACAGTAAATGAGATGCCATTAGGTGCAACCCAGGCCTCCTCCTAAGAAACATGAATAATTGAAATGCTTCCCATACATATTTATCTCTCAGCTTGTCAGTCACTCATTAGTGACCTCACACTAAATATTTTTGCCTATGACTCAAGTATATTATTTGATTTCTACTCTAGGTTTTTATTTCAATCAATAAGAAGATTTTACATAACTTGTTATTCAAAAAATAGTGTTTCTTGCTATCCTCATAAGAAAAAAGAAACACTGTAAAGCTAGTTGTCAAAATATTTCCATGGTGCTATTACAATGCAAGCTTGTATTTTGTACATATCTAATTTTTTTGCAATTGCTTGATAGGTTTCTGATTTATTAGGATATTAAAAGGAAAGTTTGCTTTCACAAAGTGGGCTTGTTCATTGAGTAACTGGCCACCAGATGATCTAAACTTGTAAATGAAAATCCACTCCAAGCAGTATGGAATTACTAAGTCTTTTTCAAATCCAGCAAAAAATTTCCTCTGTTTTCTTTAGGCTTTAGGCAGTCAGCTTCAGTGGACAACAAATCAGGTCAATGTGCTGTCACAGCAGAAAACACACCATAGATCATCTAATCTAGGCACTCCTTGGGCGATACTATTAATTTCCAGGGGCCAGTGCACTGAGTGACTTAAGGCACAACAACTGCTTGCTGGATTACAACTGGCATAACAATAAATGGAAAAAACAGACAGTGTTCCTGGTAATAGGAGAAGGCTTAGGATTTCCAAAAAGGCCAAAAGTCAACTCATTTGAGTTAAGTGTAAAAAAAAAAAAAAAGGAAGCTGTTGATAGAAGCTCCAGGAGAACTTGAATTTATATCTAATATTTGATATAAATCCAAGTCTACCTAGGTGGACTTCCCGTCCATGTCTTCACTTTAGCTTGGGAAGATATTTTGATGAAGTCCTATGAGTTCTTACTACAAAAGATAATATGTAGGATTAAGTCATCGGTACTCTTCCATAGAGTCAGATTGGGATTGAAGACCCAATATACTTGTTTACTATAGAATAATATGGATTAAAAAGACTGACATTAACATTTATTTCAGATTAAGGATCACAAAATTTTTAGATGTAGATTCTTTTTTCAGAATCCTTGCTCCAGATGAGAAAGGTGTAAGACTGACACAAATTCATATTCTTTGTTTTACCAGTGGAAATACATTATTAATGATGCCATATTTACACCTTGACCTAATATGGAAGTGTTTCTTTGGTTTTGTCTAGTCAGTCTGCATTATGTATATTGGCTGTAGTCCCAGATACCATCTCTTAAAACAGTTCCTTCAGAAAGAATCAGCAATAGTCTTCAAGCAATCAGAGTATTTCTAATACCAATATTTCTTCCTACCAAATAGCTATGAATAATGCAAGAAGGTGCAGACACAAGAGTAAGGATGTCATGTAAAGTTAATGGCAAAGAACATAAACAATTTCCCAGTGGTTGAGACTATTTACCCAAGAACTTTTCGAACCAGAAAAATTGCCCTTAGGGCTTAACTTTTCAAGGAATACATTTGGAAGGGAGAAATGAAGCTGGGTCAGGTTAGAGTGAGAATTAACATAAAGCCCATGCCATCACATACTTTGAAGTATTAATAGACACAAGATGGCAGATCTGGACTTGCTGGCAGGATGCTAGCCTTGATCTCACTCAAGTGGCCATGTCCTGATACATTGAGGAAATATGGTCCTTGGGTACCTGTCTCCTCAAGCAACCCAGATCTGTAGTACTTGTCCTGAATTTATATATCCAACCAAAGTACTAATAGACAATTAGATGAATGGAATGATATAAATAAAAGTTAAAAAAATAAGATCTGTCTCCTCTTCAACTGATTCACACATAAAAAATAAACTTCCCATGAAGAATATCAAACTTGCCTTTTCTGCCTTTGTCCTTTGATGTTAAATCAGATAGATATACTCTACCGCTCTCTTTCCTTCTATCCTTTCTCTCTCCCTCCACCTGTCCTTCCCTCTCTCTACCACTCTCTTTCTTTCTCTCTGTAGGAAGAAAGAACACCAACACCATCTTTTTCTAATTTGAAAGTATCTTTGTGCTAAGCTACTTTTGTTTTCACTAAATTGATTACTTCTCACCATTTAATTTTCTTTCTCTGAGATTTCCATTAGGTTGTACTCCTTTGCAGCTGACATAATTTTCAAAAGAAATTATCTTTCATATGCAGAGAGCTAAATACTTTTATGATTTTTGTGACTCTAAGATATGTCTTGAGCAACTCCCAAAGTACTTGTAGAGATGAATTACACATTTTGAGAAGAAAAAGTTCTCTTTCTTTTTCTTTTTTTTTGAAGCCCCTTTTCTTTGTACTTCTTACAGATTCTTTTCTAGTACAGAAGTGCCAGTTGTGATTATTAAGGACTATTATGAAGGACTTT
Source organism: Perognathus longimembris pacificus (assembly GCF_023159225.1). Lineage (NCBI taxonomy): Eukaryota > Metazoa > Chordata > Mammalia > Rodentia > Heteromyidae > Perognathus > Perognathus longimembris. The sequence continues at coordinate 31,422,131 of NC_063177.1, forward strand.
GAAGATTGCTTAAAGACTGATATCTGGTAGAGGAGAAAGGCTGTAAACTGATGAGGGTGATTCACAGAGAGTTCAAGTTGTCTTTTCTTTTGAAATTAAAAAAAATTATATATATAAAGAGATCTCAAACTTGAAGAAACAAATATAAAATAGCAGACAAATGTGAGCTGTGAGGAAATAAAATAGACTATAGAATTTTACTGTATTGATTTCAGAGTGTTTGTTTGTGCATGTGTGTGTGTGTCCTGTTTGCTTAGTTTTAATAAGGCATATAAGTCTCTCTTACCACTTTCCCTTCCTTCTGACCTGTCTTCTTTCCCAAAGGCAATCTCTTTTTTCTTTTTTCAGGTGCATTCTTTTTACTTTCTCTTATTAAAATAGTTGCATAAACTCCCTGGCTTCCATGAGTTCATATAAAAATGTATGTGAAATAATACCAACTACCTCCTAGGAAATTAATATATGTAAATTAGCAGCTGCAGTGTTACGAAGGAAGAAAGAATGTCATCAGCTAAATATGGGAGAATGAATGTTAGAGGTTTATTAGAGACACCCATCTCTCTGCCTGTGTATACAATTTATGACTCATTTAGAAAGTCACAGATATCTTCCTGTTATGTTTTTCTCCCAAATTATTCATGTGAAGTTCTATTCACTATGAACTAATTGATTCAGCTCTAGGAGCCTGTTATAAACTGCAATGTTGATCTTAATTCCTGGAGCAAAATTGTTATAAAAGTACAATTTACCTAATATAAAGTGAGGGTGGAGGAGTAAGGATTTAATAATAGATGCAACATGTAGAAAGCAAAGAGCAAGGGGGAATCAAGTATGTCAAGAATTATACTCATTACCTTGCATATGTAACCGTAAGTAACCTCTCTTTATATTACCTTGACAATAAAATAAAATTAAACAAAAAGAAAGCAAAGAACTAATCAGGTGACTTAAACATACCAGCATTTTTAGACAGTGTGAATGCATTAAATATTTTCTTTGAAAGCCAGATGCTGGCAGTTTTTCTAAACATACAAGACTTGCTTATATGATATTGGTAGAATATGTACACTTTAAATAGAAAAATACAAAATTGTGGGGAAAAATTAGGGAAAAGAAGCCCATGCAATTATTAAGTGTGAAAACAGTGCAGAAAGTAGGCTTTGCTACAAGATATATCCTAGTGCTAACACGTACCATTTCATAACAAAAAGAGACAACTTATGAGGCAGACCATTTCTAGAATGAGTGTTCATTAGGTCCTTTAATTTAATCTATTTTTAAAAATGTTCTCCTATTGTTTCCTTAATTGTTTAATCAATAAATGCACATTCAAGTACTATCTCCTTGAGAATTCTTTTCTTTGTTCACTTTGGCCCATAATTATTGAATTTTTCTTTTCCTTTTTTACTTTTATTTTGTTTGTTTCATGCCTAATGATGCTCTGACATATGCTGAATACAATGCTTTATTTTTTCCCCCTGAATATTTTTTTTTTGTCATTTTACTCACGCCAGCTTTGTCCTTCTTCTGGCTCAATTAGGGCTGTCACTTCAGTTTTAACATCCATTCTCCCAGGGATTTTTAAAATTTTCTTTCTTTTTCCCCCCTTTGTGATCACTGGAAGCTAAGCCCACTGCTTACACAGTTTGATAGCTAGCTCCTCCCAGTTCCTGTTAAACTTCTCTTCCTACCCACTGTGAGCAAGATCAACTCAAGGGAATCCAATAGACAGTGGGCAATTAAATGTTCCCTGTACTAAGCTGGGAAGCATCTACACCTTAAGATGGTGAAAATGAGCAAGAGAGAATAAGAAAGAAAGAAAAAAAATCCAGGAGAGCATCCTTTACTATCTCCATTTCCTCCTGGATTGTGGCTTCCTACCTTTTAAGGAAGTTCACAGTAGAGATTATGCTTCATTGCATGTGCCAACTATTCCTGTGTCTTTGATGTTGTCCCTCAGTACAATAACCTTGAAGTTCCCCCAATAGTTAGTGCATTCCCATTCCCAGAAGTAGGGCAGTGCCAACTGAACACAGATCCAAAGGTTAAGTCAGAACTGAACTGGACCAGAACAGGGATTGCCAAAAGCAAGGTTTCTGGCTTAAAGGCAAATGGTGGGAGGCAATGTGGTTCCTTGCAATGAACAGAGAAAAGAACTTCGTGCTATCAGTGGCAGAGATCTAGGTCATTACTGCTCTATGAGCTTAGAGAATGGGACCCATGGCAGATCATTAAGGCTGGTAGGTGGCATGATGGATTTTGTTCTTTGTCTATCTGTGAAACAAAAAAACAAACAAACAACCGCCCCCCCCCCAAAAAAAATCCCCAAACCCTGCAAACATTTCAAAGAGATTAGCCAGATACAAGAATATAGAGCAGTGTTCAGGGTGAGAGATTCTAGAACCAATCCTCTTGATTCTTGGGGCATACCCTTTGTATTGCTTCTTAAATGAATACTGTGCACAGGTTTTCCAGCATATGCTGTCACATTTTACCTCAAGTTCAATTTCTAGATAGATAGACAGACAGACAGACAGATAGATAGGTAGATAGATAGATAGATAGATAGATAGATAGATTAGATAGATAGATAGATGGCTGACTATCGTATAGCTCTAGAGGTCAGAATTCCAACATTGGGTTTACTTTGCTGAAGCTGCCATTTGAGCACTTAAAATTGGCCTGTATAGGGGCTGGGAGTATGGCCTAATTGGTAGAGTGCTTGCCTAGCATGAATGAAGCCCTGGGTTAAATTCCTCAGCACCACATAAACAGAAAAAGCCAAAAATGGTGTTGTGGCTCAAGTGGTAAAGTGCTAGTGTTGAGCAAAAAGAAGCCAGGGACAGTGTTCAGACCCTGAGTTCAAGCCCCAGGACTGGCAAGAAAAAAGGAAAAAAATGGCCTGTATAAGAGTACACATCGTCCTCTCCAGATTTAAGGCCATCTGAGGCTTTGTGACTGTGATCATCTACCGTTTATCCCAACACCTCCTCTGATCCTTACCCTCCTGCCTCCTTCTTAGAATTAATTTTGCAAGTATAAGGAGACATATGGATAAACTAATTTCAAGATAATTAATCATATCTGAAGGTCTCCTCGGGCTACAGATATTATTGTGTTCATAGACTATTCCAAGAATTGTAATGCAAGCATCTTTTGGGAGGGTAAAGAATTTCTTTCCATCCACCATATCTATCTTTATAGTTTCATCCTAATTTGTAATTCCAGAACTGTGATTATAGAGTTTTGTGATGATTGACCAATAGTCCCTTCTGTTAAATTATAGATGTGCAAAAGCCAGGCGTCTGTCCCTGTTTTTACCAATACATTAGCCCATAACCATGTCTGTTTCTTTAACTGGTACTCAGTAATTGCAGTTTGATTGCAAAAATTAATAGTGTCTTAAAGGTAAGATAAGTTTATCCTAGAAGGAATGACTGCCTTTATGAAAATGCTTTTATAACCTCTAGAGTGCTATTCAATCATCTCAGGATACTTGTAGCTGATTTCAAGATACTTGTAGTTGACTTCAAGTTGTTTTCATTCTGTATTGCCTTACAGTAGAAACTGATTACCCTTAACAAAACTGATGACTTGTGTTGAGGCTTTGTGCTTTTGCCTCTGAGCCATGGGCAATAGAACTAATTGCCTAATTATAACTATTCATGCAATATTCTACATTACCAAGTAGGAGCTACCGACACCATTATTTTGGCTGTGTAGCTAGACCAAGAGTTAGTATGGCCTGTTTAGAGATGCTACCTTAAATGGCTACATTTCCAATTTCTAACACAAAATATATATTTCCTGGCACCAAATCTTCAGATTCAGAATCATAATGTCAAGTTAAAAGTTAATATGTTTGGGGCTGGGGATATGGCCTAGTGGCAAGAGTGCTTGCCTCCCATACATGAAGCCCTAGGTTCGATTCCCCAGCACCACGTATACAGAAAATGGCCAGAAGTGGCGCTGTGGCTCAAGTGGCAGAGTGCTAGCCTTGAGCAAAAAGAAGCCAGGGACAGTGCTCAGGCCCTGAGTCCAAGGCCCAGGACCAGCCAAAAAAAAAAAAAAAGAAAAAAAAAGTTAATATGTTTTTGTGTACCATGCCAACTTGAAGATTTATAGAATAGAATCCATCTTTGTAAAAGACTATACTATCTACTCCCCTATCAAGAGAGGAAACTTAAGAATCATCACCCATCTCTCACTTTTTATTTTTCTCAGTTTAGTGTCTTCTGATCGATCATCATGTTCTCCCAATCAGCTCCACAGCCATCTCTTCTCTATATCCCTCTATTTGGTTTGCACTTTGATGATTTCTTACTGGAATATTACAATTACCTGTGAGCTGCCTCCTGGATTCTTGAAATGTTTTCTCTACATCTCAGAGGTTTGTTATCTTCCCCTCTCTGAAAGTGTCACTTACGAATGAGAAGATTTATTACTTTTAATTAAAAGGGCCTTTTAAAGTCAGGAGAGCCTTTCATGTCAAGCAGTGGAGGATTCCAGCACACAGAGGGCTCCTTACACTTCAACAGCAGCATCTTTCTACCTTCCAATTTGTAACAGAAAACACCAAGCAGTGACACACTTGTAAGAGAGAAGCTTACATGCAGGCCTACACTGGTATTCTAAATATTTGAGACCCAGGAAGAACACTACCATCTTTCCTCCTCCCTAGCTTCCTCTTTGCTTCTCCCCAGCACTTAACAAGTGGATTTTACAATATGGAAATCTGATTTTATATAGCCTTTTCATAAAACTCTTAATGAATGTGGGAAATGATCAATACCCCATATTTTGTTATTTCATTTATCTTATCCCATTCTATTTTCTCTGCACTGGTCATCTTTCCATGGCCTACTGGCTCTGGTATCAGCAATCAAGAATATGTAAAATAAAGGGTAACAGGTGCCCAAACATAGTGAGGTATAAAGAGGAATCTCTAGTGTTTGATAACGTAGCAGAATGACTATAGTCCACACTAACTTATTATATATGTTTTATGGATTCCAAATGTATGTATTGAAAACTATCACAACAAAATGGCATACTCCAGGGGCTGGGAATATGACCTAGTGGTAAAGTACTCACCTCGTATACATGAAGCCCTGGGCTTGATTCCTCAGCACCGCATATATTGAAGAAGCCAGAAGTGGTGCTGTGACTCAAGTGGTAGAGTACTAGCCTTGAACAAAAAGAAGCCACGGACAGTGCTCAGGCTTTGAGTTCAAGTCGCAGGACTATCCCCAAAACAAAACAAAACAAAACAAAATGTCACACTCCATTAAGACATAAAATTAGCACACATTAATCAAAAAGAGTATCTTTAAAAAAACTCGGGCTGGGGATATAGCCTAGTGGCAAGAGTGCCTGCCTCGGATACACGAGGCCCTAGGTTCGATTCCCCAGCACCACATATACAGAAAACGGCCAGAAGTGGCGCTGTGGCTCAAGTGGCAGAGTGCTAGCCTTGAGCGGGAAGAAGCCAGGGACAGTGCTCAGGCCCTGAGTCCAAGGCCCAGGACTGGCCAAAAAAAAAAAAAAAAAACAACAACAAAACTCCATCTACCAAGTGAACTCTCTTAAATCCACATCAAAGTTCCTTCCTCTTCTGAAATATTAAGTAAGAAATACATAGCTCACTAACTAGAATGTTGCCAGGTAAAAAGACAAAGAAGAAGAGAAATCTATAAATTGCCTCATATGAACAAGAATTTCTTCTCAGCGACTGCTCACATTTCTCAACAATGTTCTTCCTTTCTCTGTGATCTTTTAATTATTCTGAAGATGTGCCAATTAGGGGATAATAAGTTATTCCCATTTCTGACTAACACCATTTAGCAATTACTGACTTTGTATCAAGGAGAGTCAGTGTCTAGATTTCTATGTTAGAAGCAATAGAAATGGCCAATAAGCTGTAGAGAAGGACAGGTAAAAGAACACCAGGAGAGATCAAATTCAACACACTCAGAATATATACTGCACGTCTGAAATAATACCACATTTTATATTTCAGAACTACTACTTTATATACAATACATGTGTCACATACATTAATAACATGTCTGTGCATGTCATTACAATGACAATATCTTTTTCTCCAACCATTCATAGAGACAGTGTATTTTTCCTACTTCCTGAATCATTATCTCATAAATTGTAACATGTCTGTAACTTCTCTGTATGTTTATTTTCAAACATGTCAGATTATAAACTTCTAAAATTACAGGGAACCTGTATGAATTGCTGTTAATTTAGTAAAATTGGACTCCAAAGTAATTTTCCATGTCAAAAATGAAAGAAGCTTGCATAGGAAGATGGCAAAGATTGGCCATGTTGCTGAACTGGCCCTATTTATAATAGTACCTCAAGTCTTTAGAAAGAGTGAAGCCAGCTGAAGTTTAACTGAAGTTAAACAATGGCCATAGAAAGAGAGCAATTATGATATTTGTCACATTGAGTAGCTAAATAAATGGTTGAAGGATGAGTAAGGTATAAAAAAAAGATGAAAATAGGGATTTGTAGCAAGGTAAGTAGAACACAATGGTAAAACAGAAAATGTCTGCTTGGCAAAATAAATTCAAATGTGATAACCTCATAACATCAGTCACAAAACATGAGAATCTATGATAGCATTGCAAGGAATACCATTCTCTGGCAGTTCTGCTTGAATTACCCATTCTATCGTTTAAACACCTCAGCCCTACAAATTTTAGGCATTATGCTTTTGCAATGATTCTTTTATTGAGGATTCCCTCTAAATGCATGAGGCAGAGAGTATACTCACTTTCTAGGTAATTGTTTTGTTACAGGCTTCCTTTTTTTTTTTTTGTTTGAAGTGGTTTGGTTTCTACAAGGAAACTTCACTAGCAAGTAGAACACCTTTATTGAATGCCAGCAATGTTGACTTTTTCATGCACAGAGACAATATACTTCCTCCCTCCTGCATCAGTGTCTCATAAATTCAGAATCCAAGGCAGGGAGACTATCTTTAAAGAAGAGTTAAAGTATAGATCACTTTTGGAGAAAATAATAGATTTTGGTTGGTCACAGCAGGTTTTATAAAGTTTCATACAGTTTTGGTTTGTGAATTGGGAAGAATGGGGTGGATGAGTAGAGATCAAAATCAGACTGGGTTGCTAATTTGGGAGAGGAGAAAAAACAAGTTAAAAAAAAAGTGACATTAAAAAAATCCCCCAGGGAATTCAAAAAATGCCTGGTACATAAAAATGCTTTGTGTAGGAGTCCAGTCCACACTTCAGATATTTGAGTTAGCAGCAGAGGAACTAGGGAGGACTCTTTGCTCTTGGGTCCATGGGTCAAGGTTGTTCTTTGACTTTCTCTACTCTCTTAAGATTAAACAAAAAGGCAATTACTCAAAAATACTTACAGATGAGGATAGGCGGAAAGACAACTCAGCACAAAGAAATTTAGGCTAGGTAGAAGCAGGATGCTCACCAATTGTATAAAAAGAACACTTATTCTGAAGCTAGCTAGGTAAGTAGTATATGTGACCCACTTGACAGCATGAGACACTTTTCAAGAGAGAATAGCTCACAACCATCCCCAACTTCTTATTGCCTGAAAGTAGCTCTAGTGTCTCAAGGCTTCAGATTTTTTTCATGCAAAGCCCCAAATCTGTATTTTTAATTGCAATTAGGTTCACATGTATATTCTATTAGTTTCATCCAAACACCAGTGCCAAGGCTGGCAGTAATATTCACAGCCCCAGATAAAACACAGTCATGGTCATTAATCTGGTCAATGAAAGACTGTATCACCCTTATCAAAGAGTCCCACAAAACTTCAACCAGGAGCACAGAAGTACTGGAAGTGTCTAAAGGTGGTCAAGAACAATACCAAAAAAGTGATTTAAACTCATTTTTTAAAAGTCTGGTAACACTGCCATCAGATAAAAATCAATTGCAACTCAAAATATTTTATGCTAAGCTATCATATGACTCATAGCCTTATAATCGTAGAATATTAGCTCTATGAACTGAGGCTCAGTCAACACTTTCACAGGATAAAAAAATGTTACCAGGGTGTTTTTAGCATGCTATCATTGTTCCATGCAAGAAAAGCTAATAAAAAACATTTTTAGGAAGTTGCAAAGGATTTGAATAATGTAATAAAGAGAAAATCAAAATATTGAAGATTACCTCCTAACGTGGTAATAATAATTGTTGTGTGCTGACTACAACATTCACTATATATTCTTCTTTTGAAAAAAAGAAATAAAAGGGTGTATGGGAACAAATAACCAGACAGTTTAACAAAATAAGTTCCAGGAAGCAGAGACATGCCTTGTCTGAGGGGGTAGGTCTTAAGGGGAGAGGGACAGATGGACGGAGAGAGGAATTGTGGATGAATACAGTCATAATACACTAAATATGTGAAAATGGGGTTAGGTAAATTGAAGGAATAGATGAGGTAAGTGACAGACACTGTTCAAGATGCGTTGTACTGAAATTTTGGCAAGCTGGTTTGAACTTTGTACAACTACTTACAGATATCAAAAATTAATTTTAAAAAACAAAATAAATATGACCACCAGAAAAGATATCATCCAGTTCATATTCTCTGAAAAGAATATCCTAATATTGAGTGAAGTAGTAGAACTGAATAAAGGAAAATAAAAACACTTCTAGATAAATACTAAACCCAGGTAAAAATGTTACTTCATATATTTATTATATGTCAAGCATGAGAATCACATTTTCTAAAATATTGAGTTCCTTATAATTCTTTACAGAGGGAAGCATAGGCCCTTAGTGTTTATATCATACTATATTCGTACATTCATTTCAGAGCTATAAAGACAAAAGAGAAACTACTGAATCTAAAAGAAAAGAAAAGAGAGGTATAGAAGTTGAATAATTTGAAAACTGAGTTTTAATTGACCAACGTTAATCAATCTAATTAAAGTAGGGAATAAACTATTTCATATTCTACAATTAGTATACATTATTGTTTTTTTAACAGAAAGACAAACACTACTTTTCAAAAGGGAAAATGTATCCACTTGATCTAATAGAATATGACATTGAACCAATGGCCTTGAATGAACCAATGGTTGAAAGTCATACCTGGATTGAAGTAGAAATGGGTGACAAAGCAATAAAAGCTTTCATTGAACACTTACAACTGGTATCTGATTAAGAGGGAGATAACTAATTTAAATGTAGTAGAAGCCTATATTTTCATTAAGAAAGAGAGAGGGGAAGAGAGAGAGAGACAGTGCTAGCTAACAGAGGCAAACAGACAGAGACAAATTAATGCTAGAAGTCTGATAATTAATATCACAGGTGGGAGAAGGCAGACTAGGTTATAATAGGCATAGCACTATGAGAAATCATTTTCTCAACCTGGCTATCCTCTCTGAGGAGCCAGGAAAGAGAGGTGGAAATGTTATTGAATTTTCAGCAAAAGGTGAGGTACAACAAGTTATGGTAGTTTTGAAACTTCTTTGCCAGAAACACAATTCAAGATAAATACATTGTGATACAGGAAGGAAAGATATCAAATGCTGGTTTCTATAAAGGAGAACTATGTCATTAAGAAGGTCAAGATTTCAATTGCCAGCTATTGCAGACAAACGTGTCATTTATTGATTTTCATTAATTAGCAACTGTAAAATGAGGCGAGCCACAGACACTGATGATCGTGACTCTGTAGCAGCACACAAACTCCATCTCCTAAATAGCTAACAGATTATAGCTTGAATACCAACTCTATCTGTTCCCTAGTAACCTCAGGCAAGCCTTTTAATATATTAAATCTCAATTTTTATTATCTGGAAAATGGAGGCAATAACATCATTTACTTTAAGCACTAAGAATTGTTAAGAACCAAGGCACAGAAAATCACTTCTGTGAACTCCAAAGTGTCAGAATATAGCCTTGTTACATTTTGCAGCTTGCATCCATAGACCCGATGAGGGGTTGAGTCATGCAAAAAAATTTGCAAATTAATTATTATAAAGTCAGAAGTGCCTTGATGGCTGGCAAGGTTATCTAATACATTCATCTGGAGAAATAATGGAATTCTTTTTAATTTTCATCCTTGGCACCCACTGGGACAGAAAGGGTCACCTTGATACCTAGCTAATTGAATATTTGGCACAGGCTGGCACCTGTGTCAGCGTCTTCCTGCAGAGGCTGAGGTGACAAAGAATTCTACTGCAGGCAAAGTTCAATAATTTAAAAAAAAACCCTGAGTCATTTAGATTTTATTTATATGAAACCTCAGGCCAAGCCAAAATTCTCACTTCCTGTCAACAGTGTCAGTTAGGCGGAGGAAAAGTATCCTAACAACCATTGCTGCGGTTCACACTATTTTGTTATTTTTAAAATAACATTCTGGCAGGGACGTGGCTGAAGGATGGGAGGAATGGCATCAAAAATAAAAACCATAAATAAAACATGCCATCTACCAAATAGACTGTTGAATACGTAGCTGACCTATATATATGGCATCAACCTTGGGCAGAACATCTGGATCAAAGAATAAAAAGCCCTGTGAAGGGTTTGGTTATCATCTGCTCAAAGAAAGGTAAACTTGAGACAAATTACTGTGGTTCCTGCATGCGAGTTTCTCATTTCTGCAATTCTTACAATGTCAAACGTGGCATTTCCCAAGAAAATGATTTTTATAGTTTGTATTTTCAGGATAAATACAGGTGACATGTAAGCTGTTAGCGCTATATTCCAAAGCATGTGCTCTTATTTTTACTTTTATGCATCTCACTTCGGGTTTTATATTATTTTTTTAAATAATGCATGTTAAATACAAAAAGTAAGCTGATTTACAGGAGCACCATTGCCAACCACACCAAGATCTCCGCACTATTTTTGTGCATGTATTTGACATCTGTTTTGCTATTTCTGCCTATGTATGTGTAGGCAAAATTCTTCCTGCTGGTATTATTTATATTGTCTGAGAAGATGACTTTAAATGGCTACTTAATATTTCATTGTATAGCTATATTATGCCCTAATGAGTTATTTCCATCTGTAACACATCCTTTACTCAGTTTTTTTTTTTTTTGTGTGTGTGTGTGTATGTGGTTGTGGCCTTTGAACACATGACCTTGCACATTGTTAGGATGGCACTCTATCCCTTGAGCCATGTCCTCCCTCAGCCAAATTTTTCACTGCATAGTTTTAGGGTAGGGCCTCTCTTCCCACTTGTGTGCAGGCCTGAGCTGCCTCTGTCTGTTATACGCTGCTTGTCATTGCTGGGATGACAGGCACGGCACTATATCCAGTTTTGCTCTGGGAGAATGAAACTTCTGACCTGGCTAGCTTTGAATCATAACCCTCCCAATCTCAGCTCCTAAGAAGCTATGGTTACAGATGTGAGCCACATTTCTCTCTGTCTTTCTCACTCCTAGGTGTGTATGTATGCCATTTGTTTGTTTATTTGTATTTCATGATTTATTAATTTTTGGTGCCTGTCTTAGGGTTTGAACTCAGGGCCTGAGGGTTGTTTTTTTTATTGTTGTTTTTCAAATCCAGTGTTCTACCACTTTAAGCAGCAGCTCCACTTTTGGCTATTTTTGGAGATTCAGGGGGTGTTTAAATGGAGATGAGTCTCACAGACATGACTGGCTTTGAGCTGTGATCCTCAGATCGTAGCATCCTGAGCTGCTAGGATTACAGGCATGAGTCTCATGTACCTTGATCTCAGTCCATTTTTAAGATTATAAGTAATAGCCTTTCATATAGGTAAAGAGTTTTATTTCCTTAGAGTAAGTTCTTTTAAAAATGCATACATTAGCGCTAGGATGTAGCTCAGTGGCAAAGCACTTGCCTAGCAAGTACAACGTCCTGGGTTCAATCCCCAGTACCAAAAAAGAAAAAGACTTAAAAAATGAATACTTTAAAATAAATTCTTCTATGTGGTTGTATGTCTACAATTATTATGTAAAACAAAGAAAAGAGCCATGTAAAACACAGGAGAAGAGTTGAGGTAATGGGTCAACACAGATAATACGATAGCCCAGTTCCTATTCAGACCCTCGGGAGAAGTGTTTCATAAAAATAATTCACTACTCATAGGGAGCTGTGTCTAGAACATAGCTCATGAATGCCACAGAAATATCCTTAGATTCTCACTCTCATTAATATTCCACATTTCACAATGATCAGGAGACTATCTCTCCAGCCATCATTTTCTGACTACCTGAGTGTTCCAGAATCCTCCATAATGCCCTTTCATATTGAATTCTTACATTTTAAAGGTAAGTTGTGAGAAACTTACTCCACCTAAATATATTATCTGACATGTTCTTGAAACAATCAATTCTAATGATTTTCTCCCTGAGGGATGCCAGAACTCTGAGTGTGTACTCGAGTTCATGCACAGTGGCACAAATATAGTCTTACACACTCTCCACACAGCTTTATGTAGAACAAAAGAACCATTTATGAGGGGAGCACTTCCTGTGATTTAGAGGAGGACGATATTGCTTCTCTCCTATGCAGTTTGGAAGTGTGTGGACCATACCAACCAGACAAACCCTCAAGCTACCGAGCCTAGCCCCTGCTTCATTGAATCATCAGATTAGAACTCAAGGGGTGGCTGCACAGAAGGCTTCCCTACTCAGCAATGCCAATCACATATTCATGATGATGGGGAAAATTCACAGCTGCTCACAACTAGCAATAGTCACTGCCACAATGTGAAGTGTTAATCTCTGCACCGTTTTGACACAATATGGTTTACGGTTTTTCAGATGGAGTGAGGGAAGATTCTGAATCATTTCTTACAGTTGTCTGCCAGCTGCTGTATTTATTTTCTTTCACCTGGGCCCCCTCACCCACCTGTTTGCTAAGCTTTTCTCACTGTCACTTGTATATCTTCGTTCATCCTCGTGGAGAGGCAGTGTATTGATACCTCTTCAGTGTGTGATGTGCAACATGGTACTTGTTTATAAGAAATGGGAGTGGTTGCCTAGTAACCCAGGTGCCTATCAGCCTTCACAGAAAAAAAGGGACACTTATTAACCAAGTGTGTTAGAAATAAGCTGGTTACTCTCTTCTTTGTTATGTCAGGTTGCACAATTCCTTAAATATATATCTATGTTGTTTAACAAGACCAAAGCAATGAAATGGGAAACAGGAAGGAAGAAGGTAGTTGAATTATCCATGATTTCAGTTTCAGTTGATTAAGGCTACGGTATTGGGAGAGGAGAAAAGGAGGTACTTCATGTATGGGATCCTGAATTCATCATTTTAATTGATTTTCCCATTAAAGCCCATGGTTTCAGTTTCCTATGTCAATGCAAAGCTTAATCAGCAATTTGAAAAGCTCCAATAGTGTGCTAGCAGAACAGTTTCAATAACTGGACAAGAAACATTTCTTGTGAATAAGAACCTACCCAGGACGAATGATCCTGCCATCTAACCTGTAATTTGAACATTCCAAAGGAGTGGATACAATTGTTTTCCTTAAAACCTTCCATCTGAAGTACACGTATTTCATTAAAACGTATATGGCTTTTTGCTCCTGGCTTGTTCATTTAATATTTTCAAGATTGGTTACACTAGATACCAGCAATTCATTCATTGTTATGAATGAAAAATTATTTATTTTCACATCAGATGGGTAATATGTCCACTCCATAAAAAGACTAGAGGCAGGCACATATCATTATGTCATATAAATATGTGAGAACGCAATCATTATGCTTATATACCAGAAAAGGATCTATAATTTATTATGTGAATACATACACACGTATGTATATATATATATATACATATATATGAACTTTATATAAACTTCTAGTAACTTCCTCTTGTTTACAGCTCCCCTTTTGCCTTAGTTACATACTTGGTACACTGAATTTATTCCAGAAACATAAGAAGGACTAAAATTAAGAGAGAATGAGAACTTCATGATAGATATTTGCAAGTATGTATGGTGGTTACATGCATGCATATATATATGTGTGTGTGTGTACATATACATACACATATACACAGACGTATGTGTATGTGTGTGTGGGTGTGTTAACTGAAGCTTTGTTTTGTGGAATCTTTTTTTTTTTTTTTTTTTTTTGGCCAGTCCTGGGCCTTGGACTCAGGGCCTGAGCACTGTCCCTGGCTTCTTCCCGCTCAAGGCTAGCACTCTACCACTTGAGCCACAGCGCCGCTTCTGGCCGTTATCTGTATATGTGGTGCTGGGGAATCGAACCTAGGGCCTCGTGTATCCGAGGCAGGCACTCTTGCCACTAGGCTATATCCCCAGCCCCTTAGTCATCATTTATTAAAGAATAGATAACTGCCTCTTCCTTTCTCTTGCCATCCTATGCTGTTAAGATTCCACAAAACAGGGGCTGGGGATATAGCCTATTGGCAAGAGGGCCTGCCTAGGATACACGAGGCCCTAGGTTCGATTCCCCAGCACCACATATACAGAAAACGGCCAGAAGCGGCGCTGTGGCTCAAGTGGCAGAGTGCTAGCCTTGAGCGGGAAGAAGCCAGGGACAGTGCTCAGGCCCTGAGACCAAGGCCCAGGACTGGCCAAAAAACAAAAAACAAACAAACAAACAAAAAACAATAAATGATGACTGAGAAAATAAAGGTGAGACCAAGTAGATCAGACTTTAAAAATAAGTGGTCAGGAAATATTTCCCAAATAGAATGACGGTCACTTGAGGGTTTAACAATTTAATCTGAAATCTAAAGTCCTCATATGAGGAGGGAGTTGAGTAGGTCAAGGAAGAGAGATGTGATAAATGAGACCTCCAGAAAGAGAGTTGGAGAGAGAACAGGAAGCAGAGAAAATCTCTAAACACCATGGACATATATAACACAGTTCAGGATTTTGTATGAGATCTTTTTTTCACAAAAACATACAAACTAAATATAAATATTGGGAATAACTTTGCTTTTGGCCTATGATTTTCTGAGTTATTTTCTTCTTTTGTCTCTTTTATCATCCTCCATGTATTTTGTCCCAAACAAAGGTGTCCCTGAGACAGAAGGTGATCCTGATCTTCATTGCTGAGCTCATAAGAATCTGAATTATGTTATATGTATTCAGGAATTTGTGAGTTTTTGAACAGGACTTTAACCTTCTCCAGAGAATGGTTCTTGGGAAAAAAAATCAAAATTGACCTGAATGGCAGCTACTTAATTGTCATGACCCTAAAATGTTGACAATGCCTAATAGGATCCACCAAGCCTTGTGTTTGAGTCTTGTAAACCTGGAAAGTTCATTTCCTTGTAAGGAGATTCACTAAAGGTGTTTTCCAGAGGCGTTCTGCATTCAATCTCAGTTCCTTCTGGATTGGAGGACAAGGAGGAGTAAACGTTGCTTATCCAGACTAATTTAGACAATTAAAGATAAATTTGCTTTCTTCCTGACTAGTGATTCTGCTACCTAAGTATGGATAGTGTGCAGAGATGGAGGATGAGGGGAAGAAAGAGAGAGAAACAGTGAGAACATCTTTTGATTGCATCCAGCCTTTTTTTTTTTTTTTTTTTTGGCCAGTCCTGGGCCTTGGACTCAGGGCCTGAGCACTGTCCCTGGCTTCTTCTCGCTCAAGGCTAGCACTCTGCCACTTGAGCCACAGCGCCGCTTCTGGCCGTTTTCTGTATATGTGGTGCTGGGGAATCGAACCTAGGGCCTCGTGTATCCGAGGCAGGCACTCTTGCCACTAGGCTATATCCCCAGCCCCGCATCCAGCCTTTTAATATACTCCGATGCTTAAGGAGAAAGGAAATGAAAAATGTCTTGAAGAAGCTTACACCAATGGCGACATCACAAAGAAACGACTTTTAAAGTGATGCTGGCCCTTGGTTGAAAAGGTGGCTCAAAGGCCTCCAGTGAGTTACTGATAGTTAGGCTGATTATGGATAAAGAGCTGTCCAACTCTAGAGCTTGATCTTCTACTCTGATTAGACCACACTGCCTCCCAAATCAATTAGCTTAGCCACCTGCTAGCTAATGAATAGCTTCATCATTGCAGCGCGGTGTGCTGTGCCTGAGTTCTTGGCAAGCCACACACAGCATGGGGAGTCTCGTGATCATCGGAAGTCTCCACAAGTCCTGCTCTGTGGCAGCTTCTTGCATGAGGACATATGTGTATGTTTATGCACCTCGCTGTGGGCTTAGGTGCCCCTGTGAGAGGTTTGGCATTTTGTATTCTCTGTACTGCTCCTGCCTATTTGATCACATCTTAGGCAGAAACTGTAATATTTCATTTCTTCATGAGTGTTTAGGCAGGCGTTGTTGCCTGTTTGCAGACTAATTGGTAGCGTACCTCCTCTTTACTATCTTGTAAATAGAAGATGAGAGATAGCTGTCTGAACTATCATTCCACCTGTTTTCATCAGGGCAATTAGAAGAAACACCTTGAAGCACACTTTATTACCTTGAGTAAAACTAACATTGACATTAAGAAATTATTAACTAAAGAAGATTGTACTAAATTATTCACAGGCTTGGAAGTTGATTTGGGATCCTGGAGTCTCTTGCATAATGTTTTTGTTTGTATGAAACTAACAAGTAATCAGGTAAAAGCAAATGTTTATATTTGAAGATTAAAATTAGAAATTATCATCCCTGAAGTACCTGAGCAATTTTTGAGTAGTCTTACCTTGGTCACCTTTGTGTGTCTTTTAGATAATTGTTTTGTATTGTCAGAAGGGCATTGTAAGTCATTAAATAAACCTTGGTTATACTCATGGTGGATTCACCAGTGGATCATATTTAAAATCAGTGAGCATGTAAGCATACATCATTAAATGTTAATCTAATTATTAAAGAAATAACTTTAGTGTGTTATCTGTGAGATACATCTATATCTATCTCAATATAGACATCTCTACCATCTGCCTGTCTGTCTGTCTCTCTCTATGTCTGTCTCTATCATCTATCTATCTATCTATCTATCTATCTATCATCTGTGATATAGTCTTTTGTGAAGGATTTTTGCATCCATAGTCACCAAGGGTCTTAGCCTGTAATTTCACCTTCTTATGATATCAGATTTGTTTTTATATCTGCAGGACATTGGCATCATAAAAAGAGTTCATAGAAATAACTTCCTTTAGAAGAACTAAAGAAAACTGGTGTCAATTCTTTCATAAATGTTTGGTAGAGTTATCATGAACTCTTCAAAAACTAGTTGTTATTGACATATTCATACTTTCTATTTCTTCTCACCTCAGTCTTGGTGGATTGTGTGTTTCTAAAAATATATTAAATTCTTCAGTATATTGGTGTATGTTTTTTCAATTTGCTGCTCAAAATTATGATGTTTACGATTTTAAAAGCCTGTGGCATTTGTTTATTAATTGTCTCTTTATTCTTAATTTTCATAAAGTTCACCATTTCTTTTAATTTATTTATTGTCAAAGTAATGTATAGAGGTGTTACAGTTTCATATGTAAGGCATTGAGTGAATTTCTTCTTTTTTGTTTTTTATTTTATTGTCAAATTGATGTACAGAGAGGTTACAGCTTCATACATTAGGCCTTGGGTACATTTCTTGTACTGTTTGTTACCTCCTCCTCATTCTGCCCTCCCCCTCTTCCTTTCCCTTTCCCACCCCATGAGTTGTTCAGTTGGTTTACACCAAATGGTTTTGTAAGAATTGCTTTTGGAGTCGTTTGTGTTTTTATCGTTTGTCTCTCAATTTTGATATTCCCTTTCACTTCCCTAGTTCTAACACCAGTGTATACAGTATCCAGTGTATTCAGATGAGATACAGTACAACCACAAGAACAACCACAGGAAGTACAACCACAGGAAGGGATACAAGAGGATGATCAACAAAAGAAGCTATGGTTTTACATGGCCTGTTGAAAGTAATTACAACAGTGATATAACACTCGTTTCCATAACATGGAGTTCATTTCACTTAGCATCATCTTATGTGTTCACAGGGGCATAGCTATTAGGCTCTTGTGATCTTCTGCTGTGACAAGCCTAAACCTGTGCTAATTATTCCCTATGAGGGCAACCATAGAGTCCATGTTTCTCTGGGTCTGGTTCACTTCATTTAGTATAATTCTTTTCAAGTTCTTCCATTTCCTTATGGATGGGGCAATGTCATTCTTTCTGATAGAAGCATAAAATTCCATTGTGTATATGTACCACATTTTCCTGATCCATTCATTTACTGAGGGGCATCTGGGTTGGTTCCATATTTTAGCTATGACAAATTGTGCTGTGATGCACATTGTTGTGCTGGTGGCTTTAGTGTGTTCCTGTTTGTGGTCTTTTGGGTAGATGCCCAAAAGTGGGGCCGCTGGTTCATAGGGGGGCTCTATGATTAGCCTTCTGAGGAATCTCCATACTGCTTTCCAGAGTGGCTGAACCAGTTTACATTCCCACCAACAATGAAGTTGGATTCCCTTTTGACCACATCCCCTCCAACAATTGTTATTGTTAGTTTTCTTGATAAAGGACATTCTTACTGGGGTGAGGTGGAATCTCAATGTTGTTTTGATTTGCACTTCTTTTATGGCCAGTGATGTAGACCACTTTTTCATATGTCTCTTGGCAATTCTCATTTCCTCATCAGAGAAGTCTCTTTTTAAGTCTTTAGCCCACTTGTTGAGGGTGCTGTTGGTTCTTTGTGGTTTTGTTTTGGAGGAATTTAATTTTTTTAGTTCTGCATATATTTTACATATGAGGCCTTTGCTCATTGTATGGCTGTTAAAGATCTTTTCCCAATCTGTGGGCTTTCTGTTTATCTTGTGAGCTATGTCCTTTGCCCTGCAGAAGCTCTGCAGTTTGATGCAGTCCCATTTCTCCAACCTTTCTTTGATTTGTAGCATTTCTGGGCCTTTATTAAGGAAGTTTGGTCCTGTGCCCAGAAGTCCAAGTGTTTTTCTACTACTCCTTCTTGTAGTGTTTTCAGGGTATCTGTATTTATTTTGAGGTCGTTGATCCATTTGGAATTGATTTTGGCACAGGGAACAGCAAACATAATTCTAAATGGTGAAAAGCTAAAGCCATTCCCTTTAAAATCAGGAGTAAGACAAGGATGTCCGCTCTTTCCTCTCCTGTTCAACATAGTACTAGAATTCCTAGCCAGAGCAATTAGGCAAGAAGAAAATATAAAGGGGATCCAAATAGGAAAAGATGAAGCTAAACTTTCTCTCTTCGCAGATGACATGATTCTATACCTAAAGAACCCCATAGACTCTACTCCAAGCTACTAGAGCTGATCCAAAACTTGGGCAAAGTAGCAGGATAAACCCTCAAAAATCACAGCCTTTCTATATGCCAATGACCCGAAGACCGAGGACGAAATCAGGAAAGCAACTCCTTTTGCAATAGCCTCAAAAAACATAAAATACCTAGGAATAACCTTAACCAAAGAAGTGAAAGACTTCTATGATGAGAACTTTAAAAACATGAAAAATGAAATTAAGACAGAAGTAAGGAAATGGAAAAACCTCCCATGCTCCTGGATTGGGAGGATTAATATAGTCAAAATGGCAATATTGCCAAAGGCTATCTAATTCAATGCAATACCCATTAATATCCCAACACCATTTTTTAATGAAATAGAGGAAGCAACCCAGAAATTCACATGGAACAATAAAAGACCACAAATAGCAAAAACAATCTTAAGCAGAAAGAACAGTGCTGGAGGAATTACAATACCAAACTTCAAGCTGTATTATATAAAGCTATAGTAATAAAAACAGCTTGGTATTAGCACAGGAACAGGCCTGAAAACCAGTAGAACAGAACTGAAGACCCAGAAATGAACCCACAGAACTACGCCTACTTAATCTTTGATAAAGTAGCTAAAAAATAGAATGGAAGATAGATAGCCATTTTAGCAAATGGGTGCTGGCAAAACTGGTTCAATACCTGCAACAAACTAAAACTAGTGAGTACATTTCTTATCAAACTTGTTACTTCCTCCTTTGATTTTCTCTCACCTTCCCCCCCCCCGACCCCATTTCATTCCCACCCTCCCCTGAGTTGTACAGTTGGTTTACAGCTTATTGTCTTGTAAGTATTGCTGTTGCATTGGTTCGCCTTTTACCTTTTGTCTCTCCATTTTGTCTTTCCATTTCCCCTTCCTTAGTTCCTATAAATGTACATAAAATATCCAGTGTACCAAAGTCAGTTACAGTGACACCAGGGGTAAAACCATAGGGAAGAAAGAAAAAGGCATAATTTCATATGGTATGTTGAAAGTAACAACAACAAAGACAAACCACTTATTTCCAAATCTTGTAGTTCATTTCACTTAGGATCATCTTATGTGATCATACATATGTTGCTAATGAGCTATCCTGTTCCTCTGCTAGGACTATCCTAGACAAGTACTACTTGATTCCAATGAGGGAAACCATACAGTTTCTGTTTCTTTGGGTCTGGCTCACTTCACTTAGTATGACTTTTTCCGAGTCTTTCCATTCCTCAGGAATGGGGCCAGCTCATTCTTTCTCATAAAGGCAAAGAATTCCATTGTGCATATGTACCACATCTTTTGAATTTTCCAAGAACCAAATCAGATTTATTTATATGTTTAAAAATCACTGTGTCATGTATTTCCTCCCCAATCTTTACTCTATCTTCTTCCTATTAAATCAGAACTGATTATTTCCATGAGTTATAAAATTAACTGATGGGTAGGCCTTTATCTCCCCAGGGCTAGTTATTAGAGATTCACTAGAGTTTTGTTGTTGTTGTTTCTTTGAGGTGTTACATTTCCTTGGGTTTTCATGATCCTTGCACCCTTACATTCATGCATCAGCATTGAAATAATCAGCGTTTCTAGTCTTTGTGGAACACCTTTTCCATGAAAAATCCCTTAATATTCACTCTTCCCAGAGGCTCTGGTGAGTGATGGTAGGATCCTTCAGCTATGGACTCTGTATCTAGTACACAGGTGTGCTGTCATGGTTCCAGAGCCTGTGCAACTTAGATATGTATTCAATCTGCATCAGAAAACATGCATTGAAAATATGAATCATGTTGCCTTGAAATATCTCTCCCTACGGTGAGATCAGCTCAATCCAGCACAGGATTTCTTGATCATGGTTGGGTCTGTCTTGAATGTTGTTGGATCCTTAGCAACACTTCTAGTTTCTACACACTCTTTTACAGCTGTGACAAATGAATGTGGCCTCCGACAATATCTAAGCATGCCATAAGTCTTGCCTACTAAACATTTTTTTTAACAATTAAAAAAACACAATAAAGTATGGTTTTACATAATCCTTTTTACAATATAATTTTATTGTTACGGTTAAGGAGTTGTACAGACAGGCTAAAATTCCACACATCAGGTAATGAGGATCAGACTTCTTGGGCAATTTTACTCCTTGCTTTGCTGTCCCCCAGACCCAAAGAAACATAAACTGTATGGTTTTCCTCATTGGAATCAATTAGTACTTGTCTAGGATAGTCCTAGCAGAGGAGCAGGATAGCTCATTAGCAATGTATGTATGATCACATAAGATGATCCCTGCCCACAAGTTACATAGTTCATGCTTTAAACAGTGAATGTTGAATACCCTGATTATGTTAGTTCACCCTTCTCTGTCCCCATTTTATCCCCCCTGAAAGACAAACAAATGAGCAAAAACAAACAGTAACAACACCAACAAAAACATCATATTTCCATTTCCTAGGATTTGCTTTGAAAACTAATATTTTAAATGTTTCAAGGAATTATACCTTTGGGATCCTCCCCTAAGAATATCCTCCTTTAGTCTGCTTGTTTGTTACCCAATCCTTTTTGTGCACATATCTGATAATTTTCTGCAGTGGTGAGGTAAATCATAATTTAAATTTAATAGATTTTTATATTATAAAGTAGAAAGATGCATTGCATTTTTAGTAGGAAAGTGTGAGAAGACAGTCAACCATTTCATCATGAGTGTGTTTTCTTATCTACCCTACACATATTGCCACATAATAGATGGAAACAAAATCATATAGCTGGCTAAATTTGTATTTTTTTGATGACTAAGAATGTTGCACAAACTTTCCCATGTCTATTAGCCTCTTCAGTGAATTTTCCGTGTGTAGTCCATTACAGTGTTAGCTTATAGAATTGTTCTTAAATTTGAGGGATGCTAAAATTTTAAAATATTGGAAACATTAATATTTACACAAACAATAATAAGCTTTCTTATTTATCTATTTTTTTTAGGAACATTTAATTTTTTAAGGCCAGATGCCAGATTATGTTGAAAAGTATAAGTCTACTATTCTTCTGCAAGGAAGAAAATTATAGGTTCATATCTTTATATGATCATATTTTATCTATTTTATTCAGATGAATGTATACTACTTTGCTCTGGGCCTTCAGAATCTTCAAAAAACTTATTTTCCCTATGGGCTAACTTCTCCTGGGATGATTAGTATTCTTTTCCATGATTGATTTTATGATAAGCTGCCCAATTCACTATGCTTTCTCCAGATCTATCATAATACACTGTGAGGCACTGAGGCTTCCAGGCTTTGTAAATTGCTGACTTATTTCAACCTCATTTTGAGGCCATGAGTGTTCCTGAGACCATGCCATTATGACAAATAGTTTAAATAACAAACATAATTACACTGGAGAACAGGAAACTGGCAAAATTATATTTATTTTGTATAGATCTAAGACCATAAAGTACCGAACTCTGCAGTGAACCAATAGATTTCCATACCAATTAGCTTAGCCTTCTTAACACACATGCTTCTTCAACATTATTAGTATAGTATTGAATTTTAGTAACCATAATCCAATTTGAGCCTAGTAATTTTTGAAAATCATTCACAGTGAGTTATTTCTTGAAGAGGAAATCAACATGATTCTGGCAGGAAGTTAAGGTTTTTAACCACCAGAAACTTGGATAAATCCAATCAGTTTTGATGGTATTCTGAAAACTGAAGGGGACCTGTGGTTGCCATTTATCATCAAACCTAAACTGATGTTTACCTTAGAGCAAAATTATCAACAAGAATAAATGAGTGTCTTCCTTTTTCTCTGAAATGAATATTCTATCTGAAATTTGAAAGCATTAAATTATATAATTCCTGACACATCCACATGGTATGGGGGGATTATATGTAAATGTATGAATTGATGAAAGTAGAGAATTATGACATTGCCCATATTCCTATGAACATAGCTGAAGTAATGCGAGAAAACTTATAGCTCGTCAAGGCAATAAAATAGCACCATATAGCATATTAAAATAAAATATCAATGTTAAGGTAAGGAAGGAATAAAATAATGTTAGTAATAAATTTTAGGTTTAGTAATTATGTGTTGCATTTACATGCAATCTTTCATTGGAAAGAACATGTTGGGTACTAATTGTTATTTAGTGTAAAAGAATAGAAGACATCTATTTATCTATATCTATAACACACACATATATATAATATCTATATATAGATAGAGATGTGCATGTATGAATACACTGATAAAAACAGCTACATATATGGTTTATGTTAAGAAAGCACATATAGAATTTGTATATTTTCTAGGTGAATAAAGACAAAGCTTACTATTAAAAGTTACATGCACAAATGTTTTTAATGATTCAATGATAGATGTGTTGATTAAAATATAACTTTTTTCCATTGAGTATTCCACTATTTATTATATTAGAGTCTAGTTCAATGTGTGTCTAAACTTCAAATTTTTAGTTCCTCTTGGATCCAGAGCAGCAATAAGATAAAATACTAGAAGCATCCAGTGGTTGACAAGAGGAGTTTTTTAAGTGCTGGCTTGCTAGTTTGTAGGGTGCAAGAGCAAGATCATGAATGAGACAGAACCAATTGTAGACTGTTATTTTATAAGCAGTACCAAGAAGAGCTAGTAGGTACTGAGCCGCTTTCAAACATCAAGCACTCGATAGTATTATTTCATTTAATTCTCTATTAGAGAATTTCTCTGTTTTTATTCTATCGTTGAAGAGATACTTCCCCAGCCATCAGCAGGTTGCATCTAAATTCAGATTTACCTAACCATGAAATCCACCCTATGGATGGCACAGTTGGGTATTCAGGAGCTAGGTTTGTGCTTCCTGCTGAAAGGAAAAAACAAACAAACAAAAAACCCTATTTCTGAGTGTGTTTTTTAAAGCAGAAAGTGGAGGCAGGTAAGTTCTACCAGCTACCAGTCTGGAAGAATTATACTAGCCTCAGAAATAAGAACTAGAACTTGATAGTTGATGTATTTTCTCTGCATAATACTAATGAACTTAGTGATTTCCTTATTGAAGACCCAAAAATAGCATTGTCATACAAATTAAGGGAAAGTGAGCTGGCATCTGCTCTCCATTCCCTGAGGATTATGTCTGTACTATTAATGCAGCACTTATTTTACTTATGTAGGCTGGAAGCTTCTATTCTCCTTAGAGTTTAGTCTAAGTTCTTCTACTAGATTAAAAATAAATGCCTTATTCTCTTGTGATCCCTAGACATAATAAAAATTCTTAAAATTAGTTCTTGTTTTTATTTTTAAATAAGTGGGCAGAACTACAATAATGTTGCCATACAAATAACCTAATAAAGTTTATGGAAACGCTTTGTTGAGTTTTAAATGGCTCTCAAGTCAGAGATCAGTGGCGTGCTTTTCTTAAGTAAGTAACTTTATCAGAAAACAATTCAGCTCACTTATTTCTTCACCTATCTATAATTATTCTTTTTTTTTTTTTGCCAGTCCTGGGGCTTGAACTCAGGGCCTGGCACCATCCCTGAGCTTCTTTTGCTCAGGCCTAGTACTCTACCACTCGAGCCACAGCACCACTTCTGGCATATCAGTGGTACTGAGGAATCAAACCCAGGGCGTCACGCAAGCTAGGCAAGCACTCTACCACTAAGCCATATTCCTAGCCCTATCCACAACTATTCTTGCACTAGGATGGCCGAGTTGGTAGTAGCAAAAGAGAGCCTGAAGGGCATTGAGCAGACAATGTAAAGCAAAGGTTTTTAATAAAGAAAACAAATTGCATGTGTTTTATGAATGGAAATGCATTTGTTTATTTTGTTCTTGTATATGTTGAGAAATGGAGAAACTATGAATAAGAATGTGCTATTAGCTCAGTAGGAGTTAACACATTTTTATTCCTTTAGCAAGTGTCTACACATTTCTCACAATGTCACAGGATTACAGGTATTCAGCAAGCTTATTCCATATGTCTTTATTGAGTTATTACTATGTACATGCACCTTTCCTGCTGGCTTAGAGTTTAATTCACTCTCATGAAGGGAAGGAACACTTCAAATAAGAATTGCAATGCTAGGTGGTATTTTGGACCCAGAAGTTGAAGAACTAGAAGAGTCAAAACCTTTTTATTCCTTTCTATCTTATCATATAGCACATTACAGTCTATTGGATTGTATTTGTTCCCATGCCCTGTCTCCTTCTATTTGGTCATAACTTCTCTGAGGACCATTAACTTGTATATTTGTCTTCATTGCTCTGACCTAGATGCAGTATTGTAATGTAGACAAGTTAAAAAAACTGTGCTCTGGACAAGTGTGGATAGAGAAGAGAAGGCAGCTTGAGGAATCAAGAGAAATAAGGGTCTTTATTTCTAGATCAGCACTCAAGTCTTTGCCACATGCATTAACCCAATGTGCCTCAGTCAGCACGGATACATAACTTCTGAATGGATGGGAAGCCTATTTGAGCTCCCATTAAGATAAAAGGTATAGTCATTAAAATTGCATTGTCTGGAGACTGTAGGAGCTTTGTGGCCTGGCTACAACTTTCATAATCCTACATTCTTCTAAACCCAAGTGGACTGTCTTAAGGGTTCTTCCAACCAATTTACTGGATTCCCCTCATCTTTGATAGGGGAGGGAAAGAATTGTCAGTGAGAGCCACTTGTGAGAAAAAAAAATGTTATGCAAAAACTGTATTCACTTCAACACCAAAATCAGTATGATCACAACACATAACTTGTAAGAATAAGAGTTTTCTTTTTGGTTCAGTCAAATTTTGTTGCATATCAATAGGGTAATGGTTTTTTCCAATTAACATATATTTCTTCTGTTGAAATTCACACCATTTTTCTTAATTAATCCCGACCTTTCATACTGCATTTTATAAGCTTCTTAAGAAGTTAGAAATAAATAATTCAGAGCCCATATTTTTTTTCTGGAAAGAGACAAGCTGTTTTACTCTATCCTCAGAGAATAAATTAGATTGCCATTCAGATGAAGCTCATAGAGAATTGGATAAACAAATGCAAAAAAAATCATATAGTTTCTACATGAAGCACATGGAAGGAAGCTTTCTGTTACATGAAGACACCAGGTAGATTTTCCAGGTTGTAGAACATGACGGAATTATAGGGGTGGGTTTTCCTATTCTGTATCTTGAGGAAGTCACTCAGCTTTCAGTCTATATAAACTTTAAAGTTTATGGTCAGTGTTTGTAATTTAAATGATGTCTTTGTTTCTAATACCTCTTTATGTCTCCCTAGAGTACACTCCATAAAAGGAGTGTATATTAATAAATCCTTTCAACTTTTTCTCTGTATACCTAAACTGTACCCCTTTATTCCATCATGATAGCCTGGTTTTCTAATGGTTCTATCTAATTTATTAGAATTGTGCTTAAAGCACACAAAATTCTCTTGATGTTACTCCCTTACTTTTCAATATTCAGCAGATCCTGTTGCCACTGAACTATGTCTTCATAGTTTTAGAAAATATCAGGTCTTATTTTATAATGAGATGATTATTAATATGAATAACAATCTTTAATCCTAACTACTCAGGAGCCTGAGATCTGAGTATTGGAGTTTGAAGCCAGCCCAGGCAGTAAAGTCCCTGAGACTCTTACCTCCAACAAACACTCAAAAAAAGCGGTAAGTGGCACTGGGACTCAACTGGTAGAGTGCTAGCCATGAGCAAAAGACCTTTAGGAAAAGCACCCAGGCCCAGAGTTCAAGCCCCAGGATTGGCAAATGAAAGAAGACAACAGCATTGCCTCTGAGAAACAATTTGAGAAATGTTTCATACATTTAACTATAGGTTTTTGAAATTTAAAATTTGTGGTACTTTCTTTAAAAATTCAAGCTGGTTCTTTCTTTGTTTTCTCATATGCCTCTCTTACAAATGTCTCTCCATATTTTATATTATCATGTTTGTGTTCTATGTTTCCTATTCAATCTTGTCTGACACAGACTATAAACTTGATGGTACTTTGATCTTACATTCCTCATGGATACTCTAGCTAGCAGTAGGCTACAATGTGCCGGTTTTGTCAGACTGATGCATTGTGTAATTTTACTCACAGTATTTTACTGTGCCTAACACTGTCTTCATCAAATAGTATTGCTATTGCCCTAGGACGCCATTTAAAAAAGTAACAACCATCCTCAAAGTTAGAATCTACTTTTATTGCCAAAGTCTGAGCCAAACTTTCAATTCTCAAATAGGTGTGAATTTAAATGGGCTCCAAGGAGACATAATAAATCTGAAAACTAACATTTGCAGCTGTTTTGTTAATTTGATTGTTATCATGGTCAATCAGCATGTGTTTAATGATTCACAAATAAACAATTAAAATATAAGGCATTCAGTTGAAAAATTGTTTGTTATGACACTAAATTACTTTTTAAATCCATCAAATTATTTTAGAAACATAATTTCTACACAAAATGTTGTTTTGATGGAAATTCCTTCCCTATCCAACATGCCATTGAAAAAAAGGATAAAAAGAAAGTCTCTAGTTAAGTCTAGTATAATTTTTCCTTGGCTCTACAAAGTGGTTCATTTAGACTGAAGTGCTTTTCAGTGATTTTAGACTCAAATGTTAATATGTTTATGCATAAAAACTACTTTCCTTATCCAATTTTGGTCAGACAAGCACATATAACAGCACTATTATTTAAGGGAATAATAATACTTTTGGAGTCAATAGATAACTATGGACACAGCTACATGTGAAACTATAGATTTTTTTTTTTTTTTTGCCAGTCCTGAGGCTTGAACTCGGAGCCTGGGCTCTGTTCCTGAGTTGCTTTTGCTCAAGGCTAGCACTCTGCCACTAGAGCCACAGCACCACTTCTGGCTTTTTCTGTTTATGTGGTACTAAGGAATTGAACCCAGGGCTTTCTGCATGCTAGGCAAGCACTCTGCCACTAAGCCACATTCCCAGCCCCAAACTATAGAATTTTAGGACAGAAACTATATTTAGTTTCTCAAACAGTACAAGAAATGTATCCAATGCCCAACGTATGAAACTGTAACCTCTCTGTACATCAGTTTGATAATAAAAATTTGAAAAAAAAATTCAGTCTGAAACTCACCACTTACAGTATAACTTTGTTTAAAAATATTATCTTCTGCTTTTGTCAGTTTGGTCTTAGCTATTTTGATTTAAATTATGATTACATCTCACTAACTATGGAGACTATATATATAAATGATTTTAAGATGCATCTGTAAGTACTTGTGATATCAGAAAAAGACTAATATGTAATTACAAAATCTCAAATATGAAAAATAACCAGGGCGCTTGTTTTCTAGTCTGAGGTCTGATTCCAGAGGAAAAAATAGCTTGTGAAAGTAGACAAAAATAAATTTTCTTTCCATGACTTCATGACTCAGTAGAAGGTAGGGAATTACCATGATTACCATGAGATATTGAGATTGCTTTTCTTGCATATAATCCCAAACCAAAAGTAGGAGCCTTGGAAACGCACACACACACACACACACACACACACACACACACACACACACACAAGAAAGAAACCATCAACTTTACTATCTAAGTAAAGGGCAAGTACAGGGAAGTAGCATTAAGGATCAAGAGTTTGGTTGAGAGTGAAGACTGAATTTTTAGGGAATTGCTTTCACCTGTTTCCCATTCTATCAGGGTATCTTCCATGCTGCAAGTCTTCCCTAATACCTCCCTTCTCGATAAATCTCAAATACTCTGATGATATTTTATGAGGAAGTCTGTAAAATATCAATGCACATTCAACTGAGATGCCTTATAACACAATCTCAGAAGTATTTGTTAAAAGAATGAATGGATTTATTTTTAAGAAACTATTTTATAGTAGTTGTACACAGGATTCTAATTCAACAAGCCAGATGATGAGTACAGTGCATCTTGATCAATGCCACTCACTGCTCAAAGAGAATTATAAGTGAGCTATGAGATGAAACAAAAACTCATTTTACTGTGATTTCCCCTTCATAATAAAAAAAATAGTGTAGTAAGCTAGAACTTAATGCTGTGCTCTGTATCTTGATTTGCTTGTGCTTTGCTATTTGAGCCACAACTCCAGCCCTGATTTTTGTTGGTGGATTGGAGATGGAATCTAGCAAACTTCTTTGCTTGGGCTGGATTCTAGGCATGATCCATCAGGTCTCAGCCTACTGAGTAGCTAAGACTACAGATGTGAGGCACTGGAGGCCTGTTCCAATTTGCACACTTTTTAATAACTTGCATGAAAGTGTCATTTTTAATTAGCGTTTATTAATTATACAAAGTAAGAAGTTCCACTATGACATTTCTTTACAAGCAAAAGGTCTACTTTGATGACCTTCACTCCCTGTTACTCTTTATCATCACATTCCCCCTTCCTCCTCTTTTCTGCTTCCCCTTCCTCATCCCTAAAAGTCCCCATCTGCTTTCTTGTTCTTATTCTACATAGAAAACATATGAGAATAAACCTTACATTTATAAAAGCTCTGTTTTTCTCACAAAAATGTGTCCAATAAGTTTCATGATTTTTAAATCTTATTTGAAAGTATAATATAGCTCATTGTCAAAGAAAGGAGTGCTTTCAGGGGCCAAGATCCTCAGTCGCAGTGAGTGGCAATCCAGTTTTGCTTTCTCCATTAGCAGCCCCCAAACCATCTGGAGAACAGGACATCTCACAATAGAGATGGAGGCACTGCTCATGTTCTCTTTGAAGTCACATTAAGGTTTGGGTTTCTAGTAGAACCATTATGTAACATATTTCATCCTAGAAAATGTTTTTAATGTCATGTTCAGATTTTGTTAGAGGACTCCATTCTGAGATTCCATTTTCTTCTGCTACTGGTTTGTGATAACAGATAATACTAAATAAATGTGATCAAATTAAATTTTCTCATACTAATAAATTATTTCTAGAAAAAATCCTATCATATATTCTCATAAGATGACTCCCCTTCCCTGTACATATCACCCCAATTATCTAAAAGTCTCTTTAGATAGAAACTAACATATTCATTTTTCTATAAGATTCAGAATTAGGCTTTTCATATTGTTTATAAAGATAATTATGAAATATTTAAAGTGGACAAAAAGTCTACTTATTTAGTGGGGAATTAATGTACCTCTTATTCATCCCATTAGTTCCTAAGTTTGCTTTATTTTGCTTCATATTCTCTTCTTAAGAAATAATGTCAGTTTTAGTCCAAGCCTTGTGCACCTATTTGTGGTTACATTTACTCCTTTGTAATTTCGAAGCTAACCATTATTCCAAATTTAGTGTTTATTTTCCCCACAAATGTTCTATGTTTTTCCACATATAATGAGTCAAAATATCAATGAAGAGAATTATTTTGACTGGTTTTACCATGACATAAAAATGTTGCTTTGTACCTATTACTCTGAAAATTTCTTCTTCTACTGTTTGTAGTTTTACTGACCTAGCTTCTACTCTCAGTTTTTTTTTCTCAGTGTGTGTGATACAACCTAGGGTCTCTGATGTATCAGGCAAGCATTGTACCACATAGTTACCCCCAGCATGAATTAAATCCTTTTATGTTTTTATTGTAAACTATATCAGTAGGCAAACGTGATATTTTGTTCATTCTCTTGTAATAGTCCATTTTGAATGATATTCACCAATGCAGTAATGATGTACTTTCCAAAAAATGTCTCTCGTATACATATATAAAAACATACGATAATGTACAGGTCTGTCTTAAAGTTCACAAAACACTGAGAAATGGTTTCCAAAAGAAGTTTAAATCAGTGATTTAAATCAATCTATCAGCAGTGTTTAAAAAATTCCAGTTCCTTCTTTCATGAATGCATTGTTATGATCTGGATATTGAAATGTCCCCATGGAAGAAGCACCAAAACAGCTTTGGTTTTGGTTAAGAAACCTCAGTTTACCACTGGGGACCCATCATTATTCAAGAACAAAATAAAGCCTAGGAAACCAGAATTTCATGATTTGTCTAGGCCCTTCATCCAAACCTAATCTCTTGCATTCTCTCTTGTCATTTTGGAATCTGCGAAGGACCAACCACAATTTATAACAATCAATCACCAATCAGCTATCAATCACTTTCATTTTAACACATCTTGACCTGAGCAATCCTGAGACACTAGACGGGCAGATTCCCCCATCACCGCTGCATGTGCCTGTGACTTGACTGCTTTTACTAGGCATACATTTCTCATCCCCTTTCCCTCACGTGTCTCTGGCTGTACCTGTAAAGACAGCTGAAGGATGTACTCAAGTGTCTTCTTTTGGCTGCTACATAATCTTTCTCTTCACTATATATCTTTAGTTGGCATGCGGGGTTGAGTACCTGGAACCACAGCAATAACATGCATCTCAGAAAATGAGAAGGCCATAGTTTCTATTTCCTCTCTTCCCTTCTCTTCTCTCCTTTTCCCCATCTCTTCTTGCTCTTCCCTTCCTGCTTCCATTCTTCTTTTCCATCCATCCCCTCCTTTTCTCACCTCTTCTCTTCTCTCCTCCTCTCTCCTCTCCTCCCCTTTTCTCATCCATCCCCATTCCCTCTCCTTTTTTCCCTTCCCCTCCTCTTCTCCCTTCCCCTTCTCCTTCCCTGTCTTTCCCCTTCTCCTTCCTTCCCCCTTTTCCTCTCCCCCTTCCCTCACTCCTTCCCTTCCTTTCCCTTCCTATGCCTTCCCTTATGTCTGTCCCTTCCCTCTACTGCAATTTACCACCAAAGGTTTATGTGAAGTCTCAAAAGACATTTTGGACTTCAGCTTTGTAACAATACTGGAACCATGAAGACTGCAGACCTTTGGAGATGAACTAAATGCATGTCACTGTGTGAGATGACCTTAGGTCTTTGAAGGGGCAGAATGATATGGTTTAAATACGAAATGCTCCCCACATGCTGATTTATGCAGTATTTGGTTGCTGGATCATGGCACTATTGTGGGGGATGGTAGAGATACTAGGCGTAGAGGCCTAGTTGGAGGAAGTTGATGGCCAAGAGTGAGACTTTAAACTCTTAACTTCTTTTCTTCCTCCGGTCTGACATAAGAGGAACAGCCTTTGCCAAATGCTCCCAGTACCACCAGGGGGGCTGCCTTGTTACCAGTCCCAAGCATATTGTCTAGTGACCAGGGTCTGAACCTGCTGACACTGTGAACCCAAAAGATTCCTTCCTCCATTAAGTATTTTGATATAGAGATGAAAATATCTAACACAGTTTGTATTCTCAAATTTTAAAACTTTTGCTTTATCTAACAATTATTAGTAAACAACTTATAGAAAAGTAAAAGCTAGACCAGGTTCTCATAACTCATGCTTGTAATCCTAACTACCCAGGAGATGGATATCTAGAGGCTCACAGTTCAAGGCCAGTCCTGGCAGAAAAATATTCTAGATTCTCCCTCTAAAATAATCAGCACAAAGCAAGGTGGTAGAGTACAAGTCTATTCAATGTGAAGTGCTGAGTTTAAATCCCAGTACCTAAACAACAGCAGTAATAAAATAAGCCAAAAATTTGCTACCCTCTGGCCAAGCCTCATGGTTTTATAGGTAATAGTTTCACAAAATGATTAAAAAGTGGTCAAAATGTATAGATATATTTAGCAACATAAGATATGGATAGAAATTGGCCTTGAAATCAGAATTCTTTGGGCTTTTTCAAAGTATAATATATATACATATATATGTATGTATATATATGCCGTATATGTACCCAAGAAAAAGCAACCTCTATTTATTTTATTTCATACTTTTATTGCCTTACTTTTATGCTCTTATTTTTATCACCTACACAGATTCTGGATATTTGGAGTAATTCTTAATCATCTGAGTTTGACTTCATTGAAAATGATAAATTATTAGCCTTCCTTATGTTTCATGCAAACAAATAACTTTACTGTTACTCTTAGCTAATCACATAAAATATGGCATTTCTTTTAACTTAAGATTCCATTTTATATAAAGTTGAACAATAGATGTCACTGTTTTGCCAATAAAAATAAGCATGGAATTACTTCATTTGATTAATTTTCTTCATAAACTCTTAATTTGCATAGAGAAGTTTTAAGGTTCTGGTAGAAAAAAATTCAAATAGTGGTGAGATCTTTAAAATATTAATATCAGCTAGTTTTTTCTCTAAGAAAAATGCATGGTATATGCTACCTGTTATTTCCTAAGTAATTTTAAACATAATCCCTTTAAACTTACTTCTTTTATGCCTTCTATTTATATTCTGGCAAGTAAAAGGAAAGCTATCATCACAGAAGAGGTATAAAAGGTTATTTTAGGAATATGCACATGGGCAGAAAGAAGAAACGCAAAAACCTGTCAAACGTATGAATCATTGCATCTTAAATCTATGTAATGGCTAGTATGTTGACTTGATTGACAAGGAATCCATAAAAAATGTAAATCAGGCATAGAGAAGCCAAGGAAGAAAAGAGATATGAAAAGAAATGCAGTTGAGGTGGGTTCTAAGGGATCATCAATGATGGATTGTATTCTAGACCTTGAGGGTGCAGTCAAGGCCGTATTCAAATTTGTATTAATATTGAGTGAACAAATCTGAAATGTGTTTTTCATGATGCTGACTTCCATTTGCTATGGCATTATCAATAGGAAGATATCCTCAGAGAAGCAATGGAAACATTGTTTAATGATGATGCATTTCTTTGAGCCTAGATTTCTTATTTAAGAAAGTTAGGTTAAGCTACAAAACATTTGTTTAGGAAAGAAATTTTCACACTTCCTTAAGCATTCTGTAGATTGTCACACGCTTTTCTAAAGCCTTGGTGTGTGTGTGTGTGTGCACGCTCCAGAAAGTTTTGTTTCATAAGCCAGATGCAACTATAGGTGTTGAAGATGCAAGTGATAACAATAATAAGGTCTTTTCCGTCTTTTAGTTCTTATGAAGTGACAGAAACATTCAGGAATATGTTAAAGTATTCAATCTCTCTCATAAGCCTTCCCCTTCCTATTTCACAGTTTCTTGTATTTCCAGATCTTAACTAACCCATCAGCTAGGAAATTCTGAGAACATGCCTTTCAGGAGAGAGGTGTTGGTTCAATATCTGTTTAAGCTATGAAAACGCTTTCCTCTTTACTTTCTAAGATTGTACTTATTTAGGATTGGAAAAGGAAATGCTTTGAATAGGAAAAAATTGCAAATCATGAAAATGATGTTAAGGATTGGTACCAGTAGTTGTTCTCTTGGTGAGTGAAAAGAATTTTACGAATACTTTATAAATGGCAGATTTGAAGGTAATATCCAACACTTTCCAACAGACAAAAGTGACATTTTTGTAGTATTTTTCTTAAGCAAAACATGTTAGAAATCATATTTCTGTGATAGAATGACTTTTTAAACTTGTAATCAAATTGCAAGAAAAAATGATTCATTCATTTAACCAGAATACAAATATTTATCTAGGGCTTTCATTATGCTTCATTATGTAGATTGTTAAAAGTAGTTTCTCTGAATTAAACTTCTATGTAGTGTAAAACCCTATCACAAACTTATCCTGGGAAGGAAAATTTGCCACTGTAAAATCCTGTGTTCAGTATTTTTAAAGCAATTTTTATACATTGCAAATTCCTGCAGCACATTAGAATAAGCTTGCCCATTACAAACTGTGGAGAAAATCTACCTTAATTAATAGATAGACATAGTTTATAATTAGTATGTCAAGTTTTTGTGCATTAAATGGATATTTTCAAAGTACTAAAAGTATTTATTTTTCTCAATTTAGGAGCTCTGACATTTTCCTAGTCATCTCGTTAAAAGTCTTAATTTACTTTGCAATCCTCCTTTTTAACTTCAGGGCATGAAAACCATCAACCATTCTCTTTTGGTGGAGTCCAATTAATTTATTTTCTGAGTTAGTTTTATTTAAATAATATTTTACTTTCTGTTTATATAAAATTTTAGCTGTGTTTCCACATCCTTCCCAGAACCATATGTACTCTTCAAACATGATTTTCAGATCAGTGGAACGACTGATGGCCACTTATCAAGGAAGAGTTTAATCCAACCAAAGCATTTGGTTGCATGTAAGCAATTAATAAGATGGTGTGTTCTTCATATATGCATGTATTATTCAACCCTGGAAGATTTAGAAAAATTCTCTCAATTCTAGGCATTCACATATACTCTAAAGTCCTCTCCCTCTTCTTAGAATGATTAGCTTTTAGAAACTATTTGAATGTACACCATAATGCAAAATTTAAAGATTTATGGGTAGGTACCATTAAATTTACTCCTTCAACATGTCTATAGTCTAGTCCCTTTAGTTTACCCACATTGTACATTGCTAACTGCACATTGAGTGAATGTGATTTTTTTTTAATCTCAACTGGCTTTTTCTACAAGAGGGGTTTTGCAACTTAATCCTTAGTTATTTTCAGGTCAGATATAATCATTTGTTGGGGGAGGCGGTGTTCTACAATACAGGTTCAGCAGTGCCACTGGTCTTCTACCCATTATATCCCAGAATTTTCATCCTTCCAGTTGTAATAACGCATGTGTTCAAGGGATTGGGGGGCAGGGAGGAAGGGTATTTCAATTCTTGAGAGCCGGTGTCCTACAGAATAACAACAAAGTACAAAAGTACAGAGGAAGAAGAAAGACCACAGTTTTGACCAGTGTGCTTTAAGGTGTTGTCAAAATTTTTAGGGAAGATATTTATGTTTAGATACTTTGGACAGATTTCCCCCTAAGAGAGGTATAACCCGCACTCATGCTACCCATTATTTTCAGTCCTGATCTCTTGTCCTCGGCTCCCCTCTACTTTGTTCCTCTTCTGGAGCTCAGCTCGTAATAGTTTGAGTTTGTTCTGGATCTCAGCCAGCACATCAATTTTCTGATCCAAAATGGACAAGGAGTGGGCCATGCAGAAATCTGTCTCCCAGTCGACTCCCATAGTTGTCTCCTGGATGCTTTCCCACCATTCATTGGCCTCCTTCCATGTCGTGGCCGCATGGTTCATGAGTGATGCAGATAACGTGGCTAGGCGCTCACGCTGTCCGACCGGCTCCTTTTGCGCACCAGGAGTTTTATCAATCCCATCCCTCTGAAGGGTCGTGTCTGAATTCCTCGTTGGCTTTCCTGACATCCGTGGTGGCTCAGGTCTTGTGGGAGAGGCACCTCGAGGACAGGGCCTGAGATCTAGAGCTAATTTTTTCACTCTATTGGCGTACCTTAAAGTGTTGAGGGTGTTTTCACAAGAGGCCAACCCCGGTGAGATGGTAGCAATCATACACGTGGAAGAGTTATGACCTATGAAGGAATCCCGAAGTACCTGCGTGAGTTTGCTAGCTCGGAATGGGGTATGTGGCTTGTTCTGACCCAGAGCCCTGATACATTCTTTAAGGGCCAGGAGACTCTTACTGATCTCTGCCCCTTCCAGCTGCCGCCTGCGGTTGGCCCTGGCGGTATCGGCTCCCCTCTCATTCCCAGCTAAGTCAACGAGGGAGAACTTGCCGTGAAGTGTTCCCTTAGACTTTAGAATGATCTGGAACACAGCGTGGCTCCTGGAGGAGTGGGAATTGACCGATGTCTGCCCGGAAGTCCTGCAGCTGTTCCCCCGTTCCACCAGGCTCAGTAATTCCTCCACGCAACACACCTCTTTCTCCTGCAGCCCGACCACTTGCATCTGCTGATGGCCATCCTCCAGAACCTGCAACCTTTTCTTCCAGTTCAACAAGTCGTACACTTTGCCTCCATAAATCTCAAAAAACGTCCCATAGACTTTGAGATGCAGCTTCTCGTAAGTGGCGTTTTTGAGCAGAAGAAAAACATCATGAGCCACCAAGGCATAAATGCCTTTAGAGCACTCTTGGAGACTTCCGGAAAAGGCTCCGCACATGGTGTGCGTTTTCCCGCTGCCCGTTTGTCCGTAGGCAAAGCAGGTGGCCATGCCCTTGTGGAAGATCGATTCCACCAAGGGCCTGGCAGTGAACTGGTAGACTAACTCATTGGAGGCTGTGTCATCAAAGGCATGGTCAAAACAGAAGGTCTGGTTCTCCAGGTAGCGGGTGAGATCCACCTTTTGCTTGGACTCATGCACCATGACCTCGTGATCTGAGGGGATGGTGATGATGTCCAGGTCTTTCATGCTGGTCTCTCGCTTGTTGAGGGGCCGTTTCCTCACGCACACACAGATACGATGGACTGGTGAGGCCTCTGGGCTGCACACCTTGTGGCTGCCCAGGTGCCTGCGGTACTCTTCGATCATGCGACTCGTCTCAGAGTTGGGGTTCCCGGTGTTGACGTCCATGGCGCGTCGCTCTCGGATCTCTAGCTGCAGCCTTCTGCGCCTCTCCCGCTGCTTCTGCAGTTTCTCAATCTCCCTCAGGCAGGGGGACTTTCTCTGCTTCACCAGACACGGATTGCTGGGGAACACCAAGGCTGGGCTGTCCCCAGAGGGTGTTTCCTTTATCTGGGGGACCAACTGGGTGATCCACGGACCCGCGGTGGTACGTTGATCCCCGAAGGCAGACAAGGGGTGCAGAGGATTACCGCATGTCTTTTGGTGCTCAGCAGAGGCTAGATCTGGGTTCAGGAGGAATATGGTCTCCAGGTCAATCTTCTTGCCTTTTTTGACTCCTTTCTCCACCCACTCAACCGTAACGCAAGAGTTTTTCTTGTTGATCTCAGTGACCACAGCCTGGTGAATCCTCTTGTCGCTGCGTTGGATCGCTAGGGACATACCCGCCTGGATTTCTCTGAAGTTCAACTCCAAGTTCTGTTTCAGGGGAGAAAGGCACCGGGTGAGAGAGAGACAGAACTGACTGGCCATGGTGAGTGATGGCGAAATCAGGGCTGGCTACGCGAGGTTCCTTGGCGGTGGAACAGCAAGACTTGAGCCCAAGCCAGCCTGAGTCTCCCTTGAGCACTTGAGCACTTGTGCCCTTTGTGCCTGTCCTGGTACGCTTAGCTGACCACACACGCACACACGTCATAAAGGAATGGGCGAAGAGGTGAGAAGAGCAGAAGGCCTCAGATGGAAAAGCAGGGGTAAGAATCCACATTCTCAATGCTAGTGCGGGAGACGAAGGGGGGTTAAAATAGAGACTGCTCTTGATAGTAATTGGAAATGGTTTGGAGAGGGATGTGGAGTATTGTTTTTGTTGATGTTTGTTTTGGATCCTCTTGTACAAAACGCAGAATAGAGAATTCATAGAAATTGTAGCAATTGAATGTGTATGTTTTGAGAACATTGGTGCCTAAGTTTTGGGAAATACCCACTCTTGCCACAGCCCCCTCCCTTGCCCCCTATCTTGATCTATAAGCTCCAAGTCTCATGTTTCTGAATAAGAACATAAGAACGACTATGAAGTTTCCTGAAACGTCCAAGATGAAAAGAGAAGTGTTTGCAGAGGTCAGGTTTGGAATATTGAAATGCAACAGGAGCTATTAGGAGCCTCCTCCAACCTGACATCCTTCCTTATTCACCACCACACCCCCACCCCTAACATTGTCTAATATCCACAGTTTAAGCTTATTACAGTTTAATGGACTTCCCCATAACAAAATAGGCATGGCTTGCATGCAGCATGCCACCCTGGTAACTTGCTAATAGGGAAGCATCTAGGTTTGCAAACACAAGATGCTTATCGCACTCCAAGTGGTTCTGACAGCTATATACCAAGTTTTCTTGTACTGCAGTTACCAACATGTTTTGAGATTTGTTCAGTAATTATGTTCTTTCTTAACTCCTTCAGTAATTACACTTATGACCTCATTATCTTTAATTTGGAGATAAAGGAGAGACATGAGTATCTACATAATTCATCACGGACCACCTTCCCACACTAAAATACATGTGTATCTGTCATGTGTGTGTATGTATGTGTGTGGAGCAGGTTGGAGTGTAGGAAAATGACAAAGGCCAGTTAATATATATGTATATATAGATACAATGGTTTATTCAGTATAGGATGATTTGCTTTAGAAAAACAAAAAGCTTCCAGATAGACACAGATAAGGATGAAGGTGTCTCACCCTCTCTCCCTTCCTTCTTATACCCTATTTTCTTTTGGGTTGTGAGTGGGATTATGGTTGTGCTTTTAGTTCTGCAGTAACATTCCACAGCATAGTGTTTTTCTAATATTCCTGAGATCCAGTAGTCATTATACAAGTAAATTCTGTTCATGATAAATTCCTCTCCAGTACATGTACTGAAATTTAAGATGTTGGATAAGTTAGGTAAGAAGGAAGTGTTCATTTATGGAGATGGGGAATATTAAATGCCAGTGAACAGACTTTGAGCATACTGGAGGTTTTAGTTGTCTATGAATGGTTATTTTTCATTGCCCAAATGATTACTAAAACTGTTCTTTAAATTAATGTGTTTTGTTATTATTTCAAGAACATTATGTACATTTTCTTATTCTTTCTCTTTGTCATTATAAATTATATCTTATTAAAAATCACCTTGCTGCTTTATGGTTTTCTTAGCTTGCTTATAATGTGTATCTTTAAAAAAGCCAGGTCTGTCTCCAAATTACACAAATTTTGGGTGTTCCAGGTTAGCTGTATTTTTTTATAACTAGGCTAATGACCTTTGTAAGTAGAAAATAAATGACTACACATTCTCTAGGGTCATTGTTTTTCTCTCTCTAGCAGGTCTACTATGACATGTTGGTTTTCAGCAATTTCATTGTTTCTCTATTATATTCCTGTACACAGCTAGTTAAATAGCTGATGACCAAAATTCAGAGTTCTGAACCAGCTGAAGGCCACAGGAAATTCAGAGTAAAAAAAAAACAAACCTGAAGTGATTTATTTTCTTCATAAAAAATACAGCCTCATAGGTACTTTAAATGCATTTAATAAAATAACATCCACTCACTGCCAAAAAGAGAAGGCAGGTCTTCATCTTCTCACTCAGTCTATTATTACTTAATGTCCTTCCTTAGCATCTCCAAGTCTTTTGTAACTGTGATGTCATCAGATCTCTCAGCCAGTTACAACCTTGCTTTCTAGGACCTCTCTGTCCAGTCAGGGACTCAGTTGCTTCTCAAGTGGACCCTAGAGTTATTTGAATAAGTACTTCCC
Organism: Perognathus longimembris pacificus; assembly: GCF_023159225.1. NCBI lineage: Eukaryota > Metazoa > Chordata > Mammalia > Rodentia > Heteromyidae > Perognathus > Perognathus longimembris. The sequence goes on from NC_063177.1 coordinate 31,462,349, forward strand.
ACTTAGTGGCATTTGGCATCTGTCTGTCATTCCAACGGACACAGTATGAATTGCACCTGGAGACCCACATGACACACTGTCATCATGCTTGTCTTTTCATCCTCAAGCCTTGCTCTGGTTGGCACTTAGTCTGATGGTGAGCCAGGGCTGAAGAACTTATTCTCCAAAGGCAACAAACAGTACAAGAAATGTATCCAATGCCCAACGTATGATACTGTAACCTCTCTGTACGTCAGTTTGATAATAAAAATTTGAGAAAAAAAAAAAGAAATGTATCCAATGCCTAACATATGAAACTGTAACCTCTCTGTACATCAGTTTGATAATAAAAATTTGAAAAAAAAATCTGAAAAAAAATGCAGTGTCTTTTGGATTTCTAGTTTGTAGCACAGTGGTTTTTAGCATTACGGAAAATGAAAATCACCTACAGTGTGTTAACACGCAGATGATTAGTGCTCAGTCCAGAGTTTCCAATCTATTGTGAGAAGTTGCATTTCTAACTTGCGTCCAAGTCAATACTCTGAGAATTTTTGTTTGGGGATAACCTGTTCTCTTTCTCCTCATTTTTCTGAACTATACCTATTTTATGTATCAGTACTCTACAAGATTCTCTGGCAATGCTGATCATAGCAATATCTAGGCAAAATAGCAATACACTAGAACTACTTTCTTCTAAAAAATTAATTTAATTTTATTGTAAAGGTGATGCACAGAGGGGTTACAGTTACATAAGTAAGGAAGGCAATGTGTACATTTCTTTTCAAACATTGTACCCCTTCCTTTATTTTCTTCCACTTTCCCTCCCTCTGGCTCCCCTCCCCACTAAGTTGTAAAGTTCATTTCTAACACAGTATCTTGTGAGTATGTCTGTTGCATTGGTTCACCCTTTGTCCTTTGTCTCACCATTTTGTTATTCCCCTTTTCTTTCCAAAATCAGATAAATGTACATGTAAGACACAGGGTACCAAAATAAAAAACTGACAACAAGGAATAAATAAATAGAAAAAAAGGAGGAAAAAATAACCACACAGCACATTAAAAAACAAAAAACAAACCCTCTTATTTCCATATTTTGGAGTTCATTTTGATTAGCATAATTTTATACGGTCATATGTACATAGCTATTGAACTATTGTGAGCCTCTGCTAGCTCTATCCTAGACATACACTAATTATTACAAATCAGGGAAGCCATGGAGACTATGTTTTTTGGGGTCTGGTTTATTTCACTTAATATGATTTTATTCCAAGTCTTTCCATTTCCTTACAAATGAGGGCAATGTCATTCCTTCTGATGGAAGCATAGAATTCCATTGTGTATATATAACCACATATTCTTGATCCATTCATTTACTGAGGTATATGCTACTGCTTTGGTGGGGCTGGACACAACAACCTAAAAGCCTAAATTTTGATAGTGTATAATGAAAACTAAAACTCACTGGTGAATAGAAAAGTCATCTCTATATAGAGAGGTGTTCAGATATGTTCATATTTTTAATGATTTGGAATATTATTTTTATTGTTATCCTTAAGTACTTGTATAAATGGGTTTCAATTCTACATATCACTTTGTCACTACAATGTATCTTAGTCAATGTCATCTCTCCCATCATTCTCCTTCATCTCTCTTTACCACATCTACACCCTCCAGAATGCATGGGAAATATTATTTGAAACAACATTTTTTATATTGGTTCATATAAAACTCAGAACTCAGAAGCCATCTTTATGACTCTTTTATTTAGTGGAATTAATTCTGGGTGTAAGTTCACCAGAAAAAAAAAGAACTATTTTTTTTTAACACTATGAATCTTGAGTAATAAGGTAAAATTTGAGGCCCACATGAAGTAAAGGTAGCACCTTTGTCCATGAGGTGGATAGCCATTTCGTAGATAAGCAATGTATCCCAAATTAGTGATCAAGTCCCCTTGCCTGAATTTAATCAAGCAATGCAAATATATGAAATATTTCCCTCAATGAGCTTCCTATTTATTCATTTTGTAACTGTTATGAAGTCCATACTTAGAAAAACACATGAGCTTTGGATTTATTCATTTTAAATTTGTCCTCCACATACTTGACAAATTACAGTTGTAGCTCCACAAGAGTATAGTATAGGTAGATATACATTCAGGAAATGAAATGAGTAAGTTTCATTGATTAATTACACAAGTCTTCCCAGTATGAGGCTTGTCAAAGATGCTTTATATGAAAGAAGATAATTTCAGCCCTCATTTTAGATGCAAATCTCCCAGGAGACATTCATCCACTGTGTGATTTTCAAGCATGATTTTAATGGATATCTAACAGATGTTTGATCTGTTTGATCACCTTGGGAGGTTGAAGATATAGGATGCAACCTGAAGTTCATTTTGTTCTTCAGAGAAGTTCAGTATGCGTTCCCAAATCTATCTGAATAAATATAAACACATTGCTTCAATTGTTTAAATATATTAAAGTTATGCCTTTAGAAAACAATGGGAATGCAGATTTTAGAGTGAGAATAATATTTTACTACTATGGCTAATATTTCTTTCAGTAGATATCTAACATTTAACCTGTCCAGGTATCTATCTCTGTCTATCTATCTATCTATCTATCTATCTATCTATCTATTTATCTATCTATCTATCTATCCATATCAGCTCTCTCATTGATTTAATAGGTAAGAATTATTCCCAGGAAAATCATAAATCAGAGCCACTGCAGGTTAATAAATGGAGTTACCTGCAAATGCCCGTCCGATTTCTATTTGACAATAGTAGGAAATAGCTATTAAGTGAACCACTAACAACTATCCATGTATCCTTTTATGCTTAGCTTTGTTGGGCATTTTTTACTTTTCAGTTTTATTTGGTACATTGAGAGGAAAAGGGTGGTTTTTACGTGCATTCTACATTATTTGCTTGCAACTCAAACTGCAGAAATCATGTTACATAAGTACACTCAGATGTTGCTGTCCAAATTGAAGACAGCACACCTTGCCCTCTGAAAGTCTAGTTTATATTATAATCCAGAGTCTTCAGTGTGATATGGAATGAATACACTAAGGGATAACTATATGTAGGATAGTATGAAAATGTGATCTTTTTTCCTAGAGAAAATTTGAGAGCTGGGTATGTATATTGAAAAACACAGTCAAAACAAACTTTGTTTTGCTGAGTGTGTAAATCGAAGAACACAGGGTTAGTATTCATTAATACTCATTACTAGACACAATTAGATTAGTTGCCTTCCACTCAGTTTGCACATCCTTTCCATACTTAATTTTGGCATTGCATTTGCCATTTTTGGTCTAAAAACATCTGCATCTTTTTGTCCAGGTATAAATTGATGACCCTTGAGGGAAGGGAAAAGGATGACTTATTTACATTTGTATTTCTAGTATCTGGCATGCAGACTTTCCCCTAGAAAGTTCCAGGATGTTAGCTTTCCTGGAACTATAAAACTTGGAATAATGTTTCAGAGAAACTACAGACAAAATTAATAAGTATCTCAATAAAATCCAGTAAAAACATTCTTTTCTTTTCTTTTTTTTTTGTTTTCTGATGGTTAATTGTAGATAAGATTCTCATGGACTTTCCTGTCTGGGCTGTCTTTGAACCACAATCTTCAGATCACAGCCTTCCGAGTAGCTAGGATTAGAGGCATGGGCCACCGGTGCCCAGATTTAGTACAAATGTTAATAACTTTCTCCTAATCATTAAGATTTAGGCTCAACAGTAGATTATACAAAAATAAAGAAACCTTTCTGGACTTTGGCCTCTGACCTCAAATATCTTACAGTACCTTTTTTAGAGACTGATGTGTTAACTGAACGTGTATACATACATAGGCATCCCTTCATACAGGGAGATGATAAAGATATACAGATAATATTGTATTTACTATAGCTGGGAGTCAAGGTCCCTATACCATGTCTATTAAAGCCTACAATAAATGGCATCATTATGAGAAAGAAGTCTAGAATATATTTACATAATGGACGTGGAAATTGGGCTAGTTTTATGTTTTGAAAGTTGGTGAAATAAGAGAATCTCTGGGAAGATTTTACAATGCAAGCATTGTCTGCGACTCTCCAAACCTGGTGAACAAGTTTTAAAAGGCTGGAGCCAGGGAAACTATATTACTAAAAGAAAGCCACAGGAATATTTGTTACTACAAAGCTGGGAAGTATTAGAGTGGATGGATGTCCTCCAGATATCCTTCTATCCAGGAATCATGATTCTGAGGCTCTATGAATAGAAAAGACATTTCTCTGTACCCACAACCAGTGATACTTCTTTCATTTTTCAGTTTTTTAATGTATAAACTACTCTTGCCTCAGCTAATGATATGCAATTCAGATTAACTGGGAAAATGACATTCTGGCTTCCGTGGAGGTTTGTACAAGTATAATATCAGGTATTATTGTTGAGCCACATGATGTAAAATTGCATGATACTCAAATTGTATGCCATTAGATGAGATTTGTAAGTATGAGCATATATCATTTATTATTCCACCTCCCATGATGCTTTAGGAAACATGGTTCACAGAGCACATAGCTAAAGTTTAAGTGTTAGGTAGCATCAGGTAAGCATATATTTCAGCATGGCCTTCTTTTGGTTGCTTTTGCTTATTTGCTGCATGTTTAAGATAAAAGCCACCTTAGGCCTGGAAAACCCTCATCTCTGTAATATGTTCTGGTATGATCTCTATAGCTAATAGTAGAAGCACTATTTATCATTGTCAGAACACTGACATCTGCCTAACAAAGTAACATACATTTACTATCTTGCAACAAAATTGTATATTCTTACCTGGAAACATAAATCAAATACCTGAAACTCTTAGGAAAAAAAAAAACATGTCAGAATAACCATTTGATTATAAAGGAAAGAAATGTGTTAAATAATTGTTCTTTTTAAAAATAGAGATAGCAAGTTGAACGATCTACATTTAAGCTATAACTAGTGCTATATAAGCTATTAAAATTCAGAAATTAGTGGGAAATCTCCAAATGAACCATTTATTATCAGTGAACATGCATGTAGTTGACTCTTGAGTCACACAGGTTTGAGCTGATCAGAAGAACTATAAACGTGAAGATCATTCTTTTTAGATTCCTGACAATTTGACAATACTCTTAAGTGTAGCCATATAACCCAGAAATATTTTAAAAAATTGAGCAAGAAGCTAAGTGTGAGATGAATGTACAAGGTATACATAGCTAAGAGTCTATTTTATCATGAATGGACATAAAGTAGACACAAATCTCTCAGAGAAAGTCTACATTTGCCGAATGTACACACAGATGCTGCCTGTGGTAGTTGGCAGTTGAGGGAAAGGTAAACAAATGTGAAAATTCAGTCTTAAATCATGACTGTGTAAAACTACCTGCAGCAATCCTCTGGGACTGTCATGATTTCCTAGCCACCTCCTGTTGTGAACTGCCAGGAGCTCAAGTGTGGTGATCAAGGCTTTTAAACACCCTGGGATGCTCAACATCTTCCTGTGAGCTGTTTGTCTCTCCAGTAAAATGTATCAATGGCAGTAAAAAGCAATCCCTTGAAGTTCTTGTGCATTTATGTGGTGCATACAGCTTAGAAAAAAAATGTGTCAGACTTCCTGACAGCAGCAGGATATCCATAGTTAATTTCAGAGGAAGCTGAGGCAGGGAGATCATGAGATCAAGAACAGCTTAAGCTACCTAGAGATACCCTATCTCAAATCCTCTGCCTCTCCTTCCTCCCCAGCTCTCCAAGACAGACACATCCATGGCAGCTGGTGAGGTTAAACAGACCCACAGTGCAATGAATATCACATTTCTGAAATTTCATTTCCTCCTCAGGAAAATGAAATGGTTTGGACTAAATCTCCCAATTCTACTTCGGCTCTGAATATGAATATTTCCAATCTTCAAACCATTAAGCATCATCCCAGGGTGATGTAATTGTTTCCGCTTCAAAAAGAGAGTCTCAGAAATGCACTTTGGGTTTCTGTGATAAGTAAGGCATTTTTCTTTGCTGAGTTGGGGTAGGGAAATGAAGGACAGAAAGGATGGACACATGTGTAGGTGTGATTGACAGCTAGATATATCTGCATGAAGTTAGGAATTTAAAGGGCATTTTGTGAATTTACGGTGTGGTATTATAAAACCCTCCCATAAATAGTAAAGAATTTGGCTCCTATTGTGGATCTGGGACTCTAGAGTGAAAGTGTTGGATTTTATTTTTTATTTCCTTGATGTGAGAGCATTGGATGTCTTTATAAGGTATATTTCTCTAATGTGAATAAAATCTCACGTAAAATTCAGTTTCCTAGCAGATTTGACAGACATATATCATAATGTGCCATTGAATTTTGCTGACAGAATGTTTTGATTTATCTGTGCCTGTCAAGATATAGGGTAAAAGAGAAAAAAAACAATTACAAAAATAGTGATTGTTAAGTATTTCTGGAGTGATTATGATTTTTTTTTTTTTTTTTTTTTTTTTTTTTCTCAAATTTTTATTTTCAAACTGACCTACAGAGAGGTTACAGTATCATACGTTGGGCGTTGGATACATTTCTTGTACTGTTTGTTGCCTTGTCCCTCATGCCCCCCTCCCTCCCCCCCTTCCCTCCCCCCCGCCCAGTTGGTGATTATGATTTTTATTTCACTGAAAATGGATCTTCTGGAAGAAAGTATATTTGAAAGTGAAAATTTCATAAAATTACAAGATGTTGTTCTAGACTCTTTCTCTATCATTAATGAACCTTATTTTGTATAGCTCATGCCAATTATAAAATATAATTTTATATTAAAGAGCTACCTCAAATAGGAAGGGAAAATACTCTCACATTTATTAGGTTTTACCCTAAGTTATAATTACCAGTGTCATTAATTAAGTGAATAAATTTTATCAACCCAATAAAAACTACACATTATAATGATTTACTGACAGCTAAAAGTACTAAATTATATATTTGAGGCTTTAATGAGATAACAATCAATTTTTATTAATATATATAGGAAAAATCTATTACATGTAAAAAACCTATATTCAACATTACTTCCGTTAATTCCTCAACATGCAGAGATTTTATTAGTTCAGATTATAGTTTAGAGTTTTCATCACCGTTAGCTAAATAACACTATATTATTCTCGTCCATAGATACTGATATATCTCATGACATTCAAGTAACAAGCTAGGTATTAATTTTTCTCATCTTACTAATAAGGAAAGTAACTCAGAATAAATCTTTATGAAATGACATTTCTTAAGTATGAAATATTATGAGAAAGAGAAAATTACATGATAATTTTTGAGTTCATTCCAATATAGTGAACACCCTGGTAGAAAAAAATAAACAAACAAATACACACATGCATGTACACATTGTAAGAACCATTAACCTCAGGCAAGTTATTGGCTAATTCTGATATCGCTTTTTATATTTTTGGTGTATAAATATTTTCACTGATGTCTGCAGTGTTGAGTTGAGGACAGTGTGTAATAATGTGCCCTCTAGTAAGAATTTCCTAAGGCCAACCATATCTTGAAGAGAAATAGTAATAGTAAATACCCAAGAGTGATAATAATTGGATTTTCTGAGTAGAATTCTGAACAAGATTCTACACTATAGCATTCAAAACTTGTGATTTAATGTGTAGAAACCTCTGAACTTTAAGCATGTGTCTTTACACATACATGAGCTTCCAGACTCACTTCTGAAAAATAGGATTGGATAGTGCTGTTTGTCTACAAGCAGTTTCAGATATTGTAAAGTCACAAAATTTGAGACATGAGGAAACTTAATAATTTATACTGTGCTTTAACTTGTTTTGAATATTCCTTTGTTACAGCAGCTGAAAAGTCAAAATGTTTTATGTCCAAGACTGAAAACAGATAGGTATTGAAAAATCTACCTGGTCAGTTGAAGTACTCTATATTCAACATGTATTCCTGGGACACTTAATGGGTTCAGTGCATATCAGTAATATAACAATAAGGATTTTTCCTGCAAAAATATATGATGCCTATTAAAATTTATGCAGCTATTTTTAAAAGTAGGGATAATTTTCTCTTATGTGAGAAACATGTATACATATGCTAGAAGAAGGACCAGATCTGGTGTTGCATTCATTTGAAAGACATCTGTTAATGACTTTCCTTCTTCTCAGAGTGTAAGTAAAGAAAACCTTGACATTAGTAGTTGATGTTGAGTGCTGAAACAGGAAACACTCTGTACATCATGGTAGTATAAGAAAAGTAAAAGTAATGAGATAGAGAGAAAGTGGGAGAGAGAGGAGAGAGACAGAAATATCTGCCATATATTGAATGATGTTAATGTACTAAGAGCTTTATAGTTTGTACAATTTTTCCTTTCCATTGTCACACATCTGTCTCTTGTTCAAGCCTCTTTCCTTTCCTCCTGATCCCCATGTGTGACTATTGTCTATGTCCTGACAACTTTGCTTTTTTGAAGACTCAGATCTTTTACCTTTACTGTTATTTTTGTTACCAGCTTACTTCGGGGCCACCATTAACATACACACACACACACACACACACACACACACACACACACACACACACATACACACACACAATTGCAACAAAATGCTATCTGGCTTGTCTTCCAGATTTGTTAACAACTCAATTCTACAAATTACAATGTGTATGAGAGGACTCATATACACACATGTGAAACACTGTCTTCTTTTCCAGGAGTCCCATTGTCATGCAAGGCCTGACATCTTTGTCCTTTGTAGCACTTCCCTGCTACCACCTGTGATTCTATGCTCCCACACTAAAGTGTGCTGGTCCCACATATGCTATGACTTCATGCCAAACAACCCATGTACTGCAGTCAAGCAGACTAGAGTTAGTTTGTTGTCATGGATTATTGGCCCAGAGGATTAAAGATGTGTGAATTTTTTATATACTGTATGAATCATAAGTGCTCTGCAAAACATCTTGATCATTTATTTTGTTTGCCTGTATGGAATGCCATTCTCTTTTATCTTTCCTTTTCTGTAGTTGCTATTTTTCTATGCTTTGCTTCCTTTTTCTGTGTCAAGTGTTTCATAAGTCACATTTCAACCCATCTAAGAACTTTCCCCTTAGCACTTAAGGTGGCATAAAATAATTCTCACATCCGCATTGTAGTTAATCGGATATCGTGCTGATTGGAATCTGTCACTTTCCTGTTTCCTGCATTTTAAACTCAAATCCTTGAATGGAGTGCTACATTGCTTACAACTTTATGTCTATCATATCTTATAGATGTAGCTCAAGAATATTTGTAATGAGTAATTTAAAAGGGAACTGACAAGTGGCAGATTCTGTGTATGAAGTTTGTATCAAATGTCATTCTCAGACTAGGAGCTCAAAGAACTTGACCATGTTCTCTGTCACTCTGGGAATATAAAACTCACTTTTACTAATTATTCTTTCCTCTCTCTCCAAATATATATGTGTGTATGCTTGTAAATACATATATATATATATATATACTCATACAGGCATGTACATGAACAGTTTATACATATGTCACATGCATATGTATACATATTTAATTGTTTTCATGTGCTAAAACAAGTATAAGTATCACTATCTTTATTTAACTTATCTTATATTTGAGGCTCAGAGGTAATATTTTACTGCTGAGATCTAAGATTGCAAAATTATTTTTTCTCAGTACACTAATGACACTAGGCTTAAGCTTACTTTAAAATCTGTTTGTTTTTTTTCCCCAAACTGTACAGTTTCCAATTTAGTCTGTATATATCATCATGAAAGAAGCTTCTTGCATATAAAATGATGAGATTAGAAAATGATGGCAGAATGATACTTTACTGGGCTCTTATGACTGTTCAAAACTTGTCAGCAAGTTGCATTTTTAACATAGACATGAAAGATCAATTGCCTTTAGTTTCAGTGGTTCTGAGATGAGATTGGACATGGCAAATATGACCCACTTGAAATTCATCTTTGTGTTTGATGGGTGGGTCCAGTGGGTATTTTTTGTATCCTTTCTGTGCTGGTAGTTATTATGTTTTATTTGTTTGTTTTGTTTTGTTTTTGGCCAGTCCTGGGCCTTGGACTCAGGGCCTGAGCACTGTCCCTGGCTTCCTTTTGCTCAAGGCTAGCACTCTGCCACTTGAGCCACAGCGCCACTTCTGGCCATTTTCTGTATATGTGGTGCTGGGGAATCGAACCCAGGGCCTCATGTATATGAGGCAAGCTCTCTTGCCACTAGGCCATATCCCCAGCCCCAGTTATTATGTTTTATACTATTGCCTCTGAGCTATATCATAGGAGCAAAACAATGCATGAACACTGACTGTGTGTTCTTTAACAAGGGAACTGCCTTATTCATCTGCAGGAAAATTAACCTCCTCTCTGAGTGTACCCAGCTCTCCTTCTGTATTTGAAGTGTGGCTTCCTGTGGACCTAAGGTTGCAGGACCTTCCTGTTGCTGCCTGGATTTTGATCTTCCTCCCTTTTGAATTTGTAAACAAAAGCCTTCTCTCCAGACCTGAACATTCTTACAGACATGTCTCTAGTTAAGAGAAAAAGAAAATGCTTCTTTCAAAATGTAAGGAATCTTTGCCAGATCCAAGAATGTTTTGTATTAAAAGCAGCAACCAGGAGCCCAAACCACAAATAATTCACATGCATCCCCTGTGATTCTATATGCTCCGAGTATAGGACACAATTGTCTGGCTGACGGGGTGGAAGTGGGGGGATTGGGGCAACCAAGCTGTGCAGAAAAGGGAGGGTAACAGGCAGTTTTGCTGGCATTTTGTCTTCAAAGGCTAGCTGCTCACTTTGGCTACATTCATACTGTAGAAAAACTCTCTTTCCATGTTTTACTGTTTTAAGCATTTTACTTGTCAAACACAGCACGGTGTTGAAGCCATTCCTTATCACTGATAATAACAGTTCTTTGTTGGTAAGGACAGCAGCACAAGACCCTGTTTAGTACAATCCCAGGAACAGATTGGCCCCACATCAACGTTAGAAAACAGAATGGTTAGTTTTGACAGAGTATTTTCACTAATAATATAAATGTTAAAATACCAGTCTTCGGGAGAAAAACTATTAAGACATGTGACATTGATTGGGATGCATTGTATTCATAAGCTGATTTGCTGAATGGTAACTCCTTTGTACCATTACGTAAAGATAATAAAATTATAATAAAAGGACACCTGAAGCCTGGCACCAGTGTCGCACGCCTCTAATCTTAGCTACTCAGGAAGTTGAGATCAAGGTTTGAAGCTAGCCCAGGCAGGAAACTCTGTGAGACACTTATCTCCAAATAAACTATTCAGAAAAAGCCAGAAGTGGCACTGTGGCTCAAGTGGTAGAGAGCTAGCCTTTTGCACAAAGAGGCTCAGGGAAAGTGTTCAGGCCCTAAGTTCAAGCCCCATGACCAAAAGGACATCTAAAACCAAGAAAATAGTACAATCACATTGTACTAGCGTGTTATCTTTTACTTTGGTGTCATCTTTTTACTTTTGTTGTAATTCTGTTTTCTTTTATAGTGCTTTTTAAAATTTATTTACAAAATCCATTTGTTTTTTATTAGCTGTGGATTAAGGTGAAATTTCTGAATATCAACTAACTCTGCTAGTAACCACAGGACCAGGTTCAACTAATCTCCCTCCCAACCAGGGATTGCAGCTCTATTATTTCCACTTCTGAGAAGAGCAAAAGGGGGAGCAAATTGTTTAAATTATACGACCCATTCAAGTCTCACACAACTAATCATTGTGAAAATAAAGATGCCTGGAGACCTATTTATTTTAAATCTAATACTTCTTTGGTGACATTTTGCCTTTCTATCAGATACCTAGAGATAACTTCATTAGACATTAATGCCAGTCTTGGCTACAGTGAAACTAGTCACACCAAAAAAACAAAACAAAACAAAACCCAAACAATCAGTCTCCAGTTGATCTAAGAATTTCCCCAAAATGAGCCATTTGAAAAATTTCTAAATTATTCTTAACTGCTACATATTGAGCAATAAAAGAAATTGCATTCTCGTAGTTTTCTCTTTTGTGTTTGTGTACCTGCTCACAAAAAGTCATCTCGCAGATAATGCAAAGTAATAAACATACAGCTCTAATGGCAACAAGCCCTTGTTCATGTAGAAATAGAGCTGGAAATCCATTACCAGCGATGCACCCTTCAGATGCAATTCAAGTTTGACAAACATTAAACAATGTGGGGAGGTACTAGCAGCCGATGCCTTCTCAGAGGAGTGCTTTTAAAGAGTCTCATCTGCCTGTTATTATTCTTAAGTGCTGGCAAAAAAAAATTAATTATTTCCTTTAGGTAAATCACTGTAGGTTGAAATGGCACCTAGGAATCACCACTGTCCATTTTCTTTCAGAGAAGATAATATGAGCTTCCTATCCACAAATGGTTGTCTTTTTCACATGCCAGTTTGCTTGAAATTCTGTTTTTTTTGTTTGTTTGTTTTTTTGTGGTTCCTTAAACACATGTTGATCAGAACCTCAAATAAAATATGTGTTTTCAAAGGAAGCACATTCTTATTCACTTATAAAACATGAACATTATTTTTCATTGTCAGGAAACAAAATGGTTGGCAGTTGCCAAAGGTGTCAAGTTTTCCTTTACCAAATGATGTATCTTGCCTAGTGAAATTAAGTCACTCGTCTGCTCACCTAAACTTATTTTATGCCCATTAAAAACATTTTTTTGAGAAAGTCTAAGTCTATATGCTTCTGAGGTCTTCTCGTGTTATTTTAAAAAGGACTATTGTTGTGTCTTGGAGGAAAATACTATAGCTTACATGATTTGGTCTTTGAGATGCACACATAAACACATTAGCTTTTGTTACTGTGTTATCACAGAGGGCCTAAGTGTGGGAATTCAAACAAAAGACCAGATTTGAAAACCCCTCTTAACTGATTATACATTTCTTGTTCAAAAGAAATTCCCCTTGCTTACAAGCATTCTTTCTCCTCTTTTGTATTTTTCTTTTGCCTTGGAAAATTTAAAAAACAACCTCAAAGAATAGAGAGAAAAGAATTGTAAGTATCCTGAATTCATTATTCAGAAAAAATTTAACCTATAGTCATTCATATTCCTAGCCATCCTCAGAATGTTTTGCAACATAGCTCACTTCATTCTTCTTCTATGCAGATACCTATATGGCATAATAATAATATTTTAGAAACCATAATAACATTATTACTATACCTAGCAAAAGTGCAGTCTCAAACATCACCCTATAGGCAATGCTTATTCAAATTTCCCTGGTAGTTTCATAATTGTTAATATTTTTTTTTGTTTTGCTGATGCTGAAGATTGAACTCAGCACCTCATTCTTGCTTGACTTCTTGACTGTTTGACTTGCTTGACTTAGCTTGTGCTCTGCCACTTGAGCTATGCCTCTAGCCTGGCTTTTTGCTCCTTAGTTTTGAGATGGAGTCTCAAGAACTTTTTCTACCTAGGATGGTTTCAAACTGCAATCCTCTCCATCTCAGATTCCCAAGTAGCTAGGCATATAGGAGTGAGCCACCACCACCTACCTACAAATATGTATCTGTGATCAGTTCAAATTATGATGCAAAATGTATGCACTGAACCTCTAAACATTCTGTTTACATCTGAGATTATATCTTTTTTTTTTTTTTACAATTTATTTTCTCAACAACTGAGTGCCATGTCTATGTAAGTTTTGCCAGTTCCTTCCTTGGTGATATCTTCCTTCTTTCCTTTTGTTTCCTGTAAACTGGTAGTTTGACATAAAGGCTTAATTAAAATATGTTCAAGATTATGTTGCTGGTTATACTTTCCTTATTGGATTACCTGGGAGGTACATATTGTGTGGTTGACCATTGAGTGTGTCATGTTGTATTTGATCCTATTATTCTCTAACCAATACCTTTCCTTTTCATGCTTTCCAACCCTCATAAGAGAAACCTTGGTCAGTAATTGAGTTGGCCCTTTGACTTGCTGTGGTCTACTAAATGTGACCAGATCTGACACACACTACATTGTGCCAAGATTTCAATGATATTGGCATGATTTGATTGAGTCTTTTGAACTCCTGCCTTTTGTCCTGAAACTCATGTGCTTCAGGAGTGCGCCAGCTTCATCTTGAATTTCACACTGTGAAGATGGAAGTCAACTCGAGACCAGACCACAGCCTGGAGCTAAGCCCAGAATCAAATGACCCCTCAACCTCTTTTTTTTTCTTTTTACAATGAGTAAACAGATGTGGTTTCATGTCACTGCTTTTAGAGACTATTTATTGTGCAAAATTATTGCAGCCAAAGCTCAATGCTAGACATGAGTATTTATCTATGGGTTGGGACATTAGTCATATGTTTTATTTTTCAGGTTAATGCTTTCTGCACCATGGACAGTTATTAACCTGACCATTTATGTGGGTTACAATTTGGTGGTATTCTGGTATTCCTTACTCAGATATTATTTTCTGAAGAGTATCTGATTGGAGGGCTTATGAAAGGCAAATTTTTTTTCTTTCAATATATTTTTTTGCTTCTTTTACTCACATCTATAATTCTAGCTATTTGGGAGGCTGAGATCTGAGAATCGTGGTTTGAAGCCAACCTGGGCAGGAAAGTCTGAGACTCTAGTCTCTATTAACCTACCAAAAAAGCTAATAGGTTAGCTGTGGCTTGAGTGGCTTCACTAGCCTTGGGCAAAAGAAGCTCAGGGACAGCACCCAGCCCCTAGGTTCAAGACCCAGCACAAACAACAGTAATAACCCCTTCCCAACTCCCCTGTCCTCCTCTCTCCCCCCCAGAAAATGGAATTAGGCTTTGGACAGAGTGATGCATACCTGAAATCCCAGCTGCTTGGAAGAGGAAAGAGGATCATGAGTTTGAGGCCATCCTAGGCAAAGGTAGAAAGACTTTTAAAAAAACACATTAAAAGCTGGATGCCTGTGGCTCATGCCTGTAATCCTAACTACACAAGAGGCTGAAATGTGAGGATTGTGGTTTGAAGCCAGTGGGGGCAAAAAAATCCACAAGACTTGTATCTCCAGTTAACCACTATAAAGCTGGTAGGGGAGCTATGGCTGAAGCGGTAGAGCACTATCCTTGAGCAAAGAAAGCTCAAAGAAAGTGCTCAGGCCTTGAGCTCCAGGACTGACTGGTACACACACACAAACACACACACACACAAAAAAAAAAGCAAAAAAGGACTGGGAGTGTCTCATGTGGTAAGAGGTGCTTACTTAACATAGCACCCAGAACAAACAAACAAACAGTTTCTCTCTCATAGTGACCAATGGAAACAATTTAAATATATACTTGTGCATTTTCATCATTACAAAAAATTTAACATTGTTTGACATCATTCTTCTAGGTGTTATGAATCTATTAGATGCTTAGATGCTCAGAGTAAGCCATTTTAAAATTGTGATTTCTACTTGAACATTTAAGCAGTTGGAATGGGAGCCATTCATTTTTATTTTCCTAGTGCTTTAGGAAAAAGAAAGTAGAGGATATTGTTTCTTTTCCTTCAAACATAGAAATCAGTTCTATGGTTAAGGGATGCAAAGGAAAAATTACTAACAGTAAAATTCTCAGCGGACTGAGTTCAAGCCTGTGGTGCAGATGACTTAAGAACATTCCAGAAACAGAATGCAGAAGTTGATGTGGAACTCAGAATCTACCATCTAAGGTTTAGGACTGTCCCACTCAACAGGCTTCCCTGGGGAAGGTTCCTGACAGAAATATGCAATCTCAGCAAAGTGATTTCCATAAGCGACAGCTAATGGATTAATGATCAGGAGCATTAGCCCACTAATTCAGTATTAATAGTCATTCAAGTTATTAGCTTTTTAATTAACACTGAAAGATCTGAAACTACTTAATTGTACGCCATTCTAATTATATTAACAAATTATATACACGAAAATTAAAGTTCTGTTTTTCTAATATTCACTCTAAGGATGTGCAAATAGAGTTGATGTTTTCTTAATAAATGTTTCTCAACTGTTATCATTTTTCTAAACAGAAAAGTAAAAGACACACACACACACACAAATAATAGTGTTCATTTAGGTATGTGGCTTCCAGTTG
This sequence comes from Perognathus longimembris pacificus, assembly GCF_023159225.1. Lineage (NCBI taxonomy): Eukaryota > Metazoa > Chordata > Mammalia > Rodentia > Heteromyidae > Perognathus > Perognathus longimembris. The sequence continues at coordinate 31,478,421 of NC_063177.1, forward strand.
GGATTATAGAATTAAAACAGGCTTTCCACAAGGGTATTAGAGATATACTGCGTCCATTTATTTAATTCACTGTAATAATAATCTGCTCATTGAATTATTTAATGTATCTTTGTATAAAAGGCTTTAGACTTGAATGCAAAGAGATTAGATTGTTGCATTTATTTTTATGCAGACAGAATCAACTGGAAGAGCTATTTTCAGAGCCTATAGAATAGAAATGAAATAAAGGAATGAAAATACAAATCTGAGAAAAGTCAAAAACAGTTTCTAATACCATGATTGCTTTCTTGGGGTGAACATTAAGGATGCTGGTTTAGGAATCTTATTGAGTGAAGCCTTTAATCCTGAAATCTCTCTATTCTTTTATGGCAACACAAAACAAATTCCTGTTTTAAGTGTTTCTCTACAAATTACTTACTTTAAGCCCTATTGCTATGTGCTTATATCATAACAAAATGCTTTTTATTTTCTGTTTCTGGTTGTACTGGTGTTTGGACTCAGAACATGGTATATCCTAAGTAGGTGCTCTACTACATGAGCCATGCCTTCAACTCTTTTTGCTGTTTTGTTTTGTTTTTAAATTTTCATGAAGGTCTTGCTCTTCATGTAGATATGCCTGAAAAGCAATTCTTCTAGTTATGCTTCCTAAATAGCCATGATTTCAGGAAGAGCATGGCACCATACCTTGATCTTTGCTGGCTGAGGTAGGAGAGCACAAACTTTTTCCTGGGGCTGGCTTTCAACCATGATCCTCTCAATCTCAGCCTCTCAAACAGACATGAGCCACCACTCTCAGCTATGTATTTTTGATTATCATGATCCAAACACTGGGTTACCACTAGCATGTATGAACTGGGAACACTTACCAGTGATATTTTTTTCTTGTCTGCAGAGATGAGACAGAAAGGCACCTAAAATATCAATGATGATTTCTTGCTGTAGATTTACCTGGGTTTGTTCACTTGTTTGGTTTTCAATACTGGGGCTTGAATTTACATCTTGTGTTTGCTAAGCAGGAACTCTATCCCTTGAATCAGGCATTCAGTATAGCTTTTTAAAAGGTTTTTTTTTGTTTGTTTGCTTGCTTATTAACTAGAGGTAAAGTCTTGTGACTCTTTCTGTCCTTGGCTTTACATTGTGAACTGTTGTCCTCCTATTCTATACATTCCGAGTAGGTAGGATGGTAGGCAAGTGCCACCAGCACCCAGCTTAGGAGTTACTTTTAATAATTTTAATTCTCTCATGTGGAATACCAAATGTGTCCTACATTGAATGACCTAAAACAATAGTCAGTTTATCATGCCTCGTCATTTCTCACAAATGCTCTACAGTGACTGGGTTCAGCTGGGTGACTCTTCCGCTCCTTGTGATTTTTAGCAAAACTGCAACAATCCGGGTGCTCCATCCATGGGGTTGAAATGTCCAGTGTGGTTCCATGTATCATAAGTAGGCACAGCTAGAGCTCTAGATTACCAGGCTCAGCTACATTAGGATACTGGAATGGCTCCACCTTCCTCCATTTCCTCTGGAATCTTGCCATCTGAAGGGCTCTATCCCATGGCCCCTGTGTATGCATTCAGCAGCAAGTTAGCTGATCTTTTCCTAGGGCCACTGAAGGACTCCAAGGAGATGAATCTGAAACTCCTACTTTTTACACTTAGACCCAAACTAGCACCATAATATTTGGCCTCGATGCTACATATCCAGATCCAATGCTGATAGGGACAACTCTAAAATTCACAGACAAGACATATCCAGGCCAACACTGACAATCTGTTAGAAGAGACTAAAATCTCCCTGTAAGAGAATGAGCCTGAGGATAGAGATAGTATTGCATGCTTTAACCTGAGAGCCTCTTGGAGGTGGTGATGTGTACAAGGCTTCCAGCAATCCTACAGCCTCACTTCATGGGTGCACAGTGCAGATGGAACGGGCAGTGGGAACTTAGCCTCAAAGGAACTCAGTGAGCCTTGAGAGGAAGGGAGATAGACTCTTGGATGCTGGCAGGGTAGGGGCTAAGGATGGCTGCTGGCAGGATTCTTCAGGATTTATACAGATATGTCCCTTGTACATTTGTGGGAAACTCATGAGGCCCAGGACAAACCATGCCTTCTCCCAAAGTAGAAGCAGAATCGGCCCATCACTCACTGTTGGTTAAGAACCTGATATTCTGGGACTTGGTCTTTGAAGTGACATTTCTAAATAACATGTTTCCTATTTTAGCATTTGTGGAGCATATCCATTGAGACTGTTTTCCATCAAATATCCTTTTTTCTTCAGTGCATGTCCCTTGAGGCCTTACTCGGCAGTAGGCAATGTTTCATGAGACACAGCTGTACAAACCATTTGCTGAATCTCACCTTTCATTACACTTTGGTAAGAGGGCAAGAGACAACATGAAAATAGAATTGCCAGTATGGGTTCTGCAACGTATCCAGGAAATTAAAGCAGGAAAGAAGTTCTATGTGGAGAGGGCAATATGGCATACTTTCCAAAAAAATATGATGATAAACTCCTAGCAGCAGAAGAGGCAAAAATCCGCATAGATCAATAAGAGGCAAAGCTTTCTAAGATGGACAAGTGACTGAGTAATTACTACTAAGTGTTTTTAAAGTGTCTTTCTGCCTTCTTTAGGGTCCAGGTCTTCTGATTGGTGATTGGTCCTTAAGTGATGTTAATAAATATGTACACATAAGCATTCAGTCAATGTAATATTTCTTCTGAACTTAAAGTAAAATAAAAATCAATAAATAAACCAAAGCAAAATCAAATTTAAGTTGAATTGGAAGACAAAAAAATGTTGTAAGATGTATTTGAAATTAGGTTATTATTACTTTGTATTGTGCTCTCACATTTATTGACTTTACATTGGGATATGGGTGAAGAGAAAGATGTAACCAAATTATCACACACTCAGTGGTGAATATATCCCATAGCTGGCATTCATAGTGACAGGAAGCTTGGGGGGACAATAGGAGAAAGGGAAAAGAAATGATAAATTAAACAAGAACTCTAAACATTCACACAGTGAGACCAAAGGGATCACAAGGGCTCAATAGCTATGTGCATATGATTGCATAAAATGAGGCTTATCAAAATGAATTGCAAGAAATGGAAACAAGAGTGTTTTTTTTAAATTTTACATTTTGTATTTTTCTTTGTGTTTTTCCCATTTTTGTCTCTGTGTTTTCTTTCTGTACCCTTTGTCTTATATGTAAGTTTATCTGATTTGTGGAGGGGGAGGGGAAGTAAGGAATTGTGGGATGATGTGTGAATGAATTCAGCAGAGCTACTCACTAGACATTATGCTGAAAATGAACTGTACAACTTGTGCCAGAGGGGGACCAGGAGGGGAAAAACCTGTGAGAAAACAAGGAAAGGGGTAACACTGTCAAAAAGAAAAGAAATGTACTCATTACCTGACTTATGTGACTGTTAGCCTTCCGTACATCACCTGTAAAATAAAAAAATTAACAACCGAAATGAGGAGCACCCTTCATTAACAGCTTGCTACACCCAGTTCTACTTGGCTCTTTGCTTGTGGCATTTTGTTAAATTCTCACACATTTGTGAAGTACCTATCCCTTCAGGTCTTATGCCTACTTAGTAGAAGAGGGAAATAGAGTGCTAAAAATTCAGTTAATATTGGATACAAACTAAACTTAAATGCTTCTAATATCAGTTCACTTTTTATTCCAGCCACAACATGTGATTTCTCCACAGGATGGGACCAAGTAAGCATAAAATTTAAGAGTATGGCAGGTGAATATTTTGCTTTTACTTCCATTACCTAAATTATAGGTATGCATAATTTGACTGTATAACCAGAAGTTTCTTATATCATGTCTTTTTTCCTTTGACACTAACACTATTTTAAGTATATTTTTCACACTGAGTATATCCTCCTAGAAAAGCAGTCCTTCATTGACAGGTGGGTTATCCATATCTGTATCTCATGCCTAAATCATGACCACAGAGTACTCAATAACTATCTGTGTCTGTAAATTGAATTAGTCATTGCATCAACCCTCACACTTTCATGATCTTGACTACATGCGATTTTTGTATGATTAAGTCTGTCTGCATTAGATGTGAAACATGGAATTTATTTACTTGTACAAACATAGACAACAATTCAGAGTTCTCATTTTAGAGAGTGAGTAAGGAATCCAATTCAAGTTTCATGCAGACAGTTATGCTTTAGATTTTCAACATAGAAAATGCTAAAAAAAAAAAAAAGAAAGAAAGAAAAAATAGAGTAATTTATTTTCTCTTTTTCCTTACTTTCCCCTTTCCTTTCCCTTCCATACTTTCATTTAAAGAAATAGGGAGGAAATATTCCAAAGGAGTCCAAAAGAGAGAATATAAATTTTCTAAGTGAGAAAACAAGGACTAGTTGTGACTACATTTTCAGAGGTGCCCATGAAGAAGTTTCATCAAACAGAGAGTTTATTTATAGATAAAGAAGAATACACACAAAAACCACTTTGTGAAGATGTTGGATCCAAATTTGAGTTTTAAGGAGGTGGAATAAATAAATCCACAGACTCCAGATGGGAGACATTTCAACTTGGAAAAATCCCTTTGATGATGGAAAAAAGGAGTTGTGTGCAGTAGGTTTTCAGTAGGCTTCCCTGACACTCAGCTGTTGTGAAGTTCCTCTGCACTGGTCCAGAAACTTATTCCCAAATTCCTTTGCCAAATACTTTGAGGCATTATGAATATCAAATTCATTTGTCTGTAGGTACTGCTTTACACCAAGTCAGGTCACTGTCACTGGTTTTCCATTCATCAGAAAGGAACAAAAATATGATAATTATGGAAAATATTTTGATCTATCTTCCTTGACAAAGGTACAAGGCCAAGTTCAATGACTAGCTAGTCATGGTACCTACTGTATTGTTTTCCATGCCTGGGAATAGAGTTGACCTAACTGGTTTCATCATTCCCACTGAGTTGTTTCTCCAGTTTGGACTAAAACATGTTCTGCGTGAGAGATCCAGTGCACTTTTAGGCAGCACCAAGAATTCCCTTCATTGTGAGCCAAAATCAGCTTTGGAAAGTAATTAGCTCATTGGTTCTACTTTGCCTTCTAGAAGCTTAGAAGATAATCTCTCTGTCTCTCTCTCTCTCCAAACCAAGGCATGACAATAGGCTGAAGAGCTAAATGTTCCTCACATTTCTTGAATTTTTTCACACATAACAGGCAACTTGTCTGAAAAAATGTGTCAGCCTCATTTTTATATAATGGATGTTTAAGTCTAGGTGCAGCTGGAAGTTGAGTTGTGGGTATGAATAAGGAAAAGGGAGATGGCTCAAGAAATATAAAGTCAGGGGCTGGGGATATAGCCTAGTGGCAAGAGTGCCTGCCTCGGATACACGAGGCCCTAGGTTCGATTCCCCAGCACCACATATACAGAAAACGGCCAGAAGCGGCGCTGTGGCTCAAGTGGCAGAGTGCTAGCCTTGAGCGGGAAGAAGCCAGGGACAGTGCTCAGGCCCTGAGTCCAAGCCCCAGGACTGGCCAAAAAAAAAAAAAAAAAAAAAAAAAAAAAAAAAAAGAAATATAAAGTCAGAATGGAGGTGTAACTCCCTATGATCAATTACAGCACTATATGACTGCATTTACGTGACTTGTCTACAAAGAAAAGGATGACAATGACATCTATAATGGAAAGTTTAGGAATTGAAATCAAGAAATAATAATACCAGTGTATGTATTTGTGTATGTATGAGTGTATTTATTTATAGAAGACATAGCTGCAAGTAGCTAACACAGCAACTGAAGAAAAAGGTTGCTAGGTGATGAACAGAAATTGGGCTAACAGAAATGACACAGGAAGGTGTTATTTTTGTGGAAGTTTCATGACAGAAGCTGGACTTTCAAGACATGTGTATGGGCTCATTTAATGCAGCAAAAAGTTAGAAAAACTTATGAGCAAGACAATAATAATGAAAGGGCACTCCTTATAGGCACTTTAAAGAAAGACCCAACAGAAAAATTTATTAATAAAGAGATTGTCTACATTTTTCCTCTATACATAAAATATATATGGAGTGGTAAAAGATAAACAAAAATAATTGCCATTTATATAAAGTACACTGGCAAAGAAAGCTAATGATAGTTATTTTAAACATTGGTCCTAACATTGTAACTTGATGTAGGCTATGAAGGCAACCATGGTAAAGATTCTAAGATTTAGTCTTGTTCCCATTCACAGTAAAATTCAATATTTTTCAGAGTTTACAAGATCACTAGTCTGTCAATGATTACTTCACTATAACCTAGAAGAAAGACAAGTTACTTGAGAAATCTAATATAGAAACTATTTTCTATTATTACAGATAACAAGAAACTTCATCATAATTTTTCAGACTTTAATCCTGTCTTCAAATATGTACTGTTCATTCTGGTAAAATGTGAAGAATATTTAATCTTAATTTTGAAGGAAACTTTGTATATTATAACATTACATGTAAAAAAGATTTATAGATATGTTGACCTATTTAAAAGAATTAATAAGACATTTGCATTTTCATTTGAAAAAGCTAGATAAGTTCACTATAAAAAATATAACATCAAAGCACAACACAGATCAGAGGGGCTAGTTTCCTTCCATCATCAGTTAAGCTATTGAACCTAAATATCTAAGGGATGCTTAGAAAAAAATCAAATTTCAGCATTTTCACATTTGCAAATTATTTCTGAAACTTCATGAATTGATGCTGATGTTAAAAGACAGCTACATGTTTTTTGAATTTTAAAATAATTGCCTTGTATCTACTTAATAAAAGCATGAGATCAGCAGTTTCCCTAATTTTGAAAGCCTCACATTCCTTGCTTTTTTTTTTTTTTTGGTAAACAAGCAAAGTTTCCAAAATGATATTCCATCTGTGTATTCAGAATAAAAGTCTCAACCACTTTGTTGTAAACAATGGAGATAAACACCCAGGTCAGGAAAAGAAAGAAGGTGGGAAAGATTTGATGAGGCACGGCTCTATCTTTCATAGTGTGATGAAATACTATTCAGGACCTAGATTTATTCTGAGATTGTTCAGGCTGACTGTAGTTTGTTCCCAATAACACACACCCAGTGTCTTCCACCTTAGAACTCTACCATTAAAATGACCAAGCCCTTTTTCCACCTTGCCTCTGTCTTCTAGCCGTTAATTGCTCTAATTATTTGGTTTGCTTACGCGAGGCTTCCAACAGAAATAGACAGAGGAAGAGCACCTAACTAGTTTTTATACTCTTGGCTATACACTAGAGGAAAGCTAGTCACAGTGAAGTCAAGAGATTTATATATTACAAAACATAATGATGTATAAACAAAGAAGTGGACAAAGCAGGTACTCACATCTCTGCAAGAGGAACATTTAGTAGGCAAATTTCTTTTGGTTCTGCACAGTAAAAATCAATTTTCTATATCCTTCAAGCTCAGTTAAAATTCACTTATTGTCAAGGATCTCTCTCCATCCTTTATCAGAATCAACATTTCAGTCTTGATTAGACATATCCTCTCAGACCTATATTCCCATACCCAGAGATGCCTGAGCCAGCTGGTTTCCTCATTTATGAGTGCTCATCTATGAGCCTTGGCTTCCCCATCTATGGGTGAGAATGAGACCTAATTTACAGCGTTGTCTTGTAGCATTTTTGATGGCAGCATTGTTAAGTCAATGCAGAGTATTGCTTTTTTAATATCGATTCTAGCTTGGAAGATATTAAGAACACAAATATTAAAGTATATTTGCCGGACCGGAGTTATAGGACTGTATTAAGAAGTTGCAAAATACACCACTCACTTAAGAAACATGCCACGTTCTCTCTTATACCTAATCATCCTTGGAAGGCATTCCGGTGCCATCTGGTCACAGCATGGAGAAGCTAGGACCTTTGCTTAGTACTGTTAGGGTATTGCGCTGGTCTTTATTGATAACTCACTGCCAAATCTACACGAATACCCCTTTCTTAAGGCTATGAACCAAAAGTTGCACACCACTTTCACTAGGCCCATGGATGTCTGCAAATAATGATGGGAAACTTAATCTTTACTTTGCAAACCATGGGCAGAGAGAAAAGTTCTGAGTATAAATTATTACTTTATTTTTGTTCATTGTGGGGCTTGAACTCAGGGCCTGGGCACTGTCCCTGAGCTCTTCAGCTAAAGGCTAGCCCTCTACCACTTTAAGCCACTTCCAGCTTTCTGATGGTCAATTGATGATAAGAGTCTCCGATACTTTCCTACCTGGGCTGGCTTTGAACTGCAATCCTCAGATCTTAGCCTCCTGAGTTGGTAGGATTACAGACATAAGCCACTGGTGCCTGGGTAGATTACTACTTTTTAATAAAGGAAAATGAGTACTGAGGGAACAGCATTTTTTCATCATCAAACCTTATGCCAGTGAAGGAAAATATGGCTCTTGATTTCTAATCTTATTCTGCTCTCTAGTACATGAAATCCAAGTGATAGTGATGGTAATGGTTAGGCAAGACACATAACAGCATGGTTGAGAGGCTGAAGCTCAGCCTGTCTGCCTCTCTTATACTTTCCACGGTTTCGTAACAAAATATTTAGGAACATTGAAGCTGTCTGTGTCCAAGTACAAGTATCCTTCCCGCAACCCACACATAGGATATAAAATAAAGTATGGTAGGCAATGTGGCTGTGCATTTGTCTTAGTCATTTTTATCATTACCACCCCAATTCTCCTCCTCATCTGTCAGATGGTTAGCAAGTGCCTGATATGGGCAAGCAAGTCTCCTAACACCATACCAATGATCAGAAAGAGACCCAGGTTATTCCCTACCGAGAGCTCACTTTCCAAAGAGCCAAGATAGAAAGTAAATATGATAAGAAATCCCATGATGAATCCTAGTAGAAAGCCCAGTGAGCACTACAAAGAAGAAGAAAAAAATAATGGGGCAAAAGAGATAGGAACTTCTCCAGAGGAAGGTTGCATTTAAATAGAATGGTTTTGGAGGTCCTTAGTGAGAAGACAGTATGTGATAAATATTCCCAAAGGAGCATGGCCTATGGGTCAGGTTCCAAAGCAGCAGAGGCAGGTGAATTGGCCAAGGAGAGTATTTGGTCTTGTGGAGGAATTTCCAGGAGACCTGTGTGACCAGGGAAGTGAGTGAGGTAGGAATGGGAAGAGATGACAGGAAATGAGGTAAGAGAGTTGAGACGGTGGTGAGAAGGGGAATGAAATAGAATACAAATGGCCTCTTGGTACCATCAGTCCTTGAACTTCTGCTTCAGAAGCATTGCCATGACCTGGTTTTTAAGTTAACGGATAGATACTATAAGCCACTATCACCAGAGACTTGGTTTGATGAGTGCTCTGTGCTTGAACTGTAACATGTGTGTATGTATATTACTTAATTTAATTTTCACAGCACCACAGAAGAGCTAAGATTATCTGTATTTTTTTACAGATGAAACAATACCAAACAAAACTCCTGAGCCTTACAAAGATTTTTTAAATTGCCTAATATAATTTGTGGCATTTTAAAGGATTTGTTTTCTGGTATATGCCTTTGTTACCCATACTATTTTATTTCTGTCAATCTTGTGACAGCTCACATGAAAGGTTTATGAGTTCTTGTTTCATCATAAAATTGTTTCCTATTATATTCTGCCCAACAATGTCCCTAGTAGAGGTAATAAATATGTTGTATCATCCCAAGGAGTAATATTGGTAAGGATAGCAATTATTACTCATTAGAATTTGTTGAAGACAAGCTCCAAGCTCCTGGCTATTGCACTCCTAATCTAAACTATAATGCATAACCCCCACAATTGGAACGGAACTTGTGAGGCAGAGACATTTTGATATATGACCTGTTACCATGCTTAAAGGAGCTTTCTTTCAGATTTTCCCACCCTCTTCCTTCTGTTCTCACCTCTCTTGAAGCTTTCTGTCCTCTACAGAAGCTGGCTTCACTACTCTTTGTCTCTTTCTACTCATAATGGCCCTTTTCAGAAATCTAAGACAGACAACCAGTGTAGACAAGATTGAAAATCATCACTGGATGTTCTGAGTTCATTTGTTTGGGTGATTGGTTGATTGACTGGCTTTTTGCTTTGTTTTTTCATTTGTTTGTTTGTTTTCTTTTGTTTTTGTGGTGCCTAAGATAAAACCAAGGGTCTTGTATGTGGCCCAGTGGAAATTCTATCACAGGGCTCCACTTGCAGCCTCTCAGTCTGAATGTTGCTCTTTCCCATGTTACCTTGTCTGTCCCCAGTTTCAGGCCCACATTAACACATGTGCACCCTGAACAGAGTGGCAATTAAGGCCACATACCTGACATTTATTTAGAAGTTACAGGGAAGAAAACTCTTAAAATATGCTCCCGGTGACTGCTGAATAGCTCTAAGAATTGATTTGCTTGTAGTTCTCTAACAAATCCTTTCCCACATCCTCCTTTTTTTGGTTTTAAACTAGGACCTTGATTTTAACTCATAATTATTCTCAATATTAAATAAATAATGAAAAAAGACTTGCATTCAGAATGTATAAAATCGGCATACTTCATTAAAATGTAAGTAAGACTCCACTGAATTACCTTAAGATGGGGAGAAAGAAGCTCCATTATGTGACAGGGTTTAAAATTCAATACAGGAACAAAATGTGAATTAAAATAAATGTAAAAAAATTAAAATTACTTTTCCTATATACCTTCTACAAAGCCATTGTATCTAAATATTCAAATATATCTAAATTAAAAGGCAAGATAGAAGTTATATTAGTGAAATATATTTTATGTATTAATTCTAATATACAATCTGATAAACTTCAATACTGTAAATTATGCAAATCAAGTTAAAATTAAATATTTCCACTCAGTTATTATACAGGCCGTTAATCTTCATTATTCAGGGATTTCGTATGCTTTGCAGTCTGAAGAGTGCCACACTGTTTTTGCTTTTCTGTGCATGTGTGCATGCGTGAATGTGTGCATGCATGTGTGTGTGTGTGTATACATGGAGTGATTTGCTGTTTGACATGACCCACAAGCATTGTGCTGCTCGTGTTCTGAAATGCAAACAGGAAAGCTGAAATGTGCCTTTTTATTTCCTATTAGGAAAATATATATGTATCAGATAAGGTTCATTCAGGAATAAATTACAGTGCCTTTTCTGGCTGTGAATTTAATGTTAATGAACCAAGAATGTATATGAAACAAGGTGTCTTTAAACAGACATACACATAAAATAAGGTTTGATCCACTGATCAAAATGCTGTGGCTAGAGAGTCCCAGGAACCTACTTTGTATTTCACCTGGGAGGAATGATTCAATATTGGCTGGTTCAGTGTTTAAGGCAAGTTTATGGAGCAAAAACTATAATCTGTACCACATATCATAAGTTACCTCGAGACCTACAAATACACACATTTAAAAGCAATTTGAAGTGTTTAATATTGAAAATGTGTTCCAGTCACAAAATTGTGGCTAATACCACATTATGTGTTATGCATTTCTGGAACCATAAATCAAAGCATGAAGAGAGCGTAAATGCAGACAACACTACAAGAAAACACTGCTTCTTCTTGCAGCATTTGTGCAAAGAAAGGGGAAGGATGTGACAAATTGACATCTTATCTTTACCTTCACTGAAACAATTCTACTCTAATTTCCTTCAAACTCAAAAACAATGGCTATCTAGGGAGATGTTAGTGACCCAAGATAAATACTTTCATAAGACTTCATAGAGATCACTTTTTGGTTTGATGTGTGAGATATAAGGTAATAAATGCCCCTCCCCCATGCTTAAGAAGGTGTTTGTAATTAAAAAAACAAAACAAAATAACATACCAAATTTACAGGTTCCATTGTCAAAAAAGCTTCATCAAATTGATTAACACAATGATATGGGATGGAAAGTGAACTTGGTAATTCCAGGGCACGGGAACAAAGTCCTTTCATGCAGGGATGGAAGGGTGATAATACCAAGATTACAGCAGCCTCATACATGGTCTAGCTATCTCCAGGATGGGTTTAACAATTTGTCTTACATACCAGCACATACAGTCTTCATTAAGTCTCTTTCTCCCACACTGAAGATCAGACATGCATTTCATTCTATGCAAGAAGCAAACTCCACAGCAGGTAGAAAGTGCAGTGAAAAAAATTCCAAGACACCTGCTGAGTCTCATATCTACTGCAACTTTCTATGATACTTCCTGCTGACCAAGAGCATTTCACTTCACTTCCAGATGTCCCATCCTAGCCTTTTGAAGGCCCCTAGAACTTCCTTTTCTGAATATTTTCTGATAGTTTTAAGCAGCCATTCTTTCTTCAGAAATGCAATGCCAACCTTTCGGCCATTTCCTTAAAGCTATGATTCATTTCTGCATAGTTAGCTACACACTTAACATCTTTTGCAACATAAAGATTCCCTGGAAATAGAGTGATTGTGAAAATTCTTATAGTAGCACCTGAATAATCATAGCCTGCCTTCTCAGAGATCAAAGAATGATTCCTTCCCTTCCTATGTCGAATCTTCTTTTATTCTTATTTTGGAAATTAAAAAGCCTATTATAAAATATCCACTAGTTCATTCTGAACCTGCACACGAGGGAAATTGCCTTTCCCAGATTGCACTGGATAATAGACTCTCTTGGGTTGGCAAAGAGATAAATAGGATTTCTTCTCAGTAAAAACAACAACAAATCGATTTGAGCAGGTTCCTTTACTGATGACACCCCACACATGTAGTGATCAAGTTACGGATTCATTTATTTACTGCATGGAAGCTCCTGGGCTCAGTGCTGCAGGAATAGATTTTACTGATTTCTCATTCTTGCTCACAGACATCTAACTAATCAGAAGATTGGAGAAAACTAATGAAATTGACCAATACCTTTTATCATTAAGAATAAAACAATACACAAACATTCTCTGAGTGAACTTCTGAGTCATCTTCGATGCCATTTGGCAAGTTTTTGAGTCAAACTTAAATTTTGCCTTAAGCTCTAAATGTGGCAGTGACTCTAGCAGGATTAAAGATGTTTATTTCAGAAGTTCTGCCTTACTTCTCATCTCAGATTCACTGTTTTGAAGCACTGAGATCTCAGAAAATTGCTTTGCAATTACAGTTCACAGGGATAAGTTATGTGTATGAAGGTTCCTTGAATGTACAGAGAAATACCCTATTAAGCATTAAATGTAAGATTGTATTCTGTTAAGCAAGAAGCAGTGAACAAAGGAAAATCTACTGCTGGAGACCAGTGGTGGCTCATGTCTGTGATCCAAGTAACTCAAGAGGCTGAGATCTAAGGATTCCAGTTCAAAACCAGACCAAGCAGGAAACTTTGTGATACAATTGTCTCTAATTAACCACTAAAATCTGGAAGTGGAACTGTGGCTTACTTGGTAGAGCACTAGCCTTGGGTGATAAAAGCTAAGGAACAGCACCCAGCCCTTGAGTTCAAGCTTCAGTACCAGTATGAAAGAAAAACAAGGGAGGGAGGAGGGGAGGAAAGGAAGAAGGGAGGGGAGAATAGAGGGCAGAAGGAAGGAAAAAGACAGAAAAAGGAGGGAGGGGGGCAGGAACCTGTGGCTCACACCTGTTCCTGTAATCCTAGCTACTCAAGAGGCTGAGATCTGATGATCATAGTTTGAAGCCAGCAAAGAAGGAAAGTCCATGAGACTTTTATCTCTGGTAAACCACAAAGCAAAAGCCAGAAGTGGCACTGTTGCTCAAGTGGTAGGTCACTAGCCTTGAGCACAGGCAGGCTGGGGGACAGCTCCCAGGCCCTGAGACAGGTCAGAGATTCCTTAAGTGTCACAAACTATAATAATTGTGATTGTGTTCAAAGTGACAATCAGAAAAGGAAATGTCCACACCAAATCAAAGAGAAGATAAAGTTCAGTTGGCAAAATTTATAAGATATCATATACTCTGAGTTTGTGCTTACACATTCATATACGGAAGTCTGTTCTTAAGTGTTACTCACTTGAAGGTAGGACCTTTAGCCAGTAATTAAGTCACAGAGGTGGAGAGTTCATGGATAGAATTAATTTTCTTATTAAAACTACACTGGAGTAGACAAGGAATTGCACTTGCCACCAAAAGAGGATGCACTGAGAAAACTAGGAAGATTCCTTTCACCAGAGATCTGTTAAAGCAAGCATGTGGTATTAGATTCCCCAGCCTCCAAAACTATGAGAAAGAATTGTTTATCATAGTACAGTACTATAGTAGCCACCCAATCTATAGTAATTTCTTATAGTAACCTGCATTGACAAAGAATGCTTTTTTTGATGAAACAAGTAGTATATTAAACTATTAATCATATTAGCTGGTTCTTTCTACTCTCATCGCCTTTAAGTAACATTCTGTACAGAATTTAGTTTTATGTGTATTCATGTCCTCATAAGAAAATGTGAGGCTCACAGGGACCAAAATGCTTCTGATCTTGTAAAGATTTTATTTTGTTGTTGTTGTAATTCAATACATGTCAAAATTCCTCAAGTAGTAAAGTTTATGAACTCACTTTAATTTTAGTCTTTTCTTCTGGCATGAGTCTACTCTTCATGAGAAGACTAAAATAGGTTTCTTAGGCCAAAAAACGGACAGACTGACCTGGTAAGCTTGCCAAAGCTGTCTTGTTTTATTTAAGGGGAAACCACAACCCACAGTATATATTTAACACTCGGTAACACACACTGATATCTATATTTAATAGTAGACTCCCCACTTTCCTGATTGGAGGAGCTATCACTATAGTGTTACCAGGATAGTTATTTTTTTTAATCAATTTTGGCATATTTTAGTAATGCATCTTATTGTGTTTTGTCTGACACAGTGACCAAATTAAATACAACTCTGCTGACTACGTGCTTCTCTAAAATTTGATCTAAGCTCAGAGAGGTGACTTTGAAACTTGTCACTTCAATGTTGACACTACAGTATAAGTGAATTTCTTAACACCATGCCCAAGGAAAGAAATCAGACATGAAAAACTTCAGGTTGTATAAATCCACTTATAGAAAACAGAGGCAAATGTGGGGCTAGGAATATGGCCTAGTGGCAAGAGTGCTTGCCTCCTGTACATGAAGCCCTGGATTCAATTCCCCAGCACCACATATACAGAAAACAGTCAGAAGTGGCACTGTGGCTCAAGTGGCAGAGTGCTAGCCTTGAGCAAAAAGAAGCCAAGGACAGTGCTAAGGCCCAGGACTGGCAAAAAAAAAAAAGAAAGAAAGAAAGAAAGAAAGAAAGAAAGAAAGAAAGAAAGAAAGAAAGAAAGAAAGAAAGAAAGAAAACAGAGGCAAATGTATAGACACAAATAGTTGATTAGTGTTTGCTAGAGTCTGTGATACAGAGAAGAAGAATGTGATAGCTAATGATGCAGAAAACTTTTGTAGAGGGTGAGGATAAAAATATTCTGGAATTTTTCAGTGGTTTAACCTGTGCAGCTTCATGAATGTAGTAGAAACCATTGAATGGCACATGTTAAAAGAGTGAATTTTGGTATGTGAATCACATCTTACTTGAAAGTAATTGTCAATAAAAGCCATTATGAGTAGTTGAATTCCAATTAGTTTTTATTTAAAATTTTTTTCTGTAAAGATTATTTGTAACATTGATATAATCAGAAATGAGCAATAAAGAAACCTTAATTTGAACAGGAATAAAAGAATTAAAACTAGATAATTTTATACGACTACTTAAAATTTTAAAAGTCAGATCACTTTGAAAATGCAATATGTGACCATTGCATACCATATGTGATCTAGAGAAGTAGAAAATTGAAATTACGTTTCAATTGCCTTCAGCAAGCTTCAGTTTATTGGCAAACCATTAGGTTCAGAGCTGTATAATGCCTTAGCTCACAACAACATATAGAATGGTATATGCTGACATAGATATTTATGTGCAGTATTAAAATTGAAGGACTTATATTCATTTCTTCAGAAAAAAAAATTTAGAGTTGAGGACAAAACTCAGGGCCTTATGCATGTGAGGCAGGTGCTCTTCTACTGACCTAAATCTCCAACCCCAGAAAATATTTCTTAAACTGCTCCAAGAAGTACGTGATTTAGGATAAATACCAACAAAGGCTTTATCAGAGTATTAGCAGTCTGCAGGCAGCCAGTTACAAAGGCCTGCAGCCCCAAAATATCCTTAACCCTGCCAGACTAGAGAGGAAAGCAAGAACACAAACAATACCAACAAACCTATTCAGCTCCAGTGGAGAGCTGACTTGAGACACCATGGTGACCAGCGACAAGACAGGAGACAGGACATAGAACTCGAAGATGGAGACAGGTGGCATGGCATAATGGCATCTGGGCTGATCTGACCCTAAATAGGGTCAGGTCAGGGGGCAGGGTCACAGGAAACTTCCAGTCTCAGGCACTAGACTTGACAGGTTCTGTAATCTATAAGCCAAGAGCCCACCCCTGTCTCTAGGGATTCAGGAACACCCATCACCTGGGGATGGGACTACCCTTCCTCTAGGAATTCAGACACACCCATCCAGACAAGATGCCAGCTAGTACAACTCGCCATGTGGCCATTGATGGTGCTGGTCAAATCTGACCTCCTTACTACAATTAGATTCTTTACTGTAATGGTATATACAGTATTATGGCATGTATAGACCTATCCTAGTATTTCTGCATCTCCCTTTGTAGCTCAGGCTGGCCTAGAGCACATTGCATAGTCCAGCCTAACCTGGAAGTTTTGCTCCTATGGTTTCTGCTTCCTAGCAGTGGGATTCCACATGAACAAACTCATGTAAATGGAAAGAAATTTTACATTGCACTACAACTCTCTTTGCAATGGCTTCCAGTTTACATAGACACTAGAAGTGAATTAGGAAATAAACCTTTTGGTCAATACTAATGTGTTTACACAGAGAGAAAAATCTTCAGGGATGAGTTAGCATGTTTTGTAGTGCTAATCACATAAAATACAATACTGATAATGTTTCGGGGTTAATGAACCATTCTCTGAGCTTCCCTGGTCTTGTCTCACAGAGTTGGCAGAGCCCATCAAAACCACAATCTGTATCAGTGATTCCTACCCACTTCGGGATTTGCAGAACTCCCTGAACCATCTGATTTTTCATATGTTTACTTTCTTTAAAATGCAAAGGAAAATATAATTTTAAAATGAAATGGATTTTACCGACTTCATATTCCTCTTGAAAACTAATTATGGACAACTGAGGCATCAGAGATCTAATTTACAAAATGAATGACTTATTAATATACACTAATATATCTTTAGTTTATTCAATCCATGCAATGCAATGAGTTGTGGCATAAAATATTTAGAGTAGTCTGGATCATTGTAAATATTCAATGAGTGTTAGATCGTTTTATTTGTAGTTGTAGTTATGTTGAATAAGTTATGTCCTAGGCACTTCCATAATGTTACATAATAAAGTTAACAATTTCTATACTTACTATAGACTAGAGACATACTTAATACTTCTAATTTATGTAATACATACTGTGTTGAATACTTTTTCCCAGTAGCAGTAGAGCTTGCACTCCAATCTAGTATTTGGTACCAATGCCACTACTATATTACTTTACTACCACTTGGTAAGTGATAGGACTTTTACTCAAGCCTAGTACTTCTGATTCCAGAGATCAGCCATTCAGTCTCTCTAATATACCACTATTAGCTGTTTTACTCAACCTATTAAAAATGGTCTGGGATGGTTCATTTACATTATTCATGTAAGCATATATATTTTATAATGAAATAATCTTTATGCTTATGCTAACACAATCCAAACTCAAACCAGAGCCAGGCAAAATCCCTAGGTGAATATTTTAGTTCATGAAATTTAATATTGTAAATTGTAGGGTACATCAAAAGATATACAGTTTGTGAATGGAATGAAATGTTACACCTTGCATCCACCTTACTATGATGTAAATCAAAGGTGTTATATAAAATATTCTTAGTTGAATATCAGATCTGGCTCATAACAAGTCTATAGAAATGATTAACACTGTTGATTTCCTTAGGAGACAAGAAGAATTTTTCAAACTTGCCTAAGGCTTCTGATTTTAAGCATATCTTTAAAAAAATAATTATTAGTTGAAAATTACTTGAGTCTTAATGTCCAGAACTAGACAAAGAAATAAAGGAGAAAAGAAAGAGAATGGAAGGAAGGGAATGGAAATAAGGAAGGGGAAAAAAGAAAGAGGAGGGAATCATAACTATACCTCCAAATATGTTAAAAGTATGATTTAGAATTATAAAGGGTAAGGAAGATACAGGATTTTTTATGTTAAATTGAATTTTGTACTTTTTTCTTAATAATAAAGGAAGCAGCATGAAGAAACTCAATTAAAGATGATTGGAAGGAAGAGAGACTCTGTGGGTGGGTGACAATTATCAGGACTGTGCTCGTCAGGAGGGTAAAATGGCTGGATATTATTCAATAGATCATTTGAAACTATGAAAATTGCATATATATATCGTCACATATGTATGTATATGTATGTCACATATATTAATCTATTATCTTTAATGTTAATCTATTATCTCTCAGTTCTAAGTTTTCCCTTCTTTACCTGCTGCTTGATGGATGTGGGGCTGGCTTCTCCAAGTCTTCCACTTTTCCAGTGAGCAAAATAATAAACTTTCTTAGCAGCTGTGTCTGGTAGTACACAGTAGGAGAAAAGACTTTATTTCTGGTTCTAGATTCTTTTCAGTTGGTCAGTGATGCAGATCTATGTGTGTTGCTGTTCTTCATCTCCTTGTGCCAAAACTTGGTTATCCCAGAACTCATCTCAAAATGTGTTTCCAAATTAGTAATGGAGAGATGGAAGGCTGGCATAAATAATTGGGTTTAAGGATCATGGCGGCAGCAGGCGAGGCGTGGGGAGATGGTAAACTCTTTAAAATTGTATCTTCTTTAAGATCTAATAAAAGGTAAAATCTAAGAAATGATCAGACATAAAGGGATGTTTGTTGCTAATGGATTTTTCTATGTGTATGATTATATTATGGGTGTGATGAATCCATTTAAGGAGCAAACCAGTTCAATGAATTCTGTTTCCTGTGAGTAATATGAGGAAGCAGAAGCCGTAAACAAAGCTCCTCCAGGTTCTGAAACTTAGTAACACTACACAACCATTTAACAGACTCTATTTTTCAGCGCGCTGCATTTACTCAATGAGAATTGTGATCTGAGAACTGTCCACAACATAGTTTTCATAACTGTGGTACCTTTTTTTTTTGGCCAGTCCTGGGCCATGCATGGACTCAGGGCCTGAGCACTGTCCCTGGCTTCCTTTTGCTCAAGGCTAGCACTCTGCCACATGAGCCACAGAGCCACTTCTGGCCATTTTCTGTATCTGTGGTGCTGGGGAATCGAACCCAGGGCCTCATGTATATGAGGCAAGCTCTCTTGCCACTAGGCCATATCCCCAGCCCCCAAGTACTTTTTTTTTTACTTGTGGTTAAAGAGGACATGTTTGCAACACTTGCCAGCTCTATTTCCCACTTAAAAATATTTCCCGTAAGGTAGCATCTCTTGTGGGCAGGAGTCCATCAGTAAATACTTTGGGAAAGTGTTGTCTTACGTCTTGTTACTATGAAGACTGCAGCATTATTTGACTCTTTTTCTAGGCATTACTCTGGCATTATCTGTTTCCTCAATAGTTTCTGTAAGAAAAACCACTTTTTACTTCTTTGGGGTATGAAAGATGTAAGTTCTTTCACTTGTGTGTGGTTTAATAATACTCCAGCCTCCTATAAACATGCAGAAGAACTAGGCTAATAGTCACTTGGTAAAAAAAAACTGAGGTGGTTGATGATGACTTGAGCATGTGCTAATTACTATCTCCTCTGTAGTGCTCCCCAATGAGTCATAAGATGTACCCCAAGTGTTACACATCTTTCTTTCACATTTCCTTCTAATCGTTGACAATTTCAAACGATTATAAGAATTGACTGGTCTTCTCTACCTTCAGGATTTCTTTCTCTGCAGAATTACTTTTCCCAGACTTTTAAAAATGTTCTTCACAGAGGAGACATGTAAGCTGACTTTTGTATTTCCACCCCCCCCCCCCAGTAGTTCCCCAGCTCTTAGTGATATCGTCTTGAACATATAAAATCCTTTCCCAAAACAATAGGTTCCAAGAGAGCTAGCAACCCACTGAAGAATAGTTTAAAAAAAAAGATCTCTAGAGAATACAAATTATATGGATTGGTACAAAAGGTGCTATTATATATCAGTAATATTAGAAGCTGTTTATGCTTTCATAAAAAATAATAACTCCATCAGAAACAATTTAGTAAATAGAGTGAAGAGGTTGACATATGATCTTACTACTCTGGTTCAATCATAGTTAAGGTCCTGGATAATTTTTTCCCCTCATTTTTCTCTTTCTTGTTCTCTGAATTCACTACCAATGTTGCATTCTGCTCTTTCACTGAAGAGTACAGAAACATTGTTCAATGGTATTTCATACTCCTCATAACCAGGACTTTAATGACTAGAGAATATTGAATATCCCCATGGTTTAATTATTCCATTTGAGAAGCCTATTTAGATTATTTTTATTTTTCTCTGTAAATTCTTCTGTAATAAACGTATGGCACATGAAGATTCTCCTTGTATTTTGAACTCTTTATGACCTATCTTAATGGACACCAACAATTTTATGAGTCTAATGCTAATTGTCAAATTGCTTCCTAAGTGATTTTACCAATTTCCCTTGCTAGAATGTATGAAGTCAGTTATGTAGCACATTCTTAGTATTTAGATAATACTCAAGGATACTATTTCATGCTTTTTCATATTTCTAGTTCCTGCTGACATTATGCATAAGAGGAGATGATTAAGATATTAGCAAATGGACCTAATAATTTTGTTTCCCACAAAGATGGCAGAGTAAATGCATTTTAAAGTAAAGCCCTCTTCTACATGCTCAGCGAGGCACTGGAGGATATTATGTTGTATAGCATTGGAGAAGTGTTTCTAGGATTCTACCCTAATTGTGAACTGCATGCATGGATTTGTCCAAAGTTTAGAATCCCAACCCTCTCCTTGCCAGCAAAAGCTCATTGAAATAGATACCTAGCTGCTCCCATCACATCTTCTTTCTCAAGCTCTTGAACCAGGATACTCAGAAGCCTTGAGTTAGCCTGCACCTTCTTGGGAGTTGAGCATTCATAAAGAGTCTGGGATTGGGAATGTGGCTGAGTGGTGGTGTGCTTGCTTAGCATGCATGAAGCCCTGGGTTAGATTCTGCAGTACCACATAAACAGAAAAAAAAAATCTAGAAGTGATGCTGTGACTCAAATGGTAGAGTGCTAGCCTTGAGAAAAAAGCTCAGGGAGTGCCCAGGTTCTAAGTTCAAGTCCCAGGGACTGGCCAAAATATAAATAAATAAAGAATCAGGACCTCATAAGGTAAGTCCTTGCAGTTTAAGGAACCCAGAGAGAAGATTCTTTTAGAAACATCCAGATGCACTGGGGACAAGACTGGAAATGAAAGCTCTCTGTAGCTGTATTTCACTTTCTAATTTCCACAGGGAAGGTCTACATTATTAGTTCTCTCTAGTGTTTTACAGCATCATTGTGCGGTTAGTTAAGGAAGGTTCTTTCGTTCTTTTTAATATTGAAACAAGCTTGAGGGGTCCAGTATTACTTGTAGCTGAATGATCCTATACTCAAGCAGGCAGAAAGTCAATTGAAAGAGGGGCTGGGTGCCAACTGCTGAGCTATGTTGCCTCCCAGTTCTGCATATAGGATAATCGACTCTCCTTGTCTACCTCGGTGTCTTAAATGGGTGAGGAACAGAGTAGATACCTACATATCATAAAGTAAACACATCACTGGCGATCATTCTGCAGCTTTTCACCACCATATCAGACCTGAGGTGTTAAATATAAGCCAGCCTTTCGCTAGCCATCTTACTAGCAGGTGAATTCTATGTCATGTATTTGACATCAAAATATCTGTGCTTTGGAGGGACCAGAGTAAAATTTGATAAAAGGTATATCCTGCCCCCTTTGTTTCCTCATTGCATTGTTATACTACAGTTGTATTGACATTCCTATTCTTGGTAGGAATCATATACATAATTTTAGCAGGAAATAACCAGCTACTTAATGACAGTTAGACTATTTATTACAAAGCATTTTACATGGGACAATAAAGTAGGTTCTCAGTTTGATAATAAAATATATATATAAAAAATAAAAAAATAGGGGCTGGGGATATGGCCTAGTGGCAAGAGTGCTTGCCTCCCATACATGAAGCCCTAGGTTCTATTCCCCAGCACCACGTATACAGAAAATGGCCAGAAATGGCGCTGTGGCTCAAGTGGCAGAGTGCTAGCCTTGAGCAAGAAGAAGCCAGGGACAGTTCTCAGGCCCTGAGTCCAAGCCCCAGGACTGGCCAAAAAAAATAAATAAATAAAATAATAAAATAATAATAATAATGTATAATAAAAAAATAAAAGTTGATGCCCATTAAAAAAAATAATAAAGTAGGTTCTCTATGTTACCACAATTCTACATGGCATCATAGAGCTATTATCATCTATTTCATACTCACTAGAGCTAACAAGTGTTAGCCAGCAAAACTTGTATACTTTATATTCAATCTCTGGAATTATTTCTGGTAGTCATAATACACTTTAGTGAAACTTACCTTTTCCTTGGTAGTTGATACACCACAAATAATGAGGGCACCAAAAAAGACACGCTTCAAAGGTCTCAAAAGTAATATGACTGTGACACATAAAAAAGAGCACGCACTTTGCCATCAAATAGCTCACAACGTAACTATGATCTGCAGTTTCAAGATTCAACAGACATTTTCTCAATTTGGTATGATTTAAATGATGTTTGATTTTCATGGGTTCCGTGTTAGGAATACCACAGAGTTGTATCCAGGGACTTAATTTAGTCTGTTCTTGTTTATAATTGTTCTTATATTGTCCCCACTCTAAAAACACAACAAAACAAAACAACAACAACAAAAAACCACAACACCTAAACTGAGTACTTACTGAGACTTAGGTGGATGCTCAATCTAGAAATCTCCTAGAGGTGGCTGAATTCCAATAAGCTTTCAAACTTTCTAGCTGAATCCTTACTTTCTGAGCTTTAAGACCTGTGAATAACGATAGCTTTTCATGAAAATACAGCTCTACTGTGAGGTGCCAGCTCTCACCCACATTAAGAGAGGACGATACTATAAGCCAAGAGCCTGTTTCCGCTTCAAATCTTTCTCTCCTTTACTCTTCCAACCACAAATGCAGCCTCCCTCCTCCCTCTCCATGCATCTTCCTACACTTCGTCTCTTCCCACCGCTCCGCCATCACTTTGAAATATACTTCAATGGGGAAAATAAAAGGTCTCAAGAGAAGATATGCTTCCTCAACATATTTTATGGGTGAGTCTACAGGAGAAAGAAATAAAATTTTTTTAAATGCCCAGGATTTAATGAAAATGGAAACAAATCATACTGGAATGCAGTTCCAGGTATGAGCTATGAAGCATTATGGAGCATTGAAGTTGACTAGAATTTATATAATTGATGTCTTCATTGCACTATGATTTAAAATGACCATTCAAGATTATGCAAAATGTGCAAATTAATATGCAAAGATTTGCCTTTTGGTAAATCTTTTTTTTTATTTTACTGTTCTCTGCCTTCCTCTTTTAACTTACCTACTCTATTCATTAGCTTGAGTTGAGAATTAGAAAAAATACTTTACCTGAATTTAAGATGTTCACGTTTAATATGCACACAGAAGCCGTGCAGCAATCAAAAGGAGACAGTGACTTTGAGTTCATAAAGAAAGACATTTAAAGCTTAGCTGGATCATATTCTGCTTTTCCTTTACAAGGCATATAACTGGTCCTTAGGTTTTCCTACTTAACTAGATATAATATTCACATGTGTATTTGCAGCTGCTATCAGACTATAGTGTGGAAATATACTCAAAGCATGCAAAGTACATTGCCTGGTACAAGAACTATGAAGTGAAATGGCTTAACAATTCAAAAGAATCTTTAATAACTTATCATTTAATTGCTGGTAATTATTTGTTGGTGAAACTATATCTATAATTAAAAAATATGTATTCTGAGCAAACTAAGCAAAAGGGCTGCCTTTGTTTTTGTAACTGTCTGCTCTCAATTCTACAGACGTGAGGCCTGAGTAGGTTTTAAATCATGAAAAAAATTATAAATTAGACAAGTATGCTGAATCCTTTTGTTTGTTTTTTCTTTACATTATAACATTTCATGCTCTGGAGAAAATGATACCTAAGATTAACAATTTAAATCATTACAAAAAAGTAGAAACAACAACAGCAAAACACCTAGCTCCAGAGAGGAGACATTAATGGAAAAACAATTGCCATTAATGTATGGAGTTTAGTCAATGAAAGTGAACCAATGATGTTGTTGTTGTTGTTGTGTTTTTTGGCCATAACATAATGATGTGAAATGTTAATAATGAGAGGGATATATGTAACTAATTATCTTGTCCACTTTTCTATAGAGCTGATATTATTTCAAATGAAAAGTTGACTTTAGAAAGATTAAGTCTTCCTCTTCTCCTCCATCCCCCCAAACAATGCTGAGATCCTCAGGCACCTTTTTATTTTTTTCATCCTAGTGCCTGAACTCAGGGCCTGATTGCTGTTTCTGAGCCTCTTTGTGCTCAAGGATAGCACTCTACCACTTGAGTCACAGAACAACTTCTGGCTTTTTTGACTAGATCATTGGAGATAAGCGTCTCGGTAATTTTTCTGCCCAGGCTGGCTTTGAATCATGATCCTCAGATCTCAGCCTCCTAAGTAGCTAAGATTACAGGCATGAGCCACTAGTGGCCTGCTGGGCACCCTTTTTTTGGTAAGTATTTTTTATTATTATTAAAGGTGATGTATAGAGGGGTTGTAGTTATATAAGTCAGGTAATTAGCATATTTTAAGTATGCATAGATATATTTATTTATTGTAAAGGTGGTGTACAAATGGGTTACCGCTACATAAGTCAGGTAATGAGTGCATTTCTTTTTAAACAATGTCACCCCTTGCCTTGCTTTCTCTGTTTTTCCCTACTGTCTGTACCCACAATTTGTTGTTCTTGGGACTTGAACTCAGAGCCTCTGAGCTGTCCCTGAGCTCTTTTACTCAAGGCTAGTGCTCTACCACAAGTGATTGCACCCACAATTTGTATAGTTCATTTTCAACATGTCTAGTGAGTAACTCTGCTGAATTTGTTCACCCTTTGTCCTCCACTCTTTCTTTCCCCCATCCCTTATCCTCCCTGAAACAGATGAACTTGCATACAAGACAAAAGATAAAGAAAACAAATACATGTGTGCAATTTGTCATCACATACATTTTTAAAAATCATTCTAAATTATCCAAATAGTGTAATGCGGTGGTTCCCTATGTGGCACAAAGGTCAACAATAACAGATTACAGACAATCACAAGGTTCGTGGAAAATCCACTGACAAGCTTTTGAGGGGTAAATGATTCCATGCTTATTTACTTATTTTTCACCTCTTGCCCATATTGTCATTGTTGTTACAAGAGATCCTTCAACTTAGTTGCAAGCTCAAAGACATAGGAAAGAAAGTAAATTACTTGAGCATTGTGGCACAAATTGTATATCATGATACTAAACTTCTATCACTAGAAAGATCGAATCATAATTTATATAAGTCAAGTCTTGTTTCAAGCAAATAAAATAGAAGAGGTGGACCTAACCACCTACCTAACCTAAAATACTAAGTGCAAAGTGTCAAATTTAATGAGATGTGAGGAAAATGTAGATAGATAGATAGATAGATAGATAGATAGATAGATAGATAGACAGATAGATATTTTCCCAGTTCTGAATTGTAATAGTTGGCTTTGAGATGGTTCCAGTCCAGGGAGTGAACGTTCAGGTTTTGACCCTTTGTGGGTGAAGCCTGGGTCATCAGTGCCTAGCAAAGGGTACCTGTCACTTTAACAAAAACACCTCTGGAGCTGCACCTCAGACAACTTTCTAGCAGTGTAGAAATGCTTTAAAAGTTGATTGTTTTCTGACTACATTTCTGATGGATTATTGCTCTATACTTCTTTATCACATACCTGACTTTGGATTGAAGCTTTCTTTTCCTTTCATCTTTTTAAGGTTTTATGGTCAAACTTTCAATGTCCTCACTTCTTCAATGTACTCTCGGCTCTGTGTCAGCTTTGACCATTTTCTGTGATGGATTTCCCCTATTAGTATGGCATACTTTGCTCTTTGCCCTCAATAGGCTCCTTGTAGAGAAGGACACTTATAGCCCTTTAAAACTTCCATGCACTAGATTGTACTTTGTGGTTACTCATTCAGATCCCTGCACTTCTGAGGTTTTATAGCTAATAATTATGCTAAAGAAGTATCTTCATTGGATGCCAGTGGATCCCACCTGTAATCCTAGCTACTCGGGAGGCTGAAATCTGAGGATTACAGTTGGAAGCCAGCCTGGACAGGAAAGTAGGAAAGTCCTTGAGACTCTTATCTCCAATTAACCACCAGAAAATGTTAAATGGTGCTGTGGTTCAAAGTGGTAGAGTGCTAGGCTAGAGTGAAAGAGCTCAGGGACAGGGCCCAGAGTTCAAGCCCACAACTGACAAAAGTATCTTAGTATTAAGTAGTGTACAATGCACAGTACTTTCACATTCATTAGTGGACGTCATTTTTAATACCGCTAAGAGATGAATAAGTCTTTTCTAGGGAGGTATAGTAACAATGCTAGAAGTACTAGCAACAGTAGCTACAGTGTCCGTGGGTCTTGTACCCCATACGTAGAGATGATTACTACCTTCCTACCATAGCCTGCTCTTAGAAAAATGTTAATATTGCTTTGGATATCTGTGTTCCTCTTAAGAGATAGTTTCATTTTTGATAGTTACATTTTAATCTACTCATTTGTATTTATTTTTAAAAGTCATTATTAATATCATAGTAAATCACTATGCTAGCTGCAGGGAATATAGCTGGAAAAAGGCAGGTGTTGTGAGATGAGAAAGAGACCACAAAGAAAGAAACCTACAGAGGGTAAAATCTGGATGATCTAGAAAGAAATAATGTGCAATTAAAATTTGACTCAGGGATCAGAGTAAAATTAGATTATGAGGAAATCATCATCTCCAAGTTAGACTGTGATAAAAACCTATTTAAATGTTTTCATACAAAGGAGGCTGTGAAGAATAGAGAGCAATGTGGGTTTTTACTCTTCAAACTTTAAAAGACTGTTCAAGGGGGGTTACTTTTTAACATGTCCATCTAAATGTCCAGGGCTTCTTGACACTTATCATTCTCTTGAATCCCAATTCTTTATCACATTTGTACATTGAGTACATTCTAGTTGTATTTGTCCCCTCCCCGTTCCTCTTTTCATTCATCCACCTCTCTCTCCTTTAACCATCCCCACTTAAGCTTGTTTTAGCTTCCTGAAATTCATTGTGTTAAACTTTCTGTTCAGAGGGTTTAACATCATGGAGTTTCACTCTAGCATATACTGTATGTCGGTCAACTTACCCATGTATATATGGAAAGACCCTGTGTATTTACATGGGACCATGTTTAGGGGTTTAAGGTCCACATATCAAAGAAAACATGTACCCTTTGCCATTGTGGGCCTGGTTTACTTTGCTCAGTGTAATATTTTCCAGGTCCATCCTTTTGCCTTCAAGGACATGATTTCATTCTTTCTGATGGCTGCATAAAATTCCATTGTTTATATACCACATTTTTTACTTTGATTCATTCATCAATTGTAAGGCTTCTGGACTGTTTTCATAACTTGAAGTTTGTGAACTGTGCTGCTGTAAACAGAAATGTAAAAATGTCTTTGTTTTTATCCTGTCATACAATCTTTTGGATAAAGGCCTAAGAGGATATCTATGGATCATAAGGTTTGTCTATGTTTAGATTACTGAAGAATTTCCATACTGATCTTCCTACTGGCCACATTAATTTCTACTTCCACTAACAGTGTTGCCATTGCTCTGCCGTTGCTTTTCTTCTTTGCAGGCACAGGAAACACTGAGATGAGCATCTCTTCTCTCCATAAGAACATTAGCTTGCAATCCCTTCTCATAGGTGTGTCAAAGGTCATTAATGCCATCCTTAAAGAGAGGCACTTTGCACCTAACAAACTGGAGTTATTTATCTTTCTCTTTTCTGAGCTTTGATGAGTGTAAAGGTATCATCATTTCATACCATTTGTAGCAAAAGAAAAAAAAAGAATATACCAAATAAAACTCCTTTCATGCCTCCAGCACTTTGTCCTCTAAGACTGGCTTTCTGGGACTACTTGCTGAGCCTAGTCCATTTAGACTTTCTGGGGTGGGACTTTTGTCTTCATACTTAGAGAGCCAGAGTAAATTACCGGGTCCTGTATTTTTGCTTAATAGAGTTAAGGTTTCTGGGCCAACAGATTTCTGCTTCAGAATCAACTTTTATGTGTCTTAATCACTTAAACAAAAACCCACCAACCTTGCATTTACAGCAAGTGAAATCATCCTTCAGTGTACTACAAAGAAATATTTTGTTTTCTTTTCTGGTCCAAGATTTTGCTTTCCTCTGAGCCAAAAGACTGAATTGCTGCTGCCACCAAAGGTTTAATATTTCATGCTTGACAATTCAGCAGATAATGTTATTTCTTTGTAAAAAGTGAAAGGTAGTTTGTTATAGGCTCAGACCTCCAACACCAGCTAGTTGTTCTCACATGAATGGAGTACCATGAGCTAGGAAGGCCAAGAACCCCCATGACACTTGTGTCTGTTGGTCCAACAAGGGATTCATTCTTTCCTGCTGATTGCTGCTGAGCCTTTTTCCAGAGTGACAGATCTCTGAAATGGGACCAAATCCAGTGACCTTCTTCTTTAATGCTATCAATCATGTGCTTCAGAATTAGGTGGCAATTCCTTCGCACCAGCCTGGTGAGCCGACTAGGCTAATGGGTTCTGGCACTGCACTGTAGCCACCAGAGTCCCTGAATATGACAAAGAATCTGAGCTGTGTAAGTTAAAAAGGGGGGAAAAAATCCACCCTTGTGAATAATCCATGTTTTCTCTCCCTTTGACTGCTATGAGTTTGCTAATTTCCTAAGCACAAAGCAAGTTTAATTAAAGCCAATGGAGTAGGGGAATGCCATAGATGATAGCATTTTTTATGTGGCTCACATAGTCAGAGATCCTATTTAGCTTTGTTTGGTAAACAGTCACCCTTCCTCTGGGCACTTCCTTCCTTCCCTTGGCACATTAAAGTATTTACTGAGTAGAGCTGCAGCTCTTCCTCTTCTTTGTAGTCTCCAGTCTTTCTGATGTATTATCAACCACACTCTGCTTCCAGGAAGCATAAAGCAGAAGCAAAAACTCAACTGGGAAAGTGCTTCTGTGCTTGCCTTTGGCAAAGCTTGGGGCTATGTCTGTTCTGCCAGCCCCTTCTTCCAGGTTCAAGCAGGAGATGGATGGGAGACTTGGTGTGGGATTCTTAACATTCTCAGCTGCCTAGGAAATAACAAGTGCCTATCTGAAATGTTAATTTTTTTAAAGTAGTATAGGTCCATTTGGAGAGAAAAAAAAGTCTTATTTTTAGGTTACAAAGATAGTGAAGTTAATTTATGCATCCTCATAGAATTCAATAGGAGGTCAATCTTCTCGTGGAAGAAGAAAAACTGTACGGGAAGATTCCCTTTTTTCTGTTTTATGCTATTTATCCCTATCATTAAACATGGTTGCTATTTATGAATGCTGTGGAGCTCCTAGTGAAATTGGACTTTTTCAATTAATAGCTTATTTCTAATTATATTTACAGGAGAGTAGTTTCTACAGTGCTAGGATGTATTTGAAACCAACTAATTTACACATTGGTGAAACAAATTTCCAATGGCTTTCTGCTGAACGCCGGCTATATGGGAGGCTCTAGGACAGAATGTTGGATTTGGTAGTTCACCAGGCTTCTCAGGGAATCCTATTGTATTCGGAGGAGGCAGACAATAAACACACAACAGTAAGCGTTGTTAGGCAGGGAAATGAATGAAGGATTATGACA
Organism: Perognathus longimembris pacificus; assembly: GCF_023159225.1. Lineage (NCBI taxonomy): Eukaryota > Metazoa > Chordata > Mammalia > Rodentia > Heteromyidae > Perognathus > Perognathus longimembris. The sequence goes on from NC_063177.1 coordinate 31,508,475, forward strand.
GAAATGCTGGGCTCATTGGATACAATTGTTTTTCATATGTTAGGATAGAAAACCCTTGATGAAAAATGTGATAATTATAAAGTCGAAGGTTGTAATGCCCAGATTTTAAGGCCCCCAAAGACAACCATCAGAGTCCAGAGTCAAAGCCAAAGCGCAAGGGTCATTTATTATGAGTTCGAACCCCCCCCCGCCCCCCCCCCCCCGCACTCGTTGCCAGTGATGCTGAGAGGCCCCAAGCTCAATTCCAGCACAGCTTTTATAGAAAAGTACAGGGAAGATGAGGGAAGATGAGGAAGACCCCCGGTTACAAGTACACGATTGGTTGACATTTGCCCTAGTTTACCAGTCGCCTCAGGATTGGCCTGGGTCTTCCTGCCGAAGCATGGGTCAGACGGCCTTAACCCTGGGGGTATAGATTCGGGTGGGCCTCCAGGAGTGGCCACGTACGTAGCCACATTCCTGGAGCCAGATGGTTCCTATCTCCTGTGCCCAGGTCCGGGCCGGGGTCTGAGAACTGACAGTTATGTCCAACCTTGAGTGGGCTTCGGGCATGGACAATTAATCATGTCCCAGGCCAGATGGCCATTATCTTTCAGTGCCCAGATTCAGGTAGTACAGAGTTCACAGAGGGGTGTGGAGGGGGGGAGGGAGTGTGGTTACAGAGTAGCTATAGGAAGACTGCTGGTATTTTTCCACTTGCCCATGGGTTAGCAAGCAAAGGTACAGAAGCAAAATAGCTGTTAGGGGCATAATGGTCACAATTTTATTCTCTACGCTCTTCATTCACCCCTTTCAATTGAATCTTTAAGAGCCAATCTTGGATCTTACATACTCGAGTCTATAATTTCAGGGTCAATAGGTTGGTATTGGGCTCTAAGAATCATGAGTTGCACTGTGCTAATCCTATCCTTAACAAAAAGTAGCTAACTTATTTATAATACAGGATCCTATAATCAGGACAAGCATAATCACAAACAACAGTCTGGTCACAACTGAAAGTTTTTTTACGATGGGGCCATGATCTCATGACACCAGTAGGAGTAATAATAGTGGCCAGGGGAGTTACAGTAGTTCATCCCCAAGTCACCAGACCACCCATAGGTAGGGTTTATGAGTGTCTAGGCTCTCTCCCTAGCTACGGAAGCACCAACCATATATAGCACAGGGTAGAATGTTCTCTCTCACTGCCAATGAGTCCACAGGCTCCAGTCATCCAGGTTTCCTTGTCGGTGGCGCTTTACTCAGTTTGTAGCAGGTGTGGCTCAGAAGGAGGTCCAGTCTCATAAAGGGCCCTTAGCTTGGGCCAGATCTCTTGGTGGACCTGCTATAGTGCTCTGAGGGGGGATAAAAGCTCATAACAAATGCTATTGCAAGTTAGGAATTATGGGAGGGGATCCCAAATCTGATCCTAAGGCTACACATGAGCAAATCCAGGCTTTAACATTTAGATGACATCATACAAGTCCCTTAGCCCTGTAGATGCAGGTACAGATAAATATAGTGTCACACTGAAGTCCCAATTCTGACCCTATTTATATTATAGCCAATTTGATTACGTACCAACTTTACTCATATGCTCTAATTTTAAGACATACTGATACCATTTGTTACATACTCAAACTTTCTAGGGATTGTCTTTTTTACTTTTAACATTCCAAAACCTTTTAATCTAAAGGAAACATTTTTGTTTCCCCAACTTTTTCTCTAAAGTAAAATTTAATATATCCCCACTTACATCATCTTTTACTTCCTCATGCCATCAACGACTTACTGGAACAGTCTGTGATAAATGACTTTTTAAATCCTTTTTTTATCCAGAGGAAACCATTTATCCCTTTCTCCAAGACTTTCTATGTTTACTTTCCTCTTTACATTTCCTGGGGCTTCTTTGCTGCTAGAGTTTTCACCCCCAGGAGGGCTCCATGAAGATGCCCCCAGCAGTTTAAATCTCTGTCCAGCTACCTTGGTAACTGGCACACACCTGATGGCAGTTACCTCCCTCTCTTTTCTGAGGTCACATCCTAATCCATCTGGACATATTTTAATACTCTTGTACACCACTCCCACCCCAGGCATTGCCTGGAAGTGACTCTCTAGCCTGTCATACATGCTTTGAATTTAGCAGCAGGCCAGTCTGATTGAAAAATTTTTTACAATATCCAATTTTTTAATAGAGCTAGTTAACTCCAGGCAACTCAAGAATGTCCCCCCCCCCCCCGCCAAATTTAGTTCTAGCAGATCCAAAGCACTTTCCAGCGGAAATCAGCTGCATGTGATAAGAGTCCCATCTGAAGATGTAGATTCTTCCAGATGACTGTTAGACTCTCCTTGATCCTCACTCAAATGCAATGGGCAGGGGCCATGGTGTCAGGCAGCAGTGGCTCCCAGTGGTTCCAGTAGAATGTCATACCTCCTGCTAAGTTACCTGCAACTTTCTCCAAAGACTGGTTAGAGAAGCTTAACCTAAGTTAACTTAAAGCCTAACTTTAGTCAGATTTCCTAGTATTTTCCTGAGTTCTTCTTAAGCACACTAGCTTTTGTAGGCTGGCACATCACTAAATGTCAAGACAGTTTTAGGTAATCAATGGCCCTTGGGTCATTTTGCCAGGGCAATAAGTTTAAATCAGATATTTCCAATAAGGCTAGGAATAATTTTTTAATCAACATAAAAGGCTTGGCCTGTAACCATTTTTCACAAGTGCAGTCTCTGTATACTGTTACCTCTGTTTTTCATGCCTCTAGTTTATCCTGCCTCATCTTCCCCAAAACAACTCTGGTCCCTTGGTCCTAAGAGGGGCTGATGGGCGAAGATCATCCATCTTCTGTAACTTCTTCAGGCTGACTCAGGGACTTTGACCTTACCTCGCCAGGAATCTATAATTTTATTCTACTTTACCAAGGGGCTGCCGGATCAGATGTCCATTAGGAGCTTTACTCCAAACTGGAAATTACATTCAACATTTTAACTTTCAACTATACAGACTTCTTTTTGGGCTACCACAGTGTAGCCTTTTAATCATTCTAGTTTGTAAAAGCTTTTTCCTGACTGGCTGGGGAACTGATCTCTGGTGGTCTAAAAAGTGTCTACATTACCTTTGCAGTCCTTTAGCAGATATCAGTAGGGATACAATCTCAGGTCTACAAGCTTTTTTTCTGAACAGGTGTACCAGCTCAAAATTTACTGCTAGTTAGGGCTTTGAGCAGATGCAGAAGGTTGGGATTTTCAAACTATCCTCCCATTTGACAAACTTACCTTTACTATCCACTATCACAGATGACTGGCAAGTTCCTGCCCAGTAGACAGACATGGGCATTAGAAAGGCATGCTTATGAACTATTCTTCTAGGACCTCCCGGCTCTGATTAACTTTTGAAAGGCCAAACAGGAGTGACTCTAGGATATGACACCATCTCTGCCATCCAAGCAGGGGCTTACTGCCTCTGGATACTCCATCACTTTTGTCCCAGGAGTGATTTTCCATGCTGGTATAAATGCACCTTTGGCATTTCTCTTGGTCCGTCACTGGACTTGGACTCAGGGCCTGGAGTGCTGTCCCTCAGCTCTCCAGCTCAAGACTAGCACCCTACCACTTTGAGCCTCAATGCGACTCACGACTCTGTTCCCAGCACTTCTGCTGGCCAACTGGACATGAAAACTCTCACCGGCACATTTCTCTGCCCAGGCTGGCCACAAATTGCAGATTCAGAGCAATGAGTCTTACAAGAGGCCACTTTACTCCAATTAAAAGCAACAAGGTGGTTCACACAGAAGTAGTTTTTAAGCATGCTCTTACCTGGAACTTATTAAGGGCCAATGTTACATCTTGGCAAACTTGTAGAAATCATTTGTCCTTCTCTGTGGGCCTGCTGGAAATTGTTACCAAAAAAAACCTACAAACAAACTGGGATGGCAATTAAACATTCATTTTGGTAGCCATAATTTTCCTCTATCCAACTTAAAACAAACATTTAGGACAAGTTTTACTTCCAAGTCTTTTACCTTGAAATGCATTTTGTTTTAATTTAAAGTCTTTAATATTTATTCTTTAGCACTCTGGCTGCTCAAATTCTTTATCTAGAAATGTATTTTAAAGCCTTTAAAGTCAAGGCTTTTACACCTTTGCCTCAGTCTTATTTGTATCCAAAAGCTCTGAAACCCAGGGGGCATCCAGCCTCCTGGCTGCCTGTTTTAAAAGAGCCTTTTTTTTTTTTCCTTTAGTCCCAGCTACTGCTTGAAGACCTTTAAACTCAAAAGACAATTTTTTCTTAATGCAAGAGTTACAATTAATTACAATTACAAAATTAGAAATACTTATCCATTCAGCTTTCCAATAAATTAGTAAGAAACATTAGCTCGTTTTGCCATTTTTTTTCTACATACAGAGAGTTAATGAGAGTTTACGTTCATCCTCATTAGTTTATGTATATACTTTAAAATACTTGCCTGATCATATGTAACTTTAAGATAGTTAAGAGTCTTACTTGTTACATCACAGTATACACATAAAATTTAGTACCTAAATCATATATCAGTTTAGATATCCAAAACAATTGTAACAAAAGTACTTTTAACAGTTTACCAGAATTACAAACACAAGAAATTTAGTCTCAGCATCTTTGCTTTTTCAATATATCCGAATTGCAAAAACAGCACAGGAATCAAATCACATCAGTTAAATAAACTTTTTAACTTAGTACCTCTCAAGGGGCAGTTTTAGAAAGTTTAGTCAAATCATTTATTTTTACCACCAGGTTTCCAATGTTCACCTGAAAACAAAGAGACGAAAGAAAGCCCTCTATTGGCTCCATCCTGACTCCATAGGGCTTGATGAATTCACGCCAGCTTGCCCTTTGTTAAATCAAATCTTAATTTATTAAGATACCCACCTCTTTTTTTTGAATTTTTTTTTACTGCTAATTAAAGAACCTTGAGTAATCTTTTTAAACTCTAGTTTCTGGTTGTTGTTGTTTTTTTTAAACATTTGGTAATGCCCGAACTTGATGATCATTTGAATTCAAACTTAAACTTAATTTTGCATCATACTACAGTTTTGAACATGTTCACACTCACACATGCACACCCACACATACATACTCAAAAGATCTTAAAGCGCACAAAATAAATATCGGCCGTACATTTTTTTAGTGGCAAGAGATAGTTTTGCCAATCTTACTCCTGCAACACGCAAATTTTAAGACAAAACTTTTAACAAATAATTGTAGCATTCTCCAGCCTCATTTTCCAGGGCTTGATAGTTTTAACAAAACATTTTAGCACACTAAATAATTTGCTGCTTAAGGAGGAGGCTGGGTGGGGGTCCCCCAGAGTTCTTTTTGCAGACACTCACTCTGATTGTGAGCTGTCACCTGTAAATCTTTTTAATGAGCTAAACATAAATTCAGGGGTTAAGGGAGTCTGTCCCATTTTGTCCGTCACAGTCAGGGGATACAGAAAACAGAACAGTCCAGACCAGAACAATATAGGCAAGCAATTTTTCTTTTTTTTTTTAATCTCCATATGGCTTCTTCCCTTAACATCCTAAAAATTATTAAGTAAGAGAGTTAGGGGAGTGCTCTGGGTCTGCCCCATCTGAGAGGGAAAGCGGTGAGTCAGAAAGACAAACAAGAAAAGGAGGAGAAGGGCACCCAGGAAGGACAGAATTCGGCAGAGGTGCCCATGCAGGGGCTGTGAGATAAATGAGCAGATATGGAAGTCGAAGGGGTGGGGTGAGGGTAACGGCTCCGGTTCCCAGTCCACTAGCAGAGATGGGGGCTGGGCGAGCCTTTGCTTCTGAGCAGAAGTTCTTTTCCTTCACCGGCCAGGGTGAATCTGAAAGTGAAACTGGTTAGGGAACACAGAACACAGGACAATTCGAAGGCGTGCTTCAGCATTTCAGGCCACTCCCCAGAACACAGAAGCAAACACAATTCGCAGGATGGGCAAACGCAGGCATGCTGCCCCTACGTGCCCGACCAGATGGCTGAAAACAGCCCCAGAACACAGATGCAGGTGCGTTTCAAGCCACTCTGGGCTTGACCAGACGGGCTGAAAACAGCCCCAGAACACAGAACCAGACTCAGGCACGAATTCACTTCCTGTCTGACCAGACGGGCTGAAAACAGCCCCAGATTACAGACTCAGGCACAAACTCTCACTTCGTGCCTGACCAGATGGGCTAAAATTAGCCCCAGATTCTGGGGGGCTCCGGCAGATGTCTCCCACCGGCCCACTGGCAGCCCTATAAGCGCGTCGGCCAGTACTATTTGCCAGTCTCAGATTCCCCAGAAGGACTCAGAGTCAGGCACAAACTCTTAGTGTCTGACCAGACGGCTGAAACAGCCCCAGATTACAGACTCAGACTCAGATTCAGACAATGACAGACAACACAGAGACAGATAGAGCTAGCTCACTTACCGATCGGCTTTCAGCGACCGGTTGACTAGGCCTCTGGTGGGTCTGGGGGTTTCCTGGTCAGGGAAACAAATGTAATGCTCAGATTTTAAGGCCCCCAAAGACAACCATCAGAGTCCAGATTCAAAGCCAAACCGCAAGGGTCGTTTATTACGAGTTCGAACCTGGTCCCCCAGCACTCGTTGCCAGTGGCGCTGAGAGGCCCCGAGCACAATTCTAGCACAGCTTTTATAGACAAGTACAGGGAAGATGAGGGAGATGAGGAAGACCCCCGGTTACAAGTACACGATTGGTTGACATTTGCCCTAGTTTACCAGTCGCCTCAGGATTGGCCTGGGTCTTCCTGCCGAAGCATGGGTCAGACGGCCTTAACCCTGGGGGTACAGATTCGGGTGGGCCTCCAGGAGGCTACGTATGTAGCCACATTCCTGGAGCCAGATGGTTCCTATCTCCTGTGCCCAGGTCCGGGCCGGGGTCTGAGAGCTGACACATAGTTATGTCCAACCTTGAGTGGGCTTGGGCATGGACAATTAATCATGTCCCAGGCCAGATGGCCATTATCTTTCAGTGCCCAGATTTGGGTAGTACAGAGTTCACAGAGGGGTGTGGAGGGGGTAGGGAGTGTGGTTACAGAGTAGCTATAGGAAGACTGCTGATATTTTTCCACTTGCCCATGGGTTAGCAAGCAAAGGTACAGAAGCAAAATAAATGTTAGGGGCATAATGGTCACAATTTTTTTTCTCTACGCTCTTCAAGGTAAGGAATAGAAGTGGATGATATCTTAAGGCAGCATTGTCCTACATCCATTTCTGGGCTTCAGGCAGATAGGTGTTTTTGGAACTGCATGGAAGCCAATTGGGCGTGGGTAGAGTAAAAGTTACAGGTTAAACTGTGCCCCTCCACAAAATGTATAATGTTAATTTTTTAATCCCAACACCTCTGAGTGGCAGTATATCAGAAAGTAAAGTCATGAAAGAAGCAAGTGAGTCAAAATGAGATCATCAATCTGGATCTTAAGCCTATCTCACTACTGATCTTCTAAAAAAAGAAAAAGAAATTCAAACACAGACATATACAGCAGTGAGATATATGAAGGCAGAGAAGAAAATGGCCATCCAGCCAAGGAGAATGGCCTCAGAAGGAGAACCCTTGACCTCAGAGAGCTGCCCTTGACCTCAGATGGCTGCCCTTGACCTCAGAGAGCTAGCATGCAGAAGTGTGAGGGAAGAAATTTCATTTGTGGCAGTCACTTAGGCTGAAGTACTTTGTCATAATCAACTGAGGCAACTCCTATAGTGAATAAGGAAATATGTGGTTGAAAATGAAGCCAGGAGAGATAGGGATCAAGCCAGCCCCTTTTGGCCATTATCTGTCAGACTTTGATTTTAAAGTGAGGAAGTCAATTGAGGGTTTAACAGAGGGATGTCATGATTTCTTTTGGATTTAAGAATTCTCTCTGTGGCAGTCATATTATAAACAGACAGCATAGAAAAGAATGTGGGAAACTGAAAAGTTAACGTAAGTCACACAGCTAAGAGACAGGGACATCTCAGCTTGGATGGAGTAAGGGACATAATAAGAGGTGGTCATAGTCATATTCTAGATAGATGTGGAAGACAGAATGGATAGAATTTGCTGACAGGTTGCATGAGGAAGGTGAGACAAATGAATGAGTCTGTCATTCAAGGGGATTACAAGGTAGATATATAACATAGAGCTGATGGAAGATGATGCTGTAAGTAGAACATCAGTAAAGTTCATCTTCCAAACTCTCATTATTCCATAGCAGAAGACAAGCACAGATGTCCTGGATGGATATAGGAGTAATAATGGAACTGGCAATTTGTTACAGTTATTACATACCTAAACATAATACATATCATACATATATGTATGTATACCGTACATGTGCAAATGGGAAGGAGGATAGAAATGCATCATTTTTCTAAGTAACAAGGAACACCTGGGGGAATTTTCTTGTCAATAATAATGTTGGGATTGTTCATGCTGAGGATCAAAGTCTACAAGTCAATGGTTCTGGGAACCACCCTGTGTACTGAGGGTGGTGATGCTAGCTAGACACAGGCTTGATCTTGGGTACAATGAAAGAGAGCTAGTTCTCTGCTGAAATGTCAGAAAAGGAAAGGAAATGAGCCTCTAGGGACAATTGGATTTATCACCAAAGTCAAGGATCATCACTAAGATGAAGACTTAACTAAAGAATCTGGAAAAGGACAAACAAGATATAAAAGACAAACAAAAAGAATATGGGATCTTTTGAGCCAAATGAGAGAAGTGTGATGAGGAAGAAATACAGGCCCAGAGTTGTTTAGGAAAGATGGTCTGGAATTGACCATTGATTTCCCAAGAAGAAAGGTCATAGGTGATCTTGAGTAGACTTCAAAGTAGACTTTGAAGAGGGTTATGGAGGTGGGGGGGGGGGGGCTTTAGGAAAGCTTTAATAAATAATTGAAGCAGATACTTTGAGACTGGGAGCACAGGGAGTTTTGCTGTCAAGAAGATTGGAGAAATACGTAATTAGCTGGAAAGGAAGCAGAGACCAGAAACATTTTTTTTAGAGGTACTGGGGTTTGAACTGAGGTCTCTGTTCATGTTTGGCAGGCAAGTACTCTAAAACTTAAATGAAACATCCAACTCTATTCACTTGGGTTATTTTTTGAGACTCTGGTTTTTTTCATGTAAACTAGCCTAGACCATGACTCTTTCACTTAGGCTCATCTCCTCTTTAGGTATGCTAATCTTCTGTTGTTGCAGTAGACATGGAGATCTTATTTACTTGTTTGCAGGGTTGGCTTGAATCCATGTTATTTCTTATTGCTGTCTCTGGAAGAGTGAGCATTACAGGTGTGAACCACTGAACATTACCAGAGATTTTATACCATATTGATATAAAAGATTTTTCTTGCATATAGATGATTATGATCAAGGGAGATAGAAAAGTGGTAATGGGGAAGAGAAGAAATAGGGATCATTACAAGAACAAGGTCCTTAGAAATCAGAGGAGATATAACTTGGTACATAAATGGAAAACCATAGATAAACTCACCCAAGACCACAGAGGCACATTTCTAGAAAGAAGACCTAAAGACCAATCTTGCTTGGAGGTTCTGATCAGGTGCTCTCAGTTGATTTCCAATTGATACTTATAATCTGAAAGAAGAAAGCCACATTAGTAATACTTTTTAAAATAAGAGATTGTTTATGGAAGTAGATACAGTATAATAAGGGAATATCTCACCATGGAAGGGATTCATTAAAAACCCAGTCTTGCTGGACACCAGTGGCTCATGCCTATAATCCTAGCTACTCAGGAGGCTGAGATCTAGAATCATGGTTCACAGCTTACCTGGGCAGTAAAGTCTGTGAGTCTCTTATTTCCAATAAACTACTTAGGAAAAGCTGGGAGTGTACCTGTGGCTCAAGTGGTAGAGCCCTAGCCTTGAGCACAGAAAGGCTCTGGAGTAACCCCCAGGCCCTGAGTTTAAGACTAAGGCTCAGCAAAACAAAACAAACAAAAAAAAACATAAAAACCCATTTAAAAATATATAGTAATTATGAATTGAGCAAATCATATGTTCGATGCCTCAATTTTCTCATGTGTAAAATGGAAATAATAACTGTCTCATATGAGGTAATATCTGAAAAACAGCTACAAATGAAATTGGAAAGAGTCAATGCTCATTAAATTTGATTATGAATATGCTAATTTTAGAGCATAGTTGAAAACTTTGGGACAGATAGATGAATAATACATGATACTTAAAGCAAGTTGAGAGAAATAGAAGACTCAGAAATGTGGGCCCCAATAATAGGCACAAATTCTAACAACTGCACTGCTCAAAATTAATATGTTTCTCCACAATTATATCTTCTGGCCATGAGAAACCATTTCTGAGGTAGAAATATACACTTACCCAGACACAGTAACTTCCATTTTCTCCCATGGAAATTAAAAACATTAAATGATAATACAAGACACAGGAGTACAGGGTAGAGTACCCCTTAGTCAAGACTCAGAAAACATGGTCCCAGAAGCTTCTACTGCTGAGTTCTTCAACATGGCCTTGTTCTTGTGTTTTCAGAGGTTAATTCAGTTTTCTATGAGTTTGTGAATCATCTCATTATCCAACCCACAAGTGAGCTTTTACTTAAATAAGCCAGAGTTCATTTCTGCTGTTTACAATCACCGATACAGAGTTGCCTGTTATAATGTAGACATTCTCTATTTCTGACAGCACACTAAAATCTAATTTTAACTCTGACTTAAACTTAAATGTAAGAAAGGAGCCAACTCCCTTGAACATACTGGAGTCAATTAGTTAACTCATCTGGTTCTTCCAGCCTCGTTTTCCCTGTAAAAAACCCCTTGGTAGATATTAGGACTGTGAGCATGAATTGGATCTGCATTTTACCCAATCTTCATCAAGGATGACGTTATGCTGCAGTTTTCCTGTAACATGAGAAGTCTTTAATCATTTTCCTATGGATTTTGAAACACACTAAAAAATCCACTGATTTATTTAATGTTTATGAGAATGGGAAGATTTTTAGAAATAGGTCATGGTTCTATGGCTACTTTCATTGCTAAATTTATAAAATGCATGGGGTAAAATTGTGTGATCTGGTTTATAAATGTTCTCTCCTTTTTCTATCTCACATATATATATATATATTCACTCACACACACTGTTTCTCACATACACGCACACACACACTCTCTCACATACACGCACACACACACACTTCCATGCTATAATTAATTCTTTCTCACACACGCAAACATATTCACATGCTATAATTACTTTTCTCTTTCTCTCACATACACACATATAAACATACATATGATATAATTACTTCAGGCTGGCTTTAAACTATTAAAACAGCACATTTGAAAATAAATAACCAAATGATTTTCCTTTATCTTCTTGGGTACTATTGCTCACCCATCTTGTCACCGCTTCTTAGATTTCAGGATATTCTTATTCCAGCTTTAGAAACACAGTTCCTAATATTTAATGAAATGTTAGGTAACGACAGTTTTTCTAATCATATTTTTTGGAGAAGATTCACACATAAAAAGTAAGTGCTCAACTCTCATGTTCAATTTCTCATAAATAGAGTCCTGGGGAAGAGGCTCTATCACATACTTTGCCTGAAATGGTCATTGCTGTGGAGTGAAGTGCACACCTGGTTGGTATAGGTAAGGTCAAAGAGAGCCCCAAAGAAATTCACATGCACTGTTGAGACTTATTGTACTGTAATTCTTCCACAATGAACATGGAGTGTCTGACACTGTGAAGTGGGTTTCTCCACCTAAGTCCCTATTTCCTCCTTCCTGTATTGGTCTCAGATAGTATCAGAAGCTCTTACATTGGATTTGTGTGGCTACAGCACCTGACTAGCAAGTAAAAGATGGTGATTTCCATATTCAGTACCACAAGAAGGAACCTAGGATAGCTAATGCTTTCAGGCATTATGATAAGAACTCTGTCTTACTTATATTTTTCTGAACAATTTAATAATGAATAAATTAGTGGATTTTCAATGAGAAAAGTGCAGAGCCCAAACAGCTGCCAAATGACCACAGCACAAGCAATTGTATCAAATATTGAGGCAGAACCTAATTTTTGTAAATGATATTTATTACTGATCTTTTTATGTATTTTAAATTTTGCATTTAAGATTTGGTGCAAACTGAAAAAAATTGACTATTTTTTATTCTGTACAAGTCACAGATCTGAGTCTATCCACCTAAAACTCATTTCATTGTAGAATCCATAAATTAACTTGGTATTTCCCTGGTGAAACCAAGTAAAATTAGCTGAGTTTTCTAACACACACACACACACACACACACACACACACACACACACACACACACAACCAAAACAAAACATGATTCTGGCACATTTCATATAAGTGAAATCAAAACTCGTAGTATGATAAAATGGTAACACTCTTAGTTCAAACAAACAGACAAAGAAATAGCCCTTTTCTGCCAGAGTTAGGGCATCTATACACTTTTGATCTCAGAGAATGATCTCTTTCTTAAAGGAACAATTGTACTCTAAGTAATATTTCATTCTATTTCTTGCTTGGAAAACAAGTTGAAATGGGTTTAGATATGCTTCTTTTTCATTTTTATTTTTTTAAGCAAAGCAGCAATTCTGTCATTCTACTTATTGTCTTTTTAGTGCAAAATTATTTTCTATTCTCTCCTTTCCTTCCTAGGCCCTGTATTTAGTACCTCATACATACATTCATGGAATAAGTGGCCATTGTTAACACCTTCATATCATCTTGGACATAGTAGGTTATTCTGTACAAAGTATCACAACATCTCAAAGCCTTACACAGCAAAACTGTGCTTTCATAGCACTGGGTCCTCAAGACATCACAGTGACTGTCCATGTAGCAACTAAGTGAACTTGGATCCACCATGAGAACAGTGGTTGCCAGTTGACAAAGCAAAGAAGTAATTACTACAGAGTACTACATCCCCTGCAGGCCCACTTTTTCTTCCTAATACCAATGGGTCTCACCCAGCACATGGCTGCAGTCAGCAGCTGGGACACTGTTCAGAATCAATCTTCCCATCAGAAAGAGAGGAAACCTGAGTGGGGTGGAACACAAGAATGAGAAACTTCTTCCTCTCTTCCTGCCCCTAGCTCCTTGAATTTGCCATGTCTAGTTTAGCTTTAGGTGAACAATTAAACTTTCATCTTTCTTTTCTCTTTTACTTCTACTACTGACATCCACATAGACTCCAGCCATCAGATCATCTAATTTATAAGGGAGGGGAACTTGACTGTTTCAATCACAGTGTATTTCTGACACCTAATACTGAGTCTGAAGGGCAATGGTCTCATGGAGACTCATTTCTGTTGAGGAGGAATTGTGGTTTTGAGGAGGGGGGTGGGGCGAGACAGAGACAGAGGGATGGAGAAAGACATATACAGAGAGAGACATCTGTTAAACACCATCAGCTTCTCAAGAGGAACTCACTGGTTGTTCCAACACATGCCAAGGAGCAGGTATGGTAGAAAAAGGGTCTGAGACCTGAGATTTTGATCTTATGATGACTCCTTTTGACCATGGGGGTGGTTTATATAAAGGTATACATTTCCAACTCTACCTATTTTATCTTTTCAGTCTCTACTTGTTTTTATTATTTGCAAAGGGTATGAGAAGAACATCTACTCGACAACTAAGGGAAATGGAATGAATATATGAGACACAACTGCACTTATCTATGTGCTTTGTACCATTTCAGGAGCGAGGGCATGGACTCAGCCTCCTTGTCCATCAGTCAGAGAATCAATAAAGATGTGAGCAGTGATATACAATGGAGGACTATTCAATTACCAAAATGCACAAAATTCTATGTGTGTGACAACGTGGATGGACCTGAAAGAATACTTCTTATGGGAAATGAGACAAATCAGGTGCAGAAGGACATAGAACACATGATTTCACCTATAAGTAGGTTAGAAAAACAACCTCACAGATGCACACAATTTCCTTCTTCCCCAAGGAAAAAATTAGTATGCTTGTGAGAGCCATCCCATATCTCATACACCTGTTTCATCCCTCATTTGGGATTTTCCTGCCCTCCCCCCTCCTTTTTTTTTTTTTTAACCTTCAGCCTCTGGCCCCTGGAGCATTTGGAGTTGCTGCAAGGTGTTTTCAATTTCCAAAGCAATTTTTAACATCAAATTGAATTTTCATTCACTCTAACTTGGCAAAAATAAATAAATAAATCCTAATTCGTGTCATCCAGTTGAACAACTGGATCTCACAACTATCAAAAGAGAGTGAGAGATTCATGGTGTTTCCCTTGTCGATTAGAACACCCATGTATTTGGAAGATGAGCTTTTGATTAACTGTCTTAATATTCCTGGTTCACCATTTGTAAACATCTCATGGAGGAAAAAAATATCTTGATATGCAGGCTCAAATAAGAAAGGAAGCATATCAGAGACACAGAAGAAGAAATGAATGGTAAATGAGTTATCTGTGGAAAGAAGTACCTGATAAAAGCCATCTTTTAACACACACACACACACACACACACACACACACATTCCATCTTGTAATTCTATTTTGGCTTCTGTCCACTCTTAACATTTTTCCTGCCTTTCACACAAGTAGAGCAAGAATAGCTGTGTCAGAGCCAGTATTGAAGAATCTGCCACTTAAATGTCTCAAATTTAAGACACTGAAGTGTTTGAGAAGTTTATTGTGCAGTGCAGTATAAGTCAGTGGGAATTTTCATCTTTAGCTGACATACTCACACCCTTTCCTTCTAGAGGAACTCCTGAAACTATGGCAAGATATCCTGCCAGAGGACATCTCATCTCCAAGGTAAAAAAATGAAAATAAAAATTCCTCCCACCCTCCTAACCCCCTCTACCCACATCAGAATGGAGGATCCGTAAGATCCACAGATTCTTTAAGTGTTGATTCTACTCTTTAGTAGAAGAATAAAATTGTATATTAAAAAATATACTTCTTTAAAATTCCTTCCCATGCTCCTGTTCTGAGAAGTCAAGGAAAGCCCCCACGAGATAGGAATGTGTGTTTTTTGGCAACCTTAAATTGCAACTTGGCTTCAGGGCTCTCAGTGGAAAGAGGAGTCCTGGGTAGTAAACAGTGGATTGAGTCAACCCAGATGAAAATATTAGCCCAAGGGAAGCAGAAGCTGAAGAACTGTAAGGAAGAAGATTGATGAGGAGGCTGGCATTTGTCCAAAATGGAAGTGTCTAAAGTTTTTCTCGTACTTGGAAATCAAGGGAAGTAAATGTGTTCTTGCAAGGAGACACTGTTTTATAGTGCGGGCAGTATACAAATAGGACTGCTGCTTCAGAGTGAGGTGCTGTTTCTCTCAAGAACAGCTGATTATTCTGCAAGGATTCTTAGGAAGTTCATGTAGGGGAAAAAGGTAGTATATCTGCTCCTAAGATGTAGGTGCTACAGAAAGATGAGTGCCTGGGAGAGAATTATCTCCCTATGTGTGTATCCAATAGCTGGAAATGGTATTATTAGACAAATGATGCTAGCTTTCATGAGAGGGGTGTGTGTGTGTGTGTGTGTGTGTGTGTGTGTGTGTGTGTGTGAAATACTTGAGTGAACTCAGTGCCTGGAGCTTGTTAGATGGGCACTCTACCACCTGAGTCAAGTTTCCAGTTCCTAAAAGCCCCATTACTTTTGAAGGAGAGTCTCACGATATGCCCTGATCAGCCTGGACTGTGACCTTCCTAATTGTACATCCCCATGACACGTAGGATGACAGACACATGTCATGGTTAACAGCCTTTTATTTACCCTGTAGCTGAGATCACAGGTATATTTGACCATGCCCAGCCAACTCATTAAGATGGTGGTATACCTGAGATGGTTTCAAACTGTAATTTCCCAATCCCCGTCTTCCAAATTACTGGGACTACAAGCTTAAACTACTGTGTTCAACCTCATTACCTGCTAATCAATTGTGACCCTATGTGCCTATGCACATTCTCTCACACACGTACAGATTTTCTTTTCTAGGACGTCTCTACCTTTCACTTGTCAATGTTCAAAGTCACAATTGACTGAAAAATGTGTTCCTTTTGTTTCCCCCATAAGCATTAAAATTTAACACAAGATGCAGAGTTTCATGAAACTCTGATATAGTAGAAAGTTCACTCTGGTAAGGTGATTCTTAACTTTGGTGCTGCCCAGCCTATGTGGGAATCTATATTAAACTGAGGATCTTATGTGCAGAAAAGGAGAAAAGAAAGGTAAATTCACAAAATGAAGTCCATATTATGGAAACAAGTGGTGTATCATTTTTTGTAATTATTTTCAACATGCCATGTGAACCTATACCCTTTTTTTTCTTTTTCCTCTCATATTCCCTTCCTGTGGTTTTATCCCTGCTATCACTGTATCTGAACTTAGTGCCCTGGATACTGTATATATGTGTATTAGAACTAGGGAAGGGAAAGAGAATACCAAAATAGAGAGGCAAATGATAAAAAGACAAACTATTGCAACAGCAATACTTAACAAAACCATTTGGTGTAAACCAACTGTACAACTCATGGGGGGAGGGGCAGGGAAAAGGGGAGGGGGAGGTGAGGGAAAATGAGGGAGGAGGTAACAAGTTGGATAAGAAATGTATTCACTGCCTTACATATGAAACTGTAACAAATCTGTACATCATTTTGACAATAAAGAAAAAAATTATATATAAGAATGGAGATCAGTATCCTAATCACAGTGTTGTCAGTGAAACCCCATTTGTTTTATAATAAGAAAATCTATGTTGTCAGGAAAAGTAACCAGGCACAGTGTATCATTTGAAATTTCAGCTACTCTGCAGGCAAAAATCAGAAGGATTGTTGCTTGAAGCCAACCTGAACAAAAATATTAGTGAGACCTCATCTCAACTAAGAAGCAATTAGCGGTCATGTACAACTGTCATCCCAGCTACACATAGAGAAGTTGCGGGTAGGAGGATCTCAATATGAGGTTTTCCTTCATCCAAAATAAGAAATCAAGTCCTTCCATTTCCTTATAAATGGGGCAATGTCATTCTTTCTGATAGAGGCATAAAATTCCATTGTGTGTATGTACCACATTTTCCTGATCCATTTGTCTACTGAGGATCATCTGGGTTGGTTCTAGATTTTAGCTATGACAAATTGTGCTGTGATAAACATTATTGTGCTAGTGACTTTAGTGTGTTCTTGTTTGTGGTCTTTTGGGTAGATGCCCAAAAGTGGGGCCGCTGGGTGATAAGGGAGTTCTATGTTTAGCCTTCTGAGGAATCTCCATACTGCTTTCCAGAGTGGCTGAACCAGTTTACATTCCCACCAACAATGAAGTAGGGTTGGAAAAATTTATACTAAGTGAAGTGAGCCAGACCCAGAGAAACATGGACTCTATGGTTGCCCTCATGGGGAATAATTAGCACAGGTTTAGGCTAGTCACAGCAGAGGATCACAAGAGCCTAATAGATATGCCTCTATGAATGTATAAGATAATGCTAAGTGAAATGAACTCCATGTTATGGAAACGAGTGATATATCACTGCTGTAATTACTTTCAACATGCTGTGTGAAACCATAGCTTCTATTGTTGATGATCCTCTTGTATCCCCTTCCTGTGGTTGTCCCTGCACTATCACTGTATCTATCTGAGTACATTGGAAATTGTATATACTGGTATTAGAACTAGGAAACTGAAAGGGAATACCAAAATCGAGAGACACAGGATAAAAGGACAAACGACTACAAAAGCAATACTTGTAAAACTGTTTGGTGTAAACCAACTGAACAACTCATGGGGGGACAGGGAAACGGGGAGGGGGGAATGAGTGAGGAGGTAACAAACAGTACAAGAAATGTATCCAAAGCCTAACGTATGAAACTTGTAACCTCTCTGTACATCACTTTGACAATAATTAAGAGAAAAAAAACAAAATAAGAAACCATACTTGGAAAATGACCAAACTCAAGAACAGTTGCAGGTGTTGATCAGTTGGTAGGGTACTTGCCTGAACACCAAAACCAAATCATGAGTTCAAATCCTAGTATTCCCTTCTCCCCCCAAAAGTAGAGAAATCTAGATTAATAGACCATTGTTGGGAGTGGAATGGCCAAGTTAATTAATGTTCTATATAACAGAAAGATAACCACATTTGTTTTACCTTTATACCTGGAATTATTTGTAATTAATAATCACCCACTATTCTGACTTGGAGCACAAATGTTGTATTAGAGTTCCTGGGCCTTTCTTTAGAGTTTTACTTGGATTTGAATGGATTCTCTAGGAAAAAAAAACTAATGGAATGATTTTTCTGAGCCTGTGGTAGGACTGGGGCCACAACTTGCCTGCAGCTTAAACAAGGAAACAGCAGGTGTGCAAGAATGGAGTATCCCAGGAGACAGGGTCTCCTTCGGTATGTGGTGAACATAGCTAGTGGAACTGAGCTTTGGTCTAAGGTGGGCATAGGAGCAGTATGTCCAGGGAAAGCCAGATGTGGATAACTGAAAAGTAGGCAACCCCTAAACAGCTAAGGCAAGCCATTTTCCATTTTTTAATGCTTTGTTATAATACATTCTTCTGTGTGTGTGTGTGTGTGTGTGTGTGTGTGTGTGTGTGTGTGTGTGTGTGTGCTACTAATGGGGGCTTGAACTCAAGACTTGGGCTCTAGCCCTTGGCATTTTTTGCTTAAAGCTGGCATTCTACAACTTGAGCCACAGTTCCCCTTCCAGATTTCTGGTTGTTAATTGGAGATAACAATCTCATGGACTTTCCTGTCCCAGTTGGCTTTGAATCTCAATCCTCAGATCTCAGCCTCATGCCTAGCAAGAATTATAGGCATAAACCACCAGTGTCTTACCTAACATATTTCTTTTATTCGAAATGTAAGTATGAATTTTTACAGTAAAATATCTTATTTTAAAAGCATCTTAAAAATCTCCAAAAATCTTAAACAATATGCCGGCAAAATGAAGCCCATCTGTTCATCCTATTTTGTCCACTGCTTGTTTTGCTCCTCATAATCTCAGTGGGAGAGAATAAGATAAATATATTTTACCCTAGAACCTATCTTACTGGTGTTTTAAGCACTGAAATATAGATGGGTAAGGTTTTAAACTTCCAATTATTCCGGAGTCATGATGGCAGGGAACTCTTACGGAGAATTTGTATTTGTATTTGAATTTGTATTTGTGTTTTCTAATTTGTAAAAAAAAATTGTCACCTTAGCTCAGTTGGGCCTTTGAACGCCTGGCAAGACTAGGTGTTAACTAGTTGTGAACTGCTCTAAGTAGAGCAGTTAACAGACATCTCATATGCATGTGAGTGATCTCAAGTTCAAAAGAAATTGAAGAGTCAACACTTTGCACAGTTAGGGTAGTAGAGAACAAATAAAGAAGGAAGTCTTTGGACGTTTGTTCAAACATCATACACTCTCTGACCCTTGAAACTAAAGGTATTTCTCCTCTGTGTCCACTATTCAAGGGAATGTAGCATGTGTAAAACATCTGCTACATGTCAGTGACCCTGTGATGGTTGTAATGGGGTGTCATTGGTGAGCTTGTTGATGGGTTGTCATTTTAGGCATGAAGACACCAACACAGAGTTTAAGGGTGTAGCTGAAGGGACACCACCAGCAGGTGGTACAGATGGCCTTGAAACACAGAACTGACTGAACTGAGTGTTCCTTTGAGCTGGGGAAGTCTAGGCCTCTCACAATAGCTGAAAGAAGAAAATCCAGAAGAGAAAATAGCTATGAGAAGTGATGTCCTTCCTTTGTTCTGCTGCTCTGTCTCCATTAGGTTCCAGTGAAAAATGCTTAGATCTTGACTAGGATTGGAAAGTGGAATTTACTTCAGGCTTCTTTGGATACTCATCCCATAGGCTACAAGGACAGAGAGAAAGTAGTACTCTGAAGCCAGAGCTTACAACAGACATATTTCCAGCACTCATCTGTTCCCTGGCAACCATTTCCCCTGCTCACATCCCTAGGGTTGAGAGCCTGCTATTCTCTCTCCAACAGGGACAGAGCTCAGGACCACCTGACCCTTATTCTCTGGAAAAGCTGATTGGTTTGAGGGATGGAACATTTCTAGTTTTGGTCAATCAGTGGAGGGATGTGAAAACAAAGGGCCATTGAAGCAGGGCTGCTGCGTGCTGAATGTGTTTGGGATGGAATGTACTGTATATTCAGGATATGAGGTCTTTTGAATTAGCTCAGCTATTCCTCATGCACTTGGAAGTGAAGAAGAGAGTTTGCAGAAAAAAGAAGTGATGTAGAAGAACATATCTCTATTGTTTACTTTTTGTAAGGGATTGCTCAAATACATTTACTGTGAAGGGCAATTCTTGTGAATAACAGGAGCATAAGAAAGGCTAGGTGACTTGAGATCACATAGCTGTTAAGTGTAGAATAAAGGATATGAACATGAAATAGGTATCATTAACTCCTATGTCCTACTGTAATTATACATTATATTTTTCTGGTGCTTCTGGAGTTTGAACTCAAGGCTTTACATATGCTAGGCAGGTATGCTTCCCTTCAGCCATGCCTCCATCCTTTTGCACTGGTTATTTTTTGAGATAAGGTCTCATTTTTATTCTAAGGATGTGTTGGCGTGTGATGCTCCTATTTATGCTTCTCCACATCTCTGGAATAAGCCATCCACCTAGCCATTGTGTTTCCTCTGCAGCTGGGATAAGAGGTATGTGCTATGCCACTCAAAAATTGGTTGTAAAGGAGTCTTAAAATTATTATTGTTATAATTTTGAATCAGGTTGGCTTCAAACTGAAATCCTCCCAAATAGCAAGGATTGTTGGATTACACAATCCTGCACAGTTCTATCTCTTTTAAAAAAATAATCTTTTTTAGCCAGGCACCAGTGGCTCATGCCTGTAAGCCTAGCTACTCCGGAGGCTGAGATCTGAGGATTATGGTTTCAAGTCAGCCTGGGAAGGAAAATCTGTGAAATTCATATCTCCAATTAACCACCAGAAAACCCAGAGTGGTGCAGTGGCTCAGGTAGTAGAGAACTAGCCTTGAGCTGAAGAGCTCAGAGACAGAGCCCAGGCCCCAAGTTCAAGCCCCACAACCAACAACAACAACAAAAGTCTTTCTTTTTGTTTCTCTGAAATGTCTGACATAATGATCTCTACCCCTTTGGTTTTTCTAAATTTGCACTTACCTTACTTGTGAAGACTTTGTGTTCCCAAGGTTCTGGTTTATTCCTCATTTCTACCATTCTCTACATACAGTTTACACCCATAATTTATAACCTCATAAAGGCTGTAAAATTATTGCTTCTATCCATCCAAAAACTTTACAGCTCTTGTTTCTGGGTATCAACATATTGTATCTATGGTTCTATTGTAATTTTGAATTTCCATTTTTCTCTTTCAAAAATCAATATATTGGATGGACACAATGACTCACATCTTTAATTTCAGCTACTCAAGGGGCCAAGATTGAGAGAATGATAATGAGGAGAGCAGCCTAGGAAAAATAATATGGCAATTCCCATTTCAAAACCCAAGCCAAGCCTGGTGGCTTATGTCTGTGATCCTAACTATGTAGGAGGCAGAGGTCAGAGGATCATATCTGAATCTGGCTTTAGGTAAAAATGCAAGAAACTATGTGAAAAAAAAAGGCTGAGGATATGGGCTAAAGTAATAGAAAACTTGTCTAGCAAATATAAGATCAAACACCAGTTCGTTAACACCAAAAAACCAGTATATAGACAATAGTTCTTATCCATCAATCACCTCTCACTTGCTGATTCTCCCATTCTTTTTGTTTTGTTTTGTTGTTGGCTTTGTTATAATTCTTATCAAGGCACTATCCTTGAAATTTGTTTTAATAAGTAGAGTGACTTCCCAGGTTTTTCCCTCTTTATCATTTTATTTCATCTGTCTCAAATCCTACAGTGTTTCTCTGAAGCTTACCCACGCTTCTTCCTATGCAGTTTCTTTCTATAAAGGGGAAGGTGAATTTAGTTATTTTTCCAGTGTGATATTTATCATTTCCTGGGCATACAAGGCCAATGTTATTTGATTTTTTTGAGGGGGGATACATTTTCTCATTCTTATCTAAATTAAGATCCTTGAGAATAAAATGTTTTCATCGTTGTTTCCTTTCTGCATGTAACACAAGTTCTTAAACAAAACTCCTTCTTTAAAAAATACAAACTTGTCATGGCCTTCTTGGCTTCATGAGACACAAGCACTAGCTAAATTTAATGGAAGCACTAGCTAAATTCAACAAGAAACAGAAAAAAAAAGGAAAGGAAACGAGGGATGCAAGAGCAGGGTCAGACAGTGGAGAAGCCACTGAAGAAGAGAGTGCCCTCTGATGGAGGATGCTACCTGGTTTTGATGAGTAAACTCATGTTATAGAACGGGAAAACTGTGAGCTTACGATCCTCCTGCTCAGGACCCAGACATACCTCATAAAACCCTGCAGCTGTTGGGCTTGTTTTGAATTGTGTCTGTGTGATCACCGCGGAGACATATGACTAATATAAATACTGTTTATGGAACATCTGCTGTGTGTCACTGAGCTTCCAATATGTGTCTAGATGAAGTTCCCCTGTGGGCCTGTGAATGTGAACACATGGGAGATGCTGAAGGACCTAGCAAGTGGGTTGAGCAAAGCCATCTTGAATATGAGCATAAAAGAAATTAAAAGCCCTGGAAAACCAATGGAATTTCACCTGCCCATTTGCTGTCTATGTTTCGTGGAAGCAATGTGCTCCACCACTTTGACTTGCACCCCACAGCTGCGTCATCCATAGGGCCTCGGGATGATTGTGCCCCTCCCCTCCCAAATCTAGCTTTAACTTCAGATCCAGAGAGAAAGTCATCTGACTGACTCTCAGCCAGAGGTGTGCTCTGCACTTCAGAAGGGCTAAGAGAGAGCAACACTTCACTCACAGGGTTCCAGCTGTCTGTTTCCCAGACTTCACAGAGGCCTCTGTAATGGGCTGACATGGTGATCCACCAGAAACTCCCTGGAAAGGGCATAAGTTAGGTCTCCAGACACCATTCTTTGTACAAAGCTACCTTACTTCCAAGATAGCCAACCTCCATTCCAGATGCACTAGAAAGAAATGAGAAACGAGACCACCCCAGAGTTCTGGGGAGCCCTAGCATCGCAAATGTTTCTGTTGCTTTAATTGCTGTAGCTTCAGATTTTTATTCCTCCTTCATTGAAGATTTTAACCATAACCCTGTAAAAATGTAGCCAGGAGCAACTTCACAGATTAAGTTAGAGTTCCATTTCTGCTCCCGTCTTTTTCCTTCTTAACCTAAACAGTGAAAGTGACAATTACTTACATGAATGAAAGCTTCCTTGTCATTTCTTCTTTCCTCTCAAATGATCTGAACTCAGGGTGATTTGTTACCCTCTCTGAACTATGAAACATAATTGATTCTTCACAAAAGGGGCCTAAATTGAGAAGATGACTGAATACCATTAGTCTCAAATGATCTTCTTTCTCAAGTTGTTTAAATTTTAACAGGTTGTATTAGCAATCATTAGGGCAAGAATGCCATGGTGTGTTCCTCAGTGTAGCATAAAGATTAAATGAATGAATGCTATGACTGCTTCTAAGACATTTCTGGCACATGAACTACTCCACTATCTTGATACTCAAAGGGAAGCCATGGGAATTTAAAGAAAACAACCCACACTTCAACTCTCAAGTACTGATGGCACACATTTGACTGTGAACAGAACAGCACACATTGCAGGAAATATACGTTAAAGAGAAAGCCAGTGGAAGGCAGGACCAAAGCTATGGGATCTGGAAGGATGGATGGGATGTAAGAAGTGGGCATCCACTTATAACTTCCATACTTTGCCAGGTATTGTGCTCAGCATTACAATGTATACTTGCACTAAGTTTTCACCACCAGTGTGGAACATCTGTTGTCACATTCCAGTACAGAAAGCTTTGTTAACTTGCTTAAGACCACACAGCAATTCAGTTTCAAGGCAGAAAACAGAGGGATGTCGTAAACTCCAAAAGTCCATGGTGTCTTCCTTCCTTGTCCCCATCTCTTCTCTCAGTTATACATGAGTATATACAGTTGCATATTTCTGTGGTCACCATTTTCCTTGGAGAAAATAGAGTAAGTAAAATAAGATCAAGAATCTACATGAAAGACATGGATCTGGCAAGTCACTTATCTGCTTCTTCCCAATGAATCCTAACATCACTTCTCGTACCTAGCTCTTAACATCTGCCCAAGCAAGGTGAATTGGGTCTCTCTTCATCCGTATCTACTCTAAGACAAAGTAGTCACCTCCATTTAGCTTTAAAATGGACTTTAGTCTTATCCGACACAATGCATTGACATTTGTGACTGTCAACATAAAGGCCGCATGAAGATGAATAATGAAACTCATGAAAATTGTTTTGAAAGTGTTGGTGAGGAATCTAGGAAAGGAATAAAAGAGGTGAATTTGATACAAGTGCATTATATATATGCAAACGCACAAATACACAGGTTATGGAGTGAAACCCTTTGTACATTTAATGCAGAGAAATCAAAGAGAGAAGAAAAGGCTAAAGACAGTTTGCAACGTGTTATAACAGAATCCAAAAGAGACTATTTTGAGGGGAATAGAGGATTTGAGGAAATAGTTTGGTGTTGATTTTTTTTTCGGTCAGGATGACTTCCTGACTCTTTTCAACTGCTAATATTTCTCAGTCATTTTATGCATTAAGATGGCCAAAAAGGAAACTTCTTTCTCTCTATCATAGCTTTCTCCATCTCCCAACTAGCACCAACGATTGGCTTGAAAATCACAGTAGTGAAGCAGAGCAGTCTGATCCATAATGCCTATTAATGCTTTGTCCTCCAAGCAGACAGTGTCATTTATAACCAGAGTAGGAGGCCAGGACAGCTTTGTATCTGGAGCCTGAGCTGGCCAATTTATGCAGCCAGAGCCAAAGACTCAAGCAGTCAGAAATCTCCCAAGGAGAGTCAACACACACACACACACACACACACACACACACACACACACACACACACACACACACACACACACGAAATACAAGTAGATTGAGGTGTTCTCACTCCCATAATGAGAATCAGATTGATGAGGGTAGAGCCAACTAGAAAAATATAAACCCCTGGAAAACAATCAGGTTGGGGATGATTTAGTATCTGTAGGAGAAGGCAACAAAGAAGGTGTTGGCATTAAGGTCTCATCTGGCCTTTATTTTCTCAAAGCCTTTGGGGTCAGGATAGTTGTGGTTTTACCTTTTCAACATTATTGCCCAAGTCAGGGTTTGTGGAAACATCAACTTGATGAACTGTGTAGATTTTTTGAATGAGAGTGACAGGTTCTGAGCAGTGTTTGACACAAAAAGTGGGGGTTGCAGGAGGAAATAAGTTGGAAATTAATAGTTACATCAAATTATTCTTTTGGGCTTCATGACAGTATAGCTTGCCTATGAGTGAACAGGAACAAGGGAGGGATTACAGAAGATTTGTTAAGGTAAAGGGGGAAAGATTTTAGGGCTTCTGCCCTGCATAATTCACTTGTTAGGTACTTGGCTGGATTACACCATTACCTGTGATTGGCGGTTTTAATAACAAGTGGTCAAACACTCCCTACTGTCTGTGGGGAAGATTGTTATTTCCTTAAACATAGTCCTTAGATGTATGATATCCTCCTTGTGTCTTGGAAATACCCTGGAGCTCAGATACCCACCTCTAAATGTCTTTTGGTAAAATTGTTCAACTTCTGTTACAATTAGAATACAATTTTTATAGAAGACAGGTACTGGAGTTTGAACCTGGCCTCATGCTTGCTAGGCAAGCACTCTACCACTTAAATCACACACCAGATCTCTTTTGTTTAGTTCCTTTTCAAATAGTTTTTCAATAAATTTGTCTGATGCTAACCTCAGACTCTGATCCTCCTACCTATTCCTTGAGTAGTTTGAGTGAGTACCCACATACTGGGTGATTTATTGAAATAAAGTCTTACTAACTTCTTTTTTGCCTGTCCTGAATATGAACCTTTTTCCTTCTCATATCTGCTTCCTGAGTAGCTAGAATTATAAGTATATGCGATCATGCTTGATCTCCTTCCTTCCTTCCTCCCTCCTTCCCCCTTCATTCCTTTGTTTCTTTCTTTCTGTTTTCTTTTCTCCTTTCTTTCCTCATTTCCTCCCTTTCTCTTTGCCTACCTCCCTCCCTTCCTTTTAAGCTAAACAATAACAGGAATATTCTATCTAAATAGGAGGAGACTCAGATAACCTTACTTCTCTCACCTGGGATACAGAATGGGAGAAACAGAGAACTATCTCCAGAGTTAGTGGGATAATGATGCTCTTTCCTATATATGCTAACATGGGAATTACAGAGGGAAATGAGTGCTTTTTTTCAGACACATAATGCCAAAAAAAATTATAGAGAAAGGAGGACACATTTCAAAAGAAAAAAAATGTCAGTTCCAAAAGGAAAGCAAACTACATATAGGAAATAAATGAGTACTCCAATTATATCAGTGAATTCCTTAGTGAAATCCATAATCACACAAAGCCAAAGCAACGGTGCAAATCATTACCAGGTATTAATTACCATTGCTATCTTTTCCTTTCTTTCCTTTTAAACTTCTTTTTTTCCTATGGCTATCTCCCACCCACCTCTTCCTCATACGTGCCAACTCTCAGGTAAACAGGAAGCAAGCAGTGTTTGATTTTAATCTCTAAAAACCAGATGGTTTCTGAACAAAAACCGTTTATCTCTGTGTGTAACAAAAAGGCTTCTTGTCCGAAAGGATGTGAGGTAAAGTTCTAAAGCTATGTGTCTCTGTATTCACATACATCCATAGTCTGCTGGACAAATAAATTGACTTGTGTAAGATTCTCCATGACAAGTATGATATTTGAGAACACTAAGTGTCCACACAGTTTCATGCTCTGTACAAGAGCCATGAAAAGTGCTAGACATGTCAGGTTCAGCCAGCTCAATGGAATAATAAAACCCTGCATGACATTCATTCTCACCAAGCCCCATCATGAAGGTTCCCAATTATAGGTACAGTTTGTTTCCATCGACAGGACAAAGAGAGGGGATTTAAAGTTGACTGTAGTAGGTAGCAAAAAAACCTTTAATCAGTATGTTCTCTTGAACCTGGCTTACCATAATTACTTCTATATTTAAAAAAAGAATCCATAGACATATTCAAATTGCCAACAAGAATCAAATGCCACAAAAGACCATGAGATTAAAGGGCAAATATGTGTAAGTGGGTAAAATAACACTGGGTTGCTTTCTAAGACTGAGTTCATACTTACAACTTTTACTTTGTAATTCATTATCGAAGAGAAGAGAATATCAAAACCGAGTGGTTGAAAATTTATCATCAAGTTATTATTCACCTATTGAGCACATTCTTTCCTAGTTCAGATTCTTCCCATGTTAGTTGCTGTGAGAAAGACATTAGTGACTTCGAATGCTCACCAATAAAGGCTACTCAAAGTGAGCAATTTTCTATTCTGATGTTCTTAGACAGGTTTCTTTGAATGAATTCTTTGTGAACATGGAAAAAAATAAACTAAAGATAATTGGTAAGAGTTGGATGGCAAAGCTTATAAGCAGGTACTGTATATTAATTCTATGTATTTACACTAAGGTCTAGTTTCATGTTTGGACATTGATTTTTAAAGGTACTTCTTGAATCTATGATAGTCAATGTCTGTCGATGCCATTGTATTTCCCAAGCACTCAACCCCCTCCTAGAAAGGACATAGCACCTGCTTATAGCTCCATAAGAAATGCTCTCACCATTCTATCATAAAAGAAATAATTTACAATCCACATTAAGAGATAATTAAATATCAGGATACAAGACTGTAGACATTCAACTTGGGATTGTCAAAGATATTTACTTCTTTGGGAGACTATAAAAATGTACATTCATTTTTCGTATGAACTATCATTTTATGATAGAACTGGAACAGTCTGTTCATACGGACTCATAATTGAGAACAATGGAGTGTCAAGTAGGTTGTTTTTTTTTTTTTTTTTTTTTGGCCAGTCCTGGGCCTTGGACTCAGGGCCTGAGCACCATCCCTGGCTTCTTCCCGCTCAAGACTGGCACTCTGCCACCTGAGCCACAGCGCCCCTTCTGGCCATTTTCCATATATGTGGTGCTGGGGAACCAAGAGCTTCATGTGTAGGAGGCAAGCACTCTTGCCACTAGGCCATATTCCCAGCCTCAGGTAGTTTTTTTTTGTGTTTTTTGCTTCTTGCCTCTGCTCCTGTAGGCCTACTTCTCGTTATATTCAATGCTTTCTGTGTTAAAATTCACCATGGTCATTTCCAGGAAAAATTAAGACTTGAACAAATAGAGATGAAGAGATTCATTTCTACTAGCCAGTCAATGGGAAACATAAAATGAGTCCTCCAAGGTGAAATGGGAAGATGACAGGCAGAAAGTAGAAGCTGCATAAAAATGGAATTTTGGCTGGTAAAGACAAACACCTAGACAGATGTAGTCAAACATCATAACCAGTAACATAGCAATGGAGATGGGAAAATACTTAAATGGTATAAAACATCAAAAAACCCTTAACACATCTATATATGTATGTTTCTTAGTATGTGCATATTATACACGTGAAATTTTGATAGTAATAACATAAAATGTGGAAGGGAAGGTTTGTTTTGCATGCATGTGATAGGAATTGATTTGTTTGCAGATGGAAACAATACTTTTTAAGATATTTTCTGCCACTCAAATGACAACTTTCAAATCTCTCTCAGACACAGAGAATCCAACGAACATACACAAAGACAAATCACTAATAAAACTGAAGGTGCAATAATATACAAAGGAAAGCAGGAAGAGAGCGAAGAAGGATTTAAAGGGGCCACAAGATACACAGAAAAATGGACCTATGACTCAACTGGTAGAAAATCAGCCTTGAGCAAAACATAACTGGAGCCAGATTGTGAGGTCCTGAGTTCAAACCCCACTTCAGCATCTTCCCTTCCCCCAAAGAATACTTGAAAAAAATATCAGGGCTGTTGGCTTCGATATGTAATCTTAGATACTCAGGAAGTTGGGATTTATGGATCCCAGTCTGAAGCCAGCCCGGGGAAAAATGGCTGTGAGACTCTTAACCCCGCCATTAAAAACCAGAAATGGATCTGTGACTCAAATAGTAGAGCACCAGCCTTGAGTGAAAAAGCCCCAATGTGACACACACACACACACACACACATGCACACATGCACTAAATAATGAATGCAATAGTAATGATA
This sequence comes from Perognathus longimembris pacificus, assembly GCF_023159225.1. Lineage (NCBI taxonomy): Eukaryota > Metazoa > Chordata > Mammalia > Rodentia > Heteromyidae > Perognathus > Perognathus longimembris. The sequence continues at coordinate 31,537,724 of NC_063177.1, forward strand.
CTATTTCCCTATCAGCAATGACTTTAGTGCAAGTGTAAATAGGTTGAAGTGCACAATGAAAGGCATAGTAGTTGATGAAATTTAACAATAGGATACAACTATAGACAGTCTTCAGCACATTTTTCTGGATATATATATATATATATATATGCTAAAAGTCAAAAATTAGGAAAAAAGACAGTGAAGGAAATTTATAACCAAAATAAAGCAGGGGTGCTGATACTAAAGTCAGCAAAGAGCAGGGTTCCTGTTATGTATTGTGTGTTGACATCAATTCAATATGGATCAAAGTTTTCTGGTGGTTCATTGGAGGTAAGCGTCTCTCAAGGACTCTTTACTTTGGGTTGGCTTTCAACAACAATCCTCAGATCTCAGCCTCCTGATAAGCTAGGATTATAGACATGGGTTACTAGTGCCCAGCAATAATAATAATAATGATAATAATAATAATAATTTTATATTCATCCATTTTTAACACCAACTCATTGTATAAGATGGCTTCATTTCGATGTGTCCATTCATGTAGGCTATATACCTTGATTGGTTTAACCTTTTTAATTATTCTCCCTATTGTTTCACTTTTTCTTTCCTTCCTTCCTTCTTTCCTTCCTTCCTTCCTTTCTCTCTCTCTCCTTCTTTCCTTCCTTCCCTCCCTCCCTCCCTCCTTCCACCCTCCCTCTCTCGCTCTCTTTCTCTGTGTCTTTCTCTTTCTTTCTTTCTTTCTTTCTTTCTTTCTTTCTTTCTTTCTTTCTTTCTTTCTTTCTTTCTTCTTTCTTTCTTTCTTTCTTTCTTTCTTTCTTTCTTTCTTTCTTTCTTTCTTTCTTTCTTTCTTTCTTTCTTTCTTTCTTTCTTTCTTTCTTTCTTTCTTTCTTTCTTTCCTTTCTTTCTTTCCTCCTTTCTTCTAGTCCTGGAGCTTGAGCTCAGGGACTGAGCACTGTCCCTGGCTCCTTTTTACTCAAAGCTAGCATTTTACCACTTGAGTCACAGGGCCCGTGCTGGCTTTTTCTCTACATGTGGTGCTGCGAAATTGAACATACCACTAAGCCATATTGCAATTTCCCTTTCTAAACCAACCTCAACAACGTTTAAATAATCTTTTTCACATGGGTACCTAAACCACTTTCACCATATCCAATATCTTTCACCCTCCCCCATCTTCGCCCTCCCCCATCACCCTCCTGTTTCCACTTGCCCACACCTCTTCAGGACCCATTTTACATTCCTGCCATTCACACCAGTTCATATCCATGAACAGAAATCTGATGACAATAAATTTGTACAACCCTTCATTTTTATTATTGCTACCCACTGGTGAGGATATATAAGTGTAACCCCTCAAAAGGCAGATTTCTTCAAGAGTCATACGTTTCATTAAAATCAAGTCATAGCAACAGAGAATTTTTGATGGCCTTATCCTCAGATACTCAGAAAAACTACATGGCTCTGGAGTGGTTGAAGCCCCATCTTTGATCATCTCTTCATGACTGTGCCTGATCATACATAACATGTCCAGTCAGTCAGTATTTACTAATAGAGAGCATTTTAACTTTAAAGAAAATTTAAAAAAAATAGAATTTAGTAATTACCCTCATTGCAAAGGGAACATGAATGTTTCAAAAACAGAATTAACAATATGCATAATTCCCTTTATATATTAAGCATGGCTTTGAAGCTATCATCCTTGAATTTGAAAACTAGAAATAGATATGTTTGGGTCAAAAGTAACCATAGCAATGGTTTCCAACAAACTCCAGAACTTCATTTGGCCCATTACCCCAACTTTTCTTCATTGTTTGGATGCCCCCTTCAACTTCTGTTGTGATTCCTAATGTTGTCACTTTTAGCTTTCTACACTGGCCTTCGTTTGTCTGTCTCAGTTTACTACTCTGGGTATTTGATCACCTTCCATTGTCAGCTTCACTCCTGTCTGCAATCGCAACCCCACTCAGCTCTGCTTTCTGGTCTCATTTGTTGAATGGTATTGTATTTGTGCTCCCTTCAGCTTGGCTTGTCCCACTTTGTGTTCTGGATTCTGGACCCGTGATTCTGGACTCTCTGGTGGCAGAATGTAGACCCATGATTCTTTCCTTGTTTCCTTCACACTTGCTCTGTCATCTTAGCAAAAGAAAAAGAAACATTTAGGGCAAAAAATGGAATAAAACATACAAAGGAAAATAATATGAATGGCTTTATTTGCATCATATAAATAATTATTTTCCTAAACACATAAAAATTTGAGCTCAGGTTCTGGTTTTATTTTGTTATCCTATCACATCAATGAATTATACCAATTATATTCTCCCAGAATGCAAGTTTTTGTAATTTCAAATCTTCACGGACCTAAGAAGGTACTTGTTTAATTACTCAGTTTAAAATGTGATTCTAAATAGCAAAGTCTTCCTCTTCCAAACAAGCTCTATATGCCTTATTATTTTTATCATTAATGTCTATACATTAATGATTGCACAACAAAATTCTTTCACTAACCTCTAGAAGTTACTTCACCATATAGTATCTATTACCACAGTGAAATCTAATTGTCAAATGAAGTTACCAGTCTCATTATGGAGACTTTCCGAAATACAGACTGTAACCAGACTTAGTTGTTGGTTGCCTTTTCTTGGATTCTCTGTTGTTCTAGTAAAAATTTTCTATAAAATATGAGTGTATCATTTTGGTACAATTTCTAGACCTATATTGGAGGTTATTTTTTGGGTCTTTTTTAGTGTTCATGTTTTTATATGAAAAAGATTGTAAGAGGGGTTGATGTGTAGTTGGAGTGCAGGAAGTTATTCTAGTGAGAGTTTCTGATGTTGGAGATTTCAGATGATGTGACACCTCAAAGTAAAATTTCAGTCTTCATTCCTATAAGAATTTCCATTTTCTAAATTATAAGGATTCAATTGTACAACGAAGTTATCCTTCAACAAATCAGCATCTAAGTACAATACATCTTGATGAATGTCAACCCCTTCATCGTTCTTTCCCATCTCATCCAACCCAACCCCTCCCCTAAATTTTCATGGGAATGGTGTTGACTGTTATGACTGCATGCTTTCAAATGCCATTTTCCTGGTATTCATAGTGTTTGTCTCTGAGATCGTTTTTCTAAAGAATTACACTATTTGTATCTCCCTGTTTGGACCTTTCCAAGGCCAGTACGTAATGTTTTGAGTACTATTGGGGTGTCGTTCTAACCTCTCAAACTTTTTCCAGGTCTCACAGCTCAGCTTCAGAGTCCTCTACAAAGGATGGATGTTCACTGTCATATGTGGAAGCTCGAACTGATTTATAAATATGCAAGTCAACACACACAGGGGTGCAGGCAATTGTGCATGGATGTATTACCTGAAGTATGTTTGCAGAGGGAAATACTGTCCCCTACATTAATAAAATCACCTTCCATCATGAAAAATACCTTTGTTTAGTTATTAAAGAGTAAACTTATGCAAGGAAATAAAGGAAGCAGGACCACATGGCAGGCCTATTGGGCCATAATGCTGACCTACTAGCAATCTCTGTCAGCCTATGGGGGCATGCCAACTCACACATTCCTAAAACAATCTACACTGGGAGAAAATGTTGACGTTCCCTCAGTACAGTCTTGCTTTGTCCCTGGCCAGTGGATATCGTAAAGAGATGTGTTCTAAGTTGCCATAGGCCACCTCAACAATGATGCAATTGTCATTTACAAGCTGAAGTTGAGCAAGCAAATCTAATTCTTGGAGCATATATCCTGGGTTAACTAATTTTTATATCCTGATCATCTGCTTTTCCCTTCTCTGGGAAGTTAAGTTCTTTCCTGAAGGAGCTTTGAAGTGGTGTGCCTTCAATCTTCATGCAAAGAAGTGGTTACTTTTTATTTTTTGCCAGTCTTGGGGTTTGAACTCAGGGTCTGGTCACTGTCCCTGGCTTCTTTCTGCTCAAGGCTAGAACTCTATGGCTTGAGCCACAGGGCCACTTCTGGCTTTTCTATATGTCCTGCTGAGGAATCGAATCCAAGACTTTATGTATGTGAAGCAAGCACTCTACCACTAGGCCATATTCCCCGCCTGATTACATTTTAATCATATAAAAATCCACCAATCATTGTGGCTAATGTTAATAGCTATTTGGCTGTCATTGAACTAGCCAAAATGTTTGTGTCTGTTTTGGTATTCAGTTGACCTGAGTGATCCTTATTTTGGATTTACAAAATCACTGAAAGACTTACCTTAGCCTCAGGTAAAGAAATAAGGTATAGAACTGGAGGTGTCTCAAATCACACACACTCACACACACACACGTATATACATATATGCATATATATTACTACTTTTATATAATCATTTCACTGTAGCCTTTGCTTAAATGAAGTATATATATATATATATATATATATATATTTCAAATCACTACCACCACACAGACAGACAGACACACACACACATACACATACACACATTCTAGGTGAAATACTATTATGTCCTTGTGCTATCTTGACTAGTTCCACCATCACTTGTGCAAATAAGAGTCCAGCAACATCCACCTCCACACTTTCTGCCACTATAAAAGCTTGAGGGCACTTAAGTAACTATGAGAAGAAACAGATTTATGAGACAGTTGAGCTAGAATTCCTTAAAGTTAAGTCCAAATTAAAGTCACAATCATCTCTTTTGGGGAAAAAAGGAAAACGAGAAAGTGATGGCAATCATGGAAAGATACCCCTGCATGTTTTTGTTTTTTTTTTCCTCTCAAGGAATCCTGTTTCCAAGAATGAACTATACCACAGACTGTAGGGGTCTGGGCTGCAACCTGATTGACAGGCCCTGAATGAGGAGTTACAGACCTGCCTTTGATTCCATCTGCAGGGCTAAGTGGTTACAGGGCTGTATAAATCAGGTAAAGAGGGTGAAGCTTGTTTTTATACATAAAATGCAAACCCTGTCTTCCATGGTGGTGGTGCTATTCCAAAGCAATAAGGTATGAAATCTTTCAGTACATCCTCATTCTTGCTTCCCAAATCTAAGAAATGAATGGGAATATCCGACAAGAGAGGGATAGTAAAACCTTCCCTGCAGTGTGATTAGGGGAGACATGAATAGAAAATTTGCCATCTATCGCCCTTTGTGACACAGTGAAGAAATAATCCCTGTGTACATTAGTTATGACTCTGGTTTCTTGTCTGCAAATCTCTGATCACCCAGCACCTTTCAGTAATTAATAATTTCCTAGATTTTTTGCCAGGCCATTTCTTGATATAATTAGTTATTTTAAGTATAACAGATGAAGGTATCCTGAAGGTAAAAATCAATAGTAATTGATATAGAATCCTGAGAGAAAGGCTTTTGTTACAACCTGGCACTTTCTATGTTTGAGTCTATGCGATACCTTTTTACTATAAAACAAAGATTATAAACTATGTGACACTTAAGAAATCTTTCTTCTGGAAATAAAACAATACATGACAAAAAAATCGCCATGTTCTACTAATTATTTCTCCTGAGAAAATCCTGAGAGTGTTCGTGTATGTGTGTGGCTGACAAGAAATGGTATGAGAACTCATGAAAGAAGAATAATAGAAAGTAAAAATGAATGCTGTTTGTGACCATTCTCCTGCCTGCAGATAAGTCTCTGTGAGCATCCCTGAGAGATCTAAACCAGGCATTTTTCTGTGTCTTATATAAGACAGTAATATTTCAAACTGAAAATTTTATTCTTAGGATTATTAAAATATATGGATTATAAGAATTTGGGTTTTTCTGACTTAAAGAATGTGAATAGAGTGATCAAAAGTATCAATGAAATGAATAGATTCGTAGCATACTTAGTGAGATCTGAATCCAGCACAAAGATTACATATTAATTTTAAGTTTGGGGCTCTAATTCAAAATGATGAGGTCACTAACTTTTACCTGCCTTCCGATTCAGCAAGCAAATTAAATTCACCTCTAACTTCACCCCCCAAATATTCTGTCTTGCTTCTTTATTGTTTCTTAGACTATATGGGACAGTTTTTACCCTTGAGGCAATTCATCTGCAAAGTGTCTCAGCCTATTCACACAGATCTATTCAGAGATTCTGAATTTGTTATGTCCATTAAAAATTTAAACTCACTTTTTCCGATTTCTCCATATATGAAAAATAATAGAACATTTCAATGTTCTCCATTCCTTCCTCTGCAGATTTGTTCTTGTAACAACCACTGTTAGTTGTTAGTTGGGGTTGTTAATATTTGGTTTCTATAGCAAAAGTCTGCATTCCTGTATGTTTCTTATGTCTTTGCCCAAGCAATGCCATGTAGGAATTGTTTCAAAAATGTGTAGAAACTTTAATAAAGCTTGTTTTAATTTTAAAAAATCCAAACAAACACATGACCTTCATTTTATCTCTTACAATTATTCATTTTATAGTAACAGTTTTCCATAGGTAGGGTTATAAGGGTAAAAATGTGTTAAGTACTGATTGGCATTGCAGGAAAGGGTAGGTAATGCCTATGTCCAAACTTGTTTCACCTTGAAAACTGTGAAGATATTTTTCTCCTGGGCCCTTGTTTCAGATGTCTTTGCTAAGATATATATATATATATATATGTATATATATATGTATATATATATACATATATATATATATGTTCATCTTGCAGTGGAAAAAAAAGACAGAGGTCAGAATATGAAAAAGGTATGTGTACTAAGAGTCTTTGGTGATTCATCATTTGGAATTTGTATGTATCCATGGAATTAGAAAGAATTTTTACTTTTTCAATTATTTTCCTTTTTCATATGATTAAAGTATCCTATGATACATAGTTGCATATTTTAATAAGTTACAGGATACTCACTCTTAAATTATTTTTTTCTGCCTGGCTATTGATATTGTATGGCACATTTCTTCACCTGAATTGATAACGACCTTAGATAAATAATGTTTAGTCAAATAATCACAGTGACAATAAAAATAAATTTTAACGCAGAAGAGGAGAAAAATAAGAATGGAGGAAAATTAAGGCAGTATAAGTTTATTAGTTTTCACCAGCAGCCTCCTAAGAATGAAAGAATAAACATGAATTTGTTACAGAATTTCAGTGGTATCCTAAGAATCTAGTTTGTTCATTAAGAAGTGCAAATATTTTCAAACAAATGTATTTATCATTTTGTGAAGGGGTTTGTTAAGTGCAGTCATGGACAATATATCCAGTAATTAAGCTGTATTCTTTGAGTATAGGAATAGGCACCTGCCCCTGGGGGAAGGACTGCTTGCTGACTGACTTTCAGCCCTGGCTCTCAACACTTCTCGCTCCAAACATGCAAATGGCCAAACCATGTGAGAAATACACTTGCTTCCAATCACTCAAAAAAAGAAAATCAAAACCACAATAGCACTTCATATCCACTAGATGACTGGCTATTAAAAAAAAAAGAAAAAGAAAGACTAAAGATCACATTCTAGTTAGCTAATTGCATGATTGTATGAAATTGCCTCAAAAATGTGAAATAGAACTACCAGTGGATCCAGTATTTTCCCTTCTGGAAATATATCCAAATGAATTGGAACTCGAATCCCAATGCATCTGGTTCTTACTTCACTATTGTTATAATAATCAAGACATGGAGACAATCTAGTGTTCCTTTTATGGTATGTATATGCAATAGAATGCTATTTGTTCTTTAAAAAGGAGGTCTTGTCATTGGTGACAACATTGGTGAGAGAGAGGATGACTATTAAGTGAAATGAGCCATGTAGGGAAAGACAAATACCCAGCATCTTGCTCATATGTGGAGTATAAAAAGTGTGAGCTACAGGGATAGGTAAAGATTGAAGTTACGTTCCCTGAGATGGGAGGTGGGGACTGGCAGGGTACTCATCCAAAAATAAGAAGTTTTGGCAAGTTAGGAAGAATGACATCAAGAACACTTTTATGTAAAGGGGTGACTATAATAGATAAGAACATATTTCATTTTGGAAATATCTCAGATTAGGTTTTAACTGTTTTCACTTCAAAATCTATCTGTAATATAATATGTGTATCAAGTACATCTACTTAGCCACTTCAGAATAAATACACACATACACAGACAATATCTGTGTTGTCCCTTAGGTTTGAAATCAGAGCTGGGGTGCTGTGTTAAGCTGTTTTGCAAGGCTTAGTGCTCTATCACTAGAGCCACAGCTCCACTTCTAGCTTTTCAGTAGGTTAATTGGAGATAAGAATCTCACAGACTTTTCTTTTTTTTTTTTCATCCTCAAACTCTACGTAATTTTATTATATTCGTAATTTCAATACCTTCCTTCCTGCCTCCTCTTTTCTTTTTTTTTTCTCAAATTTTTATTGTCAAACTGATGTACAGAGAGGTTACAGTTTCATACGTTGGGCATTGGATACATTTCTTGTACTGTTTGTTACCTTGTCCCTCATGCCCCCCTCCCTCCCCCCTATTCCCTCCCCCCCCAGGTGTTCAGTTCACTTACACCAAACAGTTTTGCAAGTATTGCTTTTGTAGTTATTTCTCTTTTTTTACCCTATGTCTCTCAAATTTGGTATTCCCTTTGAATTTCCTATTTCCAATACCAGTAAACATGGTTTCCAATATACTCAGATAAGATTACAGAGATAGTGTAGGTACAACCATAGGAAGGTGATACAAGAACATCATCAATAATAGAAACTACACATACACATAGGACATTGAAAGTAGTTACAACTGTGATATATCAATTGTTTCCATAACCTGGAGTTCATTTCACTTAGCATCATCTTATGTGTTCATAAGGGTATAGCTATTGGGCCTTGTGATGCTCTGCTATGGCTTGCCTAAACCTGTACTAATTATTCCCAATAAGGGAGGCCATAGAGTCCATGTTTCTTTGGGTCTGGCTCACTTCACTTAGTATAACTTTTTCCAAGTCCTTCCATTTCCGTACAAATGGAACAATGTCATTCTTTCTGATAGAGGCATAAAATTCCATTGTGTATATGTACCACATTTTCCTGATCCATTCGTCTATGGAGGGGAATCTGGGTTGGTTCCAGATTCTCGCTATGACAAATTGTGCTGCGATGAACATTGTTGTGCTGGTGGCATTACTGTGATTTTGTTTGTGGGCTTTTGGATAGATACCCAACAGTGGGGCTGCTGGGTCATAGGGGAGTTCTATATTGAGCCTTCTGAGGAATCTCCATACTGCTTGCCAGAGTGGCTGAACCAGTTTACATTCCCACCAACAATGAAGTAAGGTTCCCTTTTGGCCACATCCCCTCCAACAATTGTTATTATTAGTTTTCTTGATATATGACATTCTTGCTGGGGTCTCACAGACTTTTCTGCCCAACCTGGCTCCAAACCACAGCACTCAGATCTCAGCCTTCAGAGTAGCTAAGGTTACAGGCATAAGCCACCAGCTCCTGGCCTACACACACATACACACACACACACACACACACACACACACACACACACAGAGAGAGAGAGAGAGAGAGAGAAACAACATGTGTATATACATTTTATTCATGTAAAAGTACATGCTTTCATTTATCAATGAACAGTAACTTTCTATGTCCTATTCCCAGGTACCCTGTTCAATTTTCATGTCCCCTTGAGAAAGTGCCCACATGGTCAGGATCAAACTGGATCATTCCCCTCCCACAACTTCCTTCCTTTCTACTCTAGAATTGATGCTTTGAGTCTAGAATAACTGTTGGCACATGCATCAGATAGGTGCATTATTATTCCAGCTTCAATATGTGAGGTGGTTCATGGGCTATGAGGTCTTGTAAAGCTTTACTTGATCTTGTAGACCTTTTACAGGTACTTCTGTGGTTAAATTAGCCTCTTCCCTACTCTGGACCACTGGGCATGAGAGTGCCGTATTTCCCAGGTGGCAGCTATGTAGCCTGGCCTGGGAATGAAAACCCACATTGAGGTGATGCCAAGGAACTGTTTGTGAAAAACTTGAAAGAAATGTGTGAGTGTGTATGTGTGTGTGTGTGTGTGTGTGTGTGTGTGTGTGTGTGTATGTTTCATTGTCAGTGACTGAATAGGATGTTATTTGTTACCCCAGGAATTATGCCCCAAAGTCACTAACTGTAAACAAGTGCTGTGCTTGCTTGTGTTTTATAATTAGGGCTGCCGATGATAATCAGGTAACAATAGGATTCTGAAACCAGGCAGAGCCTCAGGCTCTTGTGGATCCGGTGGTTTGTGGGTGTGAGGAGGATAAATCTAAGACAAATGAAGGTAAAGCTCAGGGGATGTGTTGATTTCTTTGTGTTGCTTGTCAATCACTTTATGGTTGCTCTAATTTTTCCACTGCAGGATCAGGGGTGTGAAAATGAAAAAGAAATAGTAACATATTTCCTCCAGTGATCTTATTTCCTAGAGACAGAAGATTATTTTTTGTTTTACCTTTAGAGAAATATGTGAGATAAGGTAATAACTATCATCTTATCAATTACCAAAAAGATATTCTGAGTGTATTATGAAATCAAATTTGATAGGTAAACAATTTAATTAGGTATTCATTTTGTTGAGAAAAAACCCACACTCTGAAAGCCCCCCAGCAAGCACATGTAGAGCCATCTTGCAATAAGCTGACATTTTGACAAAACTCAGGGCTAGGCAGGGCAGATAACCACCCCCAAGGCTAGGCAGGGCAGATAACCACCCCCAAGGCTAGGCAGGGCAGATAACCGCCCTCAAGGCTAGGCAGGGCAGATAACCACTCTCAGGGCTAGGCAGACAACCACCCATGATTACTGGAAAAACCGCAAATTCCCTTTAAGGAAAGGACCAATTAGAACCCTGTAACTATGCTTCTTGCTTCTGTAAACCGCTTCTGCAAACCCCTTAAAAACCCCCCAAAAATCGAGCCTCGGCGCGCCATCTCCCTGCGAGGACTTGGACGCCCGGGTACCCGCAACCCTCAATAAACCTCTTGCTGTTGCATCCATCGCGTGTCTCGCTGATCCTTGGAAAGGGGTCTCCCTAGGGAAAGACCACCCAAAACTCGGGGGTCTTTCAGCTGGGGGCTCGTCCGGGATAGGAGACCCCCACCCAGGGACCACCGACCCACCGACGGGAGGTAAGCTGGCCAGCGATCGCACTTGTCTGTGTCTCTGTTTCTGTGTTCTGCGCTTGCGTTTGCATTTGTACTAGTTAGCTAACTAGATTTGTATTTGGCAGCTCTGTGGAGGAGCTGACGAGCTCGCACTCCCGACTGCAGCCCTGGGAGACGTCCCAGTGGTGTTTGGGGGCCAAGCTGGTCCATTTGTTATCCGTAGCCTGGAAAAGAGTCAGTCCATTCGGGGCTGCCCCGCTAACCGAGGGCTACGTGATTTGTTAGGGAGACGAGAGATCCGGACTCTCACAGTTACAGTCTCCATTTGAAGTTTTGTTTTCGGTTTTCCGCCGAAGCCGCGCCGCGAAAGTCTGTCTTGGTCTTAAGCCGCGCCGCGAAAGTCTGTCTTGGTCTTGTCTCCCTGCTGTTCGTTTTGTCTGTCCTAGGACTCTGTGTATCTCTTTTGTGTCAAACCTGCATAACCTGTTTTTCTCTTTCTCTTTATGTCCCCAGCAGAATTTTCCTCCCTACCTTTTCTTAGCAGCGTTGCTTCTCCAGAATTGTCAAACTGCTTTTACTCTCGCCACTTTTGTATGTTTGTCTGGTTTATGTAGAATGCTCTGAGAAGTCTAAATGATGTGGTTAACTGGACTTTGATGTAAAAGAGAAAGTGAAATTAAAAGCAGAAGGGCCTAGGACGAGAGTGAGTACTGAGGAGACTAGGTCTGGTGGTAAATTAGAAAAGAAAGTAATAGTAAATCCAATTACATACTAGAAAAAAAATTATGTTGTAAAAAATTTTTTTGTCTGGTCTGGACTGTTCTTCCCTGTTTTTGTATCTCCTGACTGTGACGGACGTAATAGGACATATTCCCTCTACCCCCTTGGATTTATATTCAGCTCATTTGAAAGATGTACAGGCGACAGCCCACAATCAGAGTGTGAGTGTCCGCAAAAAGAACTCTGGGTGACCCCCACCCAGCCTTCTTCAGCAGAAAATTATTTGGTGTGCTAAAATTATCAAGCCCTGGAAAATGAGGCTGGAGAATGCTAAAATCATTTGTTAAAAGCTTTGTCTTAAAATTTGGGTGTTGCAGGAGTAAGATTGGCAAAAATACCTCCTGCCACTGGAAAATGTACGGCCGATGTTAATTTTGCGCGCTTTAAGATCTTTTAAATGTGTGTGTGTATGTGTATGTGCATGTGTGAGTGTGAACATGTACAAGACTGTTAGTATGATGTAAAATTGTGTGAGTTTAAGTTTAAATTCAAATGGACATTAAGTTTGGGCATTACCAAATGCTTTAAAGGATTATTGCATTGTTTTAAAGAGAAACCGTAGTTAAAGAAAATGTTTCATTAATTAAAAAAATATTATTAAGGTTAAGTGTCAGAAATTTTGATGTAAAGGTTTATCACTGTTAAAAAAAGAGAAAATTGCTTGGGTTATCCACAGAAGTGAGGGTCTGGCAACAGTACAGCTTAGCCAGCCCACATGGTGGCACAGGCCCTGGAGGGAATCCACGTGGTGGGACAGCCAAAAGGGGGTGTCCTTGCATGGTGGAAGAAAAGTGGGGCCGGCACCAAGACAGTTCATCAAGCTCTGAGGAGTAGGATGAAAATAGGCTGTTTGGCAGGACAGGCCATGGAGGTCTCTCCTTTGACTCTTTTGTTTTCAGGTGAACTTTGGAAACCTGGTGGTAAAAATGAATGATTTGGCTGGAATAAAAAAAAAGTTTTTTAAATGGTTAAAAAGTATATTTATCTGATGTAATTTGATTCCTGTGCTATTTTTGTAATTCGGATGTATTGAAAAAGCAAAGATGCTGAGACTGGATTTCATGTGTTTGTAATTTTGGTGACTGTTTTAACTTTTGTTACAATTGTTTTGGATATCAGTTTAATGATTCAGATACTGAATTTTATGTGATGTAATAGTAAGACTCGTAACTATCTTAAGTTACACATAATGAGGCAAGTATAAAAGCAAACTCTCATTAACTCTCTGTATGTAGGAGGAAATGGCAAAATGGGCTATCTCACTACTTTATTGGAAAGCTGAATGGATAAGTATTTCTAATTTTGTAATTGTAATTAATTGTAACTCTTGCATTAAGAAAAATTGTCTTTTGGGTTTAAAGGTCTTCATGCAGTAGCTGGGACTGAAGAAAAAAAAAGGCTCTTTTAAACAGGCAGCCAGGAGGTTGAATGCCCCCTGGGTTTCAGAGCTTTTGGGTGCAAATAAGACTGGGGCAAAGGTGTAAAAGCCTTGACTTTAAAGGTTTTAAAATACATTTCCAGATAAAGAATTTGAGCAGCCAGAGTGCTAAAGAGTAAATATTAAAGACTTTAAATTAAAACAAAATGCATTTCAAGGTAAGAGATTTGGAAGTAAAACTTGTCCTAAATGTTTTAAGTTGGATAGAGGAAAATTATGGCTACCAAAATGTTTAATTGCCATTCCAGTTTCCCTGTAGTTTTTTTTTTTTTTTGTAACCATTTCCAGCAGGCCCACAGAGAAGGACAGATGATCCCTACAAGTTTGTCAAGATCTAACACTGGCCCTTAATAAGCTCCAGGTAAGAGTATGCTTAAAAACTATTTCTGTAGGGACCACCTTGTTGCTTCTAATTGGAGTAAAGTGGCCTCTTGTAAGACTCATTGATCTGAAATCTGCTGTTCGAAGCCAGTCCGGGCAGAAAAAGGTCCCTGTGGGAGTCTTCTTGTCCAGCTGACCAGCAGAAGTGCTGGAACTAGTCATGAGTTGCTTTGAGGCTCAAAATGGTAGGGTGCTAGACTTGAGCTGGAGAGCTGAGGGACAGCACTCAGGCCCTGAGTCCAAGTCCAGTGATGGACCAAGAGAAATGAAAAAGGTGCATTTATACCAGCATGGAAAAGTTACTCCTGGGACAGAGTGATTGTGCATCCAGAGGCAGTAAGCCACTGCTTGGATGGCAGAGAGGGTGTCAGATCCTAGAGTCACTGCTGTTTGGCCTTTCAAAAGTTAATCAGAGCCGGGAGGTCCTAGAAGAATAGTTCGTAAGCATGCCTTTTATTGCCCATGTCTATCTACTTTGTAACTGGACAGGAACTTGCCAGTCATCTGTGATAGTGGGTAGTAAAGCTAAGCTGATACATCTCTTCAGGAAAGAAAGCTTGTAGACCTGAGATCGTGTCCTTATTGAGATCTGTTAATGGCCTGCAAAGGTACTTTAGGCACTGTTAGGTCATCAGAGATCAGTTCCCTAGCCAGTCAGGAAAATGCTTTTGCAAACTAAGATGTTAGAGGGCTACACTGCGGTAGCTCAAAAAGAAGTCTGTGTAGTTGTTAAAAGTTAAATGTTGAATGTAATTTTCAGTTGGGAGTAAAGCTCCTACTGGACATCTGACCCTGCAGCCCCTTGGTAAAGTAGACTAAGGTCCCTGGCTAGGTAAGGTCAACGTCCCTGAGTCAGCCTGAAGAAGTTACAGAAGATGGATGATCTTCGCCCATCAGCCCCCTTTTAGGACCAAGGGACCAGAATTGTTTTCGGGAAGATGAGACAGGATAAATTAGGGGCATGGAAAACAGAGTTATCTGATTTAAACTTATTGCCCTGGCAAAATGATCCAAGGTCCATTAATTGCTAAAGCCATCTTGACATTCAGTGATGTGCCAGCCTACAAAATCTAGTGTGCTTAAGAAGGAATCAGGAAAATACAAGGAAATTTGACTAAAGTTATGCCTCAGGTTAACTTAGGTTAAGCTTCTCTAACCAGTCTATGGAGAAAGTTGCAGGTAACCCAGAAGGTGTGACATTCTACTGGAACCGCTGGAAGCCACTACTGCCTGATACCACCATGACCCCTACCCATTGCATTTGAGTGAGGATCAAGGAGAGTCTAACAGTCATCTGGAAGAATCTACATTTTCACCCTGTGTAGCCCTATCTTGGTAAAACAAATGGGACTCTTATCATGAGCAGCTGATTTCTGCTGGAAAGTGCTTTGGATCTGCTGAAACTAAAATTTTTGGGGGACATTCTTGAGTTAACTGGAGATAGCTAGCTCTATTAAGAAAATTGGATATTGTAAGAAATTTTCAAGCAGACTGGCCTGCTGCTAAAATCAAAGCATGTATGACAGGCTGGAGAGTCACTTCCAGGCAATGCCTGGAGTGGGAGTATTAAAATGTGTCCAGATGAATTAGGGTGTGACCTCAGAAGAAAGGGAGGTAACTGCCATCAGGTGTGCCAGATACCAAGGTAACTGGACAGAGATTTAAACTGTCTGGGGGCATCTTCATGGAGCCCTCCTGAGGGTGGATCTTACAGATGCCACTGGCCAACCTTAGGCACTTAAAGGCACTGGAATCAGGAAAAATCCACTCTAAAATAGTAACTCATGATAGTTGGCTCTGGTCTGGCTTTTTAGGAGCAGCAGTCCCCATCAGGCTGACCCTTGCCCCACCTTTGTTTTCCCCAACAGCCTGGGTAGAGTCACAGTAAATTGCCTTGATGTAGTTGAGATAAACCAGATTCTACAAACCAGAGGAAAAGAAAATGTAGACAGTTTAAAACTCTAGCAGCAAAGAAGCCCCAGAAACTGTAAAGAGGAAAGTTAGTATAGTAAGTCTTGGAAAATAAGAAAGGGATTTAAAAAGTCAAGTGTTACAGAATGTTTCAGTAAGTCGCTGCTGGCGTGAAGAAGTAAAAGATGGTGTGAGTGGGGATATGTTAAACTGTATAAAGAAAGACTTTAGAAAGAGAATTAGGGAAGCAAAAAGTTTCCTTTAAGATAAAACGGTTTTTGGTATGTTAAAAGTAAAAATGACAATCCCTAGAAAGTTTAAGTATGTAGCAAATGATATCAATATGTCTTAAAATTAGAGCTTATGAGTAAAGTTGGCATGTAATCAAATTGGCTATAATATAATTAGGTAAATAGGGTCAGAATTAGGGCTTTGGTGTAAAACTATCTGTACCTGCATCTGCAGGGGTAAGGGACTTGTGTTAACCAAAAAGAACTCATGTAACTAACTGCTTGATTCCCTCGCTGAGATGGTTTTGTAGGTAAAGCCTGGATTTGTTCATGTGTAGCCTTAGGATCAGATTTGGGATCCCCTCCCATAATTCCTAACTTACAATCGAATTTGTTATGAGTCTTTATCCCCCCTCAGAGCCCTATAACAGGCCCACCAAGTGATCTGGCCCAAGCTAAAAGGCCCCTTTATGAGACTGGACCTCCTCCTGAGCCACACCCGCTACCAACTGAGTAAAGCGCCACCCACAAGCAAACCTGGATGACTGGAGCCTGTGGACTCATTCGCAGTGAGAGAGAACATTCTATCCTGGCGGCACAACAGAGGCTGTGTACCAAAAGATGGACTTGGCTAACTTTACCTTGCTAGGCCTGATATATATAGTTGGTGCTTCCGTAGCTAGGGAGAGAGCCTAGACACTCATAAACCCTACCTATGGGTAGTCTGGTGGCTTGGGGATGAGCTACTGTAAATCCCCTGGCCACTATTATTATTCCTACTAGAGTCATGAGAGCAAGGCCCCACCGTAAAAAAACTTTGAGTTGTGACCAGACCCTTGTGTGTGATTATTCTTGTCCTGATTATAGGACCCTGTATTAATAAGTTAGCTGCTTTTTGTTAAGGATAGGACGTCTGTTACACATGCCCTAGTGCTTACTCAACAATACCACCAATTAAGGCAGTATGAGCCTGAGGCCGCCTGAACAACAGCTCTCCTGGTTGAATAAAAGATTTTATTCAGTTCAAAGAAAAAGGGGGAAATGAAAGCCCCCCAGCAAGCACATGTAGAGCCATCTTGCAATAAGCTGACATTTTGACAAAACTCAGGGCTAGGCAGGGCAGATAACCACCCCCAAGGCTAGGCAGGGCAGATAACCACCCCCAAGGCTAGGCAGGGCAGATAACCGCCCTCAAGGCTAGGCAGGGCAGATAACCACTCTCAGGGCTAGGCAGACAACCACCCATGATTACTGGAAAAACCGCAAATTCCCTTTAAGGAAAGGACCAATTAGAACCCTGTAACTATGCTTCTTGCTTCTGTAAACCGCTTCTGCAAACCCCTTAAAAACCCCCCAAAAATCGAGCCTCGGCGCGCCATCTCCCTGCGAGGACTTGGACGCCCGGGTACCCGCAACCCTCAATAAACCTCTTGCTGTTGCATCCATCGCGTGTCTCGCTGATCCTTGGAAAGGGGTCTCCCTAGGGAAAGACCACCCAAAACTCGGGGGTCTTTCAACTCTTCCTTTGTTATATTGCATTTCCAAGTTTTTCCTCATGTTTCCTTCCATTGGTTCTGTGAATATATTTTATAACATGATTTAAAAGAATATAAAATTAATAACAATAAGGTGAAGAGGATATGACATTTGTGTAGTATTTTCTAACTCCCAAATTATTTTCATACACTTGGTTGTATCACCCACTATACCCTTGGAAAGTGCTGCATATCAATTGATCTAATACTGGTTTTAGCTGTAAGCTAAGAGAAGATGCAGAAAGAGAGAGTTTAGCCAGGATTATGTAACTAGAGTTCTTGAGAGACCGATCCCATGTCTTTAAAGAATCAGTGCTTTTATTTTATGCCTGAATAAACTTGGTGTTTGGGATATGAGACTCTGTATCACAAGATTTTGTGGATGACAGGACTAGTGTTAAATATTTGACTGTTCCACCAAAGTTAGTAATAAATGTATTCAACCTAGCACCAACTCCTCTTGTATTTGTTGCTCCTTCTAAATATGTAATTTGAATTCTATGAATTTATAGGACTGGTTTTCAACATCTTCTCTTTTATTTTGAAAAAAAAAGTCAGAATGTGGGCTGTGCTACCAATAGCTTGAGAGGCAGAAATAGAAAAGTCATAGTTTAAGACCAGCATGGGTGCAAAGAAACTTTAGATTCTATCTTAAACAAATTAAAACTTAAAAACAAAACAAAAACAAATGCAGTGTGACATACTTGAAATGCCAGCTACTTGAGAAGTGGAGACAAGAAAATTAAAGTTTGAAGACTAAGCAAAAACAGGCGACCTTATTGGAAAAAAAAAAAAAGCAAATAAGCAAAACAAACATTGGGTTGTAGCACCAGTGTTAGAACATTGTCCTAGCAAGCATGAGACTTAATGATATGTCCAAATGATATTTCCAAAATCATACATAGTGATTCTATCTATCTGTCTATTGGCCTCTCCCTCCCTGTGCCTTTCTCTTTGTCTCTTACTGTGTCTGTCTCTCTGTCTCTGTATCTCTCTTTTTTTAACCAGCAAGAGACCTTGAATTCACAGCCTAGGCTTTCTCGTTCATCTTGCTTGCTCAGTTGGTGCTGTATCTTGAACCACACTTTCAGCCAAGCTTTGTGCTGATTAATTTGGAGAGGGAGTTTTGCAGACTTTTCTGCCTGAGCTGACTTCCTACCCTGATCCACAGATTGTAGCTTCTTGAGTAATTAGGATTATAGGTCAGAGCCACCAACTCCTAAATGACACTTTCTCATTTTTATCTTTAAGAATAACAATCAAATTACTGAGGAAAGCTGAGACTTAGCGATGGTGGGTGGGTTAGATATTTGTACAACTTCCACTCAGAACATTGCATATACAGAATCAAATTATATAATCATATGAATAGTTAGTATACATATTCAAAGCTGGACTTTGCCCTATTTTGTTCATCTACTTATTAAAAACATGTACATATGAAAGAATTATTTCTTCAGAAAACTGTAAGGAAAAAACTCTTGTCATTGAAAATTTTCAAACCTAACAAAGAATCTCAGGCTCAGAGTTATTATGTAGTCAAGAATAAAAAAACAGGGACTGGGAATGTGGCTTAGCAGTAGAGTGCTTGTCTAGCATGTATGAAACCCTGGGTTCTATTCCTCAGCACCACATAAACAGAAAAGCCAGAAGTGGCGCTGTTGCTCAAGAGGTAGAGTGCTAGCCTTGAGCAAAAAGAAGCCAGAGACTATGCTCAGGCTCTGAGTACCAAGCCCCAGGACTGGCCAAGAAAAAAAAAAAAAAGAATTACAGAACATACACAGAAAAGATACCCAAGACTTGTATTTCTCAAAGTGTTCCTTTTCAAATTTCCTATCTTCAATCATATTTGCACAATCAGAATCCTGGAAAGACTAAGAAGGCAGGAGGTTAAGAGTGCTCTCTTTTCTTAAAGGATTCCCCCCCCCATAGTCGTGTTATATGTTTCTGATATATACATACTGAACTTTGGAATAATTGCTCATAAACAAATCACAATAACAAAGGTAACAGTATCTATTTTGCAAAATGTAAAAAAAAAATGAAGCATAGGAGTAGCTCTTGAAGAAAACATAGCGAAATCATAAATTATGACTATCTCAAGACAGCACTTTGGGAGTGTTTCTAAAGAGCTACAAGAGATTACACATGCTTTCCATTTGGTACCATATCAACATTCTGCTAATGTAGTTATTTCTAGTAACATCTAAATTGAGGCTTGGAAGAGACATTTTTTAGGCAGGAATTTTATTTTAATAATATTGATTGTGACTTATTTTCAAGTGTCTAAGAGAGACTGAAATAAAATATTGTTGCATTTCACCCAATTAAGGTTATACAGGGAAGGGGAATTATTGGCATTTGGGGGACTTTAAAATATGCCTGATATGAGGGTGTTTTTTTCATTCTCATTTTATAGAACTAGAATCAATAATGACGCATGCAAATTGAATTAAATCTATTCTATAGAGAGGAATAACACAAATGTCATTTAAATGCTTCTTTTAGTTCCAGATTTTAAATTTCCCCATTATGCTTAAGGTTTTGTCAGCAAATGAAAAATCGATAGTTATTATTGATTGGGCTGTATTATTTCATAATGAAATGGAATGCTTTACGCTCTCAAACGCTTGGAAGTCTCTTGTAATAACTAGGCTGAATATTGCTACGATCAATAATTACTTCAGGTTCAGCCACATGTGTCCCCACTGTGGGTTTTATGGTTGGTCTGCAGTATACATTCTTGATTCTGATGGTGACTAAGCTACTCCAAGGAGAATAATTTGTGTCAACTGCGCAGGCTACATAGGCAAAACTGGGGTTGCTCTGCTATTACTCGATAATTAGGTGGCTTCTTTTAGTGAAGTATTTATATGCTTTTTATACACATTCTAAGAGTTTGCCTGTTTCTAGCACATTACAACAAACAATGTTTTACTATCTTCTGGGTGATTAGAATCCTCAAAGGATCAACCCATTTTGTGAATCACCAGCTTTGCAATTAGAAGACGCTTGTAATATGAGCCAGGGGTACAAGTGAGAGGTAAGAATTGGTTTTATCTAAAGTCAGAAAAAAATATTTAGATTGTTATAAAGGATAGAAAAATTGACAGTATTATGTTGACAAAAAACATTCTTTACTAAGTGAATTTTCTTGGAGGAATGACTATGAAGCCAATTGTAAGGAATGAGGACATTATGGTTCAACTACTTAAAGATAACAAAAAGATATCTTAAAATGATGACATTAGGGATAGTGACTCAACAGATGGTATTGCCAGTAAAATAATAACAGAGAGATGTGGTTTGAAAAACAGGAAGATTGATTGCTCTATTTCAAGGCAATAGGAGAGAGGGCTGGCAGCGTTACATTACCAAAGACTCACAGGATTAACTTTGTACTATCTTTCAGAGACCAAATTATAGAGCCTTCATATGGCTGAAGAATTTGTGCAAACTCTGAACACATGTGAGTCTCCCTCTGATCACACTCCACTACATGTGTTTATCAGCGTAATTCTCTGCTCTCCCCTCAAATAATCAAAGATCATCTTCATCTTTATAAAGATCCACCATGGCCTGAAGAGACTCAAGTGCTCATGCCAATGTAAGCAGTGAAGATGATTAACCATCTTGTATTCCTCCTCCTCTCCCTCCTCCTCCCCCTCCCCCTTCTCCTCCTCTTCCCCCTCCCCCTCCCCTCCTCCTCCTCCCCCCCTCCTCCTCCCCCTCCTCCTCCCCCTCCCCCTTCTCCTCCTCTTCCCCCTCCCCCTCCCCTCCTCCTCCTCCCCTCCTCCCCCTCCCCCTCCCACTCCCCCTCCCACTCCCCCTCCCCCTCCCCCTCCTCCTCCTCCAGGCCTGGGCTGTGTCTCTAAGCTCTATTTTGTTCAAGGCTAGCATTTGAGCTTCAGCACCACTTACAGCTTTTTCTGTGATTTATTGCAGACAAGGGGCTCACTGACATTTCTGCCTGGGCTGCCTTCAAACCACGATCCTCAGATCTCAGCCTCCTAAGTAGCTTGGATTACAGGTATGAGCCACCAGCACCTGGCTTACATGCTTCTGTAGTACAATTATGATAGGAGACCTAGAAACAGTAAAATAGGAGACATTCCTTCTTTAAGTCAATAAAGTATCAACAGAACAGTGTAAATGACTATAATCTAAGAATGTAATATAATTTGTTATTGATTCTTAAAATCCTACAAAGTAAAAATGATTTTTCCTGTTGATAGAGTACTTCTGAGAGGTTAAATAAACTACAGACCCTAAGAGATAGGATTCCAGTTCAGACCTGTATGTGTAAATTCCATCGCTGCACACTGGCTCCTTCTTTTAAGTGAATTATTTTATCAATAACATGCTTACTATAGCCAAGCTTCCTGATATTTAATAACCTTAACAAGTGCCTGCAATGTCCTTTAAGTCTCACATACTGTCAAATATTTCATCCGCTGATGTAAACTTTCACAAAATTATTAGCAGCCAGTTAAAACAACATATTCCAAAATGCATATTAGATTGCATATAATTCAAACTAATGTTTTCCATTAAAATACTATTATGGGCAATGAAAAGAATCAACATTGTCTCCTAAGCCTTATATGCATAAGTATAACATAAATACCATAAGACCATTATCAGTTGGAGAATGCTATCCCAGTGGTATTAAATGACTCAAGGAACAGTGAACAAAACACGTTTTACCTTGTAATTCAACTTAAAGACTTTCCTAATGATATGGCAATGTACATGTAGATATCACACATCATTTACAATTCTGATTCTCAAAGATGCTTCATCTGGTTCTATGGTGAGAGTTAATTTTTGAAGATTAGGGTGGCATCTTTCTTAGCATTCAATTCATAGATGAGAGTAGAAATGCTTTTTTAATCTCACAATAGATGTCTGGTTATTGACCTGCTTGAGCTAGACCACATAGAGGAGATTGGTTACATTATTGAAATTAATAGTCATACAAATATTTGGCTTCACAAGGTTTTGATTATGTTCTAATCACTCAATTTCCTAGTTACAATTTGAAATTGCTTGTCTAAAACAACAGCAACAAAAAACATAAGAAAATAACTTGTGATTCCTCAAAGAGAATAAATTCCATCTCACCTTTTTCATCTGTGCCTTTCTATGTATGTACCATGCTATGTATCATGCTACATTAAGAGAAAAGTAATACTGGTATTACATGTGTAAGTGATATGCTTTTTTATGTGCCAGTATAAGACCTGGAACCTATGATCTGAACATTGTCTCTTCACTTTTGTGCTCAAGTAGTTGAGCAACACCTCCAGGGTTTTGATAGTTAATTTGAGAAAATAGTGAAAATTATCAGAAATGAGGGGAAAAAATAGGAGGACAGCTAAAATAAAACCACTGTCAATTTTACAAAAAGGAATGCCAAATTTGATTTGTAGTACAATGAAATATGTAGCTTCAGAAAATAATAATATTTGAGTTGAAAAAAATGGAAATGTAAAATTGAATCCAGATAGAAAGAAAGGAGAGGTAGGTCAATGGAAGTTAACACAGGTACAAAGTAGAGTCCCTAAAATATATTATAGCTCCTGAGACATTATTGAGTCATCTTCTTTTTGTTGGTCATGGAGCTTACTTTAGCTTCTACATTGGGAAATCCAAAGGAAATAAAGCATAATTTATCTATTGATTGTCAACTCTCACTTAAGATAAGCAAACATCATATGAGCAACTTAATATTTCATTGGATTAATGCTCCTTAAGTATTTACTGTAATATAATGGAAAAATATTTCTTAAGAATTTTTCTTTTATTTTACCAGTCCTGGGTATTGAACTCAGGGCCTGAGCATTGTCCCTGGCTTCTTTTTGCTTAAGGTTAGTACTCTACCACTTGAGCCACAGTGCCACTTCCAGCTTTTTCTATATATGTTGTGCTGAGAAATCGAACCCAGGGCTTCATGTACACGAGGCAAGCACTTTACCACTAGGCCATATTCCCAGTGCAAGAATTTTTCAAAATATAATTATATTCTATGCTTTACATACATATAACATATATGTGTATGTTATATATTCTCTGCTAGAACATAGTATGTATAAAACCACCTCCATTTTTTAATGTGGCTAGGATAATTATGACCTCAAACAAGAAAGAAAGAAGTGATAAATCTCAATTTGGCATCATATTTGAAAAATTAAAATCCATTGTAACTAAGTAGAACTTTTCTTAGTAAGTAATCTTAGAATTGATGCCAAGGGTATGTTGGCCTAAACCTTCCATCTGGCATCTTACTCTGAAGTCATTAGTGAGATTAAGATTTGTTTCCAATAAACTGCTTAAAAATCAGCTTCAACTCTTATCCCCACCTCTTTGCATTAAAGGGATTTAGTGTTTGCTTATTCATATTTTATTTCAAACTTCCTTTTATGTAGTCCAAAAAATGAAAGACACATAATCAGTGCTTACTTTGGGCTTAGTAGTATGATAATAATAATGTATGTAACTTATACAAAAGCTGATCAACACCAATATATTGGAAATACATGTATAGAAACCCCTTTGTCTTCAGATTTTTAAATTATTTTTATTATCTTCAGTTGTTGTACAAAGGAGCTGTCAATTACAATGCAGTTTATAAATACAATGCATCTTGAACAAAATCACCCCATTCAGCATTCTCACCCATCCCTCCCCTACTCACCTCTTCCCTCATTCTTCTTAATTTAGTAGGGCATACATTAAATTCTTGACTGCATTCTCCCCCTTTCTCTTTATTCATATGCCCCTTGCCCCTTGATCCCACTCAACCCCTTTCAATAACTGCTTCCTGGTGGTTGTTTTGTTGGACTTTGATTTTGCCCTTCTAAGAAATTACACCAAGTTCTCCCTTGAATCAACCATATTTCTGTTAATACGTGTATATACCCTTGCATACCACCCAACATATTTACTTGTAAGTGTATAAGCTAAATATTGCTTTCACATATAAGAGGAAACTTGCATCCTTTGTCTCTTTTGTTCTATTTTACTTCACTTAACATTTTTTCCAGGTCTTTTCATTTACAAATGATATAAATTTTTTAAATGGATGAGTAAAATTGCATTGTGTATATATATACCAGATTTTTCTTAATCCATTCTTCCACTGAGGGGCATCTGAGCTAATTCCATACCTTGGCTATAATGAATTGTGCTACGGATTATCTGGCATTTTCAAGTTTACTTTTAGCACTAAATGTCGGGGCTCTGAGAAAGTCATTGTGTCATTGTGTGTGTGTGTGTGTGTGTGTGTGTGTGTGTGTGTGTGTGTGTGTGTTTTACTGGAAACTTACTTAACTCAGGAACTCACAAACTGCCACTCAAGTCATGCTCCCAGCCCTTACATTTTGAGTTTGTTTTAGAGATAGCATCTTGTGATGATTCTATTTTTTATATCTTCAGTTCATGGGATCTTTCTGCTTCAGCCTCCAGAGCAGTTAGTATTACAGGCTCATGAGCCACCACGAGGGGCTGGCAGATCATTTACATTTCTAAACCTCTGCATCCTATCAGATAGGCCTTTCATAAAATCCTCATTGATTTAAATCACTTTTATGGATTATGGACAGAGATACCTGCATTTATGAAGAATAAGGATGACCCAGGATGGAAGTTGGCTAAGGTACAAGGTAACACAAGCCTCTGTATATTTATGTAATGTATGAAATTATGTAATGTATGTAATCAGTCTGAACTGCAAATACCCAAGGCTTATTGAAACCTAACCAACACTTTGCCTGCTGCCTTTTAGCCTACAGTCCCATTTTCAAGAAGAGAAGTTTTGTGAAATTCAACTCGTTCATGTTATCCAGCTTTGGGGAAGGTTGGGAAGAGAAAACAAACCAAAAACCTTATGTTCAGCTGAAAAAGCAGACTATTATCAGCTAGTAGAAAGATTCCTGGGAGGACTTGGTACAGAAGCATCATGGGTATTAGATCACTTTCAACACTGATAGATCAGAAACCAGCAGAGTGTACTCTGTATTTAAAGAAGGTTATAAGAATGTCATACACAATCATAATCAATTGTTTAACAAAACCTACAAATTACTCTAGGACCAATTAGATGAAGTATGGTCATAAAGTAGCATGACAGATCTTTAAAAGTGTTGGGAAATATATATATATATATGTATATATATACATATGGATATATACATATATATATGCCTCCTTTAATTGTATGACTATGCTCCCAAATTTTCTTTTGAAAAAAATGATGCCATATTTTAACATGCTATTTAAAATATACACCATTGATAAATCTGAAGTCATCCTTTGATATGGTTAGAATGCCCAGATGAAGTCTGACCACATTTGTGTCTCTATGCACACTCTCTCTCAAGTAGAGTTTTTCTACCTCCACTCTCCTGATATTTGGTCTGGATTATATTCTTTGCTTGGGAAGGTGTAGATTTTCTTTTTCTTGCTCATCTTAAGCAATACCTCTGGCCTCTATAACTTTGATATACTAGCATGTATGTGCTCTACTTCTTCGTTATGAGAATCAATCATTGGAAGATATTCACCCATAGTTGAATATTACGGCTCTAATAGGATAACTTCTTCCTCAAAATACAACTGGACATTATAGGAAGATGTGGTTTGGAGAGATATGAACATTACATTTTAACAATTCACATTCACTTTTCCTTAGGTGCAGAAATCAGTATTTAGTTGGAGAGAAGAAAATAAATCTTCACAAATTAAAATGTTTAAGTAGCTGACACAACAAATCCCATAAAAATGAAATATACTTTTATTAATTTACATACTGGTTCATTTGTATAAGAAATCATTTTAGCAGATCATATAGCAGATATTATTTATATTTGGCCTGTATCTTTTCAAATGGCCATAAACTTGTTATTTTATTTGTTATGCACAAAATAGACCAAAAATGAGTTATAATTCTGTGTTGTGGGTATTTTCCACTATTTAAGTATTTTCAAGCCCAAGAACCTTCAGGCATGTTTATATTACAATGTGACCTCCCAAAAAGCATGGTGATTTGGCATAGAAAATAACAGAATTCCTAACATTCATTCCATACCACTAAGACCAGCAATAACTTAATTATACACACAAGTTTATAGGAACCAATATGGGTGTTGATTTTTTAATTTCTTCTGATAGCTAATCATTCTTTCAAAGGGAGAACCTATTACATATGAATTAGGTGTGACCCACATTTGCAAGTTAAGTACAAAACTCAGACATGGAACTCAGAATGGCTGAAATGGCCAATGTAATTTTTATGAGAATGGGCAAAGTTTGCAAGTTGTGTCATTGGAAATAAAAGGCCCTGCAAAACAAAATAATTTTCTATCTAGGTTCACAAACTAAGAAATAGACATAGGTTATTCCTTTTTCCTCATTACTCCAGACAAGAGTGGGTGAAGAAAAAGAAAGAAATTAGAAATATCATCATCGTTTAGAGGCTTCAAGCTCACATATTTCTGACAATAAAAGAAATAATAAAACAAGTGCCTAGGAGAATAGACATAGATACCATACCATGAGTAGGTGGATATGTGAGCATTGCGCCTACTGGTTAATCAGATTCTTTCAAATGCTGGGGTTGCTTTTATTAATCAAGTGGAAGAGTCGATAGAAACAGACACTGGAGGAGTGCTCTTTGTTCAAAGGGCATAAAAGCGATACATTTTAAGGTAGCATGTCATTGGTGCTTAAGTTTGATCAATAATGCATGCATATTTGTCTCATTCTTTGATCAGTTAATTGCTTTTTGATATGTCCAGAAGAGAATGACTTTATTTCCTGTAGAGTGATACCTAAATTATACCTCACACTCTCATTTTAATGTATAAACAACTATACTTAAGAACAACATTTTAGTGACAAAAAAGGAGTATGTAGTGATTTGGGAAACTTCTATCAGAATTTGCAGAGAGAGTTTCTCTTTAGTTAGTTTTCACATGTGGCATTCATATCACACGAATTCTGACACTACTGAGAAGCTACCAGTTTTCATGAGATTCATAAGCAGTATGGAGAAAGGCATCAAATCTGTAATGGAATTTTACATCCTGTTTAAAAAATCTGTTCAAGTTGTTTAAATGCAGTTTTGTCTAAATGAAAGGATGAAGCATGACTATACAGTGGAAAGACTATTGGCACAGGAAACAAGACGAGTTCATTCCAGTCTTGCTTTTGATCTTAAAACCCAATTTATTAATTTAACCAAGATAGTAATCATCCTTTCCAAAGTTTTTTAAAATCTACAAATGTATGTGATTAGACCTGAATATATCTAAATTTTTTTCCAGTTCTGGCTTTTCCAACTTTTGGATCATCCTATAAGATGTATACAAAAACTATCCTATTGCTTTAAGTTATATCCAGTACATAAAGAACTAATGTGATGAGAAAATGAAAATCAATGTGCTAACCATCCTTTACTCCAAATCATTGTTCTAGTTTATTTTCATCCAGAACTTTATTATTTTGTCTTGTTTGTCTTCTCACAATAGCTTGTAACACATACATTCATCTTAATTTGAGTTATCCCAAAGTCAGGTTTAGGTGGCAACGTTTGGTATAGATAGTGTATGGAAAAGGCCTGTGAAAATGATCTACTCAGCTTGGCCCTGGTGGCTCATATGTGTAATCCTAGCTACTCAGGAGGCTGAGATCTAAGGATTGTGGTTAGAAGTCAGCCCAGGCAGGAAAGTCCAAAAGGCTCTTCTCTCCAATTATTCACCTAAAAGCTGGTAATAGAGCTGTGGCTCATAGTGGTAGAGTGACAGCCTTTAGAAGAAAAGCTCAGGGACAACACCCAGGCTTGAATGCCCAGTTCAAGTCCCACAATTGACAAAAAAACAAGTAAATCTCTTCATAACTATAACACAACAAGAACCCTATAGGGGACATCTTCTTAGAGGGAAGTCTACAAGAAGTGTGATAGTTGGGGTGAAATTGATTAGAACATAGCATTAATATTTATGGAGATGTAGAAAATACCCTCCTTTATAACTGACATAAGCCAACTTACCGAAAGGAAAAAGAAAAAATGCGTGAAACAGCCAAGGCTGAAAAGGCCGCAGAGAGCGCAGTGACTGTTCAAGGGTCATGAAGATGGAATTCTACATGCTATGCGGCTTGGGATTTTCTAGCTGTGAATCTGTCCTGTACTATAATTCTGGATTTGTATAATTATACATTCATAAAATCCTCACTGAAAATAAAATACAAAGTTGGATTCTCATGAAAACTAGGAACTTTGGTGATTATTAATGCCTCAAAATCAGTTCATCAGTTTAAGAAATGTATCACCCTAATACAAGATATTAATGTGGAAAAGAGGGAGTGTTAGGGGGGCAAAGAGTTTTTATAAAGATTATGTTAGTTACTTTTCTAATCACTGAGACAAAATACCTGACAGAGCAACTTAAAAAGGAAGAATTTATTTTGCTCACTGGTTCCATTCAATATGGTGGAGAGGATATTGTAGAAGGGCTCGCATAGTAGGCACAGGAGAAAGAGAGGAAAGGTAGAAACGAGAGATTAAAGGGAAGTCATGCCTGAAAATAGATGCAGTGTGCAAGAAAATCCCCTCAGTGACTTCCTGTAGCTAGGCTCCAAATGCTGAACTTCCCAGACTGTTCCAAACATCACCACCAGTTGGGAATCCAGCTTTCCCTTTTAATGCTTTGTCATAAATGTCATATTCAAACCATAACCAAAAGAACATGTAATCATCCCTAAGAATGACTCTTCTGTAAACTAACATGTTTCCTAAATAGAAAGTTGATTACTTAAAAGATAATGATTTAGATAATTCTTCTGACAGGTGGCCAAGTGATGAACGATCATTTTGATGTTTGTGAGTCTTGTTGTACACTTTTTCTAGAGGCATAAATTAGCCATTTCACTGATTCATGTGTTTCCATTGTCTCTATGGAATGCTAGGAGCCTTCAGTGAGAGCCTGTAATATAGCTAGTCAGAACTGAAATTTGTCAATCATGAATGTGAGCTCCAATAGCTGTTTTGCTTGTAGCTTCCTTGCAACTATAATCCTTGCTTTGTGTAGCCTTGAGGAATCTATATTTACCCAGGATTAACATGTTTCTTTAAAGTCTCAAGGTTACCTCTTTCCCTATGTCTGAAACTCTTTCCCTGGGCATTGTTCTTCAATACCCACTTTTGTCACCTTGACATTTTCAAACATTTCTAGTTCCTCTCCTTGCTTAGTTACCACTCCTTGTCCTGTGTGTAAATTTTGCCTATGGGTAGAAATTCAAGGACATATTGTTGTGCATCTTGTTTTCTTTCTCCCAAGAATGAAATTTCTGTGTTTGTGCTATAATTATTTCAGTGTTCTAAGTTTTCAATGGCTGGAGCTTTAGTCTAATAGCAAAGCTCCATCAGAAAAGAATTTCCAACAAATGTCTCCAATTTTTGAGTATGTGGTATGTTTTCTTATCAAATTTTCTCCTTAATTATGCTTTTATGTTTGTATTATGAGTTCTGGTTCTATTAGAAAAGGAGTAAGTGCCATTTGGAATATTCTAGGCATACTTTTGTATTGTAGTTCACCAGTCTAATTTTATGTAGACTGAAAACATTTTCTGACTGTTAAAGATTTTCTTAGTGCTACATTTTTGTATATATTTTCTGATTTAGCTTTTCAGTCTCTGCATTGTCTTTGTAGTGATTGTATTTATTGATTGTATAATGCTCATATTTGCTTTCTCCTTCCTAATTTATTTCTCTGTGGTGTTTTTTTCAGGAGCATCCAGCTCCCTAGCAATACACTTCCATTGCCTCAAATTAGATTTCTGATATTCCTTCTTTATAAACAGGTCTTGTTTGTATTGTTTCTCTGGATATTCTTACACAATAAAGACAGTAAAACATTGTTGGCTCAGTAGTATGAGATTTAGGAGTAGCTATTTAGTTTATTGCTCAACTAGAAATTTTGTTTGAATCTTACCAAACTTGATAGAAAACCAGACTGAACAATTGGCCCAAGTGATAGGGAAGCTGTGGTTTTCCTTGTCTTTTCATGAGTAGAAAATATCTGCTCTCTGTTTCCAATTTGCCGTATCATTCACAGTAAATTTTGTTCTTTCTGTCTCTAAAAGTCTAGTTCTATATCTCCATCTCTGCCTTCAGACAGGTAGTACTGTCCCTTTGTTGTTGTTTTTTTTTTATCATACTTCTTAATTCCACTCCATTTCTGTTTGAGAGACCTTCATCTTATTTCATAGTTTCATCTTATGTCAGTCTTCCCTAAATCTTTTCCTATCATAACACATGTGAATCTTTCTTATAGCATGAGATTACAAAACCATATTGCAGCAATCTCATGTTGTTTTTCTTAATCTTTCAGGAATTATATTACCTTACAAATAAGGGCAGCTTTACAATTCTGTGGGAATTTCACTCTTTATCTGTGTGTCAACAGCAAGGCACAATGTTTGCAAAGGTAATTAACAAACCTATGCTTCTCAACTCCTGATATAATCACTTAAATTATCCTTTTTAAGATATTGTTCCCAGTAGGTATTTTAGAATTTTCAATTCCTCTGTGCAGCTTGCATCAATGATATTGACTTGTTTCCAGTGTATCTACTTCATATTTATGATTGATTACTAAGAAACGACTCATGTTTTTCTTAGGATTTCTCTTAGGAAATTTGATTGGATTGAGAAATGCCTAGGAGATTAGTTAAGCACATTTTTGGGATGTGTCTGTGACAGTATTTGAAAGAAAATTAGATCATGGGGGGAATTAGAACTAATAAATAATTGAGAGGTAATAGCTGGTGGAGGCTTGGGTGTGTTTGGAGGAGGTGGGTCACCGTAAGGTGTCTTTGGAGGGGAAACAGTGCTAGTCCTTTCCTTTTCTGGTTTTGTTCTGTTTCCTGTCCGTAGTGCTTTGACAATTCTCTTCTCTTACACCTCTCACCACCATGATATTCTACCTGGGTACATGGTGCCAAGCTATCATAATCTAAACCCTGGAAAATTGTAAGCCAAAATAAAAATGTCCTCTCTTATGTTATTTATTCAGGTATTTATTAATAACCTACCCCCTCCCAAAACAAATACAGAACATTTCTACCTATTAGATAATTCATAAGAAGTAATTCATGAACAGTAATGGAGAGACTGGGCCTTTGTGTCATAAAGGTTCACTTCTTTGGGTGCCCATGGCTTGCTCATTCCTGTACTCATAGATAGATACTCAGGAGGCTGAAATCTGAGGATTATAGTTTGAATCCAGCAAGGCAGAAAAATCTATGAGACTCCTATCAACAAATAATCACACAAAAAAGAAATCCAGAAATAGTGCTCTGGTTAAGGTATAGAATACTAGTCCTGAGCAAAAAGCCCAGGGATAGCTAGCCCCAGAATATGCACAATAATTAATAAATAAATAAGAATTTTTAAAGATTTATTTCTGCATTTAGCTTATTTAGCTTTACAAGAGAGATGGATGATACTACAAATAAAAGGACATGGGATGATCATAAATAGAGCACCAAAATAGTACCAAGACCAATGTAAAGATTATATAAGTGCACTTGTGTTTGGAAAGACGAAGGTTTATCAGTAAAATGGACACATAAACTTATAATTACAATACTCAGAAGCATGTGTGAGATGGAAAACATCATACAAGCAATAAGAGCAGAAAAATTGTTCATAACTTATACCATGTACTTTAAGAAAAAAAGTCAATTCAGGAATTTAAACAGAATTATCCACATAGGGGAGAATGTATACCACATACTTTGATGTTGATATGAGGTATAGTTTGAATAAAAAATTGAGTTCTCGTGTCTTCTCATCTTAAGAACATTTCAAATTCCATTGTGTATATATACACCACATTTTCTTGATCCATTTGCCCACTGAGGGGCATGTGGGTTGATTCCCTATCTTGGCTATGGTATGATGTTGTCCCATTCATAAGAAATGGAAAGACTTCAAAAAAATTAAGTAAGCCAGACCCAGAGTAACATAGGGTGCATAATTTCCATCATTTTTGGTAACTAAAATGTCCCTATGACACACTAGATGGTAAATTAAAAAAAGTACACTGGGACCAGATAACATACAGGTTTCTAGGCATTCACCCAGAGTGAGACCAAAGAGGACATATTTTAGGAGAGGATCACAAATGCTCAATAGCTTTGTGCATCTGATCATGCAAATTAACGGAAATTCAAATCTTCATGGTTGAGTTTGGGGATATGAATTTTTTTCTATGAAACAATCCATGTCTTCCAATTTCTCAAATTTGTTAGCATAAAGGTTTGCAAAATAGTCCCTTATTTTGTTCTGAATTTTGGTTGTTTCTGTGGTGATGTTACCTGATTCATCTCTTATCTTGTTTATTTGAGTGTGCTGCCTTCGTTTTTTGGTCAGGTATCCTAGGGGTCTGTCTATCTTGTTGATTTTTTTAAAAAAACAACTCTTTGTTTTGTTGATTCTTTCCATGGTTTTGTTCATCTCTAATTGATTTAATTCTGATTTGATTTTTAATTATTTGCTTCCGTCTATTGACTTGGGGTTTGGCTTGTTGTTCTCTTTCAAGGAAATTAAGGTGCTTCCTTAAATTATTGAGTTGCTGTTTCTCCAATTTTTTGTTGTATGCACTCAGATATAAATTTTCCTCTGAGTACTGCCTTTGCTGTGTCCCAAAGGAGCTGGTACTTTGTGTCCTCATCTTAGCTGAATTCCATAAACATTTGAATTTCTGTTTTAATTTCTTCAGTGACCCACTGATGGTTCAGCAGTGTGTTGTTTAGTCTCCATGAATTGTAGTATTTTCTGTGGTGGCTGTTTGAGTTGAGCTCTACTTTTCTTCCATTGTAGTCTGAGAGAATGCAGGGAATGGTTTTGATACTTCTGAATTTGTACAGATTTTCTTTGTGCCCTACAATGTGATCTATTTTGGAGAATGTTCCATGTGCTGCCAAAAAGAATGTGTATTCTGTTGTTGCTGGATGGAATATTCTGTAGATGTCGGTTAAGTCTAGTTGGTCTATGCAGTAGTTTAGTTCTGTGGTTTCTTTGTTCAGTTTTTGGCATGTTGATCTCTCCAGAGGTGATAGTGGAGTGTTGAAGTCCCCCACTATCAATGTGTTTGGGTCTATGAGTGTTCGTAGAGTCAGTAGTGTTTGTTTGATGAAGTTAGGTGCTCCTGTATTTGGTGTGTAGATATTTAGGATGGATATATCCTCTGTAGAAGAGATCCCTTTATTAGGATGTAGTAACCTTCTTTTTCTCTTCTTACCTTTTTTAATTTGAAGTCAATTTTATCTGATACTAGGATGGCAACACCTGCCTGCTTATGGGGGCCATTTACTTGATAGATTTGATTCCAGCCTTTCACTTTTAGAAGATGTTTACTTTTGCTGGATAGATGTGTCTCTTGGAGGCAGCAGAAAGATGAATCTTGATTTTGGATCCAACTTATGAGCCTATGTCATTTGATTGGAGAATTAAGTCCATTTAATGTTGAGAGTTAGGATTGACAGATGATCGTTTGTTCCTTTCATTATATCTATCTTGTTAAAAGCTGTGTCTTCCCATTTCTTGATCTAATATTCTGGTTTTCTATTTAGGGTTCATTTCTCTGTCTGTATTGGGATCTTGATTATTTTCCCTGTATAGTAAATCTTTGAGGATTTTCTGTAAAGCTGGTTTGGTGGAGTTATATTGTTTCAGTTTTTCCTTACTGTGGAAAACTTTTATTTGACCTTCTGCTATGAATGAGAGTTTAGGTGGGTACACTATTCTTGGTTGGTAGTTATTTTTATTTAGGGTTTGGTATGCCTCATTCCAGGCTCTCCTTGCTTTCATGGTCTTTGCTGAGAAGTCTGGGGTAATTCTAAATTGCTTTTCCTTTATATGTGATTGTTTTCTTCTCCCTAATAGCTTTAAGGATTCTTTCCTTGGACTCTATTGATCCTATTTTGATCACAATGTGTCGGTGGGATGTCCTATTCTGGTCTGGTCAGGCTGGGGTTCTAAATGCTTCTTGTATCTGTATAGGCCTATCCTTCTGGATATTTGGGAAGTTCTTGGCTAATATTCTGTTAAATAGGTTCCCTATTCCATTAACTTCTTTCTCCAGGTTTTCCTCAGTACCTATTATCCTTAAATTGGGCTTCCTGATTGTGTCTTAGGGCTCCTGGAGTGATCTGTTTTGTCAATTGGATTGGCTTTGTATTGATTTTTGATCTTTCTCCATAGATTCTAGGGAAGCTTCAGCTCCTGAGATTCACTCCTCTGCTTCAGTTAGTCGGGACTGTAGGCTAGCTACTTGATTTCGAATCTCTTGGATTCTGACTGATATTTCCTGATGATTTCCATGTCCTTACTATAATTATCTCTTAGGTCCTACATAGACATCGTTACTTCATTAATTTGGTTTTGAGTGTTGTCTCTCAAATCTTTTAGCTGGGTAGCTATCTTTTCATTTGACTCTTGAAGTTCATTTATCTTTCTATTTGTGGAGGCCATGAAATTCTCCATTAATTTTTGTTTTGCCTCCTCATGCTCTAGAATAGTTGACTGAAGAGATTCAAACTTTTCACTTATCGTGTTTATCAGTAGACTTTGTAGAGCATTTTGAGGGTTCTCTTCTATGTCTTTGATTGACTGCTCTGCTTCCTGCTTGTTTTGAGTGGGAGATAAGACTCCATTGTTTGCCATCTTTCTTGTGTTTCTTCTGCCCATTTTGGATTGGGAATGCCAATCTACAAGCACCTGTGAGCACCATTTAAGACCCAAAGCAGACCTTACCAAGCACTTTTGTGTAAATTATATACAGATACCTTGTATACCTGTATATAAAATTAGATTTGGTGTTCCTAAAGAATACAATTTCAACATAACAACCTATCCTGAGCCCTGTATTCAGTAGTTACTTATTTACTCTTACAACCCTATGACCAGTTCTTGTTCTTTTGGACTGGCTTTCTCTATGAACCCCTTTGATTCACTCAGATTAAGCAGGGATACCCTCTATCCAATAACCAGGAGTCAATGGAATCTGGAGGTCCTGGAAGTAAGTCAGGAGGGTAGGTTAGAGGTAGTAAAGAGAGTAGAGTAAAATGTATGGGGGTGGCAGTGATGGTTTTGGTTTAGTTTCAGTGACGTGGAAATGTGGAGAAGAGTGGAATCAGAAAGAACAAGGTTAAAATGATATACAATGGGGAGTTAGCAGAAAAGAGTGGGGGTGTTATTCATAGGAAAGTAATTTTTAAAGAAAGAGAATGCAAAGAGAGAAATAAAGAAAAAATACTGGAAGAGAGATGCACAAAACAGAGAAAATTTAAAAAAAAATAAAAAGGGGCAAAAACCAGAAAAACAAACAACAACAACAACAAAAAAAACTTGATAAAACAAACAGGTAAAAATGGAAAACAAAAAAACTCAACAACATTTCAGAAGTGAAAAAAAAATAAAAAGCTTAAAAAAGTTTGAGGGCAAAAAAAAGGAATCTTCCTTGCTTGGTTGGGCTTTCTACAGTCTCTGGTTTCCTTGTGATGGTCTGCAGTCTATTTTGCTGCTTGGCTTGTTTGCCTTGCTTTCAGTTCGCAGGGGGTGGATCTGTTCTGACCCTTCCCCCCACCCCGTTAATGAAATTCTGGGTCTCTGTGGTTCACACAGCTTGCAGATAGGACTTGGGTGTCTTCTGTGGGTGGGGGAACTATGGCTCCTCCTGTCTGCTGTGGGGCCGCTGCCTTTAAAGCCTGGCTGAATAGGCTGTGGACTCAGCAGGGCGAGGCGCCTCTGGCCTGGTTTACCCAACTGAGAGTTGCTTGCCTGGGGGAAGTTCCTCCCTCCAGGGCGGGGCGGCCTCCTGGGAGGAGCTGGCTATGGAATTCAGCTCTGTTTCAGGCTGGGAATTGGGCTTCCTCTGTGATGGGACCATTCATCTGTCTTGGGAACTGTTTGTTCTTCCGTCTCGCTGTTCTGTGCTGCAGGTAGCCGCTTGTGGCTTTCGCTTTTAATTTAGAAATTCTGGCAGGCAGGGCGGGGCACCTCTAGCTGAGCCCAGGACAAGCCCCCCACCTGGGCAGGGGTTGTTCTCCTGGGCGGAGCTGGCTCCCACTGGTCGGTCTCTTTTGCCCTTCTCAAAGGTGTCCACTTTGTCCTCCCTTTCCCCAGGCCTGCTTTAGTTCCAGTCTGGTCTGACCCTATGCCAGTGTCAAAGATGGCGCTTTGCTCTGGTGGTGGAGGAAGGGCTACCTCCCAGAAGCTGCTCTATGGGCACGATTAAGAATGTCTTTCCTGGGGTACTCACGCTTTCTCTGCGATTTCAGCCCATCCATGCGCAGCTGGTGATCTGCGTCTGTCCGCTGCTGTCTGGAGGATTTCTCCCTGGTTGCCACTGTGTGCTTTTGTTGCGCGGAGTGCAGGGCACTGTGCTGGCACTGGCACTGGTGTGGCAGCGGGATGCCGCCCGGAGCTCAAATCTGTGTTTTCAGACCAGCAAAGTTGACTTTTCCTTCCTGGCCAGAATCCCTGTACTGTTATAACTTACATGGGCTGTCTTTCTAGGAGTAGAAGTTTCTCTGGGGTGGGAAAACTGCGATGACAGAGGGAGCCTAGCTAGGGCTCTGCTGCTCCTCCACCATCTTCCCGGAAGTCCTCTTTAGGCTATTTTTTATTTAAAATAAATTTAAGTGAAAGAGCCTAATACCTGCTTGAAAATATGCCCACTTTTTCTCTATACAAAGGTACAGGCTGATAATGATTTTTACCAATCTGATGACTAGAGATTACTTTTTCTTTTTTGATACTGACAAGTCAAGAGGACTGTCTAACTGAGGTGGCTTTGTGATTGAGCTAGTTTTATTATGTTTATCACTCTGTTTTTAGATATTCTCTTGGTCTTCTGTGTTTCATAGTTTTATTTGTTTGTTTGTTTTGGTTTTATTTTTTGTCAGTCATAGGACTTGAATTCTGGTCCTGGGCACTATCCCAGAACTCTTTTTACTCAAGGCTAGTGCCCTATCGCTTTAAGCCACACCTCCCTGTCTGATTTTCTCGTGGGTAATTGGGGATAAGAGTCTCATGGGGTTTTTGACATAATTTTATACCCTTCTACTTTGCCAAAGTTTTGAATCAGCTCAAGTAACTTGGGAAAGGAATCAATGGGGCTCTTTAAATACAGGATTATGTCATCTGAAGGGAGGGAGAGTTTTGCTTCTTTCCCTATTTGGATCCCCTTTATGTTTGTCTCTTGCCTTATTGATCTTGCTAGGAATTCCAGAACTATATTGAAGAGGAGTGGAGAGAGCAGACATTCTTGTCTCATTCCTGGTTTTGGAAGAAATGGTTTTAACTTTTCATCATTAAGTATAATGCTGGCTATGGGTTTGTCATATATAGCCTTTATTATATTGAGGAATATTCTATGGATTCCTAGCTTCTCCAGAGCTTTTATCACGATGGGGTGTTGGATCTTGTCAAATGCTTTTTCTGTATCTTTGAAGATGATCATGTAGTTCTTGTCCTTGCTGCTGTTGATGTGTTCAATTACCTTAATTGACTTGCGCATATTGAACCAGCTTTGCAAGCTTGGAATGGATCCCATTTGATCATAGTGTATGATTTTCTTAGTTAGAACTTCCCTATGACCCAGAAGTCCCACTTTTGGGGATTTATCTAAATGACCATAAACCAGGCCACACTAAAGTCATCATTATTTACTATAGCTAAGATGTGGAATCAACCCTGATGCCCCTCAGTTGATGAATGGATTGGGAAAATGTGATATATATATATATATATATATATATATATATATATGTGATATATATATATATAAAATGTGATATATATATATATATATATATATATACACACACACACACAATGAAATTCTATGCTTCCATCAGAAAGAATGACATTGCCTCATTCATAGGAAATGGAAACACTTTGAAAAAATTATATTGAGGTAAACCAGACCCAAAGATACATAGGTTGCATGGTTTCCCTCATATGTAGTAATTAGAACATGTCTATAAATCTACAAGTAAACCCAATGATTAGTAAAAGACAAAACTTACACTTGGACATGATAAATTCGCAGGATTGTAGACACTCACCCAGTGAGACAAAGGAGGATATTCATAGAAGAGTATTATGAGGGCTCAGTAGGTATATGCTTATGATCATATAAAATGATGGCTATCAAAATGAACTCTGAGAAATGGGAACAAGACATTTTTCTTATTGTTCTGTTTTTCCCTTTTGTGGCTGTTTTTGATTTCTGTACCCTTTGTCTTACATGTAAGTTTACCTGATTTTGGGAGAAGGGGAAGCACCAAAAGAGTGAAACAAAGGATGAACTAATTCAGCTGTGATAACAGATAATATTGCAAATGAACTACACAACTTGGCTGGGGGAAGGGATTGGGAGAGAAAAAAACTGGGAAAAAATGAGGCGGGGTGGTGGCAGCACTGGTCAAAAAGAAATGTACTCTATCTGACTTATGTAACTAACTCCTCTGTACATCACCTATACAATAAAATTATTTTTTAAAAAGGTTCCCATGGACTAACATGGTCAAGCTGGCTTCAAACCAGAATCCTCAGATCTCAGCCTCCTGAGTAGTTATGATTACAGATGTGAGTCACCGGCACGAAGATTCACAATTTCAATAAGATAGTGTTTCAGTTAATGAGTTTAAATATGCTGTGGTCTCTCTACTCATTTTTGGGCAGTGTATCATTCATATTGGCTCATTTCCTTATTGGTCTCATAACATTTTAGTCTAGAATACTGTGGCTGATTGGACTCACAGGAATTGCTTTGTGTACATAATTATACTTCCATTCTTTTCGTTTTTCTAGGACCTCTGTGGTAGTTCTGCTGAGTAGTTAGGACTGTTGTAATGTCCTAGGTTTAGACTTTGGCTCTTGACTTGCAGTTTAGTCATTAGAAATAATGTGCTTCCTCAGAGGAGAGCATAACATTTATAAGTTATTGCTATTTCCAGCACAGATACTGAAACCTGCCCTCCATTTTTTTGGAAGGACCTTGGCAATTTGCTTTTCTTCCTACTAAATATGGTTTGTAATAAAACTACTTCATACGAGATCTAATTGCACATTTGGCATAAAGGAGCTTTGAGGAATGTTTCATTGGATGTATTCTACTATCAGAATAGAAGGTTAAAAAAAAATCAACCTTTTAGAAAAGCCATTTCTCTCTATTAATGCACACAATGTCTTCTTGACTGTTTAGACTATGTCATTTTCTTGATATCAATAATTCATAAGACTTTTGTTTGTATTTTAGTGATAAAATTCACTTTAAAGGTATTTTAGTCTGCTTTTCAGCTATCTGAGAGAAAAAGTTATCCTTTTGAAAAATCCATTTGCTGATACTATCAAGATTTTGTAGAACTGATTCAATTAGTTAGCTTTATATTGTCTTTGACTAGAGTAAGTTGGTTTTTTACTTTTAAACCATGAGAAATGGTTATAACTTTTTGTACTACATCATGTTAATGCTATTAAAACAAGAAAATTAGATATTGTGGTTGTGATAATGTGTTAAAGAATGATAGAAGGGTTAAATATCACAAAACATAGACTGCTTTTCTTCAGTTCACAGTTCTTGAATTTGCAGGTATAAAATTTCATGAACATTTTTTTCAATTTTATATTTTCTTAAAATCCTACTACTAAATCAAGTAA
Organism: Perognathus longimembris pacificus; assembly: GCF_023159225.1. Taxonomy (NCBI): domain Eukaryota; kingdom Metazoa; phylum Chordata; class Mammalia; order Rodentia; family Heteromyidae; genus Perognathus; species Perognathus longimembris. The sequence continues at coordinate 31,577,768 of NC_063177.1, forward strand.
CATGTGTATTAGCCTATATGAAAAAGAAAGTCAATGTGGAACATAAATTGAAACTCTATCATCTTTTTACCTATGTCTGTTTTTGAGGAACATTAATTTTGTTGAGAGCTGAAATTCATTATCAAATTTGCATTTGTTCTTTAAAGGTCTATAACTATGGAACACATAGGCTCTGACCAAAGCTAAATATTTGTGCAATGAAAATAAAGACAGTGTACCAGAAACACTTGGGTGAAATGAAATACCTAGCTTTTTACACATTTGGTTCCTACTGAAACTCGTAAAATTCAGAAGAGTTCACAGTCTTATCACTGAATGTGGATAATCTTATATCAAGATGACTTCAACTGGATTTTAAACTTTTGAATCTGGATCCTCTAAGCATTTCTCTATTAATAAAACTATCAAGAAGATGTCCATCATTCAGAAACTTAACAGAGTGATGAACTGAAACTGAAGACCAATGACTTCCATTATTTTGCAAAATGAGCATGGCCACGTTTGTTTCCAATGACTTAGTTTGTTTACATCCATAATATCCATAAAAAGAAAAAAAATGTAATGAATTTACTTGCTTTAAGTATCCAACACTTAAATAGTGGTAGAGTGGGAAGTTTTCAAATACTCCTAGGTGATTTTCTCCCTTACAGTCAGGAGCTATTTGAATCATAAGTAAGTATAATAAATACAAATGAGGGGGTGAATTGTATTCCAAATATGTAGTTGTTGTTGTTGTTTTTTTTTTTGGCCAGTCCTGGGGCTTGGACTCTGGGCCTGAGCACTGTCCCTGGCTTCTTTTTTGCTCAAGGCTAGCACTCTGCCACTTGAGCCACAGAGCCACTTCTGGCCATTTTCTGTATATGTGGTGCTGGGGAATCGAACCCAGGGCCTCATGTATATGAGGCAGGCACTCTTGCCACTAGGCCATATCCCCAGCCCCAAATATGTAGTTTTGAAGAGCTATTGTCTCTTAAATTACAAATTACTGGATTGAGGTTTCATCTTGGATAGCATAGGTTTTATATAGAAAATTTCTGTGTGTAGAAATTCCAAGAGGCTCTGTATAAGTACTTTTGTGATTGCCTATATAAATGGTGTATACTATTAACCTGTGTAGAAGAGTAATTATTTCTAAAATGAGGACGTGTGTGTGTGTGTTTGTGTGTGTGTGTGTGTGTGTGTGTCTGACTATAGATGCAAAAAATAATGGGGTTTCTCTCAATATACTTTAATCCCAGTTTCTGTTGGGGGTCTGTTAATGATAACCCATCATAGTGGCTGTCAACTGGTAAAATATTATTTGGAACACATTTCAATACTCTCTGATATACAAAGATTAAGACAGAAAAGTCAGAGTGAGGAATATGTATTTGGAGCCTTTTAGATGAAAAATTTAGGGGCTGGGGATATGGCCTAGTGGCAAGAGTGCTTGCCTCGTATATGTGAAGCCCTGGGTTCGATTCCCAAGCACCACATATATAGAAAATGGCCAGAGGTGGTGCTGTGGCTCAAGTGGCAGAGTGCTAGCCTTGAGCAAAAAGAAGCCAGGCACAGTGCTCAATCAGGACCTGAGTTCAAGCCCCAGGACTGGCAAAAAAACAAAACAAAGTATAACTAACATGGACAATATAACCAAGGAAAAGTATGGGCCAATGTCTTTCATAGACATGAAATACAAAAATCCATAATAAAAAAAAAATTGGGGCTGGGGATATGGCGTAGTGGCAAGAGTGCTTGCCTCATATACTTGAGGCCCTAGGTTCGATTCCCCATCATCATATATACAGAAAATGGCCAGAAGTGGCGCTGTGGCTCAAGTGGCAGAGTGCTAGCCTTGAGCAAGAAGAAGCCAGGGACAGTGCTCAGGCCCTGAGTCCAAGCCCCAGGACTGGCCAAAAAAAAAAGAAAAATGTAGAGATTTATCATTAGATTTAAATTAGATATACTTCGGGATTGAAAACACACATTTTAAATTCAATACAAAATATGAGATTTGCCTTGGATCAGGATCATGTTAGATGCAAACAATAAAATCCTTAACCAAATATGGATATTTTAAACTTTATTTTGTTTCTATTGTAATAATTAATAATGGGCATACTAAAGGGATTCTGTTTGTTTGTTTGTTGTTTTTTTTTGGCCAGTCCTGGGGCTTGGACTCAGGGCCTGAGCACTGTCCCTGGCTTCTTCCCGCTCAAGGCTAGCACTCTGCCACCTGAGCCACAGCGCCCCTTCTGGCCGTTTTCCATATATGTGGTGCTGGGGAATCGAAGGGAGAGCTTCATGTGTAGGAGGCAAGCGCTCTTGCCACTAGGCCATATTCCCAGCCCCTAAAGGGATTCTGAATCCCTGAATTCTCTAGTTAAATAGAAAGTCAGTTAGTCTCAGCATTTTCATGTTCCCCTTCCCTTTTCCTAATTCAGACAAATACACACACACACACACACACACACACACACACACACACACACGCACACACACACACACACACACACACACAATCTACCCAGGGTACCAAAATAAAATACAGTGACAACAGGGGATAAACCATAGGGGGAAAATAAAGAAAAAAGCAATAATTTCACATAGGACATTAAACAAACAACAACAACAATGAAAAACCTCTTGTTTCCATATCTTGGAACACATTGTCCTGTAAGCATCACAAGAAATTAACTGTGCAACTTGGGGAGGGTAAGGACGGGGAGGGAACAATAAAAATAAAATTTAAAAATTCTTAAAAAATAAATTTTAAGAAGTCTTAACATCTTCTACTTCAACAGATTTCTAGTATTGGTGGTACAACACTTAGTCCTACTTTATATCTTTGTCTTCCTATTTCTAGAAAAGAGAAATACTCTAATGGTTTGTTATACCAAGACAATAAAACAGTTAGGGTCACCTTCTGGTTTGTTGTTCCATGAATAGACTACTTTTACTTCTATGGATATAGCGTCTTTCATATGAAATCATATAATACTAATTTCCACCTTGTTCTAGGGTTTCTGCAAGAATTTTCTACTTAGGCTTCATTTATGTTGGTATTTTGGTTTTTATCTTACAAGTAATAAAATACATATTAAGTTCACAGTTTAAAACCTATGTAAAACCTTTGTATTATGCAATTTATTAAAAATATATTTTGGTAAATGGTTTTACTTCAAATTGGCCCAACTGTAATTTCAAACTAGTTTTGTAATCTTATATGGTTTTACAAAAGAGAAACTTTTCAATAGTCTTTATCCTATTATCTTGGATTTAACTTGTTTGAACCATTGTGTGTGTGTGTGTGTGTGTGTGCATGTGCGTGTGTGTGCATGTGTGCACACTCAAGTGCACATGGCACATTTTCTTTCTTTCATGTTAAGCTCTAAAACTATCTTTGAGAGATGGAGACCAGTGTTCATCCCTGAGCTTTATAACATGTTTCATAAAAAAAAAGCCAGTGACATGAGAGGAATGTGGTTTCTGTGTGTAGAAGTATTAGAGTAACACTTCCTTGTAGGAAGCATAAATTAGTCCTTTTCTAAGGTCCATTTTAAAATAAAATTTCTATGATGAAAAAAAAATAAGTGATCCCATTAAGAAGCCTCTACTCTAATTGAAGCTTAGGAGGAAGGAACCAATTTCATGTGAATGGATTTGTCTAGCCATCTCTCCAGGAGAAACACCAGTCACACTTTCTATTTGGCCTATAATGGCATGCACCATAAAGCTTGCATTAATGAGCAATCCCTTTTACATTGAGAAGCATCCATGAGCATCTGAGGATAAAATGACTCATTTGGCGACAAAACTTCTTCATCAATTACTAATGTTTGTGTGTGTGTGTGTGTGTGTGTGTGTGTGTGTGTTTTGCATGAAACTGTCTCTAATCCAGGCTTCGGTACTTCTTCTACTGCTTACAGATAACCTCACTCCTTTCACCCTGATTTCTCTTTTTTTAGCAGTGGCCCTGGTGTTCATGGCAGTATCCTTCTTCATTTCTGTTCACTCTGAAATCTTTTTCCTGTGTCCATTGGTCTGTGCCATCATTATACACAGATTGACCTCCTCACTCATAACTTGGATTTAATGATGCACTTCTCTTCTCATCTGGCCCAACAGTTCAAGATCCACATCACCCAAATAAATCTACAAGGATCACGAAGATCTGAGGTTTTCTAAATATATGGAAAACAGTCCTTTGTGGGAAGCTCTTCATCTATTCCCATGAATCTTTTCTTTGCAAATTCACATTTATTCCTTTTGTTTTAACCTATGCAGTTTTCCCAAAGGTCATCTGTTAGAAATTTTTACAGGTTGTCCATAGGAAGGCGATTAAAAAAATCAGCTTCACGTAAATGTCACAGAGGAAGTCTACTTCCTTGGAGGGCACCGCAGTGATTAAAGAGGTCCCCTCATTGCTGGAAGTGGTGCCTTGTGTTCAGAAAATTATTCTCTTGTGTTTGCTGTTTGATGATGGCTTCCAGATCATGTGTTCACTGATACTTTCCAAGAGTTTAGGCAATAAGCTAATACATTTCCCAAATAAACTCTAATTGCAAATTCTCATAGGCTATAAGATAGTCAAGTTTTAACCAATGAAAAGTTCAGAATGATAGAAAGGAGAACTCTCTCTATGCTTGCAAGACAATTGGCAGGCTCAGCTTATAAAGGGCCATGAGCTCAGCAGTATCTTCATGCACAGAAAACTGTTTACACCAATGTCATCATTTATATATTTTATTAAAACGCATTACAATGCGTATCTGAAAGCTTCACACAGGATTAAAATACATCAAGTTTATTTTAAGATTAATCTAGCAGGGAGCATTGTCATATTGAAAGATGAGTGGAACGAAGACCTATTTTAATGTTTTATGAAAACATTATTAAAAAATCCATCATTAGTTGCATTCTCCCTCAAGTCGCTTAGCTCAGTTAAAAAACATTAAGCTTACTTTAAAATCAATACAGTATTTTAAAAGGTTTCTTCATGGCACAAAGCAAAAGTAGAAGATATTTATTTTAATCTCTCTTAAACACTAATACCTAATCTATTATTCTGGATTATGTACTCCTCCCAAACATTTTTTTCTTTGTTGAATAAAGTAACATTTCAAAGTACATGTTTCAATTATTTTCCTGCTCAGTACTACTTCTTTTTGGTGTTATTTTATTTATAGAGTTCTCAAAAGCAGTCATGTAAAAAAAAACAATTCATACCTATTGTAAAGTCCATGTGGACCTGAATTCAATCAAGCACCAGAGAACTTCAGGTTTTCTCAGCAATCTAGAAGGAGACAAAAGAAGGACAAAAGGACAAACATGTTAGCTTTGCAAGTGATAGATTCAATCTCAACACATACACATGATTCACATCTGCTTTTGTCATGCTCTGTGCTATTCACTAATCATCCCAACTAAATTACAAAAGATATCTTTAAAATAGTAGCTTCATTTTCCAAAGAGCAAGATGATATGGTTTTATTTATATGTGTGTCTAAGAGAGTCAAAATGCTAGGAACAGAAATGCAACAGTGATTGTAAAGAGCTCATGGTCAGCAGCTCTCCTTACCACTCTACCGCCATCAGCAAAGGAAGATATGCATAGCAGTAGTAGATAAAGGCTCAATGGCTAGGTATAGATGAGCATATAAAATAATATATCCTATGAAAGGAACTCCAATTAAAGGAAACGAGACAATTTTTAGTTGCCATGGTTGCTGTTTTAGTTCTCTTTTCTTTTGTCTTGTTGCTTAGTTTGTATTTGGAGGGGATGGGAGGGCACTTAAAAGGTTGGACAAGGATGAACAAGTACAGCAGTGGTGCTCACTGGACATCACAAGGAGAATGAACTGGATATGCTGTGAGTGGGGGTGGGAGGGAAAAACCAGGAAAGAGCGATGGAAGGGGAGACATGGTTCAAAAAGACCTGTTCTCTTGACTTCTTACCAGATTCATGTAAGTGTAACCCCTCTGTATATCAACTCTACAATGATAATGTTGCTTTAAAAAAGGAACTCAAGGAAGAAGAGGTAGAGATTGGGATATAATGAGTTTAGAGTTTCTTTTTCTTCAGGATGAAAAACCTGTAGAGGCCAGTTGCAAAGCAACGCTACTAAATTCTGTATTGAAAATACATTTTGATAAATCAAGTGGTATATGTTTTGAAGGCTATTCCTCTAAGAACTTTTTCTTAGAATTTTCTCTTCATTGATTCTACTTTTTCCTCCCATCTAAAGACCCCTTCTTTATTCTATGTTCCATGTCCTCTATCTAATCCATAATGGCTACACCTGCAAAGTCATGGATATTTGTAGCCTCAATTCTATCTTCTGTGCTATTTCAGCCTTGTTTATCTTGTGGTTAATTTCTTTCTGCCTTTCCACTTTATTCAATATAACTTCAGAGATCTAATATGATTGTGTCAGCATAAAGAATGCATGTGAAATGTGCGATCAGATACTACCTGAGAGATAGAGTAAATCCCATGTCTTCTTGCCTACTATAGAACTGAGACCAGTCAAGTTTGGAGATCAACCTAAACACTTTCTCTGTCTAGACTGGGAGTCATTGAAACTGCATTGCAGCATAGGTGATATAAAGTTAATTTCTATCTACCCAATGAAAGGCCAATTGCTTTCCTGAACTTCATTTCCTCTTGGATGTTAATATGCTTCTTCATCCAGAAGAGATGGAAGAATTGCAAGTCAGTTTATTTTTGTTAAGTATTTCAGGAAACCATTTCTACTTGGCATGCCAGACAAATAATGAAAATATAGAGAGGCCTTATATAATATGCACTTTGCTTACTAACAGGCCTTCAAAGTTGAGATAATGCAGCAGCACACTGGGATGATTCCAACACATTTTTAACTTTCGAGGTGACCTGTCATTTTAAATACTGAGTATCAGGTGTTTTTTTTTTCTTTAGCCTTCTGTCCCCCTGGGGTCTCTCTAAATGAGATTCAAATTTCAGTGTGTCTTTAGATGCAATTTCATATAGTTTCTTGCAGACCCTCAAGCTCCAAACATTATTAAGATTTTTCTCCCCATATACATTATAAACCTCTCGGCAGCCTAACAGTGAATCATCATAACTTTGTTAGGCCAAGTCTGCGGGTGATAGAAACAATAAAAATGAGACCAAGAAGAGGCTCATGGTGCATTTTAGCAAATGATTGCTGACCAGTTTGACAGCTTCATAAAGTCCTAGGAAATGTGTTCATTCTCTTCTCCAGACACCCATTAACCACTGCCTTTCATCTCAAGTGGTGAATGAGTATACTGAATGCATTATCTACCACCTTGACTCATTTTCTATGGCTCTCTATACCAACTATAATATGTAATGAAGTTAAAGCAAACTGGAAAATGGAAGAGAGGAGGATCCTGCACCAAACCCCTAACACAATCACTCTCTCTATATATATGTGTGTATATGTATTTATATATCTATGTACGTGTAAAACTATATCTATCTGTCGTCTCTCTCTACCGCTCTATCTATCTCTGTATCTATCTATTTATCTACCTATCTGTCTATCATCTATCATCTATTTTTAATTTTGGTCAGTCATGGGGCTTGAACTCAGGCCCTGGTTGCTTTCTCTGAACTCTTTTGCTCAAGGCCAGCACTCTACAACCACAGCTCCACTTCTTTTTTTTTTTTTTTTTTTGGCCAGTCCTGGGCCTTGGACTCAGGGCCTGAGCACTGTCCCTGGCTTCTTCCCGCTCAAGGCTAGCACTCTGCCACTTGAGCCACAGCACCGCTTCTGGCCGTTTTCTGTATATGTGGTGCTGGGGAATCGAACCTAGGGCCTCGTGTATCCGAGGCAGGCACTCTTGCCACTAGGCTATATCCCCAGCCCCACAGCTCCACTTCTAAGGGTGTTTGAGTGGCTAATTGGAGATAAGTCTCACGGTGACTTTCCTGCCTGTGCTGGCTTGAAGAGCAATCCTCAGCTCTCAGCCTCCTGACTAGGATTATAGACCCAAGCCTCTAGCACCCCACTCATGATTCTATTTGTGTGTTAGTTGTCTTTAGGGCTTATGCACTTGAATAATTGTTTTGGCACAGTCACAAATAGGATGCTCATTTGTGTATTTTGATTGACAGTATATCACATGCCTGTTTTAAGTTACTGCATAATATTAATATATTATATATGTTTATACATATGCATATATACATATGTATGTATGTATATGTATATATATACATATATATATATATATATATATATATTTGGGAGGCAGTACTGGGGCTTGAACCTTGAACCTTTGAGCCAAGATCCTCAGATCTCAGCCTCCTGAGTAGCTCTGATATTAGATGTGAGTCGCCAGTACCTGGTATCATGAGTATATTTTACAATGCTTTTTGTTTCCTTTGGTATCGTCCCAAGAAACTCCAAAACAATCAAAAAGGAAAAAAAAGACACAATTTTTTGAAGATCTGTCTGTTCATTTCCCCATCTGTTAATTGGAGAGAGAGAGAGAGAGAGAGAGAGAGAGAGAGAGAGAGAGAGAGAGAGAGAGAGAGAGAGAGAGAGAGAGATTTAGCTCTTTTTACGTTCTGGAAATGAATCCTGTGTTCCATGAATAGGTTGCAAAGACTTGCCTTCCTTCTATAGGCTTGTCTCTTCTTTGTGGTAATTATTTCTTTGATGTGAACAAGCTTTTTAATATGACCAAATTCCTTTGATTTGTAATGGATCCTGCATGGTTTGTAGGTTATTCCCAGTTTCATTTTGAAAATTTTTTATGGGTGGGGATATTCAATGATTTGTGTTCACATAATAACTATGAATTGAGACATGAGTGCTGACAACTTGGTTTGAACACTATGTGTAGGATTGCTTGTACTACAGTTCCATGGAGAGATTGGAAGCAAAGTGGTTGAAGAGTGGAAAAGTGATGGAGGTAATGAACAGAAAGAAGAAAAACAACTGATCAGAAAAGTTTTAGGTACTTTGCACGTTCCTTCCTTAACTGCTTCCTGGTCTTTGTCTCTCATGAGACACTTTTATGAGGTGCTAATTTATTTTCTGCCACTTGCATCTGAGAAGAATTTTGTGTTTCATAATAAAATCTACTTTCTGTTTAATTTATTGTCTCAAATGCAAACAACACATTTGTGCACTTGAACATTTAATTAATTTCATTCTAATATCTGAGAAAGATAGGACTTTCCTCAAATATTGTTTTGGAACAGGGTGCATGATAATTTTATATTTGTAAGTATGATTCTAGAAAAAAAGATATATGCCTGCATATCTCTGTCGTTTTACCAATTTACAAAGTTGTGAAATTAAGGAATCTTCAAATTTAATATGATATTTTATATTTTAAGGATGAATTTTAAAACATGTGTGCATCCCATTTAATGAAAACGTTAGGTCACAAGTTTTTTGGGATATGAGTCCACTTGCAGACATTGGCACACAGACTCCCAATTTTTAATAAAGACTCCCAATTTTTAAAAATGATATTTTGGCAAAATTTAGTTTATATTTTGTTTCATTTGACCTATTACAATTATTTTTATAAAAAACTCTTTATAGCTGGATGCCAGTGGTTCAACCTGTAATCCTAGTTATTTAAGAGACTGAGATCTGAGGCTAGTGGTTCAAAGTCAGCCCAGGCAGAAAAGTCCCTGTGAGGTTTTGATCTTCAATTAACCACCAGAAAACCAGAAGTGGCCCTGTGGCTCAAAGTAATACAGCACTAACCTTGAGAAAAAGAGCTCAAAGACAATGTCCAAGCCATGAGTTCAAGCCCTATGACTGAAAGAGAGAAGGAAGGAAAGAAGAAAGGAAAGAAGGAAGGAAGGAAGGAAGGAAGGAAGGAAGGAAGGAAGGAAGGAAGGAAGGAAGGAAGGTAAAGGAAAAAAAAGAAGGAAATAAAAAGATTTACACATCAAATACGTTATTTATTTTTACACAAAATATTAAAGTGTTTGCTTTTAGTCTATCATCTGTCAATTGATTCTTTGGGTATTTTTCTCAGTATAAACATTTTTTTCTCCACCAAATCAGTGCGGTCTTTTTACTTTCCCCCATTTCTCACTCACTCACTCACACTCACCCTGCCTTCTTTCCTCCTTCCCTCATTTTCTCTATTCCTTTCTTCTTCTCTTTATTTACTGCTTCTTCTCTCTCTCTTTCTCTCTCTCTCACTCACTCTTTCTTTCTCTCTCTCTTTGTGTCTGTATGTCTCCTTATACATTTTGGATGATCTTCTTTTTGTGCCAGTGCTGGGGCTTGAACTCAGGGTCCTGGGTATTGATCCTGAGTTTTTGTACTGAAGTCCAGTGCCTTACCATTTGAGCCACAGCTCCACTTTCTGACATTTTGTGGTTGATTGTGAATAAGATGCTCACAAACTTCTCTGCCAAGGCTTGCTTTGCACTGGGATTCTCAGATCTCAATCTTCTAAATAGCTAAGTGTACAGTCATGAGCCACTTGCACCTTTCTTGAATGGTCTTTTTAAATATAAAGCCCGTTCTTCCATAAACTTTCATTTATCATTTTCAACTCATAAATTATGTTTTCTTATAAAAAAGAGATGAAGAGATCCCAAGTAGCCTTTAAGCAGTTTCTCTAAAGGAATTTCTCTATATTGTTTCTTGCAACTATCTATAGGTCTATAACTAAGGCCACATTGAAAAAGTTAGCCAATTATATATTTATGTATGTCTGGATCCATGTCTAGATTCTTCTGTGTGTGGCTCATATATTTATTTTTATTGATTCACTTATATTACTACTTTTTAAGCCATTCTTAGCATCTCTTCCATATTTGTACATAAACTTTAAAATTGAATTTAATATGAGTGGTACTCTAATAAGCTGTAATTCACACATGATTCAATCCACCCATTTAAATAATACAATTCATTGACTGGTTTTTGTCTATTTTCAGACATGTCTAATCATCTCTGCAGTTAATTTAGGACATCTTATTACCTTAAAATGTATTTATTACTTATTATTTATTTATTTACTTATTATCCTCTCTTTACTCTCCTATACCACCTACAACTCTTTCTGTCTCAATACATTTACTTATTCTGGATATTTCACACAATACGGTATCTGCTCTCTGGTAACTGGCTTCTTTCACACAGCATAGTGTTTTCAAGGTTCATTCTTGTTTGACCAAGTATCAGTAATTAATTTCTGTGTATATTGTGAAATAGCATTCCATGTTCTGTGCATATTGCAAAATATCATTCCATGTTAATAAGATTTCAATTGTTTTTGTTCATTCATCAGTGAATATGTATTTAGCTTTGGCTACTTTTTTGCTTCTTAGAATAAGGCTGTTAGGAAATATTTGTGTAGAATATTTAGTTACATACATGAACTCATGATTACAGGAATCTGTCATATTGTATTGTGTGTGTGTGCTTAGAAATTACCATTTTTATTACTATCTGCAGTTTATAGTTGTCTCAGTTCTCAACATTCTCAAACAGGTGAGGATCTGCCTTTCTTATGACAGGGAACTTAGTGGATGTACAATGTATCTCACTGTGGGTTTTCATTAGCATTTCTTTGATATCTAATAAATTGAGGATTTCATATGCATTTATGGACCATTTGCATTATCATCTTTGGAAAGATGTTTACTCACATCTTTCCCCATGTAAAATTTACTTATTTTATTATTTTATAAGAAAAAATCCATCCATATATATGTATATGGATGGATTTATATATATATATATTTTCACACACATATATGCAGTCATAATACTCAATGTGCATATGTGAAAAACAGAACCAGGTAACTTGAGGGGATAGGTAAATTTGGGAGAGATGGAAGTGAGTTATAGAAGGGGTGATATTGATCAACACATATTATGCTCATAAACTGACTTGTTGAAATTGCTTTTGTGCAAGTACTGTAAGATAATAAGAAAAACATTTAGAAAATCATTTATATGTTTTGAAACAAATCCTTTCCAGGTATATAATTTGGAAATACTGCCTCCTATTCTGTGGATTGGCATTATACTTTTTTGATAATGATTTTTATTAGAAACTTTTTTTTTTTGTTTTAGTGTCCAGTCCTGGAGTTTGAACCCAAGGCCAAGGTGCTTTTCCTTTTCTTTTCTTTTCTTCTTCTTCTTTTTTTTTTTTTAATCAAAGCTGCTACATTACCATTTGAGCTACAGCTCTATTTCCAGGGTTTTTTTTTGGTGGTGAATAGGAGATACGAGTCACATGAGTGAGCTTTTCCTACCTATGCTGACTTCAAGCTGAAATCCTTAGATCTTAGGCTCCTGAGTCAATTACAGATGTGAGCCACCTGCAACTGGGTGCTTTGTTTTCTATGGATCATTTAGTTACATTCTAATATCTATTTTCTGGTCTTCCTTTTGTGTGTGTGCAATTCTGGATCATGAGATTTGCCCTAGGCTGTGTTTTACTTGTAGTTTTCTTTTCACTTTGTTGCATCTCTTCTCTCCTGATGTCACACAACAGAGGCTGCCCCTTTAGTCAGTGTCACAGGTTCACAGGGGTAACAGTGGCTTTGCTTGAACTCTTCATCTGTCTCTTACCTTGATATCTCTGTCAGGCTTTTTACCATTGCCCCTGTCTTGTGCAGCTTTTACTTTCTACCAATTACCTGCTGATTCCTTTAGTTCTTGTAATGAAGTTATATGACAAAAACAGTTGTTCATACTCACTTCTGATTGAACTGGTATAACCTTCAGAGTTGTTTACTTGACCTCTTTGTTCTCACCTGCCTCTATCTGATCTGCATGTGAACTGGCTTCAAGATCAAGAGGTTTGCTCTTTGTTATTTGTTTATTTTTTTCTGAAACAGTATGAAACTTATTACCACCAAAATGCCCGTTGTGTTTGAGAGTCCCTTGGGGTTTATGATAATCTATAGTCTGTTTCAAATAATATCATGTTGTTATAAGGGAATTCGATTGCAAGATACAGGGAAGCCACATTTTGAGAGGTCCAATCGGGAGTCTTTATTAGTAAGTTGGCAATGGTAAACAGACACTTCTCCCAAAAACTTGCAGCCTCAAATACACTTAATACTGCTAGGAACCTGAGCCACCAAGGTAGTAAAGAAAGAGCCGAAAAACAATCTTAAGAAACCAGATCACCTGGAGTGGGAAGTTGAAGAGGGACACCATGGTGACCTGAATAGAGACACAAGGCATGGTGCAATGGCAGCTAAGGTGGCTGGGGCCTAAATACATAGGGTCATGGTCAGGGGACAGGGTCATAGGGAGTTGGAGAATTCCTAGAGTCTCAAGAGTTCATCGTACAAGTCTGGCAGATCCATTAACTTATTGTTCAACTACCTGCTCCTGCCTGTAGGAATTCAGGCAAACCCATCACCTGGGTAAGAGTTTTCAGAAACTCTCTGTCATCCATCAAGATGCCAAAATGGTGCCAGTTAGACCCAGTATCCATATCCCAATGCAGGATGGGAAGTGTTTCAATTTTCTCCTAATAAATTTATTTCATCTTGCTTATGTTTTTCTATCGTAATGTTTGGAAAGTACGAAAGGTCAAAGAGATATGCTTAGCATGCATTCATTCCTTAAGAGTTGTTTTCATGAACTCCAATTCTGCTGATAACTCCATGGTTTGAAGTGGGTACCATGGCAATTCCTTCACTCATGAGGGCTTGGGAGGATTAAATTTCATGATAGGACATGAAAACTTTTCTTTCTGCTGAAGACTGTTATTCTTTACTTTCTTTAGAAAACAAGCATTATGATTTTATATTGATAGTAGAGGTTGAAAATGAGAGACTGGGATTTCTGATATATAACCCATTCTTCTTGTCATTTACTTGTGTTTCTCTAAGCCATATCATTCTACTGGGGCCAAGCTTAAAGTCAAACACTTAAATTATCTTACTTTCTTTTGGAATCCATAATATTACAGTTGGAAACTATCTCAAATACCAATTAATTTGACTTAATTTTTCTTTTGGCTTTCCAAATGAGACTTGGGAGCTTAAGGGATTTTCCTGAAATTACTGCCATGATTAAAAGCTAGTTTTCTTGATTCTCCATCTATCCAGTCTTCCATGCTCTGTCTCCTATATTTCAGCTAGCTCTTCCTTACCTTGCCAGTTCCATCATCCACTGCCTGAAGGCAAGACTATAACTTAAACATTTCTGTACTTCTTTATCTATTACCCTTACTCAATACCTAACCTGGATCTTTAATTCAGTAGGTGTTTAATTCACTTTTTTTGGTAAAAGGTCAAAAGGTTCCCAGGATAAGTATCTTTTACTGTGTTTAAAACAATTAGATAGACACTTACCATTTGAAAAATAATTTTGACTTTTATAAAACTCAATGTGACAATTAGAATCCAACAATTATATAATTTGAATCTAATATAATGTCACACATTTTTATCTCAATCATAGTTTAGCTATTGGTAGATCTTTTCATATGAATGTACACATTCGAAGAATGATATAAAATTGCAAAACTGATTAACACACTTTTGTAAGGAAGTAAAATTGTAATAATTTTTCAACTCAGATTTAAAAACCAATTCCTACTGGGGAGATTAAAAAAAGACTCAATAAATATTTCAGAGACTTCATAAGAGTAATTTCTCTCACAGGCTTCATATGTACCATGTGTAAACAATTTATGTTTCCCATGAGGAATAAGAAATAATGCCAAATTGATATCTAGCTATTATAAAATCAAATAAACAGTATTTCTAGCGATTAGAGAGGTAATTACAAGAACTCTTTACAGAAATGGGGCAAGGTCCTTTTGTCTAAGGTCAGTACCTTCTGGTATTGTTTGTTTCAGAAGCAGATAGGATAAGTGCTCTCTTAGGAGGAATGTTAACTCTTTCATTTATCAAAACTAAATATTCATTGTTTCTGTTATGTATATAGGTGGAAAATAGCTACAAACAGTTTTAATGGAAATTGAAAATTCCTGTCCTTTAAAAATTTGAAACCACTAAGATTTCTACTGTCTGTAAGAGCATATAATTAAACATCATCATTTCAATTTATGAAGCTTGAGAAAATGTTAATAATATAGTGCAGATGTTAGACATCTGGAGTAAAGTTACCCTTGTGTGGTAGGATAATGTAGATAGTTATTAAATATTTACCTAAAAGCAATTCTTTATTTTATTTCTTAAGGGGGAAACAAGACAGTCACATAGGCAATGATGACTGTTAAAGGCACATTCTCCAAACAGTTCATTCCCCTCTTAAAACATTGGAAATAAAGTCAAAGCCTTCTTCTTTCATTTGAAAACTATGTTATGCAGCTTTGTCAGTTTTTCTATTGTTGCTGGACTCCTTTGTCCACTAAGGCTCTGTCTCTTATGATGTTCTTTATGATACTTTAACAGATCCTTAACACCTTTGCTCTATCTGGAGTGCTCTTCCCCATGACTGACTTTATATTACTCAGAACTGGGTTATTAAGTCATCCTCTCTGAAATGCTCTTTCATCCATCAATCAAAATTAGATTACCTAGAACATGTTATCTGAAGGAAAATGAAGATATAACAGAGGCACCTAAGTGCTTACGTTCATGGAAGCACTATTTACAACAGCCAACCTATCAAAATAACTCAGATGCCCTACAACCAATGAATGAATCGCTCTCTCTCTCTGTCTCTCTCTCACTCACATATACATGTGCGCACATGCATACACACACAGGACTATTAGTAATCCTTAGAAGAATCTAATCATGTCATTTACAAGGAAATGGATAGACCTGGAAAAAATCATATTAAGCAACTAAAGCCAGGCTCACAAGGAACAAGAGCACACATGCGCTCTCTCATATGTGACTATGGGCCTAAATATAAACATATGTACAAACACATAAGGATATACATATATACATACATACACACAAATATAAATACACAAATATAAATACAATTCAATCTCTTAAAAAACTCTTCCTCATGAAAACATGCTCTTCCAAATGTGAATATGTTTTCATTAAAGCAAATGAAAAAAATTGCTTGTGATCTACATCTACACATAAAATATTCACCATCAAGCTAAAGTTACTTGATTATTATAGAATAAATAAATTAAAAATTTTTGAATGATACATGAATCCAAAAACATGTTAATTATATCCTTGTAAGTTATTGATATCAATGTTTAAAAATTCCTAAGTAATTTTGAAAGTTCTCCAGATTTACAAGTTGCTCACCTATATGAAGGTTAGGCTTATAAATTTTATATCTATAGTTACTTAATTGAAGATGTCTAAATCTGGAAAATAGTATGTACAAGGCAAAACATTTAAATTTGTACTCTTTGGTCTCCCCATTTTTTGTGTGTGTGCACAACCACTAGGATTTGAACTCATTAGTTTATTCTTTTTTGGAATTTGTGAGTCTACCACCTGACCCATATCTTCACTTCTGGCTTTTTGGCAGTTAATTAAATATAAATCTTTTGAGGTTTTCTGCATGGGCTGGTTTCAAACAAAGGTCTTCAGATATTAACCCTCTAAGTAGCTAGGCTTACACATATGAGCTACTATTGCCCACTATTGACCTCAGTTTTTTCCATTGGCCTTGTAACATGTAGATTTTCTCCCAGTGAAAGATATTAAAAATTAACTTCCATTTGAATGTAAAAACATTTGTAAATAATGTGATTTCCTCATGAATCTCCTGAAAAAGCACATGGCAGAGGATTTGCTGTTAAACATAAAGATTTCCTATTTGGCTGTTTATATGGATGTTGTTTTATGCTCTCTCCACGACTGGCTTTAGACTAACAGGATGAAATACGTAATATAGAAATTTATTCGAAGTGAAGGAATAGGAAATGTTAACTTCCTCATGGAGGTTATTAAAATTGCTTAGCTTTCTATCAAATTGTGTATATGACACAGTGAGAGACTGAAAAACAGATACTGAGATAGAGAGCCAGGAAAAGAGAGAGAAGGAGAGAAAAATAGAGGGAGAGAGAGACAGATGAACAGATTGACAGACAGGGAGAAGTGGGAGTAGAAGGAGAAGAATGAAGAAGAATAAAGGAAGAGAGGAAGGGAGAATGAAGGAACATTTTTGCTACCACTAGATTCACACAAAATGGCTTATAACACAATTAATTCATGTTGAACCAGCGATATGACTAGGACTAGTTGTACAATTTGACTACCATCTGATTATCTAACATGCCACTATCCATCTCCCTCGGGTACCTGGAACCTTAGGATCAATAGGCTTCCATTATTAGGTTATGAGTGTTCTGTTTCCAGCTTTGTAGTTGGACAATTTTACCACAGCTTAGAGCATTAAGAAAGCAAAGTGGAGGCAACTGGTGCTCATAAGCATAATGTTACTCCTACACTGCTGTGTAGATCCAAGAATATCAAAGGTAGGCTTTAAGGCATTCCTTGCATCTACAAGCAGAAAAATTCTTATTCCTGTCTGTCTATTGATTCCAGCTTACCTTTGCAGAGTAACTACTCTAGAGATAATGTGCAAAGAATGACGAGGCAATATGCCTTCTATCCTTTAAGTTGTTCAGTTTGAGAGTCAAAGTACTCCTGCATCTCCAACTAACTATGTGAATATTTTCCTTCTGGACTTCTCTACCCCGGATAGAGTTCTGTCATCTTCTTCCTTCTGGATTATTCCCTTTAGCATATCATTTCTACCATCATCATTTTAAACACAAAACTTCATATTACTTTCTTTCATGACTTGAATAGTACCATGTAGTACCAACCATCAAATTTCAATTTCTTATTTTATGTAAGAAACTCTCTAATCTGTCTCTTGGCTGCCGTCACTCTTTGGTCCAGCTATTTCCTTACAAATATTCCATGTATACTCTCATCAGACTGACTTATTCTTGGTTTCCCAATTGCACCAAAGCTGTTTTTTATCTCCCCGTTTATACACATTTGCCATTCTGTAGAAAGTGATTTCCCTTCATTTATTTGAAGTGTTTCACTCAAGACTCAGTTCAAGAATATCCCATTCTTGGGGCTGAGAATATGGCCTAGGGGTAAAATGGTTGTCTTACATGCATGAAATCCTGGGTTTGATTCCTCAACACCACATAAACAGAAAAGGCCTGAAGTGGCACTGTGGCTCAAGTGGTAGAGTACTAGCCTTGTGCAAAAAGAAGCCAGGGACAGTGCTTAGGCCCTGAGTTCAAGCCCCGGGACTGGCATAAAATAAATATCACATTCTTTAGAGTAGATACACATTGGTACTGAATTACTTCTCTACAAAATATTTTTAGCCTTTATCCTATTGATTTGCATAAAGTTGCACTTGGTTCAAGCTCAACAAATTAAAGTGAACATTGAAATATGATAGTGTATTGCTTTTCTTTTTCTTTTCTTTTTTGATAATGGGTATTGAACTCAGGGCTTGGATGCTGTCCTTGAGCTTTTTCATTCAAGCCTACTGCTCTACCACTTTGAGCCACAGCTCCACTTCTGGTTTTCTGGTGATTAATTGGAGATAAAAAGTCTTGTGGACTTTCCTGCTCTAACTGGCTTCCAACTGTGATCCTCAGATCTCAACCTGCTGACTAGCTAGGGTTATATTTGTGAGCCACCAGTGCCAGGCATGAGAGTGTATTTCATGAGTGACTCTGCATGGTATTCTTTCTAGTATGAATAGAAGAATATGCAAAGAAAATTTTAAAAAAGCAAAGGAAAATATAAGACTAGATAGCATCATAATTAAATTGGGAAGAAACTGTAATCAGAGATCTCATTGTAGTTTCATTTAGAGATTTATTATAAAGGCCATGAAATGGCCCTGTATTGAGTGGCTTTTGTGACTTGATCAGAATTTTCTAGACATAACAAAGCAAGACAGCAGCAGAGGTGATTACTTCAAAAGCTCATAAAAAGTTGAAAACACAGTGTTTTGTGGTAGTTGTCATTCTAACTACTATTGGCTCATTTGCAAAACCCATTATATCTACAAGGTGTTATTGAAAGTACAGATGAGATTCCTATTGCAGTGTAATATCTATTCAAAATACATGAATTCTAAAAGATTATTCTAGCCAACTAGCAACCAAACATTAGGCTGTAAAAATGTGTTTAATAAAACAGGGCACTTTCCTCTCTCAAAGGACATAAACCTCAGTAAATCTGGAAATATTATGGACAAATATCGACATGGAAATTTCCAAACAAGTTCAAGCTGCCAAGTAATATCTTGGGATAAAGTAATGGAATCTGTCTTAATTGGCAGTTATGGAAGCTTTATTTCTAACAAAGACGGACTTCTTATAGTCTAGGTATATTTTGATTATGAAGGGATCAGATCCCTAGAGGGTCGGATAATTTGAAAGAAAGTTTTGCTAATATACACATTCTGAGTAAAGATGCTGCCATGAGATTCCTTGTTCTGCTTTGCAGTACACACTTAGAGAGAAATTTTCAGCACTGTGTGATGAGAAGTTGAGTCCTACTTCTTGAATGACCAGTGTCTTCTTTCTTTTTTATTTTTTTCAAATTTTTATTATCAAACTGATGTACAGAGAGGTTACATTCTTTCTTGAGTTTATATTTACTGCTGTTATAAAGGTGATGCACAGTTATATAAATCAGGGAGAGTACATTTTCTTTGGACAATATTATCCCTTCCTTTGCTCTCTCCCAGTTTTGACTAGTGTCTTCTGAGAATTACATTTGACATTTCTGCATACACTGCTTTGCTTTTGTGTGTGTATGTGTGTGTGTGTGTGTGTGTGTGTGTGTGTGTGTGTGTGTGTGCCACTCCAAGGGTTTGAACTCAAGGCCTGTGTTCTATCCCTGATCTCTTTTGTGCTCAAAGCTAGAACTCTACTACTTGAGTCACAGCTCTACTTCCAGCTTTTGGTGGTTAATTGGAGATAAGGGTCTCATGGATTTTCCTGTCCAAGCCCTTTTAGAATCATGATCTTCATATTTCTGACTCCTGAGTAGCTAGGATCTCAGGTGTAAGCCACTGACACAGAGTAATTCTAACATTTAGTTTTCTTACCTCCTGTATTTTACATGTGAGGAAATCTAAACCTGATAATATTAAAATTAAAATTGAGCAACATGACATAGTAGTGAGAATTTTTTTTTTTTTTTTTTTGGCCAGTCCTGGGCCTTGGACTCAGGGCCTGAGCACTGTCCCTGGCTTCTTCCCGCTCAAGGCTAGCACTCCGCCACTTGAGCCACAGCGCCACTTCTGGCCGTTTTCTGTATATGTGGTGCTGGGGAATCGAACCTAGGGCCTCGTGTATCTGAGGCAGGCACTCTTGCCACTAGGCTATATCCCCAGCCCCAGTAGTGAGAATTTTTTACAAGTGGGACTAATGTTACCTAGTTCTGGTCCCGTTAGTTGTGCCTCCTAAGGAATCCGTTTAAGTCATGGGCAACCAACTATAGCTCCCATGGATGGAGTAACAATTCAAAACTTGAACATGGAAGGACAGTTTATTGGTAATCATGCGGACAAAATGTTTCAGGGTGATACAGTAAGGAATGAACATTTTAAAAATGTAATCAACCAATTGATTAATGGAAAAATTATTTTTTCTTTTTTGGTAGATGAGCAAATCAAGGCTAGGCGGTGACGTTTTGGATACATCAGCTGTTCAGGACAGCAAATTCAAAAGAGCTATTCCATCCTCCTGATGGTTGCTTTTCCTCTGCTTCATGATATCTTCATTCCAGGGTACAGTCTTACAGGAGAACTTTTATCTGAGGGAGAGTAGGGGTAAGAGAATGCTGGTAAGCACAGTCTATGGGTGAGGAGAGGCAGGCACTGCTGTGAAGTGATATATATGCCTTAAGTTTCATTAGATTATTTCTCATTGAAAAGAAGTAAAACATTCCCTAGTATATTATGGAGACAAGAGGGAATAAAACAATCAGGATGATAATCTCCCAGAAACACCTTTGTTTATTTTCCTATGTCTCTGAGTGACATGGATTAAAATTTCAGTCATTTAACATTAGAGCCAACTACTTTCCTAAGAAAACCATCAACCAGGTCAAAAAGTGGCCTATTTTCATACATTGGAAAAAATATTCGTGTACCATGGATTTGATAAAAAAGAAGTAATGGCCACAATACATGGGGAATTCCATAGGGAATTAACTTGTGTTTCAAAAATAGGCAATTGGCCCAACATGGCGCTTCTCAAAAGGCCTGTCAATGATGAACAAATAGGTGTAAAGGTGATCAAATTTTCCAATCACCCATGGAAGCTGCTAACAAAAATTGATCAAATTGCTTTGCTAAATGGAATCTCCGTTATACAACTACTTAAAGATAATATTTTTATAAGAATTAAAAATAGGAAATAAAAGATGGCAAGTGTAGATGAAGGTGATGTAGAGGGAATCTTTATGCATTGTTGAGTAACTTTCAATTGGTACAGCCAAGAAAAAGATAAAGTATGGATATCCCTTAAAAAAACAAAAACAAATAGGCAAGACTTGTAACCTAGTAATCCCAGTGCTGATTATATACTCAAAGGAAATGGAGCTCCTGGGTTATTTGCAGCATTATTTCTAGAACCCAAAATATGGTAGCAGGCTAAATGTTCACTGGTGGATACATGGATGATAAAAAGTTATACACAGAAAGGCAAAATAAATATGCCTTTGCTAAAACATACACCAAGTTTTACCTCCAAAATGTATAACATTTTTATTTGTTTCTAGTACTTCAATAAACACTGGGAAATGTAGATCCAATGTTCTTTATCCTCTACATTCCATTTTTCTCTCACGCTAAATATGTTGCTTGAGGAGGCCTGTTCTTTACTTAGCTAAGCATAACTCTTTTCCAGTAAAACTTTATAATATTAAGCCATTCTGTAGCTCTAAGCTCCAACACGTGACTATAATGATACAGCATTTCTTTTTTTTTTTTTTTTTTGGCCAGTCCTGGGCCTTGAACTCAGGGCCTGAGCACTGTCCCTGGCTTCTTCCTGCTCAAGGCTAGCACTCTGCCACTTAGAGCCACAGCGCCACTTCTGGCCGTTTTCTGTATATGTGGTGCTGGGGAATTGAACCTAGGGCCTCATGTATCTGAGGCAGGCACTCTTGCCACTAGGCTATATCCCCAGCCCCAATGATACAGCATTTCTGAAACTTAGTTTCACACTTGTGATTTTCACTGGTTTTGAGCTTGCTAATTTGCATCTTGCTAAATTATTAAACACAAGACAATCTTACTCTTATAGTTTATCATAGATGGAAGGTGTCTTTCTGTGGTGACTTCTAGGTAGAATAATTTTGTTTTTGAAATTATGCATAAAGGATACCAGAGTAACTTCAAAAAGAACAAGGAACACATATACCATCTTTTGAATAACGAATTTAGTTCTTCCAACAATATTGTAAAAATATGTATTGTTATTGCTCCTATCTGTGGATGAGAAACTCGGGGCATAGGTTTAGGTAGCTAGCTGAATGATGGAGCCTAAAATTTGTATCTATTGTAGTCTGCAAATATAATATCCAGGATAAATTTTGCAAAATTTAGCAATCACATTTGAATCAATTTTCAGAGAGTGGGAGATAATTTTCAAGAAAATCCATATGAACTAGGAAGTTATCAAGTTCATCATGTAGTATTTTAAAGCATTGTCAATTTTAAAAAAATTACATTGAGGGGCTGGGAATACTGCCTGATGGTAGAGTGCTTGCCATGTATTCATAAAGTCCTGGGTTTGATTCTTCAGCACCACATATATAGAAAAAGCCAGAAGTGGCACTGTGGCTCTAGTGGTAGAATGCTATTCTTGAGCAAAAAGAAGCCAGGGAAAAGAAGCCTGAACACTGGCTCTGGCCCTGAGTTCAAGCCCCAGGACTGGCAAAAAAAAAAAAAAATTACATCGATTAGTGGTTTATCCAGTCTTCACCATACTATACTACTGGCTTCAAGCCAGGCACTAGTGGCTTACTCCTGTAATCCTAGTTACTCACAAGGCTGAGATCTGAGAATAGTGGTTCTAAGCCAGCCCAGACAGGAAAATCCCTGTGAGACTCCTATCTCCGATGAACCACCAGAAAACTGGCAGTGCTGTGTGCCTCAAATGGTAGAGCACTAGTCTTCAGCAAAAGAGCCCAGGGACAGCACCCAGGCCCTGAACTCAAGCCCCAGGACAGACAAAACAAAACAAAACAAAACAAAACAAAAACCCATATATTCAATGTATAATTTTCTTATATCCAACTTTCTGCTGGACACTACTGGTTCATGCCACTAACTAGTCATGAAGGTAGGAATTGAGTGTTACAATACTGGATTAGAACTCCAGCTGTTTTTGAAAAAGCCAAGGGAAAATACAAGGCTGAGTTAAAGTACCAGTATCGGCAAACACACACACACACACACACACACACACACACACACACACACACACTTCAACTTTTACAAAACCATAACAACGAATAAAAGAGGCATTCACATTTTGCTTAGAAAAGTAAAAATTAATGACCAAAAGGAGTAAACAAATTAAGTAATTACATTTATTACTACTATAATTATAAGAGAATCCAAAAATCATACCTCATATTAAAATAAATATTTACAAAATGTACACGTGTGCACTGAACTGAAAATATTTCACAGTAAGGATCATTGAGTCTTTCATTTTGTTGTGACATAACCTTGAATTTATTTTGCTTTCAAAAATTTTAATGTATTTAATTATCAATGATAAACACCCCAACAAGTAAAGAGACAAAGGTAGTGACAAAGGTAAATGACTCTGTGTAGGAACATAGACAATATGTATTTAAATTTCATCATACTTCTTAATGTGATATTTGAAGCTTGTTAGGTTGCACTTTTAAGACCATAATTTCTTATAAATTTCACTCATAAGCTTTTGTTTTAAAATTAAAAACAAAATTAAATTGAAAAATTATTTAAAAACTACAAAACTATAAATTAAAAGGCATAAATAGAATTTCTGCAAAGAAAAAGAAGATAGAAAAAACAAATGCCCATAATTTTTCAAAACTTTTCTGAACAATTGGGATTTCTATATTTTCTGTATGACATCTCTACGACTTATTCAATATTGATATTTAAGCTTGTGTTATTCCTGCTATTGAGTAGAGATTATTTGTTTTTCCTTACCATTATCTAAGTAGGTGTCTGTGGATATTTTGATTAAACATTTCCATGAATAGAATATTTATTCTAATAATAAAAGTATGTTTACAGATGGATGGTGAATGACCTTTAAGCCTATATTAGAAGTTATGATACATAATACTGAACAAATTATTTGTAGAGACATTTCAGTGTAGCTCGATTACTTATCAGTTGATTTTATAATTTTGACAATAGCAATATAAACAAAATTAATAATAACAGCTCAGTTCTCCATCATGGAAATATAGGAAGAGATTTCTCTCCTATCTACTTCTTTACAACACTTTATTTAGAAAACTCCCTGAAATGCATATAAATGTTTTTGAAAATTATTTAGGCCTTAATGACCCAGAAAATCTTTCTCAGTTACATGGGGCCATCTCTTTGAAATGCAAATTTCAAGAGAGAGCAAGAGCATTCCTTCCTGCCAGTTACCATAAGAGATTAAGAGCCTAATTTCAGTAGGTGCATTGCTCTGAGCTTCAGAATTGCTCACTGTAATCAAAATCAAAATGTAAACCACTTAGTTTATTGTTATCATCATCATCATCATCATCATCATCATCATCATCATCATATAGTTGTACAAAGAGATTTTAATTCAACATGTCAATACAGGAAAACAATGCCCCTATCATCATTCTCCCCCATCTTTCCCAAGCCCACTCACTCCTTCCTTTTTTCTAATTCCATTTTCACATATAGCCATTAAATATTATGACTGCTTTCTCCCATCTTTCTTTAATTTTTCTTTTGAATGAAGTCAGCTAGCTAACACACACCACCCCAATTATGGGGACGAAGCAGCCATTTCTCTTACTTGAAAATTGAGAATTAGTCATCTTGAAATGATATATGATATGACTTTGACTTGTACCTTCTTGGCTATGACAACGTGACAACTCTTAGTGGATCACCTAGGCTGTGCATCATGTTCAGGTTTAAAGCTTATTTAATAATAAAAGTGTTGTCCTTCTCAGTTATCATTGTGGAAATGTGTTCTGGGCCGGCAGAAGAATTTTGAAAGTATATTTCGCCAATGCAACTCTCTAAGTTATTTAAATTTTTATAGTTTTTTTTTCTTTGCAAAAACCTGATGATTTAAATGGGCTGGTAGTTCTTTTACCCAACTTATAATAGGTCATCCAGATTCAGAACTGCAGCACTTTCAGTCCTTACCTCCACTGCTCACCTGTCTATCTCTCCTGCCTATCTTTGCAAAATTCTCTTCCTTCTAATTTCACCTACACAGGAAAGTTTTATCAAAAGTATTTAGAAGAAAGTTTTTTAAAAATTAGGCTTTTCATTCTGCCATGTTCTATTCAATGGTGACAGATGCAATTCTTTTCCTTTGGACTTTATAGGACCAATTATTTCAACAAAAAATTATATGAGCGTGGGATGCTTTGCTTAAGAGTATGACATAGACATACATTAGGGTTCAATGTTATCATTTTTGAAAAAGTTGTGTTAGGAGATTCATTTTGCTACAGATTGGTAAGAGGGACATTAAAAAGCTATTTTAAATGTTTTAATGAATATTAAGTAAAGAAATAACCCTTGAAATTCATTTTAAAAAATTTCTTAGCTAGCCTTCTTTTTATAAATAGTGCATTTATTCTTAAAATGACTTCCGTGACCATTATATGCCACTGTTATTGTTAGAGCGCACTGAGTCTTGTCTAAAGTAGAATTCTGTTCAGCTATGAATATTTTAACTCTGAGTTCTCTCTTGACTCATTTAACCAACACAATTGGCATTTTTAGCAAAATGATTTCATTTCTTCTGTATTTCTTATCTTCCTCAATGACCAACCTCATCCAGGGGATCTTTGAATTGATGCAAGTGAAAGTTGTTTGCCTTCAGTTGTGAGCATCTTGTTTCATTTGAGTCAGTCAGTTCCACTGAGTGCTTACTATGTGCCAGCTACATCCTAGACACAGAGGAAGCCTTGTGAAATAAAATAGACAAAGCCTTATTAGAAAAAGCCAGCCAGTTGATAGTGAAGTACTACCCTTTCAGAGCTCCAGTTCAATGACCCAGCATTAACCTCTTCTAGCATAGGAGCAAAACAGGGGGAAAAGTTTAGACAGGAGAGTTACCAAGAGATGTAATTCTACTTCAGGACTCTGCCCTGCCTTAGAAGCTAGAGAGCCTTCCAGCATGGAGGTGCTGTACTTCCTTTCACTTTGTTCAGATTTAAGCATTTTCCACATTGTTTAATGGAATATGAGTGGTGCTTTGCCTTAGGAGAAGAACAGATTGGGAAAATGTCTTAGCACATTCTCACTTATTAGAAAAGACAGTGCTCAGAACTTAATGGAAAATATCCAGCCTATGGGCCATGTAAAGTCTAAGAAATTATTTAATACAGTATGGTGGATACAGGTATCCCACCCATAGGTTTCTCCTTAGCTACCTTCATCTTGTCTCCCTGTATTGATAATTTTGTGTGGGCCATGAATTATATCATAAATATACAAATGGCTCTGGCCAGAAAAACGGTTTCCCAGCCCTGTTAGAAGATCCCTGTGTATATCTATGTGAAAGTATGGCCCCAAAAGTAGGGTATTTTTAGCAAAACTATTTTTTTCTTACAAATTTCTTTTTTAAATTTAATTTTATTGTTGAGATACTGTACAGAGGTGTTATAGCTACATACGTAAGGTAGTGAGTACATTTCTTGTCAAAGTATCCTCCATTTTTTCTCCCATCTTCCCTCTTCCTCAATCACCCATCCTCGAGTTGTACAGTTAATTTCCAACATATTGTCCTGTGAGTATCAATATTGCATTAGTTTGCCTTTTATCCTTTGTCTCACTATTTTGATTTTCCTCTTCCCTGACTCAGATAAACATATATACAATATCCGGGGTACCAAAATCAAATACAGTGGCAACAGGATGATAAACCATAGGAAAGAAAAATAAAAGAAAAAAGAAATAATTTCTCATAGTACATTAAAATAATAACAATAAATAAATCCCTCAAGAACAGGAGTGAGGACTAATGAAATCGAATTGAAGACCCAGAAATCAACCCACAGACCTGTGACCACCTAATCTTTGATAAGGGAGCCTCCCCCAAAATAGGATGAAAGAAAGACAGCTTCTTCAACGAATGGTTCTGGAAAATTGGTTAAACACCTGTATAAAACTAAACTTAGATCCTTACATATCACCCTGTACTGGAATCAATTCCAAATGGATCAAAGATCTCAAGGTAAAAGCAGATATCCTGAAAATATTACAGGAAGGAATAGGAGAAACACTAGGGCTTTTTGGCACAAGTCGAAACTTTCTTAGTAAAGACCAAGAAACACAACAAGTCAAAGAAAGATTGGACAAATGGGAGTGCATCAAACTGCAAAGCTCTGCATGGCAAAGGACATACCTTGCAAGATAAGTAGAAAGCCCTCGGATTGGGAGAAGTTCTTCATGTGGCATAAACATACAAGAACAAAGTCCCTCCAAAACCAATTCTTACACATTTCTTATCTTTCTTTACAGAGTATTAATTTGTTCTATAAAATATAGTGACAACATTGTATTATTGACTATTTTCTACCTTAATTTCAAGCATGAAGGAAGTCAACAGATAGACACTGTATTTTTCACAAAAGTCTTTTTGAGATTTGTACTACCTTTTAGGGGTGTAGAGCAGTACTCACAGAAGTGAGTTTGAGAATTTTGGTTACAGTATCAGTAATGGTACCCTGATATCCAGGGTAAATGACAAAGCATCTCAGATCTCTCTACATCATCATGAAAGAAAGCCTTCTATATCCGTTCAGTTACAGTGTCAATAATGGAATCCTTGAGTCCACTGCAAGCGACCAAGTGTCTCAGGTCTCTAGGTCCTTATGAAACGAAGGCTTGAGTATCAATACATCTACAAGTTGTGTAACCCAAGTGCACAATCAGCTTCATTGTTAGGAAGAATATTTAACTGTAATCTATGCACATCTTCTTATACATCTAAAACATCTCAAGATTATTTATGATTCCTAATGCAATGAAATTGCTCTGTGAGAAAATGTGAATGTGTTACTCTTTAGGGAACAATAAGACAAAACCATTTAAATGCTCAGTATTGAAGTAATGATTTTCCTCATAGTTTTACCCAGTCACTGGTCAAAGGTAAAGATAGAGAACACATGAGCCTAGAGGGCTGAATATGTTGTATAGTGTATAGACCTTTACACGTCTTTTAAATGTTAACAACAGTAGAAATGATGATAATTGAATATGGTCCATGTTTACTTGTTTTATCTTGTAGAGAGGCAAAGCTGCAGAATTACTTCTTGCTGGCTCCCTCTCTGTGGCAAACCACATGGGAAATGCCCTAGCAGGCAGCAGACCACAGGGAATCCTCCTAAGTTGTAGGCACTCTTGCTTTCCAGGAATCAGGGCATGGGGTTTGCCTGAGCAAGGCATTCTCCTGTACTCTAGCAAACCTCAGGACCATCCATCACTTCCTGGCAGTTTTGCCTTTTAGCCCATCTTGAGATGTGGCCAGATTTGCAATGCTGCTGCTTGCTTCTACCGAGTGGCAGGTGCTACATATAAATAAATGACCTGTAGTTTAAGCTGATTTTTCCACTGCCTACCATCCATAGGAAAGAGGAGAAGCATCATACGACAGTCTATTGTTCAACATAGTCACATAGGGAAGTTAAAATGTTTGGTTAGGAAATCAATATTGTTATACTAAGCATCCAGTATAGTAAACTAGAGGAATTGTAAGAAGCTGTGAGCTTGCTTAAAATCAATGGGTATTCAGACCAGGGAGTCACAAAATAGATAAAACCGCAACTTTAAATAGTAACCCAGGGAGAGTTAGCCAGCATCCCAGCTTTTGCTGCTGCAGGGGAAATCAATGAAAACCACAAACAAATAATAAAAGCAATACAATATTTGAGTTAGCATTAAGATTCATCTGTAGTAAATTTGAGGACAATGTCTACTACATAGTATTGGCAACTATATTAAGAATTCTATTGAAATGAATACAATATCAAGAACAGAAAATAAATAAGAACACAGAAGTAGAGCTCTACTTGGCAAGGGCAACAGGAATTTTTTTTTCTTTTAAAGGTGAGAAAATGCACTATGATATACTAGTGTGTTATTTCTCTCTGTGAGTTTTTATTTTGTTTGCTTTGTTTTGCTTTTGTTTTTGGTCAGTCTTAGGGATTGAACCCAGAGCCTGAGAAGAGTTGATCAAGGCTAGTGCTCTACTACTTTGAGCCACAGTTCCACTTCCTTTTTTCTGGTGGCTAGTTGGAGATAAGAGTCTCATGGACTTTTCTGCTCAGGCTGGCTTCAAACCTTGATCCTCAGCCTCCTGAGTAGCTACGATTACAGGAGTGAGCCACCAGTACCTGGCTATGTTTTCTCTTAATGTACTAAAAATATGATGCATAAAATTGTCCTCCAAAATTCCAACTTTAAAATAAACAACAGCTTACATAAGTGTGCTATTTCTTGTGTTTAGGCTTGAACCCAACAGTCTATATAACATATTTATGGTAGTAACATGGAGCTCTGAAGTTAGTCATGACAAACATGTAAAAGGAAAAGGTACAGAGATTATCTCAAAGTCAATCCTCCGCAGTGGGCTGTAAGAAATCCAGATCCTATTGAAGGAATGCGGCAGGATGGATTTAGCTTGCTTACTTGGAATCAAATCAATCTGGACATAAGTAAGTTGACCATTACTTATTGTTGTGTAACGTTGTGAAATTATTCAATTAGCTAGCATGTCTCTTGCTATCATCATTTTTAGAGGTTTATATAAGAATTGAGAGGTCTAATCCATGTGAGCAAAGGAGATGATCATATTTTAAGCATTGTTTTATCATTATATTGTTATCACTGTAAAGAACAACCACTCTACAAATGCCACATAACAATTTACAGTGAATCAGACAGTTAATAATTATGAATAATTAAGACTATAATAGTTTGAGGGCAAAAATGCTTTAAATATATATTTATATGTGTGCATACTTCTTTTACATGTATAAATACTTGTCTACTCTTTCACACTTGTAGAATAAAAAAAAAATCCAAGTTTTCAAAGCCTAAAGAAATAACTCCAATGGGGCTGGGAATATGGCCTAGTGGCAAGAGAGTTTGCATTGTATACATGAAGTCCTGGGTTCGATTCCTCAGTACCACATATATAGAAAAGGCCAGAAGTGGCGCTGTGGCTCAAGTGGCAGAGTGCTAGCCTTGAGCAAAAAGAAACCAGTAACAGTGCTCAGGCCCTGAGTCCAAGCCCCAGGACTGGCAAAAACAAAACAAAATAAAGAAATAACTCCAATATTCGAAAACCAATGATTCTTTCCCTAAAATCTTTTCTTTTAGTTTCTTAATATCTTAAATGACTTTAAGGAATCGGCATCTTTTAATCTCAAATGACTTTAAGGAATCAGTATCTTTTATTATCTCTCTGCTTCTATCTGTGTTTCTGTCTTGGTCTCTGTCTCTCTCTCTCTTTTAATTCCCTCCCAATTTGCAAATCTAAGCTGAAAAAAATTGTTTTGGGATATGAAATGTGTCCTGCTGTCTAATTATAGAAATACAATAACTGAATTTATAATTATTGGACAGCTTTTACTTTATTCACTTTATGAAAACTCACAAATCATTATACAAAGTAAACCCATTAATTTAAATCTTTGATCAAAACACTATGTTATATGGCATGACAGCATATGGATTGCTACAAACTTCGAAAATGTCTCAAAAGAGTAATAACATAAAATAAGGACATGGGAATTATACATTCAGTCCTGACAACTCTGTAATTTGATACAAACTTCACCGAATTAATGATAAAAGTTAAACAGCTATGGAAGTGACTTCTTTGATCTTTTCAAAATCAAAATAACAGCATTTACAAATAAAATTTTATGTAATTTCAAACATATATATACATATACATATATATCTCCTAGCTCTTCTCTCTCTCTCTCTCTCTCTCTCTCTCTCTTTCTCTTTCTCTCTCTGATAGAACATGCTAGGATTACAGGCATGACTACCATGCCTTGCCTTCTTCCTAAACATCTTCTTCCAAACTATATAAGCTTTCACTCTACAGAAAACCCACTGCTGATATTGACCTAGATCTGAGGTTAAGAAAACAATGGTACAGTTGGCCAGGTAGCAGTTTAGGCATTTTCAGCCCTACAGTTTCTGTTGCAACTATTCAACACCATCATTCTAAACATTATTATTATTATTTTTTGCCAGTCCTGGGGCTTGAACTCGGGGCCTGAGCAGTCCCTGTTTTGTTTTGTTTTTTCTCAAGGCTAGCACTTTACCTCTTGAGTCACAGTGCACTTCCAGCCTTTTCTGTTTATGTGGTATTGAGGAACCAAACCCAGGACTTCCTGTATACTAGCCTAGCACTCTACCACTAAACCACATTCCCCACCTAAACATTAAATTTTTAAAAATATACCTTGTAACATTTTGAAGTGTGCTATGTTTCAATAAAATTAAACCTTCAAACATAAACAGGGAATTAGTATCTCAGCAAAACTAAGGAGATTAGGTAAAAAATGGGAAAGGAAAGAGGAAGAAAATTGCTGATCAAAAGAACAAAAGAAGCAGGGCAGGACACAGGTGACTCAGGCCCATAATCCCAGCTACTCAGGAGGCTGAGATCTGAGGATGGCAGTTCAAAGCCAGTCTGGGCAGGAAAGTCCATGAGACTCTTATCTCCAATTAACCACCAGAAAACCAGATGTGGCGCTGTGGCTCAACTGGTAGAGTGCTAGCCTTGAGCTGTAGAGCTCAGGGATAACGCCAATAATTGAAGCCCCACGACTGCCCCCAAAAAGACAGAAAAGTACAAAAAAGATAATCATTCTACAAATGGCAAATGAAATGGCAGCACCTGGAGAGAAAAATGAAATAACAGAACTTTGGAAAATAACCAGAAGTAAATATTCAAAACATATTAAAGGAATATTAAGAATCATTGACTCACCCTTGCCCCCAAGTAATTTATTTATTTAATATTTATTATTTTTTTGATGTTGTTCTGGGGCTTGGGCTCATGGAGTCCTGTTTGCTAGACTGGCACTCTACTACTTACACCTCTCTATCCCCTCTGTTGTTTACCCAAAGACAATGTTACTTTGTTTGGAAGGATATGAACATGGGTAGAAAATATTTTGTTTCAAGGAAAGAAAAATGTCTTTATCCTAGCTTCATGAGAAAAGTATTGATAGTTGAGGAATTCTTGACATATGGGGAAGCATAGCAACTTAGGCTTGGTTATCAACAATAATAGATAAAGGAGAAGAGGCATAACAGGAGCTTTTGCTCAGCCAAAGATTCTGTTGCTTAGCATAAAAGACTTAGTAGGAATGTGCATAATGCTTTCAACATTAATAAGCAAGGAGGATCTGCACTCTACAAGATTCTAAGGAGTTAGGTGCAGAATGAGTTTGAGAAAATTTTTAGACAATTGTGTGTCGTGGGGGGGGGATATGCAGTTGTTTATGTGTGTTATTTTTAGTTGGTTAATTCTGGACTCATTCCCAAAATGAAGAAATTTGTTGGAGGTGGGGGAAGGGCTACCTTAGAATTCTATGCTTCCATCAGAAAAAAATGGTATCACCCCATTCGTAAGGAAATTGAAAGACTTGGAAAAAAAACATATTAAGTGAAGTGAGCAAGAACCAAAGAAACATAGATTCAATGCTTTCCTTCATTAGTAATAATTAGCACATGTCTAGGCTAGTCCTAGCAGAGGAGCACAATAAGCTCGATAGCTCTGTACGTATGATAGTAAGATAAAGCTAAAGAAATGAACGGCAAGGTATGGAAACAGGGGTGTTTCATTATTGTTGTTATTTTTAATATACTATGTGAATTTATTTATTTATTTTATTTTCTTTCCTATGGTTTAACCCTTGTTGTTACTGTGTTTTATTTTGGTACCCTAGATATTGTATATATGTTTATCTGAATTAGGGAAGGGAAAGGGAACATCATAATGGTGAGACAAAGGATAAAGTGCAAACCAATGCAACAGTGATAGTCAGATGATAACATGTTGGAAATTAACTGTACAACTTGAGGGGGGGCATTGGAGAATGAAAGGTAGAAGAAAAATGAGGAAGGGGTAACTAATACAATAAGAAATGTACTCACTACCTTACGTGTATAACTGTAACCCTTCTGTACATCACCATGATAATTAAATTCAAAAAAATAAGTTTATTGGAAATCTGCGGTAGAAATAGTGTAGAACTACCCTGCTCAGATCACTTAAATAAGCATGTAAGCCATTAAGAATTAAAAAATAGAATATAATGGCTGTATTCGATCACCTTTTTTCCCTCTACTCTATTACAAGTTTTGAATATCCCCTTGTCTTTGTGTTTAAATGAAAGAGTTTGTCAAAGAGCTATTGAGAGCATATATTATAACCTTCATTTTGCCAGTAAGAGAAAAAGTTACAAACTAGGAAATGGAAAAAAAAATCATAAATAAATTACTACTTAATTACACATATAGATAGTCATCCATAGGTCAAAATGATGAAATCGAACATAATTTATTCATTGAGTTAGTAGATTTAATTGTATTGAGAAAAGATAGCTTATGTATAAAATATGTGTGACATGGTTTTTGAGCTTTAATTTATGCAGATGTGGGCTCCTGGTTATGAATAGTTCCTAAAATAGATTACATTTGGGTTTTAATCTTGGTAATATATTCTAGCACAGCAATTGAATATACAAAGAGTGTGAGCGAGGTACTATTTGAGAAGTGCACTATTGTGAACAAGGCAGCACATTAAATGCCAAAGCAGAGCAAGAATCATGGAGAAGTATTATCAGAGTCACTCAGTTTAATTTCTATTTGACTGCCTAAAATATATTAGATTTTTCGGAATACTTAAAGTCCAGAAAATGTCTGCCGAGTAGAACACTACAATAAGAATCACAAGAAATAAGATTACAGTAGAAATGGTAATAAACAATGTGTTTCTGATACCTAAATTAGCAACTACCCACTTTTTTTAGTAACTCAAAGATATCATTCCCATAAAAAGTGTCCTATTAGGCAAGAGTTTCAAAGTTCTTTGTGTAATTAACACAGACTAGCAAGGGAATGAACAAAAGAAGAGCTGATTGTTCATTTCCATACATTGTCCATGTACAACACTAAAAATGCAAAGGTGTCTCATGAGAAAAGTTATTCCCTAAAGACCGATATAAATAAGATTGTATAATAGGCATGTCATCATCTAGGAATGCCTTATCATTAATGACTAGCTTTCCAGCTTTGCTAATAGTCCTATAATAATACTAACTCATTGAATACTTTATCTTGGCAAAACAATTTTCTAAGCACGAAAGGAATCAGCAATAAATTAACCTTAAATAAAACTTCTGACTAGAAACTTAGATCATCTTATTTCGACTATGCTGAGATAGGTAACAGATAAATCAAACAAATAATACATCAGACAAAACAATAGCAGACCCAAGCAATCTAGGAAAAAGAAGTATGATTTTGTAAAAAAATCCAAGTACAAAAATAAAAATATACTCTTAAATATGAGGCTTCAAGAACATATAGAACAGGGTTGATTAAA
Organism: Perognathus longimembris pacificus; assembly: GCF_023159225.1. Lineage (NCBI taxonomy): Eukaryota > Metazoa > Chordata > Mammalia > Rodentia > Heteromyidae > Perognathus > Perognathus longimembris. The sequence goes on from NC_063177.1 coordinate 31,612,517, forward strand.
TAGACCCTAACCCTTTGTTGCTATTTCTAGGATGGCTGCCAAAGATTGAAGTCTATAATACTGAATCATTAAGGCTTACTCCCACTTTTCAGTCTGTTTTATTCTTAGTTTGCCCTCAACATGTACATTAAATTATTTATTATAAATAGGTTGTTATAAATATAAAATGTATTCTTATTAATATGATCACTGTGGATCCTAGTCAGAACATATTTAAATTTTATAGTTTCCTAAGGTATTTTAATTCTCTCCTCTTAGTAACCACAGTTTTCTGTTTTTTTTCTTATTTTTACTATATTGTTAAGAAACAGAATTTTTGTTCTGATTTCTTACTAATGAAATAAAAATTCAATTCTTTTCTTTTAGCTAATATTTTAACATACACGATCCAAAATGTATTCCTTATTTCAGAACAACCGCAAGAACTTAAAATGCTTTATGACTTAGACATTCATTCCTATATTACTTTCAACTAATACATTTAATCTATTTTGGTTTCATCAACAAAATTTCATTGTCGAACTAGGCATAGATGGCTTACACCTATAATCTTACCTACTCAAGATGCTGAGATTTGGAGGATTTCAGTTCAAAGCCAGCCCAAGAAGAAAAGTCTATGGGACTATAAATAACCAACATAAAGCAGTGCTAAAGGCATGGCTCAAGTGGTAGAGTACTAGCTGAGCAAGAAGAAAAGCCATATATTCATAACCCAGCACCACTATACCATTGTAATATTTATATCACTAATGTTTAGATTGATTTACTTATATATTTGTCCGTGCCTTTGCCAACTCTGCCTTTCTATATCTCAATCCTGCTTTTGAGTTTTTCTTTGTTCATTTACAGAATATCTTTTATATTTTGTTTATGAAATTTGTTACTGGAAAATTCTAAATTTTGGTTTGGTGTTTTTTAAGTGTCTTTGTCCTCACAATACTTACACAATTATGGCCTATGAGAATTTTTTTCTCTTACTAGTGTGAAGATAGCATTTTGCCTGCCTTCTTTTGGAGTTCAGAAAAAAATGACCAAACAACCAAGTTATGTTGTTTTGGCAGGTAGTTTGTTTTCTGTAATGGATTTCAAGATCTATTTATCTTGGTTACTAAGCACAACTATGATATGCCCACAGGTGAATTTATTTATTCAACTTCAATTTGCTGTATTTCTGCAATCAGGCACTGAAAAGAAAGGGGAAAAAAAAAGAGGCTACCACATTGATTCACAGCAAATCATAATCTGGAATCCCCTGTAAATCAGAGCACATTGTCTATACACTCAAATTTTTATGGCAAGATCTTCTCGCTTTACTCCACACTCTATGTGCTCCACAATCTTAAGCACTGAGATTCTTTTGCTTTGTTTTTCAATAAGATATTATGGCTTAAACCAGTTTAGCAACAACAAGCCATTATCCTAGCTACTCAGGAAGCTAAGGTCTGAGGATTATGGTTTGAAGCCAGGAAGGAAGAAAAGTCCATGAGACTCTTACCACCAATTAACCACCAAAAAGCCAAAAGTGGAGCTATGGTTCAAGTGGTAGAGTGTTATTTGCTCAGGTCCTAGGACCAGCACAAACACTGACTGTTGGCCCAAACCTATAGTCATACGTATGTATTCAGGAGGCTGAGACCTGGAGAACTGCTATAAACCCAAACCCAGCAGAAAAGTTGCTAATACTTCAATTAGCCTGCAAAAACAAAAACAAAAGGAAAAACAACAAAAAAATAGTCTGGGTATTGCTTGAGTTGTATAGCAATAAACATGATCAAGAAATCCAAGAAAGCAAGAATGTGAATGCCTGAGTTCAATCTCTGATATTGGCACAAAAAAAGGGGGAAGGGGGAGGAAACTGATAGATTGCTAGCAACTGTTTCAAACTTGTTAGATCAAGAACTCTACTTCAGTTATTCCATGAAACAAATGAATTGCTCTGTTTCAGGTCCAATATAATATTATTTCTAGCCTTTCTACCAACTAGACTCTGGATAAAATGATGCAGTAAGTTTTGATAAATTTTTCTTCCAGTAAGTACTATTTCCAACTAGACATATTTTGAGTGTAATTCTTATCAGTTCTTGTCTATATGAAAATAGAATAACTATTTATTTATGGAGTGTAAGTCAGGTAATGTGTACTGTGATTCCTTTTACTGGACCATGAAAATACTTTGGGTTCCTATATTTTTCCCTTTGGTCTCGGCCTTCATGGTTCCCATAGTTAAATTTAGTTGAAATACTGTAATACTTCTATATCGGAGATGAAGCCACAATGACTTCTATTATAGTGTTGATGGATTCCCTCTCTAGCTTTCTTCTTATGGACATTTTGTTGTTTCTCCTAAGTTCAATTTATCACTGTACATAGATGTTGTAATTTAATCCTCAAAATAACAATGGTAATAAAGGTGGTGCTATCTTGCTTTTATTGGTTAAAAATTTACAGTCTACAACTTACAATTGCGTAAAAGATGGTGAAAAAGTGATAAACATTCAGTAGAAAGTTATATTAAGAAATTAGGGTTCGGCCATTTCTTGGACCAGTGAAAGACACTCTCTTATGATTCTGGGCAGTCACAGTTGCTAGAGTAAACAACTGCTACTTCCCAGAGTGTTGTACAAGTTTCAGTAAATTTCAGAACACATTGAACACTTTGTAATCAAAATGCTTTGTATCATATGACCTTGAAACTACAGGCAGATGTAGATCTTCAAAGTACATTTTGATACTTAAGAAATTGGTTTACAGCAGTTATAGGAGAGGTAGTCATTGTTGCATTCCCAAAATATCACATCAATCAATTTTTAAGCACATTTCAGATGCGCTAGTCCTTTGGAAGGGTTAGGTCCACTAAATAAAAGTTTAATTCACTGTATTTTCAATTTTTGACACATTTATCAGGACAATTTCATCACAAATCAAAGATCACCTGATATATACACTAACAAAATACACACATAAATAAAATTGTGAGTTTATATGCCTCAACTTGCACACACAAATATGTGTGACTTAATGTATGCCTGTAAGTATGTGTGTGTGTGTGTGTGTGTGTGTGTGAGTGTGTGAAAATACTGGTAATGATGCATCAGTTATATCTTTGGGAATGTGTACATAAATATTAAATGTAAAAAAGCATAGTTATTTGTCAGTTTTGTATGGGCTGCCCCATTACTTAGTACACCTTCCAAAACAGTTACCCACCTTCAACTAAGATATTGTTCATAATACATCATGATAAAAAGTGATACAAAGTTCCATATTTAATTTTGAATTGGCTTCAGCTTTATATCAGCAAACTGAAATGGAATTGCCATTCTCCAACAGAAATAATTGTAGAGTTTTCATTTATAATACCTTTTTTCTGTAACTATGCAATTTCTTCAGTTCAAAATTTCAAAATATTTATGGCATTTGTGTAACTTTTATTTTTACTCTCTTGTATATTCTTTAAAAAAATCTCTTATTCTCCTATTATTAAAATGCAGTCTCTTATTATCAGACCTATTCTACCATCTGAATTTATAAGCTTAGATTATTCTGGCATTTTTATTTATTCAAATTACATACCCAAGTGTAATTGATTCCCTGTTCCCTTCATTTACTTTGAGCTAAAGATTTCTTCTATATTCCAATTTTTGTTACATCTCCAATTCCTTGTTACATTTCTTAATATACCCAGTCCCCAAGAGACAATTTAACAATTTAGGTGGAAGCTGCATAGCCCCTATGTGTAAGTCTTAAGGGGAATTCTGTGAAGCACTTGAAGGCATGATATTTCCTCAAAGCTTTAATTTCAAAGGTACTATTAAGAAAGGAATAGGAAGAATTAATTACTTGTGTTTGCTATTTCCTTTACATTTAGTAATGCCAAAGGAGAGGGGAGAGTTGGGATTATTAGCATTCCTCTCAGAAGTCATTACTGTGAATGTGTAAAAACAAATAAAAGCCAAAGTTGAGAAATTCCATTTTTAATATTATGATTTTTGCCTGACAAACAATAGCCCTGTATATCTGTGGTTATACGGTGATGATTTGGTGTGTATATAAATGCTGTCGAAACAATTGTCTTATTTTATATGTGTGTGTATTAATTTGAGTAATAATGACAGGAAAAAAATGTCCATCTATGTCAACAGACTTTTAAAAAAATTTTGATCTACTCTTGGCTAAATCCATGGCTGTCAAGCCTTTTGACTTTAGTGGATAAACTATGCTTGCTTCAAAAGAAAAATCTTGAAGCTTGAAAGAGTTTCTGATACCAGAGGACCAGATAATGGGAGAATATATCATATAGTTGAAATTCATGTATTCATTATTTTAACTGAGACACTCTTGATCAGGTTGAATTTACTGTGTGTAGGAAATCTCTTTCCCCAAGAAAAGAGGTGGTACAAGTCTTTGAAAAATGGCCTCAGTGAACTGCCATGTTTGGTTTCTGTGAATTTTGATGGTTTTTCCCAGTCTTCTTGTAAGTTCTCATGACTCTAGCCATTTCCGGATAGACTAGGGTCTTCCTGTGGCCTTTCCATTTTCCTCAAAGTGTATCGAGCTTTTTATATTTAGTATAAAAGTGAAAAATACCTTGCATATTTATCAATACATTCAATGATTGCAAGATAGCATCTCCAGTTTTCACAGGGACTCGTGAAGGTATTCAAACTGTTCTAGCTTCATTCTTCCTTCCTTCACTTTTGCTAGAAACCTATATGGGGTACCAATTGGTTTTTGGTGACATTCCACAGAGATTGATGTCTGTTTCCTTCAAAATAGGAGCTGGTAACACTATTTATTAATGTTTTTTTAAATATCACCTCTATAGGTAATGCTCAGAAACAGTTGTATAATTTTTTAAGGTTCTCTTGTGTCTTTTGTATCACCAAAGCAATGTTAATAGATTTTACATCATGCAAAAATGTATGATTTATCATACTCCAGTTGCTAAAAGCCTGGTATTCTCTACATGCCAATCATAACAGACATATTAACTTGACAATTCTATGAGAACTCGGTTCTTCAATTTTTGCTGAATATTAAAAACTTCACTGTACTCATTCTTGTTGGACCTTGAGATATTGGACTTGAGCACTAGATCCAAATTTATCTTTCAGCCATGAGTAAGGTTACCATGATCGCACCTTCTTTCTGGGTAAAATTTGTTTCCCAGGTTTAGGCTGGTGTATGAATTCCAGCAGTTTCATCTACAGGGTATTCAAAACTATGAGATCAGTCAAAATGATTAATTATGTATGGATAGGAGGGATGGTTGAATCTTTAATTTTTAATTTCAGTGTTTTCAGTTTACAGGTAAAAGTTTAAAACTTTTAAAAGACAGTATAATCTATTATTAACATGATATACCATGGGCATTCTCAAGATGTGTTTCTTTGTGTCTATCTTTCAACGACTGTGATTTATTCCAGCTTCTGTCAGATGCCAGTATGTCAAGGCTTAGAAAATGCCATTCCCCATTTTCTTTACTTCTGTCTATCTAATATATTATCTGTCATCCTGGTTTGTTTTTGTCATAAAACTATAAAGGCCCTAAATGTTCTGAATGGTATTTGGGGCTTTCATCAATAAGAAAAATCGAATGTACAAGCAATTGGCTATTGGAGGATGGTTATGAACGTTGAACACTCAGATAAAAGTGAATAAAGTATTGTTGGAGCTATGATCATCTCATGAGATATACCGAGGCCAAAGGAGTATGATGAGATTGCTTACAGTAGCCTGGGAGACAAAAAATAAAAATGCTCTTCCTTCTTTGAATAGAGTGAAGGCTTAAAAAAAAACCTCACATCTTAGCCTTATATATCCACTGCTGCTTAGTGCACTCACACATATACCTGTATGTATTTACATGTATATATGATTTTATTATATGTACATACACACATGCACATGTGCATATATGTATATTAATGCATATATTTTACATATATATTAAGAAAGCAGTATTGTAAAGATTATTGTAATATCCCCAACATTGCTCCTTCCTTCCTTCCTTCCTTCCTTCCTTCCTTCCTTCCTTCCTTCCTTCCTTCCTTCCTTCCTTCCTTTCTTTCTTTCTTTCTTCCGTTCTTCCTTTCTTCCTTTCTTTCTACAGCTTCATAGGTCGGTGCCTACCAATGAGCCATCTTCCATCAAGGTTATACTTTGTGAGCTGGGAATGTGGCTTAGCAGCGGAGTGCTTGCCTAGCATGCACGAAGCCCTCGGTTCAATTTCTCAGTACCACATAAACAGAAAGAGCCAGAAGTGGCACAGTAGCTCAAAAGGTAAAATATTAGCCTTGAGCAAAAAGAAGCCAGGGATACTGCTTAGGCCCCAAGTCTAAGCCCCAGGACTGGCAAAAAAAAAAGAGGGAAAAGTGATTATATTTTGTGCTTAAGATTACTTTGGTTATTTGAGTCATGTTTCCCTCTTGTTTTACATAATTTGTTTTCTTAGTTTTGGGAAATTTGGTGGGGATGCATTCAATTTATATATCACTTCTGGTATGAGTATCAATTCTCTAGGAACATGGACTGACTATTTCTGTTTTGCTGGTTATTCTGCTTTGAATAATGTCCATGTTCTAAGATGAGCAAAAAATTAGAGTCAGTTAAATATGTTACTAGTTTCCTTCATGATTTTGCTTAAAGGATGTGAGATACACTTTAAATGAGCCATAAAATATTTTTGGAATTCCATAGAAGAATTTCATATGTGACTTCTACTGAATATGTGATATAAATAATGATATTAAAAAACAGAAATCCTTATTTCCTTTAGAGAAAATTGTACTAGGAAACCATATACAATGTTTGCCAGAAGCTATTGACTCCATGAGGAACTAGTGCTTGTCTTAACATAGTTTCAGTGAAAGAAAACTTGTCGTGGTATAAGATACTAGCAGGCGTGAGATTCTTTAAAATCTACTTATTCTGGGCTGGGAATCTGGCTTAGTGGTAGAGTGCTTGCCTTGCATGCATGAAGCCCTGGGTTTGATTCCTCAGTACTACATACACAGAAAAAGCCAGAAGTGGTGCTGTGGCTCAAGTAGCAGAGTGCTATCCTTGAGCACAAAAAGAAGCCAGGGACAGTGCTTAGGCCTTGAGTTCAAGCCGCAAGACTGGCAAAAAACAAAAACAAACAAAAATCTACTTCTTCTACTCAACATTCCAAGTTCTGTGGAAAAGGCTCCAGCCTCATCAACATCACTTGTAGGTAGGTGTCCATTTCTTAATCAGTACATTTCCTTGGAACCTCTATACTCTCGGTATATTCACTGTATCATATTGATGAGTGATAACTACAAAGAGACTAAAGGAATAATTAATAGATTTCAACAAATTGAAGAATTGGCATAGTTTCTATGCCTACTTAGGATATTGGCATGGAAAAAAGTTGCACCAAGTTAAACAAATATCTATCCTTGGAAGATCCATTTGTCAAGAATCTCTGATTAAAACTTTGCTTCTAAGGATAGAATTTTATGATTAATCACACTCATTAAAAATTGTTGGTGATGCCTCACCCCGCTGACCAGCTTCTCAGCAGGCTCGAGTCTCATCGCTACAATCCTCCTTCTAATAGGAACGGATCTCTTTCACATTTGTAAAACATGGTGGCATTTTTGGAAAGCACATCTAAAAGGAGTAGCTATTGCTATTCTGCCTTTTCTTTTAAACAAAAAACCATTCACTAAGATGGTCTAATCAATTCATTCCTCTTAATAGAGGTTTTAACTCTAGTAAACACTCTTCCCTTCCTCCAAGTATATTCCAGAATTTTCTAATTATAGAAATCACGTGTAGGAAGTGGAGGTGTGGTTCAAGAGGTAGAGTGTCTACCCTGAGCAGAAAAAAAAAAATCACCTGTAATGCTTATTGAGGGTACCCCCACTCAGATCCCCCACCTATACCCTGAGAATCTGACTTAATAACTGTTGGGAAGGTGCTAGGAATCTGCAGTATCAATGAGTCTCAGGTGATCCTTTTGGTCATGAAGGCTGGGAATCATTTCTCTAACCTACAATGATAACTTCAGATGGCTGTAACAGAGTAATATAGAATTATACACCAAGGCAACACAAACTGTCACTCCACTCCTAGCAAAGAGTTATAGAACATGAGCTATGGATATGTAGGTGTTTCAAAAAGCAATGAGGGATGTTGAAAGGCTACACCAATCAGGTCTCAGGAAATCCGAGTTCTCAACTGGGTCCTAGACAATTGTCAAAGCTTATGCAAGTTGCTTTGCTTTGATTCCCTCACCTGTAGATTCCTAAGTGCTACAGCACAGGGCAGTGGTATTTAGATCTCTATACCCTTTGACCTAGGAAGTTGTACTAAGTTAATCAGGCAGAGGTCTAAAAATATTCATCCTACTGTTTATAATGATGAGAAATGGGATACCATCTTAATACTCACCAATAAAGGGAGAGTTAAATAAATGGTTTAGTGGTTTAAGTCATTATTAACTGATTTACCCAAACACCGAATACTATACAACCTTAAGAATGGTTAATGGAGATCTTTATATGTGATATGGAAATGTCATGATGTTGCAATAACAAATTACAAAATAGTATTTGAACTTAAAAAAATTGTTGGTGATGAACTAAAGGTATTCACAGTACTCCAATGAATGAACTCATCTCAGAAGACAGAAACATAAGAACTTGGAACCACCTCATGAATGCTGAATTTCCACCTCTGTTCAGTATGATAGGGTGTTAAGTCTTACATATAAAAGCTCTTTCCCTAGATATTCATTTTTTAAACATAATAAATCCCTGTTGAGATTTAGAAAATATGACATTTCGAAGTATGGATTTCAAGTGAGTCATTCATATTAAAAATGCCTCTGCAGTCAAAGATGAAATCTCAAATAAGTCTAATAATCTGTTCAGTGCAAAGTCTCCATTAAGAAAACTCGATTTCAGTAAGTGGACTGTTACATTTTTGACCCTTTTAGAAAGGTAACTACTATTAATGCCACTCTCACCCCACTCTGGTATTTAAAGATGACTTTCCCCTCTTTGAGAAAAATGTCAATTGCTTTGTGTATTACTTTTGCTATCTAGGGTCCAGTTTTCACATTTCAGGCCACAGGAGGGAATATGTTTCATCACTTCCCTGGAAGTGACAGAGGGCTTGATCTCCAGGCCTTAAACTCCTTCTTTTCTTCTTTGCTCACAGCTGGCACTCTACCACTTGACACATGTATCCAATAGAGCATTTTTCTGGTTTATTAGAGATGGAGTCTTCCAGGACTTTTCTACCCAACCATAATTTCTAGACTGTAATTCTAGCTACGCAGTATATTGAGACCTGATGAGTTCAGTTCAAAGCCAAGTAGACAAATCTAGAAGGCTCCTATAACCAAGTAGCCTTAAGCTGAAAAAGCTAAGTGAGATCATGAGGCCCTGAGTTCAAGCCCAAATACTGGCACCAAAAAAAAAATCTATCTATCTATCTATCTATCTATCTATCTATCTATCTATCTATCTATCACTTGTGAGGCCATTCTTCAATTATTTTAGCCAGAAACTACATTATCTTTCTAGAACCTACTTCATTTGTTTCATGCTCATAGACTTTGGAATGATATGAATATTGTATGCTTTTATGTTACCTTTTAAAGAAGCAATTTTTTTTTTTTTTGGCCAGTCCAGGGCCTTGGACTCAGGGCCTGAGCACTGTCCCTGGCTTCCTTTTTGCTCAAGGCTAGTACTCTGCCACTTGAGCCACAGTGCCAATTCTGGCCGTTTTCTGTATATGTGGTGCTGGGGAAGCGTTAAAGAAGCAATTTTATCACTTACAATAACTACCTTAAGTCTTAGAGATATCTGACAAGAAAAGAGAAAGACATGCTACAGTTCTAATTTCTATATGCTGAAATTAGAAATTGAGGTGATGTGAGAATTGTTTTAACCTAGTTTTTATCCAGAAGCACTCTGAAAAGTTTAGTCACCTAATGAGAAAACTCCTGACAGTAGGCAGTGCCTTCTTTACTGAACTGGCGTCAAAGCAGAAGAGTAATAAGCTTCATTGTTTTTGCAGAAGCATTCCCAGATTAAGTACACCTTGTAACCAGCAGCTGAGTGTATTTGTACTGCAATTGCAGAGTACAGCATGTGGCATGCGTTTTTATAGTTTCAAAAGTGGACATATTTTTCATTTCTCCTATTTTGATATAACCCTCAATTCTAACAGTAGTTCAACAAAAATATGTTTGGGAAAATTAGTTTCCTTGTTGATAAGATTTTGACAAGGATTGATGCTTGGTACTTGAGATCCATTCATAAGTGCTTCACTACTCTGATTGCCTTTGAGAGTCAAAGGAAGACACAAAGAAAAATGTTTTTATTCTTATTTTTTTTTGAGACAGGACTTGCCTCTAATAGCAAAACTTAAATCATGACAATGGAAATCCAGTACTGCCATAGTGATTAAAGTATGCTTGTAGATTAGTGGCTATATAAAAATTTGGTTCCAGAAATGCCTAGCACATTCAAATTTTTATCATTATTATATTCTATACGATGGCATAGATACTTTCAATGCAGGGCCTTAGCTTTTCATGTAATGTTTTGGGGGTATGACAGGTTAGATGTAAAATCAATTTCAGCTCCTCACAATCAGAATCATTATTTTGCTTCAATGTCATGAGCCATATAGCACACTTGGTTTTATATTACTTTCTACGGAGCTTTTAAGATTGAACATCATTATTCCTTCAGGTTGGAACATAAAAGTTTTCTTGATTTCTGTTTCTGTGACTAGAGATGATGGCTCTATTTTAAAGGGGATGCTTTGGTATGTTTTCTATGAGAGTAATGGAGGCAAGAGACTAAGAAAGCATTTTTCCATGAAGGAGAATGACTGTAAGACAGGGGAAAGATGCAGATGTACACACGGAACAAAACTTCCAGGAGTACAGTGAGCTTGGGGCTACATGGGAGCAGATTACAATGTATTTAAATGTTGTGATAAATATAATTGGAAAAACTTAGAGAGTTTTAGTAGGTGCTGACAGACAATTTAACATTATTCTGGCTATTGGGTAGAGTAGAAGATAAGGCATAAAAAAAGAGTAGGTATTTAAGCAAACTTCTTACTTCTCAAAGCCAGGTAGAGACAATGGTACTTACTTGCTGACAGCACATAACTGATGGGAAATAGCTGCATGTGGAAAATGTTGAAGCTACTGCTAAAAGGAAATGCTAATTGCTAAGTTAAGGATATCAGGAGAAAGAAGAATTTTCCCTGAAGAACTAAATGAATAGTACTAGTGCTTTCTTAGGCATGAGGAAGGCTCTGAGAGTGAATAGCAAGAATGATCATATATTGTCCTGAACCAAAAGAATAATGATACTCAATTCTAATTTCTCTGTATCTGTAGAAGGTAAAATAAAATCACATGAACAAAGTTTATGAGAACTGTAACTGGAAAAAAAAACAGATTATTTTGACCTCAGAAACGAGAAGATCATATATCTTCAGGAAAAAAAAATTCAATCATGTAGAATGAAGATTACACAATCATTATTGTTCTTCATGTTGTAGACAATTGTATGGAACTTGACAAGAAACATTTACATGTAAAGATAGGGCAAACAAATTGGTTAGCACAGATTCATGAAGGATATGGAGGGAAGGGAACAGACAAAATATAGGCGATTGAAGGGAAGTAAGAAATCAAGAACAGTATTTGTTAATTAAGTTCAATAAAGTAGAAGTCTTTGCAAGACAAAGAAGAAGAGAAATGACTTAAGCCCTTTTCTAAGTGGGAAGAACAACCATAATCAAATGCAGAGATGAGTGAGACTGAATGCAGCAACAGGAAGAATCAGCCACCATTAAAGAAAGAGGAAAGAAAAGAAAATACATGAGTGCTGATGTAAACATTTATATTGGTTTGGTGGAAAAATGAGAGTTTCCTGAGCTTATGATTTACTTCAAAAGAGCCAAGAGCATCAGCTGATGTTCAGAAAGAGAAGGAAGTTTGAGAGGTGTGAGGAAGGAAATGTAAAATTATGGTCCTAGAATACAGAAAAGAAAGTTCATCAAAGATAACATGGTGAGATTGTTTAGGAATGATGAGAGTCTACCTGAGACTTGTCATTCTGAACCTAAAAGTCTACTTTCCCAGAATGGCTATGTGTGTTTGCCACATGAACATCATCAATATGTAATTGTTTTATGCATGTGACCTTAGTTGGGGTTGTTTCCCTATAAATTTGATCTATTGGAAATAGTTAACCTTCATAGAAAATATTCACTAGATATCTTCTCTGCCACTGCAGACTTCTTTGCTATCATTCTTCACCCTATTTTGTGCCCCAAGTGGCTGATTTGTATGGACTATATCCCTTATCCAACAGATACTGGTTGAGTTTGGCCAAGGGAAAGGGTAGAAGGACCCATTTCCCCTGTTACATACCTAAGTGGGTTCCCTATGAGTGGTTGTTTTTTTCAATCTATTACAGGATTGTCTCATTTTCTTTCTATGTTTTGTTGTCTTGCCATGGTTTTTCAAGCCAGGGTTGATCATGCTGTTCTTGATGTTCTGTTATTTCTGCTTCTAGAACAAACTGTTCTAATGTGTGGTCTTCCAGCACCCCAACCACAGCTTTGCAAATGTCTTTTCCCAGCTACATACTTGGAGCGTGCTGTTTCTGCATTCTTTTATGGTAATGAAAGAGTCTCAGCTCATATGTTCTGTACGGTACAATAATTCAGATGGAATGATTTATAATTAAAACAAGTTTTTCCATTCACGATTCTAAAGATAGGGAATTGCAAGATGGAGGAGACAGTATCTGGTGGTTGAGATGAGGGAGGTTTTACTGTGTTATCCTGTGGTGGGAGGTTCACAGGGAGAGAAAGACAGAAAAGAGAGAGAGAGAGAGAGAGAGAGAGAGAGAGAGAGAGAGAGAGAGAGAGAGAGAAATTTTCTCATTTTTAGTAAGAGCATCCCTTCTGTCTGATCCATTCATTAATATTGACATCAATCCATTCATTAGGGGGGTAGCCCTATGACCCAGAAACATCCCATTACTTTAACAGACCAACATGGTTGCAGTGGGATATCCTGTGTCCATCTCAGAAACTTTGAAGAAATCGTCAAAGCAACATTATCCAGCATATGGCATTTGAGATGATCCTGAAAAATAAATCCTTACATGACATTCTGGGATTGAAATATTCATTCTGTTGAGAAATTTACAGAGAACCTCTGAGAAAATGAGAAAATAGGGTGCTGAGAATGTGGTACCATATTTGTGTGCCTGAGACCCAGAAAAGAGATTGAAGGCTAGGGTGAAGTCTTGTTGCAGCTCCAACAGGAGGTAGAGATTGGTGGCATCAGTTCGCTTACAATAAAGCCAATAAAGTACTGGATAGCCAACCTCTGACATATTGATGGTTTCTGATTAGAGCTGGTCAATAAGGCTTGTTGAAATAATTACAAGCACACAGTTGTAATTACACAGCAATCATTATCTTATCATTGATACAAGCGTATGGTCATTGCCTTGTGGTAAGTAAAGGTTTTGGTGTTTAAATCTCGAGCTCTTCATCTGTGCTCTGGAACTTCAATTAACCTCATTCAATTCTGATATTATAACTTAAGTGAAGGCAATTAATTACAACATAAACCAAAGCTACCCACACACTCCCATGGTAAGTAGTGAGATGGAGACTTTTACTGTGCTCCATGTAATGCAGAATCAACCATGAAATAATTAGCTGTGGTAGATTATAACGTAGCCAACTTCATTGGGAAGGTGGCCATAGGTATCACTGTTACTACTTATTATCCCATGTGTAATTTCTTTTTTTCTTCTCAGATTGAAGTTTTTCCCCTTTATGCATTTATTATGCTTATGATTATTATTGTAAAGGTGATGTACAGAGGGGTTACAGTTATGTAAGTCAGATAAAGAGTACATTTCCTTTTGAACAATGTCACCCCTTCCCTCACTCTCTCTCCCAGTTTTTTCTCCCTCTTAGTTTCGTTATCTATTCTCCATGACTCTTTAACATATATGCATTGGGGGTACACTCCAGACACTGACTCATTCACATGAGTCAAGTAATGAAAAATGTATCTACTGTATCTACATTATGTTTTCCTCATAGAGGATATTTGATTATTATATTTCTAGCATTATGTAAGAAAAAATAGGAAAAGGAATATGATCAATAAGGAATTAAGACCATAGCCTGCATTCAGTGAAATGTCTAATTCGTGCTTAAGTTAAGGCTTTGTAACTTAGACATAATTTGATTTTTTTTTGTTTTTTGAGTTTTCCTTCTGTTTTATACATTTATTTATATTTTTGTCAAATTTTTATTATCAAACTGATGTACAGAGAGGTTACAGTTTCATACATTAGGCATTGGATACATTACTTGTACTGTTTGTTACCTTGTCCCTCATACCCCCCTCCCCCCACCCCTTTTCCCTTCCCCCCCATGAGGTGTTCCATTTACTTAGACCAAACAGATTTGCAAGTATTGCTTTTGTAGTTGTTTTTCTTTTTTTACCCTGAGTCTCTCAATTTTGGTATTCCCTTTCAATTTCGTAGTTCTAGTACCAGTATACATGGTTTCCAATATACTCAGATAATGTTACAGAGATAGTGTAGGTACAACCACAGGAAGGTGATACAAGAACATCATCTATAATAGATGCTACAGATACACATGGTACGTTGAAAGTAATTATAACTATGATATAACAATCGTTTCCATAACATGGAGTTCATTTCACTTAGCATCATAATTTGTAAAGAGAGGGAATCAAGGTCAAACTCCATGGCTGATGTCATTGATCCCATCTATATGGGAGGCCTTCAAAAGGAAAACTAGAGTCTGAGGACAGTCTTGGGCACAAACATGATACTTTACCTGTAAAAGTAATTGAAGCATAAAAGAAGTACTCCAGTGTGCCTACTCACCATGAGGCCCTAAGCTCAAACCCCACTACTGCTTAACGGTAAATTTAGCAAAACTCAGAATGTAAAATTACAGACATCTGGAATAGAGTGACCCCTGATCTAGCCTGACTGATGTTCTCAGATGCTGGCCAGCTGATGGCCAACAGCCACGTATAAACAGATTCAGGGAAAACACCATGTGGTAGAGGTTGGAGATGCCAGCCAGCAACTACCAAAGAGTGTGAAAAAATTACCACCAATGAGAGGAATTCTCCTTTTGGGTTTGAGAATGTTAACCTGCCAACACCTGAATTTCAACTTTGGGCTTCTGCAGCTGTGAAGGAGTAAAGGTCTTGTTGTTTTTCAGCCACCTAGCTTGTGATATGTTGTTATGGCAGCCCCAGGAATTTAATACAGTCCTAACCAACAGATATACCAATAGAAATCAGTGGTAAATGGCTTTCAGCACTTTGCTGGGCTGTATGAATCACTCAGAGGTATGCTTCCCAGGCCTTTATGAAGGCGACAATCACAAGGGAGAACTATCCCACATAGAACACAGCCTGCACCAGTTCCTTATTCAGAGCATGAGGTATTGAATTAGTCTCAGAACTTTTGTATAAACCTGCATATATTTAAGTCACACTGTATCTTGAACTGAAATCCTTTCTATTGTTCTTTAGCATTTTTAGCCCTATCGCTTAACCAAGTAGATGGTATTTTCTTTCTTTCTTTTTTTTTTTTTTGCCAGTCCTAGGGCTTGAACTCAGGGCCTGAGCACTGTCTCTGGCTTATTTTTTTTTTAATGTTTATTGTCAAACTGATGTATAGAGAGGTTACAGTTTCATATGTTAGGCATTGGATACATTTCTGGTACTGTTTGTTACCTCCTGCTCAAGGCTAGCACTGTACCACTTGAGCCACAGTACCACTTCTGGACTTTTTGTATATATGTGGTGCTGAGGAATCAAACCCAGGGCTTCATGCATACAAGGCGAGCACTTTACCACTAGGCCATATTCACAGCCCAGATGGTATTTTCAAACATATTTCTTTATCTCTTTTTATGGTTGTTATCAGATTATGAATTAGGCAAGTACATCTGGTAATCAG
Source organism: Perognathus longimembris pacificus (assembly GCF_023159225.1). NCBI lineage: Eukaryota > Metazoa > Chordata > Mammalia > Rodentia > Heteromyidae > Perognathus > Perognathus longimembris. The sequence goes on from NC_063177.1 coordinate 31,628,566, forward strand.
CCATATAAACTAAATATATTACCTATGGATATTAGAGAATAAATATACTCTGTTACAGAATCTATTTCTTTATTAGTCTTCATTATCAATAGAAAAACTCAACAAAGAGAGAAAGAAACTGTGCATTGTTTTAGTTTACAAAGTAAATGAAATTTTAAGATAGAAATGCATTTCAATATATGTTGTTTAGGTAAGAACATATTGAAGAAAAAGAACCAACTTGAAAACAACTCTGAAAATATCTCTCTAATTAGTTAAAGGCATTTCTCTAAATACCTAGGGATCCTACTTATACACTTATGCTGATGCTAGAATTTTCTTTTTAATTCTTCATGGAAAAATTGCCCTGAGATAAGTGCACTTTGGAGAAGGTTTGATTGTGCCAAAATTGATGAATTATTAAAGATTTAATATGGATTTTCCATAGGAAAGGCCCTATGTGTATTCCTGGCAAGATAATTTGAGAAGATAATCAAACCATATAGGCTGGTAGATCAGCCAAGAAGGAAATCAGATGTAAAATGAGAACCACAGGAATCTGAATTATTTAAGTATGGTTGCTTTATTTACAAATGGACTGAGCAAAACATCTCATTAAATAAAAAGCAATTTTCCAAAAGAAAGATGAAATACTCACCACACCGAATAAGAATAAAGATAACAAATGTTGAACATTCAGCCACAACAAACTGTGAAATTAGTTTTCCTCTGCCTAATGGAGGACAACAGTTTTCCATGTTTATCATTTATCAATCACATTCCTCAGGGAATTACTTATTCCCAAAAAAGCTGGGAATGGTTGCTTTTTAAAAAAAAATTCAGTTTACTTCATCAGGAAGATAGAATTCTGATTTCCATTCTTTTTGTTCATCAATACATGTGCTCTTTCAGTACAGCCCAGCGTGTGACCTACACACCATACCAGTTTTGCTCTGCAAGGTATGTGTTATCCAAATGAAGGAAGGATAACAATTAAATGAATTTTTGTAAGTCAACTTTAATAAACCTTATATAAACTTTTCTAGTCAGTTGACATTCTTTTGTAGCTTTAACCTGTGGTCAATGAACTTGTCTCTTTGAATAATGGCTATCCCAGTTCACGTTAAAACCACAAGATGAGTTTTATGAACTGTGAGTTACATAATAATCATGCAAAAGTGGATCCTGTCTTGGTCTGTTACGGGGAGGAAAAAGTGAACCTGATCTTGTGTCAAAAGTACTTTGAGGGGCTAGAAATATGGCTTAGTGATAGATTGCTTGTCTAGCATGCATGAATCCCTGGGTTCCAAGAATTTAAGGACAGTACTCAGGCCCTGAGTTCAAGCCCCAGGACTGGCAAAAAGACAAAAAGCACTTTGAGAACATTGTATCTTGGGAATAGTATAAAGTTGGGAGTCAGACCTTGGTTCAAGTTTAGTACCGTATTTTTTTCCTATTTTGTCCTGAAAATGTTGCTTCATGTAATAATTTGTAGTTCAGAGGTTCATTAAAGCCTGTATGTCACTGTAAACCAAACCCTTCATCAATAACACAATGATGCAATGGTGTTTTATAAAAAGACTTTCAGTTCTTGTACTTCCTTTATTTTATTTTATTTATTTATTTATTTATTTTTTGGCCAGTCCTGGGCCTTGGACTCAGGGCCTGAGCACTGTCCCTGGCTTCTTTTTGCTCAAGGCTAGCACTTTGCCACTTGAGCCACAGCACCACTTCTGGCCATTTTCTGTATATGTGGTGCTGGGGAATTGAACCCAGGGCCTCATGTATACGAGGCAAGCGCTCTTGCCACTAGGCCATATCCCCAACCCTGTACTTCCTTTATTTTTGAGGAAGACACTTTCTACCTTCTGTAGAATGACCTCCTCATGTCCTTCAGAAAAATCGGCACCATTCCTAATGGAATCAGTAGGGTAGGATGGCTAGTAACATTAGAAATGAACTTCTCTGTATAAAATATTGAATGCAAAATATATTGCATAGGTGCATATATATTTAATATTTAACTGACTATCATATCAGTATAACAATCACCTGTCATCCAGTCTTGAACCTTTCCAAAATAGTTTCCATGAACTTTATTTCTTTCCCATCCATATATAAGCATCAGTAAAGAGATAATATTAGCCCTAGAGCTCCAATTTACTTTGTAGGAAAGCCTCAGATACAACTGAAACCTACTCAGTTTGATGGGAGGGAAAGCACACACATACAGCTTTGTCTAAGACTTAAAGATGGAACCATCATAAATGACTACCTTGATGAAGTCATCAAGATAGTGTCTTCTAATCAACGAGCCTTTCCATTGTGACCTCCTCCTCTGTGCGCGTACCTCACGTACCTCAATCTAAGTACTCTAGTCAGATCTGGTTTATAAAGGCACAACTTCGGACGCCTGAAGGAAAATTACAATAAGTAGCTACTGTAGAACTAAGGTTTTGTGAAAGGTGGCGGGCATTAGTTATCAGAACTTGGAAGTTAAGGGTGTTTTTATTGGTCTGCTGTCTGGAAAGAGAATATGTGGACATAGATCATTTGCACCTAGTTAGCCAACAGAGTGGAAACTAGAGAAACACACCATCAGCCCTTATTTCCATCCCTTTCAAAAGTTTCTTCTTTTAATTGGAAGTTTCAATTATCCCCAAATATTAGAGTCAGAGGTCTGGAAAACATATTGATAACAAAGTAAATGTGTGTAAAGGCAAAGAAAAGATACTCAGTATAGACCCAAGGGTGCACTCACTTGAAAGCACACACACACCTGTGTCTATCAAACTATTAAGTATTACAACCTACTTATTAAAGAAGTTTATTCAGTAAGAGAGATTGGAAAATAACTTTACTTTGTTTTGTTTTCTAAAGTAGTCATTTTTTTTCTTAGTACTTCACATAGGGTCTTTAATGTATACACAGTAGAAAAAACATTTTTTTTTGCATCTAAACCAACAAAGTTAAGATTGATATAAAAGAAAAGGAGAGGGAAGAAGGTATAATCCCAAACTGAGGATGGATTTTCCTCAACCTTATTGAAACCTACTTGACTCTCAGTAGCTTGTGCAGCGTGCAGCACCTTGTAGCAAAAGAAACCGAACAAAAAGAAAAGCTTAAGAGTTAAGAAGTGCATTGTGAGAAACTTCCCAAACACTGCAGAAGTAGAAAGAATGAGAATTAAAGACTCAAAAGCTACTGTCACTTAACCTCAAGTCGTGAGACAGAATATAGAGTACTCTCTTTTAGCAAGTGGAGAGATGATTCACTACCCTGATTTATAGAAAGGTTATAGATTCCAGGACAGCAAAGAGTTTGGAGTCTTGTCAAAAACAGAGAATGGTGCATTTATATTAGCATTGGCCTCTAAATAAAGGCGGATATCTATTTTTTAATTATTCTCTTAACAAATCTTTTGTTTGTGCATATATAGCAGAAGTGTGACGTGTCTATTCATTTCAGCTCAAATATCCAATTGTATCCGTGACCTTGTACATACAAGGCAAATTTAGAGAGCAGAGTGTCTACCAGCATGACAAATGGTGTGAATTAAGCTCTGTCAAAGTAATAAGTCTGTAAGAGATAAAGCCTTGTTTGTTCATCTGTCAGGAGTGAAACTTGGTTTTATTTACCACAAATCCAAGATTATATTATTATAAGTGTGACATGGACTTGGCCTCCATCATGAATGAGGGCATGTGTAGGTTTATTTATTTATTTATCTGTTATCCTTAAGGGGTTTCAGTTCATATTTTTTTCCAAAAGCCATGTCTTCACTGTATAGATCATTCATATAATGTGAGTTCCCTTCCCCGGTCAAACCTTATTCCTACCCTGTCAAACCCAGAGAGCATCTGAATGGCCATAACATTTGAATCTTTCTTATTTTCTCATTAATCTTCTGTAGAGATTGAAACATTTGGGGGGTAATCAGACTACTACTTTTTTCAAACTGTTTTGAAAATGAGTGTCTGCCTCTCTGTCTGTCTATCTACCTGTCTGTATGCTTCTAATCTCCACACATCATCTCTCATCTCCAGACAGGACTTACAATTTTCATCTTCTGAAGGGTTTCCACAACCAAAACTATGGAAAGATCTCTGCAGCTAGAGAGTGTGTGTCTCTAACCACCAGCAAAGCATACTCACCTCTGTGTGCTGGAAGCTATCATGGTAACACAAATGTGGGTTAGTCAATATATGTGCATTGTTGGCACTCGCTACTGGACATATTAAAATTATATACTGTCATTTTTGGTCAGTCATTCACCAAGCATGTGCAGTAATGGTTTAGGTGTCATTTTCTTTTTATATATATATATATATATATTTTTTTTTTTTTTGGCCAGTCGTGGGCCTTGGACTCAGGGGCCTGAGCACTGTCCCTGGCTTCTTCCCGCTCAAGGCTAGCACTCTGCCACTTGAGCCACAGCGCCGCTTCTGGCCGTTTTCTGTATATGTGGTGCTGGGGAATCGAACTTAGGGCCTCGTGTATCCGAGGCAGGCACTCTTGCCACTAGGCTATATCCCCAGCCCAGGTGTCATTTTCTTGATATGGAATACTTCTGCCCACCTACCAAAGCTCTAAACATTTTTTACAAAGCTGCTGATCTCAGACAACTTTGTGTCTACTATAATTGGCACAATCACCAAAACATGATGTAAACATATACACATACCTCAAGAAACCTACAATTCGTCGTTGATGTTTATTACACTCGTTGCTGTCAACTATGCTTGCTGTTTTCAATGGACTTGGGCTTCATAGCATGTATTTCATGCATCTTATTAAAAATGTTTTATTCTCTTAATGTGTGTTCATCATCAACCTTTAAAGGTTTGTTTTTGCTGTTCTTTTAAATATTTTCAATCTGAGGTTTTTATTCTGGTTTGCCTCTGCAAGGCCTCTGTAGTTAGGAAAATATTTTTCTAGAGTCAGCATTTCTGCATTTCTGTGTTCAGTGATCAAGAGCCTTTTAAGTGGAACACTTCACATCATCATTCTAGTAAGGAGCACATTTCTGGGTAATAATTGACTCTAAAACAGTTACAACTCATAGAAATGCACATGGAGCAAAGGACAACCTAATTCAGTGTTTCATACAATGGAGCGGAAACTTCTCTGTGTGACTGCAGGCTGCATTTCCACAGACCACTTCAATGTAGAGCTGAAAACATGGCCGCGAGAGATGAATTCCAACTTTACCTGTCCATAACCAACAATTCCATACACAGACTTCTTCGTCTCTCTACTGCTTATTCACATTTGATAGCATTAGGGGTCATCTCAGAAATGCACTTTAACTACTCCAATTCTCACATGGCAACAGCAGGGGAATCTGTTGATTCTGCCTGGCTGCTAGCTCTGATCATTTTACCAGGCAGAACCATAGGCTCTTCTAGCAGTTCTTTTCTTTTCTGTTTTTAAAATAAATTTGACCTTGCTATAGTATTTGCAAATACTTTTTCTTTAGGGACTCTGTAGTTTCCTTGCAAACATATACAAAAGCATGAAACACTGATATAGAAATGTATTCTTATATAGTCTCACAGGATAGAAGTCTGAGATCAAGTGGTTGGCAGAACCATGCTTCTTTCCTGGGTCTTCCAGGAAGAATCTTTACTTTCAGCTTCCTACCTTTTCATGGTCACAGGCAATATCTGGCATCCCTTAACTTGTGGATGCATGATCTCAATTACCACCTCTATTGTCTCAGGGCCTTCTGCCTGTGCTCATTATCTGTGTCCAAATCTCCTATTGCTTACGAAACTACCATTGCTCAGATGAGCTCTTATGGTCTATGAACTCCTCTTGGCTTGAAAGCATCTGTGAAGACCTTGTTTCCAAGTAGAAGGCCACATTCACAGTTTACCCTTGAACACATTTGGGAGACAACCACAATTCAGCCCAAGATGAAGATCATGCAATGTTAGCCAATGACATGCTCTCCTCATGTGCATCTCTACTTCTCCTGTATTCTCTGCCTACAGTGCATCACCTCCTTCTGCCACCTTCTTGAGCAGTTCAGCAACTAGCAAGTGGATGTCTTTTAGATTCCAGAGCCATGTGGGGATTAGAGGCAAAGGATAAAACTCTGCCTGACTCTTTTCTAAATGAGTCTTCCATGGAAGAAGAAAACAGTGCTATTTAGGCCTGAGAGCACCTTATAGACATTTGCATAAAGTGGTCCCATCCTGTTTTACTTCTGGTCTTTATTCAGCTGAGGATGTAAGAGTAAATGTGATTGGATGGATAGATGGAGAGTGAATAAAGGGCAAAGTTAATTGAAATACAGGAGTATTTTCTAGGAACATCTTCAATGTCTCTTTCAAATTGATTTTGTTTGTGCTTTCCTGTCCCATATTTCTGCTGGCTGTTTGTGATGTAATGACTAGCATTCAACCTTCTGGATTGTTCTCAGACTATAAGATGTAGTTCTTGTGTTTTAAGTGCCCAAAGAAATTCATATCAAGGAAACAGAAAATGTCATGTTTTGAAGATGAAAGCCTAGTTTCTGACAGCACTCAGATCTTTTTCTTGGAAGTTATTTTTCTTTTATGTTCAACAATGCCTCCTGTTTTTTTCCAGGGTTAAGGTTAGACCATCATACTCCTCTGTCTACCTCCCACATAGCTGTATAGACATGTGCTGCTACTTTGACTTGTTTGTTTAAATTGGATTTTGCTAACTTTTCACAGGGCTATGCCTCGAACCACAATTCTCCAGGTCCGCAGTGGTGAAAGTATGATTACTATGTAGCAGGAATTACAAATATGAGCTATCATAACCTGCTCAAATTTTAATGAGTCTAACAGCCCATCAAAATACTACTGAAGATAATGATTAATGAGAGCTTATTATTTGTTAATGGTTATAATGAATTCTTTATATCAATTATCTAAACTGATCATCACGGAAGAATATATGTGAATATATATGTATTCATATAACATCAAAAATAGAAAGATATGAATATTAATATGAAAATCAGTATTAAGAAATAGCATTTTCCTAATAATTATTTCTTGATGCTATTATTTATCATATTAATAGTACTATAAATGATATTAATACTATTCATGTAATTAATATTGTTATTTACTTATCAACAAGGTATTATATTATTAGTATAAAAATACAACATATATTCGTACAAAATAAAATATGTATATATAATATATGCTATATTTTAGATTATAGCAGTTTGTCATAAATGTACTTAAAATGTATAAGGACCCAGACCAATCTTGTTAACCTTATAATTTTTATACTTAATTTCTTACAAAGACAATTTTTATATTTTGATTTTTCCATTAACCTGTTCAGACTTATTTTGTTCTTTTAAATATATTAATAATCAGCAAACAAGATGTAGCTTTAATTCCTCAAAGACCCATATGTAGGAATAAAGTATCCATGTAGAAAATGATTGGCAAAGAGCCTGTGTCTCTGTATTTTGATTTACTGTTGGATTTGAAGGCACAGCTTCCTAAAACATGTCAGTTCCATCATTAGAAATTTTAATGTTTTACACCCAAATCACATCTTCGTGTTTCGTGACTTCGTGTGTGTTTGTGACTTTCCATCTGGGATTGGGTACAAATATCTTTATAGATCTTTATAGATCTTCAGGCCTTGGACCCAATGTATCAGCAATAGCATGTGCTCTCACTCTCCACCATGCTGAAGGAGACAATTTATGCTGAGTAATTTGTAAGATCAGAATTAGACATAGATTCAGAGCTAGACCTGTCTCTGTGGGGTCATATCTGTTATCATTCTGCTTAACCTGTTTTGTTTTTATTTACTTATTTATTTAGTTTTGCTCTTTAATTTTTCTACATGGGTCAAATGAGGCCAAGCATAACACCAGGCAACTATATTTGCTTGACATAATTACTAATTTAGTAGCTGCCTCCATTATTTATGACTGGTGTTTCCATTCTTACTTCTGTTTTTTTTCTTTCTTAACTGTTTTGAGCTAACGTCATTTATCTCAGGCAACAGCTTAAAGAAAGCCCAGACCCTCAGTTTCCCCATTCTGTACCCATCCCCAGAAGATTGCTATGCAACAAATTATACATGTGACACAGATCCAGTCTTCCCTTTTAATTTCATTCATCTGATGGGCACCAGTGATGCCGTGGGAAATGAATGAAAGTATTTGGTGAGATTTAGATGATTGAAAGGCATTCCAATGCATAGAATTTTCTAATTTTTACTGAGTAACTGAGGCTCAAATTCAGTCAGAATAGAGGTATTCTTTTTGGAGCAGTTAACCTGTAAGATAGGCAATGCACAGTTTCCTCATGTTCATGTGAGAGTTTGATAGTTGTAAAGTTACTTTACCCATTGCTGTGAGACACATTTTGTAAAGTAATACTGAGTGGGATCTCTGAAAGGCCCACTGTATACTACAGTTTTCTAACTCAAATGAATTACAAATTCCTATGACTATAGTCATCTGCTGATGTTTATAACTTTCTGTGTAAAACTGATTTTTAAATCTTTAAATTGATAGTCAAATTTTTATTCAATTTTCAGATATTCATGATGCTTGCAGACATGAAAAACGGCTAGTTCTTCTAACTCATTATGAAATAAACAGCCTACATCCTAGCATTTTGCTGTTCCTTTGTAATTATATAAAATACCATGTAAGACATTCTTTACAATAAAATAGTAAAATATGTAGTTTTGTATGTACAAATATCATTGTTATGAAAGTTGTATGGTGGATTTTATATATATATATATACATATATAAATATATATATATATATGAACAACTTTTCAGGTTCTGAGATGGAGAAGGACAGTGAAAAGAAACTTTTACTTTGCAAGTTAATGAGATCTTCACAACAAATATGAGGATGAGAATCTAGTAATATGAGTCACAGTTGAAATTCCCCCCAAAACAATCAGGATGAATGCTGTGACTCTTGCATGAAGCTCTTCACTGGAGGACTAGCTCACAGTCCAGAATGAGAAAGTTAATAGGAAATACCTAAGAATAAACGTCCAATCACTGTGCCTGCTACATTCATTTATCCACTGACTGATTCTGGTTGAGTTTATCAGGAGTGAAGGAAACACCATCTATGCAGTGGTGACTTCCAGGAAAATGATTCACAATGAAAATAAATGAAGGTCTATGTTCAATCCAAGAAAAACATTTGCTCAGCTGGAAAGTCAGCCAAGTGGGACATGTGCCTGCCTGCTCCTCTCTCTACTCTGTCCTAGAGTCATCTTCTATTTCATTATATGATAACAATGGCCAGGATGTTAAATCAAAGGTTAGCTTCATACAAGTTTTCTTGCAAAATTGCAAACTCTTCCTGCTCTTGAAAAGCACTATTGCCTTTGCTTTAAGTCTTTGCTTCGTTCTTTTATTATTTTGAACTTTTCCTTTCTTCATGGTGATTCATGAACAAGTGAGCAATAAAGAGCAGACCAACAGGTATTCCTTTCTACATGGTCAAGGAAAGATGCTTTGAAGGGTGCCAAGGGAAAGACTATTCTGTAGTAATCATTGTTCCTGCATTTCCTTCTGTTCAATGAGGTTGTCACCAAGACCTTATGGAATTCATCTTAGGTTAAGCATTTATCTTAGGTCTAATATTAATGTGGATAAGCTCTCTCTGTTTCTCTCACTTTTATTGTCAGTCTACTCTCCCTGTCTTATTCTCTTTTCCCTCACTCCCATCCATCTCCTCCCCCCCCACCTCTCTTATTCCCTCTTCTACTTACAAAGTTTTCATTCCTTTGTCTATCTTCTTATCTCTTTCTAATTCTATCCTTAGATCTGTGAGCCTGGTCTTTTTAATCCTTATCAAAAGATACATAAAAACAAGTCATCTTAAAAATCCACAAAACAAAAACTAACAGTACACTAGAAAACAAGGAATGATGCATTGCTTAATAGTACTTGATGATTTTCTCAGTCATCCTTTCTTAGAGACATCTTCCCACAATTGAAGAGTGCTGTACCCTCTACAGGGACAAAAATATTTTCTCAATCCTTAATCTCTTGAACTTTTCAGTATCTGATGCTGATGATGCAATCCTTCGTTTTCAAATCACTTTCCCCAAGCTTTGAGATCTGGGTTCATTTCAAATCTCCTCTAACATGTCAGGAAACCTCACAATCCTTAGTTTTCTACAACAGTAGAATTCAACTAGTTTTCTTCATGCCAAGGATCTAGGGAATACATATACTGAGTTTGGTATGATCATAACAACTACTTAAAATGTTTAGAAGAATGAATAAATGTTTATGTAAACTAAGCTCTTATCAGTAGTGGATGAGTACTCCCAATTTGTGACTTCCATACATGTATATTTAATGATAAAAATCTTAATAGTCGATAGTGTCTCGTGTATTCTAACACTTTGTAAAGAATTAAAGATTCATCAGATTTTGGCCTGCAAATCTATTTTCTTCTCACTGAATATCATCTTTCCTGTCAACATCATCTTTTCAACTAGAAGTTCTATGCTAGTAATGACAAGGTCTAAAGCTTCTCCATTAGAGCTTTACTATTTATTTTCTGCATTTCGTGTCTTCATTTTGGAATATTTGCTGCGTGTGGTTATATGAGCACATGCCAATGGTGATCAGTCATTCTGTAGAAGATAGATCTATACCTAACCTCTGTAAGTTTTTTTGTAACAAACATAGGAGACGATGTCTCTAATGCAGGAGGAACCATGCTGTGCCCCTGCCATTAGCACATCAGTACTATTATTATATTACTCAGAAGTAATTCATTCTAGACTAGTTATTTCTAGTTTACTCCTATTTATCCAGCTGTTTCCTGAGCAGCAATTGGGAAGAAGAAACACTGTAGTCTGTTTTGGGTATCCACCTTGGACATCTTTTGAGAGAATTTATCACCAGATGCTATTTACCTACTACTTCAGATAACATAGCCTTTTTGTCAGCCTTTCATCTAATATCTTCTTTTGTCCTTTGTTTCTTTTATAGTTAATATCTTATACCAGGTTACAATTAACTGTACTATGCCTTGTGTCTCAATTGGGGGTAAACAAAGATTTTACCTTCCAATAAATAAAGTTCAGTTAAAACCTCTGGTTAATTCACCACAACCCAAACCAGCATTGAACACTATTTTTGCCTAGTTTTAACATGACTACTGTGGCATTCAGCCTTCTTTATATCAATATAATCAAGACCATATGACTTATTTATAATTGCTTAAACTTACATTGCCCAATTTATATGAATAAAATATATGGGCATTCTTTATAAACATGTCTATTTACTAAAATATATATTATTCTGCTATAAATATACTTACACAATTTCATCCAACATACATCTGCATATTCCATATTTGACCTCTTTCTCCCCACTTTCATGACCTTAAAATTTTCAGTATCACTGCGCCATCATTTCTTAAATTTAGCAGTAACATCAAATTCAGTGGACTACATCACATCTTTTTCTTTCTTCTAAAGCCATTTTCCTGAGCTCTCCTTCTCCATCTTATTCCTTGATTCATGAAATCATGTCTGGAATGTTTCTCACCAACTTTTTCCCTCCTGTCATTTATAACTCCACCAGAGGTGCCACTCTGTAATATAAAGAGAAATATTATTTAATTGTATCACAGACAAAGAAGTTGTTGTTTTTTTGTCCAGATCACTGGTATACTATTGACTTAGAGGTAACAGGTGCCAAAAAGCCTCCATAATCTCACTGATTATGGTTATTGAACCAAATCCTAGTGTCTTTTTGTAGTACTCATTTTGTTAATATTTCATACTTTGTTCTTATTCTGGGATTTCTATTTGATGTTTTTCATGATAATCCAGTTATTGGGGGCTGGGATGTAGCTCAGTGGCAAAGCACTTGCCTAGCAAGTGCAACATCCTGGGTTCGATCCCCAGTACCAAAAAAAACAAAACAACACCAGTTATTGTTCAAGGTCAAACTCAAATATGATCCTTTTCCAATATACATCATTATTAAAACTAAATAGAATTCATAGTTTTCTCACTGTTTGTTTCAATGACCCTTCAACTACATCTCTATTATAGAAATTTTATTAAGGAAATTTTATTATGTAAATATACGTCTGTGTAACTAGATTGAGACAATAATTGGTAGATCCTCCACAGTGCCTAGAGCAATGTTTTGTGCAAACAAGTACACAGTAAGTATCTACAAAACTCATTAAATAGAATCACTTACATGATGCCATTATAGACAGTGTAGGCAATAAATCTCCATGACACTGACTAATTCTGTATCATCTTAGGGATTTCCTTTGTTTAGTAAGGCTGGGTAAATTCTGTATTCCTTGTACTTTGGGTAATTTATCATACTTATTGGTGGGTCTAGAGCATGAACTTATGTTCTTATTCTCATCTATAAAGTGGAATTATATTACCGTAGAAATTAGTTTGGTCAATATATGTAAATACACTATCTTGCATATGGTACTGTATGAATATATAATACATATATACATATAAATATGCACATGCATGTATATATGTATGTATGCATATGACCTTGTATGTGTTTTCATATGTATTGGAATTTTAAATGTAGCATCTACATATGACAAGAAATATACTTTGTCTCAATGACATATACAAAAGTGGAACATATATGTATATGTATATGTACATATATACATACATGTGTATATGTATATATTTAAATACATACACAATCAAACTGACTAAAGTATAGAACCAAGGGGTGAACTTCCATGGAACAGCATCTTTGAAAATTTAACAAACATTTCAAAAATAAATAACAGGAAGCTAAATGATGTCTCATCACTATATATTTATATAATACCTAGAAAAGCAAATTTTTTCTTTTCAGGTATTTGATGCTAATTTATGTTTGTTTGTTATGGTCCCTGTATTATTTTTACCTTAAGTTACAAGTTATTAACTGGTGTTTTTTTTATCCTCCCACTTAATCTCTATTTTTTGAGAGATCTATATTCTTTTCAGTTTTGTTCTGTTCAAAATAATTAGCACACTGCATTGCATAGAGTAGGGGGTAATAATTCCGTTTTTCTATAATATTTGTCATATCATTCTAATGGAATGTCTGATAGGATCCAATCCCCTTATTTTACAGGCAGTGAAAAGAAAGTATTGTGTAAGGTCAGTTTCATTATATAGCAGTGTACATAAATGGTTTTGAAAATAGTCATTAAGCAGTCTTTGAAAGAATCCTATTTTGATCTGCAAGTCTGTCTTAAAGTTGAGTGCTATGAATTCTCAGGAATTTAGTTTTTGGAAAATTTTTATTTCATCTAACTTGGTTCTAGAGTTGATACGACTATTACTAAGAAAATACTCTTATAGAATACATTCTTCTGTATTTTAAAATTTCATGCATTCTAGATTCATATTAAAATATAATCATAATGCATTAATTATTTCACTATTGGCCTGTTTTTTCAAGAGTCATATGCATTGGCACAAAATACTAAGCTAGTAAACTTAACCAGCAAGTGTAAACATACATTTCCCAAGAGTTCTACATATACCCACTGGTTTCATCCACTCTTACAATTTGCAGGGTGTGTACAATAGGGTTTGACAGCTTTCATTACCCATTCCAATGACTCTCAATTATCAAGTCTAAAGCCTATGCAGATGCATCACTGAAATCTACTTTCCAGAACTGATTTTTGAGTAAGAGCAGTTCACTTTTCTAAAATTTTAATAGGACGTGACATTAGTGTCTTCTTAAGCCAGAAGTCCTTTAAAGCATAAGACAGTATTACATTTTTTTAAAATGAAGAAAAACACTTTCAGAATTCTTAATGATTCAAGTTCTATAGCTTAAGCATATACAAGGAAGTAACCCTATGCCATATCCAACCATTGTATGGATCTTTGATAGGTCCCTCTCTTTTCCTGTCCTAGTAATTTCTGGTTCTTTCTTTAATATTCTTTCTCCTGTGAAAATGTTTTCCTGAACTAAATTTGTTAAGCTCAGTTTCAGATATTATATCTGAAAAGCATCCATTCTTGTTTGAAATGTGAGGATAAAGGAAGTGATGTCTTTCCTCCTAATGTTAGCAGTGTCAACTGTTTAATCAGTAATATAATTAGCATTGCAACATGCTTACATGAAAAAGAACTAAGGAATTTTAGTCAGTAAACAGTTTACAAAACGGTGTAATATCGTCAGTGAGCAAGATCACTAAATTTGCAAATTAATTGAGAATCTGAGTACACAACAAGATTCATTAAAGTCCATATTTAAATGGATGATGCTTTATGAAATCATTTTGAGTTCACATATGATGTGAGAGGGGCCGGTTTCTATCACCAGCATCACAATACAAACAGAGATTATACAGGCAGATTTGCCAATGGCTTCAGATTGCACTCCATAGCATTAGGAAATTTTTTAGCTTCCTTTGTGTTTCCTAAGGTTGTATCAAATCCTTAAAGGGTAGGTTAAGGCTTGTAAAACTGCTGTTTACAATTTAATGTGCAGACCATACATTAAGGTTTACTACATAAAGGTTTCACACATATCCAAGAAAGCATTATTGGGAAAACTATCATTTTAAATTGCTCTGTTTGTCATGATTATCATCAATAAAGAATTAATGATGGGCTGGGAACATAGTTCAAGTGGTAGAGCATTTGTTTAAGAAGTATAAGACCCTAAATTCAACCCTAGACAAAGCATACTGGCAAACAATACAATAGAGTGTCTGGTAGGTATTATTTTAACTCAATAAGAGATGGAATAAAGAAAGGAACTGATTCATGAGGTTTAGATTAATATAAATAAACATACATATTAAGGCATAAAGGTAAACAGGATGATACACACTTTAGAAAGATTAGTGAGACACTTGAAAGATTTTAAAAGTTTTTGATGGAAGTTTACTTTGCCTAGCTTCCTTTATTTTTAATATGTGTTTTTTAAAAGCCATTTATTTATTACTGCTTTTTACTCAACAATAATTCAGTTATTTTAAGGTTAGGCCATATTTAGCTGATTTATTTCCCTTTGCTCAATTTTGGCATGCTCTTTCTAAAGTCTTTTTACATAACTCAGCAGAACTCAAGGGGACTCAAAGGTTAATACATCGCAGACCCTGAAGGCTGAAAAACATCAGCATGTAAATGATGGATATACTTATGTGTCTGTCTGAAATTAAGATCAAGAAGTATTTATAAGTACAATTAACCTTACACCAGTTAGGAACTCAGATTAAATTTGAATTTGAACCTGTGATTTCTATTTCTTAATTATTTTTGTTTATTTATTTATTTATTTGCAGTGCTGGGGATTGAACTAATGACATGCTATGAAAATGTTCTGCTACTTGAGCTACAACCAAACTTTTTTCTTTAGATTTTGTTTGGGAGATAGCTCTTACCACTTTCAATGCCCAGGGAATTCTAGAAGTCATCCATTGCCTTCTTTGGGGTTTTCTTGTTGTTGTTGTTTTATTTTGTTTTTGCCAGTCCTGGGCTTGACTCAGGGCCTGAGCACTGTCCCTGGCTTCTTTATGCTCAAGGCCAGCACTCTATCTCTTGAGCCAGAGCATTACTTCTGGCCTTTTCCGTTTATGTGGTGCTGAGGAATCGAACCCAGGGCTTCATACGTGCTAGGCAAGTGCCCTAGCTTTAAGCCCCATTCCCAGTGCCATTGTGGCCGTCTTTCTTATACCTCCCACCCCTGTAATTTATTTTTAATAAAGTATACTTTAATTAGCTCTAATTAATTGTACCATTACTAATGGATACATTGGGAATGTTGATTAACAGCTTTTTTTGTCACGATGATATTCAGAGGGGTTACAATTACATATTTAAGGTAGTGAATACATTACTTGTCATACTTGTTACCCCTTCCTTATTTTTCTTCTACCTTCCCTTCCCCCCTCAACCCTCCTTGCTTTTGTCATTTTTTTTAAATCTTCCCAATGATGGACATCATCATTCTAATCTACAAAGCATATGAACGCTATGAATATTAACAATAAAACATTTCCTTCCAAGTCAGGTGATATGTACATTTCTTTCCTTTTGCTTGGTATAATCTGTTCCTTTTTCTCTCATTTCTTCCCTCCTCCCACTGCCCTTGAGTTGCTTAGTTTGCTTTCATCAATGTCCATTGTACCTGTTGGGTCCCCTCTAATGTATTTTTTTTTCACCTGCTTCCCACACATTCTGTGCCCTCCACCCAGCTTCTCTCAGATGTGCATGAGTATACACCATATGTGAGGTAAAGAACATAGGGTCCTCTAAACACTATACTTACTATATTATGCTATACTATACGGAACTTTGCTTTCTTATCTCTGGAGTTCTTTTCAGTCTGAATATTATTTTAGGTATATATGAAGTCGTGTTTGGGTTTTACTTTCTGGTGCATTTCTTCCAAGACTGTCTTTTTTCTTTTTTGGTCTCCCTGTGAATTGGTATCTTGGGTCCTGTTTGCTTTTTCATGTTTCTTTGCTATTGAATTCTAACACCTGCATATCAGGGAGACCATGAACTGTTTGTCTTTCTGTTCTTGGCTTGTCTCACTCGACATGATTTGTTCTAGTCTTGTCCATTTCCCTGCAAATGCCATTATTTTTTATCATTTCTAATAGCTGTGTAGAATTCCATTGTTTACTGGTACCACATATTTTGGACCCATTCATCTGTAGTGGGGCATCTGGGTTGTTTCCATATCTTGGTTATTGTGAATAGTGCAGCAGTGAACATGGAAGTACAGTTGTCCTTGTATCCTGGATCCTGTTGCTCAGGGTAGATGCCTAGGAGTGGTATGGCTGGATTATAGAGCATGTCTATGTTTAGGTTTTTGAGGAACCTCCAGACTCCTTTCCAGAGTGGTTGATCTAGTTTATATTCCCACCAGCATTGCAGTAGGGTTCCTGTTTCTCTGCATCCCCTCAGCATTTTTTGTTGTCTGAGTTCGGGGTATAGGCTGTTCTGACTGGGGTAAGGTGATGTTTTAGGGTTGTTTTCATTTGCATTTCCTTTACTGCCAGGGATGTTCAACATTTCCTCATGTGTTTCTTTGCCATTTTTATTTCTTCTTCTGTGAAGTCTCTCTTTAGCTCCCTTGTCCATTTAGTGATTGGTTTACTAGGTTTGGAAAGGATTAGTTTCTTGAGCTCTCTGTATATGATGAGTATTAGGCCTTCGTCTGTTGCATTGCTGGTGAAGATATTTTCCCAATTGGTTGGCTGTCTTTTTGATTTAGTAGCTATGTCTTTAGCTGTGCAAAAACTTTTTAATATAGACCCATTTGTCAAGTCTCTCTCTAATCTTTTGTGCCCCTGGAACTTTGTTCAGGAAGTTCCTGCCTTTGCCTGTAAGTTCTAGTATCTCTCCTACTCTGTCCTGCAGTAGATTCAGAGTTTCAGGCCTGATGTTGAGGTCTTTAATTCATTTTGAGTTGATATTAGTGAATGGTGACAGGCTAGGGTCTACTTTGAGTTTTTTGCAAGTGGCTTCCCCGTTTTCCCCGCACCAATAGTTGAAAAGGCTATGTTTTTTCCATTGTGTCTTTGGCTCCTTTGGATTGACAGCTTTTTTACCTTATCAGTTTTGTTACAATGAAAACAAAATGAATGATAAATCAAGTTTATGTGTCCCAACTGTCATTGTTACAAAAACCAGAATGACCTTTTTTTCCTTATGATGTTAGTATATACTTTTCTGTTGTTCGTAAAGTTAGTGGGTTGACTATGCATTAGGAAACCATTTTAGAAAATTTGAAATTATTCCTTATTTAACCAACATTCTATGCTTTCAACTCATTCACTAAGCTAGACTTTTCATTGCCCTTTTTAATGGTCTCAACCACTTTTCAATCTATTGAAATATAATCATTCTGGCTTTATTTCCTCCATCTCCTGGCCATGACGGACTCAACTCCTGGCTAATCATCTCAACGAGTTTGTCCCTACCTCATTCTATCTCTTCACTCTCCATTACATTCTGCTGCTCTCTGCTCTTTGGCAATGCCCAGGATGTACCAATCTAGCTATCTCTCCCTTTTCTAGGCTGGGGAACCTACTGGATACAGACTCATGTGCTCCAAAACAATATTCATTACACACTTATCATTATTGTGACTTGCTTATGCTCCAATGCAACTTACTGTGTTTTTTCCCCTTAATCTGTGGCTCATTGTATTAAATTGTTGTGAAGGGGAAAAGTAAATTGTCTTCTTTCTACAAAGTTAAATGAATATTGCTATGAATCACGTGGATAGTGGAATAATACATCAACATATCTTACATGATCCATTTGTTCGTCCAAATCTCAGGAGTAAATATCTCTAAAATTCTTATATATCAGATATATCCTTATATAACTGTTACTTCTCCTTGAATTAAAATAATTATGCTCTAACAAGTTTATTTCTTTCTCCATCACTATACCTTATGCATATAGTAATTATTCCAAACTTAAAAACGAACTTCAGATTTCCAACCCAGTCAATCTTCATTCTCAGTACACAACCTGATCTATTTGACTGAGACAATAAAAACCAATGAGAATATACTTTTCACACTCCATAGAATTCCCAGTAAAAGCTAATGTATGGAATTTTAAAACAAAATAGATGTTTGAGATAATCTCTGGATGGAATTTGAGCTGATAATAAAACCTGCAGTATTACAAGTGTATGAACTAACCCCACTGAATGGGAGGAGGAATAAAAATAATATTGATTCAGCCAATTTTAGAAGTGAGAGAAGTCTGAAAGATTAACACATGAGCAATGGAGCAGGAGTCATAAACATGGCTGGATAAATTAAGTAGTCAAATAGACTCAGAGTTGCAGACAGGTCACAGGATTTGGTAATTAGTGACTAATTTATAATCATTGAGATATGTATGAAGATCTTGTGTATGTGTGTTTGCAAACTAGCTCATCTGCTGTAGCTCATCTGTTATCAATACAAATTATGCTGCTTCTCCCTTCTTGGATTTTTTTTTCCCAGCCCTGTGGCTTAAACTCAGTGCCTGAGCACTGTCCCTGAGCCTTTCTGTGCTCAAGGCTAGCACTCTACCACTTGACCCACCAAACCCAAAGGCTTCATGCATGCTAGGAAAGCATTCTACCTCTAAGCCACATTCCCAGCCCCCACTTCT
Source organism: Perognathus longimembris pacificus (assembly GCF_023159225.1). Classification (NCBI taxonomy): domain Eukaryota; kingdom Metazoa; phylum Chordata; class Mammalia; order Rodentia; family Heteromyidae; genus Perognathus; species Perognathus longimembris. The sequence continues at coordinate 31,647,697 of NC_063177.1, forward strand.
CTCTTCTTGTAAGTAAGAATGTGTAATGATTTTTTAAAATTTATTTATTAATTAAAAAAAATTTGACAAGGTGTTGTGCAAAAGGGGTACAGTTACATAACAGGGCAGTGTGCACATTTTTTGTGATATCTTACACCCTGTTTTTCTTTTCCTTCCCTAGATCAGGTACACATACATACATTACACAGTGTATCAAAAACATATACGGTAGCCACGTGGCCTACGCCAAAGGAAATTCACCTAGGACTTTAAATGCAATGTCAACAATAAGGTTTGCTTATCCTTCTCTTATATGAACATACATACATAGCTTTTGAGCTATTGTGATTCACTGAGAGGGCAATTTTTGACCTTTATATCTTGAGTAGTTGTTTGGTTTTAGTTACATAGTGTAGGGTCGCTGACCCAAACCTGTGGGAAATACCATTTGAAAAGAAGTTTTTGGTTTCACAGACCTGGTCTCTACCCCCTGGTCCCTTCCCCCAGCTTAACAGTCATATATCAAGGAGATCATGCCCCTTTGTTTTCTGTGTTTTAGGCTTGTCTCAACATTATTTATTCAAGTTCTGACCATTTCCCTGCGAATACCAATATTTCACCATTTCTAATCGCTATGTAGTATTCCATTGTGTATAGGTACCATATTTTTTGGATTCATTCATCTGTGGAGGGGCATCTGTGTTGTTTCCATATTTTGGCTATTGTGAATTGTGCAGCAATAAACATGGAAGTGCAGATGTCTTTTTGATATCTTGGGACCTATTTGTTCAGGATAGATGCCTAGGAGTGGTATGGCTGGGTCATAGGGTAGGTCTATGTTAAGCTTTTTGAGGAACCTCCATACTGGTCTCCAAAGTGGTTGTACTAATTTGCACTCCCACCAACAATGGAGAAGGGTTCCTCTTTCCCCGCACCCCCTCCAGCATTTGTTGTTGCCTGAGTTCAGAGTATAGGTCATTCTAACTGGAGTGAGGTGGTATCTCATGGTTGTTTTTATTTGTATTTCCTTTAGTGCCAGGGATGTTGAACATTTCCTCATATGTTTCTTTGCCATTTTTATCTCTTCTCTTGTGAAGTCTCTCTTTAGCTCCTTTGCCCATTTCCTAATTGGTTTACTTGGCTTGGAGGAGCTTAGTTTTTTGAGTTCTCTGTAGATGACGGATATTAGGCCTTTGTTGCTGTGCTGGTAAAGATCCTTTCCCATATGGTTGGCTGTCTTTCTAGTTTGGTGGCTATGTCTTTAGCTGTGCAGAAACTTTTTATTTTGTAGTAGTATCATTTGTCGAGTCTCTCCCCTATCTGTTGTGCCCCTGGGACTCTATTCAGGAAATTCCTTCCTGTACCTATAAGTACTAGCATCTTTCCTATTCTGTCCTTCAGTAGTTTCAAGGATTCAGGTCTGATGTTGAGGTCCTTGATCCATTTTGAGTTGATCTTGGTGCATGGTGATAGACTAGGGTCTATTTCGAGTTTTCTGCATATGGCTGCCCAGTTTTCCCAGCACCAGTAGTTGAAGACTCTATGTTTTTTTCCATTGTATGTCTTTAGCTCCTTTGTCGAATATCAGCTGACTGTAAGAGAGTGGTCTTTATTTTTGGGTGTTCTATTCTATTCCATTGGTCTTCAGGTCTGCTTTTATACCAATACCAGGCTGTTTTTGTTATGATGGCTCTATAATAGAGCTTGAAGTCTGGTATTGTGATACCTCCTGCACTGCTTTTTTTGCCTAGAATTGCTTTGGCAATTCTAGGTCTTTTGCTGTTCCATATGAATTTATGGGTTGCTTTCTCTATTCCAGTGAAGAATGTAGCTGGGATCTTGATGGGGATTGCATTGAATTTGTATAACAATTTGGGCAATATGGCCATTTTCACTATATTGATTCTGCCTACCCATGAGCATGGGAGGTCTTTCCATCTCCTTGTGCCCTCTTTGATATCCCTTCATCAGATTTTTATAGTTCTCATTAAATAGGTCCTTCACGTCTTTGGTTAGGTTGATCCCTAGGTAATTTATTCTTTTTTTAGCTATTGTAAATGGTATTATTTCCATAGTTTCCTTTTCTGCCTGTACATTGCTGGTGTACAGAAAAGCTACTGGCTTTTGTGGATTGATTTTGTATCCTGCTACTTGCCAAAATGGTTTATTAGGTGGAGGAGTTTGGAGACTGAGGTTTTTGGGTCCTTCAAATATAAGATCATGTCATCTATGAATAGGGATAGTTTAATTTCTTCTTTGCCGATGTGGATTCCTTTGATGTCCTCCTCTTGCCTTATTGCTATGGCTAGGGATTCCAGCACTATGTTGAAAAGAAGTGGGGAGAGTGGGCATCCTTGTCTTGTTCCTGAGTTTAGGGGGAATGATTTTAGTTTCTCCCCACTTAATATGATATTAGCAGTTGGTCTGTTGTATATGGCTTTTATTGTTTTAAGGAATGTTCCATCTATTCCTGTTCTCTCCAGAGCTCTTAATAAGTATGAATGTTGTATTTTTGTCAAAGGCTTTTTGGGCATTGACTGAGATAATGTGATTCTTGATTTTAGTTCTGTTTATGTGGTGAATTACATTCATAGATTTACGGACGTTGAACCATCCTTGTGTCTGTGGGATGAAGCCTACTTGGTCATGATGTAAAATTTTCTTGATCAGTTTCTGGATCATGTTAGCTAATATTTTATTGAGGAGCTTTGCATCTGTGTTCATTAGTAATATTGGTCTGTAGCTCTCTTTTTTTGTTGGATCTTTGCCTGGTTTGGGGATGAGTATAATATTAGCTTCATAGAACGAGTTTGGGATTTCTCTCTGTTTCTATTTTGTGGAAGAGTTTGAGGAGTATTGGTATTAGCTCCTCACTAAAGGTTTTATGGAACTCATTGGTGAATCCAACTGGGCCTGGGCTTTTCTTTATTGGGAGGCTCTTGATTACACCTTGTATCTCACTGTAAGTTATTGGTTTATTTAGTTGTTTTTATTTCTTCTTGGTTCAGTTTGGGCAGTTTATACTTCTATAAGAATTGATCCATTTCTGTAAAATTATTGTTTTTTATTGAGTAGAGGTTCTGGAAATAGTTCCTTATGATTGTTTGAATATCATGTGTATCTGTTGTAATTTTTCTGGTGAAGTCCCTGATTTTATGGATATGAGTCTCTTCTCTTCTTTTTTTTGTAAGTCTTTCAAGAGGTCTGTCAATTTTATTTATTTTCTCAAATAACCAGCTTTTAGTTTTATTTGTTGAATGTTCTTTCTATTTTCAATCAGATTTATCTTTTCTTTACTCTTTGTGATCTCTCTCCTCCTACTCATTTTAGATTCAATCATTTTTTGTTTCTCCAGATGCTTTAGGTTCATCATGAGGTTATTCACCTGCTCTGCTTCCATTCTTTTAATGTGAGTGCTGAGGGCAATGAGCTTGCCCCTCAGCACTGCCTTAGCTGTATATCAGAGGTTTCTTTGTGATGTATTTTCATTGTCATTTAGGCTTATGAATTTGTTAATTTCATCCTTAATTTGGTCTGTGACCCAAGTGTTAGATAACAGTGAGGGCTTTAGTCTCCAAGTATTTGTATAGCCTCTGTGGTATCCTTTGTTATTGAGGGTTACCTTGATTCCACTGTGGTCAGATATAATACATGGGATGATGTCAATAATTTTGTATTTGCTGAGGCTCTTTGTGTGGGCTATGACATGATCTATTTTGGAGTATGTTCCATGGGCTGTTGAGAAGAATGTGTATTGGGTCTCTGTAGGGTGAAAGACTGTATGGGGGGATTTCCGGGAAGACGGCGGAGGAGCTGCAGAGCCCTAGCTGAGCTCCCTCCGAAATCGCAGTTTTCTCACCCCATAGAAACTTTTACTCCTAGAAAGACAGCCAGAGTAAGTTCTAACAGTACAGGGATTCTGGCCAGGAAGGAAAAATCGACTTTGCTCGTCTGAAAACACAGATTTGAGCTCCGGGCGGCATCCTGCGGCCACGCCAGTGCAAGCGCCGGCACAGCGCCTGGCACAGCAACCTGCATTCCGCACAGCTAAAGCACACAGCGTAGACCAGGGAGAAATCCTCCAGATGGCGGCTGAGCACGGACAACCTGAAATCACAGAGAAACTGTGAGTACCCCATGAAAGAAATTCTCACTCACACCCACAGAGCAGCTTCTGCAAGACAGCCCTTCCCCCACTGCCAGAGCAAAGCACCATCTTTGCCACTGGCATAGGGTCAGACCAGACTGGAACCAAAGCGGGCCTGGGGAAAGTGAGGTCAAAGGAGCCATCTTTGAAAAGGGCAAGAGGGACCGACCAGTGAGAGCCAAAACCACCCAGGAGAACGCCCCCTGCCCAGGCAGGAGGCGTGTCCTGGGCCTCAGCTTAGCCAGAGGTGCCCTGCCCTGCCCACCGGAATTTCTAAATTTAAAGCGAAAGCGGCGAGCAGCTCCCGGCAGCACAGAAACACCAGACGGGGGAACAAACAGTTCCTGAGACAGTTAAATGGTCCCTTCACAGAGGAAGCCCAATTCCCAGTCTGAAACAGAGCTGCATTCCATAGCCACCTCCGCCAAGGAGGCTGCCCTGCTCAGGAGGGAGGAGTCTCCCCCAGGCAAGCAACTCTCAGCCGGGTAAAACAGGCCAGAGGCCTCTCGCCCTGCTGAGTCCACAGCCTATTCAAAGCCAGGCTTTAAGGCAGAGGCACCACAGCAGACAGAGGAGCCACGGTTCCCAAGACTGCTCAAGTCCCCATCTACAGAGAATGCCCAAGGCCTACCTGCAAGCTGTGCAAACCACAGAGACACAGGATTGCACCAACAGGGGAGAAGGTTCAGAACAGATCCACCCCCTGCAAACTGAAATCAAGTCAAACCCAGCCAATCAGGAAAATAGATGCAGACCATCGCAAGGAAACCAAAGACTGGGGAAAGACCACCCAAACAAGGAGGAGTCCATTTTTTTTTCTTTTCAAACATTTTTTAAACTTTAAAAAAATATTTTTTTCACTTCTGAAACTTTGTTGTTTTTTTTTTTTTTTTTTTCCATTTTTACCTGTTTGTTTTATCAAGTTTTTTTCTTTTTTGTTTGTTTGGGTTGTTCCTTTTCTGTTTTTTTTTCCTTTATTTTTTTTCTTTTTTAAATAATTTTTCTCTGTTTTGTGCATCTGTCTTCCAATATTTTTAATTTATTTCTCTCTTTGCGTTCTCTTTCTTTAAAAATTACTTTCCTATGAATAATACCTCCACTCTTTTCTGCTAACTCTCCATTGTCTATCATTTTAACCTTGATCTTTCTACTGATTCTACTCTTTTCCACATTTCCACGTCACTGAAACTAAACCAAAATCACCACCCCCCATCCCCAATACATTTTACTCTATTCTCTTTACTACCTCCAACTTACCCTCCTGACTTACTGCCTGGACCTCCAGGTTCCATTGACTCCTGGTTATTGGATAGAGGGTATCCCAGCTTAATCCGAGTGAATCAAAGGGGTTCATAGAGAAAGCCAGTCCTAAAAGAACTTAAAATAAAAACAAGAATTGCTTGTAGGGTTGTAACAGTAAATAAGTAACTACTGAATACAGGGCCCAGGATTGGTTGTTATATTGAAATTGTATTCTTTAGGAACACCAAATCTAATTTTATAGACAGGTATACAAGGTATGTGTATATAATTGTGAACTTGTAAGATTTACACAACAGTGCTTGGTAAGGGCTGCTTTGGGTCTTAAATGGTGCTCACAGGTGCTGGTAGACTGGCATTCCCAATCCAAATGGGCAGAAGGAACACAAGAAAGATGGCAAACAATGAAGTCTTATCCCCCACTCAAAACAAGCAGGAAGCAGAGCAGTCAATCAAAGACATAGAAGAGAACCCCCAAAATGCTCTACAAAGTCTACTGATAAACATGATAAATGAAAAGTTTGAATCTCTTCAGTAAATTATTCTAGAGCATGAGGAGGCAAAGCAAAAATTAATAGAGAATTTCATGGCATCCACAAGTAGAAAGATAAATGAACTTCAAGAGTCAAATGAAAAGGTAGCTAACCATCTTAAAGATTTGAGAGACAACACTCAAAACCAAAGTAATGAAGTTAATGAAGTAAAGAAGTCTATACAAGACCTAAGAAAGACCAGTCAGAAGGAAAAAAGATTCGAAATCAAGTAGCTAGCCTACAGTCCTGACTAACTTAAGCAGAGGATTGAATTTCAGGAGCTGAAGATTCCTTAGATTCTATGGAGAAAGATCAAAAATCAATAAAAATCCAGTCCAATCAACAAAACAGATCGCTACAGGAGATTCAAGACACGATCAGAAGGCCAATTTAAGGATAATAGGAGACAGGAAAATGGAGACCACTAGAGGACTTCTAGGAAAGTGGGTACAGGGGGCTCATGATTGTAACCCTAACTATTCCAGAGGCCAAGATCCTGAAGAAAATGGTTCAAGAACATGCTTCCCAGCCTACGGAAATAAAAATGAAAACATTCTCAGTCCTTTTAACCAGAAAAATTCTGTACAGCAGGCATGGTAGAACACCAATCAAGTTGTGGGGCACACTGACTGGCCCTGCCTGTCTGCGCCCGGGAGGTGTGTGGTTGTTGTGCCTTGGGAGTGGGGCCCTGAAGAGCCCCGCCTGCCTCAGTCCCTGGGGGTGTGCCTGCTTGCACCACCTCCCAGAAGAGGGATCCCAGTTAGCCCCGCCTGCCTTCTGGGTCTGGAAGTGGACCTCTAGCTGGCCACGCCTCCCAGCCTTATGACCATGTGTAGCAAGATGGGTGCAGGCAGTAACCTGGGGGCGGTCCTGCTAGTACTTAGGCTGCCCCTTAGGGAGGTCCCATGGCCTTCCGCCCTTGACTGACAGCTTGGACTGCCAATCATGGCCCCTGGCTAGGTATGTTACACCCTCCTCTTCCTGCTGCCATTGCCCATACTTAAGATCGGGTCTGCCCCACTAAAACTGAGAGCAGTCTTGAACCTCTCCCCAGTTGTCTGATTGTCCAACTGCCGGCGAAAGGTTAGGTTGGGCTGGGTGCGGGCGACTTGTGGCTTGTTACCTATTCTGGGTTCACACTCAGCAGGGTGCGCTTCCTTGCCTCTCCCGCTGGTTGGGAGAGCACCCGGGGTGCAGGGACCCCTGCAACTGGTGCCTGAACAGTGACACAGGACACAGGACACAGGACACAGAAAGCAAAGGACACAGGAAACAGAAAGCACAGGACACAGGAACTATCGGTGAGCCCAGTGAAGTGAGTTTACGCAGGTAAGAGTCTCCCCCGGGGAAGAATGGGGCAAACTCCAAGCCGGCTGTGTAAACCAGCCTTCTGGGTGCTGAGATACAGACTCCAAAATGCTGGACAGGATATCTCAGACTCCCAGGCCATAAAGAGCGGGAGAAATTGATACATTGTATCCCTTGGCTGGCAGAAGTGGATCCCACTTCTCCCAGGAGAGCAGATTACCTTCTGCCTCATTAAGTTTTTCCCAAGAAGAGCCTGAAGAATTTGTTGTAGAAAAGGTACTGGACCTATGTGTAGTGAATTGGAAGGGAAGGTCCCTCCTGGACCCCAGCGGGAGCAGCTTGTCAGGGCCCTGGTGTGGGAGGGAATGACCACAGACCACAAACTAACCCGTGCGGGGACCTCGGGGCAGGAGGCTTCAGTTCCCCTCACGAGGCCGCACCCCCAATCCTAAAGGCCACTGTTCCCTCAATCCCTGCCATCCGATGGCTCCCGGGCCCCCCGGTGTGGGTGGAAGAGTGGCCACTCTCCCTAGATAAACTAGAAAAATTAAGAGAAATAGTATTAGAGCAGTTGACCTTAGGACATATCAGACCTTCGTTAAGTTCATGGAACAGACCTGTATTTGTTATACAAAAGGCCTCAGGCAAATGGAGGATGTTACAGGACCTGAGAAAAATTAATGAGCGGGTGATTCCCGCAGGCACCCCCTTACGAGGGCTGCCATGGATCCCCACCATTCCTCCGGATCTGAATCTTATTACAATAGACATCCAGGATTGTTTCTTTTCCATTCCTCTTAACCTACAAGACTGTGAGAAGTTTTCTTTCTCCATCCCCTAAGTTAACTACCAGGGGCCAGACCAAATATATAATGGGTAGTGCTACCTCAGGGCATGGCTAACAGCCCAGCCTTCTGCCAACATTATGTGTCACAGATCCTACAACCTCTTCAAAGCCAGTCAGATATTACCTTATATGTTTATATGGATAATATTATAATTGGGGCAGCAGACGCCCGAGTATTGGACACCGCCTATAGGAAGCTTCGGATGCTTCTACAGAAGGGAGGATTACACATATCTAAAGACAAGGTTCAGACCTTACCTCCCTTTAAGATTTTGGGGGCAGACCTTAGACTAGACTCTGTTTGCCCCCTCAAGCCTCAATTATCCTTTCAGCCATCCTATACCTTGACAGAGTTGCAAAAGCTTCTGGGTGAAGTTAATTGGCTAAGGTCTTGGCTTCACCTGCCTACAGAAGATTTGCTTCCGCTTTTTGACTCTTTAAAGGATAAAGCCCCCACTGATATTGTTACAATAACTCCATCACTTCAAGTGGTATTTCAAAAAATTCAGACAGCCTTAAATATGGCACAATTGGCTCGCTATAGGCCCGAATGCCCCCTTTGTCTCTGGATCATTCCTGGCTCAGAGCTTTCCTCAGCTGCCATTACTCAGGCGGGTGAGCCTCTCCAATGGGTGCATGCATCAGTAGGAGGGGCTCCCAGGGTTTATTCCCAGCTAGACCAGCTAGCTGACCTGGTAATTAAGGGCAGGGATACTTCCCTGAGACATTATGGGTGGGATCCTGATGTGCTAGTTGTTCCCTATCGGCTGTCAGATTTTGAGTGGGTTCGAAGAAATCATAACCAGGTGTCTAGTGCCTTAGAAGGTTTCATGGGGAAGCTGGACTGCCATTATGGCATGTCAAAATGGGTGACCTCATTTTCGAGGTTACAGTGGACTTCCCCCATATTTTTTCCACCAAACCCCTTATTAAAGCTGTGAATGTTTTTACTGATGGAGGAAAAGCGGGGTCTGCCACGGTGATATACTCCACCTCCTCCCCTGCCAATAAGGAGAAAAGCACCTGCTACTTTGAGCCAGTTACAGGGTCTGCACAGTTTAAGGAACTGTATGCAGTTACCCTGGCACTAACCCATGCTCAGCAGCCGATGAACCTGTTCTCTGAGAGCTTGTATGAAGTTAATTTATTACCAACCCTAGTGTCATCATACATTAAACTAGAGAAAAACCCAATTACTCCTTTAATGATCCAAGTCCGGTCCTTACTAAAAGCAAGGGCTGAGCCTGTCTTCTTGCAGCATCTCCGAGGACATCAAGATCTACCTGGAAACCTGGCATAAGGTAACCAAGTGGCTGATCACCTGGCCACTAATGGGACTGTTATAGCTACAGCCACTATACAGCCTCAAAATTTTCAAATGGCTCAAGGACTCCATGAGCGTACGCATTTAAACTGGAGAGGGTTACATCAAAGATTCCCCCTGGTTCCTATAAAGGACTTAAAAAAGATCATAAGGACATGCAGATCATGTATGCCATTTCTGCAGTTCCCACCTCTGCAATCCCCCGGAATTAACTCCAGGGGTCTCAAGCCTAATGTTATATGGCAGACTGATGTAACCCGCTATGCTCCCTTTGGAAAATTAAAAAATATATTTATGTCCATAGACACCCATTCACATGCCTGCTGGGCAACTGCCCACACAGGTGAAAGAGTCCGGCATGCTGAAAGTCATTTTCTACAATGTTTTGCTATCCTAGGGCTGCCCTTACAGGTAAAGACCAATAATGGACCTTGCCTTATAAGCAAACCCTTACAGGAATTTTTTCAAATGTGGAATATTAAACACACCACTGGAATACCATACAATTCAAGGGGTCAAGCCATAATTGAGAGGCATAACAAGACCCTAAAAGACCAATTATTAAAACAGAAAGGGGGGCAGCCCTCATGACCAATTAAGGACAGCCATGCTTACATTAAATATTTTAAATTTCTCCAGAGACCAACCTCTGACAGCCTTTCAGAGGCATTGGTCAGATCAGACACCTTATTCAAAGGTGCAAGTCCGATGGAAGGACCCCCTTACTGGATCATGGCGAGGTCCTGACCTGCTTATTAGCATGGGAAGGGGTTTCAGATGTGTTTTCCCAATTGGGGAACCAAGCCCAATTTGGATACCTGCTAGAGACCTAAGATATTGTTCACCAGAACCCAAGAGCTCTCTCTCTCTCTTGAGGTATGATCTTTGTTCTCCCCAGGAATAAAGAAAAAGACTAAGATGGATCTCTTCCTGCTCCTCCCTGGAACCACGGGAGGCCTGTCTGCGTGTGTCAGCGGTGGACGACAGTGGCGATGGCCAGCCTCCCTTCCTTCCTGTGCCCAGCCCTGCCTGCTGTTTGTTTCTTGGACTCTACCTCAGCGTCTTTTGTGGCGCAATGTTTCTCTGTGGCAATATCGCCTACAGCTTTGCCCATGAACTGGAATGGATCACTGGCACCTTGGCTGCCATGGAACTCCAGAACCGCCAAGGCCTGGACCTGTTTCTACCTCACCGTCAGAGATGGGGGATGGCGCTGCCTGCCCACCTTGAGCAGCGCGGGGACGGACTAAACTCCAACCTTCCCTGGACTGAGCCAGATGGGTGGTTCCCCTACCTTCTCCCCTTCGTGGGAGAGACCCCCCCAAGACCTTTGTGTTCGCATTTGCCCCTGTGCGTATATTGCCTCTGTATTTACACCTGACCCATGCTAGGGCAAATAGGCTTCCCCTAGTTCTTAAGCAATGAGCCAGAGCTGTCCAGTCAACGGTGGTCTGGCAGCATTATGCTGCTTTTAGCCATTTGCGAACCCTAGGAGGTTGGTCATGGCCCCTTCTAGGATGTGAAGTCTACAGGAGTGTACAGGTGTGAGGCAGAAATAGCAGGGCCTCCTCTTATGCGCAGACCCCTCTCCCCCGAGTTCCTTTGCTGGGGCAGGCAAGCCTCGCAGGTAGGATGGCCCGAAGAGCTAGGATGGTCAGTCAAAGACGGGTAAGATTCCTCAAGGGGGGAACAACCTAAGACAGGCGCATTCTCGAGTAGGACATCCACCTGCTTATTAAAAAAAAAAAAGGGGGATATGTGGGGCACACTGACTGGCCCCGCCTGTCCACGCCCTGGAGGTGTGTGGTTGTTGCACCTCAGGAGTGAGGCCCTGAAGAGCCCCGCCTGCCTCAGTCCCTGGGGGCGTGCTTGCATGCACTGCCTCCCGGAAGAGGGATCCCCATTAGCCCCCCGCCTGCCTTCTGGGTCCAGAACTGGAAAGGCATCTCTAGCTGGCCACGCCTCCCAGCCTTAAGATCATGTGTAGCAAGATGGCTGCCGGCAGTACCCTGGGGGTGGTCCTGCTAGTACTTAGGCTGCCCCTTAGGGAGATCCCATGGCCTTCTGCCCTTGACTGACAGCTTGGACTGCCAATCATCGCCCCTGGCTAGGTATGTTACACCCTCCTCTTCCTGCTGTCATTGCCCATACTTAAGATCGGGTCCGCCCCACTAAAACTGAGAGCACTCTTGAACCTCTCCCGAGTTGTCTGATTGTCCAACTGCCCGTGAAAGGCTGGGTTGGGCTGGGTGCGGGCGACTTGTGGCTTGTTACCTATTCTGGGTTCACACTCAGCAGGGTGCGCTTCCTTGCCTCTCCCGCTGGTTGGGAGAGCACTGCTTATAGGGTTGTAACAGTAAATAAGTAACTACTGAATACAGGGCCCAGGATTGGTTGTTATATTGAAATTGTATTCTGTAGGAACACCAAATCTAATTTTATAGACAGGTATACAGGTATGTGTATATAATTGTGAACTTGTAAGATTTACACAACAGTGCTTGGTAAGGGCTGCTTTGGGTCTTAAATGGTGCTCACAGGTGCTGGTAGACTGGCATTCCCAATCCAAATGGGCAGAAGGAACACAAGAAAGATGGCAAACAATGAAGTCTTATCCCCCACTCAAAACAAGCAGGAAGCAGAGCAGTCAATCAAAGACATAGAAGAGAACCCCCAAAATGCTCTACAAAGTCTACTGATAAACATGATAAATGAAAAGTTTGAATCTCTTCAGTAAATTATTCTAGAGCATGAGGAGGCAAAGCAAAAATTAATAGAGAATTTCATGGCATCCACAAGTAGAAAGATAAATGAACTTCAAGAGTCAAATGAAAAGGTAGCTAACCATCTTAAAGATTTGAGAGACAACACTCAAAACCAAAGTAATGAAGTTAATGAAGTAAAGAAGTCTATACAAGACCTAAGAAAGACCAGTCAGAAGGAAAAGAGATTCGAAATCAAGTAGCTAGCCTACAGTCCTGACTAACTTAAGCAGAGGATTGAATTTCAGGAGCTGAAGATTCCCTAGATTCTATGGAGAAAGATAAAAAATCAATAAAAATCCAGTCCAATCAACAAAACAGATCGCTACAGGAGATTCAAGACATGATCAGAAGGCCAATTTAAGGATAATAGGAGACAGGAAAATGGAGACCACTAGAGGACTTCTAGGAAAGTGGGTACAGGGGGCTCATGATTGTAACCCTAACTATTCCAGAGGCCAAGATCCTGAAGAAAATGGTTCAAGAACATGCTTCCCAGCCTACGGAAATAAAATCAAAACATTCTCAGTCCTTTTAACCAGAAAAATTCTGTACAGCAGGCATGGTAGAACACCAATCAAGTGATCAAGTTAATAACCATGAGGTCCCTGAGCCCTGCATTTGAAACTTGGTACTAATGCCCCTCCCCCCAAATAGAGAGATAATTTCTAAAAGCCCAAGAATACATGTGAATATTCATGAGTCTAGGGAACAAATTCCCTTGAAACTCCCTAAAATTGGGGTTTGAGAAGACTTGGGGTTCCTCATATTTTTGTTGTAAGTCTGCATTTACATTCACTCTGCAGATCTGATTCTAAGCCTATTTCTGTTCTCTCCAAACTTGTTGTTTACATAGACCCTTTTTATTTTTTTCTGATTCACATTCAAACCTATTGTTTCTAATCCTGTAGAACCTCCAAAGTTTGATGAAATAAAGCTCAAAGGAAGAGACAGACAAATCATTTAATTTTTACCAAATAATTTTAAATTTCATTTATTAACAAGGACTGGAGTTTTATTTATTGAACTAGGGAAAGATAGGAATATTGCAATAAATAGTGGTAGCACTATTTATAGTAGGCAACACCTGTAAGTAAGTATTTTGTCATCTTGCAAGATGTGGGGCTTCAAAAACTAGCCCAGCTCTTGGTTGAGTCAAGCTGGTCCTCAAGCCAGTGAAGTTGACTGGTGAAGCACAAACAGCCATCTGTGCTCTTACTGGAATGTCCTGCCTACAGAAATCATGCTGCAGATATAGGCTTGGGTTAAGGAGGAGAAATTAACAATCTCTGAGTCCTGTTAGAAAGTTGAATGTTCTAGGATTCATTTCTGCCTTCGGCAGCCCTTGTATGCTTTAGATTTGTAGCGCATGCATTTGGTAGCCATTTGAAATCCCATTTGTCTTGCATTTAATGCGTCACCATTTCCTGTTCTGGGTGATTTTGCAGAAGTGGCTTGGTTCAAGGATGAATTGGTCTCACCAGAGCCTTTTCGTCTGGAGGTTTTTATGCCAGAAGTTGGTGGTGTAGCAGTGCAAAAGACACCATTTGAGTTGCTACAAAAAGCCTGCTGGGGAGTAATGGCAGAGTTCACTGCAGGCCCAGGCATCATGGTCATGGCCCCTTGTCCTGATTGCATAATGGTATCATTAGGGGACTGCATTGCAGGCACAGTCAGGCCAACAGCTGGTGTTGGTAGGGATATTGGATAGCTCGGAGAGAAATTATTATCAGACTGTCTATTCAAGAAATTATCAGACTGTCCATTGAAGACTCCTAATGTAGGATGAAGAAGGACTCCTGTGCTGGACTGATGTCCTGTATTGGGACTTGGTCCCTGCATTGTCTGGGATTGTGAAAACTGGTTGTTAGAATCTTGCATGCTGGAAATAGTGCCACTGTGGGACACATGGTCAGAAGCAGGAGGGGCCTGGATCAATGCAGAGTGGTTGTTTGTCAACATAGGAGGAGACAGAAAGACTGATGCCTCTACAGGAGGCCTTGTATACATCACATTATTATTGTCCGTGGATGGCTGAGTTTCTGGGAAAGCTTCACTTCCAGAAATGGGGCCAATGTCTGGGCCGGTGTTGGGAAGGAGCAAAGCAGTGGTATGTGTGGAAACAGAGGCATTGTAAGGCTGCTGAGAAACAGGGATCACATTGGTGGTCTGTGGATCATTTTGAGAGACCAACGCCTGGGAAGGATTGGGCACCCTGTGAGAATTCACTCCTGACAAGGGTGCTGTCATGGTCATATGTCCTGATTGCATGATGCTATCGTTGGGTGGCTGCATTGGAGGAGCAGTTAGGCCAACAGCTGGTATTGGTAGGGCTGCTGGATAGCTCAGAGAGAAATTGTCAGATTGTCCATTGACGACCCCTAGTGTGGGGTAAGGAAGGGGTACTGTACTGCAGTGATGGTCAGTTTTGGGGCTTGGTCCCTGCATGGGCTGGGACTGGAAAAACTGATTGCTGGAGTCCTGCATGCTGGAAATAGTGCCACCCTGTGGCACATGGCCAGGAGGGGGAGGTGCTGGGTTCAATACAGAATAGTTGTTTGTCAAGTCCGGAGGAGATGGATGGTGTGACACCCCTGAAGGTGACTTTTTATCTATCTGATTACCATCATCCGTGGATGGTTTAGCTGCAGGGGAAGCACCACTTCCAAGAAGGGGAGCAGTTGCTTGGCCCTTGTTGGGAAGGACTGAGGGAGCAGTACATGTGGAGACAGAGGCACTGTGCTGCTGCTGCACAACAGGGATCACATTGGTGTTCCAAGGATCATTTTGAGGGATTAAAGATTGAGAAGTATAGGACATCTGGGATGATAACATTTGAGACACAGAAATTTCCATAGTTACTGGTACCATGATGACGTCATCATCATCATCATCAAGCTGCGTTGGAGGAGCAGTCACAGCAACAGCTGTTGTTGGTAGGGCTGCTGGCTGGCTCAGAGAAAAATTGTTGTCAGGTTGTCCACTGTAAATCCCTAATTTGGGTTGAGGAAGGGCACCTGTATTGGATGGATGGCCAGAATTGAGACTAGCTCCCTGAATAGCCTGGGCCTGTATAAACTGATTGTTGGAGTCTTTCAGGCTGGAAGTGGTGCCACTCTGTAGCATTTGGCTAGGAGCAGGAGGGGCCTGATTTAAGGCAGGTTGTTTGTTTGTCAGGACTGGAAGAGATGGAAGGATTGACACCTCTGAAGGAGGTGTTGTGTCCATATTAATATCATCATCCATGGATGGTTTACTTGGTGGGGAGTTATCGCTTCCAGGAATGGGAGCCATTGCTTGGCCCACATTGGGAAGGATCGAAGAAGCAATGCTTGTGGGAACAGAGGCACTGTGCTGAGGTTGCCCAGCAGGGATGACATTGTTGGTCCCAGTGTCATTCTGAGGGACCAATGCTTGAGGAGGATTAGGCACCCTGGGTGGATACACTGAAGACGAGAGCGCTGTCATGCCCGTATGTCCTGACTGCATGATGCTATCATTAGTTAGCTGCATTGGCAGAGTAGGTAGGCCACCAGCTGGTGTTGGTAGGGCTGCTGGAAGGCTCTGAGAAAAAGTGTTGTCATATTGTCCATTGAAAACCCCTACTGTGGGGTTCAGAAGGGTACTGGCACTGGGCCGATGGCCATTAGTTGGGCCTGGTCCCTGAATGGACTGGGACTGGAAAAACTGATTTTGGGCATCTGGAATGCTCAAAATGGTGCCGGTGGGTGGCACTGTGTGCTGCTGTTGCACAGCAGGGATGGCATTGGTGTCCCCATGATGGTTTTGAGGGACCAAGGGTTGTGAAGGACAGGAAATCCTGGGTGGAGGTGGATTGGTGGGGGCTCGCCCCATCCCAAGTTGCCCCTGGTGCAGGCTATAGGGCATTTGGGGAACTGGATAGGTGTAGGGTGTAAGAGGTGAAGTGGGGTCTGGGCCCATAATTAACTGCCCCTGGGGCATGCCGCATCCAATCTGGGGAAATGGACAGGGTTTGGATATAGGTGCACTGCTGGGTACCTGGCCATTTAGAGGATGATGACCCTGGGACAAACTACAGGGCCCTTGGGGTAAAGAAAGGGGGTATGATGCAAGGGGGTTGGAGGGGACTGGACCCATCGTGACAGAACCCTGATGCAGATTGCCAAGCACCTGGGGAAATGGGTAGTGGTGGGGTATGGGTGGGCTGGTGGGCACCAGCCCATTCATCAAGTGCCCTTGTTGCAGGCTACCAGGGACCTGGCATAATGGATTTGGGGGAGGTCCTGGTTGGTTGATTGGTACTGTTCCATTCAGGAAGTTTCCCTGCTGTTGGCCATCAGGTACCTGGGTAAATGCACAGGTATCACTGCTGGAGACTGTGGGAGATGTAAAAATGATTGCCTCAGAAGGAGGCGTGGTATCCATATGAACAATGTCATCATCTGTGTCTGGCTTCGTGGTCAAATGAGAGGATATGCTCGGGGTGAGTGTAGTCAAATCAGTGCTGGTAGAGTTCAAATTATTGGGTGGTGGAACTACAGGAAGAGTAGGAAAGGAAAGAGGAGGGGAATCTACACACATTGGAGTGGGGGATTCATTTTTGCAGGGGAAAAGGTGATGATCCAGGGGAGTAGATTGAGAGAGAGAATTAGAGGGGTTTGCATTTCGTATTAAATGATCATAGCCTTCATCCTTATTTTGTAGCACTCCTAAATTAGAAGCAGTTGTACCGGAAGGAAGAAGGTCTGCAGTAGGTGGCAAAGGAGAACTGAGGAATTTAGGTGTCCGACCCTCTTTAGCATTAGATGAGGGTGCTGACACAGTGTTGGTCACAGCAGCCTGCTCTTCCACATTAGTGGTGTTGGGAAGAGCCGTAATCTTTGGAGTACAGGTAGGCAGGGGCAGCAAGACACAAGCCCCTGCCTCAGGTTGGGGAACAGAGGAGGCAGTGTGGAGGACACTGCCATCTGTCACTTCTGTTCTCTGCCCTGAGTCTTTTTTCTCACAGTCATTACTGTTAGTGTGCTGAGTAGTCTTACAAATGTCCAAGTCATTCCCCATGTCTACGCATGGAAGTTTAGGAGGTAGGGGAAGCTCAGTGCGACCCCATTGTATTGGCACTGGCTGAATCTGTGGCAAAGGAAGCACCGATGGCAAGGCTGCTTTCCTTTTGGATGCTCTATGAGGCGGACTAGCTCTGTGCTTTTTATAGTCCACCATATTCACAGACTCCTGGGAATGTGGAGGTGGAAGATCTTTGGGCTTTGTCCCTACCACCCCCTTTGCTGACTCCTGGGTGTCTGGTGGTGGACTTGCTGTGGGCTTGTGGCCCTCCACCACTTCTCCTGACTTCTGGGAGTCTGGTGGTGGACTTGCTGTGGGCTTTTGGCCCTCCACCACCTCACCTGACTCCTGGGAGTCTGGTGGTGGACTTGCTGTGGACTTTTGGTCCTCCACCACCTCACCTGACTCCTGGGAGTCTGGTGGTGGACTTGCTGTGGACTTTTGGTCCTCCACCACCTCACCTGACTCCTGGGAGTCTGGTGGTGGACTTGCTGTGGGCTTTTGGCCCTCCACCACCTCACCTGACTTCTGGGAGGCTGGTGGTGGACTTGCTGTGGGCTTTTGGCCCTCCACCACCTCACCTGACTCCTGGGAATGTGAGCCATTCTGGAGTTCGTTGTTGTCCAGCGTGTCCACGATGGAGCTTTGTGAGGTGGGGATGTCACAGCCATGAGACGGGGTACCTACAGGAGACACAAGCACTTTTTCATGTCTTTCAACATTGGGAACAATTCCCTGATGGGGACTAGGGCAGTGTCCACTGAGAGTGAAGTCTCTCCTGATGGTCACCCAACTGCCAAGTGCCATTGCTCCATGGCTAGGTGGTCCCCTCCCTTGGGCTTCTCCCTTATGCGCTTCCAGAATTTTTAACTCACCGTCTGGGTCTTCAAGGCCTTTGACCTCTGTGCCCCTGGGGTCAGGAAGAGGGACATCATATGGTGATTTTCGCTCTTCAAGTTGAGCAGGGGTATTAGGAGTGGAAATTTGAAGCGAGGATCCCAGCTGACATGAAGGGGTGCTCGGGCTTCTGGCGAATTCCAGCCCCGAATCTCCAGGTGGCAGCATTAGCGCAGGTCTTTTTGGCGAATGCTCTGGAGATCCCGAAGGGTCATCCCCTGGGGTGGGGCCCTCTGGCAGAGGGCACCTCCTCTTAAGGGCCCTGGGCTGACTGGATGAGGGGGCTACCTGCCTGCGATTCAGGATGGCCTTCCCACAAACAGGGCAGCGTGCAGGCCCAGGTCCTGTGCTGGAAACCCACCTAGGGAAGGTGAGGCCGCACAGGTGTTCATATAATTTACTGAGAACGTTTCCCATTACAGCGAAACGTGTGCAAACTATCAGCTAAGTAATGGAGAAGTGGCGACAGCTATCTCTCCCTCCTTCTCCTCTGGTAGCTGAGGACGCACTGAGCAGCTTGTCCTTTGTGACGTCACCTCCCACGTGCCCCAGAGGAAGTGCGCGTGCGTGCTGAGGGTGAGTGGCAGGGTCAAAGCAACGTTTGAGCCCCACATCCTTCAGATGGTCACACAGATACTAGTGGCCCAGCCAGGCCCTGGGTCCATGATGAATGGGTCATGATCTGCACCCATTTACCTCCGTGTAATGCAGGTATCACGGTTACCATCTCCATTTCCATAGTCCATCTGGGACCCTCATCGCCATTTCTTGTCTACAGTGAGCACAAGCACTGTCTACAAGCTTCATCTCCTAAGTTGTCAAAGGCCCACGCTGGACTCCAGGGCCCGGGAGATGGGAGTAAACACCCACTGTCAGCATAGCTTCATCGCGCCCTCTCTTGGTCTTGAGTCTTGCACACTAAATGTACTTCGTTTAGGTGGAGGGACCCAACTATGCAAAGATTATGTAAGTTCTATTTGGATGTGCGCTAAAGAAATTCAGTAGCCTATTATTCCATATAAATAAGGAGCCAGTTTTCTGGTCTTCATGGAATATGTGGACAAATCGTGTAACTCATTGATTTTTCAGCAAAGAATGGAACAATGATATTGAATTAAGGTTAGATCTATGTAAGTTGGACACCACTGGTAAACTCTCCAAGAACATTATACTCACTTTAAATTTAGATATTCTTATGCACATGAGAAGAGACCTTTTAATGGAGGTGAAGACTAAGTAAATACATAGGAGTATCCTATGACCTATACATTTCAGTAGGGTCAGGAGGTTTAGAAAACACAAGCATATTACATTCTCCACGTAGGATCTTGTTGCTTTGTCTCCCTTCAATGTCGTGATTTTCTCTCTCACAAAAAAAAAAAAAATATTTATGGGCTAGGAATGTGGCTTAGTGGTAGATTGCTTGCCTAGAATGCATGTAGCCCTGAGTTTGATTCCTCAGCACCACATAAAACAGAAAAGGCCATAAGTGGCACTGTAGCTCAAGTGGTAGAGTGCTAGCCTTGAACAAAAAGAAGCCAGAGACAGTGCACAGGACCTTAGTTCAAGCCCCAGGACTGGCAAAAAAAACAAAACAAAAACATTTTTAAAGGGGCTGGGAATGTGGCCTTGTGGTAGAGTGCTTGCCTAGCATACATGAAGTCCTGGGTTCGATTCCTCAGCATCACATAAACAGAAAGAGCCTGAAGGGCTACTGTGGCTCAAGTGGTAGAGTGCTTGCCTTGAGCAAAAAGAAGCCAGGAACAGTGCTCAGGCCCTGAGTTCAAGCCCCAGGACTGGCATAAAACAAAACAAACAAACAAAAACCAATGTCAGTCTCTCCTTCTCTCTCTCTCTGCCTGTCTGCTATCTGTGTGGGTGTCTATTTTACTACTCTCTTCTCTTCCTCTATCCTTGACTCCCACCTTCCCCCTCTTTCTCTCTCTATCACTTCCATGTGATTCTTATTACACACCCTATAATTCTATAGTTTCTACAGTTCATTTGTTTTTGTTAAGGTACATTTTATAATTTCATACATACACATTCTTACTGATAGTTATAGTGCTCAAGGTTTTGCTAATCCAAAGAACTCCAAATATACTAGATAGAATCTTTTGGAACACGTAATTTTTTGTACATACCAGTGATGAATATTTTAAACTACAAATTATCCACAGTGAAAATCATGCCATGTATGCATAAACAAGAATGTAGGTCACTATGTATGTTTGTCTTTATACCATTCTTCAAAATTTTATCATGACTTTGGTAGGCAGAATTACACACACACACACACACACACACACACACACACACACACACACACACACTAGCTCATGCCTGTAACCCTAGCTACTCAGGAGACTGAGATCTCTGGATCTCAGTTCAAAGTCAGCCCAGGTAGGAAATTCTGTGGGACTCTTATCACTTAAACTATTCAGCAAAAGCCAGAAGTGGTGCTGTGACTGAGGGGCTAGGGTGCTGTCCTTGAGAGGCTCAGGGACAGGGCCCAGACCCTGTGTTCAAGACCCAGGACCAGCAACAAAACAGAACTCATAGCCCAAGATGAAATTTTTATTTGTTTCATTCTAAATAAGCATCTTAAAAATCAGTCTGTTAAGAGAACTTTATAGGTCATGTAAGAAATCATTAAGTTGATATGAAAATCAAATTAGTATTTTTGTAATAACCCATTATTACTTATAAAGAAAAGGTTTCTCATAGAGTCTATGGTGCACTAAAAGCATCTATCTCAGTATATAAATTCCAGGCATGGAGGAACTATCAGAGACACAAGAGATAGCTCCTCTCTTGCCTACTTTTCCTCTCACAAATTCCTACGTTACCCAGGAATTGCATTGCAATGCCATAGTTGGCACAAGCCACAGAAGTCCTCAGACAGTAGGTATACACAGAGGTTCTAAAGAACATAAGATGTTTGGCGAAATTATATGCTGTCAAATTTCTTCAAGAAATAACTTGTAAAATTCCTCAACCTATTGTACATATGTACTTCCATTCTAGTTTCTATGAAAATATACTAAGAAAAATAAGAAGACAGAGACTTCCGGGAAGACAGCGGAGGAGCTGCAGTGCACTAGCTGAGCTCCCTCTGACATCGCAGTTTTCTCACCCTATAGAAACTTTTACTACTAGAAATACAACCAGAGTAAGTTGTAACAGTACAGGGATTCTGGCCAGGAAGGAAAAACCGACTTTGCTCATCTGAAAACACAGACTCAAGCTCTGGGCAGCATCCCATCTCCATGCCAGTGCCGGCACTGGCACAGCACCCGGCACAGCAACCCGCACTCCACGCAACAAAAGCACACAGCAGAGACCAGGGAGAAATCTTCCAGATGGCAGCTGAGCACGGACGACCTGAAATAGCAGAGAAAGCATGAGTACCCCACGAAAGATATTCTCATTCACACCCACAGAGCAGCTTCTGGAAGGCAGCCCTTCCCCCACCGCCAGAGCAAAGTGCCATCTTTGCCACTGGCATAGGGTCAGACCAGACTGGAACTAAAGCAGACCTGGGGAAAGCGAGGTCAAAGGAGCCATCTTTGAAAAGGGCAAGAGGGACCGACCAGTGAGAGCCAGAACCACCCAGGAGAACGCCCCTTGCCCAGGTGGGAGGTGTGTCCTGGGCCTCAGCTTAGCCAGAGGTGCCCCTGGCAAACCTGACCAAAAAACAAAGGCAGCACACTCAAATAAACAAGATAAGAGATGAAACAGGTAACATCACCACAGAAATAACCGAAATTCAGAACACAATAAGGGACTATTTTGCAAACCTTTATGCCAACAAATTCGAGAACTTGGAAGACATGGATGATTTCCTAGAAAAAATTCATATCCCCAAACTGAACCATGAAGATTTAAACCTTCTAAAAAGACCCATATCCAGTATTGAAATAGAAATGGCAATAACTGATCTCCCATCCAAGAAAAGTCCAGGTCCAGATGGATTCACTGTAGAATTCTACAAGGCCTTCAAAACAGAACTCACACCAATATTTCTCAAACTCTTCAATGAAATTCAAAGAGAACGTTCACTACCAGACTCATTCTATGAAGCCACTATAACCCTCATCCCAAAACCAGGAAGGGACTCATCACGGAAAGAGGACTATAGACCGATTTTCCTGATGAACAAAGACGCAAAAATTCTCAACAAAATTCTGGCCAATCGACTTCAACAGGTCATCAAAAAAATCATACACCACGATCAAACTGGATTCATCCCAGGGATGCAAAGTTGGTTTAATATACGCAAGTCAATTAATGTAATCCACCACATCAACCAGAGCAAGGTAAAGAACCACATGGTTTAATCTCTGGATGCGGAAAAGGTGTTTGATAAAATCCAGCACCCATTTATGCTAAAAGCCCTGGAAAAACTGGGATTCCAGGGAACATTCCTGAATATAATCAAGGCAGTTTATGACGAACCAACAGCAAGCGTAACTCAAAGTGGTGAAAAACTAAAGCCTTTAAAGTCAGGAACAAGGCAGGGATGTCCACTCTCTCCCCTGCTCTTCAACATAGTACTAGAATTCCTAGCCAGAGCAATTAGGCAAGAAGAAAATACAAAGGGGATCCAAATAGGAAAAGATGAAGTTAAACTTTCTCTCTTCGCAGATGACATGATCCTATACCTAAAGAATCCCATAGACTCTACCCCCAAGCTACTAGAGCTGATCTAAACATTGGGCAAAGTTGCAGGATATAAAATAAACCCTCAAAAATCAATGGCCTTTCTCTATGCTAACGACCGCAAGACTGAGAATGAAATCAGGAAAGCAACACCTTTTGCAATAGCCCCCCAAAACATAAAATACCTAGGAATAACCTTAACCAAAGAAGTGAAAGACCTCTTTGAGGAGAACTTTAAAAACTTGAAAAATGAAATTATGTCAGAACTAAGGAAATGGAAAAACCTCCCATGCTCCTGGATTGGAAGGATTAACATAATCAAAATGGCAATATTGCCAAAGGCTACCTACAAATTCAATGCAATACCCATTTATATCCCAACACTATTTTTTTATGAAATAGAGGAAGTAATCCAGAAATTCATATGGAACAATAAAAGACCTAGAAAAGCAAAAACAATCCTAAGCAGAAAGAACAGTGCTGGAGGAATTACAATATCCAACTTCAAGTTGTATTATAAAGCTATAGTAATAAAAACAGATTGGTATTGGCATCGGAACAGGCCTGAAGACCAATGGAACAGAATTGAAGACCCAGAAATGAACCCACAGTACTACGCCTACTTAATCTTTGATAAAGGAGCTAAAACAATAGTTTGGAAGAAAGATAGCCTCTTTAACAAATGGTGCTGGCAAAACTGGCTCAACACATGCAACAAACTAAAACTAGATCCGTATATATCACCCTGCACCAAAATCAATTCCAAATGGATTAAAGACCTCGAAATCAAAACAGACACCCTGAAAACACTAAAGGAAGAAGTAGGAGAAACACTTGGGCTCCTTGGCGCAGGACGAAACTTTCTTAACAATGACCCAGAAAGGCTACAAATCAAAGAAAGGTTGGACAAATGGGACTGCATCAAACTGCAGAGCTTCTGCACAGCAAAGGACATAGCTCGCAAGATAAACAGAAAGCCCACAGACTGGGAGAAGATCTTTACCTGCCACTCAACGGACAAAGGCCTCATCTCTAAAGTATATACAGACCTAAAAAAGTTACCTTCTTCCAAAACAAAACCGCAAAGGACCAATAGCCCCCTCATCAAGTGGGCTAAAGACTTACAAAGAGACTTCTCTGATGAGGAAATGAGAATGGCCAAGAGACATATGAAAAAGTGCTCTACATCACAGGCCATAAAAGAAATGCAAATCAAAACAACATTGAGATTCCATCACACCCCAGTAAGAATGTCCTATATCGGGGCTGGGGATATGCCCTAGTGGCAAGAGAGCTTGCCTTCTATACATGAGGCCCTGGGTTCAATTCCCCAGCACCACATATACAGAAAACGGCCAGAAGTGGCGCTGTGGCTCAAGTGGCAGAGTGCTAGCCTTGAGCAAAAGGAAGCCAGGGACAGGGCTCAGGCCCTGAGTCCAAGGCCCAGGACTGGCCAAAAAAAAAAAAAAAAAAGAATGTCCTATATCAAGAAAACTAACAATAACAATTGTTGGAGGGGATGTGGCCAAAAGGGAACCCTACTTCATTGTTCTTGGGAATGTAAACTAGTTCAGCCACTCTGGCAAGCAGTATGGAGATTCCTCAGAAGGCTAAATATAGAACTCCCCTATGACCCAGCATCCCCACTTTTGGGTATCTATCCAAAAGACCACAAACAAAATCACAGTAATGCCACCAGCACAACAATGTTCATCGAAGCACAATTTGTCATAGCTAGAATCTGGAACCAACCCAGATGCCCCTCAGTAGACGAATGGATCAGGAAAATGTGGTACATATACACAATGGAATTTTATGCCTCTATCAGAAAGAATGACATTGCCCCATTTGTAAGGAAATGGAAGGAATTGGAAAAAGTTATACTAAGTGAAGTGAGCCAGACCCAAAGAAACATGGACTCTATGGTCTCCCTTATTGGGAATAATTATTACAGTTTTAGGCAAGTCATAGCAGAACATCACAAGAGCCCAATAGCTATATCCTTATGAACACATAAGATGATGCTAAGTGAAATGAACTCCATGTTATGAAACGATTGTTATATCACTGTTATATTGTTATATCACAGTTGTAACTACTTTCAACATGCCATATGTAACTGCCCACCTGTGCAGAGTGGGCCTATCAGAGCGGGTGTTGCTGCTGAGGGGGCAGCTTGCCCGCTTGTGCGCTCCTGCGGGGGGTTGGACAGGAGATCCTCCTAATGGAGGGCTAGCACGCTGACCTATGCTGGCCCTCAGGTGGCATTTGCGTGTATGCTCTAGTGTTTCCTTTGGGGGCATGCTGCCCTGGGTTGTTGGAGGGTGCTTGTACCCTCTTGCGAGTCTGCTGTGGGGGCCAGTATGTGTGGACCCCAGCAGGTTCAAGTGTCTGGGCGCAGGTTGGTGCCCATAGATTCTCTGCGCCTCAGCTGTGGGGGGGTGGGGCGTGTGTTCAGGCCCAGGTGTCCCTGCTGGGCTGGTATTGCCCACCAGCAAGCCTGTGACTGTTGTTCAAAATGTCTGCACGGACCAGGACACCTCAGATGGCGTTCCAAGGCCTACCAGTGCTCAGGCCCCTGCTGGGGGGGGGGGGGGGGCGGCTGGTGTGGACAGGTTCAGGCTCCCCAGCTGGGGCCTTGGGGGACACCTGTCTAAGGTGTTTCCTGGTTACTTTGTTGGGCGCTGCTCTGCCTCTGTTAGCTTCCGTGTCCTCCCAGAGGCTGTAGAGTCCTAGAGCCACCAGACAAGGGGCTCCTTCGTTCCCTCGGGGTAGGGATGGGGAGCGAAGGAGTTCTAGCTTCTTTGTAGGGTTTGGGTCTCTGCTATAGCTGGTCTCCCGTTTGGGGGGGGGGCAAGGGGGAACTTACTGGTCCTGTATTGTGTGTGTCCTGCGCTGCTGTGTGCTTTTTGGGGCTGGGGTGCTGGGGTGTGGTGATCAGTTGTTTGGTGGTGGCAGTCCTGGCTCTCCTGTCGGCTCTCCCCATCTGCGCCAACCAGTTCCCCTGCTGTCGTTGTCTGTCTGTGCCTCCTGTCTGCACCACCGTCTGTCTCAGTCGGTCTGTGCTCCCTCTGGGGCCTGTGGAGCTCCTGCTGTCTGGACTCTGCACTCCTGGCGTAACTTTTCGGCTGTTGCTTCTCTGGTCGCTGACGGTCTGTGGTCCCGTTTACCGGTGCCGGGTCCCCTTTTCCAGCCTGGCCCTGTTCAGGCTGGGGGTGGTGGGGGAGGGGGGGCACCCCGGAGATTTTCCGGCTCTATGCAGGTTATAGGTTCTCCTTTTTTTGTTCTTTTTCATTTCCTGTGTTTCTCTATTGCTTCTGGTTGTTGGGTTTGCTGGACTTTTGATGGGGTGTTGGGTGTTGGAGTTCCCAGCTCACTATTCAGTTGGAGCGAGTTGGGGTGCCTCCCTATTGTGATGGCGCCATCTTCCTCTGTTATGATTTTTCTTCAGGCAAATATTTTATTCTTTTTTAAAAAAATTATCGATTTCCTTATTTTCAAAGTGATGTACAGAGGGGTTACAGTTCTTGAAAAATATTGTCTCATATTTAACCTCTACAGTCACACATTTTCCAAACACTCATTATGGAAGTGGCAACAGTTTTTGTTGCAATGTGGTGGGTTTCTGTCTTTTCCAACTTTTAATTTGTTATTCCTCAGTAAATTATCAAATAAATACTAGCATAATGCCTTAAGTTACACCTACCAGTGATTTTAGTGTAAACAGGAATCACTTGTTCTTGAATTACAAGACTTGTCTTGCCATCTATCAATGCACCTTGTAAGAATTAATGGACCAAGTGAGGTGTGCATTCTGCAGATTATCTCTCAAGACCAGAAGTAGTAACATTTATTTAATTTATGAAGACTCATGTGCCTTCTTTTCACAAAAACCTAATACAATGAGTCATATATTAACTGTGCCCCATTGCCTTTGTGTTGTTTAAGAACTATGGCATAGAAATATGGTGGATTTCTCTGCACATCTTGTCTAATCAATGAAGATAATTTCCTCAGGGAGCTGTAGGGTCTTGCACTCTTTGCCATCAATACAATGTCTGGAATGGTTAAACTCTAAAAGTTTCATTTTCTCCAGATTGTCCCCACTCCTCCCTTTGGCGACTAAGGAGGACAGAATAGAAAATCACCTCTAACTTTAATCCTATCTGTTGAGTTTGTACACTGTGTATTTCTTTCTTGATGATCAAATCCTATTTTTCTAATATTGTGCAGAATGCATTTGTCCATTGTGTTTTCTTACCCTCAAATTTTGATGCTGCTTTATCATCATATGTGTGCTGGGGTGGAGTTGCATGGGTGTGTGCATTCTATGCATTTTATGTGCATTCTAAGTGAGCTAATAACAAGGTCTGACCCAAATTCTCAGTGTAGTGTACAGGGACCATAAAACCTTGTGGAGAATACTGCATGTGGGTTCAGAGGATGAATCCTGGTGCTTTCTTGTAATTGCATATTTGCCATGTAGTGTTACTTTTTCTCCTCTGTTTCCATCTTACCATCTAAGACACCTTCATCATTAATTATTGGCTAAAAGTTAGTCTCGGGAGGGTTGCCAAATTCACCACCCCAATACCATTGTAGGAAATAGCTGCCTTCCTATGATTTATAATCTTCTTGGATTAGTTTTTTCTCTGCTAATTAATTTTATGTACCAGAAAGACTAACTGGTATCGGTCATGGATATATTGTCCCAATTCCAGTGGTAGCACTGATGACTGTTCACTGTGAAGTGGGGATGCTGAATCTAACTGGCACCATCTTAGCCATGTGGTAGATGATAGGATTTTGTGTTTAATTGGTGCCATCTAGTCTTCACTGAGGAGGCAGGAAAAACTCACCTCCTAGGTGATGGACTATCCTGAATTCCTAGTGACCGGGGCAGGGACTTGGACAATAGGTTATTAGACCTGGTAGTCTTGAGTTGTGAACTCTCAAGCTCCCTGTGGCCATGCCATCTGACCTGACCCTATTAAGACCCAGACCAGGTCAGGTGTGGGTACTCCATGCCATGTGTCTCCTGTCTGCTTATGTCCTATCTCCTGACTCTTCTCTGGTCAACATGGCATCTCACTTCAGCTCTCCATTGGAGCTGATCTACTTTGTTGGTATTGTTTTTCTGCTCTCTCTTTCCCTTCCTATCAGGTCTCAGCCTCCTAAGTAACTAGGATTTCAGGTGTGAGTCACCTGCGTCTGGCTCTAAGCAGATATTTTTCAATTCCTCTCTTTTTCCAAAAATATTCGGAGATTGACCAGAAGGCCATTTAATAATAAGATAATGTCCAAACTCTTAAATATGTTTAGAAGGTCTTGAGGAATCCCTGTTTTTAAAACTTATTTTTGGTAAGTCTTCTATACTATTCAATTGCATCCCATTGTAAGAAGTCAAAAGACAACCTTGAAATCTCACATCTGATGGATTAGCATATCCAAAGTTGGGCATATTTTGAGATTTTCATTTCTTTTATTCTTTTTTTCCATTCTGGAATTATCATTATTAGACATCTCTTCCTGAAGACATCATTCATGTCTTTGTCCTTTCATGACCTTCTTTTGTCTTGCATAAAGCTATGCTGTCCACATTTACATCTCCATGGTTCATTCTTTACAAAACTAGTATAGTGTTCATCACAATATTGGTTATAAATTCATAAGCTATTCTCTACAAGTTTTGAAGCTGTTTTATGCTTCCTCTTGTTAGTATTATGTACAACTTCCTTATCAATGGTAAGTAAGTCAATATATAACACTAATGTTTGTGGTAAACAGTAGTTTCTCCTCATTTGAAATGAATTTAATCTCTTTCCAATAATTTAAAAATAGTGAGTTTTAAGGTTATAAATTTTGGAAAAATAACTCTGTAACTTTAAACAATTGCTTTTTAGGGATAAAAGAGAGTGAAAATATAATGAGACTATCAAGGTTGTTAGAGAGAAGATGAAAACTGAGCTGATTAAGAAACACGCACAATTATAAACAGTCATGTTTGCATTGATAATACCAAGTAAAGTATCCTTAGACATTAATAAAACAAATTTGAAGAAGTCTGATTGCAGAACCATTAACTTAATCAGAGCTATTGTTTCTCCTTTAGTATAATGAAGCATTGATAAAGCCAAATTCACAAATTCAAAGCTATGTTTCCCCTATTATTTCAACTAATGCTAGTATGTACACTGTAATATAATATTATTCAGGAATTTTAAGTATATCTCAGAGTATACAATAATAATCCAAAAGCTACACCTCATTTTAATCAAATTGATGTGAGAGAAATTTGCTATGTAAGCAAATGCCAAGATGTAGATAATATAAAACTACTTACATAATTTTCAAATGTGCTTAGTTTTGAAACTTCAAAAGAATATTTTTTTAGAAAACTTTCAGAAGATAAAAAGGTATGTGCTCAGAATAGGAAGCAGTTTTACCTCAGTAAAAACAAGCAACAGATTTTCTTCTTCAGTTGTCTTCTTCATTCAGCTGTAGTACTATTTATTAGTGTCTTTTAAACCCCTAAAATGTAAAGAAAACTCAATAAGCATGTGCACAGAATCCTTTAAAATGGGCTGACTTAATACTTTTTTGTTTGAAGCTTAGACAGTATATCAAATAAGCTCAACTATTGATCTCTGTTATTAAATACTGCAGCATGCATAATACCTTCAATTTCTATGTGAATTTATGAAGATTGTGAGAATGTATTTTACTATACCTCCAGAGGTCCATATATATATTGCTTATTTAGGGAAAGGATAAACTTTCATTTTGATTTACTGCTAGCCTATAGAGTAAACATTCTTGATACCTAAAATTTCTATCAGAAGCACTCTAACAAAAACAACAAGTTATTTTTCCTTTTGATGTCAGTTCCCAGCAAAGAAGATGTCACCTAAAGAGTAGCCTGATGATACTGCCTCTGATAAGCCAGAGGGAGATATTTAATGCATGTGTTGAGAAGTACAAAGTTTACAATATCTGAGGAGTAATTAAGAAATAAGACATTTGCTGTTCTTCAATTTCTACTGGTACTATTTGTATTACAGGAAGGAAATAAGTAGTTAGGAGAGAAGATATCATGAAGACTTGCAAACCAAAACAACCAAAAGATTGTTAATATTAATATAGCAAATATCTCAAGGACATCATGGCATAGTTCTTGTAGATTAATGTGGATCTCCTTTATAAAATCAACTGCAAGGAAATAATATGAGCTGTGTGTTCATTGTGGTTCTACTCTGTCATCATAATGTTTGGGAAATATGTTTTAATATGGAGAGACTGAAATCTATTGTGATGTTTGAAATCTTGATTGATATACAAGAATGGCTAGTTTTATAACAATTTCTTTCAAAAATTCACTTAAAACATAATTCTTCAGACTTCCTCCAAATTTGGGTGCCATTAAAATGCAAAATGTGTGTCCTGAATGTGAATTTTTTTTTGAAGAAAGTGAAAAGTTACCTCCATTACTGTTAAAAAAACAAACAAGGGCTGGGGATATGGCCTAGTGGCAAGTGTGCTTGCCTTGTATACATGAGGCTCTGGGTTCAATTCCCCAGCACCACATATACAGAAAACGGCCAGAAGTGGCGCTGTGGCTCAAGTGGCAGAGTGCTAGCCTTGAGCAAAAAGAAGCCAGGGACAGTGCTCAGGCCCTGAGTCCAAGCCCCAGGACTGACCAAAAAAAAAATAAAAAATAAAAAAACAAAAACAAACAAACAAACCACATTTGTATTATCTTTAAGTAGTTGTAGAAAGGAGTTGCCATTCAATAAAACAATTTATGAATACCTTGGGTCCTGACCAATGTCATCCTGACCAACATTCTCACTCTTCCCACCCTTGATCTGCATCTTTCAACATCTTCAGTGGCATATATAAAGCATTCTTGCCTGCATTCTCTCCCTTCCACACTTCATTCTTCTCCCCCTCTCCTTTTAGCCCCACCTCCTCTCTTGCAAGTACCTATTTCCTAGTGCCTATTTTGTTAAGCTTTATGTTATTCTTTCTAAAGAATTATACTATTTGAATCCATGGAGTCTATTTTATTTCTGTTAATTCATTTGTGATTTTATTAAATGAATTAAATATGATTTATCTCTGCCTGCCTATGTGACAAAGTGTTAACCTCTATGTGGTGACTAGCTTCATAGAGGAAATTTTGTTCAAAACATGAAAGAAAAGACCTTTTCCTTATGATGAGCAGTCTAGCATTGGTAATATCAGAAGATGGCTTGTTCTGGGATGAACTGCAATTTTCCCAGTTGCCACTGGTCAGTTTGGGTTTATGGTTTACATTTATCTGTAGGATTCCCAGTGGCATCTCCAATGCCCCCACCGCCCCACCGATGCCTAGCCTTCTCAGACACCTCCCAACCCTGGCTTGATCATTTGCAACATAATGAACTATTTGGAGCAATCCGCTAGCTGTACAAAAACTATTAAACTACTACAATCTTTCTTTATTAAGTTAGTTTGGAATTTATTTTTTCTTTCAATCTTAAAGTATTTGCATATGCTTCAATTACTGTACTCTCTTACTTCTGGGAATGGACTTAGATTTCAGTGCAAATCCTGGGTAAGAAGATGTGTTCAAGTACCAGGCAACTTCTATTTTTTTAAACTCCACCAAGAAATCGCTACAAAGCACTGTTAGCAAAGGGAACTCCATAACTGGGCTGTCTTCTCAGTAAGGGAATGTGTAACATTGGAGAAAGGAGGAGACAAGAAGACAAATTTAATGACTTGATACTATCCTACTTCATCAGTATTGTAAAACAAACAGGATGCATACCAGGGTGAGTGAAAAAGGCACAATGCAGACAAGATAATGCCTATTGTCCTTTGGTTGTCTTTTACTTTTGATTATATATATATGTATATATATATATACATATATATATATATATATATATGCGAGCCTGAGTTCATTATAATGTATTCTGAGCTTCTAACATTGTGGGTCCTCCCCTTTCTTGATTTGTCTAAATTAGTAGAAAAAGTATCTGTTGTATTAAATGTAAACATATTGTTTACTTAAAACTATGATCGAACATCTTCATTGCAGGCATATTAAGACAGTTTGAGGAAGAGCACAGATGTCTGATAATCAGAGTGGGGATTATAAAACATAAATCATATAAACTATAGTCTTTGTTTCTTCATTCTTCTTTGCCTGTTTTTCCTCTTCTTTGCAAAGTTTTATTTTTTCCTCAATATTGTCATTTCCCTATCTTTCTTAATTGATATTACTACCATCCTAAAATATCAAATTATCTAATGTAAAAGACAATAAAAATAGCAAGCTACAAAAACAACCAGCACTTTTACTATGCAAATTAACTGTGTACTAAGAATAAAAGACATTAGCATAGCGTGGCAAACACACATAAGCACCATTTCAACATATTCATTTGTAATGTGGAGTTCAGATCTGGCCAGCGCCATCACTGGCCACATGGCGAGTTGTACTATTTGGCATCTTGTCTTGATGGGTGTGCCTGGATTCCTAGAGGAAGGGAAGTCCCATCTCCAGGTGATAGGTGTTCCTGAATTCCTAGAGACAGGGGTGGGCACTTGACCTATAAATTATGAACCTGTCAGTCAAGTGCCTGGGACTGGGAACTTGCTGTGACCCTGCCCCTTGAACTGACCCTATTTAGGGTCAGACCAGCTCAGATGCCATCACACAATGCCATATAGCTCCATGTTCTAGTCCTGTGTCCTATCTCCTGGCTCGTCTCTTGTCACCATGGCATCCTAAGTCAGCTCTCCATTGGAGCTGAATTGGTTTGTTGGTATGGTTTTTTATTCTCTCTTCCCTCTCTGGCCTGTTTCTTGATAGTGTTGAGTGTATTTGTTCGCTGCAGGCCTTTGTAACAATGGGCTGCCTGCAGACTGCTAATGCTCTAGTAAAAATTCCAAGATTCAATCCTTCAATATGTGGTTTCTCAGATAATTTACACGTATATAACACATCCCAGAGGAAGATAATGCAAACACTAAAAACAACTAATTTTAACAACAAACCAAAACACATTTTATGATATATCATTTAAAATTCTGAGAATACAATTTCAAGTTATCACTTT
This sequence comes from Perognathus longimembris pacificus, assembly GCF_023159225.1. NCBI lineage: Eukaryota > Metazoa > Chordata > Mammalia > Rodentia > Heteromyidae > Perognathus > Perognathus longimembris. Next base: position 31,680,571 of record NC_063177.1, read on the forward strand.
AGTCTGGGCCACTGTGCCACGTACTTGGACTTTTTGTTATTGTTTTTCTTCTGGTTCTGGGGCTTGAGCTTGGGGTCTGGGAGCTGTTGCTGAACATTTTTCCTTAAAGTTATATTTCTATCATTTGAATCACAGTTGCACTTCCAGTCATTTTTTGATGTTTAATTGGAGATGAGTCTCACAGACTTTCCTGTCCAAGATGGCTTTGAACCATAATCCTCAGATCTTAGACACTTGAACATTTAAGAAAAATATAATGGTAATTGTTGAGATACATGGATGCAAGATTTTGTAGAAGTTAAGTGTGCAATTTAAATCACTGACATTGAATCTGATTAGTGAAATGGGAAATGATAAACAGCTGTGTAAAAGATATAAAGTCTAGCAGTTGATAATTGATTAAAAATGCTTATGTATAGCTTTGCAAATAGACACAGTGAAACATTATAACACAGAAGAAAGGTAAAACAAATAGAATAAGAACAATGGCACCTTGTCATAGTGAAGATTGGCCATCTATCTTAAAGAAAGAATCTGTCATAAGAAAAAGTATATATATATATATATATATATTCAAATATTCCACATTTCTGCAACTGTAGACCTTCAGATTCAAACCTTATACCAGTCATTGCAAGAAGTCTTTGTGTTAGCATCACCTAGTACCAAGGGAATTTCTCTGATTCCAGAGAAGTAAGAAAAAGTACTTAAATCTTATTATTTTCCTTGTGTTTTTTCTGTGAGTCCTTTCATATCCGTTCCCTCCCCTCCCCCCTTCTTTTTGCTTGAACTCAAGAACTGGGCACTGATCATAGCTCCATTTCCAGCTTGTTTGCTAGTTAATTGAAAATGAGAGTCTCACTGATTTTCCTGCCTGGGCTGGCTTTGAACTGTCATCCACAGATATCAGGTTCCTGAGTAGTAGGATTTACAGATATGAGCCACCAGTGCCTAGCTTGCTTTCGCTTTTTAAAAATATTACCTTTCATTTCTTCATTCAAAGATCTAAGTTAAATGTATCAGATTTGTTGTTCTCTAATCATTAGAAACAAACTACTCATTTTTCCTTTCTTATGCTGCTTTTTAGATTTAAATTTCTTTGGTCATTCTGTGCCCAGAAATATCTCTATTAGGGTACAGGTCTTGAGGAAAAGAATTTTAAAAATACCTGAGTTAAATATTTATATAAGTGCACAAAAATCAGTGACACATACTTTGCCTTGCATGAGACACCAGACACAATATTGGGATTATGTCAAAGGAAATTCACGTAAGTGCAAACTGCTGAAGGATGTGTGAACAGTTAAAATGTCTAGGAGAATACATTCCATTCTGGAAGTGGAGCCTCTGATGTCCTTTGTTTCTTGTCCTGGTGACAACTGGAGGAGGACTGATTATTGCTGAGTTCTTTATGATATTCCCTGTCATGTCTCATTTCTTCACAAAGCAGCACCATAACTCCATGCTCTACTTCCATCTCAGTAGATAAATCTGCCTCTGTTTCTCACTCATCTCTTTTTATTCTCTTTCTACAAATAAGGGAAATCATCATCTCTCCTCTTTCCTTGTCTGCAAACTATGATTTGTACCTTTGCCCACTATCTTACATTTAAGATTCAGTTATTTCTATGGGCATGTTTTCCCTTTATTCCTTGGACCTTTCTAACAATGATCCATCTTATTAATAGAAATGACAAGACATTCTCATGCTAATGCTATCTATTTGTCTGTCCATTCATCTGTCTCTCCATCCATCTATCCACCAATCCCTCCCTCCCTCCATCCATCTGACCATCTATCTATCTATCATCCTTTCTTATTTTTTTTGGTAAAATGGGGTATGAAGTCAGAGTTTCATATTTTATAAGTAAGTGGTATATCTTTTGAGCCATTGCTTCCAGTCATTTTCTGTATCAGTTACTTTTGGAATAAAGCTACCTTTTTCGTTTGGGTAAGTAATTCTCCTACCATTAGGACTGGGGTGTTACAGTCCTGGGGGATTATACTTTAGTAAATGAACTGAAATCAAATGTAAGCATGGGACCCTAATTTGCTTTAGGGCAAGGATGCCTGGAGTTTCCCGGTGTTTAGGTCACAGTTGCCCGAAACCTTGCACAGTTCTCTAAATATCTGGTACCTACCCTGCCCACATCCCAGTTTCTGGAAATTTTGCAACTCTGGCAGATTCCGGGCAGGGCCTCATTATGACTTCCTGATCTGCCACCAAATGCCCTGCCTGGAATCCATCTACAAAATGGTTGGTAGATTTTGGCTGCACAACAAAAGGAGAAAAAACAAGTTATGACTATTCCTGTCCTATATCTAGATAAAGTTTTTTTTTTTTTGCAACCTTTGGCTTCTGTACGCTTGTTTGCTTGGAAAATAACCACCAAGTTCCGCTTCTGTAAATTAGCTTGCTTGCACCTGTTTGTGAATTTTATCTTTATAAAACTCCTGCAACTAAGGTTCGGGGCTCCTCCTCTGAGCTGAGTTAGCCTCCGCCTGTCGTTTTCGCTTAATAAACAAACCTTGGTTTGAGACAAAGCTTCGTCTGGCTCTGTTTCAGGGGTCCCTCCATTTCAGAACGCTCTTCCTACGAGTGGCATTTTCATTACACGTTGTGTACAGGGTTTCTGTATTAGCTCTGAAAACAAAAAACACCTGTATTTAAATCACAAAATAGTAACGATGATGTCTAACATTTCATCAATACTCTTGTTCATGCTTATAATATTAGTCACACATGGGTGCCTGATAAATTCTTGCTCAAGTTGACAATAATTTGTCCTCTTCGAGTGCTTTCAGCTCTGCCGTGCAAAGCTTCCCAAAGAAATAAAAGGAACTGTGATCTAGCATAAATAACTTAAACATTATATTATTTTTAGTTTGAGATTTTCAGTAATGTTAATTTAATTCTGAGGAAGCAAGGTTACTCTCTATAACATTGATGTGTTACTCTCTATCTTCAGGTACTGTTAGCATAAGTATATGTAATTAACTGGATAAGTCAATATTGGTAAAGGAAAGGTAATGAACGGCATTATTGTCATTAGCATAATCCTCATCTTTGTGTGCTTACCATTTGCCATTAACAGAAAACACACTACCAATAAAATTAGAAATACATAAAGCTATGTGTGTGCTTAAACATACACCTCATTTCTAGTATGAAATACCCACATTTCAGATGGAGATCACAATGATACAAAGATGCTTAAAAGTGGATCTGTGAATCCATTCCATGGCTTAACATTCTAAACGTAAACGATCCTTTTAAGTTGGTCTTTGCTAATTTTAAATCAATCTGGATTTAGTAGATCTGACTCTTCTCCATAGTGCCTGAGGCAAAGTTTCAGTTACAAACCAGACTTCGTCCTTGGCAAAACATAAACAGGCACAGTGCGCGCGCGCGCACACACACACACACACACACACACACACACACGAAGGTGTTATCTGGGCACCAGTGGCTCATACTTATAATTCTAGCAATTTAGGAAGTGGAGATCCAGAAGTTTGCATTTTGAGAGTAGCTCAGACAAAAAATAAACAAGATCCCATCTCAACAAAGACTGTAGATCAATGGTGCATACCTGTCATCCTAGCTATGGGGAGGCTATGATTTGAAGGATCAGGGTTCCAAACCAATCCAGGCCAAAAAAAATTAAAAAAATCATAAGGCCCAATTTCCACAAAAAAAAAAAACAAAAAAAAAAACAGGCATGATGGCTCCTGCTTGTCATCCCAACCATGGGAAGAAATAATAGGAGAATTGTCTTCTAGGCTACCTCAGGACAAAAGAATACAAATGTGAAACCCTACCTCAAAAAAACAACAACAACAAAAACAGAACAAAAATATCTACAAGCCTGGTTCAAGAGGTGTAGTGACTTCCTAGCAAGTGCAAAGCCTTGAGTTCAAATCCCTGTATGGCCAAAACTTTTTTTTTTAAGAACAAGCTCTGTGAGTCAGAGATGGGCAACAGTTAGTGTTAGGAACATTACAGGTTAAATAGTGCTAGTCTGTTACTCGTGTTATGTATTTAATCAATAACTAGACCCTAGTACAAAAATAGACCGTTCAAACACAGTTCCAGGCTTAGGGTAATGGATATCATTAGAAAACAAATAAAATTTTGAAAATGTTTTGTTGATTGATTCTAATGAAAAGATGAGTAAGAGATTTATGTGTAATTATGGTGAGCAGATCAATGGGACTGTCACATGATCCCAAAAGTATTATTGGACATTCAGGTTTGAGAAGGTAACTGATAAGATAAAGGATAGGAAAAAATAGTGCAAAATGGATTTTAAATTATCTGGCTATAATTGTGTGTGAGCCTTACCTAAAACCAGAGGAACTAAAACAAAAATATAACTTTAAGGGTGGACAAATGGCCAAACATTAATGTGTGAATAGGCCAAGCTTATCATGTAATTTATATGCAAGGTAACTGGTAAATATTACATGCTCTTTACTCTTTAATTTCACATGCTCAAATGAAGACCATAGATTAACATTATAATTAAAGTACTTATAAGACAACAAATTAAGCTAAGGTATCCTGAATTGTGCTTGATAGGTTTTTAAATCTATCAACATAGGAAATTCAAGAATCAACAATAGAATGAAATTTTAAGACAGTTGTTCATTAACACATATCCTGGTGAAACTAATGGATTTGGGCATGTACAACATGCTTTTTTATTTAAATGTTTACTATTGCAACTTGAAAGCTTTATCATGAAAACATCTACACATAAGAGAATGTTCAATTCAGCCATTACACCTGTATTAAGTAAAATTTACAAGGAAGAAATGGCTTGTGTGATTTTAAACTTTGTTTTTAATTAGGGATAAAGTGTCTTGGTACATAGCTCTTCATCAGGATAAATTCCTGTGATTCGCAATGATGGAATGAAAAAAGGCTCTATATTAAGCATTAAGGGTGATCAATTCTCAGCCAGAACATCCTGGAAGCAGCATAGTTCACTATGTCAATAAAAACATAGCCACCTCTCAGAGGATTTTCTTTTGTTACTTGTGGTCTACAAATCTACATGAAAGGCTTCCATAGAGATTGAAAGCATGCCCACTGTGTTTCAGAATTACCTGTTTCAGAGCTGTGTAAGCTGGTTTTACCCTAATTATTACAAATCAACAAGCAGTGTGGAGCTAAAATTTAATTTCCACATGTGTTGTTTTGATCCTGAAATGTCTGCTATGCTATGTGCATGCAGATTACTGAGAGCAAGTGCTTGGCAGCATAGGGGAGGGTTTAATCTCCAAATCTTCACATTATTTCTTTCATCACCCCTTATTACAGTTGTAAAGTCACATTCCACAGCAGGAACCAATTCCACACCATTTCAACAGGAAAATGGTCATATGTGGTTTAACTTTTATCCTTTCTCCAACTGGAATGGGAAAAGTTAGGATGTTTAAACATAGGTAGGAATGGTCTAAGAAAGGTAAATAATTGATTTGAGGTTATATGAACAGCTAAATTGTGTGTCAGGCTCTCAGAGAAACACAATCTTTGAATCTACTGTAGCTCTCTAACAGGTGAAAGGAAACCTCATGGAAGAATGAGATTTATACTCACCCCCCAAAGAGACACCAACTCATGGAATAATATTACCAATTTGATACTCAGAATTACTGTTGATCAGGCTTTAAAAATCGTATCAGATCCCCTAAATTACTGTTTCCTCTTCACCATCACTTATTTTTTTCTGATGGTGTCAGCTGTATTTTCAGGAAAATTCTTTTTTAATTTTTCTCCCACCTTAAAAGAGCAGGACTTTTCTCCCAGTCTACTTTCCTGTGTACCTTAAACAATTCTGAACAGGTTTTGTTGAAATGGTTTCATTTAGTCTTTCACATTTGCATAATTCCTCTGGGTGTTAGTATTGTATTTCCAGTGTATTCTGAAATTGTACAGTCTGTGTTTCTGCTGCAGTGAAAATTTTATATATATGTACATATAGAGAGAGAGAGAGAAAGAGAGAGAGAGAGAGAGAAAACAGAGAAGCAGAGAGACAGAGAAAGAAAGAAAAAGAGACAGACAGAAACGGAGAGATTTGAAGTACATCATCCCTGAGTAAACTCATACCCACATTTTCTCTCTTAACCTGTTTCTGCAGAGCAAGCAAGTAAACTCCTGCTTTGAAATGATTTTGTGTGAGATTTAGATTTTGACAAGTGCTGAGTCATAACATCACAATGGTTTTCCCATGATGACTGTAAGATAAATCAGATAGCCTTCTTGGTCGTTGTATTGATTCTGCATTAATCATGCAATTCCTTGCACATCATAGCACCTTATCAGAGGTGCATGAGCCTGATACTGCTTTCAGAATGATGAGTTTAACTAGGTAGGAATGCTTTTTGTTTACAAATCACAAATTTGGTGAACACAATGCTGTTGTTTTCTTGATTGCTGTATGATTTGCCTTATTTTTATGTTGATGTCATTTTTTCAGTAAGCTAAAATTGGTTAGGGAATTATAATGCATCACTTGTTACTGTGAACCTGCAACTCATTATCTAAATTAGTTATGTATATGGGGTGGAAAAATCATTTGAGCTTGTTATGCCCTAACATACTTGCTTTGTTTGTTTCAGTTTCTGTTGTCATAAAGGATGAGGAATCTAGGTTTTCATTATAAATAAAAGTAAATATAAAAGTAACACTCAACAAGTCACTTAAAAAGAACATTTCTCTTTTAAGATCTAACATTTAATTTTATAAATTGTCAATGAGTTCTTTTAGGCAAGGTAAGATACTTGATTAATTTTGTCCTACTTTTTAAGTTTACATATATTAATAATACTTATTATTATTACTATTAATAGTATTATTATTGTCAGTCATTGGGCTTGAACTCAGGACTTGGGCACTGTACCGGAGCTTTTTTGCTCAGGCTAGAGCCCTACTGGTTTGAGCCATAGCTCCACATCTGGTTTTCTGGCCATTAATTGGAGAAAAGAGTCTCATGGACTTGCCTGACTGGGCTACCTTTCAACCATGATCCTCAGATCTCAGCCTTCTAAGTAGCTAGGATTATTACAGGTATGAGCCACCGGAGACTGGTCTGTATATTATTATATTAAGTAAAGCCATATATTCAGAATTGGAAAAAAATTGAAAGTAACTAAAATGTAAGGAGAAGCAAGCTCTTTGTAAATGTCAGAAAATCAAAACACATTGTCTTTTTTGCTAAAAATGTGAAATAAGCCAATTAAGGCATAAGAATCCTAGTTGTTCTGAGTCTATCAGAGAGCTCCAAAGGCAAATGTGGCATGAACTCAATTCCAAGAAATTGTGAGACTTTTTTTCATTAGAGCAGATCTATACATATCTTTGGCAGAATGAACAGAGCCTGAGGAATAGGCCATTAACTGAGTAGAAAGAAACAAGATAAAATATTAAAGTTTTAAAAATACTTGTGAAGAGCTGAATTTTGGCTTACATGACAAAAATGGGATTTCTCTGGGACCCCAGAGAATGAACAAGTATGCATGCACTCATTTGTTCCTCACTGTGTCATCACTAATTTTGTTGGGCAGTATAAAAAGATTGAGGTACATATGAGTCTCAAGAAAGATGTCTTTTGTTTCATGTAGCTTCCCATAATTTCCAAGAGATGATCTTCTGAAGACTTGATACCTGATATTAAGCCCAGGGCACACTGAAGTTCATAAAAACTAGAAGGAAAAGGTGAATGCAACATATTAGGTACAAGCATTGTTTTTTCTAGGTATAAATCATCTGAAGCTCTTACAGCAAAACAACAACTTGTCATAACTTTTAGAAAGCTAGATATAGGAGAGACTTCTTCAAATGCATGAATGACTACTTGTACCCGCAGCTGTCATCTTACTAATGTTATGGTAAAGAGCCATTCCATTCAAGCTCAAGTTTCTTACTGGAGTTTATATGGCCATGCAATACAGAATTAATAATAATAATAATAATAATACTGGAGAAGAATGGCCCCAAAGTGCTACCATAGGTTCTTTGGAGGGTGGATGATTATTACCTGTGGCTAATAAGTGTTTCTGTTGCTTTCCTTGTTTCTCTGTTGTGTAGACCTGCCTTCACAAGTGGGTATTACTTTTGTAGTGGAGGAAGCCCTCTTTAACACATTTTGCATTTACATGAAGATCCCTTTTTGACCACATTATGGACAGAAATATTATCAAGAATAACGATAATCATAAGCAAGCGTTCCTAAGTTCTTATCCAGTCTAGTAAATACGTAACAACGCCTCTAATTCCTGGTGAATATGTTACTAGACATTTTGTTGTTGTTGTTGTTTTTCTCCATTGTCTTTTCTCCAGCTCAGTTCTTCACTCTTCCTGTTCTAGAGTCCGAGAGCAAGAAACAGAGAATCAGCCTAGATACCACATAGAAGTGAGGTCTTGGTTCCTGCCTAGAAATTCCTGAATAAATATATGCATTCAACAGGATAATCACATGAGTTATCAACAAACTGAAATTTTGGAGAAAACTAGCCTTATACATTCCTCAGCAGTACCAACTGTTGCTTATATGGCTGGCCTGAGCAATACAACCTGAAGTGCCATCTCACCTATCCCCTTTCTGAAACTTTCCCTGTTCACAGCCACTTCCTACACTATCACCAATGGCCATGTGACAACACAAGTAGGATACCAGATATCAAATATAGAAGAAAAAAATACTTGAGCTCATAGGCCTTGTATGTTAAAATATCACCCTTTCTACACTCTATTTAAGACAATTGACAGGTCTGACCCAAAATATCAGCTAAACATTCACATTCCTTTGCCATGTCAAACACACTGAAATATTTAGCTGTTCCTCTAAATATATTATGTTTTTCTAGCTCTTCTCTACTAAATATAATGGATTTAGTCTTTAGAGTTTTGTCTACTTGTTTGAGAGACTCCTTTTGGTATCTCAAAACCACATTCATTTTAACTCCTCTGAAAAAGCTTCTTTTATTCATCCTCACCCCTAACCCTGGTAAATGAGATGCTTTCATGGATAATCTCCCTTGGCAATTTGCATTTGTTTTATGGACTATCTATGCACTCTTTATTTTGTACCTTTGACAAAATGTGGATCCTTAATAAAATATGGATGTAGAAATGATAACTATTTTTGAGAATCTGTTAGTATTTGTTTTTGTTTTTCTTTTTTGTCAGTCATGAGATTTGAACTCAGGCCCTGGGCACTATCCTTGAGCTTTTTTTCTCAAAACTAGAGCTGTATCATTTTGAGCCATAGCTCTACTTTCAGGTTTCTAGTGGTTAATTGGAGCTAAGTCTCATGGACTTTCCTGCCTGGGCTGACTTTGAATTATGATCCCCAGATCTCAGCCTCCTGAGTAACTGGGATTACAAGTGTGAGCCACCAGCACCTGGCTGAATCAGTTCATTTTAAAAGAAATAACTTATACCAGATACCCAATGCTTGTCAACCATCACCTTCACACTACACACAAACTTGATTTTAAATTTTAGCTTCATGCATTCATATTATTTATATAAACCCACCTTCCTTTTATGTCTTCAGGTGTTTTTGTTGTTGTTGTTGTTATTGTTGTTTGAGGCATAGTCTGAATGTACTGCAAGGTAGGCCTTGAGCTCCTGATTCTCCTGCTTCAGCCTCCTGATTAAAGAGCGTGTTCTCTGTGCTTGGCTAAGTATTGTATGATTCACAATGTTGCCTTTCTTACTAAATAATCGCTTTTTAAAAGTAACATACATTTTCTATGAGATGTGAGCTCTGTGACTATCATAGTGAGGCAGCTAAAATAAATTGCTTGATGGAGTTACTCAAGTTTCCTATAATATTCTGATTTTTCCACTATTTCTACTGAATACTGAGTGCTGAAATTTTCAGCTATCATTGCAGATTAGTCTATGTTTAGGAGATTTTTCTGTCATTATAAAAAATGACTGTAAGTACAATAGCAAAGGTATAGCATATTGTAGAACCTGTATATCATTCTAGACAGGTATCAACTCTATGCTATGAAGGGAACATAGAAAACTTATGTGAAGATGGCATGTGATGTAGCGGGGGGTTGGAGAGGGGGTTGTTCAAAGAATCAGAACTGACATGATACATATAAAAGATTGATTCTAGAATTTAGTCGACATGCAATTAAGAGAACTGGTGAATAGGTCTACAGACCACAGTTGCCTTTTGTCCTGAGAAGCTGAAGTTCTTATAGAGCATGATGTTCAATCATCAGGAAACCTTGGCATGAACCAAGAGTGAGTATAAACTGGTGGATATGAAGACGAGCTGAAGCTGGATTTGTCGTCACAATCTTCACTGTGGCTGATAGAAGCCTTCATGCCATAGAAGTTCACATGAGCCTCTCTCAGAACACATAGAAGCTGAAGAAATTGCTCGGATGAGACCTGAAGATCTACAGGCCCAGTTGCTGCAGTGACCCAACGAATTAAGCCTTCTGGACAGAGCAAATCTGTGTAATGGTGCTTGGTCCTCTATTCTCATTTTTGCCTAGAATGGCTGTTCCCTCTCTTTAGCCACATTACTTTTTAATGGCAAATCATTACCTAGAATTTGATGCAGAATGATATTTCTGGGAAATTGTTTTAGCTTAGATATGTTCACCTAAGAGTAGATGACTGCTCATATGGAGGATAATGGATAGTGAAATAGCAAAGGAAGAAACAAACTCAAAAAATAATCTCAAAAATATAAAATATATTTATTGGTTACAATGTGTACTAGTAAAATATTTTGGTATTAAAATGCATTTACAAAATATTTTAACATTCAGATTCCAATCACCGGTTCATGTGATGCAGTGCATCAATATAGTCAATTAGATATTTACACATGGTTTTATTTTAATGCAGTTACTTCACAAAATTGAGCCTTCTAAGACTATTTCTTTATAGACTTAGCCATCCAACAAATCAATTATCAACATATATTAAAGAATGCTAGTACACTTTAACCTCCATTTATTGTATATTATTCTTACTGTAGGAAAGCTAAGCACTTGGTAATTAAATAGAATCTCTTTAAAAGATGATAGGAGATATGATGTTTAATAGGTTGGAAAATTCTAAAAAGATCACACTCTTTGGAATATTGAATGGATAATTACAAAGAAAATTTTAGAAAAATATGTAAGCTTGTAACCAAGTACATCTTCATTGATTCATTAGAGTCATTGTTCCTGAAAGTCAAGAGATGTGAATTGGGTACCCAAAAAGATGAGCTTAGCATAGAACAAGAGAAGAATATAACATTGATAATAATAAAATACTACAACTTATTGAGAGAGACAAAGTTGATATATCTTAACAATCCAAAACACTATAAAGAGAACAATTGCTTTCAATCTACAATTTTAATATCAGTGGTTATGTTAGACATGTATGATATTCTTTGGAGTTTCCCTTGGAGATTTATGGTATCTGTGCTATTATCCCTTGAAAAATGTAATGAGATTTAGTTGTAATACAGGATTACATTTCAAAAAGGATAAAGCTTTCTTTTAGTGATTCCTCATCTTTTTAGATTTCCAGTGGGATTCAGATTCAAGATGGTTGCCAACCTACCTCACAGGCAAATATGTGACTGCTGGTGGCTGATGACCTCGAGGGAGGGAGACATTTCTCTGCATCTCTTTCAATGCTCATTGATGAATACACTAAGCCTGTATTGAAGGCTTGGGTTGTGCCCAACATCACACAGAATCCAGCAAACAACAATTCCACCTTTAAAGGCTCCTGAGCTAGAGGACTTACAGTTAAGCAAAGCATACAAATTAGTCAACCATTACAGAATGGTGAAAATTATAGGAACATGCAAGAGTAGACATGTTGGAGTATATGATAGAAACACAAATAAGTGTTTAATGGAGACTGTGGGATAAAGGGTAGTAAAGTCATGAAGAAATAGACATAATATGAGGAGGCTGAAGATTGCATTTCTAGACACAACATCTAGCCCATAGAAAGGCACACACTGACAAGCGATGGAGGAAAAGAAGACAATTTGATGAAATCAAAGCAGCTGAATAAGTGATTGTGTATGGAAGAGGGGTGGGGGGAAACGTTACACACCTAGGCTAGATTTGAAGAGGGTATCCTGTGCAGCTCCCATTAACATTTGATGACATGAGATCAAGGCGTGTGTTTAAAGAATGGTTCATAAGTAACTCCCCCCCCCACACACACACAATGAGAAGTACACCTTAGTAATTATAGCATCTAAATCATAGACATACATAGCTTGATATTCCCATCTATTTTTCCCTGTTATTCTCCATCTCACGTACATATTGGCTTTAAAGGAGTCAGAAACGATAGATGGGCAGTAAAGCTAAAGTTCCTATGTGAAAGAGCCTTATGACCTAGCATGGAAGAAATACATGAATGAAAACCTCCTGAAGACAAGATGTGGTTGACTCTCCATAAACCCAAAAGGTTATTAATGAAATGTGTCCTGGAGACTTCTTAAGTAGTCAATCACCATGGATGGTCATTTCTTTGAGACTCTTTGTAATTCTAAAGTAATTAAGTCTATTTTAATAGGGGTTAAAGAGTCAGATGAGGTAGAGAAGTAAATCAGAGGATCATTGTCTCATTATCAATGTGGCTATAAAATTATTTTTAAAAAACTATAGAAATTCCAAGTTTGGTAGAGCATGTATTCATTGTCCTGAGGTTCAGGCTTACATTTCTTAGAGATAAAACACAATGGGTTATGTTAAATAGTTCAGCCTTGTAAATTTTTATATAGCTGAGGCTTTAGAGGCGATGAGGCATTTGTAAGTAGCAAGCAAACTCCATGCTTTATAGACCTGGAAATTCTTCCCTTTCCACTAGTCTAATACATCAGAGGAGAATGTAAACCGTTGCTAAAATTCCAGAAATTTTACAATTCCATGAGATTTTACAAACCACTTGGCAATTGTTCTTTTCTTGGAAATGCATTTCTAGGTTTAAATTTGGGACACTTCAAAACAAAATTAAGACAACTGTCTTCTTACTTCTTGTCTATCTTCTTCCCCTTACTGGAAGATACTGGTAAAAAGACCAGTGTCAAATAAAAAAAGTTTGTAATAAATAAAATCAGGACTCTGTTTCTGTATAAAATTAAGTTAGGATTAAATAATAATGTATGGCAAATGAAAAGTGTTCAGTTGCTACTCAGAATAAGAGACCACTTGGAATGTAGAATGCTTTTATTTCTGTGAACTTCTTTCTTCTTCATTTTCATTCTAAGAGTTCACTTTATTATCCTTGGCTTAGATAGTTGACTAATAGGATATTGGTGAACATGATGAGAAGGGAGGATTGCTGTGTGTTTGCATTATTAAAGTATATCAATGCTAGCTCCCACTAAAGGGTAAGTTTTCTTGAATTCTGAGAACCAAGTATCATACAATTATCAGTCAAAATCAGTAAAAGTAAACATGGAAGACTATGAATTAGACTCCAGTCTGGATTACATACTGAGTCCCCACCTCACACCTAAGCCAGCAAAATTATAAACAGAGGTAAGACATTTTCAAAACTCATTCCTGACTAACTCTTCCTCTGTATTTGTCTGAGCCATCAACATTACTTATGCTTACAGCATCTATCATAATGGAAATTATGTATAGGGATCCGATTCTGTATATCTCTTTCCCAGCTTCATACTTCAACACATAGTTTGTGTTATCGAGATGAACATGATTGTAGATGTGGCAGAAATGTATGCTGCACATTGAAACAAGGTATTTCCCCCAGATGGAAAAAAAAAAAAAAAGGAATATAAGAAAATGTGCTGACAAGACTGCACCTTGTCTGAACTTCAATACAACCAGGATATCCATGATCCCCAGAACTGGAATAAGGGATCAGTATGCCAAACAGTACCAACAATGCACTTTGTGCCATGGACCAGCTTTCTTCTGGGGACCCTGAGCTTTTAGAGCATGTTAAGCAGGAAGTATGGTCATGAACTGTATCCAGTTAAAAAAAAATTACGTCTTTAGCCTCCCATGAGTTCCTCTGGTATACAGTAATTCAAATACTTCTAATTTCTAAATGCTGAGCTTGGGATGATCTTGTAGCTCCCCACTGAATAACTTATGTCAAACGAATACATACATACATACATATACATATACCCACACAAACACATACAGAGAGACAGAGAGACAGAAAGAGAGAGAGAGAGAGATAACTTTGTCACTAGTTACTTCATACCTTGGGTATGAAGATTTACACCTGCTTTCCTATTTGATACTTTCCAAGTTTAAAATCACATTTTAAGAGATATAGATAGCAAGTAAATCCTGTATACTTAAGGTGTATTGTGTGATACTTGTGAGTATGTATTTATTGTGAAATATTACTCTCATCGCACTAATTAATATGGCCCTGCCAAGCTTACTTTTACAAATTCAGTCTCCAGTCCTTAAAAAAATCTTCATTTGCACTGTCTGAGGCTCCAGTGTGCTAGACATTCCAGTAAATTCTCAGATTCTGTCTCTGAATGTTTTCAACTTTTAGTGGTGCAGTGCAGTTGGGAATTTCTGGTTACATATTAATACATGTAAATGTGTCCCTCCGTAAGATGTTTTTCCTTTGTTATTTTCAATCAGGGACATAGTATACCTTTTAAAATATATTTACAGTATAATGAATTTATGAGAACCCTGATATAAATATTCTTAAAGCCTAAACATAAAAATAGGGTGACTATAGAATCTGGCATGCATAATTCATTGATAGCAAGGTATTATGCAAGTTCCATGCTCCAGAGAATGGTTACATAAAATTTTAATGAAAGTTTTTCCAACCTAAAACTCATCTATGCTCTTGAGGAACACAGGGGAATATCACTTTTCTTGAAGGTGGTTCTGGGTAGCTAAATCACAAATTGCGGTGGAGATATGTTCATTATGTTCTTATAGACTTGCAGGAAAACTGGGCTGAATTTCCATTATCTTGCATTGCCACTTAGTAATTTTTCAATACTTGTGTTGCTTAAAAGACTGAGAAATAATATTTCACAGAGGCCAGCTGAATGCATTGTGTTAGTATTAGTAAAAAATACATTATGTTAGTTTTACTGCTAATACTACAACATATTGCAAAGTATCTAATATTGGCTATATTCTATACATAAATCATTTAAAGTGAAAGGAATAAGATATGTTTAGAACAACTACTCTTTAAGAAAAGGGGCTAGGTAAGTATCTTCATTAAGCATGGTATTCTAATACCTCATGAACAATAAAGCTTATTAGCAAGACTATTACACTTTAGGCAATAGACACAATCAAATAATACAGATTTTAAATCTTCAGAAGATTCAGATTACATATGAGATTAAATATATAACTTCTAGAATATTAGACATATACACAGATATCCAACTATACACATATTTTAGTAAATATTTTGAAATGAATAATAATTGGTTGATTATTTTGTTAATTTTTCTTCCTTCTTGACAGATTTGGAATATAGAGGACAAAACTCTCAACTGTTTTAGGAGACAATCCAGTAGCTGTGTTGCATTTCACAGCTTGTAGCTGTGTGTAAAAAAAGAAAAACAAAATAAGACCTATTGAACTGTATGTCTCTTTGTGTTTAGATTGTGCTTCTCTTTATATATTAAATGTTCTGTTGACTGTTTCAAAACAATTCATTATATTGATCTTACTATGACTTTGAGTCTAGAATTATTTGGGGGGTAACCCCCTACTCTGCCATGAACTGATACACATCCATCAAATTCATCTCTCTCTGTGGGAGAATGATTCTCTGACCTGTGGTGGACTCAGTCTCTGCACAGAATTTCCAACATTTCCTAGCACACTAGGGGGCCAATGGAGGAAAACTTTGACTAAGGAATTTCCTGTGTTTGATGGTCCAAAGAAACCATTTGCTCATGAGACACTCCTCCCCGTATTAGAGAGTTCCTGGGAAGATTTATTTACCCAGCTGCTGGGGGCAGGGGGGCGGGGAGGGAGGGTTTTATAGTATGCAAGGAATTTTATTGTTAAAATAGTTAGCATAAGGGTAAACAGTAGCTAGGGGATAATTGTAGCCTTGCCTTGACCAGTCTGATCCTTTGATGTATTGGTGAATGTAGCCATGCCTTGATATGTATATCTTTCTGTTTGAACTTTACTCTTGAAGTTGTAAACTGATGTCTTATGACCCAAAATGATGTCTTATGACCCCATTTCTAAGACAGTATCTAAGTGCTGGCCCTTCTAAAATAAAATGTGCATTGGTTCATTTGCCTCTGCATCGCCCATGTTCTGATTTTCATCGGTTCAGTTCCCAGGTCCAGGCCCCCTCCAAAGGGCTACAACATCTCTCTCTTTCCCAAACCATGCTTACCAAAGTACATTTTCTGGCTTTTATTTTTACATACATTTTTTGGACTCCTTTCCCAAACTTGAAATTTTCTAGAAAGAATTATATACCCCTTCTCCTTACTTGGTCTTCATTATTTAATTCCTGAGAGATCCTCATTTTTGTTGTTTTTTTTTTTTTTGTTCATTGTTGTTGTTATGGTTTTTCCTATTTATTGTCAAAGTGATGTACAGAGAGGTTACAGTTTTATACCTTAGGCATTGGATACATTTCTTGTACTGTTTGTTACATCCTCCCTCATTCCCCCCTCCTCCCTCCCCCTTTCCCTCTCCCCTCATGAGTTGTTCAGTTGGTTTATGCCAAACAGTTTTGCAAGTATTGCTTTTGTATTCCTTTGTCTTTTTATCCTGTGTCTCTTGATTTTGGTATTCCCTTTTGTTAGCATTTCCCTAGCCTCAGGTCCTCAGCTCCTCCCACTAGCCCCCAGATCCACCCATACCTAATGAGCCACTCCTACTTACTACCTACCTACTTCCCCTTTACCCCCAGAGAGAAGCTGCCACCTGGATAAGGTACAGATGCCATGTAGCTCCCTTTCCCATGGGAATTATGGCCCCACTAATAAACCTCCTTATGAACCTTCTTCTCCTGTCTGTGATTATCTCCACATGGTCCTCTGGGATGGCCAGGACCTGTCCTTTCATTGGTGCCAAACCCGGGATAGGTTACCCAGTGGATTTGCTCCCCCATTTCTGGGGAGTCCAAGCCCCCGGGACCTATTCTGCTGTCCTAAGCACACCCAGAGGACCAGCGAGGTAACTTCTCCTGACTGAGCGCTCTACTTCCATCCACTACGACAATCTACAAATTTGCCCTCACACCCAGGGTAAGTGATCATCTAACCAGGGGCTCAGATCCAATTTTCCAATTTACCATAGGGCCACAGGGCCATGGTTCAGGGCCACACTAAGAGAACAGAAAAATCTTGGCGCCAAGTTCCAAGTCCCACTCCAGGCGACCTTAACATAGGGCCACAGGGCCATAGTTTCAGGGCCACACTCCGCACTTGGTCTGGGACACAGTAACTGGGGTGACAACCTCATTGCTGATTGTCTCCTACATTTCAGCTGAACAGAGTAATACTGAGGACACGTCGTATTTAACTCCTCAGCTCCACTAATCACTTACCATGGGAGGGACACAATCTAAAAGCTGCTCAAGTTTGAGCCCAATCTTACAAATTTGGAATATTTTACAGGACTTACATAACTTCTATGAGCACTCAGGAAGATGGAGTTCTCTCTCTCTCTCTCTCTCTCTCTCTCTCTCTCTCTCTCTCTCTCTCTCCCTCTTTCTACCTCTCTAAACTCTGCCTGCCTGCCTGTGATAAAGGATGGGCTGGTACCAGCTTCCAAAGTTACCAATATTTATTTAACATCTGCTTTGAAAGACACAAAGAAAGGTTTTCTGTTCTTGTTATTGATGTTTGTTAAGTTTGGAGATTCGGTTAAATTCTGCTTGTTGTTGGCTAAATCCTAAGTTTTCTCTAGCATTGACCATGTGGTGGACAATAGAATTGATTTTAGCAAGAGCCATCTTTGTTCCATCAAGGTTTCAAAAACTCTTGGAAGTGGAAGCCCACCCTTCCACCAGGTAATGGGCATGCCAAATTCCTCCAGGCTGGGCCGGGATGTGGAAACTCAAGCTCCAGGTAACCCTGCCCCCACCCTAAACTCTGTAACTGTGGCCTTGCAATTCAATGTACCTTGCAATTCAAATGTGCCTTGCAATTCAAATGCTGGAAGGTGAACGTGTCTTGCTTTGAGTCTGCTAAGGCTCTGACCAGCTCCACAGCCATTAGGCCATGGCCATGGGTCTGTGTTCTGTTCGTGCCCTGTCTCCCATCTCCTGGGTTTCCTCTCCGTATAATCTGTGAAAATTTTTGTTTGCTGGAAAAGTTTTTGTTTTCTAACTGACCACGTGGTTCTAAAATATGGGCAAAATCATTTTGCCCATATTTTGCCACTGGAATTCCAGAAAACTTACATGGCCAATTAAAAAAAAATTCTAAGCGCACCCCAAAGCTTGTGCACAACTGTCTGTCTGTCTGTCTGTTGGTAAAACATGTAAAAACTGGCATCATGGTTTCAAAGTTACTTGCTTTTGACTACTATTTTAACTTACTTTAAGTTTTGTGTTAAACTGATCTTTGCAGCCTGTGGGTGGAGTCACAGTGAACAGCCTGGAAGCAATCCTAACTCTTATCACCAGACTCCAAGTCAAAAGAAAAAAAACCCAGGTTTTAAACCCAAACTGATCATGTTTGGGTACAAGCAAATGTGTCTAAGAAAAACTCCAAAAGGTTCTAATATGCAGCACGTGGTATAAGTACAATGATGTAAAACCAGTGTGTTATTCTTTATGTCCATCTATGCTAAAAGTAAAGTGTACATCTGATCCTGACAATTCTTTGGTATAGACTAAGATTTTGCTTCTTCATTTTCTCTCCTGTGCTCTCATAAACTCTTTAAGATCAAGGGACCAGAGTCGTTTTGGAACAAGTGTGCAAATGTGGCTGCTAACCTCAATTTTTCTGACCCAGGATTGATATTTTGCTTTACAGGATGCAGGTCGACATGTGTACTAGCTGCATGGACTGTGATGGGCCGTGGCTAAGCTGCCTCCACAGTCTGCTCCCAAACTGCCTGGTTTCACTACTAGTTAGTGATTCCTTATTTTCTCTCTCTTGCATGGAAAACTGCTCAGGGAATCTTGGAATCCTGTGAAGATTTTGAAAGGCCCAGAGTGCTCCTGCCCTGGCTCTCCCTGCCCCTCCCCCCACACCAAGATTAGAATTGGGCTTATAGAAGGCCTATCATGACAGAGTTGCAACCGAGACTACTCCAAGGTTAAAAACATCAGAGTTGTGTTTGGTGGACATAGGGTTGCATTGGGATAGCATTGGTGTCTTCACCCTCCATGTCTCAGAAACTATCGTGGCTGCTGCAGAGAGCAGACTTGGTTGGCCTTTGGTCTGTGTGGATTTTGTGACTAGAAAGATGGTTAAAGGCCCAAGCCTTCTAAAATATTTTTACTTAGAGTAAGCAACCAGGAAATACTGGGAGATTTCAAATGTCTTTAACCAGTCTGTGTAGGGATTTGCAGGCAACCCAGCAGGAGGTGTGACAATCTATCCAGGGTACTCTGAGAGATGCCACTACAGCCTTGCTCAGATCCAACCCATCTCTCCTGCCTGTCTCCATAACACATGATTAACAAAGCCTGCTGATTTGGGATGGAAGACACAGCCACTTTGGATCCACTGAAGCTGAGACCTTTTTCCTAACCCTTTGCCCTCTTGATTGTTATTCATTTGTGTTCTCTTCCACCTGCTGGTAAGGTTAAATGATATGATTTGATTTGATGGCACATGGATCTCATTCAGTCTGCTGTTCTCTATGTGTTACAGCAGAACTCTGGCAAGTATTTGCTGGTCAATTCTCAACAAGATACAGGTAAGCTCTACTCCTATTGTTCTCCTGTTGCTTTAATTGGAAATAAAATTGGCTAAGACTCCTTGGATTGCAATTCAAAGCCAGCCCAGGCAGAAAAAATAAATATCCCTCTAAAACTCCATCTCCCAACAAACCAGCAAAGAGCCAGACTGGAAGTTTGGCTCAAGAGAACCAGCGAAATGCTGAAAGCGACACTGTGGCTCAAGTGGTAGAGCACTAGCCTTGAGCAGCAGTGCTCAGGGACAGTGCCCAGGCCTTGAGTTCAAACCCCATGAATGCCAACTGGGACAAGCTATCCAAGCAATGAGCACCTAGACCTTCAGGACGAGGTCAATCGTGACAACAAGGAACCATGGAGAGGAGTAAGAGGAGATGAAGTTTCATCTTAAATGAAGTCAATTTAAACTAGTCCTTCCAAAATTAATCAGAGCCAGGAGATCAAGAGGAATAGTTGTTCACTCACCTAATGTCCATACCTGTCCATTTTCCACCTGGACAGAAACTTGCATTCTTGTCTTTGTTACTTGCTATCTGTGTGTGCGCGTGTGTGTGTCCATTTATACATATATATACATATGTATATACGTATATATACATATATGTGTATATACATATGTGTATATGTATATATATGTATATGTATATATACGTATATACATATATATGTATACATACATGTATACATACATATATATGTATGTATACATGTATGTATACATACATATATGTATATACGTATATATACGTATATGTATATACGTATATATACGTATATACATATATATGTATATGTTAGCTTCTGACTAGTTACTTCCAACCAGTACACTATCCCTAAACACTTCCTTCCTGCCCCCAGTCCAGTTATTCCTCCTTCCTTGTAATGGGCCACAATTGGGTTTATGTTCCAAATGGAACTTTTCTGGCTTGTGCACAGGGTGTGTTCTCCCTTGTTGTTCATGATAACTGGTCCTGTGAACTTGTCAGCCTTTTGCCTGACCTTTTCAAAAGTCTCTTTTAAGAGGATAACATCCCTCACCCAGGACGCCACCTGGGAACTTGCAGTTCAAGGCCATCCTCTTACTACACTGCTCTGCCCAGTTCAGATCTGGACCCTGAAGACCCCAGCCACAGTGACTCCTTGATGTGCCCAAGCTGCAGGAGGTAGCCAGAGGAGACCATGACACCCATTGGCCCTGATAACCATTCTTGTGGAAATGATGAGGACTTTTACCAACCAAACTGTCAAACAAATACTTCTTGGACGTTACCAGGCCAAATGATGGATCAGGGACCCCTGACTACTTTGACCCTTTACAGCAGGAAGTAGCTCCAAAAGAAACAACCTCCACCTATGCTCCCAGCCTGGTATCCCTCCTTTATTATTAATAAACAACAAATGGGGGAATGATAGCATTTCCCTAGCCTCAGGTCCTCAGCTCCTCCCACTAGCCCCCAGATCCACCCATACCTAATGAGCCACTCCTACTCACTACCTACCTACTTCCCCTTTACCCCCGGAGAGAAGCTGCCATCTGGATAAGGTGCAGACACCATGTAGCTCCCTCTCCCGTGGGAACTATGGCCCCACTAATAAACCTCCTTATGAACCTTCTTCTGTCTGTGGTTATCTCCGCATGGTCCTCTGGGATGGCCAGGACCTGTCCTTTCACCTTTCACTTTCCTAATTCTAATACCAGTATATACAGTTTCCAATGTACTCAGATAAGATACAGTGATAATGCAGGTACAAGCACAGGAAGGTGATACTAAAGGATCATCAACAATAGAAACTACTGTTTCACATAGCATGTTGATATCACAACAGTGATATATCACTCATTTCCATAACATGGAGTTCATTTCACTTAGCATTATCTTATGCATTCATAGGGGCATAGCTCTTAAGCTCTTGTGATCCTCTGCTGTGACTGACTAGCCTAAACCTGTGCTAATTATTCCCTATGAGGGAGACCACAGAGTCCATGTTTCTTTGGGTCTGGCTCACTTCACTTAGTATAATTTTTTCCAAGTCCTTCCATTTCCTCACGAATGGGACAATGTCATTCTTTCTGATAGAGGCATAAAATTCCATTGTGTATATGTACCACATTTTCCTGATCCATTAGTCTACTGAGGGGCATCTGGGTTGGATCCATATTTTAGCAATGACAAATTGTGCTGCGATGAACATTGTTGTGCTGATGGCTTTAGTGTGTTGTTGTTTGTGGCGGTCCTTGTTAAATGAGTGGAAAAACAAAAACCCAAAACAGTGTGTTTTAGTGCATCAAAAAGTCCCCAGTGTTACATATGTCTTGTTGGGACATTTTATTCCAATTGACCCAGTTCTTTCAAATATCCAACTTGCCATTCCTCAGAGGGAGTATTTGTTGTCTGGTGCATATACAGATCAGTCTTCCTAAACAGAATTCATCTCACAAAATTAGGTTTTGTATTCATAACTCTAATGAGAGAAGTTTAGTCTAAGAAATCCTCCTTTTGAATCTGTACTCTGCTCAGCCTATTCTTGGATTCCTCCTCATCTAGTGGTAGGCAGAAATCAGCAGTACCTTGGAAAATCTCAGAAAATGTTAAGTATTTAAAGTAATCAAAGCATCATGTTCATAAGACCCCTGTAAATGATGGCAAATTTGTAGGTTAGTGCCTGAACATTACCTTGCTGGAAATTTAAAAGTCATGCTATGTATCTGTTTCCTGGGAATGTAGTTTGGGATCAGCATTGATCTATATATCCACATGGCTCTAAATTAGCTGTAAATATTAAATAAGTGGATAGAAAAAAGTTATTCTAAGTGCTATATTTTAGGAACTGTATTGAAGAAAACATAGCATAGATGAATATGTGTAATCAAAGCAGAGAGCTTCCTTTTAATTTTCCTATAGAGGGACATAAAGAAGATAAATTGTTTTTTAAATTACAGAAGCAGGTTGGAATTCATTTTCTTTGCTTTATACTTGTGTTGATATCTATTAGTTTTTTGCAACTTTGGCAAGGAGGAACAAAAACAATAAACTTGAATGCATGATGTTCAGCAACTGTTTAAGAGTGGTGGAGGCTAGACAAACAGCTACTGCTTTCTCAAGCTGTGAAAGCAAAACCTTTCTTCACATAAATTTTAGTTCAATTTCTTTCTGTTATGAATCCACGGAACTTGTCATTGTTTTGTTACATTTCTGTATGGAGCCTCGGGCCTTATTTTTGGTCAGTCTGTAGTGATGTTAGCTCTTTTTTTTTTGTTATATTAGCTACTTAGGATTCCTAAACTACTTCTTGTTCTTCTTCATTTTTGTTTTTACAATATTTTAAATGTTTTCTTTTTTAACATTGTTTTTGTGTCGCTGATATACAGAGCTGTTACAGTTACAGGAATCAGGTCCAATCTGTGCAATTCTTTTCAAAACAACATTGAGATTCTCCCTCACTCCAATTGGAATGACCATTATCAGGAAAACTAACAATAACAAATGCTGGCAGGGATGTGGCCAAAAGGGAGCCCTATTACACTGTTGGAGGGAATGTAAACTTGTTCACCTACTCTGGAAAGCAGTATGGAGGTTCCTTAAAAGACTAAACAGAGGGCTTCCCTATGAACCAGCAGTTCCACTCCTGGGCTTTTATCCCATGGAATACAAACCAGGCCAAATAAAGTCCCCAAAGTTCATGACATCTTGGCCTGTGTCAGCTGTTGTAAAACTGAACATACAACTCATGTGTGAAGGTTGTGTTAAAGGAGACTGTGCACTTTAGAGGAATCTGTTTAGCTGCCTTTCTTAAAGAACACATCCATCAACAAGAGAAGCATAAATAACTCTTAAAATTGCACAAATGCATTATGTTTCCATACAACTGTGAATGCTTTTTTGGTAGTGTTCTGGAACAAATCAGGTTATAAAACATCGTTATACTACACACGAAAAAATTAAAATTTTAAATATTTATGTTTCACAAAGACAGCTGAAGCATGAGAAAGTCAGGCTTGTATGAGAAATAAAACTGATATGTCAGATTTGGTGACAGATCACTTATCATTTCAATTATATGTACGTTATTTTGGCAGTTTATTCTCATGTGTAGCACTATTTTTTTCCCTCTCTCTGTAATGGTAGTTTTGAGGCCAGGCTATTTGCACTAACAAGGCACATTATAATGGAAGCACTGAATATCACAAAGCAAACAAATGTCTAAGGGGCCAAGGGATTCGGGCTGGGGCCAAGTTGACAGTTCAATTATCCAAACAGGTTACAAATGATTGTGTTGAAGACAAATGCCTTTCCCTTTGTGAATTCTATGAAGTAAGACAAAAAAAAAGTCAAAGGGAAGATGCTCTTTCTCTGTAGAGAATTGTGTATTTCCAAAATATGATAGATACCATAGACTTGGTGTGGATTTAAATAATCAAGAAGCTACAGGTTTGGGAACATTTTCATAAAAGCAAAGTTGGAGCCAGGTGCTGGTGGCATACACCTGCAGTCCAGCCTGGGCAGGAAAAGTCCATGAGACTCTTTATCTCCAGTTAATCACAAGAAAACTCAAGTGGTACCTTGAGCAAAAAGTGCTCACGGACAGTGCCCAGGCCCTTAGTTCAAGCCCTGCAAAAAAAGAAAAGGCAAAGTTAGTATAATCAGCTTATTTTAAGAGTAAGTAACAAAGTTAAGCAATCAATCTAGAGCAGCTTAGTCAAAATGTTTTCACTCTGAATACTATAACTTGTTACAAGATTCTGAGCAACAATTTTCCCTACTTAATGTCTAGTGTGATTTGTGAGTGCAGAGATTGTATTTTCCTTTGTTGTTGTTTTGTGAGTTAGCTATTACCAAATGACTTTTAGGCTAATTGCTACCTATAACACCTTATTTAGAAAATGCTTCTGTGTTAGGAGATAGCTTGGTTAGCGAGTGCCTACTTAACATGCATCAGGACCCATGTGTATTACACAGACTGAAAGCCTTCTCTTGCTTAGGGGAATTTTGTGGTGGTTGTTAGTTTGCATTTGGAAGAAGACTCTATCTTAAGAAAAAATCATTAGATGGTTGGAAATAGGAGAAAACACTTGTGCCTTTCATGGTTTCATAAACATGTAGATGTTCAAATTACATCATAGAATTTATGGAGCATGAAGGAGAGACAGAAGGCATTATGACTTTTCAGTCAGAGCATATATTTGGAAGCAAAGGAATCTTGTTTTCCAGAGGAACTGCCTAGGCTTGGACAATTTGCTTAATATCATTAGATTTACTTTTATTTGTTCTCTGATAGAGCTCTGATAATAGTAACATTACGGCCCACAGTGATGGGGCACAAGGTCAACATATGAAAAGCTGGTAGAGAGTGAACTTGGCAGAGAGTCATATTTTAGCTATGAAGCTTTTAATGGTAACAACTCATTTTTGTTTTTGTTTTGGGGGGTCAGGGGTCTGTCAGGGAGCTTCAACTCAGATCCTGGGTGCTGTCCCTGAGCTCTTTTGCTCAAGGGTAATGCTCTACTTTTTGAGCCACAGGACCACTTCTGGTTTTCTGATAGTCAATTAGAGATAAGAGTCTCAGGGACTTTCCTGCCCTGGCTAGCATTGGACAGAGATTTTCAGATCTCAGCCTCCCGAGTAGCTCGGATTATAGGCATAAGCCACCAGCCTCTGGCTTCCATTTTATTCAATGAACAGACATCTGTTATATACTGTGTTAGCTGCTGGCTGCTACCTCAGTGTGAACAAAATACTGCAGGAGTCCTGAGCATCTATGAATAAAATCCAGTTTGGTGGGCTGGGGATATGGCCTAGTGGTAAGAGTGCTTGCCTCCTATACATGAGGCCCTGGGTTCGATTCCCCAGCACCACATATACAGAAAATGGCCAGAAGTGGCGCTGTGGCTCAAGTGCCAGAGTGCTAGCCTTGAGCAAGAAGAAGCCAGGGACAGTGCTCAGGCCCTGAGTCCAAGGCCCAGGCCTGGCAAAAAAAAAAAAAATCCAGTTTGGTTCCTTCACTGGAAAAGTGCTGCCAGTGAAGGTAAAGACAGAGAAGAGTTTTTGAACTTAAAGAGGACATCCATATAAAAGTGCTGAATATTTGATAATCCCTATACATTTTAGGAGGGGACTGTGAAAAATATACTTCCCAGAAACAAACTTGTTCAAATTAGGAGTCCAGGGTTCATGCTGCAATTGAAAGCAGAGAAAGAGAAACTATGTGGACAAAATTAAAATCAGATTTTTTTTTTTTTTTTTTTTTTTTTTTTTGCCGGTCCTGGGGCTTGGATTTAGGGCCTGAGCACTGTCCCTGGCTTCTTTTTGCTCAAGGCTAGCACTCTACCTCTTGAGCCACAGCACCACTTCCAGCTTTTTTATATATATGTGATGCTAAGGAATTGAACCAGGGGCTTCGTGCGTGCTTGGCAAGCACTGTTCCACTAAGCCACAAACCCAGCCCATAGAAATGTTTGTAAATCATTTTGCCTCTGAATTTCAACATTAGTTAGTATATATATTCATATATGTGCATACATATATATCCTATTTAAATATATCCATTCAGAAAACAAAATAACATTTCACTTGATGGCAAATAACATCAATTAAAACCACATATAGGTGAGTTCTTATCTGAGTAAATGGAAGCAGTGCATGCCAATTTTATGTGAACAAAGAATGTTTTTAAGGGCTATGTTTCTGCTTTTCCATTTTTTTGAGGTATAAATAAAGACAGATTTATCTTTACAAGGTGTGCCTGATCTTTTATGAATAAACTGTAAAACTATTACTACAAACAAGCTGAAATCTCTTCCCTTACATCAATATTTTCCATTTTTCTCCACTGTCTAATGTCTAGTAACACTAACTTGTTCTGTCATTATAACATGAACTACTTTTCATTTTAAATCCAAATATACATGAGATCCCACAGTACTTATCTTTCTGTGACTAGATTGTGTCACTTAGCATAAAGTCATTCTGTTTTATCTACAATATTGCATATACAGGATTAACATTCTCTGAAAGATTTAATAATCTTCTATGGCATACATATATATGTACAAATCAGTCAGAACTAGTAATTTATCTTTGTTATGATTAGTTATATTTTATTCAGAGCTAGTATTTCTTTTTACTTTATTGTTTAAATAATAAATTTTTATGGGTACTATGAATTAGCTGCATTGTCTCTCTAAATTTATTAGGGTGTTAATTTTATAAAATCATAATATATAATATATGCGGTTCTCATCTATAAGATATATTTTCTTCTTTAAACAGCAGAAAATGATATTCTATAGGATTGGCACAACTTTCAAATCAGATACAGTATGAAAACAAGCCTAATAGATGTTTAAGAACAAAATATGACATACTTCTGGGACTGTTCTTAATTTCTTCTGTTCAATTTTTGTCCATATGAAAGACTCAATTATTATAATAATAAAAGAAATTTAACTTGTGGGATAAGATATGACTCAGAGCTCTCTGGAATAATTCCATTCTGTTTCTGATTTTTTTTTTTTACATTTGTTTTTCACAGTTCAATTTCTTTCCAGGACTTGTGCTAATGACATTTTTTAAAGCCATAATTAAATGTAAAATACTTATTGGTTTAGTGATTATCTCTTTTCTTCTCTGGAGCATTTTGCGAGGATACATACAAATGAAACCTCTTCCTCAATCACCTACTTAGGTATGGTATAACATCTTTTGGTATCTAGGCCATTGTACAAAATCAATTAGATTATCCGCCTGTTACCTGTAATTTAGATAATTGCACCGTATTGTGAAACATTTTCAATTGAGTATGGCTTAAGTTCCCTTTCAGATGTTTCTGAAAGTCACTGCTTGCTAAGCCCTCCGTACATATTTCTGGCAATTTTATCAGAGACCCAATACAAATTTTTTCTGTTCTTAACACTAAATTCTATGGATTTTGCTTGAACCTTTGTTTTTTAGTGATTATCTATATCCAGGTAACTACTTAACCATCTGTTTTTCTACTGAAATGTTCATTGAAAAATCCTTTGAATTTAGTCACATAAGAAACATAAACATTATAAGAAAAACACACTAACAGTCCTAGGTCTGCTGATGCTACCAGAATGCTAAAGGGCCTTGATCTCCTGATATCCTTCATTGTCCTTAAATGTTTATGTTTATGCATGTACATATTCAGATACAGCAAAGACACATCTATGCCTGGATATATGCTAAATTTCTGCTCATATTTTGATTTTAGGGAGCTAGAAAAATCAGAATCTTTTTCTGCCTTTCTTAGTGACTTTTGTTATGTAATCTCTGTTGGGATATTTTTAGGAATGAAGGAAAGTCCATGGGAAACAGCATAGTGTGTCACTAAGCTTTAACATTTCTTAGGAATACTTGTAGAGTTTTTGTAAAAGTTGAGGTGGCAAATTAATGTTGGATGTTAGACAATCACATCTCTGTTCCTACCATTCTATTTTGTAAAATGCAATATAAATTTCTTATGGAAAGACTTGTGAAGAAATGTTCAGCAGCCTTAGCATATCAAAACTGCTCTAAGATTCCAACTTGCTCCAGTCAAAATGCAGTTGTCAAAATAATAAACAACAATGAAGACTGGTGAGATGTGAAAATAAAACAACTTCAAAACAAAGTTGGTGGGAATATAAAAGGGAATAACTACTGCAGAAATCAGTATGGAAGTTCCTCACAAGAGTAAAAATAAACCTTTCTTTGATCCTCCCCTAACATTATTGGACATATATAAGGAGGAATGTAAATGAATATACAGAAAGATGTATCTGTGTTTAGTGTAGCTTTCTTCCTAATAGCCAGACTGTGGACTCAGACCAGGTGTCTGAAAACTGGTGAGTGAATTAAAATATTTGTGGTTTGATATATATCTGTACCTATAGTTACAAATACATATAGATAGATATATGATAGCTATAGATATATAAATATAATTGTGTGTATACAATAATTTTACTATCATACTATTTACTATTTGCAATCATACCATGTCATTGTACACTACTTGTATACATCATAATGTTACTCTACATAAAGGAAACTGATATTATGACATTTTTGGAAAGTAAAAAGAGCTGGAAATAAGCAAAGTAAGTGAAATAAACCAAGTTCAAGGAGCCAAGTCTTGCATGTTTCCACTAATTTGTGGAATATCGACTTAAAAGATGTGCATATGTATATATATATACATATATACAAACACTTGTATATATGCATATAGCGAGAACATGTAAATAACTGTGAGAGAGCTTGGGGAAAACAAGAGAAAGGGACAACAAAGAAGAGAATGATGGAAGATGAATAATAGCAAAATAAATGTAACTACGTATGAATATATCATAAGGAAACTTAGTGAAGGCTATTGGTCACTAGGGGAACAGGAAAGACAGACTGACAAAGCAACAGATGAGGTTAACTACATGATAGTACAGGCTAGGTGAATTAAACAAAGAAAATAATAACATAACACAATGACCCTGGGATAGACAAAAGTCAGAACTTTGTTATTTATATATAATTCTAAATACGGGACAGTTGACAATTGGGGCAGGATAACAGCAGCTCAAACTACCAGAGGTCATTTTCATATGAAGATTGATCTAGGTCCCATCAGCCCCTTGAAGAATGTGTAATTTCAGTAATGTGTGGTTGGAAGAACTTAAGAAAGACTTTCCTACTCCTCCACTACTTAGTCTTGTAGCCATTCCAGCATGGGCAGTCATTCTAGAGTATGAGAAACAAAGCACAAACAACAAACGAAACACACCTGGGATGTGAATTCAATTATTTATTCAAAGAAAGGAACTAAGTAGCTTCTAGTCCAGGCTCATAACTTGTTTAACATGGTATTGAAAAGCAAAAACAAAACACAAACAAAACAAATTTGATCTACCAGTCATTCCAGCTCTCATGAAATCTTGGTCGCCTGGCTAGCAGTTTGGAGGAACTAGCTGAGAATGGAAAGAAGCTAACTCAGGGCAGTCTTAGTGAATGCAGTAAGGATCAGAATGGTAGCCATGAGGGAGTCCTGGTATACGTAGTCAAAATTGAACTAATGCTGACTTCTTGCTAACAAAGTCCAGTGCCCTAGATCTCTACTAATTGGTTAGCAGTTCTTCCTCTCTTTTATTTTATTTTTTTAATTTTTCGGTCATAGGGCTTGAACTCTGGGCCTGGGCACTGTCCCTGAGTGCTTCAGCTGATGGCTAGTGCTCTACCTCTTGAGCCACAGCATCTCTTCGGGTTTACTGGTAGGTAGTTGGAGACAAGAGTTTCACAGACTTTCCTGCCTGGTCTGGCTTTTAATGGCAGTCCTCAGACCTCAGCTTGCTGAGTAGGTAGGAGTAGAGGCATGAGACACAGGTGCCCAACTGTCTTCCTCTTTTAAAGAGATAACAGGATAGACAACTGTTAGACAAAAGTACATGAGAATTACCTCTTCCCCCCCCAAAAAAAAAATCTGGGAAAGCAAAAGAGACTCTAAAACATTGCCTGCACATCACTGAATCAAGAGCACCATAAGAATGCTTGTTTTAACCACATTGCTTTTAATGATCAATAACATGTACAGTCAGGGTTGAAGGTGTCATAGTAACAAATCCTAAGGGTTATTCTGAAGTTTTAGGATGTCAACACTCACTCACATGGTTTTTCAAGGCCTTTCATCATGTAAGTCTCAACCCCATCCTTTTCCTGTTGTCCAGAAAACTATACATCATCTATGCTGACTCTATATTAGACTAGGAATTTTCGAAGCTCTCTGTAACTCATGTTATTTACATCAAATAATGGATAACAAATTATTTGAAAAATGTGGTGCAATAGATGACATTCTAGGGGTATGAAGAGTATCGATATGATTAGTCTGTGCAATATGATGAAGTATCTGATGGTGGTGGACTGTAAGGTGAGCTCATAAACTAATTTGATATATACCATCCTTAAGAATTCTGTCTTCTTTTTTTAAATCCAAGGTCAATGAAAAAATCAAAGTCTTAACTATGGAAGAGCTATAATTCAATCTCAGTAAGACAGCTCTGACCGCCATAAGGAAGTTTCTTGACAGGTGGCAAAATGAAATGAAAGACAAGTTATTAGGATATTGTTGTTATAGACATGAGAGATGTTGGTGCCCCACAGTAACTTCAGAGAAGGAGACATGGATAATACTGAACAGACAGAAATAAAACAAAAACAAACACACTATATGATACTTTGGATGTAGAGATTTGAAAGGAATGGCAAATTGTGAATGGCTACAGGGTGGCTCACTTTAGCAAATGCCCTAAATGAAAGAAAACCCTGAGATTCTTCACATGCAAGTCCAAGAAGCACATACTGTTTCCTGGAGTTTGGAATGCCTCTTTTTGTTTTTTCCTTCTGGATAACTTTCTCATGTCCTATCCACTGTAATCAATCATCAGGTGTCCTATGGTGGATCCCTTAGAGCTCACATTCCATAATCCATTTGAGTAACCCCACCATACCATTCATCACCACTGTTGGCTTCAGATTTACTTAGTCTTAGTCAGGTGAGTTTCTTGAAAATGAGTCTTTTCTTTTCTCTCTCTCACTCATTGTATAATTTATGTTACTGGGCCGACATAAAGAAATTTAAAGGTGAGTGTAGAAGAGAGAAAGGGAAATACTAAGTAGGTAATTCTTTCTTGTAAATAACCAAAAGCATCTCTTTCTCTTAACCAAACATGTTTATCACTCAATTTACTATGTGCAGAGTAAAGCTCTTCTTTCCTCCCCATTGGCTCCTCAAAGATGAGACTTCTTTCATCCTACAGTTCTATTTTCTTCTGGCTTAAAGGAATTCAGGTTTGTGATAGAGAAAGAAAGGATGGGGGAGGCAAATCAGACACCCATGATTTGAGAATGAGATGTATCACTGGCTACCCACAATTTACTCCATGAATCTGATGAATCCCATGTCAGAACAGGGTAGCTTGTGTAGTATAAACATAGTAACATTGATCTCTAGCAATCTGTTAGAAGACAAGAAGAGAGAAGAAAGGAACATCTCTGTTTTAGAGACCTAAATCAAGACAGTGCACTGTAAAGAAAGCATAGAGAATTAAAGAATAGCTTTGCTATCATTGTGTGTAAATTATGTCATAGTGTGAGTGTTTCCATGGTTTTGCATTCTCCTTTAACTATTTCAGTCCTTCAGGATGGTCTTGCATGCATAATTCCTTTGAGTCATGATATCATGTGAGTTTTCTTTTTCACTTTTTCTGGAGGTGAAAGTGAGAATCTCAGTATAGAGGACAGTTTTTCAGGGGCATTGTTTCATATTACTTATTATTCACTAACGTAATATTGGTTTATGCAGAGTAGAGATTAACGAACATCTGCTTAAAACTTGTAACTCATAACATGATCTTCCTTTGACAATCATTTAATGTGGCATAGTACCTAGGATTTGTAGTATGGATTTTATAGAAAAATAAATCTAGGTCTCAGGAGATACTCTTAGTAGGCAAAATATTCCACTAGTTAGTCAGTTGTATTTATGTTCTTCAACAGATTTGTTTTGCACATTTATTTTTAAACATAAAATTAGGTTTCCTCACTTGATTTTTATAGCCAAATTAGCATATTCATACCACCAAAGGTATAATGATCTTCTTATTGAAACTATGCATCTGGAGTTGCATGTTAGTAAATATGTCTTAATGTGTATTCATGAACTATAACAGGCAGTAACATTGCACAATCTGAAACCACCAAAGATTTGAACAGATGAACATGTTAAAGGGAATACATAAATCTCAAACTTAAATCAGGCATTTTACATTCATTCCACAACTTAAGCTTTAGGTAATTGAGATGGAATAATCCATTAAGGTGAGTCTTACAATTTCCAATTAACTTAAAAAATCCTCAATTTTTCCATCTTATTTACTAGGCATAATAAATAAGAAAGCATAGATGGTTCAAGAAACTAACCTTGGGCTGGGGATATGGCCTAGTGGCAAGAGTGTTTGCCTCGTATACATGAGGCCCTGGGTTCAATTCCCCAGCACCACATATACAGAAAATGGCCAGGAGGGGTGCTCTGGCTCAAGTGGCAGAGTGTTAGCCTTGAGCAAAAAGAAGCCAGGGACAGTGCTCAGGCCCTGAGCCCAGGTCCCAGGACTGGCAAAAAAAAAAAAAAGAAAAAGAAAAGAAAAAAAGAAACTAACCTTGGATAAT
Organism: Perognathus longimembris pacificus; assembly: GCF_023159225.1. NCBI lineage: Eukaryota > Metazoa > Chordata > Mammalia > Rodentia > Heteromyidae > Perognathus > Perognathus longimembris. The sequence goes on from NC_063177.1 coordinate 31,713,667, forward strand.
CTGTAAGTCCTAAAGTCAGTCATTGTAAAACCTTTGGTAATTGTAACTACACATGAAGCATTTGGTAGGATCATATAAAAACCAAGGTCAGTGGTGTTACAATCTATGATAGACATGCATGATAAATTATCTCTTTCATGTTGGTAGACTATAGCCAGAGTCTGAGAATTATGATGGGAATAATACAGAATTACGAACCTAAAATAACTTTCACATTATTGTAATTTATTTTGTGCAAGATATCTAATTTGTATTTGCAAAGTTGCTCTATCATGCTATTTTCTTTGAATCATTATGTCTTATTTTACATTAACTTACTCTAGCAGTATAAGGTATCATGAAGAACTTTTTTGAAACATTTGAGTAAAATAAGGGCTATCAAAGTGCCAAAGTTTGGATAAACATTGCCTGTTAAGTAAACTGAGCCTGGTACTTGTGTGTGGAAAGAGAGTAATTGTGATAATTTAATGATTCTATTCAGTTTCAGAAAGTGTAAGGAAGATCGAGTTCTAATCTGCTCTGGAGGTGAACTCTGTAGAATTTGCAATGATATTTTAGAAATATATGAATTTTCATTTGTCTATTTTGGAGAAATATGTTATATTCATATCTGTTTTCTCAACATCGAGTTTATCAATTGCTGCTACACAACAGTTTCTGAATAAGTCCTATGAAATGTTTAGATTATGTAAGAAAGAGAACAATGTTTGCAGTTTTTAGTTCCTAGATTGGCATCACACTGCTTTATTTTTGTTAGTATGATTATTTGGTGACTTCCTTAAAATAAATGAAAGTTTAATGTGTTTGATATGGACCATTTTCTTTCTAGCATAAGAATGAAATGCCTGAGGTAATCAACTTATGAAGAGAAAAAGGTTTATTTTAACTGGCAAGGCAGTTTTACATAGTGAGAATACTTCATTATAGGCCAATGAGCAAGAGATTGACAGAAAGGAGTGGGGTTCCATAATTCCCTTTGAGGAGCATGCCTCCATGACTTGAAAGCTCCCCACTCAAATCTATGTTTAAAAATTCCATTAGCTCCTAATAATGCCACTTTGGGGGACCATGCTTTAGCTTATGGACCTTTTAGGGGACAGTCAACATCTACATAACAGCAGTAAGAGAAACCCAAGATTAATTAGATTGTCTAGAAGGAAGGTTTATTCTTAGCTCAATAAAGCCTCTCTATGATGGAAAGCACTCAGAGAAGCAAATATACATGAACATCAGACATATCAGAACACTCAATTCCATTCACATTCCTCCTCCTCCTCCTCCTCCTCCCCCTCCCCCTCCCCCTCCTCCCCCTCCCCCTCCCCCTCCCCCAACCTCCTTCTTCTTCCCCAGTATTGGGGCTTTCACTGTAGTCCTGGGTACTATCCTTTCACTTTTTCACACAAGGCTGGCACTTTCCGATTTGAACAGTACCTCTGCTTCCAGTATTTTTATGGCTTTTAACTGAAGATAAGGGTCTGATAGACTTTCCTTCCCAGTTTGACTCCGAACTGAGATCATCAGACCTCACCCTCTTGAGTAGCTAGATTAATGGGTGGGAGCCACCACCACCCAGTCATTCAAGTCTTCTTCAAAATCATTTTCTCTACCTTTGGAGTCCATGTTTCTTCTTCAGACTACCTGTTTTCTCTCAGTAGCCAAACCATTACTGAACCCAGATGATAAACTGGCTTTATTGTTTAGCTCTAGTGGCCAGTTTGTCCAGCTGGAATCAAGTGTCTAGCTCTGAACAAATGTTCTCAGTTAAGGGTCATGAACACATTTGACAGGGGATGTGGTTATCATAATCATTTACAGAACTGTACTTTGCATACTAATACATTTGATGACTGCTTCAGTAATCAATAAATTAGTGCTTGGGATGAAATCTAGACCATTGGGCATGCATTCTACACCCATAACCTTGGAAGCCATTGATTAAGTGGATCTATTTTCAAATGCCTTGATTTTCATCAAATTCACCAACTATCCTAATTATCAAAAGTATTATCAGCATATTTGATAGATTAATTAATTAACAGCTTTAATAAAAATAAAAATGCATAGTTTTATTCACTGATACTGAAATATATATATTACACATTTATGTATGTACTTGTTAATGTATTTACTTGTGAATGAATGTGTATGCTAATGCTAATTGTAAATTTCCCAAAATCACCTATTTTAGCTGACATGCCTCAAATTTGGAAAGTAAAATATGGCACACAAAAGTCTCTAAAAACTATGTGAAGTAGCTGAAAGGATCACCTCATTGTGAGATCCTGACAGTTTGGTTTTCTAACAAGAAGCAACAGGAAACATCAACTTGTTAGCTATTAGGAGAAAGATTCAATATCAAAGGTTGAAAGTGTCCCAGGGAGAAAGCCAGGAATGGATGCCCTCAAGGGGTAGCTGTAATTGATTCTATGAATAGACATAAACTTAGAGGTGTCAGGAGCAAACATATCCCATAATAAATAGTGGCAAGTAATTTCCACATGTAGCAAATGAGCTATGAACTTTACCTGCCTGAATCCAGCAGCTGATTCGATGACAAAACCAAAATAGAATTATTTTTTTACTTTATTTTAATTACATGAACCTGAAAAATTCACTCATAAAGAAATATTGCTGTTAGAACATGTAACTTACCAAGCAAAAGAAGTAAATACCTGTAGAGTTATTATTTTTAATAACCATTACTTTGCATTCCATAGTAGCAACCTAAGTTGTATACTCTTGTTGAGCTTTTATGATATTCTTATTATTATAAGTTCCTAAATCATCCTGCTTATGTACTAAAATGAATTACCAAATTTCATACAGGAATTAAATCCATCATTTAGCAAAATTGTTCACTAATCATATTGAGTTTGGACAGAGCTAATATGTCATAAACTAATTTTTAATAATTTAACTTGGAAAAGTTATTTTCGGTAATGGGCTTCGTTTCATGGCTAGATGGGGACAATTTGAATTCTCATGGATCTATCTCACACAGAAGTCTCAGGTCATCTCAGTGGTAAATTACAAACTGACAACATTTCAGGTACTCCGGAATCTAATTTAGCAGCTATTCCTTTATTTGTGGTAGAGAGCCATTAAAATGTCACTAAGAGAAAATGTCCTGCTTTGGGATGGTATTGTTCAAAGGAGCTAAAATGAACTGAATACTTCAGTCACGTTTTATGATGTATTTCTCCTCTCTAGGGTGGACCTAGTTTAAAGCTCTATTCCTATTCAGATTCAGTTGCTAACTCATGTCAGAAGCTTTCTAATCAGATAGAAAAATATCTTTAAAAAAAAATTCCTGTAGCTTCTCCTGTTTGCTTCAAAAATTGGCAGTGTCAAGGATCTGCTAAGGTTTAGATTGAGACAGTTGCTTAATACAACTTCAAATATCAGAGAGGCAGTCATGACATATTTTTCGTACACAATTTTTAATTCTTTTCTATGGACATTCTGCTGGAATATGACTTCAAACAGTAGCTATATGAGCATCATTTCTGAGATGATAGAACATCATCTACAGAAAACCCCAAATTAAACTTGAGAATGAACCCCAGGGGAAGCTCAGCCTAAAATCCACATCTCCTAAGCATATTGTTACTTCAACTTATCAGTACTAAATCCTATTGGAATTGTTTGTGACCCAGCCCCCAACACAGGGCCAGATGACACCATGCAAAGTGCTCTCAAAGTCAAACTATTTTCCGTGAAGGAAGCAAACAAGCAAGAAGGACAATAGAAATAACACAACCAATCAGCCAAATCCAAAGACACTCCATGAAAGTATGTCACCAATTTGATATAGGCACAGCAGCTCCTTTGTTGCTTGACTGCCTTAAGCAGTGTCCTATTACACTTTTACTTTTCAGACTTACTCATCTTCATAAATTCTTTTACCAACCTTAGCCCCCAAATAGCTACAATACTGTGCTCCCTCCTTACTTTCTACATTAGCTACAGTTCACCCTTAACATCATTTAAAGGAGAAAGCTTTGCTTTCAAATATTGGTTCCCTTTTTGTATCATATAATACTCTTTCAGCATTAGAATCAGTGTCCTTGTGTTATTTTTAAATGTGATGCAAAGGTAAGTTATGCATATGCTTTTATATTCCATATTCAAGATTATTAGGTTGCTTCTAGGTATTTCTACCTATCTAGAAGTACCTATCCAAGAGGTAGATTATAAAGAACAAGGGTTGAGAATTTGTGGCCAACAGAAAAGTCCTAGCTGTAGAATAGGTTTAAATATATTAGCCCTGGCTGGAGTCCAGCCATCTGATACTGAAAAAGTGACTTAAAGGCCAGTGTGCAAACTAAGCATAAGAAGAATATCAACTCATTAGGTTATTGCAAAGATGATTGCAGTGTCTGCCATATTGTGTGCTCTCAGTAAGTGTTAGTGATTGTAAATATTAAAAGCCAGTTCATAACTGAGCACATGGAGAATTAATTCACCGTTGTAAGGTAGAGTTAGATGGAGAAAAAACAGTGCCCAGAAAATATTAGGGACTCAATGAAAAATGAGTAACATTCATTACAAAGGAGATTCTAGAACAGGCATAGGCATGGCCTTGCCTTACTTGATGCTAGTCCTGAGTCTATAGAGTATCTGGGAATTTTCAGGGCTCCCAGTCACCCCATTTGAAAGACAGGCATTGCACATTGTCCATAAAGAGGCAGCATTTTCAAACATCCTGGAGAGTGTTCTCTGCCTAGAAAATCATGGTTTATCCCAGAAGAGAATATATCTAGTAGGCTTATAGCTGTAAAATGAGGGTTGGTACTCTTTTATAATTCAATTCTATCCCTAACTTAGTGCAGCCAAGATAATTACTTGCATATATATATATATATATATATATTTTTTTTTTTTTTCCTGGAGACTATCACAAGGAATGACATATAATAGGACTCAATAAGTTTGAGCTGAATGAATTAATGCTGAATCCTCACTTCCTCTTGGCAATCAATATTTTAATTACATCAGCGGCAGTTATGGTTAATTCATGAAGCGCTAATGGGAGAGAAGCACATTCCACAGGAGGAAAATATAGAGCGGGAAAGAACAAGGAGTGTTGTGGATGCCATCAGGTGGATCTATTGGGCTTTCTTTTCCGCTGCATGTATACTAGACCTGAATATCTTAAGGAATACAAATAGCAATGCTTCACACCTTCTGATACATTTTGTTTCTACTCATCTTACAAGAGCTTGCAGTTTGGAGACCAACACATTGGTCCCCATTTGGGCCATTTTCTTTCCACATTCCCCATTGCCTCAATTGGCTTTTATTTGTAGAGCATATACTATACACCAGCCCCATTGCCATGTTCTGAAGTGAGAGTGATAAACAAGGATGTCCATGCCCCCAGTATGCCCCAATTTCGCTGTTAGGGGATGCAAAAAAAGTACAGTAATGTTAAATACTGTTTTTGTGAAAGAGAAAACTCTTTATTTCTTTTCAATTTATTGTAAAGGTGGTGTACAGAAGGGTTACAGTTAACCAAATCAGGTCGTGAGTACATTTCTTCTTGAACAGTGTTACCCCCTCCCTCATTTTCTTCCACATTTTCCCCTCCCGACTCCCCTCCCCACCAAGTTGTAAGTTCATTTCCCAAATGGTAATCCAAATGATACTGGGTTGGATTTTGTAGGTAGACCCATTGCAAATCATCTCCATAACTGATTCTTCAGAAATATATAATGTAATTCTTTTACTAAAAAATTGACCACGATATTACCTCTGAGGTAAATTTTATTCATCACTTTAAACACAACAATCTTGCAATGCTCTTGGCCTTCAAAATGCATGAGAGTGATCACAACAGAAATGAAGAATGGTAAAAATATAAAAAGCCATTGGCAGGGATTGAACAAGGAACTCCTGATCTATAGCTGTTATTCTGCTCAATAAATTAACAGTCTCCATTCTTCCACACTAGGTATTTGCCTAATGGAATAAAATATTCCATCTTCTAATGAAGATTGGCCAAGATAGCCTGCATCTTCTCTCAGCTTGAACTCAACTTCAGACCAGGCCTCTAAATCCCTGCTCTCCCTCTTATTACCCAATGGCTTCTCTCCTAAATTTCAGCATTTACTTGAGAAAACTGGTAATTCTTTCTATGCCAATGTGACATGTAAAAATAAATGTTAAAACTTGTTGCCAATATTATAAGCCAGGAACTTCTCACCTTCTGACCTGTTACTACCAAGGAGGATAGTGACTTTGTTTTCTAGACTCTGAAGGATGGTGGGAGCTGAAGGTCCTTTTAGTGATTATCTGACTCCAGATTTTATAAGCAGGTCATACCATTAAGTTGGGATAAAACTGATGTTTCTGATATTTCCTTTTGGTATTTCAATTACCAATTACATACCTACAAAACTGCCGAAGACTAAAACTCCTCACTACTACCCCAGCTTTCTCTCTTCCTTGTTCTGATTTCACCCCTTCACTCCCTTGAAGAACATCTCCTTTTTTCTATTCAGTTTGTTCAATAAAATTTTTGGTTAGATGCCCTACCAAGAATGACATATTTGAATACACATTTCTAGGGCAAAAATAATCAGTAAACTCTTTGACCTTAAGGTTATAAAGTCCTTCAAGTGGTTGAAAAATAAGAGATATCATTTCATTCATTTCAGTAGAAGGTAATATGCTTCAAAATGTTAGAACACATTAAACTTGCTAAGCAATCTGCCCATCCCAAATGAATGGGCTGGTTCTGTACCCGATTAGAAAGATGTGGAGTAACTAAATATTTTAACTTTGAGAAGTGATTATAATGTTTGCCAAGTTATATCTCCTAGCTTTTTCTGGGTTACAAAACTCCAATTTATTTAGCCAAGAGAGTAGTCACAACAAATCATGCATTCAATTGAATTTTGATGCAACTGAGAGGTGACAAAATACTATTTAAAAATTTTAAACAACTCTACTTTGAAAGGCAGCCTGAAAGTATCGTGTCTCATTCTAAGAGGCAAAATTAAGACAAAGACACAAGAAAATCTGTGGTAGCAATAACCAATGGATCCAAAGAGGCAAATGAACTCATCACATAATGTAGGGGATGGCTATGCCTTTAAGAGGGGACGGTTGGCTCTAGCCCATCCCACCTCCTTCCAGCTTCAACAGGAAGAGAAGCCAGGCCAGCCCTGGCCTCTCAGTGGCGAGCATGTGTGCCACCATGGCGGCCGGAGACCCCAGAGGCCCGGGCGGTCCTTGGTGGGCTGTGGTCTCCGCCCATAGAGGAAGTTCTGTGACATCACCGTGATGGACAGTTCACTAGCCAATCATCAATACCCAGTTAGTCCTTCCTCTTCCTGCCCGCCATTACTGTTATATAAACCCCTCCCTTGAATAAAATCCTTTGGAAGCCGGTAGACCATCTGGCGGCTCCCCCGGGATCTCCCTGTGAGTGTCATCTCTTAAGGGAGGCTGGGGACTCGGATTTTGGCAGCCCTACCTCAGCTCAGCCCGACAGGGACACGCTCCGCCTCTCCCGCCGGCCGGAGCAGTGCTCAGAGCCGACTGTCCCTCACAATTAAAGGCTTGACATCTCCCCAGGGGAGACTAAGCCCGACAACATAAAGAAATCTTTTATGATGATTGGGGTATCCAAATGAAAATGAGGTGCTCTGTCTTCTATTTTCTTACTTAATTATGTCAGCCGTTTGAGTGATTTTGTACACGGCTCAGTTTCATTAAATGGGAGGTCAGCCCGATGATCTCTAATATCACTTGCTCCTCTAAACTTTTAAATCTCTAAAAGAACTATTTAGTTTGTCTTTAATTATGAAATCTGTGGAGGGAGGACAATTACCAGCCCAAACACATTTTAAACAATATATCAAATACATTCTGATCAAAGAAAATAATCTCTAGAGTTCATTCATGGGAAGAGAAATTAATAATGCACTGCCTTCCTTCACAGCTCTGAACTGTTTCACTTTCTTGCATTTTTTTTCTCCCAGGATCACTTTCAATGAAAAAAAAAAGCAGTTACTTTGAACTCTAGCATCACAAAATTTGTGATTTCAGTTCCGTAATAGTCAGGGCATACTAACTAATACAGAGGAGATGCGTTTCAACATCTCTGTCAAATCTATATCAAACATGGCTGGCTTGTTTGAGAGTTTCCACAGATGTCCCAGACATATGCTTTCCTACTTGACATATGTCCGCTGCATTTACAGTTTTGAAGTAGCATAATACATCTTTCTCTAATTCACTTCATCAACGGGGTGAGAAAGAGGAAAGAGCCTCAAGAGATCATCAAATCAAAACTTCTCTGCTCTGTGAGGGAAAAATGCACATGCAGCAGCAAAGAAGCAATCAGAGATGGACTATTCCACATGTGGCCCCAAATTAGAGGTGCTTATGATTTCACTGTATAGACCCCCACCCCACCCCCAGGCCTGCCTGGGGTAAAGCTCGTTCTGTCTTTTGGATACCTACTTAGTTAATTGGATCAAGCATATGCTTCTAAGTTTAATTAAGTACTGTTACAGAGTCTTATAGCTTGGATCATGAATGTTCCTTCAAAACCCATGAGTTAAAGACATAATCATAATCCAGTACTATTGAAGGAGGTAGACTCTTTAGTTGGTGTGGCCTGGAGGGTGTTTTGGGTAACTAAGAGCATATTCTTGAAGGGTTGTATAACCCTCCCCCTGCCTCTCTATATGTGATTAGCAGTTTTTCTTTGTTACATATTCCTGACATGACATGACACCCTACCATAGGTCAAAAGCAGTAGGGCTAGCCAGCCATGAGCTACTACAACATAAAATGTGAATTAAAATAAACAAATAAAAACTTTTGTCTTAATATTTTGTTATAGAAACACGAATTTAATTCACCCTTAAATTATGACATGAAGTCATTAAAAATGAGAATAATGACCTCTAAACCCCAAAGACTCTGAAAAAGCTATGAATGATATTCTTAACAAACACATGGAAGATGACACTTTTAAAGATCCAACCTAATAAGAGCATTTGCATTCTTTATGGGACTAGAGATGTCTAGCCAGAGTTTAGATGGTGATGAAATGGGTCAGGAAGCAATCATAATGCAACTAAAGATTTACTTAGGTCAGTTGTTGCTGTCAGTTGACTATGGGAACAAGGATTTTACAAAGAAAAAAAGAGTATCTGGGGTTCATTATAATATCTTGTGTTTATTTCTGTTTAGTGTGTGGTGAGAAGAATTTTGGTACTCACAATCTTTTCCTCTAGTGCTACTCCAATGAATTTATAACAAGAGAGACTTGTAGAATTAATATCACTAATTCCTCCTCCCCCAAATAGAATGGTTACCTAGCTTATCTTAGTAGACATATTATAATTACATGAGCCCTTCAAAGATGTTCCTCTGGTTAGTAGAAAAGGTCAGATTCCTAGAATATAATCTCAGTACACTCTTACTAGCTTAAAAATAAGCGGGGCCTACACCTTGCAACTGTAAGAAACTGAATTGCTCCAAAAATATGGGTTTGAAACAGCATATTCTCTAGAATTTCCAAAAAGAACCATGTTTTTGGGACTCTGGGTAAATCTTCGCCCTGAAGAGGTAGTCTTGCTTAGACTTGTAACCCTATGAAATCTGAGAGAATGAATGTGTGTTGTTTGAAGCCAGTAAATTCATGAATAACTTATGCTAGCCACAGAAAAGTAATATCTTTACAGGTAATTTTACCAGGATGCAACAGGGTTTGAGATGCTTGTCCCTGGATGCCTTCAACACTACAAATGATAGAATATAAGAGTTTTAACTTATAATAATAATAAGTTATCTTCCAGAGAGGACTGACAGACACCCTTGCTGAAGTAAATATTTTCTGTATTTTATATCCAGAGATATGACAGAAACTGCAATATGTCTTTGCCAAATATAACACAATGTTCTACTTATGCCTTAAAGATAAAGCCAGACTGTCTTTGCTTGGTGTGTACTTTGGAATTCAATCTTAACATAGAGTCTTTATGCTCCTTCTGGGAATGGACAAATTAAACTTGATCTTCAATGTGTTGTTTCTGCATACCTAGCCAATAAAAAACAGGTGACATGACTGTAATTCTTCTACCAGAAGCAACAGGGAAAGAATGTGAATGATTTCAATTGTTTCCCAGTGTAATAAGTTCTAGTTATATAACTCAGAAATACATTCCCTTTTACTTTTGAAAGGCCCTATGTCATAGCTGAACCTTAATGGTAATTTTAGTAAGCATTGTAAGATCTGATTTTTTTTTGTTGGCCGGTCCCTGGGCTTGAACTCAGGGTCTGCCCATGAGCCTCTCTGTGCTCAAGTCTAGTGCCACTAAGCCACAGCACCATTTTCGGGTGTTTTTTTTTTTTTTGTTGTTGTTGTTTTTTGTTTTTTTAGTAGTTTATCAGTGATAAGAGTCTCACAGACTTTCTTGCCAGGGCTGGCTTTGAACCAAGATCCTTAGATTTCAGTCTCCTAAGTAGCTAGGATTACAGGCATGACCCACCAGTGCCTGGCTTGCTCCTTCATTTTAACTATACTATTTGGTTCTTTTCAGAAGATTTTCAAAAGCCTACTCAAAAGGAAATTTTAATTATATGAAAAGTTTAACTATATGCATTATACAAACCAAGCTGATTATCAAACAGGAACATAGACAGGAATCTTGAAATTATTCCATGAGTAAGAATTTCATGATCTGGGATACTAATTTGGATTAATAGGTCATCAGTGCTCAGGAGTACCTTACTCAATATTCATCTTCTCAAAAGTCATCAATATTCTATTTTCAATTTTTCTTCTTCTTTTTTATTCATTCAGAAAATATTCATCAGTACCCACGATGAGCCATTATCATCTTGATAGTGGAAGGATGGTAAAGTTTTGTGAAGCCCTTAAAATTGTCAAGCTATAGAGGGACAGGCATAATATAATGTCACTATGACTGCTCCAAATTAATATTGGTATCATTGTCCAAAGCAATTAGAATCATGCTGTGAGGCAAATAAAGCTTCAAAATGAAGAAACATCTCAGGATTTTTCAGGGGTTCTGATCTTAAAATATTGCATGAATACCATTAATCTATGTTGAGTTGATTTTTTTTTTAATGCAGGGTGAGAAGTAGGATCTATATTTGGTCTTTCACATGTAGAAAATCAGTTTTCCTAGAGCCATTTGTTGAAAAAGCTGTCTTTTTTCCAGTGTATGTTTTATAGCTCTTTTCTAAAAAATGAAATAGCTATAGATTTGTGTCCTTTGTGCCAGTACAATGCTGTTTTTGTTACTGTGGTTCTGTAGTATAATTCAAAGACATGTATTATGAAACTTTTCCCATTGCTCTAAATTTTGCTCATGATTGCTTTTGCTATTTAAGGTCTTTTATATTTCCACAAATATTTTGAATTAATTCTTTTCTATTTCTCTGAGAAATGAAATTGAATAAATATATAGATAGCTCTTGGTAATATATCCATTTTCATACAGACTGACAGTTCATAAACATGAAGTTCTTTCCATGTTCTGGTATCTTCTTATTTTTTTTTTTAGTTCAGTTTTATTATTTGCATTGCATACATCTTTAATTTAATGCCTTAGGCATTTTACTTTTTGAGGCTACTATACTGGAATTGTTTTCTTCATTGTATCTCAGTTTATTCATTGTTGATTGATAGAAAATTTAGTAATTTATGTATGCTAATTTTACATTCTGCTCCATTGGTGGGGGGAGTGTTTGTCAGATCAAAGAATTTTTGGTGGTGCCTTTGGGGTTCCTCAAGTATAGGATCACCGCATCTGCAAATTGGGATCTTTTGGCTTTTCCTTTCCTATTTAAATATCTTTCTTTTTTTTTCTCTCTTGCCTGATTGATCTGAGTAGGAATTCCAGTACTTTATTGGATAAGAATGGAGAGCCTGAACACCCATGTCTTCTTCCTGACTTTAGAGGCGATAATTTTTCTATTTTCCTCATTTAGCATGATTTTGACTATGAGTCTGTCACATGCAGTATTTATTATATTGAGACACATTCCTTCCATGACATGCGCTTTCAGAGCTATTATCATAAAAGAATGTTGAATTGTGTTAAAGAATTTTTCTGCTCTTATTTAGATGATCTTGTAGTTTTTTTGGTTTTGATTCTGTTTATATTTTCTTATTCACAACTTATATATTTATTTATATTTCTTTATTTTTATACTTACTGATTTCCATATGTTGAACCTATTGCATCCTTGAAATGAAACCAACTTAATCATGATGTATGATGATTTAACTTGCTATTGAAATAATTACACAAATATAAAGAGCAAGAGAAAATCTTTGTGAGCTTTCCACATGATAAAGAATTAATACCCAGAATTTGTAAAGATCTCAAGAAACTCAATACTAAAAAATTAAAGTAATCTAATTAAGTGAGGAAATAGATGAACTATTCCCAGAAAAATGGCTGATACATACATATATATATGAAAAATGTACAAGATGCTTAATCATGAAGGAAATACAAATAAAAACTGCACTCAGATTATTATTTATCTTGGTCACAACATCAGTCATTATAAAAGTGAAAAGCACAAATATTCACAAAGATGTTGGGAGAAAGGAACCTCACACAATGTTGGTGGTTATGTGAACTAGTGTAACTGCAATGGAACTCATCAAAAGGAGTCACCAACAAGAGACTCACCTAATAACACTTATGGCACTTGTGGCATATATATGAAAAAATCCAAATCAACTTTCCAGATACCTGCATACTTTGTTTTAAAAATCACAAGTGTTTATAAAAACCAAGAAATCAAATTATCCTAGGTTCCCCTAAACCAATGAATGGATAAAGAAAATATTACACACACACACACACACACACACACACACACACACACACACACGGATATTTAGACAAAAAGAAAAACATGAGAATGTCACCTGCAGGATAATGGATATCATTAAATTGAGAGATCATAAGTACAGGAGGCCACCAAATAATGAATATTTTCACAAAAACACAGACTGTAGATATAAATAATGAAGAAATAATAGTGCCACATGAGTATAAGCATAAGACTGTCTGAGAGGAAGCATCAGTAGGTAGGAGAGGAGAAAAGAGACAGTAGATTGATGAAATGGATTTAAGGTAGAATTTGAATATTTTAAGCACTTTACCTACCTATGGAATTTGGTTGTCTAACCTTTGACTACTAATGTATGACAACAAAAATAATAAACAGGCTGGAATAAACCCTATCTATGTAGCTATTTGTCTATTTACTCTGGCATGCAGATCTAAATGGAAGATCAAAGTGGTAGTGCACAAAACCCAGTACACACACACACACACACACGGACAACATGTAAAAGGAAAGGTTTATTTCAGGCCACAGTTATGGAGTTTTCAGCCCCATGATTGATTGACTCCATTGTTTCGGGTATCTGGTATGTGTGTGGTGAGGGTGGAAGGGTGCATTGGAAGGCTGATAAAGAGCAAAGGAATGGAGTCTTCCGCAGAGTAAATTGCTCCTTACATGGTCCGGAAGTAACCAAGCGGGAAAGGACAGGTAGGGGTCCCCAAATCTCTTTCTTGGCAACAACCTCCACAAAGCTCACCTACTTAAAGACCGCATCGTCATAGTGAGACCCTGGGAGCAAAGCCTTTATTTTACAGGCATGAGGGAGACATTCAAACCTAAGTGGTATTATAGCAAGTTTTCATTGATGAAAGAATTATTTCGAAACAGAATGCTCAAGTGTGTTCAGAGACTAGTTAGCAAATGTATCAGGCTAGTGAAGAAGATATATTCATTGTAGGGAACAGGAAAAGAACCTGGGCTTATTGAAATGGATCGTTGATATCTGCTAAGGGAATGTAAATTCCCTTAGGGCTTTTGGTCTTTGCATATTGTAGGCAAGAAGCTGAACTATGGTCCCATTTCTATGTGAGAAATATTGTTTTGCCTATGGTGTCAAAGAAATGTTGGAGCAATAGAAGGGAATAGAAGCAAGAAGACCAATGGAGAGTCTATTTTCAGAACTGAAGGTGAGAAAAAAAAAAGAGCAAGTGGATAGCATCATGGGAATGGAGATGGATGGAGGAGATAATGTCTTCACACATGTAGAGAAACTGGTGGGGGGCATATCTAGATGTGGAAAGAATTCCATCCAGATGCCAACAATCAAGGGCAGATCAAAGGCAGATCCTGAGGGGCCTTGTGACCTGGATACTTCTCTGTTAAGGAATCTAGAGTGGTAGGGCTTACTACAATTGGTCCGGCAAGATCAAAGTTGGTATGGTGTTGAACTGTACCTCTGCTTCAATCTATCCCCTGAGAACAGCTGGTGTGTAAGGGCATTTGGAAGTTAATGACTGAAAGTGTGAGTTATATTTACCTCCAAATTATATTTTAGTTCAGAAGGAGAAAGAGAAAGATGTTTTATTTTGCCTTCACTTTTCAGTTCTGGAGAGAAAAACAGTGTTAGCCAATAATAATCATAAATGGCTCTGGTGTGATATCTTTTCTGCAGTTTATTATTTTTTTGTTCCAAATTTCATTCTGTGTGTGAGGATCATATGAACCACACAAAGAAACGTAGAGAGATTTAATATCCTGCTTCCTGTTAGGAATTCATTTACTGATAAAATGGCTATTCTGTCAAGAATTATCATCATAGAAAAGAGATATCAAAAGGATCACTTTCTCTTTTTCCTTTTCCAGCAAATTATTTCTGCTGTTTCTTTCTTCTCCAACTCAAACAATCCTTGCAGTGGAAGACAGCAATCTCACCATTGAATGTCTTCGTATCTTGGAATTGTTAACATATGGTGCTAAGCTGTTTAAATATTTATAATGGGATTTTAAGACATGAAAGGATCAGTGCTCTCTGCAAAAGAATATAGGTTCCCTATTTTGAGGAATGTGAAGTTTGGGAAGGATGGGGATAAGTAGGGCCCACCAGTGGTCCCCTGACAATGGAATCATGAAGAAGGGATTTGAGCTATGCTGCCAGATGAATTCTGTCTTGTGGTGCTAAGATAGTTGGCCAGCCTGGTTATGCAATAGCTGTTTTCATTTACATTGTAAAATGATTCCTGCTGCAGTGTTTCTATTATTGCTGAGACTTTTTCATCAGGAGTTTTATTTTGTCTGTTATTAATATTGTTATAAAACCTTCTTTTGTTTATATTTGCTATCTTGCTCCTACTGCCTATTTCATTTATTAAAAGAGTCTGGGTATCTTTTTAAGAAGTAACTCTTCTAGGCAACACACAGGGGGGATTTAAAAAATCCAATCTAAGGGAACGTATGCTTACAGCTCACAGTTAGCATTTGTTATGGCTAGTATATTTAGATATATTTTTACAAGTTTTGCTGCTCTGCTTAGATAAAAATTTTCTTTATCCCCTATTTTTATAAAAGTATATTTATTTTTTTCCTGGCCAATTGCAGGCACTGAATTTAATACTTTTATTCATTATATGTGTAGCTTATTCTGCATATTTCTTAGATGACCCAAAACATTTTGTTCCACTCCAGTCTTCCCAAGTAGATATAGAATTCCATTTTAAACACATTTTAACACTCTAACCTATGATCTTTTTTCTTTTTATTTTTTACCAGTCCTAGGGCTTGAACTCAGGGCCTGAGCACTGTCCCTGGTTTCTTTTTTGCTCAAGGCTAGCACTCTACCACTTGAGCCACAGAACCACTTCTGACTTTTGCTGCGTATGTGGTACTGAGGAATCAAACCCAGGGCTTCATGCATGCTAGGCAAGTACTCTACCACTAAGGTACATTCCCAGTCTCTTCCCTATGTTCTTTTAAAAACTATTTTTTAAAACTGGTAAGTGCAAAGTTGGTTTTTTATATTGAATATTGAATTAACTATAGAAATTTATTTCTATGAGAGTGTATTTGTTTGGTTTGTATTAGGTTTTGAACTCAGGGACTTATGGTCACTAAGGAGATAATCTACCATTAGAGCAAAATTCTCAAAACTTTTTACTTTCATTTACTTTGGGGTGAAAGTTTTGTGCTTTTGTTCAGGAAAACTCCATACCTTGGTATTTTTAACTACATCCCTGTTCCCTAACACATACCCAACCTCAAGTACTGTTGAAGTTATAGGCTTGAACCAACATCTCCAGATTTTTTTTCCAGATAGAGACTTCAATTTTACACAGGTTGGTCTTGAACCATGTTCCTTTGTACCTGCCCTTTTAGTAGCTGGGATTATAGGCATATACCAGTATACTCAGCCCTATGTTAGTATTTTTTCCTGCATTGGTATTATATAATTCACAAAGGGATTTCTCAAGAAGTAGTAACTATCCAATTGTCAAATAGCATAAAACATCTGAAATAATAAGCTATGCTTTAGTATTTTTTATCACATCATTGTCTTGCATTAGATTCTTCCATGTAACATTTTCCTTTATATTCAAGATTATCTTGCAATAATTCTTTCAAGCATGCCTATGGGTGATAATATCTTCATAATTTTCCCCAACATTTCCATTATATTGGCAGAGAGTAATGAGAACTATGAATAACATAAATCAGCCTTCTGTTTTAAATAACACATCAACTCATAGACATTTTGATACAAGTGTACATGGTGTGATGGTGGAATCAGGGTACGAAGCTACCTGAATTTCTTCATTTCTTTGTGAAGACATTAAAAGTTACTTCTTTGAGTTTTTTGATAAGAGTTTGATTAATTTTTCTTCCTTCTAACCTTTGAAAAATAGCTTAACTTGCTTTAGAATTCTAAACTGACATTTTTGTTCACTCATTCTGAAAATGTTTTTCCCACTGTCTCCTGGCTTGCAATGTGGATAAGTCATTTGTCATCATCCCTACAGACGTAATTTTGGCTTTTATCTAGTAATTTTTAAGATTGGGTTTTAACTCTAATGTTGTACTTCTTTGGAACAATCTATAGGTATATATATATATATATGTATTTAATCTTTTCTACTTGATATTCAAGAAGATTCAGCTCTTTTCGCATGTGGACTCTTGCTTACATTCTGGAAAATTAGTTTTCAAGATTTCCTCCCTGCTACTTTCTCTGTTCTCTTCTCACTGAAAACCTAGTGAAGAAGTACCAGCGCACACACTCTATTCTTTCTGGCTCTGAACAACATTTTATCTTTTAAAGTATTCCGTTTGCATTCTGGACAAGTTCCTCAGCACTTCCCAGCTTCCCAGTAAGAAGGACTTAGAATTGTTTCTGCTTATATATTCCTGGCCCCTTTATATTTGTTTCCTCTCTTCTTCTTTTCTTTCTTTTTAGTCAGTAATACTGGAGTCCAAACTTAGAACTTCTTGCTTTCTAAGCAAGTGGTATACCACTTGAGCCATAGTCCCATCTAGACTATGAATCTCCTACCAATTCCTCCTGCATAGATGGGACCAATGGTGTTCATCACCACACCTACTCATTTTTTTATTGATGACTATTTTTGGAAAGTGCTGAGTAATAGCCTTCCAGTTACATCTTCAGAGAGGATCGCAAGGGCTCAATAGCTATGTGCATATGATCATATAAAATTATGCTTATAGAAATGAACTGCAAGAAATGGAAGCAAGGGCTTTTTTAAAATTATAGTTTGCAGTTCTTTCTTTTATCTTTTTTCCTTGGTTTATTCCCTTCTGTTTTATTTCTGTACCCTTTGTCTTGTATATAAGTTTATCTAATTTGAGGAAGGGAAGGGGAAGCATAGAAACTGTGGGGTAAAGGGTGAACCAATTTTGCAGTGAAACCCTCTAGCACTATGTTGGGAGGGGAGGAAAGTCAGAATGGGAAAATCTAGAAGAGAAAGAGGAAGGAGGTATCACTATTCCAAAAGAAATGTACTCAGTACCTGACTTATATAACTGTAACCCCTTTGTACATTACCTTAAAAATAACATTTTAAAGAATCTAAACAAAAAAGAATTTAAAATTCCCTTAATAGTTCTTCAAAAATTATTTTAGTTATCTGCCTTTATAGAATGATTTTTTAATATCTTAAATGTTTTTAATTTTGCTTTTCAGGAACAAAATTTTCCCATTCTGTGTATGCTTCCTTTTTACTCACATTTCATGGAGTAATCTTTATATAAAGCAATGAGTGTTACTATATTAGTACCAGGTGTTGTTGGGCCCACTTAGGAGACCTGACCTATGAGCATAATGTAACATGTGAGTCCAGTTACTGAAGCTTCAAGGAGCATGGCCCAAACAGGAGAGGTCAAAGGCCATGCATACATTTCATCAACTCCTTAGAAGACAGCTTCCCATAAACAATTAACTCCATTAATAAATCTACATTACTTTGTATTTGGGCCTTCCTTTGTCACAGGGGGAACCCTAGCAAACCCTTGAGTTTATTTGAGTTGACTCCTATTTCTACCAAATGTGAGCCCTAATTATTCTCAGATCATTTTCTAAAGTTTACCTTCACAGGCCCGCTCATCTGGACTTCAATAACCTTCAGTTTTGATGCATTTTTATCTCCATACAGTCCACCACTTCCTCAAGATACCTGTGAGAGGAAGTAAGCTATCATTAACTTCCAGATCTAAATTAAGAATCCTGGACAATGACTTGTGTTTTTATATCTATAGCAACAGTTACTTTCTGTAGATTCCAGCATACCTATTGCTAGATTTAGCATTTGTCTGCTTCTGTAGGTATCCTTCAGCCTACATTTGCTAATTTTTTACTGAAAAGGAGTTAGGGATTTAGTGGCATCAGACTTTCTCAGTTGGCCTGGAAAAATCCCAACAGAAAAGCTGAGAACCACACACATGCACATTGTATGCATGCCTACACAGACACATAGAAACACCTATACACGTAAGCGAATAGCTAGCGGCACAGTGAATATGAATATGTATTAATAGGAAAATGTCAGATAACTGAGAAAGAACTTGCTCCTGACTACAGATTATTTTGTTGGTGCCTTGGGGGGGGGGGGAGTTATCTGTTTATGTTTTTTCATATCTGCTTTTGCTCTATGGTAATGCACACTTCAAACTGTAATATTTCCTTTAATCCGGCACCATACCTTGAAAGAGAGCTGGGGAAGGAGAGCCAAGCTGGTGATTGAATTCCAGCAACTTTCAGTTTTCCCTCACTGAGCTATCAGTTGGCACAGGCAGAAAGTGCAGATTGCTAATATATGACTATTATCCCAGTGGTATGGCATATTCCCTGGTCTTGAGGAAATTGAAAGGGAAATCCCAAACTACCCAGAGTAGCTTGCAGTGGCTTTGTGTTCAGAAATCAAGAGGAATTTCCAAGTGGAGAAATTATGACTGTAGGGACCTTAGTAGAGTGGCAGAAGCTTATAGCAAAAAAAAAAAAGTATAAACAGATCCAATCCCGTAGATTTTTATATCTTAGGCAGAAGAGGTCCAGGAAGCATATTTCACAGCTAACAAACTGCAAACATACAAAACATTTCCTTGTCACACAGTCTGCTTTCCCCTATGTCTATTTAAATCATTCAATTCCAGAGGGAGAGTAAAGGCCCATTTTAAATGTCTGTATGCCTGCTCCTGTCTTAATATTTTTCTTTTATTTTACATCCAGTTCTTTATTATTTATTTTGTCTCCTTCAAATTTTTTCAGTGTACTTGTTTTTCGGTAGTTTGAGGTTTGCTACAAAACAGAACAGGAAAGATGGGGAGTTCCTATCCACCCCCAGTCACACACCCTCTTCCCTCATATCAACATCCCATCCTTCAGTGTGATCATTGTTATCATCACTGAAACAGTGACCACATGTTTTATCACCAGAAGTTTGCAATTTACAGTCTTTTTTGATACCATCTGCTGTGACCTGCATCCACTATCGGTGTGTCCTGTGGAATAGCACTGAGCATAGAGAAGATAGTTGGTGGGATTCAGTTCCTTTCCCCTTAATAAAGCAAAATGATAATTAAATTTCAACACTGGAATCCACGGAGAACACTCTGGAACTAGAACCAAACTACAGCAAACTCAGTTCCTGCCTGCAGTGCTCGTAAAAGTTGAACTCCTGTAGGTAGGAAGCAATAGGTAGTTGAACTCCTGTAGGTAGGCAGCAATGGGAGAGAAGAGAAATGGGGAAAGAAAGTTGCAATGGCTAATGAATCTATGCTTCTACAATCCAGAATTACAAGGAGATAGAACACTATGAGGCAAGTATTGAGACGTAAGCATTGCAATGGTTTTTTGTTCTGTTTTCTTTTTGTTTGTTTTCTTGCTGGCTTTTTATTTTATTTTATTTTATTTGGCTGGACCTAGAACTTGAGCTTAGGTCCTGGGTGCTGTCCCTGTGCTTTTCTTTGCTTAAGGTTAGCACTCTACCACTTGAGCAACAGGTCCATGTCTGAATTTTGGTGGTTAATTGTCAAGAAGCATCACATACTTTTTCATAGCCAGGCTGGATTCAAACTATGATCTTCAGCTCTCAGCCTGCGGAGTATCGGGGATTACAGGCATGAGACACCAGCACTCAACTTGATGGCTGAATTTAATTTTTGAGCCAGTAATGGGGCTTGAACTTAGGTCCTCAAGTTCTCATTTGGATTTTTGCTAACAGCTGGCATTCTATCACATACAGGAGCCATACCTCTACTTCTAGGTTTTTAAATTTTCATAATAGAGGGCATACAGTTGGAGGGTGGTGGCATGGTCAAACAGGTTATCAAGAACAGGAAATAAGCTTTGACAGAGATATTTCTGGGCCCTGTGTAGTTGATGATGGATAATCTGAGTTGATTTTAACCTCAATTTTCCCTGTCAAGGAAAAGACTTGGCAAAGTCCTTTAGCCAATGTAGGTCTCAGGTTTAAAAACCAAAATCATGCATTTGTATCTTTTTTCAGTAATCTAAAACAGATTGAGCCTAAATCGTTCCATCCAAAACAACAACAACAAAAACAACAACACAGGGCTATTCAGCATTAGTAAGTTCTTCACATTAAGCAGAATTTGCCACAAGAGAAATTTCTCCGGAAACCTTTATAGACAAAAGGAAGACTCAGAATTTGGCCTGCAAGCACCACATTCACTACCCTAGTGATTTCAGGTTCGAAGACATACAGCCCTTGAAATTGATGATATTTTTCTAGTTCTCAAATCTCTGTTTCTCAGGGCTTTGGGAACTTAATGAATGCTGACTGATACTTTTCTCCTTGTGCCAGAGATTTCCTATCAGATTTCCTACTGCAGCATTTTGATTATTTCTGTTTTGAGGCTTCATTCTCCAAATTGCTTTCTGGGGCGGGGATCTGCAAAGAGATAAAAGTATAGTTTGTAATCTCTCAGAGCGATTTGGGGATTAGAAGTGGGGCATTGAGCTGTTTGCTTATATCCTGCTTTAGCTTGTCAAAGGAAACTTCTCAAAATGTCCAATGTAAGTTATAAATGATCCATCAAACAACTGCTTTACCTGCTGACCTAAACTTTGAACTTTCAGAATAGGAATTTTGTTTTTGGGGTTTTTTGTTTGTTTATTTTTTTCATTTTTCTAGGGTTTGAGCTCAGGGCCTCACATTTGTGAGGTAGCCACTTTGCCACATCAGCTCTGTATCTAGCTCCCCTGCCCTTTTTATCTTTAGTTATTTTTCATGTAGGGTCTCAAGGTTTTGCCCATAGACTAGCCTGGCCTATTACTATTACTGGCCTCCCATATTCAGATAGGCTACCACTGCCCTTTCCACCACAATCAGTCTGTTGAATGAGATGGGGTCTTTCTTGCTAACTTTTCTCTTGGGGTTGATTTGACCATGACGCTTCTAATCTTTGCCTACAGAGGAGCTGAGATTACTGATAAGAGTCACCACAACTGTGTACAGGCAGGGTTTTTTTTTTTTTTTTTTTTTTTGCCAGTCCTGGGCCTTGGACTCAGGGCCTGAGCACTGTCCCTGGCTTCTTTTTGCTCAAGGCTAGCACTCTGCCACTTGAGCCACAGAGCCACTTCTGGCCGTTTTCTGTATATGTGGTGCTGGGGAATCGAACCCAGGGCCTCATGTATACGAGGCAAGCTCTCTTGCCACTAGGCCATATCCCCAGCCCCAGGCAGGGGGTTCTTAATACAGATGTAGATTTCTATCATTTGTGGAGCTTCATAAGGCTGAGGTTTCATTATTAAATATCCTATAGGCCTTAGATAACACCCTAAAGTATTATATATAATATATTAAATATATTATACACTACATATAATATATACATATATTATATATGCTATATATAATATACGAGTATATTATATACTATAATATATAATTTATATACATTTGCATAAATTTACATGATTTATATGTGTATAATTGATATAATGTATAAATATATCCATATACATGGATATATGTAGACGTATTTGTGTGTGTGTGTGTGTGTTCTGGGGCTTGAACTCAGGGGCTCTATTCCTGAGCTTTTGGCTCAAGACTAGTGATCTACTTTCAGCCACAGCCCCACTTCTGGATTTTTGGAGATTAATTGAAGAATCTCATGGGTTTTCCAGCCCAGGCTGGCTTTGTACAGCAATCTGCATCTTCAGATCCCAGCATCTTGACAAGGCACAAGCCACTGGTACCCATCTTTATATTTAAAAAATAAAGAAGTTAGGTGGTTCTGCAAGTAGTAAAGAAAGAGCCTAGCAATAAAGAATGGTTTCTATGATGAAATTAGAACACCTTAGAGAAGTCTACAAAGTATCTTCTCTGACTTACAC
The DNA here is from genome assembly GCF_023159225.1 of Perognathus longimembris pacificus. Classification (NCBI taxonomy): domain Eukaryota; kingdom Metazoa; phylum Chordata; class Mammalia; order Rodentia; family Heteromyidae; genus Perognathus; species Perognathus longimembris. Next base: position 31,736,384 of record NC_063177.1, read on the forward strand.
TGCTTCAAGTAAAGTTTACTAAATTAAGGCTTTTTATAATATAAAGAATGAACAAAAGCTATTCCATAATGTTTTGGATTGAAGAAGAGCTTTGGCTCACAATAGGTAAAGACCTTCATAATCTGACATTTTCCCATTGTAGAAAACTGCATACAAGATTTCTTCATGAAGCCTTCCATAATTGGACCTTAAAAAAAAGTAGATATATTTAAAAACACTTTTGATATTCTGCCATTCACCTTAACATTGAACTTGGTATGAGTATGGTGTATCTAAGGGGCTTTGGGCCAATGCTAATTTGCATGCCGGCTCCCCTGATGCTCACAGAGGTCAAAGCTCTGGAAGGTTTACTCTATAGATATGACTGACCTGAAATACAGATGAGCTTTTTGGCTTTTGGGATGTGAAGCATAGCATTCAGAGTGGTTATGCTCTGCTCGAAGGATCATTGGCTGGCTCTCATTCTGGACTGAATCCTTCTGACTATCAGGGCATTGTCAGTGGTTCAATGAAATCACACTGGTCTTTTGAAGTTGTCCTATTTGAATGCTTCCCATCTAGATAGCTATCCTGAAGACTTTTACTATCTTTTAAATCGTAGCTGCTTCTCCTTCCTCACCCATCTCAAATGTAGCATGGGGACATGTAGATGCAATATAAGGAAAACACTGGGGCAGTTGAGAATGACATTATTTCTAATTCTCTAAACCCACAGGTAATAACCAGGAGTATTTCAGCCAGAGAAGAGTTCTAGATCCTTCATGGTATTTTCCTTATGTGAAAATTGGAAATCACCCTTTTTCTTCCCACCTCATAGAAAGGAATATTTTAATTTATCTCTGAAGCCAACTGGGGAATAAATCACCTTTATTTTTCTATTTTTTTTGTAGTTTTTTTTTTTAACTTTTCCTTCCTTTTTAAAATTCTGTTGGAAAGTGGAGAGAGGTCTCTAGGGAGTATATTTTTCCCAGGGAAAGGCTTTAGCTAATATGAAAAGCATACTTCATTTACATGCCATCTAATGGCTACTTCCTTTCAGCTGCTAATTGGTGTGTGGTCCATTAACATCCAGAGTCCAGGAGCAGCCTCACTCCTGTGCATTCACTTACACAATCATTGCCTGGGGACATGCAAATTTCCACCAGTCTCTCTAGAGAAATGAAACTGTCGGAAGAGTAATGAACTGAGGACTTGTACATACACTGTTGTTAAAATGAATTTTAATTGAGTTCCAGATTCACAAGATCTCTGTTAATTTAATCTTTGTTCAGTTCTGTTTTTCTGTACTGTATCTGAAAAAAACCTAAGGTTTTACAATGGGGTGAAGGCTGTGTGCGCAGAGTATCCTTGACTCTCCCCTTCTTTTTGATGTGTCTGTTTTGTTAGTATACTTTTTTATTTTACTTTTTCAAATTATAACATCTATAAACTATAGTATCAGCGTGAAATCCTGCTACAGTATTCCTATGAAATCCTGTAGGATATATAATCCCCTTTTTGAGCATTGGGCTGTCCTTGAACAGTAAAATAAATTTAATCCTAAAACCTCTTTGAACTAGCCCCTGAGTGTGTGGAGAACCTTAAGATTATCTACCCCCAGGTATTCAGAGGTTTCTAGTATAGACCTGTCAGCTTTGCATTACTTGACATTTCAATTACATTTACAGTCTTATTCCCTCCCCTGAGAGTGTTTTATGTCCATATTTATTTATATATCTTTTCCAGATTTAAGATGACAAACAAAATCACATGTTTTAGCTGGATCACTTGATATATATATATATATGTGTATATATATATATATAGAGAGAGAGTATGTTACATTTATATTTATTTATTATATATTTTATGTATGCATGTATGTATGTATTAATTTTTGGCAGTAGAACTTGCTTGTGTGGCCCTTTAACATTTGAGGTACAACTTCAATTCAGCATTTTGCTGATTCATTTGAGTTAGTTTCAAAATCTTTTCTCCCTGGGCTGTCTTTGACCAGTGATCATATGAATCTCAGCCTCCTGAGTAGCTAGGATTGCAGGAGTAAGTCACTGGCACCCTGGTTAACTTGTTGCTTTGATAAATATATACATCATAAAGTAAGTGCCATGCAAATTAATTTAAAATATCTATCACATCACTAGCTCACCATTCTCTTGTGATGAGAACATTTATACTTTCTTTTCTTATCAAAAAACAAAAGTGCCTGATACAAAGTGTTAATCACCAAATCAATGTAGATTAGATTACCAGTCCTTTTTTTCATTTTGTATCTCTGGAACTTTCAGTTCTTTCACTTGACTCACTTTCCTTTCTTTCCAGCCTTGTCAGTCACCCTAAGGTTTCTTACCAGGTTAGACTCTTAAATTTAGGTAAAAGAAAGATCACACAGTACATACTTCTATGTGTCTAGCTTATTTTATGCAGCAAGATGTACTCCATTTCCATCCTTTTCACAAATGGCAGGATTTCCTTATTTAAGGTTGAATAATATTTCCTGTTTCATTCGCTTGTTGATTGACATTATGGTTGTTTTCATATCCTGGCCATTGTGAATGAATGTAGAATGCAGATATCTCTTGGATACACTGATTTCATATTGTTTGGCTACATATTCAGCTTGAGATTGCTGAATCACGTGCATTTTATTCAGTTATTTTGTATTCTTCCTTTACTCACTTGAATGGGTAATTTCAAAAGACTTATAGTTGAATTTGCTGATTATTTTCTTCTGCTGTTGAAGGTCTCAATTTTATTATGCATGTAATTCACCATATTCTTCAGTTCGGAATTTCTGTTTGTTTCTTTTTCTATGATTTCTGTCTCTGTTGAAGTTCTTTGTGTTCTCGTGTTCCATTTTCATGATTTCATTGAGTCGTTTTTTTCTTTTTCTCTTCTCTTAGAGGTTGATGGTTCCATATATATATAATTCCTCATTTGGTACTATTTCTTTGGGTTATACTGCCTGAATTTTTTTCTCCGTTTTCATTCATATAGTTTTTCATTGGTGTCTGAAATTTGAGGGAGTCTGTCTTCTGGATTTTGTGGACTGGTCTTGGTAGGAAAAGATTCCCACCTGTTGATGGGTTTAAAGTGACGACTAGTTCCGTTGTTCAGTGGCATTTGGTGCACAATGTGGGAAACACAGGAGAAGCTCTAGCTTTTGCGGGTTGCACATAAACATGGGCTCTGGGATTTCTGTCATCTGTGGTTAGCATTCACAAAGGACTCCTGAGTCCTCTATGTTCATGTATGCAAGTGTCCAGATAGATGATGTTGAGTACTGCATACGTTTTCCCTGGTGAAGGTTGATAGAAATCTCTTACTTTCCTATTGCTCCAATGAGAGCAGTTATAGCTGAATGGATTTTTTTAATGGAGCTCATCTACACCAGTATAGCATGCGTGGGTAACACATATAAACATGATTTCTACCCTTATATATGCTGTCATCTTGGTTGCTGTTGTTTTGAGGGGTGTGTGTGTGTGTGTGTGTGTGTGTGTGTGTGTGTGTATCCATGTTGTGGGCATGTTGGCCTCTTGGTTTCTGCAGTTTCTTGTTTATTTGTTTATTATTTTTAAGTAGTTGTACTAAAGGGGTTTCAGTTTGACATGTCAATTTATTAGAACAATGCATCTTGTTCAATGTTCCCTCTGCCCCTCTTCTCTGTCTATCCTAACACCATCCATCCTCTCAAGTTACATATCTTATGAGGTTTTATAGCTTCCTAACTATATTCTGGAGCTTTTCCAGAGATAATTTTGTTCATAGGTTGTTAAATTCTTGTTGGAAGTTGGGCAAGTGGCCAAGGACCTATTACTTTGCTATCTTCCTGGTATCACTTGTCAAGTCAGTCTTAGATAATAAGAGTTATTACTAAACTCCATTGTTTAACCAAATCGAAGTCTACATAATGTGGGGAAAGTTCTCACATGCAAAATCCTATAAAATAGTTTATATTCACAGTATATTTGCCAATCAGAGTGTTAGTGACTTAGAACTAGTCAAATAATGTTAATAACCCTATGTTGTTGATGCAATAGAATCATTAAGTACGTTATCACGTTTAGAGGATCTACCACACGATTAAGCGTCTGATGTATATCTACATGTGTAGGCTTCTTCCCAAGACTCAGCTTGGATTTCCATGGTGGTATTTCTTGCTGCCCAAGTGTAAATCCAGGCAACCCCCCCCCATCAGCACATGAGTATCATTCTATGCTGCTCAATCTCATACAGCCTTAGGAGAAAAAATATTGTACACCAATCAGCAAAGATAAAAGAGTAATCTGATGGGTGTGCTGTTTAGTGGGGTCAGCATACACATTATTTTTTTCTGGGTAGAAAAAAATCAATATTTGTTCATTATAAAAAAGCTGACAAGGGCTGAGGTTGGGGCTCAGGAACTGAGCACCTGCTGGCCATAAAGAAGGCCTTCATTTGATTCCAAGAACCATGAAGAAAAGACAATGCACGATTAAATGTATTTTAAAGAGCAGCCAGTGATAAAGGCACATGTGAGGGTTAAGGCACTTAACCCTTAGCGTGTTTTAAAAACCATTGTTAATTTCTTCCTTTGAAATGTATAGAATGGTTCTGTAAGATATTCATATAAAAAAAAGCTGAGAGAACAGGACACGGAACTTCTCTGTCTGCAATTTGGAAATTTTCTGTAGGTTGATAATTATCCTAAATTCAATGCTCATAAAGCATTAGTAGGTTTACTTCCTTACAGGTTCTTTCTGAAAATTCTTTTTTCCAAAGGAAGAAGGGCACTGGCATCTCTATATGATTTAATGTTTGTTTTGCAAATGGGACAGAAAAGGAAAAAAAAAATAAAAGGAAACCAAATCTAACTCAAACAAATTCCCTGACAGATATCAACTTTCTCCAGTGAGTTTGTTGCTTCATCTTAAAAATCAATAAATGATATTTGGATGAAGGTAGAAATCATGAGAGAAAAAATGATGAGAGCCATGAAATCTCAAAAATAAAAGGGAACTTTATCTTCTTGATCACAGGTGAAATATTCCAGCATTAGAGATAGACATTTGGAGTAGGGTATGCTTCTAAATAAGGGAAATATTTCATAACATTTCCTATCAAATGAAAGGGTTCTCATATTAAATCCTATATGCCCATAAATATATATCTATATCTAGATGACTGTTCAGAGATTGACAGACAGGTAGAATGACACATACACTTGCAACAGTTTCCTATTAGATCATAGAATTTAAGACGCTGACTACATGGCAGGCTTACAGCTAATACAAGAGACTGGAATTATTTTATCCTTCCTCCCTAAAAATGGACAAATGAAACATGCAATCCATTCCATTTATTATAGCTTTTCTACTTGGTTGACCACCTGTTCTCTAACTTAGTTTTCATTAAGGTTTATCTGTCATTATTTTATGAGGTTATGAGGCACACAATTACTTTTTGATGGCATGAGGGAAGCAGTCCACTGCCATTGTGCTAGCACCTAAGATCTCTCATGAGATCCTATTTGTTTTAAATTAAATCTTTTGTTGACTTTTAAAATTTAGAAAAATAAAAGCGACTGTCTTTCTAGGATGGAAGTGGCACAATGTCACCCTCTGCTAGCTGAGTTTTAACACTGTAACTGCATCTTATTTTCTCTCTCTGACTTCCCAGTTCAACCCGACTTTCACTGATTGGTGTAAATCTATTGCCTTGAGTTTTACTGCATTTTCTTTCTGCTTTCTTATCCAAATTTCACACAAAACTCCATCTTTAATTCCTATTGGTTTTCAAGGTACAGCTTAACTAGAAACTTCCTGTGGGCAGGGAGCATTATTTAATAGATCACAATTTCTTGAGTCATGAAACTCTGATCTTCAAATGTACTGTATAAGATGCCAGTCAGTAAGTGGAATACCCTCACTTTTCCATCATTCCTTCCATTACTATCATGGAAATAATGACTTTATAGCCTTGTTGTATGGTTTAAATAAGATAGACATCTTGTTAAGTGCTTTGTTCTGATAAGTGGTCTGTTGATTTCTAATTCTTCTTGATTTTGTAGTTTCTAATGAAATAAAGTTGCTTGTTTTCAACATGCCGATTTACAAGTACAATGCATATTGATTGATGTCATCCCTTCCATTGTTGTTCCTCCATCTCTCACTGTGTGCTCTTGTTTTACAACAAACTATTCCATATTTTTCAATTTAATTTTATTGTCAATATGATGTACGGAAGGGTTATAGTTACATACATAATGTAATGAGTATATTTCTTGTCAAACATTGTTATCCTCTCCCTCATTTTTCTCCTACTTTACCTTCCCCCTCAACTACCACCCCCCCGCAAGCTGTAAAGTTTATTTCCAACATCCTGTCTTGTGAGTATCCCTGTTGCATTGGTTCACCCTTTGTCCTTTGTCTCACCATTTTGTTGTTCTCCTTCCCATTCCCACATCAGATGAATGTATAAGACACAGGGTTCCAAGATAAAAAATAGTGATAACAGGGGATAAAGAAAAAAGGAAAAAAGGAAAGATAAAAGAAATAACTTCACACAATACATTAAAAAACAACAATAGGTCTGGTGATATGTACATTTCTTTCCTTTTGCTTAGTATAATCTGTTCACTCTTTTTCTCTCATTTCTTCCATCCCTTCACTGCCCTTGAGTTGCTTAGTTTGCTTTCATTAATATCCATTGCAGCTGTTGGGCAACCTCTAATGAATTTTTTCACCCACTTTCCACTCATTATGTGCCTTCTTCCCATCTTCCCCAAGATGTGCATGTGTATATCAGACTTCATAGCAGTGTAGATCAGAATGACAATGTCTGTCATTGGGAAGGTTAAAAAAAAAAAAAAGGATGAATGCAGTGGCTTGTGGATTTTTGGAAGAGAAGGTCAGAGCAAAATGAGGAAGTGATAACAGGTATGACAAGAAATGCACTCACTGGGGCTGGGGATATGGCCTAGTGGCGAGAGTGCTTGCCTCTTATACATGAGGCCTTGGGTTCGATTCCCCAGCACCACATATACAGAAAATGGCCAGAAGTGGCACTGTGGCTCAAGTGACAGAGTGCTAGCCTTGAGCAAAAAGAATCCAGGGACAGTGCTCAGGCCCTGAGTCCAAGCCCCAGGACTGGCCAAAAAAAAAAAAAAAGAAATGCACTCACTACCTTAGGTATGTAACTATAACCCCTCCGTACATCATGTTAACAATAAAACAACAACAGAAAACCTTTTGCTTCCATATCTTGGAGTTCGTTTCAATTAGCACCATTTTATAAGGTCATCTGTACATAGATATTGAGCTATTATGATCCTCTGCTAGGACTATCCTAGACATATAGTAAACTTGTTCAACTACTCTGGAAAGCAGTATGGAGGATGCTCAAAAAACTAAACATAGCTCTCTCCTATGACTCAGCAATCCCACTCTGGAGCATTTACACAAATGACCATAAACAAGGCCATACTAAAGCTATCAGCATAACCATGTTAATTGCAGCACTATTTACTATAGCTAAGATATGGAACCAACCCAGATGCCTCTCAGTAGATGAGTAGATAAAGAAAATGTTTCATCTATATACAATGTAATTCTCTGCTACTTTCAGAAGGAATGACATTAGACCATTCATAAGGAAATGGAAAGTCTTCCAAAAATTCATATTAAGTGAAGTAAGCCAGACCCAAAGAAAAATATTCCATATTTTTTGTAGAGAGAAGCAAAGTTGTAATGTTGTAAAGGGAATAAAAAATTACAAATGATTCTGTCATACACAAACAACCCTCATACTTTCTCTGTGTACACACATCAGTGTCTGTAGCTTGTTTCTAACTATATAATATAAAGAGTATGTGAATATATCAATACTATGTTTGCATGTTTATGGTTTATATTGTCATGATATAAACAGCTTTCAATCCCATTTTTAAAATTAACATTTTACAAATCCTAAAATTCATTCTAAGAATTTATATATTCTTGGGGAATAGATTATTTCTTCTTTTCTTTAAGTTGTTTTAACTTGTCATTTCAGTTGCGTACACTTGAGACATTTTATTTTGACCCTACCTCTTTAGGAAAATAATAAATTTCTGTGTCTTCCTCTTGAACATGTTTTTGTAGCAACTGGACATTATTTTCTCTTTTTTTTTGAGTACCCAAATCAGGTAAGGAGACCAGTTGACATTTTCACATAATTGGTAAATTCCTCAGGCAAGAAGATAAATATAGTACATTCCCCTCGGGTTACTGAAACATTTCCCTGGGTGTTCATCCCTCCAGGGTATTAAGATGGACTCTCTAACCTTCTTGTTAACCAGTAACAAATCCTTCCTAGTCACGGTGCAGGTAGTCACTGGGTTTTGAACAACTTGAACCCTTTGAGTTTCTGGCTGGCTAGAAACTTGGGAAACTATTGCTTCTCCTTCCCTTCTCCTCATCTCTCAGGATTCTCTGTTCATTAGGGTTAGCTTATTTCTGTGTAGGAAAAGAGAATATGAGGGTTAAGAAATCAGTGTTTTTATTGTGGCAGGACGAGATGATTGAGATAGAATGGGCAGAGCAGAAGGAGACCTGTTTCCACTGTGTGGAAGATTCAAGCTTCCGTGACAATGTTATACTGTTGATGTGTTGCGTTGCAGTGGACAAATTACTCAAGTATATTGAGCTTTTGTGGTTCCATTTAGAAAATGGAGATAGTCATCCTTACCTGCTAAGGTGGCTGCATGCACCCTATGGACCACATATGTTAATTCTTTAGAGCAAACGGTGTTAGCCAGAATAAAGTACATTATTACAACATAACACCCCCCCCACCGTGAATATTTTAAAAATCATCTGATCTATCTCATACTTTGTACTTTTCCTGTCTATTGAAGATTCAATTAGGTAATTTTTTGAATAATTACTTATATATTGTCAAAGTGATGTACAAAGGGGTTAAAGTTTCTTAAGTAAGGCAGTAGGTACATTTCTTGTACTATTCATTATCTCCTCGTAGAAAAGCCAATAATGAAATGGTAGAATCAGCCATTTCTAACAGACAAATGTATAAAGAACAAATGATACACATATGCCATGAGAAATTACATAGTTAACAGTGAAATCATGTCATTTACAGAAAAAAATTAGGGAATTGTATATATATTTTTTTTTTTTGGCCAGTCCTGGGCCTTGGACTCAGGGCCTGAGCACTGTCCCTGGCTTCTTTTTGCTCAAGGCTAGCACTCTGCCACTTGAGCCACAGCGCCCCTTCTGGCCATTTTCTGTATATGTGGTGCTGGGGAATTGAACCCAGGGCCTCATGTATATGAGGCAAGCACTCTTGCCACTAGGCCATATCCCCAGCCCGTGGAATTGTATATTTTTGCTCATATGAAACAGGCTCTGTGGAGGGAGGTTGGCATCAAGGGGAGGGGGAGTGATTAATAAAGGAGGTTAATGAAGATGTATATTGGTCAAAATAGTTTGTTTGCATATATGAAAATAGAACAATTTGGGGGCTGGGGATGTGGCTTAGCGGTAGAGTGCTTGCCTAGCATGCATGAAGCCTTGGTTTCGATTCCTCAGCACCACATAAACAGAACACATAAACAGAAAAAGCCAGAAGTGGTGCTGTGGGTCAAGAGGTAGAGTGCTAGCCTTGAACAAAAAGAAGCCAGGGACAGTGTCCAGGGCCTGAGTTCCAAGCCCCAAGACTGCCCCCCCCCCAAAAAAAAAAGAAGAATGAAAGAAAGGAAAAGAAAACAGAACAATTTAACTTGGTAAAATTTGTGGGGGAAGGGGACAGTGGTACACAGAGAGTGACAGAAGGGGTCTGTTTCACCCAGAAACATTGTATGTATGCATAGAGATGTCATATTGAATCCTCATCTTACAATGAACATATACAAATTAGAAAAGTATGTAAACAACTAAGGGAATATTATCATTATTTACAAAATCACTGCCTTAGTTGTAAATAGATAGGGGATATGCTATAATGGTTACTTAAAGAATAATGATTTCTTCTTTTCCTTTACTTTTTTTAAACCCACATATTTCAATTTATGTATTTTGAGGAGGGACAGGGTGCAGGGTTGAACTCAAGGCCTTACATTTGTTTAAGCAAATGCTCTACCATTTATGCCACCCTGCCCCACTAGCACTTTCTGCTTTGATTATTCTTCAGACAGGATCTCATGTTTTGTCCAGGGCCAACCTCGGACTGTCATCCTCCTACCTATACCTCTCATGTAACCAGGATTAACCATTGTGCTCCATCAGGACTGGCCTACATCCACATGCTAGTGAATGTATATAATCTTTTTCATTGAACAACATCAGAATCAGCACACTCCTGCCTAATGTCAGCTATATAATAACCCTTTCAAATCTTGGCTACATCCATCCACACATTGGACCTTAGGAATTTGGGTTTCTCTCAGATTCTTTTTTTTTAATTTAAGCAACTCACAATTTGACATAATATCTTTTTTTCCTATTAGAGTACTCTCTCTGTCTCTCTTTCTCTCTCTCTCTCTCTAACATAATCAGGTCAAGCAACTATTTTCCTTTGCCTAGCAACGTTTCTTTTTATAGGAATTAGGATACTCTTTTATAACACCTGCAACCTGATCATGCCTATAATTTTTAAAAACAATTCAAATTCTCTTTTTTCATCAAGACAATTCACTGACATAGAACAGAAATGTCGTTTTTATTGTTATTATTCATCAATGTTTTTATATTGTTATTATTCACCATCATTTTGCTATCAATGTGCATATGAATAGAGTAAACCTAAAATCAACTCAAGTATGTATTAAGCAACACAGAGAAAAGATCAAACTCCTAAATATGTGCTTGTTCACACCAATGCTCATGCTTTTCTTATAAATACTTCAACATAGGAAATATAGTTAAAACATGAATCTTCAGTATTCGCATTTTACCTTTGGAAAACCACTATAGAGAAACAGATGATACCTATCTATATTGGGTAAGTAGATTTGTGCTTGGGATGCAGTCATGGTAGATGGGATCTTTTGCTCACTGTTGAGAATAACAACTTTTCTGTCAGTTGTGGGGCTTGAACTCAGGGCCTGACACTGTCTGTGAGGTCTGTCAGCTCAAGGCTAGTGTTCTGTCATTTTGAGCTACTTTGCCACTTCCAGGTTTTAAATGGTTAATTGAAGATAAGAGTCTCATCTGGATTTTTCTGTCCAGGGTTGGCTTTGACCCCATCCTCAACAGGTATAAGACACAGGCCATGGGCCTAGAATAACTTTTTAAATATATCATAAGTACACATCTGTATTCTTCATTACTTCCATTTCATTTTGGAATCTACTTTTGAAAAACGACTCAAGTGAAGCCAAGGGGAGCCACTGTTTGCTTTAGACAGAAAACCTTAATTTAAATATAATAAGACAGTATTCTAACTCTGAGAATTCAGTGTTATATTGACCCAATAGTTACTCACATCTTAAATGTTGAGGATGAATTTGCTTGTAGGAGTTGCAATGCCTTGTTGTTAAGTAAGTAGTAGGACTCAGCCTGAACAAGTAGTACCCCCAGTGGAACAATCCATTGTTTCATTGATCTCTTCAGAGCCCATAAACCGAAGGGCATTAAGAAACACAGATTTTGGAATAAAGATGAACGGTAGTGCCAAGATGACTTGGCTAGCCAGCCATTGGCTTATATTCCAGTGGTTAAAAGAAAGTCTGCATGAGAATGTGCAGTGGCATGAGTAGTGTTTTCTTTTTAATAAAATGGCATGATTAAACTTGTGTTTCAGAAAGCTTGATTCAGTTAGCAGCTTGTTTCAAGGATCCAAATTTCCAATTTGCATGTGTCTTAAAACATACTAATTTAGTTATTCTCTTTTTATCCAACATATGTTCAGAGATGGATTGTATACAATGGCAGTGCACATTCACAAATAGATCCTGATCAGAATGCGATGTTTGACTCATCACATTAAATTGGGATCACTGATTGCATTCTATTTATCTTCTATACAAAACTGGAGATAATTAACACAGTTAGACATAATAGTTTGAATCAGTTCACAAAATGTATTTCTTCTAGGCCCCATCTAAGATGTAAGATGTGTCTGTTACTAACAACAGATTTGTCCTTACTTCCCTAGTTTTGCTTAAAAGGAAGCAGATTACTTAGATGATATGTTCAAAGGTGCATTTCTCTAGCACTTAAAACATACAATATCTAAAGTGCATGCAATTAAACTTTTCACAAAAATTAAAGTTAAGAACATAAACTATGTCCCAGTGGGTATGAACTAACCTTTACTAAGGCAAATTAATGACATCATATTTATAGGGGCAAGCAGAGGCAACATTTATGCTCAATTGGGATATCAATCTACACATTAAATTAGAATGCTTGTACTAGAGATGCAAGCATAGTCCTTAAGAGAAGGATTATGATATGAGTAGCAGGGTGTTGGTGCCTCATACCTGTTATCCTACATACTCAGAAGACTGAGATCTGAGGATCCAAGTTCCAAGCCACCCTGAGAAGGAAGGTCTGTGAAACTCTTATCTCCAATTATCCACAAAAAAACTACAAGTTGGGGTATGGTTCAAGTAATAGGGTGCTAGCCTTGAGCAGAAAATGTTAAAGGATAGTGCCTAGGCCCTAAGTTTAAGTTCCAGTACCAAAAGGAAAAGAAAGAAGGGTTATCAGCATTGGCTTAGTGAGAAGAATGAGTAACTTTGTTTATTGGGGCTTCTTTTATCGTATCACGTCACATGAAGCAACAGGCAGCTCTTGAGATGAATGGTTAGTAGTAGTTTTGCATTTACTGAGACATGAGACTGGGTCAAGTTGATGATCTGGAAATAAGGCACCAGTGACTCAGAAGTTCCTCCACCTCCACTAGGGGCTGTCATGAATCCTGGAACTGATGAGAACCTATTTTCCTGAGTGTGCATATGGGAGGTATTTAAAGCAATAATAAATAATAGATTCACAGTTCATCAGCGAGGATAATGTCATTTTTTTCAGTGAGTATTTACTGCATCCTGGTACCAGAAGTGTTTAAACATGTTGTATTATTAAAATTTGGGCTCTTGCCAAGTGAGTAATTTGAATAAATCTTACCTCATGGTTATTTAATTACAGAGATGCTAAAAAAAAAAAAAGTAAGATATCGTGAACATCTTGATGAGTTCAGAGAATGGAGCTAGTTTAGTCTCTATTTCTAGTAGAAAGATTCATTCCTGTAACAGCCTCAGCAGATAATCTACAGCAGGTTCTATCCAAGGCTCTGTGCTCTATGCACACTCTGGATTCTGATGCCTGTTGATTTTCTTTCTGTGAGGTCCAGATGCCTGTGCTCCAGTCCTATGTGAGATGCTCAATTCAACATATTTAGCAAAGATGAACTTTGTTGTCTTGAGGCTCACAGGTAAAACTGACTTCCAGTTGTGTGAACATCCATCCAAGAATGTCTTACAACAACTAGTTGTGCAGACCTTTGATGGTTCAGAGACACCAACTGCAAAAAGGTGAAACTAACTCAGCTTCTCCTACTCTTCTATTTCTTAAAGAAGAGAGAAAAAACTTTCTTTGATATCAGATTGTACCTGATGAAAATAATTTTGAAGCTTGGATTACTGCTGAACATCATCCCAAATTACTTTTGAAAAATAAAGAGACAGATTCTAAAATGTACGCTCTAGAAGGACATAGGTTGTTTGGGGCCATGTATTTTGCTAAAAATTGCCTCCATCAAAACTTAGGAAAACATCCCTACCAGGAAAATATTCTGTAACATCTGTAACATTGCCTCCATCAATGAAGTGGGTCTTGGTATACTCATTGATTTTACTAAACACTAGGAGAGAGTTATGATTGGTATGACATTCAAAAATCAACATCCAATATTCCTACTTTGGAAAAGTGTGTTTGGTTCCATACAGCCTTCCACTTAGGAAAGAATAAGGAACTTACGAATTCTTGCATGGTGGAATTCTCACACTAGAAAGCTACTAGGAGTAGCTTCAGATTCACAAATCTATAAATATTGGCAATTTCCACCCCTTACTGCTGAATATTTACTGCGCAACTAGCCAAATTACCTTTGTAGATAAGGAAGTACAAGCATTCTTCCATGGGAGGATTTAATGAGTCAGAGCTGATGTGTGTAGGTAATGATGCACACATGATGTATTTTAGGTAAAGTTGTAAGTTCTTAAGGCTTGGGATCTAAATGCCTATATGGAAATCTGAGATTCTTCTAGGGTGAGAATTTGGACAACACTACATAGCAGAAATCTTGTTTGCTGATAGAACATGCATATATTTATATATTAACTATCTTATTGTTTTTTAAAGGCACAGGTAAATAAATACAAAGAAAAGAATAATTGAAGAATAGAGAGGAGAACAGAAAGGAGAGAAATTTCTCCAAAATTCCCCATTCTTTATTCTTTTATCTAGGGCCTCCTGTCTTCGTTTACAGAACTTAGGAGGAGATCTGAAGCTGTGTTGTACTGGTTCTGTTGGAACACATTGGTATTCCCGTGTTCTTATGCCAGGCTCTTAGAAGTTCATTTGTCCTTTCCTCCATCAATGTTTATGTATTTCTTATTCTCTTGAGATGTAATAAGATGTAGGTAACTTCTGTCCTTGTGCTATCCACAGATACCTTCGAGAGACAGGAAAGTACAGTGCCAACCCTAGTTCAGAACAGTTGGTGCTGGATTCTGTTTCTGAAGAAGAGATAGTGAGGATTCATAGGAAAGAAATGTTAAGTCAACATGAGAGTGTCAGAAAATTTACCAAAAGGGAGTTCATTTAATCATGTATTGGATGAAAACTATGTCTTTAGGGAAGTGTGGCATGTATCTAGATAGAGAAGCAGTTCAGATAAAACCAGAAAAAGGAGGGACTGGGAATGTGGCTTAGTGCTCACCTAGCATGCACAAAGCCCTGAGTTCAATTCCTCAACAGAAAAGGCTAGAAGTGGCGCTATGGCTCAAGAGGTAGAGTGCTAGCCTTGAGGAAAAAAAAAAAAAAGCCAGGGACAGTGCTCAGGCCCCGAGTTCAAGCCCCAGGACAGGCAAAAAAATAAAAAAAATAAATAAAATAAAAATAAATAAAAAATCAGAAAGAGGTACATAGGAGATACAGGTGGTAACACACTGCTGTGCATATATCCAAATTGAATCCATGACTTCCTGAGATTTGTGAATAGTTTGTTCTATATTGAAATATATCGGCTATTGCTTTGCTTCGCCTGGTGCTATTTTCCAGTTTTCTAAATGATTATACTGGAAACAAAAGGAAGATTAAAGAGAGAGTTAGAGGAAAAATGAAAAGGAGAGGAGAGAAAGAGAAACAGAATTGAGGGAGGGAGGGAGGAAGGGAGAGTATGAGTTCAAATATATCCTTTTCTGGAAATTAATGTGCAAAATATATTCTTTGAGTATTCATTTCTTCATTTTAGTTATAAAAGTATTTGTTAGATACTAGCAGGTGTTTGTTTTACTGTATGATAAACACTGTGGTAAAACTTAGAAATAAAAGGTAAGTAAGCAAAAGTTCCTACCTGCATTTAACCACGTGGTGTTATTCAGCAGTTGACTTAATTCCAAGATGAAATACTTTTTTCCATGTCAGTGCCTCAAGTATTTCTGCTTTGTTGATATAAATTCATAGCATGTTTTTTCATAATAGCAGCATAAGTCACAGTTTAAACTCTCTTGAAAGTAGAAAGCAAAATTCAACGCTGGAAAGAAAAGGAGTGAGATGTGACAAGCAGGGAATAGCTGAGGAACAGTGAAAGTTTTATATTGCTCTTTTTTCTAAATTTGGATAAAAGTTCAATAGGAATTAAACTCCTTTTCTTTAAGGGCTCTGTGGGGAATTTTGAAAGACCAGCTAAACTATGTTCAACTTGGCAGCTGTTGACTATTTCATAGATTTTTTTATTCAGACAAAGACAAAACCTGTAACACCCTTGGCACAATTTTCTGTCCATTTTGTCTTATTTCTGTACATACAGATCCCAATACCCACATACTATTACTAAAATTTTTTACTATTGTTTTCCATATTGTATAGGAGTTTGGACAGCAAATTAACTTGTACTTTTCAGTTTCACTCAAAAAAGGGGGAAAACCTTGAGACTGATACAAGAGACCTCTCCTAGACACAGCGTCTTTCAGAAGTTACCTACCTTTTTGTAACCAGGAACATTTGATATCAGCTAGAACTGATGCTTATGTTGCCATGGGAAAACCTACTCGATTTATTTAATTTCCAATCCAGCCTGCAAATGCTTTAGAATTCTAGACCACATGAATTCAAGGTCCTTACCAGGCCCTAGGGTCAGATGTCCCTAAGCCCTAAAAACATATGTCAACTGCAGTGGATAATATCATTTCCTAGGAACATTTGCTTTCATCTGGAAATGGTTTTGGTGGCCCCCAATTTGGGATTCAGTGGCATCTAGAGGGAAAAATGTTAAATATTCCCTTGTCCATTCTCAAAAAAAAGAGTTGGGGGCTGGGATGTAGCTCAGTGGCAAAGCGCTTGCCTAGCAAGTGCAACGTCCTGGGTTCGATCCCCAGTACCAAAAAAGAAAACACAAAAAAATACAGTTAAAAAAAAAACCCAATCAAAAAAAGAGTTGGTAATTCCCAATTCAATAGGGCCAAACTTGAAAAACAACAATATAAGAGAGAGATTCATAGTTAGCAGAGAAATATTTCATTTGCTATCCTGAATCTGTTTAAAAGAGTCTGTGCAGTACAAAATTGTATATAGAATACACTTCTAAATGAAAGAAGGAGGGCTTAGTTGATTGTGAAATCTGAATGGAGATATTTGTATTTTATTTTATTAGTGAAGTGAAAGCTTTGGGCTGTACCATTCCATCTGAACAGGCAATTTTTATCTTATAAAAATTTGCTTTTGGGGGGAGATAACTTAGTAGCAATTTTCTGTTTTCCTTGCTAATTATGATGTTAGCTAAGCTACAAGAGTCTCTAAGTAGGAGCAAAATGTTGTAAGGCAAATACTGTCAATAATTCAAGGAATAGCTTACAAAATTATGGAAAAAGGGTGAGTTGGGAGGAATGGATGAGAATGTTGAAAGGGGTGACATTGCTTAATAAGCTGCTTCGTTGAATGGTATCTCCTTTGTACAACTCCTCAAAGATAATAAAAACTATATTTTAAAAATAAAATGCAATGAATCAACATGTTTTTGAAGCCTAAATTCTTTTGATTTTTTTAAATGGAAAATTTTATAACAGCTGGGTACTACTGTTGTTGAGTTCTCTCTTTCTTTCTTTCTTTCTTTCTTTCTTTCTTTCTTTCTTTCTTTCTTTCTTTCTTTCTTTCCTCCTCCTCCTCCTCCCCCTCCCCCTCCTCCTCCCCCTCCTCCTCCTCCTCCCCCCCTCCTCCTCCTCCTCCTCCTCCCCCTCCTCCTCCTCCTCCTCCTCCTCCTCCTCCTCCTCCTCCTCCTCCTCCTCCTCCTCCTCCTCCTGTCCTTGGGCTTTAACTCAAGGGCTGAGTAGTCCCCTGGCTTCTTTTTACTCAAGGCTAGCACTCTACCACTTGAGCCACAGTGCACTTCCAGCTTTTTCTGTTCATGTGGTGCTGAGGAATTGAATCCAGGGCTTCATGCATGCTAGGTAAGCTCTCTACCACTAGGCCACATTCCCAGCCCCTGTTGGTGACTGGTTTTCTGTAGAAAAATATCAAAATCTCAGGCATCTTCAATTTTTAAGAACGTGCTTAATAAATTACTTCAATAATTTGGGATGTTCAAGAAAATAGTAGATTTGAGTAAAAAAACAAATTTTGAATATTAAATTTATTTCTCTGTTTGGAGAAGAGTTTTCTGAATATGAACTTCTAATCAATGCAAAAAGAAAATCATTTTTCTAAACTTTTGCAAAATCTCTTACTGGTAAACTTTAAAAAGTAATCTATGAATAAGAAAAACATTGAAATTGCATGACTAATGGGCCAGTTAGTTTTGTTTTCAAGCTTAACGAAAGTATAAAGTATGTAACTAGATTATATAGCTTGCTTTATGTGTTTATATATAACTGTTCATGTAAAATTTAAGCAAACAGATAACTTGAAGTGCTATTATAGATCATTTTCTTTCTGCCTTTTCCCATCTAATGGACAACTTTTATTTCCTCTAAGCAGCTCTGTAGAATTGCTCCATTCTGTAGATTCTGCCTAATTGTTTAAAAATAAAGGTTATTTTTCAAATGTCACCTTTATGATCTTACTACACAGAATTTAAAAACTAATTGTAAAAACAGCAAATAAATGCCTATATTATTACTTAATATAACTGTTGCTAGTAATTTATTACAATTTCTGTAAGTTGATTCATGATATACTTGTGAGGAAAGATGATATTGTACTATATATACAAACTTTAAGCTATTTTCACTTAGTATTTGTATTTCAATTTTATAACTTTTATATTTTAATGTATTAATAACCTCCAATTACATGGTTGTGCAATAATGTAACTCTATTGAACTTTATGTCAGTTCTAATTTCATCGCATTAAATACCATTATGAATAAAACCTTTCTCTGTATGTGCAATTATGGCTTTATTAAAGATTACCTGAAATAAAGTTATGGGATCAGATACATTAAAATGTTGAATACTTAATTAACTGCTTTAGGAAATCATTTTGTGAACTAATCATGGGAATAAGATAAAATAATTGAATTCAATATATTTTTGTCTACCAAAGATTTTCAAATGTATGTACAAGATATTAGCTGTGATCCTTTCTATGTATTCTGTGTATGGCAGTTTGATAAAAGGCATGCATTTTTTGAAAATAATTTTTCTTAAGCAACAAGTAATATTGTAACACTTTTTCTCAGATCAAGTAACAACAGCTTATAGTTGCATTTAAGATCCTTATGGATTTTTATGTAACAGATAGGTAGCTAACTGTAAGGATGGATGGATGGAAGGATGGATGGAGAGATAGAGAAATAGGAAGAACAGCTTATGGAATAGATAATGTCTGCCATTTAGTTAGCCTTCTGAGCTCCTTCCAAGAAAGGATGTGCAAAGACAGAATCGGGAGATAGCTCAGTGATTGCAGATAGACTACAGACTACAAATAATTGGAATTATTTCTCTTCAGCAAGATATCAGTTATTTGGTTAACAAGTGAGGATTAGCCTATGGTATTTACATACAAAACAAATTAAATATTATGAAAATATTTTTTCTATTATTCCACTGTTCTCAGACTCAAGTAACATACCATATCATAGTTACCATTAAGATCCTATGGATTTTACTGACTGGTAGGAAAATATGGAGCAGGAAAATATGGGATCTCATTGTGAGACCCATCATACAACATACTTTAAAGTTTGTGAATGCAGAAAGCATAAACCAAACATTATAAAACAAACATCTGTCTACCTTTCAACATAAAAGTAAATAAAACAATCAATGAAAGTGTTCCTATGAAATGCTAGGGTGTTAAAATAATATCTAGACAACGACAGAGTTTTATTGTGGAGAAGGAGGTAATTGAATAACTTCTGGAGAAACAAATAAAAATAAATACATAACACTATGTTTTGCTAAACATCTTGTTCCTTTTTCCAGGTTACAGATTAATGCATGCATTTGTGCTTCTGAAATCATTACTAAATGACAAAAAATGATTTCTAAATTTCTCAAAAGTTATTGCTAGAATTAGATCCTGTACTCAAATATTTTAAAACAATTACAAAGTTGTAAAATTTTGAACCTCTCAGGGTTCTGAATATGTAACACTGAAAGCATACATGTGTGATTTCTAGATTTAATCAGGCTGGTAATAAACAAGAGCCAGTTTTAAAGTTTATGTTCATAGATTAAAAACAAACCACCATGACATTAATGGAATAAGACAGGAATGCTTTAGTTTTTCAATGAGTAGTAAATCATCATTCAAATGAATACTTTGAATGATTTTGCACCTGTCTTCTGTTACAAGAAAAACAGACAAAATGTATCATAATGATTTTCATAGTCTACCTTCAGATACAAGGATAGAACTCTAAATTCAGCTTTGTCACTCCCTCATATGTATTTAAAAGCAATCACAGTCAAGAAAGATTGGGGTCAATGACAAAACAAAAGAAGAGAGCATCAAGATTGCAAACTATTTAGGCTGGCTGCTTTACTTTGCATTCTCTATTTCTCTGAATTCCTTGGACCTATTGCTTTTAATTAACTGACTTAGATCATTTGTATTATGTATGTAACTGTGTATTTTCTGCTCATTTCTTCAGGAAATGCATTGTTTTTTATTATCGTTAAGTAGTTACACAAAGGAAATTCATTTTATCTTTATTTTTACAGTAAAATTAAATCTGCACATAATATAGTGATGTAAATACTGCAGAAGTATTATGCAGAGCAAGTATTCCTGCTGTCTAGCAAAAGAGACTAGTACTTTCATGTATTTCATGTTTACTTGGATATTTATGTTCATATCTCTGGGAAATGAGCTTGGTATACACTAACTACCTTCTTTCTTAGGTCTCTACTTGGCCTTGAATTCAGGACCTTGTTCTCCCCATTGGCTCTTTCTGATCAAGGTTGGTGCTTTACTACTTAAACCATGCCTTCACTTCTGAGGGTTTGCTGGTTAATTAGATATGAGGCTTCAGGACTTATCTACCCAGGCTGTCTCTGAACCAAAGTATACAGATCACAGCCTCCTGAGTATTTGGGATTATAGTCATGAGACAACAGCACAAAGCTAGAATAAAATAGTTCTAAATAAGAGGAAATTTCAGCGGCAACCTAGGATGTCATACTGTACATTAAGAGAATGAATCATATTTCCATTAGTGTCAAGCTTGAGATGTTCAATTCTTCAGGGAACTCTTCTTCCTCTTTCTCAGACTATACTAGATATTTTTTTAAGGCATTTTCTTTAATCTGAGGAGATTTTTTTTTTTTTTTTTTTTTTTTGCCAGTCCTGGGCCTTGGACTCAGGGCCTGAGCACTGTCCCTGGCTTCTTTTTGCTCAAGGCTGTAGCACTCTGCCACTTGAGCCACAGCGCCACTTCTGGCCGTTTTCTATATATGTGGTGCTAGGGAATCTGGGGAGATATTTTCATGTAAATGTTTACAAAACTCGTTAAGGGTATCTTTCTCTTGCCTGTCTTCCAGCCACCATCCCTTTCTCCCTCATTTTCTTCCTCTATTTTTTTCCCTTTGTTCCCACCTCCTTTCCTTCTTCTTTCCTCCCATCTCATTCCCTCTTTTAATATATCCTTCCCCTTTCCCTTCCTCCATACCTCTTTACTTCCATCCTTCCCTCCTTTATTCCCTCCATTCCCTATTTCTTTTCATCCCTCCCTCCCTTCTTTCCTTTCTTCCTTCCCTCCTCTCTCCATCCTTCCTTCCCTTCTTTATACCCCCATTCATTTTCACCTCCTCCCTTCTCTCCTTTTCTTTCTTCCTTTCTACATTCTTTATCTCCCTCTCTTACTTCTCTCTCCTCTCTTTCTTCCTGTCTCCTTTCCTTGCTCCCTTCCTATCCTTACTGTGTTATTTAATTGTTTCACGACAATTTTGAAACCAACTGTTACCTACATTTTATCCAAACAAATGGAACCCCTAAGAGAGAAGAATGTGATTTAATAAACAAGTAAATATGTGCATGAAGCTCCTAAAATATGAAGAAAATAGTGCAGTTTATTCACACGACACGATAGTCATTTCTAGAAGTGCTTACTCGTATTATTGACGACTAACACAATGTTTTCTGTATAGTGAACATTCATTACCTCTTTTGTGAGTACATATGCTGAATGCATATGTTCATTTTCAAAATTATGGAGAATAGTTGTTTTGCATAGAAAAGTCTAATTAAAATGATCTTGGTTTTACACACATTTCTTGAAGAGTTAAAATTTTAATTCTTCTGTATGTTATGCCCCTAACATATGTTTTAGCCTGTCATGCTGTTCCTTGTGTAATATGATTGGAATACAACACATGACACCACTTACAACAATTATGCCTTTTTCATTTCTTACATATGTTCAGTGGAAACGAGAAGTGAAGAGGATGTGAGCACCTCATTAATTCACAGAAAAGATTGCTTTCAACCTGTGTTTCAATTCCAAAACTCTTCAAGCAAATTGCTTCCCAGCTATAGCATTCTGCAGGGATGACAGTGTCATGCCCAGTTTAACAGTAGATAGATAAATGTGATTAAAGAGTGCTCTAAATGGAATTGCACGGTGTTGGGAAGTATGCTAGTCAATATACTGGCAGAGTATTATTATTATAGAACATATGACAATCTCTCTACACATTGGTTCTGTGTAAACTGTAGTCAACTGTTAGCCATCTCTGAGTACTTTAAATATACAAACACTCAGTCTTTGGTTTCATGAGAATTCACTAACCCCTTCATTCACATGAACAAACATAATGAACAGGAAATATGTACTACATATAGTTAGCAAAAGGATCAAAAATGTCTGAAGGTTAATTAGATTTATGGTAGTTTTATTTTGGTTGGAAAATGGCAGTGTGTTTGCCCTAATTAGTTTTGGATTTTGTGTTGTGTGTACTTTGGAAATAGCAGGAGGTATTTCTTGAAACATACTTTTAAAAAAAATTGCACCTAGCTTGTACTTCATTTTAGACTTACCTATTTTGGCAGCACAGGGTTTTGAAAGAAAATGAAATTATTTTTGCTGTATTTACCTAACAATGTCAAATTATCCCCAGTGATTATCCTCCACATGTTGGGGAAAATATCAGTAAGTTCTTTGCTAATTTTAAATTTTGCTTTAAATTTGCATTAATGCTTTAATTGCTTCAAAAATAACATTAGATATACATTTATTATCGTCCTGAACAGCATAGAGTTAAGTAATAATATTTCTTTGTATTATAATATATTTGCTATGCACTTTTATTCTCCCTAGTGTTCCCTTCAAATCCTATGATTCAGTACTTTAGAGCTACTTTCTTTCTAGCAATGATTTTTCCTTTCTATTCAAGGAGAAAACATCATAAAAGAAAGTGTTAATTGGGGTTTAAATAACATATTGGAACTCTCTATAAGCATTCACCACACATATATATATATCTATACATATATGTGTATGTATGTATGGCTTACAACATGACAATAGCATAGTTTGATTGCTTGTCTGTCGACTTACTAGGCTGAAATTTCCTAGATTTTCTGTCTGTGTATTCCAAGCACTTTAACATAGTCCTGATCCACAGAAGACTCTTGGAGCACATTCACTGTACAAATGTGTAAAGGAAAGACTGCTAAAATTATCTAGGGAGGACTATTAGAAGTAGTAAAGTTATTAGGCTAAAGTAAAGCATCTGATATTTTCTTTTACTGTGAAAACAACTTCAGCTTCATAAGATTATTTTTTACCACCAATCGATGAACTTACCATAATAGTTGAATGAGTCATTAATAGGTTGATGTGAGAATATTGCAACAAATAACCTGATGTATGTGTGCAGGTTGACTCTGTCACCCATATTCCAATGTAGACTTTGAACACAGTGCACTTCCCTTATTCAAGACAGCCTTACACATTTAGATTCATAATATGTATGACATGAAATAACTATTTTTAGTTCATCACAATAGCAGCCAGATTTAAAAAAGAATAGAACAAGAACAAGAGAAGGCCAGACAGAGATATGATAGGATTTGCTTTGCTGTCCAACATTTCATTTGCTTCTTGATGAAAAATATACTTTATGGCTGTCTATGCAACATCCAGAAGCTGAGTCAGGATTTTGTGGTTAAAAGGATAAAAATAGTATTTTTATTGGAAAAAAAATAAATGCTATAAGATTAGGGCCATCAGGCCTTCCCTTGTCTCAGGCCATCTGCGTTTTCTTCAAGCTTGATGGAGACCCTGTGTCTTACAGGTCGCTGATGAGTCTCCTTGCCTCTGGTTGGATTGTCTCTGTGCTATTTGATAAGCAGTCTCTCAATTTTTTTATCTTTCACTTAAATGAGTAGGCATTTCACTTCTACCATTTATTCTATAAATACATTATTAAAAGTTAGATACATTTGTGGACCAGTGTATCTGGTCTCCAAATAATTAAATATATCATAAATGTACTTCCTAGGAACTTAGCTGATAAAACTGGGAATGTCTATTTGAAGGATCTTGTGAGAGATAGCTCTACACATACGGAGAAGTCACAGTGAAGAAAAAATGAAAAGAGGCCTAGCAGCATTTGTCTGTAAGCCAAGCATGAGGGAGACAGGGATGGAAGGATCACAAGATCACAAGATCAGCTCCACAAGATTGACACCACATGGGTGACATAGTGATCTTCTATCTCAGTAACAGATGGAAAACATGGATTTATCCCAGTGAATTGAGCATGCTCGCCCAGCATACTCAAGCCCTGGGTTCAGTCCTCAGCAATATCAAAGTCTTGTGCATATCTGATCCTATTTATACCAAATACTAATGTGCTAATCGTGTGTCCAGAAAATACAGAGGCACGGCTGCCACCTTTTACCCAGTTATTCAAAAAGGGATGATGCCCTTAAGAGGGAAATTCATTTCTGCTTATTCTACACTTCTAAAGCATTTGCTTAGTTGTTTACTATCGTGACTTAAAGTTGCAATTATGGAAAAAAGCATTTATAACAATAAGATTTAGTATTTATTCTGTTTTCCTAACTTTCTTCAGGATGACTTGAGTGCTCTTGTCTCTTCAGAAGCCAACCGATCCTCCCCACAGAGGTGGTAAGTTCACCCTATTCTTTATATACTTTTAAAATGTATTAAATTGTACAGGTGATGTACAGAGAGGTTACAGTTCTATAAATCAGGTATTGAGTATATTTCTTTTTGAACAGTGTCACCTCTTCCTTCATTTTCCACCCTGTGCTGGCTGTTCAGGAATCTTTCTCCTTAATTGTTCCATAATATCTTGCATCTTAGGGTTTCTTCCCTCTGGCTGGCAAAAGCCTTGGGTTTCATGACATACAGTCTTGATACACAGCACAGTAAAAACAAATAACAAACGAATGACTGATTAAGCTCCAGTATGTGTTTTTCTATTTTCTTCTCCAGGAAACATAAAAAAATAAGAATAGGTTACAAAGAGCTCCAAAACTTCAGAATCACATAGCATAAGTGCATTTGGCAATCTGGGTCACAATGAAGAGTGTGGCTAAGGAGAAGTTTCACAGTATATTGTTTTATAAATAAAAACTTAACCAGTTTAGTAAGAGGTTAAAAAAAAACACTATTTGTGAGTTAATCCATTGACATGACGGCCCTAAATAATTCCTTTTTTGTTTTTTTTGAGGTAGTAAGTTTTAAACTCAATGTGGCTTAGTCCATTCAGCTGGCTGGTATTATACCATTTGAGCCATATTTCCATCTATATTACAAACTGCATTGTTGGAGATAATAGCTTTAATCTCAATTTTATTTCTTAATTTGCACAGTAAGTTTTATTTTAGGCATGTGTGGTTTTTGAGCAAGTCAGAGTCTTGAACAAAGTACACAGTAAGATCCTTGGTTCATTCTCTCTTCTCTTTGTTGATTTCTTTTCTTAAACACTGCCTTTGTTTTCAAGAGTATCACTCTTTTGTTCTAGGGTGCTTATGGTTTTCAATCAACTAATTCAGGCACAACTGCTCAGAGTTAGCGGGAGACTGTGTTCACTGTGAGTCAAAGTACCCAAATGGAAAATGCATTTTTAATACACCTAACCTACTGAACATCCTAGTTGAGCCCCACCAAACCTAATGATACTGAGAACTCCTAGCCTATAGGTAGGCATTCAAGGAGAATCAAGAGGAAATGAAAAGCTACCTAAAAGTGACACCACTTTACAGTGTCTGGGACAATGTGATAATCAGAATAATTTAATTTACAGGATTATTTTGTAATGGTTGATTAATGGGGCATTTTCATTGTTGAAACAGACAGTTCCCCAAAGTTGATTTTACTTTTTTTTTTTCAGTTCTTGGGCTTGAACTTAGGACCAGAGTGCCATCCTTGAACTCTTCAACTCAAGGCTGGCACTCTACC
Organism: Perognathus longimembris pacificus; assembly: GCF_023159225.1. Classification (NCBI taxonomy): domain Eukaryota; kingdom Metazoa; phylum Chordata; class Mammalia; order Rodentia; family Heteromyidae; genus Perognathus; species Perognathus longimembris. Next base: position 31,762,461 of record NC_063177.1, read on the forward strand.
ACTTTGAGCCACAGCACCACTTCTAGCTTTCTTGTGGTTAATTGGAGATAAGAGTCTCATGGACTTTCCTTCCCTGCCTGGCTTTGAACTATGACTCTCATATCTCAACCTCCAGTGTACCTAGGATTATAGGTGTGAGCCACGGGCATCTGGCTGATTTTTACACATTTTTAAGTAGAAATATTCATGTCTGACATAAAAAAATCATGATTCATGAAAATTGAGTCATTATTAACTTCCTTTTACAGATTAAGTTCCAGATTAAAACTATTAGCTTTCTATCAGAAGAAAAAAATAGAAAACTCTGTAATTTTGTAAGAGTATGATTAGGTACTGAGAATTTCTCTCCATCTTCCCTATAGGACCTAAAAGAACTGAAAAGCATACCATCCCTTTGGTTAATATGATTTACTGGGAAATTTAAGTATCAAGGTCAGCTATAAAAAGTAAGGGTTTACATGATGAAAGGTTTTTCTGACTTAATCTTCCCCTATGACAACATCTATGGGACTGAGATATTTGACTATGTATCGTTGAAATAGCTCACATGCTAAGCACACTGAACCTGAAAGTTAAGGACAATTAAAAACAAAAGCAAAGCGTATCCTGGGGGCAAGGGAGTGTTCCTAAGTATTAAAGTCAATCTGAAAGTTTTAATGGATCAGAAATATTGATTCTTATCACCTTTCCATTTATAGCTCTGCCTCAGCTCATACCAAAGATAAATGCTCTGTTAGAGAAACTGTGGCATGTCTTAAGCTTGATCATGACAGCGTTTCTCTGCAGCTGTTCTTCCAGGTGTGCCTGTTCTTCCAGGCATTATTATGAGGGCAGATAGATCAATTAGTTTGCAAGTAGCTATTGACCTGACAAATTCATGTTTCCTCATTTCAGTAAGGTCAAGAGCAGCAGCAGAAGATTGCTTTTCCCATACCAGCCCAGTAGTAAAAGCATGATTGCTTACTTGAAGGTTACATACCTTCTGTACTGGGCAATTGTTAAGTCTTTAAAGCTATTCTTTTAAGTAGATGAACATTTTTAAGATAGCTCTGTATGTAGGCAAATTAGGAAAAAAAACATGTCATCATGGACAGAACTCTCTGCCTCTGAATACGTGGGACCAATTTGATCCCATATGGACTTTGATATGCCTTTTTCAAGAGTCGGCTCAATGTCAGGAAACAGAGTTGGGTGAGCTGAGCACATTTTTTTTTTTTGGTTTTTTTGTTTGTTTGTTTTTTGGCCAGTCGTGGGCCTTGGACTCAGGGCCTGAGCACTGTCCCTGGCTTCTTCCCGCTCAAGGCTAGCACTCTGCCACTTGAGCCACAGCGCCGCTTCTGGCCGTTTTCTGTATATGTGGTGCTGGGGAATCGAACCTAGGGCCTCGTGTATCCGAGGCAGGAACTCTTGCCACTAGGCTATATCCCCAGCCCCACATTTGCAACTTGTTTGTACTTGCCACTTAGCTTAGAGCCTCTGTGCAGTACACAAAGGCCATGGAATCAGATATGAAAAACCAAATTATTTAATACTATTCACCTCCACTTCTGGCTTTTTGGTGCTTAATTGGAGACACAAGTATCATGGACTAGTCTGCCTGGGCTGGCTTTGAACCATGATGCTCAACTCTTAGCTTCCAGAGTAGGGAGGATCAAATGAATGAGTCATGAACATCCTGCTTCCATTTATTTCAATTCATTCATTCTTCTTTTCTTAATTTGGAAAATTTTGTCCATTTACATTTATCATGAAGAATTGCACATTTGAATCTCAAACTCCTGTCCCCACACATGGTTTCTATGCATCTGATTGTCTCCTTATTAGCTTGGGAATTACACTTTATTTTTTCTTTTAATGTTTCAATGTGTCACAAATATTGCATCATTAACTTTTTTGTGTTGATATCAAATCCAGAGTACTAGGCATGTCAGATTATTCCTTTACCCCTGAGCAACATGTCCAGTAACAGTGCTTTGTGACCTAATTAAAAAAAATTAATATGGATATGAGTAAGTTCTCATTTTATTTTCACAGATTTCATGCCCTCCATTATATTTTACCTCTCTTGAGAATCCAAAGACTGAATTCATTAATTTTTTTCCACTGTATCTCTTTTTGTCTCATTATGTCTTGAGTCTTTTACCTTCATATGTTCAAATGTTATGGACTGAACCATATTCCTTTCCAAAGTCTTCTGGTATAGTCCTAAGATCTAGTACTTTGCAGTCGGAATGTATAGGAAAATTTAGGTCTTTTAATGAGTAATTCAATTATAATGAATTCATGCGTGTGAATCTATTTCAATATGACATCTAATAATAAAAAGAAATTTGCATATGTGTCTACAGAGAGGAAAATCTGTGTGAAGACACTGGAAAACAAAGCCTTGAGGAAACTAAGGAGAAAAATCTCAGAAAAGCAAACCCTAATAATAATAATATCTTGACTTTGGGCTTTGAGCATCTAGCACTTCCGGGAAGGGGAGGAATCCTGTTATTTATGTGATAAGCTGATGTGTATAATTTTCATAGTTTATTTTAAATGTTTTCTACTTCTCTAATTTTATATTCAACAACAGCCAATTTGTAATAAAAATTTCCTTTAATTTTTAAATTAGTCATAGTATTCAAGTTTAGAATTTCCATTCTATATACCTTTCAGTTCTCTAATGAAGACAACTTTCCTTTAAAAAGTTTAAGTATATTAATTTTAGTTATTTGAAGAATCTGATACACTTGTGGATATGAGTTCTCTCTATGGCCTTTGTTACATTTTCATTGCAATAACATCACCAAATGCCTATACAGTTACGTAATCTGTATATTTACATGTTAGTGTCTCCTTTTAGCTGGTAATAATTTTCTGTGTTACAATTTAATTATTTTTTGTATGAATGTATATATAGACATATACATAATATTTATGAACCTTGTTGTTCTGTAGTCTATGGTTCTACTTAGATGTGTCAATCTCATAATAAGGCATATCAAGAATCAGATAGAAAAAACACAGATGATTGATGATCAATCTACTATATAGTCATCTATATTGAATGTTGTACTGCTAGAGGTAAAAGGAAATATTATTGTTAGACAGATTTGCATCTAGTTTTTGACTTGTGAGTTTGAATATTTTCGTAAGTTTGCTACCTGTTTCCATTTTATTCTGTCACCATACTTTCTCATTTTGCTACCAAATTTTGCTGCCATCCATTCTGATGCATCATATGTTGTAATAACATGAAAAATAAATATTCCCTTCATTTTACTATCACAGTTAAAACCTAATGGATACATAAACCATTTTTTCATGATAAAATAAAAATGATAATAGGAAGACTTACTAAAATATTTATTTATATTAAGTTACTTATTCAGCAGCATTTTCAATTTTTAATAGGCCCTAATGGAAGTGGTTATATGTACACCAGGTGGCTGAGATATTGATCTCAAATATAACACTCCTGCACACCACTTTCTAAAGTTAGCATGCGTGTCTTGTGGAATATTAGGTAGCATTTTCCCCTGTTAAGTATGAAATCCCAAGAGTTGATTAGTTTGTGCTTGGCTTTTCATGAATGATACTAATCTTAAATGGTTAGAATTCATTTCAAGGTTATGGAGATGAAATGAAAAAAAAAGCATATTTTCTTGGTCATGATTTATATCTTACATGATTATGAATTGTTCATTCCAACAAATAATGACCCAGTTCTCCTTGATGGAAATCCTCTAGAGTGTTCCTGTAATCATGTGAACAGATCAGATTCATCCTTCGTGTAACATAAAAATTACACTATGGTGTAAATGAACTTTCTGTGGATAATTTGTAGCTTTTATTAGTCCCTGTCAGAATACTGTCAAGATGTATTTGGCAAATCTTCCCAGATAATTGGTAAACAGAACAGCTAATTATATTTGGGATCATCACAATGTGAATACATGTAAATCTAATTACAGGGTAAAATGTTCTAAAATGCTGGATGATCCCCTAAGTTGTTTTTCCCAAGTTCTCTATTGCACATGAAAAGAACATACATGATGGTTTTCAAATTACAACACATAATTTCAAAAAATGTAATAGTCTCAGAAAAAGAAAGTGATATTACTCAATGCCAGCCATGAAAATAAGTTTTCAAAGCTCTTGGTTAAATAAACCATTTCTGGAAAGCGGTAGCTGTGTTTCTGAAGATGAAGCTGATCACTATGTGTGATGATTTTAGTACCTGCAAAAAGACAATAATCAAGAAGAAACAAATTATTTGGTGGAGATATCATTGTGTGTTGATCCGAAGCTGCCTTTCATTTCACAAGAAGTATCAGAAGTAATATGTGAGAGGAATAAGATACTGAGCAAAAAGACACATATCCAATACCAATCGAAGATGTCAGTTATTTGGTGTGGGATGGTGTGCCTGTCATCCCAGCACTCTGGACATGAAGGCAGGAGGTTCACGAGTTTCAGGAAAGCCTAAGCTGAGACCTTGTCTCAAAAAAGAAGAAGAAGAAGAGGAAGAAGGAGAAGGAGAAGGAGAAGGAGAAGGAGAAGGAGAAGGAGAAGGAGAAGGAGAAGAAGAAGAAGAAGAAGAAGAAGAAGAAGAAGAAGAAGAAGAAGAAGAAGAAGAAGAAGAAGAAGAAGAAGCCTGTAAATTTAAAAAGCTGGTAAATTCTGAATCCATAGACTTTGCATTCTAGTATTGCAATTTATTTAAGAATGAAGGCTAAGAAACATTTGGAATTAGGATGGGTTGAAGCCATGCTCCTTCTGCATTAGCCAAAGAGTTTTGTGGGCAGCTAAAGCATGGCAGAACATGAGTTTGTTTTTTTTTTTTTTTTTAATTTGGAAACACTGAGCCTCTAAGCAGCTTCAGGTGATTCTTCAGGTTGGTTTTTGCTTTTTTTTTCTCAAATTTTTAATATCAAACTGATTTACAGAGAGGTTGCAGTTTCATACGTTAAGCATTGGATACATTTCTTGTACTGTTTGTTACCTTGTCCCTCATTCCCCCCTCCCTCCTTCCCCTTTCCCTTTTCCCCCATGAGGTGTTCAGTTCACTAACACCAAACAGTTTTGCAAGTATTGCTTTTGTAGTTGTCTTTTTTTTACCCTGTGTCTCTCGACTTTGGTATTCCCTTTCAATTTCCTAGTTCTATTACCAGTATAGACGGTTTCCAATATACTCAGATAAGATTACAGAGATAGTGTAGATACAACCACAGGAAGGTGATACAAGAACATCATCAATAGTAGAAGCTACAGATACACATGGGACATTGAAAGTAGTTACAACTGTGATATAACAATCGTTTCCATAACATGGAGTTCATTTCACTTAGCATCATCTTATGTGATCATAAGGGTATAGATAGCTATTGGGCTCTTGTGATCCTCTGCTGTGACTTACCTCAACCTGTGCTAATAATTCCCAATAAGGGAGACCATTGAGTCCATGTTTCTTTGGTTCTGGCTCACTTCACTTAGTATAACTTTTTTCCAAGTCCTTCCATTTCCATACAAATGGAACAATGTCATTCTTTCTGATAGAGGCATAAAATTCCATTGTGTATATGTACCACATTTTCCTGATCCATTCATCTATGGAGGGGCATCTGGGTTGGTTCCAGATTCTCGCTATGACAAATTGTGCTGCGATGTACATTGTTGTGCTGGTGGCATTAGTATGATTTTGTTTGTGGTCTTTTGGATAGATACCCAAAAGTGGGGCTGCTGGGTCAGAGGGGAGTTCTATATTTAGCCTTCTGAGGAATCTCCATACTGCTTGCCAGAGTGGCTGAACCAGTTTACATTCCCACCAACAATGAAGTAGGGTTCCCTTTTGGCCACATCCCCTCCAACAACTGTTATTATTAGTTTTCTTGATATAGGACATTCTTACTGGGGTGAGATGGAATCTCAATGTTGTTTTGATTTGCATTTCTTTTATGGCAAGTGATGTAGAGCACTTTTTCATATGTCTCTTGGCCATTCTCATTTCCTCATCAGAGAAGTCTCTTTGTAAGTCTTTAGCCCACTTGATGAGTGGGCTATTAGTTCTTTGCAGTTTTGTTTTGGAAGAAGGTAATTTTTTTAGTTCTGCATATATTTTAGATATGAGGCCTTTGTCCATTGAATGTCCTCAGGTTAGTTTTTGTTGTTGTTGTTGCTTTTGATAAGTTGTGCTTCTGGGCATCCTCATATTTCTGGGAAGATGACTAATCATTTTCATCATATTTTTAAATGAATTTTATCCCCAAAATATATGAAAAACAATTTCTGCGGTCAAATGATCCACTTAGTCTCTAAAGACATGAGCAATAGTAATATTGTGTTGTTACACACCACAGAAACACACACACACACACACACACTCACGCACATGCACCAGCTCCAGTAATCTTCCTACTGCTCCTGAGGAGAAAGTGATAGCTGGTAATCTTGCTTTCTGTTGCAGTGCATCCTGATTCAAAGGAACTCCTTAAGGATGGCATCTTTGAAGTGACAAGTTACTTCTCTATAAATGCATTGTTCTGGTCCAGAGAGGAGAAAAGTGTTACATATTTTCATATGCATACATTTGTGTTCGTCATTCTTGTGTGTCAGTGATGGTGTCTCTATGTTAGTTTCTCTTTTTGGTTATAGACAGAGGTATCTTCTCCTTTGCCGGAGCCAGACGGCAGCTAAAAGGGAATCCTGAATGAGGGGGGCGAGGATTAAAGAAAAGGAAAAATACAAAACATGAGAAAAAAGACAAGAGGCAAAGATGGGATCAGGAGGTCTGCAACTTAAGATTGTAACTCAAGACTGCAGCCAAGTTTATTCTTAACTTCCAGCTTCTATGCAGTTTTGGAACCAGTTTTGGAACATAGGGTTGCTAAAATTCAAGAACACAAAGATGCTTTGAAGTTCGCAACATTTGATGGCAGTAAAGACAGGATGAGGTTGATTAACATAGGAATGTACTCCAGCAGACATAGCAAAGCAGACAGCAAGGCAATTCTGGGTAGTGGCAGAGATACTAGTAAACAAATGCCCTTGCACTTAGCATATCCTTGTGATAGCCAGAGATCAAAGTGAGAATAATTGCTGGCTCTGCTCCCTACACTCCTTAATTGGTTTTTGTGAAATGTGAGGTTTCCTTATCTCTCTACATATGTTTACATGTATCTATGGCCCTGTGTCTATTTATATTTTTTCCTTGTGAGTGTAATTGTTTCAGCACCGATTGTTCTTTTTTTTCCTTTGTCAAAAAAGAACTGTGTTGCCTGGCACTGGTGGCTCACACCTGTGTAATCTGACTCAGGAGGCTGAGATCTGAGGTTCAAAACCAGGCCAGGCAGGAAAGTCTGTGAGACTATTTCCTGGAATTAAATCACAGAAAAAGCTGAAAGTGGCAATGTGGTTCAAATGAGAGACCATTAGCCTTGAACAAATTTGAGCTCAGGGACACTGCCCAAGCCCAGAGTTCAAGCCCCAGGACCAGCAAAACAACAAAACAAAACAAAACCTCTGTTTACATTTTGTGTGTCCATTTCTGAGCTTTCTGTTGTGTTCCAATGATCTATGTCTTCATTTTTCACATCAATGCCCTATAAACTTGCTTATATTTATGCCTTAATGTGCATTGTGGGAAATGCACAAAGTATTACATGTATTAGGCTTTATGTTGAGGTCCTTTGTAGATACAAACAAAAACATCAATTTGTATCTTTTTCTTGTAGGGATTTTTTCTGACTGTGTCTACCTTAGACATTGCACTGCCGGCATTGGTCCATGGCTGCCGGCACTGGTCCATGGCTAGTCTCCTCTGCACAGCACTAATGGATCGAAGTTCATGCATCCAAGTTCTAAATACCCTTCTTTACCTAACAAATATCTGTGTTGCCACTTACAAATATGTTTCAAGCTTCCAACTGAAATATTCTTCAGCCTTCCAGATAGAACAACCAAGGCATTTTAAAGTGTTTACGATTCAGCAAGTCAGTCTCAATCTGGCCCAACTTCTCTTCTACCTTATTTTGTGTGAGTGAAAAGCCAATATGTGTGTTGAAATAGAAAATATACTCCAATAGCTTTTGTTTATTATTTGCACATTTTGCTTTAAAAAATTATATTAGGGAAACAGGGCCTTCTTGAAACTTGAAGTGATGGTTCATCCGTATCTCTAAAGACTCAGAATTCAGTTTTCAAGTTTTAATGACACTCATGCTTCAACAGTGTTGGACTACTTTGTCATAATGTGCTAACTGCTTTTAAATTCAGCATAATGAAGTTCAAGACATTCCCTTGTGAAAACAGTCTTTGATAAAAAAAAAAAAATCTTTCCTAAAGATTATACTCAGAGAGACTTCCGGGAAGACAGCAGAGGAGCTGCAGTGCACTAGCTCAGCTCCCTCCAGCACCGCAGATTTCTCACCCCATAGAAACTTTTACCACTAGAAACACAACCAGCGTAAGTTGTAACAGTACAGGGATTCTGGCTAGGAAGGAAAAATCGACTTTGCACGTCTGAAAACACAGATTTGAGCTCTGGGCGGTATCCCACCGCCACGCCAGTGTCGGCGACACTGGCACAGTGCCCATCACAGCAACCCGCACTCCACGCAGGTAAAGCACACAGCGGAGACCAGCCGGCGCCTGAGCACCGACGACCTGAAATCACCGAGAAAGCGTGAGTACCCACGAAAGATATTCTCACTCGCAACCACAGAGCAACTCCGGCAAGGCAGCCCTGCCCCCACCGCCAGAGCAAAGCGCCATCTTTGCCACTGGCATAGGGTCAGACCAGATTGGAACTAAAGCGGGCCTGGGAAAAGCGAGGTCAAATTAGCCATCTTTGAAAAGGGCAAGAGGGACCAATCAGCGAGAGCCAACTCCGCCCAGGAGAACGCCCCCTGCCCAGGCTGGAGGCGTGTGCTGGGCCTCGGCTTAGCCAGAGGTGCCCCGCCCTGCCCGCCGGAACTTCTAAATTTAAAGCGAAAACAGCCACCAGCTCCCAGCGGCAGGGAAACAACAGATGGAGGAACCTGAGACAGTTAAACGGTCCCGTCACAGAGGAAGCCCAATTCCCAGCCCGAAAAGGAGCTGCTTTCCAAAGCCACCTCCTCGAAGGAGGCCGCCCGGTGCAGGAGGCAGAAGCCTTGCACAGGCAAGCACCTCTCAGCTGGGTAAAACAGGCCAGAGGCACCCCTCCCTGCTGAGTTCACAGCCTATTCAAAGGCAGGCTGTAAAGGCAGCGGCCCTGCAGCAGAGGAGCAAGCTGAATTCTGCCAAACCCAGAAAATCAGGAATATAAACTGCAGACCATCATAAGGAAACCAGAAACTGGGGAAAGACAACCCAAATAAAGAAGACTCCATTTTTTTTCTTTATATTTTCAACATTTCTTAAACTTTAAAAAAAAATTTTTTTTTCAATTTGGAAACGTCTTTTTTTTTTCCCCCCATGTTTTCTATTTTTACCAGTTTGTTTTATAAAGTTTTTTTTCTTTTCTGTTTGTTTGGTTTGTTCCTTTGCTGATTTTTTTTCCTTTTTATTTTATCTTCTTATTTAAATAATTTTTCTCTGTTGTGTGTGTCTGTCTCCCACTACTTTTACTTTATTTCTCTCTCTGCATTCTCTTTCTTTAAAACTTACTTTCCTATGAAGAACACCTCCACTCTTTTCTGCTAACTGTCCATTATCTATCATTGCAAACTTATTCTCTCTACTGATTCTACTCTTCTTGGCACTTCCATGTCACTGAAACTAAACCAAAATCACCACCTCCCCTCCCCAATACATTTTACTCTATTCTCTTTACTACCTCCAACTTACCCTCCTGACTTACTGCCTGGACCTCCAGTCTCCAATGACTCCTGGTTATTGGATAGAGGGTATCCAGCTTAATACGAGTGAATCAAAGGGGTTCATAGAGAAAGCCAGTCCTAAAAGATCTTAATATAAAAACAAGAATTGCGTATAGGGTTGTAACAGTAAATAAGTAACTACTGAATACAGGGCCCAGGATCAGTTGTTATATTGAGATTGTATTCTTTAGGAACACCAAATCTAATTTTATAGACAGGTATACAGGGTATCTGTACATAATTGTGAACTTGTAAGATTTACACAACAGTGCTTGGTAAGGGCTGCTTTGGGTCTTAAACGGTGCTCACAGGTGCTGGTAGACTGGCATTCCCAATTCAAATGGGCAAAAGAAACACAAGAAAGATGGCAAACAATGTCTTATCTCCCACTCAAAACAAGCAGGAAGCAGAGCAGTCAATCAAAGACATAGAAGAGAACCCCCAAAATGCTCTACAAAGTCTACTGATAAACATGATAAATGAAAAGTTCGAATCTCTTCAGTCAATTTTTCTAGAGCGTGAGGAGGCAAAGCAAAAATTAATGGAGAATTTCATGGCATCCACAAATAAAAAGATAAATGAACTTCAAGAGTCAAATGAAAAGATAGCTAACCAGCTTAAAGATTTGAGAGACAACTCTCAAAACCAAAGTAATGAAGTTAATGAAGTAAAGAAGTCCATACAAGACCTAAGAAATGACATGGAAATTATCAGGAAAGACCAGTCAGAAGCAAAAGAGATTCGAAATCAAGTAACTAGCCTACAGTCCCAACTAACAGAAGCAGAGGATTGAATATCGGGAGCTGAAGATTCCTTAGACTCTATGGAGAAAAATCAAAAATCAATACAAATCCAGTCCAATCAACAAAACAGATAACTACAGGAGATTCAAGACACGATCAGGAAGCCCAATTTAAGGATAATAGGTATTGAGGAAAACTTGGAGAAAGAGGTTAATGGCATAGGCAACCTATTTAACAGAATATTAGCTGAGAACTTCCCAAATATCAAGAAGGAAAGGCCTATAAAGATACAAGAAGCATTTAGAACCCCAAATCGACCAGACCAGAAAGGACATCCCACCGACACATTGTGATCATAACAGCTTCAGCAGAGTGCAAGGAAAAAATACTCAAAGCTGTTAGGGCAAAGAAAACAATAACATATAAAGGAAAAGCAATCAGAATTACCCCAGACTTCTCAGCAGAGACCATGAAAGCAAGGAGAGCCTGGAATGAAGTATACCAAACTCTAAATAAAAATAACTACCAACCAAGAATTCTGTACCCAGCCAAACTCTCCTTCATAGCCGAAGGTCAAAGAAAAGTCTTCCACAATAAGGAAAAACTGAAACAATATATCTCCACCAAACCAGCTTTACACAAAATCCTTAAAGATGTACTATACAGGGAAAATAATCAAGATCCCAATACAGATAGAGAAATGAACCCTAATTAGTAAACATCAGATCAAGAAATGGGAAGACACAGCTTTAAACAAGATAGTGATAATGAAAGGAACAAACGATCATCTCTCAATCCTAACTGTCAACATTAATGGACTTAATTCTCCAATCAAACGACATAGGCTCATAAGTTGGATCAAAAATCAAGATCCACCTTTCTGCTGCCTCCAAGAGACACATCTATCCAGCAAAAGTAAACATCTTCTAAAAGTGAAGGACTGGAAACAAATCTATCAAGCAAATGGCCCCCATAAGCAGGCTGGAGTTGCAATCCTAGTATCAGACAAAATTGACTTCAAATTAAAAAAGGTAAGAAGAGACAAAGAAGGTTACTACATACTAGTAAAAGGATCTCTCCTACAGGAAGAAATACCATTCTAAATATCTACACACCAAATGCAGGAGCACCCAACTTCATCAAACAAACACTACTGGCTCTAAAATCACTCATAGACCCAGACACATTGATAGTTGGGGACTTTAACACTCCACTATCACCTCTGGACAGATCAACACGCCAAAAACTGAACAAAGAAACCACAGAACTAAACAATTGCATAGACCAACTAGACTTAATCGACATCTACAGAATATTCCACCCAGCAAGGACAGAATACACATTCTTTTCGGCAGCACATGGAACATTCTCCAAAATAGAACACATCTTAGGGCACAAAGAAAATCTGTACAAATTCAGAAGTATCAAAACCATTCCCTGCATTCTCTCAGACCACAATGGAATAAACTTAGAGTTCAACTCAACCAGCCACCACAGAAATTGCTACAACTCATGGAGACTAAACAACACACTGCTGAACCATCAGAGGGTCATTGAAGAAATTAAAACGGAAATTCAAATGTTTATGGACTTCAACCAAGTTGAGGACACAAAGTACCAGCTCCTTTGGGACACAGCAAAGGCAGTACTCAGAGGAAAATTTATATCTCTGACTGCATACATCAACGAATTGGAGAAACAGCAACTCAATAATTTAAGGAAGCACCTTAATTTTCTTGAGAGAGAACAACAAGCCAAACCCCAAGTCAATAGACAGAAGCAAATAATTAAAATCAAATCAGAGATAAATCAATTAGAGACGAAAAAAAAATCGAAAGAATCAACAAAACAAAGAGTTGGTTCTATGAAAAAAACAACAAGATAGACAGACCCCTGGCAAACCTGACCAAAAAACAAAGGCAGCACGCTCAAATAAACAAGATAAGAGATAAAACAGGTAACATCACCACAGAAATAACCAAAATTCAGAAAATAATAAGGGACTATTTTGCAAACCTTTATGCCAACAAATTCGAGAACTTGGAAGAAATGGATGATTTCCTAGAAAAAATTCATATCCCCAAACTCAAACATGAAGATTTAAACCTCCTAAACAGACCCATATCCAGTATTGAAATAGAAACGGCAATAAATGATCTCCCATCCAAGAAAAGCCCAGGTCCAGACGGATTCATTGCAGAATTCTACAAGACCTTCAAAACAGAACTCACACCAATATTTCTCAAACTCTTCAATGAAATTGAAAGAGAACGTTCACTTACAGACTCATTCTATGAATCCAGTATAACCCTCATCCCAAAACCAGGCAGGGACTCATGACGGAAAGAGGACTATACACTGATCTCCTTGTTGAACATAGACGCAAAAATTCTCAACAAAATTCTGGCCAATCAACTTCAACAGGTCATCAAAAAAATCATACACCACGATCAAACTGGATTCATCCCAGGGATGCAAAGTTGGTTTAATATACGCAAGTCAATTAATGTAATCCACCACATCAACCGGAGCAAGCTAAAGAACCACGTGGTTTTATCTCTGGATGCGGAAAAAGCGTTTGATAAAATCCAGCACCCATTTATGCTAAAAGCCCTGGAAAAACTGGGATTCCAGGGAACATTCCTGAATATAATCAAGGCAGTTTATGACAACCCAACAGCAAGCATAACTCTAAATGGTGAAAAACTAAAGCCATTCCCTTTAAAATCAGGAACAAGGCAGGGATGTGCACTCTCTCCCCTGCTCTTCAACATAGTACTAGAATTCCTAACCAGAGCAATCAGGCAAGAAGAAAATATAAAGGGGATCCAAGTAGGTAAAGATGAAGTTAAACTATCTCTCTTCACAGATGACATGATCCTATACCTAAAGAATCCCATAGACTCTACCCCCAAACTATTAGAGGTGATCCAAAACTTTGGCAAAGTTGCAGGATATAAAATAAACTCTCAAAAATCGACGGCCTTTCTGTATGCTAACGACCCAAAGACCGAGGCTGATATCAGGAAAGCAACTCCCTTTGCAATAGCCTCCAAAAACATAAAATACCTAGGAATAACCTTAACCAAAGAAGTGAAAGACCTCTTTGAGGAGATCTTTAAAACCTTGAAAAATGAAATTAATTCAGAACGAAGGAAATGGAAAAAACTCCCATGCTCCTGGATTGGGAGGATCAATATAATCAAAATGGCAATATTGCCAAAGGCTATCTACAAATTCAATGCAATACCCATTAATATCCCAACACCATTTTTTGATGAAATAGAGGAAGCAATCCAGAAATTCATATGGAATAATAAAAGACCTAGAATAGCAAAAACAATCCTAAGCAGTCCTAAACAGTGCTGGAGGAATTACAATACCCAACTTCAAGCTGTATTATAAAGCTATAGTAATAAAAACAGCTTGGTATTGGCACCGGAACAGGCCTGAAGACCAATGGAACAGAATTGAATACCCGGGAGTGAACCCACAGAACTACGCCTACTTAATCTTTGATAAAGTGGCTAAAACAATAGTTTGGAAGAAAGATAGCCTCTTTATCAAATTGTGCTGGAAAAACTGGCTCAACACATGCAACAAACTAAAACTAGATCCGTATATATCACCCTGCACCAAAATCAATTCCAAATGGATTAAAGACCTCGAAATCAAAACAGACACCCTGAAAACACTAAAGGAAGAAGTAGGAGAAACACTTGGGCTCCTTGGCGCAGGACGGAACTTCCTGAACAAAGACCCAGAAAGGCTACAAATCAAAGAAAGGTTGGACAAATGGGACTGCATCAAACTGCAGAGCTTCTGCACGGCAAAGGACAGAGCTTGCAAGATAAACAGAAAGCCCACAGACTGGGAGAAGATCTTTACCGGCCATTCAACGGACAAAGGCCTCATATCTAAAATATGAACTAAAAAAATTACCTTCCTCCAAAACAAAACCGCAAAGAACTAATAGCCCCCTCATCAAGTGGGCTAAAGACCTACAAAGAGACTTCTCTGATGAGGAAATGAGAATGGCCAAGAGACATATGAAAAAGTGCTCTACATCACTGGCCATAAAGGAATTGCAAATCAAAACAACATTGAGATTCCATCTCACCCCAGTAAGAATGTCATATATCAAGAAAACTAACAATAACAGTTGTTGGAGGGGATGTGGCCAAAAGGGAACCCTACTTCATTGTTGGTGGGAATGTAAACTGGTTCAGCCACCCTGGCAAGCAGTATGGAGATTCCTCAGAAGGAACTCCCCTATGACCCAGCAACCCCACTTTTGGGTATCTATCCAAAAGACCACAAACAAAATCACAGTAAAGCCACCAGCACAACAATGTTCATCGCAGCACAATTTGTCATAGCTAGAATCTGGAACCAACCCAGATGCCCCTCCGTAGACAAATGGATCAGGAAAATGTGGTACATATACAGAATGGAATTTTATGCCTCTATCAGAAAGAATGACATTGCCCTATTTGTAAGGAAATGGAAGGACTTGGAAAAAATTATACTAAGCGAAGTGAGCCAGACCCAAAGAAACATGGACTCTATGGTCTCCCTTATTGGGAATAATTAGCACAGGTTTAGGCAAGTCACAGCAGAGGATCACAAGAGCCCAATAGCTATACCCTTATGATCACATAAGATGATGCTAAGTGAAATGAACTCCATTTTATGGTAATGATTGTTATATCACAGTTGTAACTACATTCAACATCGCATGTGTATCTGTAGTTTCTACTATTGATGATGTTCATGTATCACCTTCTTGTGATTGTATCTACACTATCTCTGTAATCTTATCTGAGTGTATGGGAAACAGTGTGTACTGGTATTAGAATTAGGAAATACAAAGGGAATACCAAAATTGAGAGACAAATGGTAAAGTAAGAGAAACAACAACAAAAGCAATACTTGCAAAACTGTTTGGTGTAAGTGAACTGAACACCTCAGGGGGGGGAAAAGGGGGAAGGGGGAGGGGGGAATGAGGGACAAGGTAACAAACAGTACAAGAAATGTTTCCAATGCCTTATGTATGAAATTGTAACCTCTGTGTACATTAGTTTTATTATAAAAACTTAACAACAACAAAAAAAGATTATACTCAGGTGCATTGTAAAAGACAAACAACTCCTTTTAGTTTTTTGGGGAGCAGTGGGAAGTTGTATAAATAAAACATATTGTAACATGACTCACTTTCTGTTGCCTATTTTTCCATTACAGTTGCTGGCTCAAGCCTGTAATCTTAGTCACTGAGGTGGCTGAGATCTGAGGATCTAGGTTCAAAGCCAGCCCAGGCAGAAAAGCCCCCTTGAGACTCTTACCTCCAATTAGCCACTCAAACATGGCAAGTGGCACTGTCGTTCAAAGTGGTAGAGTGCTAGCTCTGAGCAAAACATCTCAGCGACAGAGCCCAGGCCTTGAGTTAAAGCACATGACCAATTTACAAAAAAAAGAGAGAGGGGGGAGAGAGAGAAGGAGGGAGGGAGGGAGGGAGGGAAGGAAGGAAGGAAGGAACGAAGGAAGGAAGGAAGGAACGAAGGAAGGAAGGAAGGAAGGAAGGAAGGAAGGAAGGAAGGAAGGAAGGAAGGAAGGAAGGAAGGAAAGAAGAAAGGAAGGAAGGAAGGAAGGAAGGAAGGAAAAGAAAGAAAGTAACTCACCAGGGATTTAAAAGTTAGGGCATCAGGGCTGGTTCCAGATTCTCGCTATGACAAATTGTGCTGCCATGAACATTGTTGTGCTGGTGGCTTTAGCATGATTTTGTTTGTGGTCTTTTGGATAGATACCCAAAAGTGGGGCTGCTGGGTCATAGGGGAGTTCTATATTTAGCCTTCTGAGGAATCTCCATACTGCTTGCCAGAGTGGCTGAACCAGTTTACATTTCCACCAACAATGAAGTAGGGTTCCCTTTTGGCCACATCATCTCCAACAATGTTATTGTTAGTTTTCTTGATATAGGACATTCTTACTAGGGTGAGATGGTATCTCAATGTTGTTTTGATTTGCATTTCTTTTATGGCAAGTGATGTAGAGCACTTTTTCATATGTCTCTTGGCCATTCTTATTTCCTCATCAGAGAAGTCTCTTTTTAAGTCTCTAGCCCACTTGATGAGGGGGCTATTGGTTCTTTGTGGTTTTGTTTTGGAGGAAGGTATTATTTTTAGTTCTGCATATATTTTAGATATGAGGCCTTTGTCCGTTGAATGGCCAGTAAAGATCTTCTCCCAATCTGTGGGCTCAGCCTGCGATAGATCTGTGTATGCCACCGTCTAGAGGATTTTTCCCCGGTCTCAGTTGAGAGCTTAAGCTGCGCGGAGTGCGGGGTGCTGTGCTGGCGCCGGCACTGGCCTGGCGCTGGGTGGCTGCCTGGAGCTCAAATCTGTGTTTTCCAGCCAGCAAAATCAATTTTTCCTTCCTGGCCCAAATCCCTGTACTGTTATAACTTACTTTTGCTATCTTTCTAGGGGTAAAAGTTTCTGTGGGATGGAAAACCTGCGATGTCGGAGGGAGCTCAGCTAGGGCTCTGCTGCTCCTCCGCCGTCTTCCCGGAAGTCCTCTAAAAGACATTTTTTTTATATAAGAAAATAAACCTAAGCACATTTGGAACTCATTGGAAAAAAAAAGAGCAATTGGCACTATTAACAGGTCCTTTTTAATTGTTTTCCTCGTTAGTGGTTTTAAATCAGGACATTTTTAGGATTGAGATTCTAATTTTATTTACTTTTTATTATCTTTAGTACTTGTACAAAGGAGTTTTATTTCAACATATCGATTTATGAGTACAATGCAACTTGGCCAATACCATCCCTGCTATTGTTGTCTTCCATCTCTCCTAACCCTACCAATTCCCTGCAAATTACCCATCCTGTTTTCACATATGCATGTTGCTTATGATGATGAGAACCACTCAGCCCTCCCTTCCCTCTGTGACTATTGGCCCCACTTATGAACAGGTTCATGAGCCTCCATTTGCACCTACATTTTAAATATTCTTATTGAGTGCTATACTCTAGAAATACAAAAGTAGAGAGAAAAAGGAATTCTCATCTAACCATACCATAATCTATGAAAGAAAGTATGTCACAACCACTCCAGTTTTTCAATAATGATATCTAAACTGTATATAGGCTCTAAATTTCCCAGGAGAAGATCAGCAAGTTCATCAAAGGCAATCATTATTGACCTGAGCAAGAGAGTTGGAGCAAATGTTTGCAATGCAAAATGAAAATAGAATTCCTTTGAAGTAATAGGTGGACAAGTTAAATGTGGGTGCAGAACTTAGAGACTCATGTTTGTGTTCCTAGTTACACAGGAGGCTGAGATTTGGAGATTTCCCGTTTAATGCAAAAAGCAAGATTAGAGGTCTGCTTCAAGTAGTGGAGTTCCAGACCAGCCACAAAGGCCAGCGACCCATGAGGCCTTGAATTCAAATCCCAGTACAGCCAACAACAACAACAAAATAAATGGAAATACTGGCTTGGCTTGTCATAAAAATGGAATAGGTATAGTTAGTTGGTTGTTATCTACTTTCAAATCATGAAGGGAAATGTTAAAAATAGGCATGGGTTGGGGTGGGAGAGAGGCGAGACTAATCTGACAATGAATCAAGAAGTCATAGAAAATATATTGGAATCAATCTTTCAGGAAATGAGGAATATTAAAAATTTGAGTAGTGACACATGTTGACTACATGCTAGAAATATTAAACTGGTAACAAGAATGTTGTGAAAGAAAAAAACAGGGAGATGAACACAATATTATTGTGTTTTGCTTTTCTTAAAAAAATCACTGTAAAAGTACCTGAGAATAACAATTTAAAAAGGAAGCATTCATTATGGCTGTTTCAGTCACTCACAATAGAAGGGAGAAGGCTGATGGTTGTCGGAAAGTAGCGAGAGATAAAAAGAAAGGAGGGGAGAGGGAGATTAGTAACAGACCTGGGACGATATATATGCCCTAATAACACAACCCTAGTGACTATTTCCTCTAGCTAAGCCTCAGCACTGAAAGTTTCCCGACCTCTGAGTAATACGATCAAATTACAACTCCACAATTTTTCCATGCACATTCATGGAGACAAAGCCCGTAGGGTCTAGTCACTTTAGCAAAACCCATTCACTACACACTGCATTAGCAAAGAAGTCTTGAACACATGATTCTTTTGGGAGCCATTGCTCTGAACAATGCATTGTGTACCAAGTCTCAAACACATACACCTAATTGGAGTGTGGTTTAAATTAAAAGGTAATTATGACAACATTCAAATGAACTCTGCGTGGAAATAAATCAGGACCATTCTGATAAAAACAAAGGCAGGCCATTTATTTATAGATGTTAAAATAAAGGAAGCAGCTCTCATCACAGGTATTTGGTAGCTACTCAAAGACACAAAGGGAAAGATTTACAATGTAAAAGAAAAAAAAAAACAGAAGTTTTCAAGTAAGCTATGGTCAGAAGTAGTCATGAAGGGGGAGAGAGAGGCAGGCCAATTAGAGGTGAGGAATTCTATGTGGTTTAGGCTCTCTAGTTAATTCTAAACTGCAAACAATAGCAACCAGTAGGGAAGCAGGCAAAATGCTGGCTGTCTTTGTCTGATCCTTGCAGGTGTGGTAGTTTGGCTTTCAAGATGGGATAGAACAAAGGATTTCAATGAGTGTTTTAGTCCCATCTATGGCCCATAAATTTTCCTGTCATATACTCAATTCTGGGTCCCAGGAAATTGAATCCAGGGCCATGAAGGTAAGCAGATAATATAACACTGAGCTACACCCACAGCCCAAGGTATTTATGGAGTAATGTACTTTCAAACACCTATTACATTACTTTCTATGCATTTGACTCTTAATTACATTGATTTTTCAATGAGGCATGACACTACAAACTATTCCATATAAAATTATAAATGTATACATCAGTTATAGAAATTAATTTATAATATATATAAGTGATTATAAGTAAATATCTATGCAACGATATTTTTGTACATATACCCATTGGACAAAATTAAAGGTATCCGTATCTTCAAACATTTATCACTTTACTAACAGAACATTTAAGTCATAAGACATTTAAATAACAATCATGCTCAAACTCATTTATTCTAGCTCCTTGAGGCATTCAATACATAATAAACATCTGTTGTCATACCACAGTGGTAGAGAACATACTGGAAGTTGTTGACTGTAATCTACCTGTAGCTTAGCACCCACTGACCAAGGCTTCTCCAACCCTCCAACTCTGCTCACGCTCTCTCCAATCCTTGGAAACCACCATTCCATGCTGTGTTTTGACAATCTTTATTGACCATCTTTTTTTTTTCATTCTCCATAATTAGTATATCCTGTTGTTCTTGCCTTTATGTGCCCAAATCATTTCAATCAATACCATGGTTGCCTGTTCAGGTAGTTTCAAACATCAGGTTTTCTCTTTATATGTATAAAGATCATGCCACTGTACATGCATAGTGCTCTCTCTCTCTCTCTCCCTCTCTCTCTCCATATATATATATATATATATATATATATATATATATATATATCCGTCATATTTTCCAGTTTCTTATCCATTGCACATCTCTTTAAAATCTTACCTTGAGTCTGAAGGCAAGGTATACATGGGTATGAAGGCTAATTATATAATAAAGGACCTTATGATAGTCCGGGACAAATAATTAAATTCAGTTCGTAAATGTAAGACCCAAGTTTTAAATGAGTTGAAAAAATTTTCACCTATATTCTAGACTCACTTTCTTTCTGGAAATTATTACCTTATAATTAAAAGTAGAATAACTTTTTGAAGAGAGTGAAAAGGAAGATAATAAAATTTCTTTCTTTACATGCATTCTACCTTTTATTCCCTTTCATCTATGTGATTTTTCAATAGTGGAGCTCAAGGGAACACAGAGTGTTCAATTCTTTGTAAAGAACCATTCCTCATTCCCTGAGTCCAATGCAGAATTAAAGCAGGAAAGAAAGAAAAATGAGCTGACTGCCCTTTCCAAAAACAGCATGACCTGTCCTCATTGCATGAATAATTGTTCAGTGTGTCAAGGGAACTTGAACATTACATTTACTGCAGGAGAAACTTCCTAGAGGTGCTTACTAAATTGTCTTAACTCTGAATTAATATTGCCAAAATTTGGAAGTAAACTTTTAATGCAGCTAGAGTTCTTTCTATTTTCCTAAACTCTCAAATTTCTTTGATCATCAATTTCGAAATGTGTAAATGAATTCCTTCCTACTTTTAGTCAAAATATCAATATGTTCACAACAAACCTACAACATGCCTATTATGAAGGTCAAGGACCAAAGATATATAGCACAAGGTTCTAGCCCTTGAGGTATTTAAAGCATGAAGATGGTGAAGCAGAGGGAATGGTAGCTGAAGGTAGAATATATTTATAGGAAAAATAATAGAATAAGATATAGTAATCATTAATCATTACAGGAAACTATTCTTATATTTTTTGGTGGAAGTGGAGAATATCATGTCAACAGAGGTAAAGCCATCTCAGCAACAAATATCAATGTAACATAAACATTCATATACATATATGTATGTATATATATTTATAGACATATATATTTATATATTGCTATAAATATCAAACTTACATATACATAAAACATAACTTAAAATGAAATTATGTAGGAGAAGGAGAAGAAAGGGAGAGGGAAAAGAATGATGAAGGGTAAATGATTTCTAAATACAGTGTACCTGTGGCATAATGCACTTCAGTGAAAGCTACTATCAATAGGGAATTGAGGGTGTGTGGAGAGCAAAAGCATGTCTGAAATAGCACAATGAAACCCTCTAATTCATATAATACACCCTAAGATACGGATGACAGGAAAGCAAAACAGACACAGAAGAGTGGGCAAAAGCCAGAGGGAGAAGGGCTAAAGAAGAGAGTGAATGAGGAAGAATGGTCCAAGAAGATTATGTGTATATCACTCTCCCCATCCTACTTACTCTCATTCTTATTTTTTGAAAGATCATACGGATAATGTTGGACTTTTTGTATATATGTGTGTGTAGATATGTAGGGAGAAATCCACTCAAAAGAATGCCAGAGTTTCTCTTTTATTACTTAGTGACATAGTGACATTATTGTATTTTGTCCCACCCAGATAGGTCAAAACTAGGGGATGCTTATTGAACATTTATAAATGAATACATGTGTTGAATGTTTCTAGCCAAACCTATGTGTATTATATGCTCATCTCATTTAATTTTTATTATCAACTGGAAGAACAGATAATATCAGCCACTAGAGAACTGAGTCTTGAAACTAGTTTTTACATTTGTCTAAACATGAATAGAATTCTCTAAAAGTGAGAGCTTGAAATAGGCATCAGCGGCTTATACCTGTAATCATTTGGAGGCTGAGATCTGAGAATCACAGTTTGAAGCCACCCTCGCTAGGAAAATCCATGAAACTCTTATCTCCAATTAAGCACCAAAAAAGCCTGAAGTGGCTCAAGGTGGCTCACTCCTGTAATCCTAGCTACTCAAAAGGCTGAGATCTGAGGATTGAAGTTCAAAGCCAGCCTGGGCAGGAGATTACATGAGTCTCTTATCTCCAGTAAACTACTCAGAGAAATCCGGAAGTGGTGCTGTGGCTCAAGTGGTAAAACACTAGCCTTGAGCAAAGAAGCTCAGGGACATCACCCAGGCCCTGAATTCAAGTCCCATGACTGACAAAAAGAAAAAACAAAAGCCTTAAATGGAGCTCTAACTCATGTGGTAGAGTGCTAGCCTTGAGCAAAATAGCTTAAGGACAGTGCCCAGACCCCAAGTTAAAGCCACAGGGCGGACACACACACACACACACACACACACACACACACTCATTTTTAATATATAAATGTATGTACTTTTTATTCTTTATTATTCTTTTAAACTTGTAGTCACAACAAAATTGGAAGAGAAACTACTTCCTGTTCAGTGACATTGTTTTATGCATGTTTTTATGTATTTATCGGATAGAATATCATTTCCAGTTCTGTAATTTTTGACTACAATAAAAACCAAACCAAGGCTACAGAGAAATTTCAACTCTATAGCATTTGCCTGATTATTCAACCAGAAAGTTAATATGAGAATGACTTCCTAGGTGTTCATATTAATCAAGAAATATCCCTTAGGTACTTTATTTCTAGAAAGAAGACTGGTCAATAAATGGAAAACAAATTACAGTATAATTTGAGAACATAAGGTAAAATAAATCATTGAGGAGCTACTAAGCATGATTTTGCTCACTGGCAACCCCAGTTACTCAGAACAGAGGTCATGATTTGAGAGGTTAGCTGAAAAACAGTTCAAAAGCAATGGGACTGGAAGTGTGCCTTGTCTCATGATAGGAATCCTGAGTTGTGAGTTCAATTGCAAGTATAAGAGAAAGAGAAAGAGATACAGAGCGCTGGGGATATGGCCTAGTGGCAAGAGCGCTTGCCTTGTATACATGAAGCCCTTGGTTCCACATATACAGAAGCTCAGCACCACATATACAGAAAATGGCCAGAAGTGGTGCTGTGGCTCAAGTGGCAGAGTGCTAGCCTTGAGCAAAAAGAAGCCAGGGACAGTACTCAGGCCCTGAGTCCAAGGCCCAGGACTGGCAAAAAAAAAAAAAAAAGAGAAAGAGATACAGAGACAGAGGGACAGAGACAGACAAGGAGAGAGACAGAGGAGGGACATGTCCCTAGATAACTGTTACTGAGTTGTAATTTTGATCAGTGAACGCTTCCTTTATTGTTTAGTGATAAATAATATTTATATGCATTTATTGGATAGAATGTCATGCTTTGGTATGTGTGTATCTTTTATGAAATGAGGAAATTTATCTAGTTAATATATCTATTACTACTTCGTATTTCTTTTGTTTTTGGAGATGAACATATTCAAAATTTACTCTCAGTTTAGTCACTGTGCTATGCAATTGACCTCAAAACTCATTTGCCCTATCTAACTTTATTTTATCCCCATATACCCTGACTCATTCTTACAGGTTACAAAGAACTGGGATAACCATTAATGGTAGAGTCTGACTATATTTATGAAGCTTGCCTCTATTCTGATTGAAAGAGACTCTGTTACAAGTTAAATACAAAACTGTATAATCATTAGGGACCTAAACTCTAAATTTGTTAGGACAGTCCCAGTTTATGCTAATGAATCTATAGTGATTGCTGATGAAATCAAACTAAGGATATTTCCCTTTAAATAACAAGTGGTATACTTGTCTTATATTTTCATTGCTCAAGAAGAACTTCCTAATGCAGAGTTGGAAAAGAAAACCTTACATCATGGCTTTTTGATGCTACTCATTCACTCACTCATTAATCTGTGGGTCCGGTGTGCACATATTCATACCCTCTGCTTCCAGCAATGGTATGACTGAATGATAAATGTTACCCTTGTCAAATTGTTCAAGTAAGTTACAGAAAGTTACATTTTGAGGAGGGAGAGAGAACTTCTCAAGTATATCTGAAGCCAAGCTGAATTTATTATTTCCTGCTAAGGCAGAATGGACTGCAAAAGAAAAAATAAAATAAAATAAAACAACTAACTTTCAGCATTTTGGAAAAGCACAGGCTACATCAAATGCTTGGTTGACTTGGTGAGTAAAAGTAGTGTAGACACGTGTTCTGCAGAGATCTGTCTAGGTTAGAAAGTAAGCATCTGGCTGGCTGTGGGATTGTAATATATGGGTAATTATGCTGTTGTTATTTCATTTTGTTCTGTGTTTTTTTATGGCAATGAGGATTGAAATCTGAGATTAACACTTGCTAATTAAGTGTTCTTCCATCTATTTGAATGATAGCCCTAGTAGTTTACTTTGAGTTTGTTATTCAGACAGAGCCTTACAGTGGCTCCACCCTGGATTATCCCTCTGTCTCTACCACACAAATAGCTGGGAGCTCAGGCATGTTCCTCTTTGTCCCATCCTGCAGAGGTAAGTCTGGACTGTCAACTTGATTATAGTACAACCCATCTCTGAGCAGGTCTGTGAGGGCATTTCCAGAAAGGATCAGCGAGGAGAGGAAGACCTGCCTTGAATGTGAGTGGCAGCCACATTCAATATATGAGAGTAAAATGGGAAGTGTGTCAGCATAGGTTTCCTGGCAGCCATTGTGAAAAGGGCTCTGCTTCCTCACCAGCTCCATACAATAGCTAACTGAAGCCTCTGAAACCATGAGCCAAAATAAGTCTTAATGCTCAAGTTGTCTTTGTGTCTGTTTATATTAACAAAGGATCCGACTAACACTATACATATATATATATATATTAATTGATACCACAAACTATTTATAAGGGCCCCAACCTATATATAAAATGTCCATTCATAAAACATGCAAACTGTATACATAATTTGTCATATTAACATCCAGAACAACACTATGAGGTTTTAAATCTGAATGGATTGTACCTGCATGCAATGAAGGTACAATCCTGTGGATTAATACCACATATGAAAAAAAATCATTTACCTAACTCACATGAAATATAACACATCCTTCAGAACTACATTTACATAAAGGCTAAGCGAGGCCAATATATACTGTCAGAGTTTAGAATATTGGAGTCAGGATGGCAAATGATTGTAGTGAGACAGAAAGTAGATTTCTGGGGTCTGGAAAAGCTCAGTTTCTTGATTTAGATGGATGTTAATTGGCGATGTCAACTGACTGCTCATTCATTTCACTGTAAACTTAAGTTGCACGGCCTTTCCCCTCTGTCTTATACTGAAGTATAAACAGTAAAAGCATATGTTACCCACTAATGAGATTTAGTCTGTTCATAGCTTTGACCAAGTTTTAATGTGAATTCTACTTCTGGAAAATGTTTTGCTAAGTTTTATATGCCTTCCACCTTCTTTTCTTTTTAATTTAAGTATCTGCAAATATTGAGCTGTTTGTCTTTATTTTAGCCAATCCATTCTTTCCCAATTCCAGAGGGCAGGTCTCCTGCCATGGGTATGGGTAAATTCTAGGACCCGTTAATAGATTTCTTTTAAAATACTTTACTACAATATTTTATTCATAAGTAATGAACTATGATTCATCTTCAATATGACCACTCCTCTAAGTCCTGCCCACCAGTGATTTGCAATTAATGGATAGCTTCCCAGATATTCACCTCTCTCTGCATTAATACCTATGGCATGTAATTCCTGCTATTTTCCTGCTGATTATATATTTTCCCACTTTTGTAACTAGGTTTAGGATCCTACTACTTAACTATAACTGTTCAGTTGTAGCTCATCCTTGCTAGGCAATTGCAAACTAGAACGCATATTTGATCACATTTTTAAAAATCACTCACCTGTAATTTCGACACATCATATGAAAGTAGTCACTCATAGTATCAAAATAGACTATATTAAATATATAATGTCCCCAGGATACAACTGAAGAGAGATTTAAGGCTACTACTTCATGTAGTTGAAAGTTTGGGTGCTGTATAAAACAGAACACTGGGAGAAACTAGTGTCCCCTAAGAGGCAGAAAATGTAAGAATGAACTGATGTTAGATGGGCCATGAGAGTCACACTAGACCATGGATTTAATTGCTTCTATTGCCAGAGACAATGAAAGGAAGAGAAGATGCCAAGGAGATAACAGGACGTCCTCTCCTCTCCTCTCCTCTCTTCTGAACCAGTGGAAGGATTTTTCCTGGCCAGACAGAGTAGACAATGCCAAGGGCTCTGCATGCAATATTTTGTTTATGTATTATTCTTAATTAAGGAACTACAGGGTTGTTAGCCTTACAGTTTTTCTTTTTCTTTTAGATAAGGACAGTGTCTCACAGGTCACTGATTTTTTTTCTTAAGTCTAAATAGCTAAAACTGCTTAAATTTCTATGGTCTGCCTTCAAAGATCTGCTTTGAACCACTAGAGAAGCTCAGAGGAGGAAGTTAATATTAATTGAACAAAAGCTGGCCTTAGAGTTGTGCAGGACTTAATACATGTTCAATAGAGAAATCTTTTCAGGCTACCTCAATGCATTACCCTTTCTACAGACTTGTCTCTTCTTTCATGAAAAAATGCCTTTGTCCCTTGAGGTAAGCTATGGGGTGTTTCATTAGCAATGGGGGCTAAACTATAAGGTTTAGTCTTCTGTCTTAGTGTCACAGAGTACTAAAAGCTTAAATAAATTCCTATGCACCAGAAAAGGATATAGTTATAGGTTCTGAGAAGAGATAGAAGATGTATGAATTCTGAGAGCAGGGGAACACTTCACACAACTTATGTATGCCTCAAGGAAACAATTTGCAGTTTAGCCTCAACAGTTATTTTCTTAAGTAAATGCTTGGTGTACTCTGCTGCTCCATTCACTCTAGGATAAATCTTGGTAAATTTGTTCAGCTCAATTATCTGTGTTTAATTCTTTATCCAGAAAACCTGAATCTGTAAATAAAACAAAAAAACTGGCATTTTTGTTCATTTCAATGCTTTAAAAACTCCATTTCACTTCATGTACACAGAATAAACAGACATGATTGAAGTAATGAATGAATTATGACTACCTCCATGGACAAGTCAGCATTATTAGCAATGTGAGGATGAGGTGCTGGGTGGGGGGGGAGGTGCATAAAGTTCTTTAAAAATCCACAATGTCAGCAATGGTGTTAGATAAAATTGTATATTGTATTTGGCAAATTATATGTGAGGTGAAGAGTGAAATTGTCTTCATCAGCAGAAAAACAAGGAAAGTGACTTTTTTTAGTGACAGGTGCTCAATATCGTGAGGCCTAGTGAAGTTGGAAACCTAAGCATCCCCCGAGGGTTGCTAGGAAACTCAGACTGTCAGTCAATGTAATTGACATAAAGAGAAAATAAAATCTATTCTAATAAAATGCCCAAGAGTCAGTGTTAATAAAACATGGCAGAGAAGTCCAGAGAGTTTACAAATATCCCAAATGCAACCCCACTGAATATTGAATTCTTGGTGTTAGTGGCCTGAGTTCCATCACTTTAAGGGGTTTCCTAATTTTTCCATTTAACGTGTTGATTCCATTCAGAAGGAACAGTTAATGTGTCGTGATGTAGAATGAAAACCATGATGTCATGCTAAGTAAGCCCAAGCACTTCCCAGACCATTGGATTTCAAAGTAATATTTCAGGTGAAACAGAAAGAGCAAAACACTTTGAAGAAACTCCTGTGTTTTCATCAACACTAAGTGGTACAGACTCATATATCTATAAATATTGCTGATTTTCTTATATATTTTGTCTTATATATTAAAAGGCCTGTTTCCAAATGTTTTTACTTTATTGCTACTTTGGCTCTGGAAAATAGCCATTTCCAAACTTCTGTCTTTTTTTAATGGTATTTTCCTGCTTTCTGTTATGCATGTACTCTCTAATAAACATTTTGTTGGATGCATGTGTTACAAGTTGTCAAAGGATTTCCTTTTATATTACTTATTAATGCATATTATATACTACAAATTATGTATATTATATATGGGAGATCTCCCTCAAAATTTATAGCTCCTCCAATTATAGTCAAATGTCAGAGAAACTCAAATTGAATATTTTATAAATGCTAAGTGAAGTAAGTCATGTTAGCTAGATTTAACTTGCACTCATGTAAGAAAATATGCTGGGTGGTAAGCACGTATACACAAATGTATTAACTGAAATATGGTAAATTCAAGGGAGATCTCAAATAGTTATATTCCTTAGAAAGCTAAAAATCAAAGCTCCACAAAATAAAACACCAGGAATTGGATACTCAAAATCACTGGGTTGGGGTCAATGGGGAAAGGAGCAGATGAATGAAAAGAAGGGAGGGAAATGCATAAAAATATCCAATGTGTATCCCACAAAATTAAGAAGAATGAGGGAAGGGGTAGACAGGAGATGGGTAGGTGAGAATGTTGAAAAGGGTGACACATTGATCAAGATATATTGCATTATAAACTGATTTTTTTTTTTTTTGCCAGTACTGAGGCTTGAACTCAGGGCTTGATCACTATCCCTGGTTTCGTTTTGCTCAAAGTTAGCACTCTACCACTTGAGCCAGAGCGCCATTCCTGGCTTTTTTTGTTTATGTGGTGCTGAGGAATTGAACCCAAGGCTTCAGGCATGCTAGGCAAGCACTCTATGCTAAGCCACATTCCCAGCCCTAAATTCATTTGTTAAATGGCATCTCCTTTGTACAACTCCTGATAGATAATAATTACTTTTATGAAAGGAGCTGATAGTAATAATGTTTAATCATATACATAAAATTTTTTAAAAGAATAAGAAACTTTCAAGCTGTTAACACTGAGTTTGATTTCAGAGAGAAAGCTAGTGCTTAAACCACATAGTCAACAAAATTAAAAGGATATTAATATTAATCTTGTTAAATTTGATTTCTTAGGGTTATTACTGATAGATTTCTCCAGTGTAAGACTTCTTCTAATTTTAGTATAGTATTTGTTAGAATGTCAGCATCTTGAAGTGATTTTGTAGAATCCATGCTTTCTCTAATTTAAAAGAAAGTTTGGCATAGATTCTTTGAAAATTCTTAGGTAGTGCTTCCAAAAAATTTTTAAGTGTTTTCTTCAGAATATCTACATAGCACTTGATCAATGTATACAATATTTCTGGCCATAATGGTAAGCACATGTAACATGTATTATGACTTAAAAATCAAATGGTCTTTCATGCAGTCTTCTGTTCCTATTTATTTCAATGTCATTTTAGTTAGAGTACAGGAATTTCAGAAGCAACCATTTGCTTCTTGATTTCACAATGCTTGTTTTCACAATATTTGTCTAAATTTGGCACCTATCTCCCTTTGTAATTCATTTGAACACCTTTTTCAAAATCAAAATTTTAGATAGCATTCATTGTGTGAAATAGTATTTAATTATTGTATGTTGATCCATGTATAGAAGTTACATTAAATTTTTTATTCATAAGAAGGAGCCAGTGTGCTTTTATCTAAAATCCATATGAAGAGCAAAAGCGGAATACTTGTGAACAGTTTTGTCATGAGTTCCTGGTTAATTCATATGTTCTTCCCTTCATTTTCATTGAAATTGCTTCTTAGTTGGGTAAGGTTTCTCATTCATTTTCCTAGCTGATAAAGACATAGAAACATTGGTTGAATACTTGTTATTTGGTTTTGTTGGCAGGAGAGAAACAGGTATTTTTGCATACGATTTGTTGACCAGAGAGGAAAATAGGATTTAGTTGAATTCCAGATTTATGTGGTGAAAAAAATAAAATAATAACATAGGAAAGGAATAGTAGTATAGGAAATGGGAATAGCATAGCAGTAAGAGTCAGGGCTGGAATATGGCCTAGTGGCAAGAGTGCTTGCCTCCTGCACATGAAGCTCTCGGTTCGATTCCCCAGCACCACATATATGGAAAACGGCCAGAAGGGGCGCTGTGGCTCAGGTGGCAGAGTGCTGGCCTTGAGCGGGAAGAAGCCAGGGATGGTGCTCAGGCCCTGAGTCCAAGGCCCAGGACTGGCCAAAAAAAAAAAAAAAAAAAGAATTCTTAGCTCTGATCTTGGCATTTAGTATTTGGTTGGCCTTAGGCAAGTCATTTATTAAACTCGATTTCATGTAGTGGTTTGTTTCCTTTCTGTTTTAGTCATTTTATAATTGTAGTTATTAAATTTAAATCTCATAACTGTTAAATTATCATTATTTAAATCTGATATTTAATTTTAATACTCACTATTATTAAATTAAAGTTTTATAAATTACCTAGATACTCATTCTCCTATGATCTCTCCATATCTTTGATAAGTACATCACATGTCCATGTACTAATTATTTTTCAATAATTATAATAATCATATCATTCAATAATCATATCTGATTGTTCTCAATGTATGAGGAAGAAAATCAATAGGATTTAATATAAAAGTGGACACTTATTTTTTAGCGCAATTAACATCAGATAGCTAAGATTATCAGCTAGCCTTAACTAAGTGTGTTAAACATGAATATATTGATGAATTACTTTCTATTCAATGTAAAAACTAGAAATATTTATTAATACTTTGGTGTTTTGTGAAAGTTGAACACAACAGAACTCTGTCTGATATACCTCTTTACTTTGTATACGCAACACATTTTTGGACATAGAAACACATCAGTAGGTATTTTTCAATTTTTACTTTAGTTACTAAATTTTATTCTAGGAAATAGATTGACCATCATAAAATATTGTGTTTAAATTATAAAAATTTCTAGATTATCACACAAATTCATTAGTATTTTTACCTTGTTTCATAATTATTCATGGCTTAGTCACACTGGGTTATCATTGACAGTGTGTCCATATGACAGTCCCTTAATATTTTAATTATAATAACAAACACTAAAATCACATGTACATATTTCACATTAAAAAAAAAACCTCAGGTGAGCCCTGGTGGCTCATTCCTCAACCAAACCAAATACTCAGCGACAGTACTCAGGCTCAGACTCTGAATCAAGCCCCAGGACCAGCACAAAAATAAATAAGTAAATTATACATACATACATGTATATATATGTATATAAGAACAATTAATCATTGATGTCAAGCAATGTGGATTTTTTTTCCACCCAAGTAATTAAAATGTAAATTTACCTCTGGATTTTAAAAGCATTGAGATGCTATATTGAAAAAAATCAACTCAGTTTGGGAAAAGAATGACACACTTTATACAGCTTAAGAAGAAATGGCCATGGAATAATGTAGTTTCTTATCAATCCATTACAATTCAATCTGTATGCTATCAGGGAAAAAAAAGAAATATAAAGATAATTAGAAGGCACAATTCTAACAAAGCAGAAAGAACTGTAGTGATATTTATAAAACATTGAAATGCCTTCAAAGCAAAATATATAGAGAAGGAAATCAGGAAGTATACTTATTAGTATTTTTTTTATTTCTCAACACATATATTATTTATATGTCACTTTTGTGAAATGATTTTACCTGAAACTATCAGATATATAAGGCTGATAAAAACTGTAAGTCTATGCTTTTCATTCACATACACACACACGTTCTATAAATAATATAAGTCATATATAAATATATATATCTAAAAAATATAAGTCATATATAATTTTACATTCAGGTTTGTCATGATCTTTTTTTACATTCCATAAATACTGTTCTCTAAAGACTCTACTTTGATTTTTAGAAATATTTTGTCAAGTAGTAGCATAACAGAAAAATTCCCATTTCTTCATTAATTGGGAAATTCACTTGGAAATAATGTGATTTTTTTTAGATAAATGCTCCACTGCCAAGTACACAAATGCTACAACCAATTCTAAATTCCAGTAGTGTTTACCTTTAGAAGAAATATATGTGCAATATTTATGTACATACATATATACGCATAGTTGCGCATATAATTCTTTTTCATGACTATTGCATATAGCATAGTGATTATGAGCAAAAGCAGTGTGCCACATTGACTGGCTTCAACTACTGGAAAATTGCCATGTTACATGGAATCTGTGTGAGTGTGTGTGTGTGTGTGTGTGTGTGTGTGTGTGTGTGTGTGTGTGTGTGTGTGCATATGTGGACCATTCCTGAGATGTTTATAAACTCAGGGTCGGTTGCATCATCCCTGAGATATTTGCTCAAGCCTATCACTCTACTACTTGAGCCACAGCTCCATTTCTGACTTTTTTGGTGGTTATTTGGAGGCAAAAGTCTCCTGGGTTTGTCTGCTCAAGCTGAATTTGAACCATGAACCTCAAATCTCAGCTCCCGAGTAGCTAGGATTACAGTGATATTGATACTCCACTCAGAATCATTTTGTGAGTTTCTGCCTCCACTTAGCTAGTTTACCTTCTTACTCTTATTCCATAACCTATCCTTTGCTTACAGATATACTTACTAGATTTTGTTCCTTGTTCTTGAATATGATTTCTGTCAATCCTTGGCTAAGTACTTCATGAATATTTTATTTGTAACTCTTTTTCATAAGAAAACTTGTACTCCCTGCTTATTGTATTGAACTCTCTTATCTTCTCAGCACCTTTGAAAGTTGAACTTGTTTTGATTGTGTTTAATTGACAATATATAACTCATTAATTTAGCACTGTAGTGTTTGAGACTCTTTAAATCACTGGAAGTTTAAAAAGATTGATAGATGAGAAAGCCTGTGATGAATTCCTTTGTAAGGCTATGAATTCTCTTCCACAGTGAGCAACTACATTCTAATTTAACTCTATTCTAGTTCTGGGATGATTTTTTTTTTATTCGTGTAGTTTTAGAAGTGCAAATGTATGGTGCACATAAAGATATTAAAATTACATTGCAAATATGCCATTGAGAGAGAAAATTATATATATTATAGTATGTGCTTTAATTATATAACATATCACAAACATAGAATACATTATAAATATATATTTACATAATATATTAAAATACATTATGTATATAATGTATTAAAATATATTATTTAAGTATATATTAAAATTTATTATGTGGTAATCATGATATGTAATTGTATAATATCAATTATAAATGATAATTATATATCTTATATATAGATTACATAAAAGCTTTATTATATTATATATGATTACATTATATAATAATATATGGTATAATTATATACAATTATATAATAAATACACTATATTATATATAGCATATATAATTATGTATAACATGTGCATTGTAAATACATATATATTTACACACACATATCTTAAGGAGTCTATTACCAGGATTGTCTCCTGCCTCTGTGTTCTCTCTGCATCTTTGGAGATTCACATATAAAAATTTGAAGTTGCTGGTTCACTATAAGGAAAGTAAGAAATTAAGCATGCCAGGTCAGTTCAGTAGGGTGCTCACACAGAAGAGAGTGATCCAAAAGTGGAGAAGGAGAGCCCTTGCCCACAGTCAGGAAGTAGTGTTTACTAAAGGCCCAAGTTGAGTGTACACAGACAGCAGGGGACAGAGGTCATATGACCTGGAGCTTGCCACTGGGGCTTGAGGAGGAGAGAATGCCAACACCAGCTAGGAAAGCCACAGCACTACATCACACCATTGCTATTCCTGTCACTGACAGGAGGGCAAAATGTCTTTGTTTGTGAAGTATTCACAGAAGAATACTCTGTGTTATATTTTCCAGTCCACCGCTCCAGAATACTTGTGGGCTTTGCAAAAAAGACATACATTTGTTTTATGGATGGGCCTTTATCATAACATTTGATAACACTATGCCCTAATTGTTGGTTTTTAACCAACAGTGAACTCCTTAAGGACTGGTGCTGAATTTTGCGTATTGTTATCTCTCAGCACTGGACACGGAGATTGTGCTGAAAATATGGATTAGCATTACTGGGAAAAACTAAATTTTTGTTTGCAGACCTGCATTCCTTAATGTCCTAGACACTCCTTTGTTAGTTGGCTACAGAAACAATGGGAGTCTGATGTGTTCATAGAGGCTGGTCATTTCTGAGTTTGCATTTTTATTTTCTCTCCAAATTGTGTGTGTGTGTGTGTGTGTGTGTGTGTGTGTGTGTGTGTGTTCGCGCACGTTGGGAGTCACACAAAGTTGAAAGCTACAGTTCCATTGCTGTTTCCCCAAAGTGAGAAAATTCATGCTCCCCAAAAATGCCATTTGCCTGGGTTAAAAATATTCAGTGGCTAATAGACCCGTATATCTTCTTGAATTCTTTACCTGTTTCATTTCAGATTTTGTGTTTTTATTACCTATATTGTTGTTTATTTCATTTATGATAGGAGTGTTCATTTACAATCAGAATTAAAATACCCAAGAGAAATCATCAAATAAAAATAAAGTGATTATCACTTGAAGCAAACTCATTTTGAAAAGTGTCATTTTCCTAAGGAAGTTCAACCGAGAGCCCAGAGAATCATCCACTACCACATTGACTATTACTTGATGACTATGCTGCTCTAAAGATTATGAGTTGGAAACATTGTGAGACTTAATATCTGCTTTTATAGAAGCAATGATTTGTGTGTGTGTGAGTGGGGGTGTGTGTGTATGAGAACTTGTATGTGTATATGAGAATGTGTGGGGGTGTGTGTATAATTTATAATGACTTGTCTTTGCTAGATTTCTTTTCTTTTCTTTTTTTTTTTTTTTTTTTGGCCAGTCCTGGGCCTTGGACTCAGGGCCTGAGCACTGTCCCTGGCTTCTTCCCGCTCAAGGCTAGCACTCTGCCACTTGAGCCACAGCGCCGCTTCTGGCCGTTTTCTGTATATGTGGTGCTGGGGAATCGAACCTAGGGCCTCGTGTATCCGAGGCAGGCACTCTTGCCACTAGGCTATATCCCCAGCCCTTTGCTAGATTTCTTGATTGGGCAAGAATATGAGATGTTAATGTATGAAACTTGAAATTTCATAATCTGATAATATATACTGATGGATTTTGAAGTACTTTTAAAATAATATTTCTTAAATAATTATTTGCAGATAATTAACTCACATGGAAACATTTGCTTAAAATGTTCATAGTGATCCTCAATTTGAAACAACCTACTTTGCTCAAGTGTCTACACTTTGGTGATTATTAATACAGAAGAAAGAAGAGCAAATCCTCCTGTTTCTCTAATTGTGTTCAGACTACTCAAAAGAGAACAAGTATCAATGAGGTCCAAAGAATTGAGATATGAATGAGACCTTGAAATTGAGTAGGGATTTCAGATAATTTTACTCTTAAAGGGTGCTTAGAATAAAAGTAAAGATGAGTGGAGCAAATTTGTACACTCAAATAAATGAATACATACATACAAAAATAAATTTTAACCATCCTGGATTATCTTTTATACTAATTACATAAATACGTATTGGTTTTCAGTAACACAACAAAAGTAGTTGCCCAGAATGTTGCTGCATATTTGAAAATTGTCCTTCAGATGAACAAGAGGATATGATATCTTGACTACAAATCTATGAAATATGCAACCTTATCCTTTTTACATCATAACATGTCATCAGTTACCTGGGTGTAATTTGGATTAGAGGGGGAAGAACAAAGTGCCATTCTAAGTAAGAGAGAATGAGTAGATCGTAGAGATACAGTACTGAGAGTAAGTATTTGGGGGGAGAAGGTGATCTTGAGGCTTGATCTCAGGGCCTGGGTACCACTAGCCACATCTTCACTTCCACTCTATGCGCATGTGTGTACGTACATGTGCACCCACATACACACACAACCCCCAAAGGAATTACCAGTGGAGACTACTACAGTAACTTTTATGAAAGACAATGAGCTTTCCTAGTTGCCTTCTTGTTCTTCAGTTTGTAAATATAATTTCATAGCCTTGTGATACCATATGCCCCCCTTTCACCTGTGCTTCCATCGGTGCGCAAACTCAGAGCCTCAACAGGGAATTCCAACCCTGACCCTGGCCCTGCTACAAGCATCCTGTCTATCAGCATTCTCAAGGCCATACTAAGGCTACCCGCACAACCAAGTTCATTACAGCGTTATTTACCATCGCTAAGAGATGGAACCAACCCAGATGCCCTTCAGTAGATCAAGAGGATGTAGTATATATACACAATGGAGTTCTATGCTTTGATTAGAAGGAATGACATTGCTCCATTTGTAAGGAAATGGAAAGACCTGGAAAAAAATCGTATGAAGCGAAGTAGGCTAGCCCCAAAGGAAAAAAAAAAAAAGTGGCATGGCTTCCCTTGTTTGTAATAACTAGAATATGTCCCTGATATTCTTCACACGGGATCACAATAGCCCAACTGCTAAGTGCATGGGGCCATAAATAATGAAGTATACCAAAATGAGCTCCACAAATTGGAAACAAGAAGTTCTTATTATGTCCTATATGCAATTATTTCTATTTTAGTTTTCTGTACCCTTTGTCTTGTATAGAAGTTTATCTGATCTGTGAAAGGGAAAGTCAATCACAGGAACAGCTGGACAAAGGGTGAAGTAATGCAACAATGATACTCACTTGACACTATGTTGGAAATGAGCTTTATAACTTGTGAAGAGGGGGTTTGGGAGGGGTAAGTGGTAGAAAATGAGGGAGGGGTAGCAGTGTTTAAAGAGAAATGTACTCCTTACCTTACTTGCGTAACTGTAAATCCCTCTGTTTATCACCTTTACAATAAAGATATGTCGATGTATATGTATATCTATCATCTACTGATACATAAATTTGTGCAGAAGGTAGAGTGTCTTAAGATAAGTGACTGTTGAGATGTTCCTTATAGGAAATTTCACAAATACCAGTATAGGATTGCTAATTGGCACAACAGTGTCACTTCTACTGTAGGCAGCTCTTCAGCCACAGCATGAACCTTGAGTAGTACCATCTCCAATTGACTGGCTCCAAGCAGAGGAGCTGCCAGCCAGCGATGGTGATTGTTTTAGGAGTTCACAGATAAAGTAGAGAAGAAAAGAATTTCAGAGAATAGAAAAGAAGATTAAAGATTTCTCAAGTGGAAAATTGCTCTGCAAATAAATACATCGGCCTAAAAGAGGCAGTATAGTTAGGAGAAGAAAGCATTCAAAAGATAGAGCCAATTAGAAGCAAGCCTAATGTGTAACCATTTTGGAAAAGGGGTGCAGTGTGCTCCATATCTTTGGTTAGACTCGGAGAGTGAAGTAGTCATGGATGTGTTTTCTCATCTGCCCAACTCACAGCTCTATGGTCGTGATTTTAAATGCCTAAAGGACGGGAATATAAAGAAATTATTAAAGGAAGAGTTATTTGTGGAGTAATCAATTTGTAATGTCTGATGTTTATAGGTTATTAGATTGGTAAAAGGAAACCGCAGATATCCATAAGTTGAGAATTTCAAAATAACACTACCTTACAAAGTCTTCTATGTCTGAGTCTATCACTTCTCATTATGTTATATAGAGCTCCCAGACTGAGAGAGCCTTGGGAGCAATTTTCCATTTCCAGAAAACTTCCCTTGCACAGTATTTCACAGATGGGTGTTTGCATTCTGTAGAGGGTATATTAGATTCATTTCTGAAAACCCAGCAGACTTCTAATAACACAGAGCTATGCTTCCCACAAATTATGATATCATGCTACAGAAAGCTCAGAAGTACACTTAGCAGCAAGCGGCACAGAATAGAAGCAAAGCTTAGCTATATACCTGAATTTCTAAACTTAGTTTGAAATTAGGAATGATTTTATTCAGGTAAACAAAGATGACTATCAAGGTGAGATAGACTGGACTCAAAGTAAATGAGAAAGAGAGAGAGAGAGAGAGAGAGAGAGAGTATAATACTTCTCCTTGGGACAGCAACTCTTTTGCTTTCCTTGTATCCCCAAACTAAATAAGCCAGTCAAATAACTGAGAATATGGCAATGGAAAACCAGGAGGGGCCTGCATTTGACAACTTGGTGGACAGTAGGGAGAGATGATAGAACTGTATTAGTAACAAAGGCTATCATTAGATATTTATAGGAAGTTCTAAAGGACAAACAAACTTTAAAGTGATCATACAACATTAAATCTAAAAACCATAAAGTTACTGGTGATTAAACTCAAAGCAGGGGTACTCTCTTAACGTTTGCACTTATGGTTAGTGCTCTACCACTTGAGCCACACCTCCACTTCCAGCCTTCTGCTAGGTAATTGGAGATAAGAGTCTCTCAGGAGGCTGGGGAATGTGGCTTAGTGGTAGAGTATTTGCCTAGCATGCATGAAGCCCTGGGTTCGACTCCTCAATACCACATAAACAGAAAAAGCTGGAAGGGTTGCTATGGCTCTCAGGTGGTACAGTGCTAGCCTTGAGCACAGAGAGGCTCAGGGATAGAGCCTAGGCCCTGAGTTTAAGTCCCAGAACCCACAAAAAAAAAAATTCTCCCAGATTTCTCTTACCTGGCTGGCTTCAAACCTTAGCCCTCATACCTCAGCCACTTCTGTAGCTGGGATTGCATGCATAAACCACCCAGAGCCTAATGGCCTCAAAACTGTTTTGTTTTCATTTTGCTTTTTGTTATAATCGAAGAGGATTAATTACATCTTGCCTTCTATAACCCAAAGTTCTATATGCAGACTATACATTGATGTGGTTTGAAAATTTATGCAATCAGCCTTTCAATAAGGGTTTGTATAGACAGACATGGTTTGAGGAGAATTTGGACGTAAATGCTCAGGCAAGGAATAATGCCATTATAGCTCCACTCAGTGTAGCTAAGACTTGAGTGGCTAAGACAGAATACGCAACAGTTGCTTTATTTCAGCAACTAAACAAGCAGAGGAGCCATTTACTAGTGTCTCTTTGGTTGATGTCATTCACGTGATTGAGATTAAGTTTGAGAAATTAGGGAAAAAATCTTAGAGAACTTTGGCAGACCTGGGATGATAATAGGGTTTGACATAATCTAAATATATTTAAACTATGCAGTAAGCAAGAAAGTTTGAAAATGAAGCTTACAACTGATAAAAATCCTTTGTATTCAATGGCATCTATCAAGTACCATACTAGATAGCTTTGTCAGTGAGGCAGGCAGAGAAGATGGAATACAAGAAAGATATGATGATTCTGCAAAGGAATGGCTCTGACAATGGTTACATTTTACTAGAAATTGGGCACGGGAAAAATGGAAGAGTTAGCTGTACTGGGAACTGTTCTCAGGAATAGAAATATGTTCCTTATATGTAGACATATAAGTTCCTAAGGGAACGCTATAATTTAAATCCTTGAGAGTTTTTTCTTCTGTCTTCATAATAACATACTTATAAATATTTAAATGAGATAATATGGGCAACACGTTTGCCCACATATAATTGGATTCAGGCCTCTTAAACGCTGTCAAGGACCACAAAAAAAAAACATTATGAATACATACAGTCAGATTTCTAAATAGATTTGTTTTGCCTCACTCAACATCTTGCAAGATCACCAAAGGAATAGGAGTTTAAAATTTTAACTACTGAAATGATGATAGGATTCTTACTTGAATGACTTGGCATCTTATTGATTACTAGGAACATGACATTTCTTAACATCTCAGCAATGGGACTTCCATACGTTGTTGACTGAGTTCTGAAGTTAGAAAAAGAAATACATGGGCATCACTATCTAACTTCAAAATGATCAGCAAAAATAATTTCAAAACAAGCTAGAAAGGGTTGGCATGGAAGCTCAATCCTGTAATCCCAATTACATAGCACAGATGGTTTGAGGCTAGTGTCGGACAAAGAGCAGAAGACTCTACCTGAAAAATAACGTAAAGCAAAAAAAAAAAAAAAAAAAAAAAAAAAAAAAAAAAGGGCCAGGAGTATGAGCATAACTCAAGTGGTATAGAACTTGCCTAGTAAATGTGAGGTCCTATGTTCAAACTCCAGTGACCTCAAAGAGAGAAAAAAGTAGAAATAATATATGAGGGTATTATGAAAAGAATTAGGAACTGCAACAGAGCAAATTAGTAGGCTGGAGACCAAATTTGAGAGATTTGTTGTGAAATGTAAATAAAGACTATGTAGAAAGCTGTACCGTTGCAAAAATAAAAATGCAGATTTCTAAAAGAAAAGAAAGGCAATTCATAGATGACACTGAAATGTCAAAAAATCAAAACCAGATCAGTTAAACCTAATTAATAATTTCATGTTTTTTCCTAAGTGCATGTTGGAGGTGTATGTAGGCATTTTTGGAATGTGTTTGATGTGCGCACCTTTGGACATATTCTCATTTGTGAAAACATTCAGTGCAACAAATTAATTATTCTAGACACAAAAAAATCATTGCACCCAGGTGTAAGTTTACAAAGCAGACACTCTGTATCTTATTTATTGGATTTCATTACTATAATTAAGTCTTTATGAAGCATTAATGTAACTATGTTAATTTCATTTTCATTGCTCTTGAGCATATAGACAAAGAACTGTGTGTGTGTAGCTATAGTCAGGTGAATACATTTACCTGAATGTCCCTTTGTTAGGGGTCATATAACCACATTGCCTGATTTTAAACATGAGCATGCATACCTGTAATCAGACTGTAGAGTCTTTTCTGTATGTGGCAAGGTCAAGTGGAGAGGCTAAGATAGAGAGAAGAGAGCTGGGCAAGAGATGAATTCAGGAGCACATTAGATTACTTAGCTCTGCATAGTTAAGTGTGGTTTCTCATTTGTTTCCCCATTTCCTTTTCTCTTGAGATAGGTATTCTTATGTAATCCAAGCTTGTTTTGAAGTTGTATTCTTCCTATCTGGCATGTACCATTGTACCCAACAATTTCTTCATTCTTAAAAAAAGGATCTTTAAGGATCATTCTAACTTAAGGATGATTCTAATTTATGACTTTTTTCAACAAGTATCTTTTTTTCAACAAGTCTTAGTATCTGCTTTGTGTAGTGTTTTA
Source organism: Perognathus longimembris pacificus (assembly GCF_023159225.1). Taxonomy (NCBI): domain Eukaryota; kingdom Metazoa; phylum Chordata; class Mammalia; order Rodentia; family Heteromyidae; genus Perognathus; species Perognathus longimembris. The sequence continues at coordinate 31,803,364 of NC_063177.1, forward strand.
GAGTGGTAAATCAAGATGGAAAATTTTGTCTCTGGGATTTTAACCTACAAATTAACATTTTGGCTGTACACATACACACACACACACACTGACATTCTGGTCACACACATATACACACAGTTATATGCATGTTGTGTATGTCTCTGTATGTGTTTACCTATCTGCAACATTAAGCATTGTTCCAAAGTGAGTCAATTTTTATTGCCAACTTTTAAGTAAATGCAAGTTTCATTTGAAAAAGGAAGCTCAGATGGCAAACATGAACACACTATTTAAGGTTAGTTTATGTTTCAAACATAAAATCTCAATGAATTTATACTTTCTCCACATGACTGGATTTTCATAATGACATAAAAATGGATATATGTACTATAGTACTGGGCTAGCTCTGTTAGTCAGGGTTCTATTTCAAGTGTTTTTATATAGCAATGCCATGTATTAAATTGGCACCTTCTTATTGCATTTCCACAACATGTAAATCAATTCTCCTTGTACTCAGGTAAAGTAACTAAGTACAAGGAGACACACACTTAATTGCATCCTCTTTCCCTTCCCTTCCCTTCCTTCCTTTCTTCCTCCTCCTTCTCCTCCTTCCCCTTCTCTTCCTTTTTTCCTCCTCTTCCTACTTCTTCTGTCTCTGTCTGCTGTGTGTGTGTGTGTGTGTGTGTGTGTGTGTGTGTGTGTGTGTCTCAGTCTTGGTACCCAACACAAGAGTTTCACTAGGTAGCCCCAGGTTAGCCTTGAATTTATAATCATTCTGACTCATCCTCTCAAGTGTTCACAACCATATTTTCTCAAAAACTGAAGGAGAATTTTCTGAGTATCATGTTTCATAAAAGTTCGGTGTCACATTTTGTGAGAAATGTCACTTCTCAAAATAATGGCAACTTTCTCTTTTGCAAATACTGGGGTTTGAACTTGGGGGCTCTGGATCAGTTAGCAAGTATTTTACCATGCAAAGCTTGTCCTGTACTTTTTTGTTTTAGTTCTTTTTCAGATGGAGCCTTGCTTTATGCACAGGGCTGAACTATGATTGCATTTCTCCTACCTATATGCCTCTTGCACACCTGGAATCACAGGTTTAAACCTCCACTGCTGACTTATTTGTTGAGATGAGGTCTCAAAACTTACCCAGAGCTGGACGGAAGTTACAGTACTTCTATTCATCTCTTCAGTAGCTGAGAGATTACAGGTATAAACCACCATGTCCAGACCTTTAACTTCTAAAATATTTGAGAGTTAGGGATGATTTAATAAAACTTTCTTGAGTTAAGTATTGAATATGTTTGAGACTCAAAATGCATGCCTCTCAAATAAATTGATAATGTCATTGAAAAGGCATCTTTCTCTCTTTAGGGTTGTGTCTGGGAGCATAGATATTAATGTTAACTCAAGGAAGTATCATTAGGCAATATTTAAAAGAAGGACATCACTTTAAGTAAATTCATAGCAATGGGGCATGAATGTAAAAGGGGAATTTTCTAGGAAGGGATCAGAGAGATGGACTAAGAAGGAATAGTGAGGGGAGAAGAGGACTGGAGTGTGTATGTATGTGTGTGTGTGTGTGTGTGTGTGTGCATTTGTCTGTGTGTAGCACACTGAAAGCCACCAAACACCATTCATAAAAGGGGAGAAGGAAGGAAGGAACTGGAATATGGTGGAAGGCATGAATTTATTCCAAGAGTACTATGTGTGTATATGGAATTATCACCATGATGCCTCCTCCCCATTTTAAAGATGTATGCTTTCTGGAAAACAAATAAACATTAAATGTCTGCCAATGGATTCAAGAAATTAAGGTGCTGCATAACAGAAAGTTTGTTCCACATGTATTTTAACACTTTAAATGTCATTATGTTACCCAGCTCATTCACTAGTAATTTTGTCTGAGATACCTTAAAGCAATTTGTGCACATGTTCAATGATATTTAATGGCACCCTCCTTTTGTTGCTTTGAGGTTGTTTTTCACAGTAAATAGAAAGATGTCACACTGCAACAGAGAAAATACAAAAGGAAAAGGAGCAATTCTGTAGAGCACATCGATGCAATTTGGGAAGTCATGAGTTCATCATATAAATAATGGCTTCTGAGACTTGATCCTTGGAGTTTCATAAAAATAAATTGCTTTTCACTAGTTAGTGAGGAGGCATTCATTAAGAGAAAGAATTCCTGACATAGAGCTTGAGTTGAATATTGTATAAGAATATTTCTGGAGGTTCGTGAACAACATGGCCAACATTTAAATACCTGACTTGATTTTGAATTTTCTTTGAAAGCCTTAGTACCAATTATTTTGCTTATGTCTTCTAGATGATGCTTTTGATTGATAAAAAGGGCCAGTGGTCCATTGTTGCATACTCTCAGGCTGTTGACAAGGACTGTACAATTTCAAGCTACTTGACTTCAAGGAAAAGAGCCAAAGAGAAAAGCCACTAGAGAATTACACTCAAGGTGAGGATAATATTTATAAGGGACACAAACACTAAAATGCCTCAGACCTGCTATTTAATCACAAGAGACAGGCTGTGATTGCTTACTATCTTCTTTAAAAGGAAGCTCCTATTTGCTAATATAAATAGGAATTGCCATATTACATGCATGAATAATCTATCTGTGTCTATTTTGAGGATATTTTCCCCTCTCTTTCAAAGAATGGATTGTGGTATAGGTTTGGCGGAGAGGGGTGATTTTGAAAATGTGATCAATGAGTTACTAAGTACATAGAAAGAGACCATATTTCCCACAAGTGCACTACAAAATTTATCCTTTATCAGTACCCTATGGAGTAATGTGAAATTTCCACAATGAGATATCTGTAATGTGGCTGACCTTGCCTAGGGTATTATGAGAAATTCTTTATCACAGTTTGAAGGATAGGAAATTGCTGTTGTATTCTGAGCTTGGACATTAAAAACAGGCAGAAGCACTTACATTACCCCCTCTGATCTGACATTACTTAAAAAACTAGAAAATAACTCGACTGCATTTCCACAAAGTTGCCCCCAAATCACTGGTTTTCACCAGGCACAGGTGTCAGCCTTCCGTGAATTAAGTATACAGCTGGATGTATCCTTGGTTTTATTCCCTAGATATAGATTTGCAGTCACTCTCCTCTGGCGTTATCATCTCCCACTCCTTCATTGCCTTATTTCCTTTATAATAAAATTCCCTGTGACAGAGAAGAACAAAGCAAAAGACGAAGTGAATTTCGCGAAGAGGCGGGGTGAACTTTGTTTAGTTGCCTTTGTAGACAAATCACAGATAAGTCCACCGAAATACATAAGAGCTGGAAATTTCATTTCCAATGGTGAAATGAATGCTAATTTCATTTTGTCCCTCACTTTGGCAAGCATCTGGGAGAGAAGAGGATATGGAAAGTAAATGGGATCCAATTCATCATACCAGCTAAGTTGTTGATTGTCGTGGTAAGAAAATTGATATTGTATAGTATGATTAGAATGTTTCTTTTGAGGAAATGGGGAAAAATGTCTGTATATGTTGTCAAATCTTTCCATTTTCTGTGCTGTTTTTTGAGGCATTTCAAGTTCACTACATTGGATTAATTAGCGGACAGGGTACATATGGTAAGATCTAACTCTGTGTACCCTGGGTTATGCAATTTGTTCAATGTTCATTTCAAGATTAAATTAATGTGACTCCACTTTCTTCTCCACTGAGAGGTTTATGAGTCTCCTGGTGTGGGCTGCAAAGCCTACACAAATTTGAACCTCAGAGGAAGCAGCATAAACGAGGATCTAGGCTAAACAGAGTAGTGGAAATGATATTTATACTGAAAAGAGCAGAAACTACACCTAATCTTAGCCAAAAGGCTGAGAAGGGATGGAAATGAGATTTAAAGGCACGCACACAAAAAAACCAAACCTCATTTGAAAACAGCTGTCTTAGAAAAATAGGGAGCATCCCCCATACTGTAAGTAAAATCAGAAATCTTTTTATTTTAGCTTTTTGATGAGGAAAATATGAGAATAAGTATAAATAGTAAGATAGCAGCAGAGTTATTGTGTAGGTAGATTTGCTTTCTATTCTAACTCAATTCTGTGCTTTGTTTTAGCTTAAGAATTCTATATCCCTATACATTAAAATTCCACATTTTAGTGGTGGAGTAAGGACTCCACATACTCAATAGCCAAAAATTGTGCATATTCTACTAAAACAGAGTCATTTTGCTCCAGTGAGCACTGAGATGGGTAATCAGGTAGCTGTGTTTCTTTTGTCAAAGTCTACATGCAGGATCAATCTTGGTGAGCAGGGGATTAATGACATCCCCACACCCCCCAAGGCAGATACAATTGTTCAATTACTATTTTTATCAAGATTGCTGAATTCTAGTCCAAGTAAATCAAGAAAATTAAACAAAATACAACTACAGAGAAAAATTTTGCAAAGTGAGATAGAAAATAATATAGGATATTTAAATGCTCAGGGCTCTCTCTCTCTCTCTCTCTCTCTCTTTCTCTCTCCCGCCTCCCCCAGCATCCTATCTGGACTTAGTAGGGCCAGATTACATCCAAGTTCTCAGCCAACAACAGCTAGAATCTTTTTCTATTTCTTAGCTTGACTGCAATGTGCTCACTAACTGAGGGAGGCTGAGTCCCCAAGAGGAATGTCTTCAGACAGTCAAGTTTCTATGTTTCAGGAACTCAATAAAGGGCAGCCATCACTCAAACATAATCCATTCTTTAAGGATATAAGTGTGGGAGGAAAAAACTGGAGAGTAAAGGAAGGGGTGACATTGTCCAAAGAGAAATGTACTCTTAACTTATGTAACTTTAATCCCTCTGTCCATCGCCTTTATAATAACAATAAAACATTTTAAAGAAGAATATAAATATTTATCAGCAATTTGTCACTTGGGAGCCTCGAGTGTCCCATTGGTCAAATGCAACTAAAAAGAACTAATTTATTGAGACTGAATCATTTGGCAAACTATCTTGAAACAATTTTCAGAACATTTTCACATATGTATGTGAGTATCAGGTACTTTGTGGAAAATTGGTGGTGATGTATTTATGTTTGCATATATAAAAACAGTAATATCACCAAGATCCATGTTATCTGTTTAGTTATTAACCCATCATTCTTATGTATACCCTGTTTCACACATTCAGTTAATTTAACTTCTAGCCACTTGGGCCTTTTGTCAAAAATTCCAAACTTCCCAGTCTGTGTTTTTTATTTCATTTACTTTAAAATAGTATTTGCTACTTGATCCTTCAAATGGTAAGTATCTAGGAAAGATCACAGACTAAATAATTCAAGGTTCAAAACTAGTAAAATGCCATGTTCCTTGATGGCTTGGCTTTGAGCCTCAGCTCTATGACACCCATTGCCTGCTGTATTGGTCATATTCAAATGGCACCAACTTCATCCGCTTCATCTGTGAAGTGGGAAGCTAGCAATGTTCCAAAACAGGATGCAATACAAACGTGTGCCAATAGTTGGCCTCCATATCTGTGGGTTTTGCAAATGAAGGTTTGCAACTAATTACAGGTCAAAAATCTTTGCCAAAAGTAAAGAAAGTAATATCACCTATTTAAATATGCAAGATGTTTTTTGTCATTGTCACTGTCCCTTAAATAATGCAGTATGACAACAATTTGTATGACTTTCTCATTGTTTCTGGTATGATGACATGTACATTTGGCCTAACTCTAGGGATGAGTTAAGGTATATGAGAAGAGATGCTTAGGTTCTATTAGAGACTTGGTAATCTGTGGATTTGAAGGGTTGGAACAAATTTCCACAGAATATGGAGGCATGATGTACATGTGTATGTGCATGAATGTATGTATATGCATATGTCTACAGAGTATTTTATATGAAGACATAGTATGAGTTATTATAATATAATATAGTATAATATTCATTATGGTAATAAGAGTATATCTAATATTCACTGAACACTTTGGTATCTGCTCAACATTATTCTAAAAGTGCTCTTTTGCTCATTAGAATAATCATGCATATTGGGTATTATTGTGATGAACACTTACATTCAGATGAGGGTTGAAAAGCAACACTGTAAGCCCAAAATCCATTTTAATGTTTGAAAAATTTTCAACAAGATACCTGACACATTATGAACACAAGTGTTCAGGAAGAAACAATCCAAAGTTTTTCTTTTTAATGAACTATATTAAGCTAGTTTACAATAATACCTGGACATGTCAATAAGAAGATAAAATTATTTTAATAGCATATCTATTTCCAATCAGAATAAAGGAAATATGCCACATAAGACTACATCATAGCTGGGCACTTTGGTTCACACCTGTAATCCTAGCTACTCAGGAGGCTGAGATCTAAGGATTGTTGTTCAAAGCCTGCCAGGGCAAGAATGTCCATGAGACTCTTATTTCTAATTAACCACTAGAAAACTGGAATGGTGCTGTGGCTCAAGTGGTAGAGCACTAGCCTTGAGCTGAGGAGCTCAGGAACAGCACTCAGATTAGAGTTCAAGCCCCATGACTGGCAACAAAGAAAATAAATAAAAATAAATAAAAAACAGAACTGCAGCAGTATCAAAAAATCCTTTTTAATTAGGGGAGTTATTAAATTGTTTAGTCAAATAAATATTATTGAGTGCTTGCTACTGAGACACTTATTTTCATAATGTTCTGAAATTGAAGCCACGTCTATGTGACAAATCTAAATTCAATTATATTTTTAAAAGAGAAACAACAGGGATCAGACAGGAATCAATAAAGCAGTGATCTGCAACATATTCAATTTTGGAACTGACAAAATACAGAGAATCCAACCTTTATTATTCCAAGAGCCAGACCGCCAGCTCTCTTGCCCTTTCCTCAATTTGACAGCAACAGGCAACACAACTCAATAAAATGGCAAATGTAGAGACTAATATTCTGTCAACCCCCTGAAGGTGAGAAATGGAATTACAGTCAAAATTTGTTCTTCCTTACTTCAGAGCGGGGACACAATCGTTACTGACTGAATATTCTATGAAGAGTTCAACACCAAGAGCCTTCTAGAAAATGCTGGAGTGCAAACTGGTTGCATAGAAGTCCTAGAAAAAAATTGACAGCTCAACTATTTGATTGAGTAAGTCTGTGTGAATGCAGTCTACAAACTCACTATTGTCACCTCTTATTAAACAAATAATGGCAATAATGATAATGATAGAACCAGAACAATGAGCTAGGAAAAGAGTCAAGGGACCTATTTGTTTTTTTAAATCTATGGCTAAGCCTGTATTCTTGACACTACCTTCTGGGCTGGATTTTATTTATGGCCCTCTGTCAAGAAGAAGTAGACAATCCAGTAGACAAAACAAAATCATGAACATAATAATCAATTAAGTACTAGGAGTCACAATCCATGTTCCTTCTATCTGTTATTGTTATCATTATTAAGATTTTTTTTCTGATTTTTGAGACAGGATCATACTCAATAGTCCAGACTAGCCACAACTTTACAAGATTCCTGGTGCATTTTCCTGTGTACTGGGATTAGATATGCAGTACCGTGCCATGCGGTTTTGCATATTTTCAATGTTGTAGTCTTTTTTAAAGCTTAGGACAGTAAGGCATATGTATCTCATGCCTTTAATGTTAGCTACTCAAGAGATTGAGATATGAGGACTGGAATGTTGAGATACTCTTATCTCCAATTGAGTAGCGAAAAGACAAAAGTAGACTCACTCAGGTGATACAGCACCAGTGTTGGCAACTAATGAGAACCATGGATTACTATCAACTTTATTTTATGGGTAAAGAAACTGGACACCTAGCTGCATTATACATAGTCTGACACTTTTTCTTAAAGCAATGTCCTGCAAAACCTAGCCTTTGGTTTCTAGACCCAATACAAAATGCTTGTATAATCTCTAAGCGTGCTTTAAAAGGAACTCATGATTGAGACACAATTCTTGGCTAGATAGCACAAATGGCCCTGAATTCCAGGTGAGAGTTGCTACTGAACAAAGTACTCCTCACCCAGAGTGCTGAGAGGTTTTAAAGATTGTTCTATATATCCAAGCATTCTGTACTATGGCTCAGTACCCAGCATGTGACAGTGTGACAGAATGTATGTTGCTCCTGAGAATATTAAATTCAGAATGGGTGCTAAGGTAATCTCTCACAATACAGTCTTGGACTAGATGTCATAGACTATCTAAAATGGTTCCCGTGTGTTCTGATTGAATTTCTTCACTGTTCAGTAACACTACTTCTTTAAATTGCCCAGAGCCATTTAAAAGTACAAGTGACCTATAATCTACCACAGTTCAAAGTCTCTTATGAAGACAAAAATCCAGATGAAAGACTAGGCCATGCCACTCTCCTTTTCCTGTCATTTTGCTACCACAATTCAAACCAGAATTTGTCATTTAATTCTTATTCTAAAAATGGTGGTGATCTGGTCATCCGATGATGATTTGGTGATGCTATTGTTTTGCTTTTAATTGTTTTAGAAAGGGGTTGGTAATGTGGCTTAGTGGTAGAGTTCTTGCCTCACATGAGTAAAGCCTTGTGTTTGATTCCTTGGTAACACAAAACCAAACAAAAAATAATAATAAATTTTAAAATCACTCTGATGAATATGTAGTGGGAATTATTTTCCAGTTTCATGTAGAACTTGTAGAATCTGATTGCTAACAAATAACTCGTAAATACAAATGGAAACCATTTAAAAAGAGATGGACAATTCTAGAAGAAAGGTCAGGAAGGACCATAGCACTGAGCTAATAAGTGGATTATTAGTGCGTTGATACAGTGGTTCACATGTGGAGGGAAAGGAAAGCACTCCAGTGATGCACACCCTACCTGGATGACTCCTCTGAGGCAGGCCTCTTACTAAGAATTGGAGTTGTAACAGGGAATACTATGTGCAGGCCTAATGGGAAGCTTTAGCTGTTTGTCCTCTGAATCCATTTGTTTCTACAAGTAACGATCTGCAAAATCCTTTTTCCTTTACCAGCTTTATTATTTGTTGGGAAATGAAAACTTGGCATCTGATTCTACTCTTACTTCCAACTAGAGTTCCTTCTAGCTCTCTAAATTACTTGGCACTGAGACAATTGGCCCTGCCAAAATGTGAATGGCTCAATATTTGCAGCAAAGCACATCAGCAAGTCCAGATTGAATGCCGAGATCATTTGGATCCAAGCAGTGTGAATCACCTGGACCTGGGAGGAAACCACTTATTACAAAAGATAATACACTTGAAAATTCAGGGAGAAAGAGAGGATACTTATTACCAAAGACCACAGGCTTGGAAATTTAGAGACAGACAGACAGATAGACATGGTGGGGGTGACAGGAGGAAGAGAGAGAAGCAGAATGGGTAATTTTAAGTAACTTTAGTGATGTAAATTTTTATACTAGATGTTATTAATATATTGAGAAGGAACAGATAAATCTGATGATATATTTAAGAAAAAATGCTTTTTGGAAATTTGGAAAAATACATGAACACCTAAGAGACCCAATATTTATGTTCACCAATCATATTGATTCTATTCCACTGGAATTTTTTAAATAGGAAGAGAAGGATGCACAAAAGCTACTACTATTTTAACAAATCAATTATTTGGTTGTTCCATGGGTTTATTTATCTATCCTCCATCCATTTAGTGATGTCTTAATAGCTACATTAAAAGCTTCACTAATGTAATGTTTTCTATGATGTGTAAGGAAGGAAAGACTATTATTCAAGATTCAGGTATTTATCTTAACCTACACCCTTATGAACATCTTAGAAATAAAACTATCAAACTTCAAGAAACAAATTTTATAAACAATTATTGCTGTTAGGAATATATATTCACTTTTCCTATATTTATGATTTAATCTTTAATCGTTGTTTTTAAAAATTAGTTTTAGAGAATGAAAGGTATTCTTAAGATAGATTTGGATTTGGATTTGCACACTTTTCTTACATTTATCCTCTCATTGATTTTGGCCCACTTAAATTACTATTTTTTTTGTTCTTTTGTTTCTTTCTCTCCTTTCTTTCTGTTTACTTCTCACATTCTAATATAGTTAGTGATAATCATAAATACAATTATATCATACCATTTTTTGAAATTTTAAATACCTTTCCTTTCAAATAGGTAAAATGAAATTTTACTTCATGAGTGTTAGCTCAGGTGATACTAATAACTGTCACAAATGAACTTTAAAAGCATAATAGCTTTTATATAAGGCCATTTTATGAAATCCAACATCTGTGTTCCAGACTAGAAACAGCATATTTAGGAACCTAATGTCTTCAAAGCAGAATTTCAGGCCTGGCATGCCTATCTTTATTTTTGCTCAAAGATGAGGAAAACAGCAGTAACCTTTCTCGTTTTTCTTTCTCCAATGGGTCTAAGTGACTTATAACGTTAGCTGTGTCTCACATTGGGCCAAGGCATAAGTATAATACAGTAATATACAATTTCTGTGCTCCCTCTTAATTAATCCTATCCAAATTTCACGTTTTTTAAAAAAAAATTTAAATTTTATTGTAAAGGTGTTGTACACAGGAGTTTCAGTTACATAAGTAAGGCAGTGAGTACATTTCTAGATAAACAGTGTTACCCCTCCCTCAATTATGTCCCACTTTCCCTCCCCCTCCCAAATTTTAAAGCTCATTTCCAACATAGTGTCTTGTGAGTATCACTGTTGCATTGGTTCACCCTTTGTCCTTTGTCTCACCATTTTGTTATTCCCTTTTCCTTCCCAAATCAGATAAACATACAGAGAAGACACAGGGTACCAAAAATCAAAAACAGTGACATCAGGGGATAAACCAAAGGAAAAGTACATTAACAACAACAAAGGCTCTTGTTTTCATATCTTGGAATTCATTCTGATTGACATCATTTTATATAGTCACATGTGCATAGCTATTGAGTTATTGTGATCCTCTCTGCTAGGACTATCCTAGACATATGCTAATTATTGTAAATGATTTCCCATGATTTTGTAACACAAATAGATGAAAAAATTGGAATTCGAATATACACATACCTGCCTGATTTTTATTTATTTATCATCTATATTGTGATATTATAGAAGACAATGTGAACATCTCTCTCTGGAGCTCAAATGTCCAAGTCTAGTATATAATCTGACTATATCTGGGCCCAAATAAACACATGCAATGATACACACACAATCCAATAAATAAGAAAAACAAAGCGCTTTAACTGTCATGTCCTTTTTCTTCTTTTATTTTTCATTTTTTGTTTTTACAAATACTTTGTCCCAGAGCATAATTCCTAGCTTTGTTATATCCCTCTATTTGCCTATCAAATCTAGTTTGTATCACACAAACAGTATCAGTATGAACATTGAAAAATGAAAGGAACATATCACCATAATTTAAAACACAAAGTTGCTTTGAACTGAAGGTTGCAATCAAGTGAATATTGATTTCAGTATAATCTTTATAGTGAGTGTTAATCATGAAATGATTGGAGAAGAGAAAAACTGAAGTGAACATGTTCAAAAGCCCTAAAGGAAGAATATGTTTTATAATGTCTAGTTGTACAAAACTAAAATATTAGCACTTGAGAATACAATTATTTTTTTGCCAGTCCTGGGTCTTCAACTCAGGGCCTGAGCACTGTCCCTGGCTGCTTTTTGCTCAAGGCTAGCACAATACCACTTGAGCTACAACACCACATCCTGCTTTTTCTGTTTACGTGGTGCTAAGGAACCCCAGGCTTCCTGCATGCTAGGCAAACTCTCTACCACTAGGTCACATTCCCAGTCCAAGAATACATTTTTTAAAAAAAATTCAAACTAAAGCCAAAGGAAGAAAGAAGAAACAGCACACATAGGAGAGACTGACAAAATGGTGAATCAGATGGTGAATCTACTGTTTTGGCTGTCAGGAGGCAAAAGAAACAGTATTGTGAAGAGAGGAAGATCACTGGAAATCATGAAAGAGGAACAGAGAGAGAGAGAGACAGAGAGACAGAGGGAAGGAGGAAGGGAGGGAGAAGGGAGGGAGGGAGAGGGAGAGTGAGAAAAGGAGGGAGGGAGGGTAGAGGGAGGGAGAGAGAGAGAAGGAGGGAGGGAGGAGAGAAGGAGGGAGGGAAGGACAGAGAGAGAGAAAGAGAGAGAGAGAAAGAGAGAGAGAAATCCCAAGGAAACAGGCAATGGCCAAAAGTAGAACATAGTCCCAAGATTTTACTGGAAACTTGAGAGAGCTCGGGATGCTGATAGACTTTGTGATTGCAGCAGAAGTTTAGCCCACACTTCACAAGCCTTAAACTCAGTGTGGGGATTTGGGAAGGAAGTATTGCTCTGGTGTGGAAGCCTACCCTTAGTGAAGAGAGATAATTATAACAAGATACCATCCTGAGCGAGGATCCATTATCTGAGATTGAGGTTGTATAAGGATTTAGAAACAAGGAATAGTCAAAGCTTTGTTATGGAATCTAGAATTCATTTATAAAGATATAAGTAAACTCTTCAGGGTGTTATCTGAATGTACAAAAATGCATTAACTGGAATACAGTAGATTCTGGGGAAAACTCAAATGGTATAATTTTGTACAAAGGCTAACACAGTCCAACAAAATAAACATCAGGAAGAGGGTACTCAAAAAGGGGGAGAGGGACTGGGAATATGGCCTAGTGGCAAGAGCACTTACCTCATATACATGAAGCCCTGTGTTTGATTCCTCAGCACCACATATATAGAAAAAGCCAGAAGTGGCACTGTGGCTCAAGTGGCAGAGTGCAGAAAGAAGCCAAGGACAGTGATCAGGCCCTGAGTCCAAGCCCCAGGACTGGCAAAAAAGGGGGAGGGTGAAGAATTGAGGGGAGGAAAGTAAAGGAATGAAGAGAGAAAGAAGGAAGGGGGAAATGCATTCCTAATGCTCAATGCATATCCTACAAAATATAGAAAATTGAGGGAAGGGGTAGGGTTGTGAGAGATGGAGGACGATAATGAAAGGGGTAACATGGATCAAGATGAATTGTATGGATCAAGAAAATATTGTGTATATATATATATATATAGTGGGATTTTACTCATACATTAGAATGATATTGTACCATTTGTACAGAAATGAAAAGACTTGGGAAAAATTATGTTAAGCGAAATAAGTTAGGCTTAGAGAGACAAAGGATTCATGTTTTCACTTATATGTGAAAGCTAGATTTAGCTTTCAAACTTATAATTAACTGTGCTTAGTGATCTGTAAGTGTACTCAGATGTATTAACTGAAATATGGTAGATTCAAGGGTTTGTTCAAATATAGTGTACTTTGAAGAGGTGGGGCGGGGTCAAGGGGTAAGACCTAGATGAATGAAGAGGAGGAGAAAATGCAGACAATAATCTGATAGTATCCTCCAAAATGAAGAAGGAAGGAAGGAAGGAAGGAAGGAAGGAAGGAAGGAAGGAAGGAAGGAAGGAAGGAAGGAAGGGAGGAAGGAAAGGAAGGAAAAGAAACAGAATTGGTTCCAAAGAATTGCGAGTATTAAAACTGGAAAATGATCACATGAAATAGAAGAAAAAATCACCTAGAATTGACAAGGACTCCTTTACTTATTTTTTAAATTTTTCAAAATTTTATTTTAATTGGAAAACACTATGTGGATATGTTCACAAGGTACAACATGATGCGCACTACTTCCCAAATTAGAATGTGGTGATATGATGGTGGAGGACCTGTTTTTCTAGATTACATCCCTAACATTTTTTGGATGTTCGACATTTGATTGAATGCTACTATTGGCAGTTGTATTTAATTAAACTGAGTTGCAGTTTATGAACATCAACTCTGAATTTATAGAATCTGTGAGGCCTGTAGCTATTATTATATATAAAGTATATGGAGAACGGTCCTTACTTTAACATCTAATCAAACACAAATACTTGCCACCCTACATATTCCCTTTAAGCAAATTATACATAGCACACACTGATAGAGCAAAATATGCCCAGATGTTTGTGGCTAGGGGTATTTATTTATTTATTTATTTATTTTGCCAGTCCTGGAGCTTGGACTCAGGGCCTGAGCACTGTCCCTGGCTTTTCGCTCAAGGCTAGCACTCTTCCACTTGAGCCACAGCGCCACTTCTGGCCATTTTCTACATATATGTGGTGCTGGGGAATTGAACCCAGGGCTTCATCTATACCAGGCAAGCACTCTTGCCACTAGGCCATATTCCCAGCCCAAGGGGTATTTAATTCAGTCTCAGAAGGCATGGGTTGGAGCTGCAACTTGCTGCTGAAGGTTTTGTCATTTAGTATTTCCTTTTCCTAAGCCTCTTGATATGATACCATAAAATGCATGAAGGCACCAGGTCACAACTCAAAAGTAAGTGGAAAATGAGGAGATATGCTCCAAGAAACAGAAGCTGAACAAGCCAAGTGCTGGAGGTATTTATTCAGTATAATCACATTCCTTCCGTGTGAGTTTGGCATTCCTGGTATAAAAGACTAGTTGGGATATTTGCAGTATTTTGTTCTTACCATTCCTTCATTGCTATTTGCTGCCTTTCCTGTACTTCTTACTATTTCTTAGGGAACTACGAGAAAAGCTACCATATCCTAGATAGGATATAAGATCGCCAAGATCACCTAAGAAAAACAGACTTGTGCTTGATGAAACTTTCTATCAGCTTATTTAACCCATCTGCTTATTTATCCCTGATTTATCAAAAGACTATATGTTTTCTTCTATAGTCAATAACAAAACATAGCATGAACAAAAATATTGTTTGTTTCATCTATTATTCATTAAGCAATTTGCATGCACTCTGGCATTTAATCCTCATCAAACAATATGGGATCAATAATGTTTCTATCTTCTGGGCACATATGAGGAATAAGCACCAAATGTTGTCCAAGATTTATAGCAAAATTTAGATCAATGTTCCGAGCTCATGTCTTGCAACTCCAGGGCATTTGATTTCATGTTCTATACTTGATTGAAACTCATCATTGAGATGTGTTTTTTTATATTAAACCCTATATATTTATGCATCACAATGAATCTCAAGCTTTAGACATTCTAGTATTATCTAAAAGTTGAAAAAAGTCAGCATTTTACAATGTTAGAAAAGCTTGACATGGTCAAATGTTCTTGCTGTAGACAACCTGTAAACTAGTTGATTAATGTTATGATTGGATGGATGAAATCAAAGATCTCATTCAAGGGTAGGGATATTTTACAGTCACCATTAGAAAGGTTCAATATTATTAACATATTAATTCTTCTAAACTTAATCTATAGATTCAATACTGTGTAAATCCGTCTTAGCAAGACAACTTATGGATATGAAAAAACATTTGACAGTTTACATAGGACAAAAAAAACCAAAAGACTCATCGAGTAGTCTCTGTTATATCAGAGAGGAATGAAGTTAGGGGTCTGGCACTATGGACTCTAACATTGCAGTAGTCAAAACAATGCAGTGTTTGTTGTTCAATACAGGGAGGAAGGAGTTCAGAAATAAACCCACACAAATACATGGACAAAGAAACATTGGCATTCATAAGGGAAATATAGTCTTTCAGCAAATAGTACTTATTTAACTGGACATTCATAAAAAGGAAGAAAGCAAGGAAAGGAGGGAAGGAGGGAGGGAAGGAGGGAGAGAGGGAGGGAAGGAGGGAGGGAAGAAGGAAAGAAGGAAAGGCAGGGAAGGAACCAATTGTGTGTAAATATTCTTTGTTTTTAAATAAGTATAAAATTTGATTAGCCACAGTTGTTCAAGTTGGTGGTATCCTGACCTTAGAGCAAGGAAGACAGGGAGGAGTGGGGGAGATGGGAGAGAGAAGGAAAGAGAAACAAAGAAAGATGAAAGTGAGGATGTAAAGGAAGAAAAGAGGAAAGAAGAGAGGGAGGAATGGAGGAAAAGAAGGGGAGAGAGATATTGGATCTAGACACAGACATTATGTGCTTCATGAAAATTAACTTAAAATTGATCAGTAAATATAAAATATCAGACTATATAAACTATAAAATGCCTACAGAGTAGTGTAAGAGCAAATCTGACATCTCATCTTTCATAGTGCCTTGCTAGATAAACACTGAAGCAAAATTCATGAAAGAAAATAAATGGACAAGTTGGGCTTTCTCACCTTTGACAAGGTCTGCTCCATGAAAGATGCTGAAAACAGAATGAGGATGAGCCTGAGTTTAGGAGAAAATACATTTAAAACATGTAGCTGATAAATGATTATCTATCACACCTAGTAGGAACTCATAAAAACAAGACAGGTACATCTCAATAAAGAAGAAAATATTGATACCAAATAAACACATTAAAAGATGCTAAAATGTATATATCACTGGGGAATTATAAATTAAAATATCCATAAGTACTATGCACCTTTTAGAAGGGCATATAAAGCTATGTGAAACTACATACTAGTGAACCATGCCACTTTTAAAAACAGTTTTTCACTGTCTTATGCAGTTAAACATACATATATTGTATGATCCAGCAATCATGTCCCTTGGCATTTTCCTAACTGTATTGGCCAGCTGTGTTCTGACAAATAAATGCCCAAGAATGTTTCTAGAAGATTTAGTGACAATTGCTGAAAGTTGAAAGCAGTCAAGAAGTCCTTAAGGAAGTGAATGCATAGAAAAATCCTGCTACCATCATTACACAAGAGAATATTATTCCACAACTGAGAGAGGGAGAGGAGAAAGGGGGAGAGAGAGAGAGAGAGAGAGAGAGAGAGAGAGAGAGAGAGAGAGAGAGAGAGAGAGAGAGATCAATATAATATTGAGAATCAATATAAGATAATATTGAGAAATTTTAAAGTCACATTTGTCAAGAGAAAGAATCTATCTATCTATGAAGGCTTTATATTGGTTATTTTAACTCTAGGACATCTCAGAGGCTTCAAACTATGGAGATTGTAGTGAATATGGCGATTGGCAGAAGTTAGTTAGAAGCATGATGGTTGAAGCTATTCAGCAGGACACTGTGAGGTTGTATACCTATCTGCATTCAAACCAAACACATACAGCACCTAAAATGTGCATATGAATCCTAATGCGGACTTCAGTTATAAATGGCTTGCCAATATTTGACTTCCTAATTTTGATCAACATAGCACACTAGTGTAAAAAGTCAGTTCCAGTGATCCAACTGAGGTTGGAAATGTGAGGGACTTTACATTCTCCATTTTTCTATAAACATAAAACTGCTCCAAGTAACACACACACACACACACACGCATAAATACACATCAGAATTGATAATGAGATACTGTGGGGACTGAAACAGACAAACTCTGAGGAGAACAGAATTTACCAATGTTCTAGGAAAGATGTGGTAACAAAGACCCTCATCAGTCAGGACAACAGATTCTAGAAGTTCCAAGAATGTTTTGTCTGGCCTTCTGTGTGCCAGTTATGAAGGAGACAATTTTGTGAAGTTCACTAACCTTTATTCTGATACCACACTGGAATATGATATTTACAAAGAAACATTCAATTATGAAACATACTAGATTCTAAGAGATTAGTTAGCTTTAGGGAGGAAAGAAATGGCACATCATATGTGTGAGGTTTTTACTGGTACCTGTAAAACTTTATTCCAATTTTTTCTAATACATATGTGGCAGAATTAAAAAAAAATACTTGGGATTCAAATAAACTCACAGTTCTTTTCAAAATTATTTCCTGACTTTTTGAATACTTTAAACAGTTCATACCTTCAACAATAAACAACTAGTACACAAGATTCAAAAGCACCAAGAAGTATCTACGATCTGAAATGCTGGCTACAACCACCCTCCATGATCTTCATGTTTCATGCAAGTTTAACGTCTATCACATCTATTCCTGCCCAGAAGTGAAGGACTCCAAACCTTGGGCAAATATTTGGATCAGCAGCAGATCTTCCGCCCCCTCCCCCCACACCCACACATAGGGGTTGGATCATATTTAGAACTTCTACAATTATCTTATTTGTTCTTAGTCTAGATGTGTGGTCAGGAGAGGAGAGAAAGGACTTCCAGGAAGCTTGTGTACCCAGAAATAATCATGTTGCCAGAGAAATCCCAGAAAAGCTGATCTTTTTTCATGGGAATGATTTCTATCAGGCAGGTCTTAGTGACTTGGAAAGGAAAAAGGTGCCATACAAATGCAAATGATGAAATTACTAAATTGGCTGCTTCTACCACTGTTTGCCCTCCTCTTTCCCTTCTGGGAGCCCCATTAATGTTGTTCACATTATTGGACTGCAAATTGAAGAATTAGAATCAAAATGGCACTTTCCCCTGGGTAAGGAGTAACCATACTCAGAATAAACAAAACCAAATGTTCTGCACCTCCTCACTACACACACACAGACACACACACACACACACACACACACACACACACACACACCACCTTAACTTCCTGAGCTCAGATACTCTCAAGCTCTTTGTAAAAAGTCACCTTTGGAGAACTGATTACTTTATTCTCTTCAGGACCACTGACTTTAGTGTGCAAAAGCAAGCAAAGACATTTCCCACAAGCAGAGCATTGTTTTGATAGCTGAGTGCTTGGGGATTTATTACATTATTCTGATCATCTTCAATATGATATTGAAACTCCAGGGCCAGGGTCCATTTATTTATTTAGTTAGTTAGTTATGTATCTATCTTTCTATCTATTTATTTATTTATTTATTTATTTATTTATTTATTAATCCAGAATGCTTTTTTAAAGAAAATCATGCAGATGTACAGAGACATACAAATAGACTTCATTACAATTGTCTTGTCAGGTTCACCCCTATTAGCTGATACATTGTCTTGGGAATTTCATTCACAAGTCTGCAATGCCCCTATTGGCAATTTGGGGTTGCATAGTTGCCTTTGAATACAGTTCCTTTAGGATCACATTTGCATAACAATTGTATGGCTGCAGACTGCCTGCTGGAATTGTGTCCGAAGTGAACCATGAGAGGGCAGTGTTTTCCCAGCTAGCTGTAGAGAGCCAGGGCCACCATTAAAATGTGGGCTAGGGAACTGATTCTATCTCAGTTTGTTTGTTTCTCTACAGCTGGAGAAATACCACATTTTCATATATTGATTCTTTAACATATCCATTCATGCACTGAATGAATATTTATGAAGCACCTATGATATGTGTGGAAAGGTGGGAACTAAGGACATCACACTAAACTTGAGAGACAGGCCTCATGCCCTCAGAGTTTTCATGAACATCACAGCAAAAATCATTCCACACACAGCTACAAACTATGGTAATCTACCTATGGGATGTAATTAAGGAAAACCAAGTAGGTTAGATTTTAGCTATTACTACTCTAGCTCTGTCACTAGCAAGAGTCAGGATTCAAGCCTGAAAAGAACATCTTCTTGAATAACTGTATGCATAAAATGGCTTGAATCTTTCCAATAAGTAAGATGGCTACAATGACAAACAGAACAAAACAAAACCTTCCCCAAGTTGGGTTTACATTTCACCGAGGAACATTGCTTTTAAAAAGAAAGCAAACTTCAAATATTTATAAATACCATAATGGAAACAAAGAGAGGTCAAAGGATACTGGCTTGTGTAAGAATTGGCTGGTTGTGTAAAGGAAAAAGAAAAGGCTTACTTAGGAAGCTACTGGCTGCACAGATATTTTGAAGTGAACAGATTTTTGAGGGAGTGGCATTCTGGGTAGATGAAACAGCAAGCATAAAGGTTTTGTGTCTGGATAGAGTTCCCTGTGTTAGGAATCTCTCTGTAGAGTAGTCTGGTTTCCATTAAGTGATCAAAAGGGACTGGGAGGAGATGAGTTTAGGGGAAGAGCAAGTTGATAAAGCAAAGTGCTGAAATCTGTGGTAAGAGATTCCATTTTTCTTACGTATGTAGTAGAAAACCTTTATAAAATTTTGGTCCATGTAGAAGGCTAGTGTATCATTCACGCAGAGTCAATGCCGACCCATATACTTTTGTGGCAGTGAATGATCTTATCAAAACAAGTGGGGGAACCTCTGGGCTTTGTGGAAGAGAGAAAGAAACAGGTAGGAGAATGTAGTTAATATAATAAGAGTCTTCTCTTGAAGCCTGTAAGGATTGCTGGTGGATTAGACATGGATGGGATTAAAGGAAAGAAATCCTCCCTTTTCCTCTTTTGACATAAGGGAGCTGTTACTCTTGAGGAAAGGACAGTACCTATTGTTCCCAGGGAAGAATAGCAGAAAAAGAGACCTGGGCAAGGGAGTTTGGATATGTACCTCTTCCAATTGCTAAGAAATAATGAGTACAAATACACAAGAGCTGGGAAAGAACTATCTGAAGTGGAAGAACAAATTCTTATATAAAAAATCCACAGTCAACAACATTTTTTAATTTACAAGAAATAAGAATACCCAATGGGCAAATGGATCAAGAAAATATGAAAAGACACACACACACATGCTTACACACACACACAGAATTTTACTCATTCCTTAGAGAAAATAATATTGATTCAACATCTATTATTTATTTATTAAAATATTTAACAGATAGATTACATTTATGAGTATGTGATTATCATTCTTACGCTGAAGTTTTATGCCAAGTCACAAGAAGACCACCAAGAAGGCCACCAAGACTCAGACATTCCAAAATGCAAAAGCAAGGCTTTCTTCAGGCGAGCTACAACTCGGGCCTCTCCTACCCACCAACACAGAGGAGGTTAGGAGGAAGCCCCGAGCTGCGATTGCACAGGACGTATAAAGGCAAAAAACAAAGTTACAGCCATCAGGTGTTCAAGCCAGACAAAAAACAAAGTTACAACAATCAGGTGTTCAAGCAAGCAAGATTAGGACATGGGTACAAATCTGATTGGCTCAGGGCTCGAGGCATTCCGGGGGCTGTTAGAGGTAAGCATTCCCAGGAGGTTAGAGTTCTTGACCGGCTGGGCCCTAATAAGCTTGCCCTGGGTTTGCTCACAGGGCCTGCTTATCTCAGGTTTGCTGGTAAAGTGGGGCCTGACTTCAAAATGGCTTTAGTCTAGCTCTTCAAAGTAACATAAACTTCCTTTCATTGCCTGAGGAAAAAAAAGAAAGTCATGGTATTTTTCCATTTGTAAAGAAATGTAAAAACCTGGAAAAATTATGTCAAGTAAAGTAAGTCAGGCCCAGAAAGACAAAGGATACATGTTTTCCTCTTTATGGGGAAACTAATCTAGCTTATAAATTTGTAAGTAAATATGTTGGGTGGTATACAAGTGTATACAAATGTATTAACTGAAATATGGTAGACTCAGGGAGAATTCAAGTAGTGCTTCCTTACAAAGGTAATATCAAATGTTCAGTGAAATAAAACACCCAGGAAGCAAGTAATGGACAGGAGTGGGGTGGAGTCAAGGGGGAAGGGGAAGATGAGTGAAGAGTAAAAGACAGGGAGAATGCAGTCAAGAATTCAATGTATATCCTATAAAATTAAGAGAAGTAAAAGAAAGGGTGGGTTAGGGGAGGGGTGGGTGCAAATATTGAAAATGATAACATTAATCAAGATATATTGTATGCATAAACTACTTTGTTAAATGGTAACTCCTTTGTACAACTACTTGAAGATAATAAGAAAAGAACTAATAAAACTCTTTTATGGTTCTATTAAGCAGGACACATTTTACTACCTCTAATTCCTATAGCTAGCCATTCCCTGTAGCTAAAAGCATCCCAATGTACAGATTAAAAATCTGAGTATCAGAGAGAATGGGCAATTGTTAAAATGATAAAATTAAGTTTCCAAAAATGGTTCTTCAATAAGGATTTTGAAATCCAGTACCTAGTGGCAAGGAACCATGTGGGTTTTACTTTTAAATTTTCACTGGTTTTGTTTTACAATTGAGACCAAACAAACAAATGAAAACCAATTAAGCAAAGTCTTTCTTCTTTTCTCTCTTGCTTTAAGTGTCAAGGTCAAGTTTCAGATGGACATTTTCCCATTATATAAAACTTAGAGAGTCTGCATAGGAGAGGAAGAACCAAGTGTCATTTTATTTTAAAATGATGTTTTAGTTTTAGTTGTACAAAGGAGTTACCATTTAGCAAATCAATCTATGTGTACAATGCATCCTGATCAATCCTTTCATCATTCCACCTGTCCCTCCCTACCCAGTTCCTCTCCTCAATGTTCTTAATTTTACAGGATAGGACTTGAATGAATGTTATGGCACATTCTCCCCCTACCTTCCTCTCTTCATTTATTTACCTCCTTCCACCAATACATTTTAAATAAAAGTCTTTCTTACACAACTCACAGGACATGTGATAGTGCTGAATATATAATTGTAAGCAAAGTCACAATTGATAAATTGTAATTATATTAGCTTATAGGTGTTATAGCTTATATAGCTTATAAAGGTGTTGGTAATTTTCTTCAATGTAATATATACAAAGGGCTTTTGGTATTGAGAGGCAATGTGAGAGAAAAGATCATCATCAAAGATGAAAGCTTTCAGTCAATAAGCCCAAGAAAGTCCTATTTTTAACATTATAAAGAATGTAATTTAACAATTAAATACCTTGCATGTTGAATCAGTCAATTATTCCAATAAAACAAGCACTCTTTGAAATAATGTTACTTTAGTCAAAAAGTCCCTCCCATAAATCTTGGAGATATTATTGATTTTTCATCTCAAAGGTGATATTTACCCTAAAGGGATCAAAAGAACAGTGTTTACAAAATGGCCCTGTACTGAATTTGAATCACCTACATATGTAACTTTCAGATATAAATGAAAAATCTGTCTTTCTTGTATCACCCCCACTCCAGAAATATTTATTTAATCTCCACTATGTGTAGGGGCATGCTGCATAGCTCTAGGACTACCTCCATGGTTTTGAAGATTTTCTGGCATGTTATGGGAGGCAGACAGATGAGTATAGCATGACTTGAGTTGACCATCGCTCCAGTGAGTATCTCATGTTCAAACATACCATGGTCCACATAGTTTGTTTGCCTTTAGAGATTCCCTGCTTTGTGTTTCTCTGTGCTGATTGTGCTCCTGAAAGGCCAAATTTGATGCAATCACCCACTGGAGATGCTAGGAGAAGTTAGAAGGTGGGAAGGCAATTCGTTACAATCCAAGTGTTTCTTCTTCAGGGCCTCCTGCTCAAATACTGCAGAGTGGCTCTGCTGTGGCCACATCTTTGCTGCTATCCTTCCTTGGATTCATCAGTGGAGGAGAAGGGTGACAGACACACTGAGAAAAGCATTAAATGTGTTCATTGTACTGATTCTTTTTTTATTTCAATGAATTGCGTTTATAAATACTCTGTGATTATCATTTCTTCACCTAGTGACAGTTAGTGTATTCTTTCTGGAACTCTGCTAATACAGATAAGTTTGACATACCAAAGGCAAGTTTATGAGGCACACAGATGTCACCTTGGCTACTTGGGAAGTCAAAGGCACCTAAAACCACACCAGAGTCTAGAAAAGAAAGAAGTCTATGAAAGATACAATGCCTTAAGTATGATGGGAATGGTGGCTCACACTTATAATCCCAGGTACTGTCCAGGCAGAGATCTGGCAGACTGCAGCTTGAGGCCAGTCCAGTTAAAAGTTAGTAAAATACTAATGGAACAAATAAGTTGAGTAGGGTAGAGATGTCTCTAAACTCAAATAAGTAGGACACATAAGGAGGAAGAACACTGTCTGAGGCCAGCAAACGTGAAATCTCTGAAAAACAAACTGTAACCGAAGACAAGTAGGAGACCCTTCTTATGGGAAGTGCTAGGTCCTCAGGTAAATATCAGCATTACAAAAAATGCATTGAATAATATAATCTGTTGGAGGTTTAAAAATCCGTAACAATGGGAAAATGTTAAAATGTTTTATTGCCTGTTAGTAATATCGCACTTGAACGTATCGAAGAACCAGTCAGGAATTTAAAACATAGTCTTCAAAATTAAGAAAAGCAATTAATGTAATCCACCATATCAACTGGAGCAAGGTAAAGAACCACATGGTTTTACCTCTGGATGCAGAAAAAGCGTTCGAAAAAATCCATCACCCATTTATGCTAAAAGCCTTGGAAAAACTGGGATTTCAGGGAACATTCCTGAATATAATCAAGGCAGTTTATGACAAACCAACAGCAAGCATAGCTCTAAATGGTGAAAAACTACAGCCATTCCCTTTAAAATCAGGAACAAGGCAGGGATGTCCACTCTCTCCCCTGCTCTTCAACATAGTACTAGAATTCCTAGCCAGAGCATTAAGGCAAGAAGAAAATATAAAGGGGATTCAAATAGGAAAAGATGAAGTTAAACTTTCTCTCTTCGCAGATGACATGAACCTATACCTAAAGAATCCCATAGACTCTACCCCCAAGCTACTAGAGCTGATCCAAAACTTTGGTAAAGTTGCAGGATATAAAATAAACCCTCAAAAATCAACGGCCTTTCTCTATGCTAACGACCTGAAGACCAAGGCTGAAATCAGGAAAGCACCTCCTTTTGCAATAGCCCCCAAAACCATAAAATACCTAGGAATAAACTTAACTAAAGAAGTGAAAGACCTCTTTGAGGAGAACTTTAAAAGCTTGAAAAATGAAATTACGTCAGAACTAAGGAAATGAAAAAAACCTCCCATGTTCCTGGATTGGGAGGATTAATATAATCCAAATGGCAATATTGCCAAAAGCTATCTACAAATTCAATGCAATACCCATTAATATCCCAACACCATTTTTTAATGAAATAGAGGAAGCAATCCAGAAAGTCATATGGAACAATAAAAGACCTAGAATAGCAAAAACAATCCTAAGCAGAGAGAACAGTGCTGGAGGAATTACAATACCCAACTTCAAGCTGTATTATAAAGCTATAGTAATAAAAACAGCCTGGTGTTGGCACCGGAACAGGCCTGAAGACCAATGGAACAGAATTGAAGACCCGGAAATGAATCCACAGAACTGTTCCTACTTAATCTTTAATACAGGAGCTAAAACAATAGCTTGGAAGAAAGATAGCCTCTTTAACAAATGGTGCTGGCAAAGCTGGTTCAACACATGCAACAAACTAAAACTAGATCCTTATATATCACCCTGCACCAAAATCAATTCCAAATGGATTAAAGACCGTGAAATCAAAACAGACACCCTGAAAACACTAAAGAAAGGTGTAGGAGAAACACTTGGGTTCCTGGGCGCAGGACAGAACTTCCTTAACAAAGACCCAGAAAGGATACAAATCAAAGAAAGGTTGGACAAATGGGACTGCATCAAACTGCAGAGCTTCTGCATGGCAAAGGACATAGCTCGCAAGATAAACAGAAAGCCCACAGACTGGGAGAAGATCTTTACTGGCCATTCAACGGACAAAGGCCTCATATCTAAAATATATGCAGAACTAAAAAAATTACCTTCTTCCAAAACAAAACTGCAAAGAACCAATAGCTCCCTCATCAAGTGGGCTAAAGACTTACAAAGAGACTTCTCTGATGAGGAAATGAGAATGGCCAAGAGACATATGAAAAAGTGCTCTACATCACTGGCCATAAAAGAAATGCAAATCAAAACAACATTGAGATTCCATCTCACCCCAGTAAGAATGTCATATATCAAGAAAACTAACAATAACAATTGTTGGAGGGGATGTGGCCAAAAGGGAACCCTACTTCATTGTTGGTGGGAATGTAAACTGGTTCAGCCACTCTGGCAAGCAGTATGGAGATTCCTCAGAAGGCTAAATATAGAACTCCCCTATGACCCAGCAGCCCCACTTTTGGGTATCCATCCAAAAGACCACAAACAAAATCACAGTAATGCCACCAGCACAACAATGTTCATGGCAGCACACTTTGTCATAGCGAGAATCTGGAACCAACCCAGATGCCCCTCAATAGACAAATGGATCAGGAAAATGTGGTACATATACACAATGGAATTTTATGCCTCTATCAGAAAGAATGACATTGCCCCATTTGTAAGGAAATGGAAGGGCTTGGAAAAAATTATACTAAGTGAAGTGAGCCAGACCCAAAGAAACATGGACTCTATGGTCTCCCTTATTGGGAATAATTAGTACAGGTTTAGGCAAGTCATAGCAGAGCATCACAAGAGCCCAATAGCTATACCCTTATGATCACATAAGATGATGAAATGAACTCCATGTTATGGAAATGATTGTTATATCACAGTTGTAACTATTTTCAACGTCCCATCTGTATCTGTAGCTTCTATTATTGATGATGATCTTGTATCACCTTCCTGTGGTTGTATCTACACTATCTCTGTAATCTTATCTGAGTATATTGGAAACCCTGTATACTGGTATTAGAAGTAGGAAATTGAAAGGGAATACCAAAATTGAGAGACACAGGGTCAAAAAAGACAAACAACTACAAAAGCAATACTTGCAAAACTGTTTGGTGTAAGTGAACTGAACACCTCATGGGGGGAAAGGGAAAGGGGGAGGAGGGAGGGGGGTATGAGGGACAAGGTAACAAACAGTACAAAAAATGTATCCAATGCCTAACGTATGAAACTGTAACCTCTCTGTACATCAGTTTGATAATAAACATTTGAAAAAAAATTAAGAAAATTAGGGAAAGTGGTAGGTTGGGAGAAACAGGTGAGAATGTTGAAAGCAGTAATATTGATCAACATGCATTATATTCATAAACTGTTTTGTTAAATGGCAATTCCTTTGTACAACTACTTTTAAAAAGGAAATGTGGAAGAATCATGTTTTTACTATCATGTTATAGGA
Organism: Perognathus longimembris pacificus; assembly: GCF_023159225.1. Taxonomy (NCBI): domain Eukaryota; kingdom Metazoa; phylum Chordata; class Mammalia; order Rodentia; family Heteromyidae; genus Perognathus; species Perognathus longimembris. Next base: position 31,830,025 of record NC_063177.1, read on the forward strand.
AAGGAATATTTTGTAAATCTGCAAGAAAACATCTATCTATCTATCATCGCCATTATCTTCCAATTACTTGTTCAAATTAACAATATAAAATTTCAGTGGATAAGAACGGCACAGAAATGGAGGTACAAAGGGTGAATGCAGCAATGGTACTCACTGGACATGTTGGAAATGAACTAAACAACTCGAGGGTGGGGGATGAGAGGGAAAAACTGGGAGAGAATGAGGGAAGGAATGACATTGTCCAAAAAGAAATGTACACATTACCTAACTTGTGTAACTGTAGCCCCTCTGTACAATACTTTATAATAAATTTTGTAAGTTATGTGTTTGTGGTTATAAATTATATGTTATTATAATACATAATACATAAATGTATTGTATATAATTTATATAAATTATATGTTATTAGGTAATCAGTGTGACAGAAGCACCTGATTCAGAGAACTAGTTGGTGCAGATCTCTTAATAAGTGGCACTGCCTTTGGTCATTAGAAAAGGAAAGAGTGGACAATCCACATTTGGGTATGATACAAATAAGATTCATCCAATTCCAGAGAGTTTGGCATAGATCAAGGTACCCTCTAATGCCAAGTGCTTCAATTATAGTGGCCCAAGAACTGAGGTAAACCCAAAGATACAATGGAAGACTTGGAAAATTGTGCAGGGAAGTAAATTTCGGTTGGCAAAGAGATATGCTCAGTGCTTTATTGACAGGCATAATGAGTAGGCTTGCTTTCTCACCAGTTGAATTACAGATTGGCCCTCTTGAGAGATTTGTATCTTTTAGTGTCCATTTCTGATCTCATTGCCTCATCTCTTAAGATGGCCATCAAGTGAAAATAGACAGTTTCCCCTGTCAAGCAACTTGCGGCATGGGGAACGTTGATATGAGATTTGGAAGGAATGTGCTGTTGTGGTAATGAATGGGGTTGATTTCGATACATGGTGAGAACTTTCAATGCTGAAAGCGGGGAAAGGTAAAGCAATTACAAATAATGGCTGGGCAAAGGTGATTTGAGAAGTCACACAGATGTGATATGTGGACAAGTTTAGATGTTGAGATCTGGTGTTGTTAGGGGTAACTATCACTTAGTAATGACAATGAGGAAATTCTTAAGTCAAGAAAGTAATTCATCTTGGATATATATATATATATATATATATATATTTTTAACTGAAAATGGCATGGCCCATTCCTTTTCATAAGCCAGAAGAAAATCCATTAGTTACAGGACAGGATACACAAAGTAAAATACAATACAAACTGACGTTTTGGAGGAAAAAAACATAGTGAAATCTAATAATGGTCCCAGTCACATGTCATCTATAGAATTGGCAGTAACAAACACAGGAATATTCAAGAAATACTGATTTTTTCCATTTTTTTATGTCCTTCAAAAAAATCCCCTCCAATTTCTGAGATATGATAAGGCATACCTGCACAGTAGTTGTTCTGGGACTGATTTTATAAGAAGTTCTACATGTTCAAGTTATATTAATGAATGACACATGATAGATATTTAGAAAAAATTCAAGTTTCTCCAGTTCCTGCAGTAACCCATGTAAAAGTTACTCATTTTAGGAATTTTGATCACTGGATAAAACATTCATAGTGATGAAAATTGATACTGTGTTCATAGGATTTGAAACTCCAGTGTACAAATAAATATCAGCATATACAAAAGAGCAATTCAAAAACAGCTTCGAATTGTCACTAAGTCCTCAGTGGGAGATTATAGTAAGCATGGCTAAAGAAATATTTTCTGTTTGGCAGGTCTGAATACATTGTGTAATTTTAATTTCCCTGTGCATTTTCCTTCTCACATACTCCACCCTGGAAAGCTGGACTTTTAGTTCTTTGCTTCACTAATTATTCAGCATGAGCCTTACACAATGTGTTTATTAATTAGATATACACGAAGTTCTGCCAAGTAGTTACTAATTCAGGAAGAGATATTGTTTACTTCCCCCTGTAGCCTGTCCTGCTCTTTGAACTTAGTCCTTTAATCATGTCTGTAGCAGAAAAGGTCAATCTGAAAGCAGACCATCACTTAACAGCCCAAAGAGTAAAATTAAGATCCTTGTAAACTTTTTAAATGAGCTACTACTAAAGAATTTATGTAATTCATGATATGACATTTGCTCAAAGAACAATCTCACAAATTCAGGAACACTGAAATGAATGTGTAAGTAGAAACAAAGCAGGTCAGTATTTATGATGAAATAATCAATTGTACAGCAATCAGTCAGAACCAAATTGCATTTGTAAGGAACCATGGTACCATTCCAATTCTGGTGCTATGAGTTTTCTACAATTGGAATTCCATGACACTTTAAAGATAGATTCAAGTACCTCGGGAGGATGAGCTTTAAAAATATCTAGTGATGTTTCTTGAACATTTTGATCTTTTTCTTTGGTTTTCCTTAGCATATAGCAATGACTTACTTAGCATCATTGAAATGTCTTTGAGGTAGCAGCAATGGAGATATTTGTTGCCTCAGGAGTCCACATACACTGTAGTATATGTCACACCAGATTTGTACTTTTCAGGACATGTATATTCCAGTACATATGTACATGTATTCCATTACTTGGGAGTGATCATGACAAAGTATTAAAGGATTTTCATCACCCTGTTAATAGGTACCTTGAAGACTGCTTGTCCTGACACATCAGCGCTCCTGTAAATGATGTTAATATGGGATCAAACTTCTTAGTCACATTCTTGTGTTTATTAACTTTCTGACAGTTTTCTTTTTTTTTTTTTGTACGTGCTCCATTATATCTTTTTTCTTTGTAAACTTAACAGATTTTTTTTCTATAGAGCATGGTTATTGGTTCTCAAGTTGTCCATGGCTTTCCAGTCCAAGAGTAATATTTCCATAAAAAGATAAACTTGTGATTTTTCTTTCAAGAGGTATGGCTAGGATTGAAGACCTGACTCAAAGGGTAGTGTCTCCCTTTCAACCACCAGTCCTGAGTAAAAATCCCAGTACTACTCCTTCCCCCCCATGTAGAATTAATCTTTAATCATAAGTAGTCCAGGAATTGAGTATGAATAAGAATATTTCTATATTAAAATCTGTTTATCAGTACGTTTCTTCTATGTAGAAGATTGTCTTTACTTTTGAATAAAAGGATTACACATAAGCAATGAATAACTCTTTCCACATCCCCCAAAAGGATAAAGAAACCAGAGGGCCAGAACTAATAAATAACTGATCATGTTAGTTTTTGGCTTGGTCTCCATAATCCTAGGCCATTTTCCCAGCTTGCCAGATGGAAATAATTCAACGTTGTGTTAATGAGATAAACACTAGGGGGGAAAAAAGCATTTCTTGCAAAGGAAAATAAAGGGAGAAAATAAAAATTAGAATAGGCATACATTTTTTGAAATATGGTAATAAATGCTTTTACTTCTTAACATGACATCTAACACATTCAGAAATCATTACCAATTAGCAGAAAGTGGAAGGAGAGTTAAAATACTCACATACATGAGAAAGACATGTGCAAAACCAACATGCTTTAAGCAGAATTCCTACAGAATGGTTTTCTTCCTTTGGGAGAATTGGTTTGCCAAAAATCAGGGATCTCAGTTTCCTTTATTGTTGGATTGAATGCAACCAGTTATATTGCAACCCAAACAACATCAACATTTAAATATTCTTTTGGTAGCAGCTGGGACATAATTTGTTTATGAAATGTAGAGTGGCAAAAACTGCTTCATTAGAATGGTCTCCGTATTCTGACCAACACCACTTGTTAAAAAGGATTTGTCTGGTCCCCTTCATTCCTGGAAATGCGAAGGAAGGCAATCAACTTCTTTTAGCACACATTAGGGATAGATGAAATGAGTGCTGAAGGCAAATTGCCCTTTTATTCCAGTAAAAAAATTACAATATCACCTTTATCTGCATAAACAGGGGTCTACCTGAAATGTCTAGAAATGGCATAAATACCCATGATATGAAGCAGAGAGAAAAAAAGTGTGGTGATTTCCCCCAAATGCAAGATTTAGGCCAACTTTAAAGTGTCAGCAAAAATAAATAACTAAATAAAAAGAATTGCCTAATGTGAACACACACATATCTGGCTCATGGAAAGAATTAGATTAGTCTTTCCTGATAGGCATTCTTTGAGTGAGAGACAACTATAGATAAGAGGACAGAAACAAAGTGTATTTGTAACAGGGAAGTCTGGCAAATCCAAAAACCTGTGATTTCCATATTCCCTGTTTAAACAGAAACAGTGAGCTAATCTGACTACAATTTACTTTTCATTTTTCTGTTTGTGGCAGAAGAGATTTAGAAAATAAGCAAATGAATTAATAAATAAACTTAATTCTCAAGCCAATCTCATCCTTATTTTTGGAGCTACAGTGATACAAAATAAAAGAATTTTATAGAAGCTGATGAAATGCAACTGCATAGAAAAATCTCATGATAAAATTATACTCCCCTGTATTCGTGAGGAGATAGACATAACGATAAAAAGAGAAAGAGAAAAAAAGATATAGTTTCTGAGGTAGGGAAAAATTTGAGCTTTTTCATGTCCATTGAATTTCATCAATATGGAGAAAAATTCAGAGTTAAGAATATGTATGGTAATTTTATTCAGATAAATAATCAAGAGGAGAGTGTGTTTGAATCTAATTAAACACTATAAACAAGTAAAGGCTTCTCTAATAGAGAAACTAACTTTCTTTTGCATGGATATTTTCCTTGTTGGGAAGTGGTAAGCTGAGAACTGATACTAGTTTTCTCCTGAATCATAAGGCATTTCCACTGAATAATATATATATATATACTATATAATATATATACTATAGTATACTATAGATTTGCCCTAGCCATGAAAAACAAGGTAAATTATTTGTCATTGTGATTTGACATTTTCTCTTGCAAGTTAACTTCCATTTGCTTTGTATTTTCCTCAGTTTTCCAGTACAAAACTCACAATGACTGAAAAGCAGGTTGCAACAGAATCTATGCACCAATGGTTGTATTTCCTGCAACCCTAGATCACAAAGACAAGAGGGAGTCTTTAGACAGGCTTTCCCGCTGTGAATTTTTATTAACTTACAGGGACGCTGGCTTTGACTACATCCTTTTTGGAAACCAGTACTGGCAGTCTAATTGAATGGGCAAGACGTCTTTTGAAGCTTTGCCGGAATGCACCTTCACTGGCAATAGTTTGAGTGGAGCTAATGAATTTGCAGGATATCTTAGCCCTGACAAAGCTCATCAAAAATGGCAGAAAGGTCTGGCTCCTGGAAACTGAGCCCCGTGGTTCATCTAATAGGGTCTTTAAAATGGGCAACCAGAGGGGAAAACCACCTTTGCTTTATCCTAAAATATTCTGTACAATAGAAATTAAATAGCTTTACATTTTTCACCATGATGATAAAAATGCAAGGTTTCTTGAATCTAATAATTTCATGGATCCCCTTCAACTCTATTATTGCCTGATGATAAACATTCAGCTACCAAGTTGCTGCACTATATTATAGCCCATGAGGAAATGGTACAACAGATCTGGCAGATAATAAAAATTGTGCTTAACTAAGTACCAATTGCAGTAGCATTGGTTTTAACAGAGCAGTTAAAAGAAATCAATGAATACCTGTCATTAGGTTCACATTTATATAACTGAGCTTTCAGGGAAAGGACCTAGCGTTTTTGTAGGAGGAAGAAGGGAATAAATATACCACAGTTTTGTGTTACTGTTCCATAGGAGTAATGATGCACGAGTCTATCTAGGTCTCACACTAGAAGCTGACACAGGAGAAGGAACAAGAAGTTAATGACTTTAAATGTTCATTATTGTTCGCTTTTGCAGCAGCATGAAAACCTAAAGGTAGCCAAAGTTATAGAAGTTATCCATACCAGTGACCATGGTAATGTCATTTACACCATTTTGGCATTGTATGTAACATTTCTGAACAGATATATACATATAGGTATATGTATAGGTCTCCTTGGTTACACACACACACACACACACACAATTTTTTCAGCTGTGGACAATTAACAAAGTCAGTCGACCAGGCAAAAGTGTAACTCTCTTCTGCCTAGTTCAGCTGCCAGCACTGATCTGACAGCTATATAATTACATAGACCATAAATTAAGCTTGGTAATCACCTTGTTTATAATTTCATTCCCTGTAAATTAGTAGTGTAATGAAATGAGATTTCATAACAACCAGATGCATTGTGAGCTGCTCACCTGAGACTTCTACCAATGGTGAAGGAGTAGCTTTTTTCCCAAGGAATGAAGTGGACTGCTGTTGGATGGCCATGCCTTTAGCAAATGCTCTGCCACTCCAAACTTGGAGAGGCCAGTGACAGTCAAACAGATCCAAGTTGGCAGTAGAAAGATGCCCTAACAGCTGGGACAAACATGGAACCCTGTTTGAAAGACAGCATTTGATATTAAAAAATGTTGTGCACAGCAGTTCCACGTGTGTGCTATTAAATGTGTCCACAAGACTCAAGCATCTATCTTAAGAGTAATCCTAATTAGAAAATTGACCATAAAGAAGGTGCTGACTTTATTGGAGGGAAATAGTTGGTCTCTTTTTACAACAAAGTGTTACAAAAATTGATCAATGACAGTGCATTATACACAACCCGATGTCCTAAAATCATTTTTTCCTCTACATGGAGAAATACATTAAAAAATCCTACCTATCATGCTTAGTACATAAAAAAGAAAAAAAGAATGGAAAGAATAAAAAATTCTATTCTTTGCTCCAGGCCTTATCTAGTAACTTGACCTCTAAGACAGAACTCCCTAGGCTTTCATAATGAAATAATGACAAATTATGGTTTTTAGAATCAATAACATACAATTGGGAGCTGTGCATTTTGAGGGAAAGAAGAATAAATGAACAGTTTATATTTCAGCTGTCTTAGATCCAAAGCCCAGACAAGTTATTTGCAAGAGATTTATTAGAACTTGAGCTATTACAACATGAATTGTGCTGCAAGGAAAAATACAAATTATCTGCCACTACTTCTAACAGAGCTGGGAGGGGAAAATGCATGAGTCTGGAAGCTTTAATTACCTACAGAAATGTGAGTTGGTTATGTGGTGTCTATTTTAATTACCATCTGATTAAAATTAATCCTTGCTAGGAAAAGAGAAAGTGGAAAAAAAAAAAAGAAACCGCAAATGGAAGATTAATGTTTCAAAGGCCACAAAATACAGACAAGAGAACACAAGCTGGCTGAGGGACACTATGGTGAATTAAAATATGTTTCAAAGGGATCCATGTTTTAGTATTCTCTGAAATCATAGAAACCATATATCTATTATCTTTTCAACAAAGGCCTTTAGATTTGGCAAAAAAATCACCCTCGGATCAAGGCATTTGAAGTAAAGTAAAATTAGTCCAAAGTGCACAAGTCATCCCTTTGACTTTGACCCCAATTCTCAGTGAGTGTATCTTTCAATAATAAACTAAGAATATAAGTGAACATCAGTTGGTATGTTTTAAAATCATTCTATTGTTAGATGTTTTCAGTGACTTTTCAAGATGGAACAATATGAAGGTGATCTTTATTATGGTCAAAAATGTGGTCATTAATAACTTCTAGGAATGAGGTTTAGAGGAATGAGGTTTACAGGTAGAAAACTTTCAAGGCAAGGTTGCCAGGTGTTTCGAGTACAAGCTTTCTCCACCAGATATCAGGAATAAGAGAAGTGTCAGAAACAAAGGAGAAACTACATTCAGAAAAAGGGAAAGTAAAGCAGAACACTGGGAGCCACAAAAGAAGAATAGTTGAAAGCTATAATCAAATAGAATAATCATAGGGGAAAAAAACTAAGAAAACAATTACAGCTTGATTCTCACTGCCCCTGGGGGTAAGGAGAGAAGCCAAGATCTTCACAAGATAAAGCTGCAGAGCACTGTAAGCCTTAAACCCTGTTGCTGGGATTTGAAGGACTTCCTGAAATCAGGCAAGGTTCAAAACAGTTCAAGACAACCTTTCCCTGCTCATATCTTGTAGTGCATCTGGAAGGTGTCACCTTAAAGGATGACTTCTTGTTCAAATCTGAGGTACTTGGGGCAGGGGGCAGAGAGGAGAGGATTCTGGAATACTAAGAAACAACTAAGACATCCAAGTGGGAGAGGTTGACCCAAAAAGATATAGAAGGGGTGCAATAGGTTTGGTTTTTTTTTTTTTTTTTTTCTATTTTGGTTGTTAAGTCGTTGTACATAGAAGTTGCTGTTCTGTAAGGTTATGAATACAGTCTATCTTGATCAATGTGGCCCCTCCATCATTTTCCCCTGTTATTCCCCTTCCCATCTCTACCCTCAGTAGTTCACTGTTGGGATTCTGGAAGCATTGAAAGGCTCAGTGGTTTGTGGCCCATCCTTGCCAATCAGAACAAGTCTATCCTTAAAGATAATTTCAAAAACAATCTCTTACGCTCTTCCAATACAGTTCAGATGACAGGAGCTGCTGAATGAAATGACCTGTATCCACATAAGATATAAGACTGAGCCACACCTGCTTAGAAAGGGTGGAATCTTGAAAAATTCAAGAACAATGGCAACCCAAGGAGCTCTGAGCTGGAACAGCCACAGGGCCAGAAAAGAGATGGCTATATGAAGTAGTTGCAGGCAGTGATGGGCTTAGTTGTGTGTGAACTAATAAGTAAATAAATAAATAAATAAATAAATAAATAAATAAAAGCATGTGGTCATTGACAGCTTGCTGCCAGGCAGAGATGAGATCTGAGCATCCAACTCAAGGCATGCATGTTATCCTCATGACTCATTCTAGCTTCAAGATTACCTGCTGGGAAAGGTCTGAAAGGACTGAGATCTTCAGACAATTCATCTGAACCACTGTGTCTTCTGCCACTGGTAGGTGCAAAGCTCAGCACAGTACCAATTCCCCTCCCCGTCATCAGACACAATAAAGGGATGCCCTACGAATGGTTTCTGTGCTATCACATGAGGGCATAAACACAGGAAGATGTGCAGCAGTTGGGAACTCGCATGGCCCATAGAGAAGTTGGTATGATTAGGGGTTTATAGGTAGAATTTTCGAAGGTGAAAACAGCACAGTAGTAGACAACTGACCCTGGCAAGTCCAACTCTCAGCCCACAAGTAAGTCCAATCCATATACAAGGAGTTAAAAGAGATTTCAGCTAGTTCTTCTTTATAGGAGTGTTGCTGGGAGACCAGCCTTGGTGCCCGAGTACATGGACAGAAGCTTGAATTCTGACCTATCCAACAGTTGAGAGAGAAGAATCTACACCATATCTTTTCCACTACATCATGCCACTAGAACACTGAAAACAATTCATTTGGAAAGACTGTGGGGTATTAATATGTCTGCCAACCAATTGGCTCCCGATACACTGATCAATTGTAGAAACCAAAGTAAAATGTTAAAAACAAGCGACAACAACAACAAAAACGAGCTAATATGACACCTCCTATGATCAGCATCCTCATGGTAAAAACACAGGAAGGATTGGTAGAGGAAGATAGAGAAAGAAAGAACAGGAAAAGTACTCAGTAGCATGAGAATAAGAAAGATCAAAGAGGAAATTTATTTTTAAAATCTGGATGCATTCAAAGAGGATACAAATAAAGAACTGAAAAGATCAGATTTCAAATAAGCATATGTTAGATTCTAACATCTTTTTGTGCTCAGAAATTTCAGTATAGGGTTATGAAAAATGTAAGAGAGCAAATAAATCATAAAACTAAATAGACCCTTGTGAGAATCCAGGAGGTAGGAATAAACAAAACAAAATTAATACACAGAACTCTACAGAACCGTAAACTAAGCTAGCCTGTATTATTTCCAATAAACTTTTAATAGAATCAAACAGTAAAGAAACACATATTCCAGAAGGGTGAAAAATGTGGAACTGCCATTTAACAAGAAGGCTTTCAGGAATGTAAAAATGCAGCTACAGATTACAGGTTAAAGAAGCCAGATTAAAATATTTAGAATATGACTACTTGATAGTGAAATTTAAAATAACACCTAAAAATGAAAGTTAAGGATAAATAATTTCAATAAAAATGCAGTCTCAATAATAGAGGAGTCATGATTAAAAATGAAAAATTAAGTAAAGTGCTTCAACTTGGGAAACACAAAGTAAATGAGGAGAAAGAAAAAATGACATTTTTGATCCTTCATGATATAAGGCAAGAACTACAATCACAGTTTCATAAATGCAGAAGAAAATGATTTATTTCATTATGTAGAGTATTACAAATGTCACCTTAAACCATAAAACAAATAAAACAGAAAAATTAACCTACAATGAATAGAAATGAGAACAATGGTTTTACAGGACAGAGTAAAATATGTACATATTTTAAATTAAGATAAATTAATTGCTGCAGAAAAAAATGTAGAAATAGCTGACACTTGAAATTAGTCCTTAAACTAATCCACATACTTCAAGTACAAATTTGATTTTAAATAGCATGTAAAATTACAGGAAATGAATGAAACTTTGGAGCAAATAGCTGTTATTTAAATGATTTACATTTGTATTATGCTATACCTATACTATAAATATTTTGAAAGAAAATAATGATTCCCTTCAAAGAAATATAAAGCTGGGAATTCCCTGAAAGTAAAAGGAAGATAGTATCTAGTAAAGAATTCTCAAAAAGGCAAAATCTAATTCAAAAGCTAAAAAAAAGTGTGTAATACTGTCTAGAACCACAAAAGTAACAGATGAAAGAAATGTTTCAAAATCTAAATTTAACATACTGAGATGAAATATTTGAAAATCTTATGACAGAAAACAGTTAAAATGATATTTGTAAGGCGTAACTTCAAATAGGCAACAAATTAAATGCCAAATAGGAAACAAAAATGCAAATTTCAGCTAGACTCTAGGGGATTATAAACAGCTTCTTAGGAGGCAGAGATTCAAGAGGTTCAACTCCATCCCTTGAAGAAAGGCATTCAAGACTTCATCTCTAAAATAATCCATGGAAAGCACAGCTAGCATCCTGACTCAAATAGAAGAATTCCAGCTAAGCAAGCAAGTCAAACAAGTATGCACAAAGTTCCTAGTTCAAATCCCACACTACTGACCATTAAACAAATACTAAAGGAAAAAAAGAAATAAAAATTTCAGTGGATTGACATTTAGATGGATAAAAGAACCATCATACTTCAAGTTTATATGCTTCTTTTTAGATACTTAAAAAGTAATTCATTAAGTATATCTCTTTTTTTTTTTTTTTTTTGGCCAGTCCTGGGGCTTGAACTCAGGCCCTGAGCACTGTCCCTGGCTTTTTTTCACTCAATTCTAGTACTCTACCACTTGAGCCACAGCACTTCTTCTGGCTTTTTTTATATATGTGATGCTGAGGAATCGAACTCAGGGCTTCATATATGCAAGGCAAACACTCTACTACTAGGCCATATACCCAGCCCCTAATTATATCTTATCTAAAATAGCATATGTAACTTTATACTATTATAAATAAAACATCTTAATTGTTGAAAATATACAAGGCCTTATGAAAGTTTAAAACAAATGAAGGTGGGTATTCAAAGCATTTTCTAAAAGTTGTTCTTTTAATTCTTAGAAGTAGCCAGAAATCAATGGTTCATACCCACAGACCTACTTATTCAGAAGGCTGAGACATGAGGATGGAGATTTGAAGCTAACCTGTGTAGAAAAATCTAAAAAAAATCTTACCACACCAATTAAATATCAAGAAAAGCCAGAATTAGAAGTGTGGTTCCAGTGGTAGAACTCCAGCCATGAACTAAAGAACTGAGTAAAAGTACAAGGCCATGAGTTTATGCCTCAGTACGAGCACAAAATGAAAGAATTAAAAATACACTATTCACAGAAGTTCAATAGCAATGTACATATGATCATATAAGATGATGCTAAGTGAAGTAAATTCCAAGATATGGAAACAAGAGGGTTTTTTTTTAATTGTTGTTATTTTTTATGTAGTGTTCGATTTTTTTTCTTTTTTCTTTCTTATGATTTATCCCCTGTTATTACTGTATTTGATTTCAGGACCCTGGGTATTGTACATAGGTTTGTCTGAATTAGAGAAGGGTAGGGGAACATCAAAATGGTAAGACAAAGGATAAATGAAATCAATGAAATGAAATGAAATCAAATCAATGAAGCAGTGATACTCACAAGACAATATGGGGGGACAGGTTGAGGGAAGGGAAGGTGGGAGAAAAATGAGGGAGGAGGTAACAAGTTTGACAATAAATGTACTCACTATCTTAAGTATGTAACTGTAACCAATATTTTGACAATAAAATTAAATTTAAAAAATACACTTCATAACAATACCAGAATGGCTAGAATACACTGGAATTTTCCCAGAGAAAACAAAGTGTGTGGCTAACAGGTTTATAAGTCACTGGTTAGAAAATTGTTTTGCATGTATTGCTCAGTACATTATATCAATATACAGAGAGCTGACAAAAATAAGCAGCCCACGCTAACATGGAACTCATCTGATGGAGGAATCAGCAATTTATTAAGCAGTTGAAAAAAAATCATTATAAGTGCACAAGAATATCTCTAGAATATTTCCCAGAAAGGTGAAAGGAAGTTATTACATAGATCATGAGCTGTGGAACAACCCATATTCCTATTGCAGACATTTTACTCTGAGAGTACTTAACATATTATCATTCATGTGATTCTTTCTCTGCATATCTTAGTTGTGTGCTGTGAAGTGTATTAACTTTGGAATTCACTTTTTCAAAAGCAAAGGGACCTATATTAGATGGCACTTCAAGACCAGTCTTACCTATGTTTTTCTGTAGTATCATTAAAGAAAATCAGTTACAAGATTGAGGACTCTGTATATCTAGGGAGTTTGCTGGTTAAAGTGAGGGGTAGATTAAGTTTGAGCCCAATCTTACAAATTTGGAATATTTCTACAGGACGTAACTTCTATGAGCGCTCGGGCATTTCTCTCTCTCTCTCTCTCTCTCTCTCTCTCTCTCTCTCTCTCTCTCTCTCTCTCTCTCTCTCTCTCTCTTTCTTTCTGTCTCTCTAAACTATGCCTGCCTGGCTGTGATAGGATGGTCTGGTACTAGCTTCCAAAGGTACCAATATTTGTTTAACATCTGCTCTGATTGATGTTTGTTAAGCTTGGAGATTCGGTTAAGTTCTGCTTTTTGTTGGCTAAATTCTGTTTTTTCTAGCATTGACCATGTGGTGGACAATAGGATTTGTTTTAGCAAGCACCATCTTGGTTTCATCAAGGTTCCAATAACTCTTGGAGGTAGAGCCCACCCATCCCCCAGGTAATGGGCATGCCAAATTCCTCGAATTCCTCCAGACAGGGCAGGGACTTGGAGACTCAAGCTCCCAGTAACCCTGCCCCCCCCCCCCCCTAAACTCTGTAACTGTGGCCTTGCAATTTAAATGTGCCTTGCAATTCAAATGCTGGAAGGTGAAGGTGTCTTGCTATGAGTCTGCTAAGGCTCTGACCAGCTCTGCCGCCATTAAGCCATGCCACATGTCTGTTCTGTTCATGTCCTGTCTCTCATCTCTTGGACCTTCTCTGGTCATAGCATCCCACTTCAGCTCCCCATTGGAGCTGAACTGGTTTCTCAAAATGTGGCTTCTCTATTTCTTGCCGGATAATCTGTGAAAATTTTTTGTTTGCTAGGAAAGGTTTTTTTTTCTAACTGACCACGTGGTTCTAAAATATGGGCAAAATAATATCATTTTGCCACTGGAATTCCAGAAAACTTACATGGCCAATTTAAAAGAAAAAAATTCTAAGCACACCCCAAAGCTTGTGCACAACTGTCTGTATGTCTGTTTGTCTGTCTGTTGGTAAAATATGTAAAAACTGGCATCATGGTTTAAAAATTACTTGCTTTTTGACTACTATTTTAACTTACTTTAATTCTTGTGTTAAACTGTTCTTTGCAGCCTGTGGGTGGAGTCACAGTGAACAGCCTGGAGGCAATCCTGACTCTTATCAGCAGACTCCAAGTCAAAAGAAAAAAACCCAGGTTTTAAACCCAAACTGATCATGTTTGGGGACAAGCAAATGTGTCTAAGAAAAACTCCAAAAGGTTCAAAATATGCAGCATGTGGTGTAAGTATAATGTTGTAAAATCAGTGTGTTATTCTTTATGTTCATCTATACTAAAAGTCAAGTGTACATCTGATCCTGACAATTCTTTGTTATAGACTAAGATTTTGCTTCTCCATTTTTTTCTCTCCTGTGCTCTCATAAACTCTTTAAGATCAAGAGACCAGAGTCATTTTGGAATGAGTGTGCAAATGTAGCTGCTAACCTCGATTTTTCTGACCCAGGATTGATATTTTGCTTTATAGGATGCAGGTCGACAAGTGTGCTGGCTGTGTGGACTGTGGCGGTCCGTGGCTACAGGAAGCTGCCTCCACAATCTGCTCCCAAACTGCCTGGTTTCACTACTAGTGATTCCTTATTCTCTCTCTCTTACACGGAAAACCACTCATGGAATCTAGCAGTCCTGTGGAAGATTTTGACAGGCCCAGAATGCTCCTGCCCTGGCTCTGCGCCGCCCCTCTCCCCTCCCCCCCCCAGGTTAGAGTTGCAACCGAGACTTACTCCAAGGTTATAAGCATCAGAGTTGTGTTTGGTGGCCACAGGGTTGCCTTGGGGTAGCATTGGTGTGTTCCCCCTCCATGTCTCAGAAACTGTCGTGGCTGCTGCAGAGAGCAGACTTGGTTGGCCTTTGATCTGTGTGGATTTTGTGAAGATGGCTAAAGGCCCAAGCCTTCTAAAATCTTTTTAAAGTTGTCACCCTGCTTAAACCAGTAGGGCACCAGCCTACAAAAGCCAGAGTACTCAGAGTAAGCAACCAGGGAATACTGGGAGATTTCAAATGTCTTTAACCAGTCTGTGTAGAAATTTGCAGGCAACCCAGCAGGTGGTGTGACAATCTATCCAGGGGACTCTGAGATGCCACTACAGCCTCACCCAGATCCAACCTATTTCTCCTGCCTGCCTCCATCACACATGACTAACAAAGCCTGCTGATTCGGGATGGAAGACACAGCCACTTCGGATCTGCTAAAGCTGAGACTTTTACATTGTCCTGACCCTTTGCCCTCTTAATTGCTATTCATTTGTGCTCTCTTCCACCTGCCAGTAAGGTTAAATGATATGATTTGATTTGATGGCACATGGATCTCATTCAGTCTGCTGTTCTCTAAGTGTTACATCAGAACTCTGGCAAGTACTTGTTAGTCAATTCTCAACAAGTTACAGGTAAGCTTTACTCCTATTGTTCTCCTGTTGCTCTAACTGGAAATAAAAAGGGCTTTTTATGGCTAAGACTCCTTGGATTGCAGTTTGAAGCCAGCCCAGGCAGAGACAAAACTTCCTCTAAAACTCCATCTCCCAACTAACCAGCAAAGAGCCAGACTGGAAGCTTGGCTCAAGAGAACCAGCAAAATGCTGAAGGTGGCACTGTGGCTCAGATGGTAGATCACTAGCCTTGAGCAGAAGTGCTCAGGGCCAGTGCCCAGGCCTTGAGTTCAAACCCCGTGAATGCCAACTGGGACAAGCTATCCAAGCAATGAGTACCTAGACCTTAAGGACGAGGTCAATGTGACAAAGAGGAACCATGGAGAGGTGTAAGAGGAGATGAAGTCTCATCTTAAATGGAGTCAATTTAAACTTGCCCTTTCAAAATTAATCAGAGCCGGGAGATCAAGAGGAATAGTTATTTACCTGCCTAATGTCCATACCTGTCCATTTTCCATCTGGACAGAAACTTGCATTCTTGTCTTTGTTACTTGCTATTTGTGTGTGTATATACATATATATGTATATGTGTATATATATATGTGTGTGTGTATATATATATATATATATATATATATATATATATATATATATGTATGTATGAGCTTCTGACTGGTTACTCCCAACCAGTACACTATCCCTAAACACTTCCTTCCTGCCCCCAGTCCAGTTATTCCTCCTTCCTTGTAATGGGCCACAATTGGGGTCTGGCTTATGCCCAGGGTGTGTTCTCCCATGTTGTTCATGTTAACTGGTCCTGTGAACTTGTCAGCCTTTTGCCTGACCTTTTCAAAAGTCTCTTTTAACAGGATAACATCCCTCACCCAGGACGCCACCTGGGAACTTGCAGTTCAAGGCCATCCTCTTACTATATTGCTCTGCCCAGCACAGATCTGGACCCTAAAGACCAGCCCCAGTGACTCCTTGATGTGCCCAAGCTGCAGGAGGTAGCCAGAGGAGACCATGACACCCATTGGCCCTGATAACCATTCTCGTGGAAATGATGAGGACTTTTACCAACCAAACTGGATGGTACCAGGCCAAATAACCAATCAGGGACCCCTGACTACTTCGCCCCTTTACAGCAGGAAGTAGCTCCAGAAGAAACAACCTCGGCCCATACTCCTGGCCTGGCACCCCCTCCTCTGTTATTAATAAACAACAAATGGGGGAATGTTAGCATTTCCCTAGCCTCAGGTCCTCAGCTCCTCCCACTAGCCCCCAGATCCACCCATACCTAATGAGCCACTCCTACTCACTGCCTACCTACTTCCCCTTTACCCCCAGAGAGAGAAGCTGCCACCTGGATAAGGTGCAGAGGCCATGTAGCTCCCTCTCCCGTGGGAACTATGGCCCCACTAATAAACCTCCTTATGATTATTATCTGTGCATGGTCCTCTGGGATGGCCGATACCTATGCTTTCAGTCTCTATCTAAAAGCAAAGAAATAACATACAAACAGAAAAATTCCAAGAGTAATAGCTTAAAAAAATAATTAGTTACTATATATGTTTATAAGCATGTTCAGATGAAGTTGACCTTCTATGGGCCCAACTAAGAAGGTGTTTATCACTGCAAGTACTCAGACAGATTGATTGACACATACTTCAAACTAGTTTAGCAACAAATGTTGCCTTTTTAATAATTTTTCAGGGACTAGTCAGTAGCCAGAAGGTACTATGGCAATGCAAGGAGAAGCAAAAACACCTGAAACTGATAATCTGTTGCTTAAACTTCGTCTTATTAGTCAAATCTAATTCCAAAGTCACAAAATGGCTAAGTTCTTTTTTCCATTAGAAAGAGGAATGGAAGTCACAATGTAAAGACCACACATACAACAAGAATACAGAATAAAAGCCAAAAAGCACATCATACTCAAGTCTAGCATTTTAGCTTCAATTATTCCCAAGCATCTTACATGAAAAAAAAAATCCTATATAAAAATCCTTCAGAGTTTCTACAAATCATAGGGTCAAGCACAAACTCCCAGATCTCATGACCAATATCAGATTCATAACCAATATCCGATGCTTTTTGTCATTTGCAGGGCTTGAACTCAGGGCCTGCATGCTGTCTCTGAGCTCTTTTGCTCAAGGCTAGGGCTTCTACCATATCGAACCACAATCCCCCTTCCATTTTGTTTTTGTTTTTCTTTTTGAGTAGTTGGAGGTAAGAGTCTCACAGGGGCTTTTCTGCCTGCACTGGGTTTGCATCTTGATCCTCAGATCTCAGACTCCTCAGAAATTAGGATTACAGGCATGAGCAACCCTGGAGCCAGGCTGTTTCTTACCTTTATTCAAAGTCCTATGAACTAGTATAAAAACTCATCACCTCTGTGCTGTCAGCATCCAACAGCAGTAGAATAGAGGCAAACATATTGTAACACACACACACACACACACACACACACACACACACACACACACACATATACACGTTCCCTTTAGCACAAGGGAAATAATAAAAGGCACCTGGACATCAGTGAGCAATAGGAATACAAAACTATCATCTAGCAAACGTCCCATTTCCAACTCTGTTTTCTGAAGTTAGGAAAGGCTCCTTCACTAGAGGCTTTGTGTTCCTGGGATGAGCTGCCCTTTGTGCTGCTAATGGATCTGCTCTCTGCAGAGGTCCTTTATTCTCTGTTATCTTCCATAATGACTTTAGAAAGAGACTCTGGATATCAGGTACTTGGGGCTGAGGGGGCCAGAAAGGGAGGGAGCTGAACAACTTTATTAGAGTGATTTTTTAGAGTGATTTTTGCCCATCAGATACTAATGAAAGTGATTTTTTTTATGTCAAAAGCAATCTTCATCTTCTTTCATCCTAGATGTTTGTGCTCAGCTGTCCTAATAGATTTTTCTTGAAAATGGGATAGCTTTCCTGTGCATGTGACTCTATTCGAGTCTGTTTCCAAAAGTTAAGATATGGCTACTTCTACCTCTGTGTAGATTTAATTTACATATTTTGGATATTTGGGGGTTCATTGGCTAATAATATTGTATTTCTATTTCTACTATTTAATCAAATTGGAAGGATGTTTGATACGTGTGTGTCTGTCTGTCTGTCTGCTTATCTAACAGTCTTTATTGTTAGAATGTTTCTTTGTGAAAGACCCTAATTTTAGTCTACATGTTCAGACTGTATTTACACTAGAAAAATTTAACTTCTTGTACTGGACTAGAGAAAAGAAATTTTGTTTTGTTTTGTTTCCTTCTTTACTGAGTTTCTTTCTTACAGAGACCTGGTCAGGCATCGCTAAAACACACAGCCTGCACATTCTTTCTACATTTTCAATGAAAGTCAAATGGCTGAAGATCTTAATATCATTCGATGTAGCTTCTATTTGGCAATGTAATTGTACCACAGACAATGGCTTTATGGAACATTTACATTAAATAGTATAAACTTGAAGTGTTTTTTTTTTTACAGTAGTTTTTTCCCCTCACATTTACTAGTTCTCAAAGTGAAACATTTTAGGACTTCACTCTTCTAATATTGTTCCCAGTTTTGTATTAAACAGACATTGTTATAAAACAAAGCAGTAAAAACTCAAGTGGAAGGTGGAATAGTAGCTTAGTGGTACAGGTTTTCCTTAGTATTCACATGGCTCTGACTTTTATCCAATAATAATAAATATTGCCAAAAAAAACCTTCAAAATTCAGTGGCTTAAATAATAACTTATAATCAGTTATAACCTTAATAGTGTGAACTAGGTTACATTGATTTAGGTTGTGTTCTTCAACTGGAAGGCACTATAAAATAATAGGGCACTTTTACCAATCTATTTACTCTGACAGTTTACTCTGACATGTTTTTTTCAGAACTGTGAACAACTAAATTTTTCTTCTGTGTGTATGCATGTGTGTGTGTGTGTGTGTGTGTGTGTGTGTGTATGTACATAATACTGGGATTTCAAGTCAAGACTTCCTCTTTCTTAGGCAAGCATTCTATCATTTGAGCAACTTTGCCCCATCCTAGCACTCTGCTTTATATGTTTTTAAGGTAAAATCTCATATTTTTTGCCAAGCTAGCCTTAGACTACAATCCTCCCACTTATGGCCTCCAAAATAGCAAGGCTTTCAAGCATATAAGCTTAAATGTATACTATAGCTAGAGACAGGATTACAGATTGTGAAGTATTGTGCATGTCCTTTGTGTCACTAAGTTTTAAATTAACCCACAATATAAACAATTTAATCTTATTTTTTTTCTAATTGATGTGTACCAGTAAAATAGTAGTGTACAAAAATACTAAAATAACTTGGAAAAAATCCTATCTTCTACAACACTGACCTTTAACATAAGATATCATGTACATATATCATTAGAAAAAGAAATACATATTTAAAGTATAAGTGGTAATTCTATCAATTGTATCAGTTTCTATGCATGAAGTTACAAAATTTTACTTAATAAAATGATGAGATGGAAAACCAGAATGAGCTTTGTAATTATAGCTAATAGAAGATTTTAAAAGTACTTTTTCCTTAGATATGTTTTCAGAATAATATTGATTTTAAAATATTAATACCAGTTCTTTGTTAATTCAGTTTCTTCAGACAATCTCAGAATTCTATACACCCTGAGGAGTCATGAACAAAATTTTAAGGTAGAAGAGTTTGAGCTGAGGTCTTCAACTTAAGCACCAAGGAGGAGAATTTAGTTAGCAATTAAGCAATAATATTCAAAGCAGATTAATGACTATCTCAGAAAGTTCGTTGCTGTGCTCCATTAACCCTAACATAGCAATTAATTCCCAAGGAAATGCTCTATGTTTCTGAAGTCATTTCTATAGCTAGAAATTATAGGAAAGAAACCACATTGAACAGTTCATTGTCAGAAAGTAAGCTGCCATTATTATTAGACTTCTGATGATTAGTTTTATGTGTGTCGGTTTAGACTGGTTTAGATGATTGCTCAAACTTTTTTCAAAGTATGTCTGTGAAGTTGTTAACAAATGCATTAATATTATGATAACTAAAACAGCCAGTTGGCCTGCTGATGGGTGATTCTTGTGCCTCATTTGAAGGACCAAAGGGAACAAAATGATGACCCTCTTTTGAGTGAGGAATTTCTCCTACCTCCTTACCTCAAGCTGGGTCAGGCATTTTCCAGTTTTTAGATGCTTCACAGAATTGTCTTTTTGGGCCCTTGAGCCTGGCGAATGTGAACCTGAAGTCTGACCTTCCATTGGCTCAGGCCTTCAGACACATATAACGGTAATTAATTGTAATTAGCTCTCAAGACAAATGGTGACACATAAAACACATCTGGAAGATAAGAAAAAAAATGAGATCAGAGTATTTAATCAGCTTTTATGCACATAGGAAGGAGCGCCTACCAGGAGGCAACTGCAGGTCTTCTTATATTAAAGCCCATGTCCTTTGTGTAATTCTGCCATACACTTCCTAAAAATTCCTTTTGAGACTAGTATATGAACAGAAATTACTGCCAGAAGCCTGAAAAAGTATCTTTTGTCATATTTTAAACAGATATCATACAAAACATATGGTGAAATTGAGACTAATTAGAGTATATTTACTGCCTTTGTGCTTTGGTTCATGCTTCTGATCTTCACTAGTCAGGAAGCTGAGACCTCATGATTGAGATTCAAAGTCATCCTAGGCAGGAAAGTATGTGGGACTCCACCTCCAATCAGCTAGAAAAGAAGCTAGGCTAGAAGCATGGCTCAAGTGGCAGTGCATTTGTTGTGAAGGAAAAAGATGTGAAGAGCATGAGGCCATTAGTTAAAGATGGAGGACCCACACAAAAGAGAAAGAAAGAAAGAGTGAGAGAGAGAAAGAGAGAGAGAGAAAGAGAGGGAGGGAGGGAGGGAGGGAGGGAGGGAGGGAGGGAGGGAGGGAGGGAGGGAGGGAGGGAAGGAGGGAAAAATACAACTGCAATGAGAATGTCAATCCTTCATTCTGCCCTGATCTGTTCCACCTCCACCTATCTCTTCAATTTGCCCAGTCTCATTTTCTCATATGTAAAATACAGATTTAAAATTAAAAAAAAAAAATGAAAGTAGGACAGCTATTTGGAAAGAGACAGGAGGGAAAATGAGGAGACGGGATTAATATAATCAATGTTCATCATATTCATATATGACTATGTTATAATGAAACACAATATTTTGTATGATTTTTTTTCTTTATTAAAAGGAAAAAAATCGGATGATTCAATAATATAACGTTACATGATCTACTTCAGCAACAGTGGAGTTTTTTTGTGAGAGAGAAAGTAATTTTAATGAGAGAGCTGAATATTTGTTACAATTTTGACATATCTAATGACTCTTTAATCCAGAAATACATACATACATATTCGTATACATGTAATATATATATATATCACATATATGGATAAGACTATTTTAAGTCTTTTAGAAAAGTTGGAAACTGCTTGCCTTATTTATTTCTTAGAAATTTCTCTGCTTTGTCAAGCTCTGTTTCTTCTTGAAGCAGAGTGAAACATGAAAAACAGTGTGATTTTAGTGGCTACCCCGAAGTTGCTACAGGGGTATTAGCAGAGATGGAAATAAAGAGGAAAGGGAACGATTTTCGCGGAAGACAAGCACTTATTAATTGATTCTCATTTACTGCTCAGCCATGTATATGTCTCAGGAGAGACAGTGTTTGAAAAATGAAAAATGCCTTAAGATAGGGATTTATTTGTTTTGCCCGCCGATTATTCTCTTTTCCATTTATTTTATGTCTGTTCTTGAAGATACTGAGGCCTAGATGGCAAGATTCTATAAATTGTAGTTAGTGTCTAGTGAAAACAGGATTATTGGAAAAGAAAGGAGTTTTGGAATACACTCCTAATATGCAGGAAATTTACATAATAGTGCTCATCTGCTAGCTTCAATTAGTATAACAGACATTTTTCCTTGATTGATTTCCTTAGGTCACATTTACTACCACCACCTCCATCCCACAAATGATCATTTTCTCACCTTTATAAAACGTATCTCATCTGAGTTACCCTGGATACTGTATGTACTGGTATTAGAACTAGGAAAGGGAAAGGGAATATCAAAATTGAGAAACAACGGATAAAAAGACAAACAACTGTAAAAGCAATATTACAAAACCATTTGGTGTAAACCAACTGAACAATTCATGGGGGGGAGAGGGAAAGGGGGAGGGGGTGGGAGCAAATGAGGGAGGAGGTAACAAAGTGTACAAGAAATGTACCCACTGCCTTATGTATGAAACTGTAACCCCTCTGTACATCACTTTAACAATAAGTAATTATTCAGAAAGAAAATGTCACATCTCCTGACTTACCTCTCTGCAGAGGACATGATGTAATTCTTACTATGAGGGTTGATTTGTCATTAAAAAATATGGACATTTCTCAGGTGATTCCATGTGTAAGTTCAAAAAGTGTGTGTAGTGATTAATAAATGTCTGTCACTGCTTAATTCAATCTTTCTTCTCAGGTCAATCCTACAAAATTAAATTTGCTCTTCACTTTTGTTGCTATGGGGTTTTGAACTCAGGGTCTCATACTTGTTTGCCCAGTGCTCTACCACTTGAATCATACTGCCAGCCCTTCTTGCTTAGTTATTTTTCAGATTGTGTCTCTGACTTTTTCTCCCCCTCAGGGCTAGCCATGGGCCACAAGCCTACTAGTATGTCTCCTGCCTGAGTAGTGTTATATTATAATCTGACTATTAAAAAAATCCACTTAAAAATAACCGGTAGAAACTCTAGCTTACTTACTTAGCAACATGCGAAGTAATCATACATGTATTGAATTTTAGTATCATTGTTTATTAAGCATACATTCTACTTCTTTCTTTTGTATTTTCTTTATTTCTTTTAGTCTATTTCTGTCATTTTGCCCCCCCTTTTTATTTTTTTGCCAGTTTCCCTTCCTTTTAAGAATCATCAACATCCTAGCCACTCAGAAGCTTGAAATTTGAGGAACAAGGTTCAAAACCAGTCTAGGAAGACAAATCTGAGAGAGTCTTTTATTTCCAATTAATCAGCAGAAATTCAGAAGTAGAGCTATAGACTTAAGTGGTGGAGTGTCAGCTTTGAGTGGAAAAAGCTAAAGGAGAGCATTATACCCTGAGTTCAAGCCTCACTATAGGCACCAAAAGAAAAAAAAATTGTACCTCCCTAATTTAAAAATAATCCAATATAGAATCTTAGTTTCAGCTAGAGTTAAACCAAAATTTCAACTGTATCCCACTCTAATGAGCTGCAGTCAGAATCTTTCATTCTGAAGAGAATAGTGGTCCAAGGATGGCTGGAAGTTATCAACTTTCCTAGGACTTCTGCGGCCGTAATTTTTTTTTAAAATTTTTATTGTCAAACTGATATACAGAGCAGTTACACTTTCATATTTAGGCATTGGATACATTTTTTGTACTTTTTGTTACCTCCTCCCTCATTCTCTCCTCCCCCTCCCCCTTTTCCTTTCCCCCCATGAGGTATTCAGTAGATTTACACTAAACAGTTTTGCAAGTATTGCTTTTGTAATCATTTGTCTTTTTTAACCCTGTGTCCCTCGATTTTGGTATTCCCTTTCAGTTTTGTAGTTCTAATACCTGCATACACGGTTTCCAATGTACTCAGATAAGATACAGATAGTGCAGGTACAACCACAGGAAGGGGATACGAGAGGATCATCAATAATAGAAGCTACGGTTTCACATCGCATGTTGAAAGTAATTACAACAATGATATAACAGTCATTTCCATAACATGGAGTTCATTTCACTTAGCATCATCTTTTGTGTTCATAAGGAAGGCTAAGCATAGAGCTCCCCTATGACCCAGCAGCCCCACTTTTAGGCATCTACCCAAAAGACCACAAACAAGAGCACACTAAAGCCACCAGCACAACAATGTTCATTGCTGCGGCCATTATTAAGAAAGCCATTCTATTGCAGCTGAGATTTTAAGCAATAGGAAGAATATAAAGTGGGAGCAAGTGTTCTTGATTGTTCCTTCTAGTAAGATATGCCCCTAGAAATCAAAGCAAACATTGAGAAAAGCAATAATGAATTGGACAAAACCTTGATTCTACTATTTCTGAAGAGTCTTCCCAGAACTTGCAATTACAATGGTCATACAAAGTTGTATTTTACTTAAGCTAGGTTTGGGTTTATGTAGATTATAATGTAAAATCACTCTGATTTACTATGAGTTAATAATGGAAGGTCTTAAATTGTCATTATTAGATGCACTAATGAGGGTGGCTCACTGAAGAAACTCAGTGAGCATTGGCTCAGATTAGAATGTCCGTATGGTTTTTGGAAGAACAGTTGGATAAATCACTGCTCACTACTTCTATTAAATCAGAGCATGTGTCTGTAAGTTAGGGGTGAAATGTTTAAGGAGTTCTTTCTGTTGACCTCTGGATAATCTAGTCCATGGTTTGTTTGCTCCTTGTTTTGAGCCTGTGAGGGCACAGTTCATCAGAGTGGATGTAAATAGTGGAGCAAATTTTTTTATATTATAAACCAGACATTATTTTTGGAAAAAAAAAGATAGAAGCTGAATATCACAAAGCATCCCAAAATTGCTTAGAAGACATATTTTCAATGACTTGAAAACCTCCCAATAGACTTTCTTCGTTTTTTGTTGTTGTTGTTGTTTTTTCTCATCCTGGAGCTTGAACTCAGGACTTGGGTGCTCTTCTAGAGACTTCTGTGATCAAGGCTAGAACTTTAGCACTTAGGCCACAGCTTCACTTTCAACTTTTGATTTTGTTTTTGTTTTGAGGGTGGAGGTAGAGGTCGCATAACTGGTGATAATAAGAGTCTCATAGACTTTCCTTCCCATAGACTATCTTTTAAAGCTTCCATCACCATTGAGGTTAAGCACTTATCCTAAAAAATCATCAAGATACACTTATGCAAACCATAGCATAGATCTTTATCGACCTTACAATTAATAGGAAATGAAAATATGAACAGAGAAGTTCAAGATAGGATATTGAATACTGTGATGAAATAAGCAATGAATGTGGCTTTGTATGCCTATAATCCCAACTACTGAAGAGACTTAGTTAAGAGGATTGCCTGAGATCAGAAGCCTTTGATCAGCCTGGACAATGTAACATGATCCTGTCCCAAAACACTAAAGCAAAACAAAGATAAAATTTTGAAACAACTATCTTCTAAAGGAAGACAGTTCTTTCTTGTAAACTAGTTCTTTGGGTACAAAAATAACCATAAGTGATTTTGTATCATTTATTGTTTACTATGCTGTAAATATTTTTGCCATGGCTGGTTTCAGATTACCAATACTTTAATAGCTATTTGTAAGGTTACTAAATAAATGCATCCCAATACAACATGAGGCCACCACTGAGAAAGATAACATACTGGTATTGGCAAAGTAAGGTTTCCAGAAGAAAATAGAGGTCAGTGAAACCGAGAAAATGGGAAAGCATTATGGGCAGATGGATCAGCACATCCCAACAGCTGAAGGTAAAAGAAAACATAGCATTTATTTGGGAGAAGCTGCCAAGCATTCATTATGACTTGCTAATACTCTGATACAGGATGCAGATGAAAATGAAACCAGGGGAGCAGGGGATGGACTCCAGGTGGCAAATGCTTTTGCTAGTCACAATGAGCAATTTGAACTTTTTCCAAAGGCAATGGGAGATCATCAGAAGGTTTTTGTGGTGTAGCATAACTATAATCAAAGGTGTACTTGGGAAAGTTTGCTATCGTTGTCCTATGAAGCATCAATTGGAGAAGTTAAAACTAAAAGCAGACAATCCAGCTTTTGAAATGTTAATAATACAAGTAGAATGGCTAAAAACCTGGTCCAAGAACCATTGAAAAAGGGGCATATGCAGACCAAGAACAATTTTTTTTTAACTTGTAGATTTAAGGAGAGTTGACAATTTGGTAAGATGCCACTATAGACAATGCAAGCGTGCTTTAAAGGGCCTTTCACAACTTCTGAGGAACCAAAAAATCAAATGGTGGCTCTCTATAAAACTAGACACAGGAAGAGAATATCATTTCATAATAAAACAAGATTTTAGTTTTGCCCAAGTTTAGTTACATGTTTCTTTCTATAAGAAGGAGATCCTTTCTATGGAAAGGTGTAGAGAACAGGATCTGACCAAGATCAAGCTGATTCTAACTTATTAATCAAGATAAAAATGATGTTCGAGTGAGTCCTATCCCTTAACCAAAAGTTTCTGTGACCAAATAAAATATGTCAATAAATAATCTGATTAATGTAGGCATGGTGTGAAAAATCATTCCAATCAGGGAAGCCCACAAAATATTTCTGAGATGTTTAACATAGACATAGAGCAGAGTGTTCTGCAAATTTAACTAGAAATTAAGAAGTAGCACAGGAAATGGTAACATGTTCATCACATGGAGAAGTCATGTGGAAGGACACAATAGCATGGAGCTACAGAGATGTGAAATGAAGCTTGAAGGAAGGAAAGTGAAAAGGATAAGATTTGTGATAATGGCTAAGAAACTCATAATGAATGGGCTTTTGTGCTAAGTTAAGGAACTTAAGTAACAGACTCAAAACAACAATAGATTGGGTATATTCAATGATAGATTTTTCAAAAAGATAACATTAAAAATCAGTATAAGCTATTAGAGGGATTTGAGAAGATAGGAATACAAGAATTTAATCAACTTCCTTTGCATTTTAGTACACATATGGTTCCTGATGCATAAATGTACGAATCCACAATCCGACCAGATCTTCAAGGAATAAAATATTAGCAGGACCATGATGTTGACCATCTAAGAGTGAACTACTTTTATAAAAGAATTCAGGATTTGCCAGAAGGAGATCCTTGGAGAGACTAACTGGGCAGAGATTTGTGTACTTGCTCTAAGGAAGAATGAGGAATGAGTACCATTGCGAACTAGTTAGAGTTAGATAAAACTGGATATCAAAGAGACTTGATGCTCTAGTCTTGTGGTAAAAGGAGTGCTGCTTCAGTCTGGCTGACAAGAGAATCCAGGTACTGAGCTTGAATTTTAGCAGTGGCTTTGAAGATCTTTTTCTTGTTGTTGTTTTTAATTTTGAGTGATGTTGCCATACAAACTAGTGATGTTGGATTGAGTGTAGAAAAACAGAGGTAGATAAAAATACATGGGGGTTTTGGATGAAGATAAAAATAATCACCTCCCAGAGTCCCCATGGTTGCAATTGTCTTCCTACTTGCTCACTAAACCACTGGTAGAAAAGAAAATGCATTTTGGCATGTTGTATTTCCAATTGCCTTGTAAATATGCAAATAGAGGTGGCATACTAAAGATCTTCATTTCAAGGGATATCAATGCCTCATTTACCAGGAATTACCTTATTTATTATTTACATATTTTTCTACAATGAAATTTTCTTGCAGTAGCAGATGTGTTTCTTGTAATTCTTGTAAAGTATTGCTGGTAGAGATGACTTTTTTTATGTGACATTGCTACACAAGATGAGTTAAAAATGAAAATAAATGGTTGATCTATATAAGACTTTATAACACCAAATGGTTTTGTAAGTATTGCTTTTGGAGTCATTTGTCTTTTTATACTTTGTCTCTCGATTTTGATATTCCTTTTACCTTCCCTAGTTGTAATACAAGTACATACAGTGTCCAGCGTACTCAGATGAGATACAGTGATAGCAGGGGCACAACCACAGGAAGGGGATACAAGAGGAACAGCAACAACAAAAAACTATGGTTTCACATGGCATGTTGAAAATGATTGCAACAGTGGTATAACACTCGTTTCCATAACATGGAGTTCATTTCACTTTGGTGTAAACCAACCGAAGAACTCATGGAGGGGAGAGGGGAAGGGGTAGGGGGTAGGGGAGGAAACGAGGGAGGAGGTAACAAGTTATACAAGAAATATACCCACTGCCTTACGTATGAAACTGTAACCCCTTTGTACATCACTTTTACAATAAATAAATAATTTAAAAAATAAATTAGGGAGGGAACTAAGATGAACTACTCTGACAGTTTTGGGTTAAGATAACACAAAATGCTGTTTGTCACTCTCTGGGTTGATTAAATGAAGTATTATTGGCAAAAAAAAGAGACTTTATGACAGAGGAAAATATCAAACATTTCTTTGTTCTGTCATTAGTGGATAGCTTAGCTACTGCATCCCAACAATTATTCTCAAGAATTTAATATCATGTACTAGGCAATATTTGAAGAATAAAATAAGCCAAGGCACCTTGTTTCTTATGATATGATTTCCTGTGATGGCTCATAGGCTTTTTGTCTGCACTACTATAGACAGGTCTTCAAATGATAGTTTCAAAATATAATGTGTAAGTGGACTTTGACAACCTATATAAAGGTGATTTCTTTTTCATGAACCTAAGTGTTATTTCAGGCATAAAGATGTTGGTAAAATGTGTTTCTTTTTAAAATTTAACTTATAAAAGTTAAAAGAAGGCTTTTGATTCTACATACATTGGCCTCAATTCAGACCTCAGCCAGTGTGATCTATGTGGGTAGAGTTCTTGCTTTGCCCCTTATAAGTTTAATGACACTGGAGTATGTTCTTAGAACATTTGGATTGCTTTCATTCATAAAAGCACATGGCTCTGAAGTTGGTGAGAAAGACACCAATTGTTTTCTAAGGAAGTATCTTTAATATTAATTTTTATATGATATTTATGCTTTCTTGCTTTTATTAGTGTTATGATTAGAATGTTGATCAAATCAAATACTTGGAAATGATTCATAATGGAAATTTCAGGTGCTTTTATCTTCCCAAATTCTGTAAACCTCTCAGAGGGAAAGCGAGAAAATTTTTCCTTATGTCTGAAGGAGATTAAAAATTATCCCTTCAATTGTTCCCTTTGAAAAATACAATGCTCTATATGCATATTGAGTATGCCACAGAAATAAGGCTCTGCCTTCTACATGGCTTTTGGTTCAGTGGTATAAATTTAGTCGGTCAGCTGGGACAACAATTTGAAATGCTTTAATTAGAAACCTAGACCCCTATAGAAGATATTGTTACAAAACTAAGGGAACTTACAAATAATCCCTACTGGGTGAACTTAATAAAACACGAGAAACCAAAAATCCAAGCAGCACATGGAGAATTTAGATCTCTCCAGTAAATCTTCTAGGCCTGGCTTTGCATATTAGTCCCATGTATTTCAGTGGCTGTGCAAAACTCTGGCATAGGAAACTAATTGTTTTTCATTTCTCCCCAACTCCTTGACAGCACATATACAGAAATACCAGATCCATCCAACTGATATATTTTTGTGTGTTTAAATTTGTTACTGTGTACTAATATTTTATCTTAAAGCATTATTATCACAGATTCTATATTTTTTCCTTCAACTATTCCTTCTTATGTTTGACATTTATGTTAATCACTTTGTATCTTAACTAGAAGTCTGGATTGTTTTTCTATACCTCTATATTTATATCTACACCTATTTATCTGTATATATTCACAGATAATCAGCTTTCATTTTCCTGTGAGATATGGGGTGGTAGATGAGAATTAATATGTGTTCATCATGTTCAGTCTATTTTCATGCTGGAGTACTTGATAAATATTATTTTAGCTAACCTTCATAGTGATTCAACGATTATTTTTACTGTTAGGGAATGAGAAAGTGTCAACTTTTGAGGCATGTGTCCAGTCTTGCATTGTAAGAGAGTGACAGATCTAACCCATAGCCAAAGCTTAACTGGTTTCAGAGAAGGCTCTTCTGCCATTCTGCTCTTTTGCTCCTGTACTTGGACATGGTTTAAGATCTTCATTTCATTCATGGAAAGACTGTGTGTAAGAAGAATAGAAGAGCACAGTCCATTTGCAGGGTAAATTTATCTTGATATGAAAAGTGTATTCACTGTTTTTTGCCACTATAACTAATTACCACAAACTTTCACCTAAGCCAACAACACTTCCTACTATAGTCCTTGAAGTCCAAAGTTTGAAATCGGCCTCTTTAGACTTGAATTTTTATGTCGGCAAGGATGCATAATCTTATCTATTCCCTGCCCCTTGCAGTTTATAATTCTGAACCACAGCCCTCTTCCTCCATCTTCAAAACAACAGCAGAAGTATAGTTTCACTGGCAGCCATGAATTCTTATTTCAGTTGGAGCTCTTCCCTTTCAACAGGACTAACTTAAAACAATATCTACAAGATCTAGGCAAGTTCTTTGAAAAGATATAGGTACTTTGTTTCCCAGAATGCTTCAAAGCCAAGGGTAAAGAAGTAACACAGGACTGAGCCACTCAAATATTCGTGCTCTCTGAATTCTTTGAACATTCTTCCCTGTCTCTCTGTATTGGTGAGAATGATTAAATAGAACAAGAAAAACAGCTAGGTGTCTATGTTTGAATTGTTGAACTCAAGATAGATATGCAGTCAGACCTTCAAGCTACTATATTAAATACACTTCTTGGATTATGTTCAGTCCTTCCTGGTTAAAAATCTTCATACTATACATTATGCCTTTCCACTCATATCCCACCAAAATTTGTCATTCTTTGGTAAATGAGAAAAGTATATGCTTTGGCTATTACTGCTTATCCTGTTCTCAGATAACTTTAATTTGAAAATAACCCCTTAACTTGTGCCAATGTGTGCAGAAGCAGTAATTAAAACATTTGGTTGTGCCTAGAAGGGTTATTCATAGATAAAGCATGTAAGACAAATTTCCAGTGAAGGAGAAAAAAGTACCTGGTTTTTTAACATCTTTGGACACTTCCCAGACATTTTGAGTCCAGTCTTAAAAAATCTATTTGACTAGTAACAAAATCTAGTCATTTTAACTAAGGATAGTTCATGTATGGAGCTGAATGAATCCAATAATTTATGCAAATACATTCCTGTATTTACTTTTCAATGGGTGCAGCCTAACTGCTAGCAAAGGCCCTTGCACATTGATTCAGCAGTGTTTGGATGCAATGTCATTAGTGTACCATTCTGTTTAGGGGTAGGGCAGGTCTGTCTCCCAATGGGGACTCCTCTCCAGGAACACCATCCTTCCATCACAACTGCAACTCACTGTTTGTAGGTT
This sequence comes from Perognathus longimembris pacificus, assembly GCF_023159225.1. Taxonomy (NCBI): domain Eukaryota; kingdom Metazoa; phylum Chordata; class Mammalia; order Rodentia; family Heteromyidae; genus Perognathus; species Perognathus longimembris. Next base: position 31,861,348 of record NC_063177.1, read on the forward strand.
CAGAGACGCTTCCCAGTCATGCTAAACAGAGTTGTCTGGCTTTTTACATAATTGTCCCTGATTACAAATAGCTGAAGTTTAATTCTGAAACATATGCTTCTATGCACATTGATGCCAGTGAATGTCCATTTAAAAACAGCCAAGCTCTTTTAAAGAAAATAAAACCAAGCTGTGTGTGTGTCTATGATTTCTCACAAATCAGAGGCCAACTGGACAGGAAGGAATTAGGTCAGCAGTGGGATCATCAACAGCATGCAAAGTGATTTAGCTGTAGTGGCCTCCAAGCTCTATGCACTCCCCCATTTCAGTTCCAAGGGCTGAGACCAAGAATCTGCCCAGATAGAAGGCCCAACTCCATCAGTTACTGCCAAAACAAGTCAAGGAGGAGAGAAGCAGCTACTGAGAAAACCTGTTCTGTGCCAAGTAGAAGACAACTTACTGTGGGGAGGCATGTTTTGTGTCTTCACATCCGGGCTCCCTAAAGGGCAAAAAACTGTGGTGATGACTATTCTGAAGTGTCTCCAACCATGGGGCAGTGTTCCAGAACCTTCCTACAGCATAGCACTTACTCTTCATTGCCAAAGGACTTCCTAGCTCAGGATACGGACTACTAGAACTCCAACAGCTTGATCAGAGGAAGTGGTAGAACCCAGAGTGTAACCCCATTGTGTTTGAACTGCAAAAGCACACACACACACACACACACACACACACACACACACACACACACACACACAATCAGAATTGAATACTTAGTTATAGTAGCTATTTTAAAAAATCACTGAAGCGGGGCTGGGAACATGGCCTAGTGGTAGAGTGCTTGCCTAGCAAACATGAAGCACTGGGTTTGATTCCTCAGCACCACATAAACAGAAAAAGCCGGAAGTGGCGCTGTGGCTCAAGTGGTAGAGTGCTAGCCTTGAGCAAAGAGAAGCCAGGGACAGAGCCCAGGCCCTGAGTCCAAGCCCCAGGACTGGCCAAAAAAAAAAAAAAAAAATCACTGAAGGTATGTGGATAATCAGCTAGACTGTGGGGTCTAGGGAAAAAATACTGATAGTTGTATTAACATGGAAAACACATAATTTTACAAATATGAGAAAGAGGGAGAAACTCAAGTCTAACATGGTATCAAAGTATAATACAATATGTTTTAAAATTTGGTTGTACTCCAGCCAAAGCTTTTTAAGCAAATCACCAACCAGGATTTACAGGTGACAGTCATAAAGAACATAATATTTGTTGAAATAAATTAAAATATGTAATCCTATCAATAACTTAGTGACAGGAGCCCCTGTGTTAGCATTATGATTAAACATTTGTTTACTGACTTTAAAGACACTTTCATCTTTGTATGGCTTGAGGTCATTTGCTTTCATTTGCATACCTTGAATCACTTCATATATTGTGACAAAGGAGAAGGAAGAGGGAAGGGGAAAATTATGACAAGAGGGAAAGAAAAGTAGAAAGAGGGAAAGAAAGATAGGGAGAAGAAAAGAAGGAAAGGGAAAAGAAGGGAAAGGAGAGGAGAGCAGCGAAGGGAAGAGGAGAGGAGAGGGAAAGTAATGAGAAGAGAGGAGAGGAAAAGAGGAGAAACAGTCAAAGGGTAGAAACAGCAAGTGAGAAAATAAACAGAACAAGAGATATGGAGATATGTAAACTATTTTTCTCCATAGGTATTCTAATATTCACTGTTTTCATCTATTTTAGAAGTCATGCTGGCCACGATTAAGAACCTGAATTTGGCTCCTCCTAGTAGTTCACCCTAACTCCTCCCTAGGGAGTAAACTGAATTTCAGTTAACTTGAGCTTCTTTCTCAAATTGGGATTACTGTGCACTCATAAGATATCTCTGAGGCCCAATTGGAATTCCATTTCTATGGAGATTAGATTGGAACCTGCAACCAGGAATAATCAAACAACATACTAATGTATTTCTTCTTTCAAGGACTGTTATAGGGCATTTTCTTCCACTTGCTGTGAAGTGTTATTTTTGGAACTTTTGTGTTTATTGCCTTTCGCAGGATAGTGCTTCCAGAACTGTTTATTTGATTCACTGTCTTCATTAGTGCCCCAGTAATTAAAAACTGATGCTTACTTTTTTTTCCCCTTGAGTTTCCCTCCCTCCCTCTCCCCACACACATTTGCTCCATTTTTCATTGGGTTTTTCTTTTCTTTATTCATGAATTGTTTTGTACTTTACTAGTGATTTGTGCAAACATGGGCCAAAAGCCAAGTGAAAAAAATGAGAACTAAGCAAGAACAATTGATGACTGGGCATTTCCTAAATGTTTGGTTCCCTTCGAAAAATGTCTTTTGCTATCTTGTCCTCCTCTCCCTCCAGTTTTGGTTTCATTCAGATTTACAATAAATGGGAAAATTATCAAAATGACCTTCATTTTTACAACTATAAGTACATTAACTCTTTATGTAGAAATAGGAGGTTGAATGAAGATGATTCAGTTAGAGTGATATCTAGAGTTCTGTGGAAAGAATTATCTAGGTCCTAGAGGCTGACACATTTCATTCCAACTACTCAGGTGACTGAGACCTGGAAGATCTCGATTCAAAGCCAGCTTGAGACAAAAAGTCTGTTAGATGTTGATCTCACATTTACCAACAAAAAAATGTGATTCAAATGACAGAGTGCCAGCTCTAAGAAAGAAAGCCACAAGAGGGGCTGGGGATATAGCCTAGCGGCAAGAGTGCCTGCCTCGGATATACGAGGCCCTAGGTTCGATTCCCCAGCACCACATATACGGAAAACGGCCAGAAGCGGCGCTGTGGCTCAAGTGGCGGAGTGCTAGCCTTGAGCGGGAAGAAGCCAGGGACAGTGCTCAGGCCCTGAGTCCAAGGCCCAGGACTGGCAAAAAAAAAAAAAAAAAAAAAAAAAGAAAGCCACAAGAGTACATAAAGGCTCTGAGTTCAAGCCCCAGTATCAGAAAGAAAAGGAAGAATGAATATTATTTCCTTACATACATTGTCTATATTTGAATGCTAGTTTTATTTTTAGTGTGGCCCTTTGGTAGTCTTCCTACTATTGCCTCTATACAAATTAGTTCAAAATTTTCATACATTTATTTGTTAACATTTCTCTGGAACCTAGAGGTGTTAACTGCCCCCATCGGACACATAGTGAGAATCTGCTTCAAGGGAATATGCAACTTGTCCAGTATCATGGAACCAGTACAATGTCACCAACGGAACATGAAATATCACTGCTGGAGTATGAAAGCATATGGTGGGGCTATCCAAACAAAGTTTAAAGAAAGAACCAAAATGATGATGTACATCTGTATTAAACAACAATGGGACCAGCATTCAATAGATGAGCTGGTTTCAACATGAAATTGAGTGTTAGTCAGGATTAGAGTGACTACAGTCAAACCACATTAGAAAGTGAGGTGAAACACAGATGAACAAGACACAGGTATAGTATAGTTGCCTGTAGGCAAGAGAAGACTGATGAATCCTCGGTGAATATTGACCCCAATTTCTTCTATCTTTTTCCTTAGTAACAGTTTTATAATATAAAAGTAGTAGATTTAGTCAGCTAAATAGATATCATTTTAAGTTTGTGCTTCATATTTTATATATTTTGAAATACATGCTATGGGAGAGAAAACTCATGCAAGGCAAAATTCATATAACCCCCAAAATGAACTTTTCTATCCTGTTGCTGTAGAGAGATATGTTACAAAGACAAAGCCATGTCTGCGTATAAATAGATACAAATAGGAATAAATGATTCTTTTCAGGCAAGTAGGTTGACTTTTATATGAGCAAGAGAATTAAAGTTCTACTTTTGAAAATAATTGCAGAAGAGCTATATATAGGAATATTGTGGATCTTTTTTCGTGTGCCAGTCCTGGAGCTTGAACTCAGGACCTGGGTGAAGTCCTTGAGCTTTGTGCTCAAGGATAGCATTCAACTACTCGAACCACAGCTCTATTCCTGACTTTTTACTGGTTAATTGGAGATAACCAGATTGGACTTGTCCTGGCTGGCTTCAAACTACAATCCTCAGATCTCAACCTCCCGAGTAGCTAGGATTACAGGTGTAAGCCATTGGTGCTTGGCAGGACTATTTAGGCATTTTAAAAATCTCAATACTGGCAATATTGCCATCCCTACCACTGGCATGGTTTGACATCTATTTTTTCCCAACAAATTTTAGACAATAACATAATGTGGGGACACATAAATAATTTGAATGTGCAAATATACAGTAACTGCGTGCTCAAAGTTTGGCCTTTTTAGTGGATGTGATGTGCCCTTTCTCTGGGTTCTCTTTTGTCCAAATAAATAACATGAGTCATCTTTTTCAAATAGTTTCTGTTTGTATACATCCTTTTGTTAGTTTCTAATTCCTGACCATTTTTATCATGTTGTCTTCTTAGAAATAAGTTGTACAAATGTCCTGTACATTCTATTTATTATTCTTTATCAGGAGCATATATTGAAAAGGTTCCACTCGCTCACCTCCAGGTGAGAATGCAGTTCACATGTTGTTATCATTGTTACATATTTCGCTGATACATAAGTTATCATATTTTCTTTTAGGATTTGTGCAGAAAGAGATGTCTCATTAAGGTTGCCAAGACTTTTTGTTTGCTTTTACATCTTATTTGGTCCTCTCTTTCACACTTTATTTTTGTTTCAGTATTTCATTGAATTTATCCATACCTTGCTTGAAAATTAAGTGAGCATAGACTTACATATGGGACCATATATGCATATATGCATTATATATACACATATATGTAACATAGAGATAAACATACATGTCTACTTCTTGATCCCTATTCCATTGTCTATACAACCATTACTTTCACAAATAAGTGAATTGTATCTTTTGGAGCTAGGTCTTCAAATCAGTTCTCCAACTTTGCTTCTCTTTGGCAACATTTGAGTTGTCCCATCTTTATCAGTTGCAATTTCATGCAAATTTTATAAATGCATTTTCAATTTCTTAAAAGAATATAGTCTTGCTGCCAAATTTTTGTATCCTGCTCATAAAAATTAGGAAGGAGATGAACCATGGGACATTCCTGTTGGTAAAAATAGTTACTGAGTTACAAATTAGCAAGCTGCTGATACAACAAGGAGGGATCTTACAAGCTTATTTCCTGAAGGAAATTAAATTCAAGACAAAATATGTTCTATTAACAAAGTGTAAGAGTAAGCTAACTGCATATGTGTTGCTACAAATCACAATCTTACTCCATTTGGGGATGAAAGCAATTACTGGGTTGCTGGGTTCTAGGAGTTTTTTTTTTTTGTTTTGTGTGCCAGTCTTTGGGCTTGCCTGGGTCCTGTCCCTAAGCTTCGTGCTTGTGTTTAGCTCTTTACCATTTGAGCAGTAGCTCCATTTCCACTTTTTTTGTAATTAATTTAAGACAAGATTCTCACAGGCTTCCCTGATCTGGTTGGCTTTGGACTTTGACCCTCAGTTCTCAGCCTCTTAAGTAGCTAGGATTATAGGCATGAGCCACCAGCACCTGGTTTCTAAAGATTTTTATTGTGTTTGGTGATAGTGAGGTTTGAACTCAGAACCTTCAGCTTGCTAAGCAGCATTTGATCACTTCAATCTTGTCTCCAAACTTTTCTTCTTTCGTTACTTTTCAAATAGGGTCTTGCATTTGTGTCCAGACTGACCTCAGACTTCAAGCCTCCTGTCTAATTCTCCCTATAGCTGGAATTACAGGCATGTATCACTATGCTCATGTTGTTTTATGATACTGGAATCTGGATAACTTTTTGTGTGGGATGGCCTCAAACTGTAATTCTCTCAATTTCCATCTCCCTAGTAGCTGGGATTATAGCTGAGCATCTAACTATGAGCAATAAGGAATTTTCCTCTTTGCTCAGGAAGAAATATAGCTGGCTCTTACAAATTTTTGTAGGATCACTTACATTTCTAGACAGTCTTATGAGAGACCTTATTTCAGGAAGCCATTACAGCTATTTGTCTATGATGAAGTTTTATAGTCTTGCATTCTGTCACCTGTTGTAAGTATTACAAAACTTGGTGTTACAACCTTTAGTATATGGATAAGCAAAGTAATGCTAGCCTGTAATCCAAGCTATGCAGGAGGCAGAGGAAGGGAGAATCATAGCATAAGCCGGGCCTCAGGAAAGAGTTCAAAATCTTCAAATACAAAAGATGGGGACACTGCTCAGTTGTTTAAGCACCTGCCAAGTGTGAGCCCTGATTTTGATCCTTACTAACACACACACACACACACACACACACACACACACAAACAACCCAGAATGTTTACTATTAAAACTTCCCATATTTGGAAAGAGCTATGAAATTTGTGTGATGCAAATATTTCTATGAAGCTTTCATTAAGCCTTGTCTCAAATATTTGTAATAAATTTTTCCCTCATGCAACTACATTTCAGACATCTGTTAGCATGCTTTGTCTCATTCAGCTATCTGGGACATAGAAGTAAAACCTCTTGTTGGCTACTTGTGGTTCACAGGGGCTGGATCACAGTTAGAAGCCAGCTAGGGAAAGAAAGTACAGGAGACTCTATCTCCAATCAACCAGTGCAATGTTGGAGTGGAGGCATAGTTAAGTGACAGAGCACCAGCCATAAGAAAGCAAACTGAGAGCTTTAAAGACATGAGTTCAAGCCATGGTACTAGTACGGCACACACACACACACACACACACACACACACACACACATGTTTTACACATCTTCAAAATATTTGAAGACACATTGACTGTTCTAAATGTCTTCTCTATCCCTTTTATTGGCTTCACTTATCCCACGTATTTTGTAGAGTGTTGTTCTATCGCTTGCGCCCCAACTCTACTTGGGCTCTGCTTTCTCAATATTCCGCATTAGGCTTTATTCATAGAATCCTATAATTACCTGGCTTGCCAGTCTTATATTATTAAATCTATCCAGGGATGGAAGACTTTTCTGTTTTCTGGTTTCCAGATGGCATATATTTGTGTGTGTGTGTGTGTGTGTGTGTGTGTGTGTGTGTGCGTGTGTGTGGTGTATGAATGTAGTAAAAGTGCACCTGTTTTCAGAAGACCTCTGAATGGAAATTTCATATGGAACACTTGGAGTTGGAAAAGTTGAAAGGAGATCTCAATCCTCTTATGTGTGTTCTAGGTTACTTTTTGTAAATTCTTTGTTTCTCTGAACTTTCGTTTGCTGACATAATAAGTAGACAGAAAAACAGGGTTTGTGCTAGGAGTTTCAAAAGCTAGTATATATGAAATCTCTCTGGAAAGGTCATACTTACATTCAATAAACGTTACTTGACTCTAAATGACAAAAGGACATGAAGTCAATAATGTCATCTTAACGACCTTTCAATAGTTTTCAGAATGATGCTAGATGAGAGCTGCTATCTTCTACTTATAGAATGACTTCTACAAAGTATGTTATTGGTGCCTTGTTTGACTTCACCACCTGCTACAGCCCAGCTTGAAATGTGATCTTGAAAAATAGGAATTTTCTCTTAAGCGGTGGGTCTAACTTAATCCATTCCCTCATCAAGTTCTAGGTTTGAGAGGAATAAACTCCTCAGTGAAGAATTATGATGTTGGAAAACACTAACGAAGACTTAAATATTCAGTTACCATTCAATTCTGATGAGAATAAAACCCACATTAACACCTAATTAAGTCACTGTGATTAGTGCCATGCAATGCATACTTTATTATCTTGAATTACTTAACATACTTTTATCTTTGAGCAACTGAGCTCATTAAAAATGCTATTTGCTGAACAAATCATAAGAACTTTATGATGCAGAGTATCTGGCATCGTTAACTTCTTTATATAGTTTTTTGCAAACATGGAATATGGTATAAATGGAGGGTTCTGTTACAGAAGGGCCAAGTTTGAAAAATAAATGTTGATTTGGTTACCAAATTGGAAGATTGAGAAACAAAGCTAATCTCCTTTCCTGTGAAAGGAGAAAGAGCATATGGAAAAAAGAATATTGGATTGTGTACACTGGAAGTGGCTAGACAGGCTTTTCTGGTTCTCATGTCAGCACTGTTTTGGTCCTTTTGCAAGATGAATGAGTATCAGAAATTGGGCATTTAAGATCAACATGGAAGGACAATGAATTAATCTGTGAATGTGAGAAAGAAAAAGGAGGGAACTGGAGTTTTTTAGCAAAAGTCCTCAAGGCAGGATGACATGCTCGTAGACAAGGTTAAAGTGACAAGAATCAGAATAAACCCACTTCTTGAAGGCAAGTTCCACATTTTCTGGGATCATGGCAGAGACAGAATGGACACTCAGCAAACATATATTGAGCAAATCTGAAGAAGGCTTAGTGCTCTGCTGAGAGATAAAGTATGCTAATCCAATTCTCTGAATCTGGGATAATTCCAAGTGGGAAATGACAGAAGTAACCATCCATGGTGAGGTGAAGTTTAATAATCATGCCTACACAAATGTGCCCTGAAAGTATCAGCCTGGAAAGGCTCACTCAAGGGACACTGGCTATCGGGACAAATGACTGACTGACTGAAAGAGAGTATATTGAGAAACTCACGATGATTACAACGGAGACTGAAGATGTACTTCAGGGAAGAGGCTTTACTCCTCTGCAGTTGAACAAGGCTTAGGAATTAGTAGCCAATGACTTTTCCTAAAATAAATAAATAAAAATGAAATAATAGATTGTTGGGAAGGAATCATTGGATGGCTAGAACAGAATGTTAAACTGAATAAGGGAAAAACTGAATACAATGAAGGTAACACACCTGAAATCTTATCTGAATATATTACAAAATGTGCAAAGAAAACAAAAAAACATAACCAAAGTCATTGTATCAAAGACAAAAAACAAAGATACAGAAAATAGACTGACACTACCAAAGGACACTAATAATTTCAAGAATGTTTTAACCAAATAAAGCTCAGAGAGGTTTATGAACATGTAAATTGAAGTTGAAGAAAATGTTGAGATGTAGTTCATGAAGTCCTACACCTTTGAGTATGGATATTATATAGATGTAGTACAGATGTTGAAGAGAGTATCTTTTCATTGACATAGAATTTACAGACATTGCATATTCCTGTGTTACTTACTTGTGGGACTGACTACCTTAATTAAAATATAGAATATCCCCATATCCCTTCTAATTCTTTTGTGCCTCTTTTCATCAGACCCTTCTTGCCTTAAAGGTAACACTATTTGTAACACTAGAATTTAACCTTACCTGTTTTCAATTTTCAAATGATTGGAACAACATGATGTATAGTCTTCCTGTTTGACTTAGTCTCCTCAACCTAATTTGAGATTCATCCCTTGCATTTTTTAAATTTACTTCTACTGGGTGTTTGAGGATGCCACAGTGGCTGAACCATTTTCTAGTGGATAGACTTTTGTATTTTATTTTAGTTTATTTTTTAATAGTAGAACTGGCAAGGCTTGTTGTAGAATTCTGGGATTCAATCCCCACGCCTTGCTAGTGTTTCAAGTCTTCTGGAGTAAACATGCAGTAGTGAAATTTCTATGCGTAGGTGTCTGTTTACTTAATTAAGAAACCGTTTTTACAAAGTTGTTTTGCAGTCTTACACTTCCAACAGCAATAACTCAGTTCTTACCAGCATCTGGCATCATCAACATGCTAGAACTGTAGTGTGTGTGTGTGTGTGTGTGTGTGTGTGTGTGTGTGTGTGTGTGTGTGTGTGTAGTGTTAACCCATTTAAAAATATATATAAATTGCATTTCTCTGAACCCCAAACTCCTTGTGTGTTTACTAGCCTTTTGTATTTCTTCTTTTGTAGAAAATCTCCTCAAGGATTTACTTTTATTTTTGTTGTAAAAGTGATGGCACAGAGAAGCTACGGTAACATAAGTAAGCTAATGAATAGACTTTTGTTTTTTTTTTTGTGAACAGTGCTACTCCCTCCCTCATTTTCTTCAGCTTTCTGTACCTCCTGACTTTCCCCCACCCCCAAGTTGTAAAGTTCATTTCCAATACAGTGTTTGGTGAGTATCACTGTTGCATTGGTTTACCCTTTATGACACCATTTCTGTGATTTCACCTTCCCCTCCCCAAAGCAGATTAACTTATATATAAGACAAAGGGTACAGAAATAGAAAACAGAGACAGCAGGGTATAAACCAAAGTATATAAAAAGAAAGAATAAAGAAATAACTGCAAATAGCACATTATAAAAATTGTTTCCAGTTCTTGGAGTTCATTTTGACAAGCTTCATTTTATTTGGTTATATGCACCTACTGAACTATTGTGATCCTTGGCCAAGAATATCATAGATATACTCTAGTTATTACAAATGAGGGAAATCTTGCAGCCTGTGTTTCTTTGGGTCTCTGGCTTGCTTCAATTAATATAATTTTTTCCAAGTCTTTCTATTTCCTTATGAATGAAGCTAGATCCTTATGTATCATCCTGCACCAGAATCAATTACACATTGATCAAAAATTTCAATCAGATCAGATCAGATACTCTGAAAATATTACAGGAAGGGATAGGGGGAATACTAGGGAGGGCTCCTTGGCATAGGTCAAAATTTCCTAAATAAAGATGCAGAAACACAACAAATCAAAGAACAGTTCGGTATGGCAAAGGACATAGCTAGCATGTTAAATAAAAAGCCCTCAGATTGGGAGATCTTCACTGACCATACAACCGACAAGGGCCTCATATTTAAAATATACTTAGAGCTCAAAAAACTAACCCCCCTCCAAAACCCACAAATCCTCAAAGAAACAACAATCCCATTAATAAGTGAGCTAAAGACTTAAAGGAGAGATTTGTCTGAAGAAGAAATAAAAATGGCCAATAGACACATGAAGAAATGTTCAACATCTCTGGCCATGAGAGAAATGCAAATCAAAATGAGATTCTAGGGCTGGTATGTAGCTCAGTGGCAAAGCACTTGCCTAGCAAGTGCAATGTCCTGGGTTCAATCCCCAGTACCAAAAAACCCAAACCAAACCAAAACAAAAAAACAAGACAAAATGAGATTCTACCTCACTCCAGTTACAATGGCCATTAACAAGAAAACCAATAACAGATGGGGGTGGGGAATGGGCCAAAAGGGAATCCTACTACACTGTTGGTGGGAATGTAAACTTCTTCAGCTACTCTAGAAAACAACATGGAATTTCTTCAAAAGACTAAACGGAGAGCTTTTCTAAGATCCAAAGATTTCCTTTTTTTCCCCAGATTACTTATAGTGGAAGGAATTTGTATGTTTGCTTGAGAATGAAATTATTCTTTCTATATGTTTTTATCTGTTTATGCCTGTCTGTGACTTCATGTGTAGCTTATTTAGTGAGGGTTTAAGAAGGTGCAGAAGTTTTTAATTAAAACAACAATATTATGAAGTCTTTGCTTATGGTCAAGTTGGATCTCTTCTGAAGACTTGTTTTTGTTTTATCCATTATGTTTAGAACTAAAACAAAATCAAATCCATTTTTATGTGGCATGAGTTTATTGGTTTCTGTATAGGTATACAAATCCATCTATAGTCATTTATTGAAATACACTATTTTTTCATTCATTTAAGTTCCTTGATGCCTAAAGTGGTTGTTCTCCAACATCTTCAAATGACTACATTCTTGGGAGAAAAGTTTGTCCTATATGTGATGTAATGATAGTTAAAAGGGTGAAACTTAAATAATTCTAAATTTATTGCATCGTACATCAGTGTCTTTTTCCATTCTGATCTCCCCATAGAGAGTCTAAAATATTTTGTTATTATTCTCTATAGCCCTGTATGAAATGTTACTATCACAAATAAATCATCACTTAATGTAGTATATTTGTATTTGCTTTACATAAAAAATACGAATTTTCCCTTCCTCACCATCTTTATCCTTTTTGGGAATGCATACAATATAGCAAGAAAACATATAAAAATTGATTCACGTTAACTGATGTGATATGCATGGTTGCTTGTTCTAGTGTGATGGGAAATACTTTTCTGTCTAATTCCTGATTTATCATACTGGTTTTGCCTCTTAGATGATTTAACATAAATACAATGATTCACTTTCTAGTCATTAGTATTTATCTTAATTTTGCATGATGCCTTTTGAAATCAATCCAAATAATTACTTCATGTATCAATAGTTTTTCCCCCATTTTACTAAGTAATATTTTGTTGGATGCATAAATGACAATTTGTTTGTTCATTTAGCACTTAATATACAACTGAGTTATTTCACCCTTTGGGTGCTATTGGAAATAACACTACAATGTATATTTGCTTACATATCTTGAAATGTTTTTCTTGCTCTCTCCATCCCTGTCTCTCTCTGTCTCTCTGTCTCTCTATCTCTCTATCTCTCCCCCATACTTGTCCGTCCATTTTTCTTCTCTATATAATCAGTATTTGTTTTTTTCCCCCATATGTTTCCTTCTTATGTTTCAGGGAGGATCTTATATCCTTTAGAAGCTAACATTGAGCAGATTTTCCACAACTACAAATCTGTCCCTTTTCTGTCACTAGCTTTCTCTCTGTTTTTAAATTGAGTTACTTCTATTTATTTATTTTGCAGCTCATATATTCCTTCGACACTACCCAGTTGATGTTTTTCCCATCTTTTCTGTGACTCTTTACTTTAAGCCTTTGTATTACTCTATTTTTCCAGAATATCTCTTTTTCTATTTAGATTCCCTACACATATTTGCTTTATTTAAATGTTTATATGCATATTTATCACATATGCACAGGCAATTTTGCCTTCTACCTTTGACATCATTTGTTGTTTCTACAGATTCTTTTATTTGATGATGAGTTACATTTATCTGTTTCAGTGCACATCTAATAATTCCTAGTGGTGAGCAGTGTATCCTGCTTCTCCTGTACATTCTTGGCTTTCTTTGAACTCACCTGGGTTCAAATTGCTCACTGTCTTCTCCTGGATATGCAGTTACTGATCATTTTCTTCTGTTCCTATTACATATTGTGCTGGTGTTGTTATTTTCTTAATTTCTCTTCCTGGCTTCCAGTGGTTTGTATTTTGCTTGCTTCTAGGACTCTTCCTTTATTTCAGTCTCTGTGCCAATTCTGCACCTACTCACTCCTATCAAGGTTTCTGCTGCTTGAGCTGGTTATGGTTGGAGAATTAGCTCAGATCAGAAAAAGCCCCAAAGACACACATCTGGCTGCATATACTTCTATTTTTCATGTGAAGATTTATCTCTGCTTTCTGTCATGCACCCAGAACCTCCCTTTATAGGTAATTGTAGTTTGTTGTTGTTGTTGTTGTTTTTAAATATGTCAGCAAAGGAATTAGCTTCAATTTTCAAATACCTCACTGCTGGGATAAAAATGCATGCCAGACTTCTTCTTTATATTTCACCAGACTCTTATACATGAACTTATTTCTAATGTCTCTAGTCAAACTGACTGCAAGTTTAGCTCCCATAGTTTTCTCCACACCTCTGGCTCTGAACGTTGGCCTTGACCATTGGGCCGCAAAGCCACACATTTACAACTCTTAATGGGCTTGCAATTGTTGATTTGGAAACAAAATTCTTCTACGGATTCTATCAAGAGTTTGTGTCACTTTTTTTTTCTTTCCTTTCTTTTTGGCAACCATAGGTCTTGAGCTCAGGGCCTAGGCACTGTTCCTGAGCTCTTTTGCTCAAGGCTAGAGCTCTACCACTTTGGGACACAGCATTACTTCTGATTTTCTGGTTGTTAACTGGAGATAAGAGTCTCACAGACTTTTCTGTCCAGGCTGAATTTATACCACGATCCTTAGATCTCTCAGTCTTCTGAGGAGCTAGGATTGCAGTTATGAGCAACCAACACCCAGATCAAGGTTTGTTGTTTTGTTTTAAATTCATGTCATTTTTGTATTTATGTTGACAGTTTATACAGGAGAATATATCATTTATTCTTGGCTATGAGAATTTGTTTTTGTCTTACCAATTTTTTTCTTTCCATTCATGACTTACTAAGTAAAATAAGGTAGAATTTGTTGATTTTACATATTTAATCCTATGAGCTTTTGCATTTGGTATGCTTTGGGTTATTTTGTTAGTTGTGAAGTTCCTCCTGTGAAGCTATTGTTTGTATCATAAAGAATCCCTGCTTCATAGAATTGTGTTTACCCTCAAATATGAGTTGGTTCATTCTCCCATATTTCCCCATGTAATTTCTCAGTATTATTACTATCAACCAAAATATACTCAACTCCTTAGAGAAACATTTTTGTTTGTGTTTTTTAACCACTGTTAACTTTCACTTGAGGTAACACTTCTTGACTCCTCCACCCCAATTCCCTCTCTAACACCTCAAACATCAGGTCTTGACTCAATACCTTCTTCACCATTACATTTGTTATCAGGGAGACATTTCAAAGAGGTCTTTGGGTTGATCTCTTATTTTCTTGACCTTGGTGGCAATAGAGATATTTCTACTTAATTTTGCCCATACACTTGCTATTTGACCTTGTCATTATTAAATAAATTGTGGCATTAGAATTTCCTTCTGAGCCAGGTTCACCAGAAATGGAGGAGTGAGGCAAATGTTAGAGTGCCAGTGCTGAGCAAAAATGCTAAAAGGCATCTCTCAGACCCTGAGTTTCAGTTCCAGTACAAGGAAAAAACAAAAGCCTCTTTTATGGTCATCAACTTTCTGTAGTATATTCACCCCAGTAATTCAGGGAAATGAAAGAAGGAAGGCTCCATTCCATTCTCTCAACTGTATTTTCTTTCTTTCTTTTTCTTTTTTTTTTTTTTTTTGGCCAGTCCTGGGGCTTTGGACTCAGGGCCTGAGCACTGTCCCTGGCTTCTCTTTGCTCAAGGCTAGCACTCTGCCACTTGAGCCACAGTGCCACTTCTGGTCATTTTCTATATATGTGGTACTGGGGAATCGAACCCAGGGCTTCATGTATACGAGTCAAGCACTCTTGCCACTAGGCCATATTCCCAGCCTCAACTGTATTTTCATAATCAACCAACTCCCCTGTTACTTTACCCTTTAGGCAAGCTTTGTTTCCATGATTCATCCCAGAAATTATCCTGTACGCTAAATAGTACATATCTTCCTTGAACTGAATAGAAAGTTTCTAGACATGGGTGAGATGAACTGTATACTTTGCATTTTAACAGACAAGGTGTGAGGCTCTATTTATGAGTACTCAGTATTAATAATGAGATTGAGATTCACCTACGTTTCATTATTTATGCATGTAACTATGCCCAGTTTACTTTATAAATCCTATCTAATCTAATAAGCACTTTATTTCTATAAGCAGGTTTTGTACATTGGTCTTCTAGGTAAGTGACCAGTTAATAATTTGATCAATCTGCCTCCATTTTGAAACTCATAACAATAAATACATTGTATTGAGTGAAGCAAATAGGGAGATGGCATCATTGAAAACAAGTAAGCAAGAGTTTTTTAGGGTAATTCTGTCTATATAAGTAAAGATTGGATGTCTTTACCAATGTACCCATCAGTATTTAACTAAATGATTCTTGTCTATCCAATATTAATTACTTTAATTAGTTATATCTGAGAAAATATTAAATTTATTTCTCTCGGGTTTTGGTTGATTAATGAGATTGAAAATATGACTGCTTAAGTTGAAGGCAGAATTTTCAGTAACTATAATCTGTAATAATGAGGTACTGTTTATCAAATCAGATTTAATAATAATGTATTATTATATGTTGTTGGGTTCTATTACTCAAATTAGGTACTTATATTTCAAGAATATACAAATGCAGATTTGTTTTAAAAGGGGATAACATGTATACCATAGGTAAAAAATATGTACCAAATTATTTAAAAAGAATTACTACATTTTAATTGATAGCATATGGCATAACCTATATGAAAGTATTTTAAGCTTACTTATTTGTTATGACAGCACTGGAGTGTTTCATTAAATCAGATAGCATAATTCATAGAGTTGTCACTCATATCCAAAATAATTTCCAAATTTTTAAATATAGTGCCACAAATATATACCATATTCTGTCACTTTACACAATACAATTTAGTCTTTCTTTAATGGCTTACCCATCAGTCTACTGAAAATCTATGAAAAGAAAGAAGTGTCCGTTTACCATGTAATTCTGAACCACAGTAGGCTTTGAAGATGGTGCAACAAAACTCTATTAAAAATAAAAAAGAATTATTTGTATCCAGATAGAAATTGTGCACACAAAACATGAAGTAGTAGTTTTTAAACACTAAATGCAGTCAGCAAACATTTGGGAGTAACTTTGTACCTGGGCATGATAACACAAATTTGTGATTCCAGCTAGCTGAGAAGAGGAGGCCAGAGAATCACAATTTTGAGACCAGCTTGGGCAAAGACAGTGAGACTGAATCTCAAAACCAAAATGAAAAGGAGAAGAGTGAGGGCATAATACAAGTTGTAAAGTGCTTGCCTGGTATGGATGAGATCTTTGGTTCATTCCCCAGTACTGCAAAATAGACAAATAATTAAAAAAATAAATAAAATATATTGAAATACTTAACAACTAAATGCCTATGCACAAATACACATAATTAAATGCATAAATAGATATGTAAGTAAAGAAATAACTGTTCCAATGAAGATTTAGAGCTCCATCAAAAAATAAAACCTATTGTAACAAACCCCTTCTACTGGATCCTAGAATCTAATTCAATACAGTTCTTTTGTGCATTCTCATTGTATTCCACTTTGTAAACAGTGGGATTTCAACCCACTGTCTGTATTTTAATTGATAGGGTTTCTGTGTGTGACACGTTGTGTCCTAACCATTTAATCAACATCCACACCCCGTTTTGCTCTTGTTATTTTTTTTTCTATAAGGTTGTGTGTGTTTTTTTTTTTTTTTTCTGGACTGGTTTTGCACAATAGTTCTTCTACCAGATCCTGACTAACCTCATAGCTAGTATTACAGATGTGAAAGACTGCACCTAAACTGTATGCTGAGATGTGTTCTCCATTCCTTTTTCTTTCTTTCTTTCTAGTATGAACTGTCCTCAAATTACAGCCGTTTCCTTCTGCACCTGGTGAGTAACGGGAATTATGTGTGAGCTACCACACTTAGCCTCTTTTTTTGTGTAGTTAATTACATGTATAATTGGTGTTTGTTTCATATATCTATGAAGATAACTCATTTGTTACATACTTTTAGTTGAAGGGGCAAGCAAAAATGAACAACTCATGTGTTGGGAAAAATGACAAGAAAATTCAATTCTCACAGAGGCTGTGATTATTATCCTAATCTCAATAACTAGAGGATAAAACAACACTATCAACAAATCTGATGTGCTCGATTGATGATCTGGTATCTTAAGGTAGGACAGTAAATTGGTTATTTTGTAACTATGCTGTTATATTCCCAAATAAAGTTATTTTAATTTAAGTGCCAATCAAAATTAAAGGAGAAATTGTTTGTCAACACGGATGGCTTAGGAGGGATGGTATCCACCAGGAAAATGCATAGGAAAGTATGAATGACTTAAAAGTACACAGAACTAAGGAACTCTTAAGTGTAATTCTAAAGAGTGTTAGGGACAATTTTTTGCCATATGCTTGTGAAGGCTTGTAGATACTAAATCATGTCAGCAGATTTCCAATTCCTGTTTGGGTTTAAATCATAATGTTCATGAAAGCACCACAGAGCTACCATCAACACCAGTGATACGGATTGTCCTGTAAGAGGGAGGGAGTAATTCCTGTTAAAAGCTCAACCTTTCAGAATGAATTGCACTTTTATTGCCTTACTGTAAAGACAACAGGTAGTAATAGGAAAAAATTTGTATTTATGTATAAAATATAATTACAACTGTGGGATTAGGGTATACTTTTTTGAATCTCTGCCAGGATTTTTGAGCATTAGAAAAAGAAAGGGGGTGATTTTTGCTCGATCCCGCAGTCTACTTTTTAGGATATCTTAAATCCTGGCCCTACTCACTAAATAATATTGGTGAGCCACAATTTTTGGACAACACCACTCACAAAATGATTCCAAGCTTTTACATTTTATCCTTGGCTGTTACAAAGTTGTTGTTGTTGTTTTTTTTTTTTTAATCTAAGTTCTTCTATGCCCTTCTCCAACAGACCTTGAAATGCTACTTTATTTATCTCTGTAGCCCAAGCTCATTTGAGGGAGTTTTTTTTCCATGCTCAGTCTTTACACTGGTGCCATGTTATGGCTGATTATCAATGGCCCAGATCAGAAACATCAAGCTATGTCACAAACTATAGCCAACTCTACAACTGTAGTTTACAAAGTGAAACATTGGGGAGCATTTTCTGTCCCACCCTTTGTAACAAAAAGGTGTATTGAACAATGTCTGAAAATTATTATGTCTACTGAAAGCTTTGAATTGTGCATCAGGGGATGGGTTTTGAATTTCACACTTCAGACCAAAATAACCCGATACAGCATCAGCAGCTATTAAGAAGTTTAAATGGAAAATAATTGTGAAGATAAGCATATGCAAAACAAGCAAATAATGAAAAAAAAACCTGTAATCTCATAGTAATCATCTCAGATCAGCAATGGCATTAAACGATACACAGCTTTAAGTGGAATAAATGCCAGAAGCTGGATTTTGCTGAGTGTTTCTGCGTCTGCCTAAGTACAAATGGCGAATCTTGCAAATCTGTGGAATTTATTTTAACCTTTATCGCTGTAGCTTTGTAGTCAAGTTCTCTGGAGGATCTAGCTGTAATTAATACTACTCTCTTGTCTTGACCTGATTGCAGCTGAAAGCTGGTCTTTCTTAGGCTTTCCTGGGTAACAGAAGCCTGAAAGCTTCCCAAATCTCAGCTAAAACCCTGCATAGTTTTCAGCTGTGGGGTTTAAGATTCCCTCACTCCAAAAGCCCCAAGTTCTAATTTCTTTCCAGTAATAATATAATCGCTTCTCTTGTAATAAAGAACATTTTTAAGCTGTTATAAGATATGCTACAAATTGTCTTAGAAGAGTTTGGTGCTGCTGTTTGTTCTGTGTTTCCCCATGATTATAGTAAGTCAGCCTCGGGTTGTAGCAGAGTCCTTCGATAGCTCATAACACCTTACACAATTCCGATTCTTCACCTAAACAAGAGGACTTAGAAAACAGCCTTTTGGTAGATGAAGGTCCCAAGGGCACTGAATGATGGTGGAAGGTGGAAAAAACTGAACAGGGAATGACAAATGAGTACACTATCCAAATCTCTTTATAGCTCTTTTTAAATGATAAATAAGATTGAAAAAAATTAATCAACTTTCTTTCCCATCTAAAACCCCGACATGGTAAACAAGAGGTGGATTGATTTAAAGATTGAAATTCAAACTATTATTTCGGGGGCTGCTTCAAGAACAGCTGTTCAAACTACAGCACAGTCTTTGATAGTTTGATCAATACTCGTTTAAGCAAAGATAAAACTAGCTGTACAAAATGTCGATTTTGAACACGAAGAGGTCAATTCGGAGGCTTCTAAACATTTTTTTTTCAACAACCAAAGTGTTTCACTCTGCTACTTAGAAAGAGATCAATGTGCAGACAAACACTATCTGTTTTGCTGAAGCCAAAGCCAGAAGAAAATACACATATGGTGGGATTTAAACTGAGATGAAATAGCTCAGTCACTAACTTGGGCAAGTATTAGACACCTGGAAAAATGATTGGTCTCAGGCTTCCTATGAACAAGAACCTGACCAAGGTGAAAGGGAGACAAAGAGAACTCGAAGGCACAGACTGTGGCTTTGTGGGACATGTTTTGGACACAGGAAAAAGCTGGCTCAGGAACATTCAGAAAGGTTCACATGTGAACAGCCCATACTGCTAACGGAAAGGCTATGCCTGGTGCTAAGCGGGAATTGAATTGAACAATATGCAGAAGGTAATGGAGGGATTCTAAGGCACTACGAATGTGAATTTATTGAAGTATGTAGATCAAAGGCCAGGTATAATTAAGATGAAGCATAGTTTGGCTAAAACTTTACTAAATATATATGATGTATGAGAATCTCTTTGGCACTGGGAATACAGTCAAAACCACTCTCTCTCTGGGAGCTCATTGTTTGGTCTAACAGAGAATCCCAGTATAAGGGAGAGGAGATTTCTAGAAACTCATGTTCTTCACAAATCATTGGACAGGGTAGGTTGTAAACCAAATTAGATCTACTGATGCTTCTCGACCCAACCTCATAATTCTCCAGGAAGCTTAAAAATTTGCAAAACAGTGGCCTACAGCTAGCATTCAATGAATGTCTTCTAACCTACCCCTGACATTTCTAGTCCCAAGAAAACCCAGCCTACTAATGAAAACTACAAATTCCATTAACTGGCATACTTGAGGAAACAAAAATCACACGTTTATCTATGTATGAACTTTTTATCCGCCCCCCCCCCTCGGATGCATGCATGAGAGTGAACTACATGGACAAAATGGCCAAGAAAATCAAGTTTATCATACCTTTGACAGTGTCACTTTTATTTTATGTTTTAATTTTCACAATACCATGTAAGAAAATAAAGGAAGAAATAAAGAAAGCATATTTCCTCTCCAAAACAATATTATTGGAAAAAGTCCTTTATGTTTTCATTACCAAATCAACAAATTCATTCTCAAAAATATGTTCTCAAATATAGAGATTCCCATAGAAAACCAATTTTTGCTCACGAGGCAACACATTTTTACCTAAATCAGCTCTGCTAACTGTCACCTTTTTCATCAGACCCACTTTATTCTTGAGCTTACATATGTATATGGCTGTTAACACAAACTCATTCGATGAAACAGTTAGAAGTATGATCTTAACCATGTAATCTAACTTAATCATTACTTTAGGCAATAAGCCAACAGTGATTTTTTTTCATATCTGGGGAATGAAGTTTATTTCCATTACACAAAACTATTTTAAAGTTATAGGGTCATTCACATTTCTCAGCCAGGAATTCAGGTTTCCCTGATGCTAGAACACAATCATCCATTAATTCACTACTTCTATATTATCAGCAGACATCAAATAACCTCAGGCCTTCTATCAGAAACAGGTTGTGACAAACAGTATCATTCCTTCCTGTTCAATACAGAATGGAAAATACACAGGCAATTTGCATAAGTTTCAATCACTGGCTTTTTGTCTAATGTAATTTTGTCATTCGTATTATTAATTTAGGAGTCTTTGAGTACTTGATACTGAACTCAACATCCTCAATGCTAGACAGGATATCTAAGCTTGAACTCAGAAATCATTCACAAACATCTCACCACTTCAAGCACATATATCTTTGAGAAATTCTCGAATCCTTAAAGGATTTCAAATATTTGCATGTTTGGGTTTGATAAGTCTGTTCAGATTTCTTTGTTCCTATTGTTCCTCATTTATTCACAATGTTATGTAACACTGAAAAAGTCATACAAACCTAAACAAATAAAAATATTTTTGGTGGAGTCTACACATGTTAATATAACATCTGAGCCAAGGGTGAGTTTTGCAGAAAAGAAACATTCTACTTCTCCCCATCTTCCTTTAGAAGGGACAGGAATAGATCAGACAAGTATCTGCAGAATTAATTAAAGCTATTACTGTCAACTATCAATAATTTTCCTTTGAAGAGTAAGTTCTAATGAAATAGATACTTGGAATAAATAATGTAGTTGAGTCTGACATGCTTTGGTTAGAATCCCTTTTCTTTCTTTCATTTAACTGTTTAACAACTTGGATGTATTTAGCATCCAAATTTGGTTGGTTTTTTCCCCCTAAATTTCTAGATATTGACATTTGACTCAAATAATTATTAATAAGTGTAAATAAAATATGAGTACCTTGATAGTTCTTAATTCAAAACATCAATATTTGCTTTTACTAGTATCAGTAGTTATGAGATAAAAATTTGGAGTGGAGTAACAGTTACAATGACAAGAACCTTTTTGTCTTTTAAATTATATGTTTCATTTATGTTTCAATTTCATTTTACAACAGATATATTATTTAACTCGTAGGTTTTAGGTACAATCTTCTATAATGGAGTTAGAAAATACTACAACATTGTAGAATATTGTGATTCAAAGTTCTAATTAATGTGAATCTATAATGCCTAAGAACACAATTTCTTTGAAACAAATCCATGTAGAAAACACCACAATAGAAACAAATCCATAGTTTGCATTTTATTCTGAAATCTTTGATACTATTAAAAGAAAAACAATACTGAGGTTGTTCAGGTGCCAATTAACAAGACGTTTACATGTGTAACTACAAGCTTGGGTATCTTTGCAAAAGACTTCTATTGCATCAATTTTGCAAAACACAGACTATATTTTGTCTGTAATTGACTTCAAAAAGAAATAGGTCTCTGGAATTCAGATAGTACAGGGGCTTGGAAGAGAGAATAGATGACGATGTTGGGAGGGCTAGAAGGTTTCCTTTAATAAAGGCAACAGATGATCAATTCACTCACCAGGAAAGAATTAACGAAAAAAATGTAGGTGTATAATGTAGACATCACAGAAGCATTGGAGAATAATAGCCCTCAACATATTTGCACATGAAATTTACCTGGTTTGGAAAATATTTCTTATCAAGATTACTTTAGCTTTCTCAGCTTATAGCATTATGGATATATAGGTAGACATGTAGAAAATTTCTTCTTGTTAAATGTGATGTGTTTTTTTTTTCTTTTTAAGTTGGACCTGTTCCTTATGCTTTCCTTGAATCCACAGCAATGTAGGGAGTCTCAATGTCTGACGAACATGAAAAGCAGGGATTCATATCCAGAATATATATTTTGAATAAAATAAAACCTACACATCAAAATAAATGAATGAACACATTGAAAAGATATATTTCAAGTGGGGAAGAAATATAGCCAGCAAATACAGGGGAAAAGATGTTGAACCATAGCCATTGCAGAAATGCACATCAAAATGACACTGAATGTCAGGAACAGTGGCTCACACTTACCTAGTTTCTCTGTTTGACAGAGATCAGGAGAATCATAATATAAGGCCAATTCAAGGGAAAACAATTATCCAGAGGCCATTTTACAGGGTACAAAGTCATACATTAATTATCCTAGTGATGTGAGAGGCTTTGGGAGGAGATCACATTCCAGGCCAGCCAAGCTTAAAAAAAAAAGATAACATGAAGCAAAAGGGCTGGAAATATGGCTAGTAGAGAATTTTCCTAGTGCACATTGAGGTTCTGAGTTCAAACCTCAGTATCTGGAAAACAATAATACGACCAATCACATTGAGATAGAGATATGAGATGGTGGTTTAGAGATAGTCATCAATTTCCTGCATTTTAATAAACCTGAAAAAAGAAAGTCATCAGGTACATGGCTCAGCAAGAGGACAGTAGCCAGATAGAGCAAAGAAGGCTCCATTAAACACTAGGTGGAAATCCAAAAGAATTTAACTTTAGATTTATAAGGAAATAGTAAACTCTCCTAGAGAGCACTGAGCAAATTTGGAAGGAAAGGGGTAAACTCCGCACCATCAGAACTACGAGCCAAAAGACAAACCATCAAATAAGTCATAGGATAGACCAGCAGGCAATCTACAAAAATATAATCCATAATAGATCTATATACTCTTCAGTACTCAGATATAATGACGAGATTCTGATTGTCTTTGAAATCTGTATATCTCTATCTATATTAATATCCATACCTATATATCTCTATCTATAGATATATATGAAATCTATACCTACACATGTATCTGTATCTGAACTTGTATCTCTGTCTATCATGTAGCTATCTAAAAAATCATATCTCTATCTCAATCTCCATAGCATTGATATCTATATCTATCTATCTCTATATAGATATGCATAGAGATGTCTACGGAGATAGATATCTATTGATGTGTGTTGATATATATATATATAGAGAGAGAAAGATATATTTCTATTTCTCTATATCTTCATTGGTATTCATATATATGTATAAATGATCTGCATTCATATATATGTATGAATGACTTACTGCCTAAGTAAATGATTTGGCTTCAAAATCATCAAAACAATCAATCTGAGGAAGAAAGGCTAAATGCATATCAGCTATAAAGCCAAGTAGTAAATTGCCCAAACACCAATTAGTAGATGACATGTGAAGATCCCTGGACGGGGTAGTAGAGCTGAAACTGTAATACAAACAGTTCCAGTACAGGAAATACATGTATGGTTTATGGTGGCAGAGAATCATGAGGCAAAGGCAATCAGGATCCATTATAATCCTATACCTTGCCCAGCCAAGTGAAAAACGCATTGTCACTTTTTTACACACATCCAAAGGGTTAGGATGGTGGGTGTACTGCAATCCCTGATGAGGACAGGTGGAGGCATTCAAGTGCTCCTTGCAGCTGAGCTCTTGCTACACATGTTATAATAAATAGCAATCTATGGCAAAGAAAGCATAAAGGTACCTTTTCCATTATCACTGTCATAGGACCCCTAACTTGTTTAATTGACCTTTTGATTCTAAGAATAAATTTTCTGCCTACCTCTGTTCTATTATGCAGATAATCTCTGTTACCTCATTTATCAGATTTCCATACCATAGAAGGAGAGTTGAAAGCAATTTATATAGTGCTGTTGCTGATATGGTTTTAGGAACTATCCTAGCAGTCACTATAAGATTAAAAATAGACTATAATTGAACCAGTGGATCTGAAATTTAGCTTAGCATTAGAATCTTGTGGAGAGCTTCAATAATGTATTGATGCCTAAATAGAACCCTCCTGTAATTTCTTTTTACTCAATTGGTCTAGGGTGGGTAAGAAGGCACCATTTAAAACAAAACAAAACAAAACAAAACAAAAAACAATGTTTCAATTGATTCTAACATGGACACAAATTTGGAGTACATTTTATTCTCCCAAATCAACATCTCATTCCTCCCTGCCAACAAAACAAACAACAACAAAAAATCCCCAATTCACCAACAATGGTGATCTTTCTTCACTGAATGATCACCATAGTTCGCACCTTGTGTAATTTTTATCACAATTATAAAATTTTTTGGTTTCTTTGTTTTGGTTGTAATTAACCCACTGTCCCTAAGTCAAGCTAAGACTTTGTTTTGTCCTATCTTCATCTATTTGTCTTTTAGATACAGAGAACTAAGTCTGACCACAGTTGGAGTCATATCGCAAAAATTCTCAACAAAATTCTGGCCAATCGACTTCAACAGGTCATCAAAAAAATCATACACCATGATCAAACTGGATTCATCCCAGGGATGCAAAGTTGGTTCGATATGCGCAAGTCAATTAATGTAATCCACCACATCAACCTGAGCAAGGTAAAGAATCACATGGTTATATCTCTGGATGCGGAAAAGGCGTTCGATAAAATCCAGCACCCGTTTATGATAAAAGCCCTGGAAAAAATTGGGATTCCAGGGAACACTCCTGAATATAATAAAGGCAGTCTATGACAAACCAACAGCAAGCATAATTCTAAATGGTGAAAAGCTAAAGCCATTCCCTTTAAAATCAGGAGCAATGCAAGGATGTCCACTCTCTCCCCTGCTTTTCAACATAGTACTAGAATTCCTAGCCAGAGCAATTAGGCATGAAGAAAATATAAAGGAGATCCAAGTAGGAAAAGATGAAGTTAAACTTTCTCTCTTCTCAGATGACATGATCCTATACCTAAGGAACCCCAGCTACTAGAGCTGATCCGAAACTTTGGCAAAGTTGCAGGATATAAAATAAACCCTCAAAAATCAACAGTCTTTCTAGCTTCATAATTTTAAAACCAAAAGAAAAAGCCCAGCCTGATTAAAGATGATAATTCCCAATATTGAAATTCAGTAATTGTCAATTTAATAACATATTTTAATAGAGATAAGAAAATAGCCTTTTTCTACTAAAATGTCCTGTTTTCAATTAGCCTGCCTTCCCAAATCGTAAGATTAGCTTTGTAATTTTTTAGGAAAATAGAAACAATTATTTTTGGGGTACCAGATTGTAAACTGTGTTGAAGCCATAGCAATGTTGAGAGATGCAACAAGGTATTTTGTAGTATCTCTCTTTGTGGAAAATAATTCACAACTAACTGAAATCTTCTTTAACATTTTCTTTCTTATCTATAATTCTCCATTCTTTGCCACACTCGCCATTTTAGTTATTGTATAGTTATAAATTTTTTTTCATGCAAATATTAGGTACAGATATGGGAAACACTCAACCAAATACTTTGAAAAATTTACAGAATTTCACTATCTTACAGAGTGAGTAATGTAAATGAGGAATATTTTTTTCAATTATTTCTAGAAACACGTACTAGGCAGAAGGCACATAGGAGTCTGGTTTGGGCAATTTTTTCATCATTTCAATGTGTTCTTTTTGCTTTTTCTAAAAGCCATCATAAATGACTATGTGCACATATGTGCCAGCCCTTCAAAAGTAGGAAATGAGTTGTGCTGTGTAATAATTACACAAAAATAACCAATGTTTTCCTATGAGGGTTGCTTAAATTGGAATCGAAAGACATCTTGTAACCTATTACTCAATTGTTTCATTCCATGCACCATAGTCACCTCTAGCACTGCAAGGAAGGAAGTTGTTGGTTAAACAGACAACATGTATAAAACACCAAAGGAAAATTATCTGGGGATGTGACAGATTTGGGTTGCAAATGACAAACCCTGAAAATCACCTCTAACTTGGAAATATATTTGTCTTGTAGAAAACATTCCAATTAGAATTCAACAGCAATTACATGTCATCCTCATTTGGGAAATTGGAAAGGTAGCATTATTTTCATCATCTACAAGGATGAGTTCTGTATCCAGGATCTACAATGCTTTCAATGTTGCATGTATTTTCTCAAAAGCACAAGTGTTAGCAAAGGTTTGAAGTCCAAATCAACCTTTCTGAATCCAGAAAAGTTCTCCTCTTTCTGCCCTCACCCAGATGGCGACTAGTTTAAATCTAGATTTTTACTAATCTCCTTTTAAAGTAGTCAATACATTACTAAATCTGGAAAAAGAAATGTTTCTCAAGTCTATATGGGTAATTTTACTTTAGAAATGCACACATGAATCATTATTTACAAATTCAATATTCTGCATGTAGTGAATGGGTCTGATTCCATTTTCTTTTTTGGGACACTACAAATGACTCAATAAATTTGTTTATCATCATTTTATTTAGATATTTTATACCCTCTAGGATCATTTTTGGTAGGCTTTATGACATTTTTAAATTTCCTTAGATTTCCCAGTTTCTTGGTGTATACTTTGCCAGTAGATTCCCCAGTGGCCTTATGCATTTCAGCTATATCCCTTTAATATCTTTACAATTTTTTCACTTTATTTACATGAGTCTTTTTTCTCTTTTATTGCTTAGCTGACAGTTTAAGCTCTGTTGTTAAGGTAAGTTTTGTTGTTAAGTTTAGCTAAGAGTCTGTTAATTTTAAGCTAATATAGAACAAACTCTTTTTTTAGTATCTCACTCATTTCAGCCCTGTTCATCACAATTTCTTTCATCATGATCATATTGTATTTAGTTTGTTGTTACGGATACTAGTAAATCTTTCCAAATGACCATAAAGTTTGTTATTGTTTTGTGGCTCTTTTGGTTGAAGGTAAAGTGCTCGCCTAGTATACATGAAGCCCTGGGCTTGATTCCTCAGCACGATATACATAGAAAAAATCGGAAGTGGTGCTGTGGCTCAAGTGCTACAGTGATAGCCTTGAGCAAAAAGAAGCCAGGAACAGTGCTCAGGCCCTGAGTTCAAGCCCCAGGACTGGCAAAAAAATTTCAATTTCTCATTTTTAAAAGTAATTTATACCATTGCCATTTTCTCAAGTGCTTTATATCTTTTTTGTTCTTTCTTTTTTTTTCTTGCAGTTTTTAGTTGTGATTTTTCTGCTATATATTTGATTACATTCCATACTGTTTTATATTTACTAAGATATTTTGAGGTTATTATGGGCCCTCACAAAACATATTTGTAACATAAATTAATATAACTTCAATGTGATAGCCATTGAATTTCACATAAAAACACTACAGTTGTACTTTTTCTATCCACATTATAGATTTTGATGTCATAATTTGTCTCTATAGCATTGCACATCCATTAAACTATTATAGATATATTTAAATAGTTCTGTTTTTAGTCTTTAAATCAGAGTTAATTTACTTGTAAAACAATATTACAATACTGAAGTAGTCTAACTTTGACTTTCTACCTTTTCCAGTCAGATTCAAAGTTAGCATCTGTTCAACTAATCTTGAAGCACTTCCCTGAATACCTATGTATTTATCTATTTATTTAACTATTTATGTATAAGATAGGGTATGTTGGTGGAATAACAAATATTTTATTCTATCTGTCCGAGGTCACAAATATCTTACATAATAATTATAGAAGCTATCCTTACCATTTATATTTGAAATGCTTCCACTAAACATTCTCTTTATCCTGAAATTATTTTGAGAT
This sequence comes from Perognathus longimembris pacificus, assembly GCF_023159225.1. Classification (NCBI taxonomy): domain Eukaryota; kingdom Metazoa; phylum Chordata; class Mammalia; order Rodentia; family Heteromyidae; genus Perognathus; species Perognathus longimembris. The sequence continues at coordinate 31,889,736 of NC_063177.1, forward strand.
GAAAAGAAATCAAATTGTGTACAATTTTGTCATGTATGTGTTATGGTGAAATGTAGGAAAAAAATAGAGGGTAGTGTTTATTATTATAATGACACAATCCTATGTATTGTATTACTGTTTGTATACAAAGACGACCATAATTTTTATTTATTCAACATATCATGTTGTTAATATACACATTTTTATTCATTTTCTTCATGTCAGTCAAAATCTTGCTAGGTTTTTTCTCAATATATGCCAGAATGGGGTACTTACATATTGTTGAACCCCAAACAAGAATATAAAACTTGTAGGTATTTATGCGTTTCATCCCAGTCGGTGGTCCATATGTGACTTCCAAAAGCTTCTTTTCCTTAAATCTTTGGGGACAACCCAGCTAGATTTAGAATCTCTTTACAAAGATATAATTAATTCTAAAACTGCTTGTTTTGAAAGAAATGGCTTTCAATATATTCTCTGCATGGTTTTGTTAGACTATCCATCATCATCATCTTAATGAAACTATTCAATAAGGGGGCTGGGAATGTGGCTTAGCGGTAGAGTTCTTGTCTAGCATGCCCAAAGCCCTGGGTTCAATTCCTCAGCACCACATGAAAAGAAAAAGCTGGAAGTGGCACTGTCGCTCAAGTGGAGTGCTAGCACAGAGCAAAAAGAAGCCAGGGACAGTGCTCAGGCCCTGAGTCCAAGCCCCAAGACTGGAAAAAATAATAATAATGATGATGATGATGATGATGAAGGTATTCAATAATCAATATTAGAGAAACTGGAACTATGTACCTTTTTTAAACATTTTTAAGAGCAATATGTTTTTTGGTTGATTTTGCTTATAGGTCAACCACTAGGCAGTTTAACTACTCAGTTTGGCAGTTTGAACATCTGGCTTTAGGACATTTCAATGTATCTACTAAAGCAGATTAGTCAAATACTAAGATTACTATTTCATGTTGTTACCACTAGTTTGTTTTTCTCATAGTATAATAATGCATGACTATGCCCTTGGTAACACATGGTAGGGTGAGGAAACTATAATATCTTGAGGATTGTAAAACTTGTCAGGGGAGTATTTACAACTTTTATTTACTTTATTCACATAGGAAAATATATTTCCAATAATAACCAAGGCTTAGGATGTTTTCTTTCATTTAGAAACAACAATATTTTATTATTATTTTGCCATGATCTAATGCAAACCACAAAAACAATTTGAATGGAAATGTTACTAAACTCTATTTTAATATGAGTTCAAGGACTGGAGTCCATAACAGATTACCATCTTCTTAGCCTATCAGAATTATCTTATCACTGAATCAGTATTGTTGATGATGAATATTTTAGCTTTCTACTTAGCTTCACCATGTTGCTCAAATCTAATTTCAGAAACATCTTGACCGATTAGGAAACAAAAAATCCTCATTTAGTCCTCTACTCATTTATTCAACAAACACTGAATGTGGACTATTTGCCAAGTGCTGTTTTAGGGCTCAGGCTTGGGAATAAACCATCCACCTGTTTACAGGGAGCTTTCATTCCAGACTATTATGAAGGAAACTGCAAATAAATAGTTATAGATGTAGATACTAGATACTTTTATGTGTGTCCCCAAAATAAATTATGCTAATACGATTTTTTGAGCTTTTCCCTAGAAGTTTTCTAAAAATATATAATCAAAAGAGAGAAAGAGAGAGGGAGATAGACAGACAGGCAGATATATATATATAAATAAATAAATAAATAAATAAATAAATAAATAAATGAGGGGAACATTCTAAATACTTGCAAGAAACTGGGTCCATTTTATGTTCTGTACTGTAACAAATCTTTTTCAATGAAACTGTTCATATGTCTTAGGAGCTAATATATAGATATATTATATATATATATATATCTATATATATCAGTACATCTAAGCCTACAAAAGTCTTTTTAATGTAAGATAATGGCCTGTGTATACCACCAAATTTAAATGTATTTTTACTGAAAAACATCCGATTAATTCTTCAGTGTTTACTCTTAAAACGATGCTGTTATTGATGTTTGCAAAAGTGTAATTTTGCTGGACAAGTATTCCTTTAAAAGACATTTAATAGAAATGGAATTTTAGATTAAAGAATTAGGGAATTGTGACTTGGTGCACATTTTCAGTTTTCATTCAACAAGTACTTGTGCTTTCCATTTTTTTTAGCACTCATATCTAAGAGTAACATCTCCTCCAGAGGCTTTCTATGGTTAATATCAATCATATCAATGCATATGATTGTCAACTGAAAGGTGACGCATTGTAAATCACTGCTGTGTACCTAGCATTTTTCTAGTGACTCATACAATTGTGTCTCCTCTTTTTTTTCTTTTTTTGGCATGGATAATAATGTTTTGATTCCCACAAATTTTCTTTTTTATATTATCTATTTACTTGTTTATTTGACTATAATGTTCTTTACTTATTTCTCTTTTCTCCCCTTTTCCCTAATGAGCCACAGATTTTCTTAACTTCCTCTTTACTTCACTGCTCTCTCTTCTTTCTAATGGAATTGAAGTTATTTACATACTCTGGTGATTTTGCTTCATATTTGTGGTAAAATGACCACTAGAGACTTGCTTTTAATATTCTTTAAATTTGTATTTTCATAGAGATATCTTAAATCTAGTGCATAACTATTTATCTGGCACATTTATGGGTAATGTTTGGGGGGATTTAGGCTGTGTGTGTGTGTGTGTGTGTGTGTGTGTGTGTGTTTGTGTGTGTGTAACTGTTTATATTTATTTATGGGATTAACCCACAATCAGTTTTTATTTATGATTGAAATGGAGTTCAAGAGTCATTGGTTTCCCACTGGGTAGTCAGGTGGCCAAGACCTTTATGGGAAAGATAACTTATAGCCTATAGCTTTGGGTATTCATTTTTGTCACCAAGTAAGACCACTATCCTAAAAATAAATTTGAGGGCTTGGGGATATGGCCTATGGCAAGAGTGCTTGCCTTGTATACATGAAGCCCTGGGTTCGATTCCCCAGCACCACATATATAGAAAATGGCCAGAAGGGGCACTGTGGCTCAAGTGGCAAAGTGCTAGCCTCAAACAAAAAGAAGCCAAGGCACAGTGCTCAGGTCCTGAGTCCAAGGCCCAGGACTGGCAAAAAAAAAAAAAAAAAAAAAAAAAAAAAATTGAAAGGACATTACAATGAAAAAAGCTAATGAAATATTGGAATTTCACTGTAAATTATCTGAAGATATTTTCTGTGTGATGTACATCCTTGCTTCATACCTTCAAGAGAAAAAGAGGTTCAATTTATGCAACTTAAGGGGCTGTATGAGGCACAGCATATTGATCATTTAACTTGTTTATGACAAAGGAGCTTCAAAGAAATACTACTTTGCTAATCAAGAATTGTAAATACGAGAGCACTAGCTGAGCTCCCTCCAACATCACAGTTTTCTCACCCCATAGAAACTTTTACTCCTAGGGCCAAGGCTTAGCCAGAGGTGCCTCGCCCTGCCAACTGGAATTTATAAATTTAAAGCAAAAGTGGCGAGCAGCTCCTGGCAGCACGGAAACACCAGACGGGGGAACAAACAGTTCCTGAGAAAGTTAAAAGGTCCCGTCACAGAGGAAGCCCAATTCCCAGCCCGAAACAGAGCTGCATTCCATAGCCACCTCTGCCAAGGAAGCCGACCCGCCCAGGAGGGAGGAGCCTCCCCAAAGCAAGCAACTCTCAGCCCGGTAAAACAGGCCAGAGGCGCCCCACCCTGCTGAGTCCACAGCCTATTCAAAGCCAGGCTTTAAGGCAGAGGCACCACAGCAGACAGAGGAGCCACAATTCCCGAGACTGCTCAAGTCCCCATCTACAGAGGATGCCCAAGGCCTATGTGCAAGCTGTGCAAACCACAGAAACCCAGGATTGCACCAACAGGGGAGAAGGGTCAGAACAGAACCACCCCCTGCAAACTGAAATCAAGTCAAACCCAGCCACTCAGTCAAATAGACTGCAGACAAGGAAACCAGAGACTGGGGAAACACCACCCAAACAAGGAGGACTCCATGTTTTTTTTTCAAAAAAAAATTTTGTTTTTTTACTTCTGAAACATTGTCGGTTTTTGTTTTGTTTTGTTTTGGTTTTTGTTTTCTATTTTTACCTGTTTGTTTTATCAAGTTTTTTTCTTTTCTGTTTGTTTGGGTTGTTCCTTTTCTGGTTTTTCCCTTTATTTTTTTTTTCTTTTTTAAATAATTTTTCTCTGTTTTGTGCATCTGTCTTCCACTATTTTTACTTTATTTCTCTCTTTGCGTTCTCTTTCTTTAAAAATTACTTTCCTATGAATAACACCTCCACTCTTTTCTGCTAACTCTCCATTGTCTATCATTTTAACCTTGATCTTTCTACTGATTCTACTCTTTTCCACATTTCCACGTCACTGAAACTAAACCAAAATCACCACCCCCCCCAAAACATTTTACTCTATTCTCTTTACTATCTCCAACTTACCCTCCTGACTTACTGCCTGGACCTCCAGGTTCCATTGACTCCTGGTTAATGGATAGAGGGTATCCCAACTTAATCCGAGTGAATCAAAGGGATTCATAGAGAAAGCCAGTCCTAAAAGAACTTAATATAAAAACAAGAATTGCTTATAGGGTTGTAACAGTAAATAAGTAACTACTGAATACAGGGCCCAGGATTGGTTGTTATATTGAAATTGTATTCTTTAGGAACACCAAATCTAATTTTATAGACAGGTATACAAGGTATGTATATATAATTGTGAACTTGTAAGATTTACACAACAATGCTTGGTAAGGGCTGCTTTGGGTCTTAAACGGTGCTCACAGGTGCTGGTAGACTGGCATTCCCAATCCAAATGGGCAGAAGGAACACAAGAAAGATGGCAAACAATGAAGTCTTATCCCCCACTCAAAACAAGCAGGAAGCAGAGCAGTCAATCAAAGACATAGAAGAGAACCCCCAAAATGCTCTACAAAGTCTACTGATAAACATGATAAATGCAAAGTTTGAATCTCTTCAGTAAATTATTCTAGAGCATGAGGAGGCAAAGCAAAAATTAATGGAGAATTTCATGGCATCCACAAATAGAAAGATAAGTGAACTTCAAGAGTCAAATGAAAAGATAGCTAACCAGCTTAAAGATTTGAGAGACAACACTCAAAAGCAAAGTAATGAAGTTAATGAAGTAAAGAAGTCTATACAAGACCTAAGAAAGACCAGTCAGAAGGAAAAGAGATTCGAAATCAAGTAGCTAGCCTACAGTCCCGACTAACTTAAGCAGAGGATCGAATTTCAGGAGCTGAAGATTCCTTAGATTCTATGGAGAAAGATCAAAAATCAATAAAAATCCAGTCCAATCAACAAAACAGATCGCTACAGGAGATTCAAGACACGATCAGAAGGCCAATTTAAGGATAATAGGAGACAGGAAAATGGAGACCACTAGAGGACTTCTAGGAAAGTGGGTACAGGGGGCTCATGATTGTAACCCTAACTATTCCAGAGGCCAAGATCCTGAAGAAAATGGTTCAAGAACATGCTTCCCAGCCTACAGAAATAAAACCAAAACATTCTCAGTCCTTTTAACCGGAAAAATTCTGTACAGCAGGCATGGTACAACACCAATCAAGTGATCAAGTTCATAAGCATGAGGACCCTGAGCCCTGCATTTGAAACTTGGTACTAATGCCCCTCCCCACCAAATAGATAATTCCGAAAAGCCCAAGAATACATGTGAATATTCATGAGTCTAGGGAACAAATTCCCTTGAAACGCCCTAAAATTGGGGTTTGAGAAGACTTGTGGTTCCTCATATTTTTGTTGTAAGTCTGCATGTACATTCACTCTGCAAATCTGATTCTAAGCCTATTTCTGTTCTCTCCAAACTTGTTTTTTACATAGACCCTTCATTTTATTTTTTTCTGATTCACATTCAAACCTATTGTTTCTAATCCTGTAGAACCTCCAAAGTTTGATGAAATAAAGCTCAAAGGAAGAGACAGACAAATCATTTAATTTTTACCAAATAATTTTAAATTTCATTTATTAACAAGGACTGGAGTTTTATTTATTGAACTAGGGAAAGATAGGAATATTGCAATAAATAGTGGTAGCACTATTTATAGTAGGCAACATCTGTAAGTAAGTATCTTGTCATCTTGCAAGATGTGGGGCTTCAAAAAACTAGCCCAGCTCTTGGTTGAGTCAAGCTGGTCCTCAAGCCAGTGAAGTTGACTGGTGAAGCACAAACAGCCATCTGTGCTCTTTACTGGAATGTCCTGCCTACAGAAATCATGCTGCAGATATAGGCTTGGGTTAAGGAGGAGAAATTAACAATCTCTGAGTCCTGTTAGAAAGTTGAATGTTCTAGGATTCATTTCTGCCTTCGGCAGCCCTTGTATGCTTTAGATTTGTAGCGCGTGCATTTGGTAGCCATTTGAAATCCCATTTGTCTTGCATTTAATGCGTCACCATTTCCTGTTCTGGGTGATTTTGCAGAAGTGGCTTGGTTCAAGGATGAATTGGTCTCACCAGAGCCTTTTCGTCTGGAGGTTTTTATGCCAGAGGTTGGTGGTGTAGCAGTGCAAAAGACACCATTTGAGTTGCTACAAAAAGCCTGCTGGGGAGTAATGTCAGAGTTCACTGCAGGCCCAGGCATCATGGTCATGGCCCCTTGTCCTGATTGCATAATGGTATCATTAGGTGACTGCATTGCAGGCACAGTCAGGCCAACAGCTGGTGTTGGTAGGGATATTGGATAGCTCGGAGAGAAATTATTATCAGACTGTCTATTCAAGAAATTATCAGACTGTCCATTGAAGACTCCTAATGTAGGATGAAGAAGGACTCCTGTACTGGACTGATGTCCTGTACTGGGACTTGGTCCCTGCATTGTCTGGGATTGTGAAAACTGGTTGTTAGAATCTTGCATGCTGGAAATAGTGCCACTGTGGGACACATGGTCAGAAGCAGGAGGGGCCTGGTTCAATGCAGAGTGGTTGTTTGTCAACATTGGAGGAGACGGAAAGACTGATGCCTCTGAAGGAGGCCTTGTATACATCACATTATTATTGTCCATGGATGGCTGAGTTTGTGGGAAAGCTTCACTTCCAGAAATGGGGCCAATGGCTGGGCCGGTGTTGGGAAGGAGCAAAGCAGTGGTATGTGTGGAAACAGAGGCGTTGTAAGGCTGCTGAGAAACAGGGATCACATTGGTGGTCTGTGGATCATTTTGAGAGACAAATGCCTGGGAAGGATTGGGCACCCTTTGAGGATTCACTCCTGACAAGGGTGCTGTCATGGTCATATGTCCTGATTGCATGATGCTATCATTGGGTGGCTGCATTGGAGGAGCAGTTAGGCCAACAGCTGGTATTGATAGGGCTGCTGGATAGCTCAGAGAGAAATTGTCAGATTGTCCATTGACGACCCCTAGTGTGGGGTAAGGAAGGGGTACTGTACTGCAGTGATGGTCAGTTTTGGGGCTTGGTCCCTGCATGGGCTGGGACTGGAAAAACTGATTGCTGGAGTCCTGCATGCTGGAAATAGTGCCACCCTGTGGCACATGGCCAGGAGGGGGAGGTGCTGGGTTCAATACAGAATAGTTGTTTGTCAAGACCGGAGGAGATGGATGGTGTGACACCCCTGAAGGTGACTTTTTATCTATCTGATTACCATCATCCGTGGATGGTTTAGCTGCAGGGGAAGCACCACTTCCAAGAAGGGGAGCAGTTGCTTGGCCCTTGTTGGGAAGGACTGAGGGAGCAGTACATGTGGAGACAGAGGCACTGTGCTGCTGCTGCACAACAGGGATCACATTGGTGTTCCAAGGATCATTTTGAGGGATTAAAGATTGAGAAGTATAGGACATTTGGGATGATAACATTTGAGACACAGAAATTTGCACAGTTACTGGTACCATGATGACGTCATCATCATCATCAAGCTGCGTTGGAGGAGCAGTCACAGCAACAGCTGTTGTTGGTAGGGCTGCTGGCTGGCTCAGAGAAAAATTGTTGTCAGGTTGTCCACTGTAAATCCCTAATTTGGGTTGAGGAAGGGCACCTGTATTGGATGGATGGCCAGAATTGAGACTAGCTCCCTGAATAGCCTGGGCCTGTGTAAACTGATTGTTGGAGTCTTTCAGGCTGGAAGTGGTGCCACTCTGTAGCATGTGGCTAGGAGCAGGAGGGACCTGATTTAAGGCAGGTTGTTTGTTTGTCAGGACTGGAAGAGATGGAAGGATTGACACCTCTGAAGGAGGTGTTGTGTCCATATTAATATCATCATCCATGGATGGTTTATTTGGTGGGGAGTCACCACTTCCAGGAATGGGAGCCATTGCTTGGCCCACATTGGGAAGGATCGAAGAAGCAATGCTTGTGGGAACAGAGGCACTGTGCTGAGGTTGCCCAGCAGGGATGACATTGTTGGCCCGAGTGTCATTCTGAGGGACCAATGCTTGGGGAGGATTAGGCACCCTGGGTGGGTATACTGAAGACGAGAGCGCTGTCATACCCATATGTACTGACTGCATGATGCTATCATTAGTTAGTTGCATTGGCAGAGTAGGTAGGCCACCAGCTGGTGTTGGTAGGGCTGCTGGAAGGCTCTGAGAAAAAGTGTTGTCATATTGTCCATTGAAAACCCCTACTGTGGGGTTCGGAAGGGTACTGGCACTGGGCCGATGGCCATTAGTTGGGGCTGGTCCCTGAATGGGCTGGGACTGGAAAAACTGACTTTGGGCATCTGGAATGCTCAAAATGGTGCCGGTGGGTGGCACTGTGTGCTGCTGTTGCACAGCAGGGATGGCATTGGTGTCCCCATGATGGTTTTGAGGGACCAAGGGTTGTGAAGGACAGGAAATCCTGGGTGGAGGTGGGTTGGTGGGGGCTGGCCCCATCCCAAGTTGCCCCTGGTGCAGGCTATAGGGCATTTGGGAAACTGGATAGGTGTAGGGTGTAAGAGGTGAAGTGGGGTCTGGGCCCATAATTAACTCTGACCCCCTGGGGCATGCCGCATCCAATCTGGGGAAATGGACAGGTTTGGGTATAGGTGCACTGCTGGGTACCTGGCCATTTAGAGGATGATGACCCTGGGACAAACTACAGGGCCCTTGGGGTAAAGAAAGGGGGTATGATGCAAGGGGGTTGGAGGGGACTGGACCCATCGTGACAGAACCCTGATGCAGATTGCCAAGCACCTGGGGAAATGGGTAGTGGTGGGGTATGGGTGGGCTGGTGGGGACCAGCCCATTCATCAAGTGCCCTTGTTGCAGGCTACCAGGGACCTGGCATAATGGATTTGGGGGAGGTCCTGGTTGGTTGATTGGTACTGTTCCATTCAGGAAGTTTCCCTGCTGTTGGCCATCAGGTACCTGGGTAAATGCACAGGTATCACTGCTGGAGACTGTGGGAGATGTAAAAATGATTGCCTCAGAAGGAGGCGTGGTATCCATATGAACAATGTCATCATCTGTGTCTGGCTTCGTGGTCAAATGAGAGGATATGCTCGGGGTGGGTGTAGTCAAATCAGTGCTGGTAGAGTTCAAATTATTGGGTGGTGGAGCTACAGGAAGAGTAGGAAAGGAAAGAGGAGGGGAATCTACACACATTGGAGTGGGGGATTCATTTTTGCAGGGGAAAAGGTGATGATCCAGGGGAGTAGATTGAGAGAGAGAATTAGAGGGGTTTGCATTTCGTATTAAATGATAATAGCCTTCATCCTTATTTTGTAGCACTCCTAAATTAGAAGCAGTTGTACCGGAAGGAAGAAGGTCTGCAGTAGGTGGCAAAGGAGAACTGAGGAATTTAGGTGTCCGACCCTCTTTAGCATTAGATGAGGGTGCTGACACAGTGTTGGTCACAGCAGCCTGCTCTTCCACATTAGTGGTGTTGGGAAGAGCCGTAATCTTTGGAGTACAGGTAGGCAGGGGCAGCAAGACACAAGCCCCTGCCTCAGGTTGGGGAACAGAGGAGGCAGTGTGGAGGACACTGCCATCTGTCACTTCTGTTCTCTGCCCTGAGTCTTTTTTCTCACAGTCATTACTGTTAGTGTGCTGAATAGTCTTACAAATGTCCAAGTCATTCCCCATGTCTACGCATGGAAGTTTAGGAGGTATGGGAAGCTCAGTGCGACCCCATTGTATTGGCACTGGCTGAATCTGTGGCAAAGGAAGCACCGATGGCAAGGCTGCTTTCCTTTTGGATGCTCTATGAGGCGGACTAGCTCTGTGCTTTTTATAGTCCACCATATTCACAGACTCCTGGGAATGTGGAGGTGGAAGATCTTTGGGCTTTGTCCCTACCACCCCCTTTGCTGACTCCTGGGTGTCTGGTGGTGGACTTGCTGTGGGCTTGTGGCCCTCCACCACTTCTCCTGACTTCTGGGAGTCTGGTGGTGGACTTGCTGTGGGCTTTTGGCCCTCCACCACCTCACCTGACTCCTGGGAGTCTGGTGGTGGACTTGCTGTGGACTTTTGGTCCTCCACCACCTCACCTGACTCCTGGGAGTCTGGTGGTGGACTTGCTGTGGACTTTTGGTCCTCCACCACCTCACCTGACTCCTGGGAGTCTGGTGGTGGACTTGCTGTGGGCTTTTGGCCCTCCACCACCTCACCTGACTTCTGGGAGGCTGGTGGTGGACTTGCTGTGGGCTTTTGGCCCTCCACCACCTCACCTGACTCCTGGGAATGTGAGCCATTCTGTAGTTCGTTGTTGTCCAGCGTGTCCACGATGGAGCTTTGTGAGGTGGGGATGTCACAGCCATGAGACGGGGTACCTACAGGAGACACAAGCACTTTTTCATGTCTTTCAACATTGGGAACAATTCCCTGATGGGGACTAGGGTAGTGTCCACTGAGAGTGAAGTCTCTCCTGATGGTCACCCAACTGCCAAGTGCCATTGCTCCATGGCTACGTGGTCCCCTCCCTTGGGCTTCTCCCTTATGCGCTTCCAGAATTTTTAACTCACCGTCTGGGTCTTCAAGGCCTTTGACCTCTGTGCCCCTGGGGTCAGGAAGAGGGACATCATATGGTGATTTTCGCTCTTCAAGTTGAGCAGGGGTATTAGGAGTGGAAATTTGAAGCGAGGATCCCAGCTGACATGAAGGGGTGCTCGGGCTTCTGGCGAATTCCAGCCCCGAATCTCCAGGTGGCAGCATTAGCGCAGGTCTTTTTGGCGAATGCTCTGGAGATCCCGAAGGGTCATCCCCTGGGGTGGGGCCCTCTGGCAGAGGGCACCTCCTCTTAAGGGCCCTGGGCTGACTGCATGAGGGGGCTACCTGCCTGCGATTCAGGATGGCCTTCCCACAAACAGGGCAGCGTGCAGGCCCAGGTCCTGTGCTGGAAACCCACCTAGGGAAGGTGAGGCCGCACAGGTGTTCATATAATTTACTGAGAACGTTTCCCATTACAGCGAAACGTGTGCAAAGTATCAGCTAAGTAATGGAGAAGTGGCGACAGCTATCTCTCCCTCCTTCTCCTCTGGTAGCTGAGGACGCACTGACCAGCTTGTCCTTTGTGACGTCACCTCCCACGTGCCCCAGAGGAAGTGCGCGTGCGTGCTGAGGGTGAGTGGCAGGGTCAAAGCAACGTTTGAGCCCCACATCCTTCAGATGGTCACACAGATACTAGTGGCCCAGCCAGGCCCTGGGTCCATGATGAATGGGTCATGATCTGCACCCATTTACCTCCGTGTAATGCAGGTATCACGGTTACCATCTCCATTTCCATAGTCCATCTGGGACCCTCATCGCCATTTCTTGTCTACAGTGAGCACAAGCACTGTCTACAAGCTTCATCTCCTAAGTTGTCAAAAGCCCACGCTGGACTCCAGGGCCCGGGAGATGGGAGTAAACACCCACTGTCAGCATAGCTTCATCGCGCCCTCTCTTGGTCTTGAGTCTTGCACACTAAATGTACTTCGTTTAGGTGGAGGGACCCAACTATGCAAAGATTATGTAAGTTCTATTTGGATGTGCGCTAAAGAAATTCAGTAGCCTATTATTCCATATAAATAAGGAGCCAGTTTTCTGGTCTTCATGGAATATGTGGACAAATCGTGTAACTCATTGATTTTTCAGCAAAGAATGGGACAATGATATTGAATTAAGGTTAGATCTATGTAAGTTGGACACCACAGGTAAACTCTCCAAAAACATTATACTCACGTTAAATTTAGATATTCTTATGCACATGAGAAGAGACCTTTTAATGGAGGTGAGGACTAAGGAAATACATAGGAGTATCCTATGAGCTATACATTTCAGTAGGGTCAGGAGGTTTAGAAAACACAAGCACATTACATTCTCCACGTAGGATCTTGTTGCTTTGTCTCCCTTCAATGTCGTGATTTTCTCTCTCACAAAAAAAATTATTTATGGGCTAGGAATGTGGCTTAGTGGTAGATTGCTTGCCTAGCATGCATGTAGCCCTGAGTTTGATTACTCAGCACCACATAAAACAGAAAAGGCCATAAGTGGCACTGTAGCTCAAGTGGTAGAGTGCTAGCCTTGAGCAAAAAAAAGCCAGAGACAGTGCACAGGACCTTAGTTCAAGCCCCAGGACTGGCAAAAAACAAAACAAAAACATTTTTAAAGGGGCTGGGAATGTGGCCTTGTGGTAGAGTGCTTGCCTAGCATACATGAAGTCCTGGGTTCGATTCCTCAGCATCACATAAACAGAAAAAGCCGGAAGGGCTACTGTGGCTCAAGTGGTAGAGTGCTTGCCTTAAGCAAAAAGAAGCCAGGAACAGTGCTCAGGCCCTGAGTTCAAGCCCCAGGACTGGCAAAAAACAAAACAAACAAAAACCAATGTCAGTCTCTCCTTCTCTCTCTCTCTGCCTGTCTGCTATCTGTGTGGGTGTCTATTTTACTACTCTCTTCTCTTCCTCTATCCTTGACTCCCACCTTCCCCCTCTTTCTCTCTCTATCACTTCCATGTGATTCTTATTACACACCCTATAATTCTATAGTTTCTACAGTTCATTTGTTTTTGTTAAGGTACATTTTATAATTTCATACATACACATTCTTACTGATAGTTATAGTGCTCAAGGTTTTGCTAATCCAAAGAACTCCAAATATACTAGATAGAATCTTTTGGAACACGTAATTTTTTGTACATACCAGTGATGAATATTTTAAACTACAAATTATCCACAGTGAAAATCATGCCATGTATGCATAAACAAGAATGTAGGTCACTATGTATGTTTGTCTTTATTACCATTCTTCAAAATTTTATCATGACTTTGGTAGGCATAATTACACACACACACACACACACACACACACACACACACACACTAGCTCATGCCTGTAACCCTAGCTACTCAGGAGACTGAGATCTCTGGATCTCAGTTCAAAGTCAACCCAGGTAGGAAATTCTGTGGGACTCTTATCACTTAAACTATTCAGCAAAAGCCAGAAGTGGTGCTGTGACTGAGGGGCTAGGGTGCTATCCTTGAGAGGCTCAGGGACAGGGCCCAGACCCTGTGTTCAAGACCCAGGACTGGCAACAAAACAGAACTCATAGCCCAAGATGAAATTTTTATTTGTTTCACTCGAAATAAGAATCTTAAAAATCAGTCTGTTAAGAGAACTTTATAGGTCATGTAAGAAATAATTAAGTTGATCTGAAAATCAAATTAGTATTTTTGTAATAACCCATTATTACTTATAAAGAAAAGGTTTCTCATAGAGTCTATGGTGCACTAAAAGCAACTATCTCAGTATATAAATTCCAGGCATGGAGGAACTATCAGAGACACAAGAGATAGCTCCTCTCTTGTCTACTTTTCCTCTCACAAGTTCCTACGTTACCCAGGAATTGCATTGCAATGCCATAGTTGGCACAAGCCACAGAAGTCCTCAGACAGTAGGTATACACAGAGGTTCTAAAGAACATAAGATGTTTGGCGAAATTATATGCTGTCAAATTTCTTCAAGAAATAACTTTTAAAATTCCTCAACCTATTGTACATATGTACTTCCATTCTAGTTTCTATGAAAATATACTAAGAAAGATAAGAAGACAGAGACTTCCGGGAAGACAGCGGAGGAGCTGCAGTGCACTAGCTGAGCTCACTCTGACATCGCAGTTTTCTCACCCCATAGAAACTTTTACTACTAGAAAGACAACCAGAATATTCTACAGAATATTCCACCCAGCAACAACAGAAAACACATTCTTCTCCGCAGCACATGGAACATTCTCCAAAATAGATGACATCTTAGGGCACAAGGAAAATCTGTACAAACTCAGAAGTATCAAAAACATTCCCTGCATTCTCTCAGACCACAATGGAATAAAATTAGAGCTCAACTCAAACAGCCACTACAGAAAATACTACAATTCATGGAGACTAAACAACACACTGCTGAACCATCAGTGGGTCATTGAAGAAATTAAAATGAAAATTCAAATGTTTAAGGAATTCAACCAAGTTGAGGACACGCAGTACCAGCTCCTTTGGGACACAGCAAAGGCAGTATTCAGAGGAAAGTTTATATCTCTGAGTGCATAGAAACAGCAGCTCAATAATTTAAGGAAGCACCTTAAATTCCTTGAGAGAGAACAACAAGCCAAACCCCAAGTCAATAGACAGAAGCAAATAATTAAAATCAAATCAGAATTAAATCAATTAGAGATGAAAAAAACCATCGAAAGAATCAACAAAACAAAGAGTTGGTTCTTTGAAACAATCAACGAGACAGACAGACACCTGGAAAACCTGACCAAAAAACAAAGATAGCACACTCAAATAAACAAGATAAGAGATGAAACAGGTAACATCACCACAGAAATAACCAAAATTCAAAAAAAAAAATAAGGGACTATTTTGCAAACCTTTATGCCAACAAATTCGAGAACTTGGAAGACATGGATGATTTCCTAGAAAAAATTCATATCCCCAAACTTAACCATGAAGATTTAAACCTTCTAAACAGACCCATATCCAGTATTGAAATAGAAATGGCAATAAATAATCTCACATCCAAGAAAAGTCCAGGTCCAGATGGATTCACTGCCGAATTCTACAAGGCCTTCAAAACAGAACTCACACCAATATTTCTCAAACTGTTCAATGAAATTGAAAGAGAACGTTCACTACCAGACTCATTCTATGAAGCCAGTATAACCCTCATCCCAAAACCAGGAAGGGACTCATCACGAAAAGAGGACTATAGACCGATTTCCCTGATGAACAAAGATGCAAAAATTTTCAACAAAATTCTGGCCAATCGACTTCAACAGGTCATCAAAAAAATCATACACCACGATCAAACTGGATTCATCCCAGGGATGCAAAGTTGGTTTAATATACACAAGTGAATTAATGTAATCCACCACATCAACCAGAGCAAGGTAAAGAACCACATGGTTTTATCTCTGGATGCGGAAAAATTGTTTGATAAAATCCAGCACCCATTTATGGTAAAAGCCCTGGAAAAACTGGGATTCCAGGGAACATTACTGAATATAATCAAGGCAGTTTATGACAAACCAACAGCAAGCATAACTCTAAATGGTGAAAAACTAAAGCCTTTAAAGCCTTTAAAATCAGGAACAAGGCAGGGATGTCCACTCTCTCCCCTGCTCTTCAACATAGTACTAGAATTCCTAGCCAGAGCAATTAGGCAAGAAGAAAATACAAAGGGGATCCAAATAGGAAAAGATGAAGTTAAACTTTCTCTCTTCGCAGATGACATGATCCTATACCTAAAGAATCCTATAGACTCTACCCCCAAACAACTAGAGCTGATCCAAAACTTGGGCAAAGTTGCAGAATATAAAATAAACCCTCAGAAATCAACGGCCTTTCTTTATGACCTGAAGACCGAGGCAGAAATAAGAAAAGCAACTCCTTTTGCAATAGCCCCCAAAACCATAAAATACCTAGGAATAAACTTAACTAAAGAAGTGAAAGACCTCTTTGAGGAGAACTTTAAAGGCTTGAAAAATGAAATTATGTCAGAACTAAGGAAATGGAAAAAACTCCCATGCTCCTGGATTGGGAGGATTAATATAATCCAAATGGCAATATTGCCAAAGGCTAGCTACAAATTCAATGCAATGCCCATTAATATCCCAACACCATTTTTTAATGAAATAGAGGAAGCAATCCAGAAATTCATATGGAACAATAAAAGACCTAGAATAGCAAAAACAATCCTAAGCAAAAAGAACAGTGCTGGAGGAATTCCAATTCCCAACATCAAGCTGTATTATAAAGCTATAGTGATAAAAATAGCTTGGTATTGGCACCAGAACAGGCCTGAAGACCAATGGAACAGAATTGAAGACCCAGAAATGAACCCACAGAACTATGCCTACTTAATCTTTGATAAAGGAGCTAAAACAATAGTTTGGAAGAAAGATAGCCTCTTTAACAAATGGTGCTGGCAAAACTGGCTCAACACATGCAACAAACTAAAACTAGATCCTTATATATCACCCTGCACCAAAATCAATTCCAAATGGATTAAAGACCTCGAAATCAAAACAGACACTCTGAAAACACTAAAGGAAGGAGTAGGAGAAACACTTGGGCTCCTTGGCACAGGACGGAACTTCCTTAACAAAGACCCATAAAGGCTACAAATCAAAGAAAGGTTGGACAAATGGGACTGCATCAAACTGCAGAGCTTCTGCATGGCAAAGGACATAGCTCGCAAGATAAACAGAAAGCCCACAGACTGGGAGAAGATATTTACATTCAACGGACAAAGGCCTCATCTGTAAAATATATGCAGAACTAAAAAAATTACCTTCTTCCAAAACAAAACCGCAAAGAATCAATAGCCCCCTTATCAAGTGGGCTAAAGACTTACAAAGAGACTTCTCTGATGAGGAAATGAGAATGGCCAGGAGACATATGAAAAAGTGCTCTACATCACTGGTCATAAAAGAAATGCAAATCAAAACAACATTGAGATTCCATCTCACTCCAGTAAGAATGTCATTTATCAAGGAAACTAACAATAACAATTGTTGGAGGGGATGTGGCCAAAAGGGAACCCTACTTCATTGTTGGTGGGAATGTAAACTGGTTCAGCCACTCTGGCAAGCAGTATGGAGATTCCTCAGAAGGCTAAATATAGAACTCCCCTATGACCCAGCATCCCCACTTTGGGTATCTATCCAAAAGACCACAAACAAAATCACAGTAATGCCACCAGCACAACAATGTTCATGGCAGCACAATTTGTCATAGCTAGAATCTGGAACCAACCCAGATGCCCCTCAGTAGACGAATGGATCAGGAAAATGTGGTACATATACACAATGGAATTTTATGCCTCTATCAGAAAGAATGACATTGCCCCATTAGTAAGGAAATTGAAGGGCTTGGAAAAAATTATACTAAGTGAAGTGAGCCAACCCAAAGAAACATGGACTCTATGGTCTCCCTTATTTGGAATAATTAGTACAGGTTTAGGCAAGTCATAGCAGCGCATCACAAGAGCCCAATGGCTATACCCTTATGATCACATAAGATGATGCTAAGTGAAATGAACGCCACGTTATGGAAAGGATTGTTATATCACAGTTGTAACTACTTTCATCGTCCCATCTGTATCTGTAGCTTCTATTATTGATGTTGTTCTTGTATCACCTTCCTGTGGTTGTACCTACACTATCTCTGTAATCTAATCTGAGTATATTGGAAACCGTGTATACTGGTATTAGAAGTAGGAAATTGAAAGGGAATACCAAAATTGAGAGACACAGGGTAAAAAATGACAAACAACTACAACAGCAATACTTGCAAAACTGTTTGGTGTAAGTGAACTGAACACCTCAGGGGGGGAAGGGAAAGTGGGAGGAGGGAGGGGGGTATGAGGGACAAGGTAACAATACAAGTAATGTATCCAATGCCTAACGTATGAAACTGTAACCTTTCTGTACATCAGTTTGATAACAAAAATTTGAAAAAAAAAAGAAATACTACTTTGCAGAAACTATCTAATTTCTGAAATTGTATTTCAAAATGAAATTTGTCTTTGATCACGGAAGTGTAGGCTGATGGCTATTTTGTTTAATAACAAAAGGAGTACTTTTAGATAAAGTTTATATTACAATATTTTCCCACAATTAGTTGAATTTTGCACATAGGCATTTCCTAACTACAATGAAAACTAAATATTATAACTCTTGTTAAACATGCAGGTGGAGATGTATCCTGTAGAGCCTCACACATAACCTTCAGTTCTGTACCTCAGGAATGTTTGACAGACATCTCTAATATTTTGGGCTTCTCACTTTGTGAAAGTAAAGTCCACTTTAATCTTTCAGAAGCTCTTAGTGATTAAGATCTTCTCATCTTTCTATTAGCTCTATCTTCACAAATTGATTATCCCTCCAAATCACAGAATTCTCAGGAATTTTTTTTCTTCAATGCATCTTTCTTGGCTAATTTCTACTTCTCTACTGCTCGCTCTTTCTTCTCTGTTCAATATATAGCAGTATAAATCTAATCTAACTTAGATGGGAATGCAACTTCCTTTGGATGAGACATCTCTCACTTTTGACTGATGATGGTATGTCAAGAAGAATATTTAGGCCAATGTGCTGTGACCTTCCTTTGATTATCCAGGGCTGCTTCTGTAATAATTCCACCACGACATGTCAGAGCATGCTGCAGGCACAGCTGTCTAATCTCCTGCACCATGTTCATATCCTGTATTGAACAGAGATCCTCCATTTCATTTAATTGCTCATAAAGGCCATAACAGCATTGAACAGAACATCCATAGCCATTGTCAACTGTCATGATAACAGTATTGCAGAATTATCTTTCTCTTTTTTTGTCTACCCTATCACATCCACCTGGCACCTGAAAAAGGATAAACTTGAACTTAATGGTGCTACATAAGATGCCTTTCCTGAAATGGTTTCATATAGGAATCTACCAATACTATATGACTGCGCAGATTTTACTAGAGATCAGGAGGTAAGGTCACTTGTATATAGCAAAAGCAAAAACAAGTTTGAGATGCAAGAAAAAAAAGAATCGTATATTGTTAGGCTTACCAAACTCTTCGGACTGTAGTTTATACATCTATAAAATTGCTCTGGAAATGATATTCATTTAACACTCAATGATGACTGTTATTAACTAGACTTGGAGTAAAGAAAGGAAAAAAATAAAGATACTGCCTTCAGGATGAAAGAGAATAAACCATAATTACTCACAGCATATGTGTTGAGATCAGCGTTCTGCAGAGACATAAGGTGGGTTAAAAGCTGAGTTATGTGTCAGGTGGAGGATTAGCAGACACCCTTCTATGGAATAGCCAAGATGAGACCTCATATAATGACATTTAACAGTGTGTTTGTTTCCCATCAGTGCTATGGTAAACTATTACAAATCACAGAAAATACAAACAACCAAACACACTCGTTTCTGTTTCTGGACATTAGAAGTATTGAAATGGGTTGCTGTGCTCTAGGGGAGAATGAGTTGCTGCCTTTTCAACCTTTGAAAGGCCTGCATTCCTCAGTCATAGTTTTTAATAGTGCTGCATCTCCCCGACTCCCCATTCTGTTGTCAAATACCCTTCACTGATCTACTTGACTCTCATAATAGGAGCCCTTTATTTTTTGTTTTTATTGTCAAGGTGTTGTACAGTCTATTGATCAATTAACTTGCTTATGACAAAGGAGCTTCAAGGAAATAAGCAAGTTACATATGTAAGGTAGTGAGTACATTTCTTGTCAAACTTGTTACCTCTTCCTTCATTGTTCTCCCACTTTTCCTCCTCCCCAATTCCCTCCCCCCTCAAGTTGTAGTTAGTTTACAACATATAGTATTGTAAGTATTGCTATTACATTGGTTCAAGTTCACCTTTTACCCCTTATCTCACCATTTTGATGTTCCCCTTCCTTTCCCTAATTCAAACAAACATATATGCAATATCCAGAGTACCAAAATCAAATACAATGACAACACAGACTAAACCATAGGTAAGATAAACACAGAACTCAACATGATAATCCCAGTTAATATGCCCATCTCAAATCTTTTGCACAAATTACCTTTAAGTACTTGTAAAAAAGAGGTGTCATTTAACAAAGCAGTGTGTGAATACAATGCACCCTGATCTTTGTTATCCTCTCCAACAATCTCATCCCCTTTGACTCTTGCATTACTTAGTTTTGTGGCATATGCAATGAATTCTTCACTGTGCTCTCCTCCTCTCCATCTTTGTTATCTACTCCTCAACCCTTAGTCCCACCCCTCCTTGCAAGTACCCATTTCTTGGTGCTTATTTTGTTGGGCATGGTCTTTCCAAAAAAGTATATACCTTCCATCGCACATCAGTTAAATCATTTCAAACTGCTTGCATACCACCGAGCATGTTGTAGGCACATTCTACCATGAGAGAAACCATGCAACCTTCATTCCTCCGGCTCTGGCTAATTTCCCTTAGTATAATTCTCTCCAAGTCTTTCCATTTCCTTGTGGATGGTGTAATATTATTTTTTAATGGATGAATAAAATTCCATTGTGTATACTTACTACATTTTCTTAATCCATTTTTTTCACTGTGGGACATCTGGGCTGATTCTGTATTTTTGATATGATGAGTAGTGTTGCAATGAACATGGTTCCATCAGTGGTTTTACTGTTTATCCTCGTTTTGTTCTATTGGATAGATGCCCAGGAGTGGAATTGCTGGGTCATAGGGTATTGCTGGGCCAGAAGGTAGCTCTATGTTTACTTTAGTTGTGTTGTTGTTGTTGTTGTTGTTGTTGTTATTTTTTTTTAGGAGCCACCTCACTGCTTTCCAGAGTGTTTGAAGAAGCTTATGTTCTTACCAACAGTATATTAGAGATCCCTTTTGGCCAGCATTTGTTATTCTTTGTTTTCTTGACAGTGGCCATTCTAACTAGGGTGATGTAGAATCTTGGTGGTTTTTTGGTTTGTATTCTTTTATGGCCAGAAATGATGAACATTGCTGGCCACAAAGGAATGCCTTCTGCCCAGTTTTAATACTTCTTCTGAAAATCTCATCTTTATTTCCTTAGTCCATTTATTATTTGAGTTGTAGTTTCTTCATGAGTTTAATTTTTTTGAGCTTTAGGTATGTTTTGGATGCTAGGCCCTTGTCTGATATATAGCTTCAAAAATGTAAGGAATAACTAAACCAAAGATGTGAATGTCTTCTATGGTAAATACTTAAAAATCTGAAAAATGAATTTGAACAACAATTAGGGACATGGAAAGACTTTCCATGTTCTTAGACTAGGAGAAGTAACATCATGAAAATGACAATACTGCCCAAAGCAATTTACAAATTCAATGCAGTACCCATAAAAATCCCAACAACACTCCAAGGAAACAGAGAAAGTAATTAAAGGCTTGAAGCAAGACAGCCTCTTCAACAAATGATGCTGGCAAAAAATTGGATATCCACGTGCAAAAATCTGAAACTAGATCCTTATATATCAGCCTTGCAGCAGGATCTCTTCAAAATGGATGAAAGACCTCATTGTAAGACCAGAAAGCATGAAAGAAGTATAGGAAGGGGTAGAGGAAAGTCTAGGGCTCTTGGAAACAAGTCAAAACTTCCTCAATAAAGATCCCAAAACACAACTAATCAAAGTAAAACTTGGTAAGTGGAACTGCAGCAAACTCTAAAGTTTCTACACGGCAAAGGACAGAACTGACAAGCTAAAAAGAAAGCCTACAGAATGTGAGAAAATTTCTACCAGTTCATCTTAAATTTTTCATTAAATAAAATCTCTAGTCCATAGAGAAACTTATTATCATATATTTACAGACTCTAAGAATAATCACAGGCCTTTTTGTGAAGGGTGGACACAATTTTCATACCACTACAGAGTATCATGCAAGAATAAGGAGTTCTGCTTAGGAATAGCAGGGAAAGAGGTCTTTAATCTGAGGGAACAAGACTCAAAGTTGAGAATATACTCCAGAACTTGAAAAATTAGGCAGTAGTATCTCCGTTAAAGAATGATTCAGAGAAAGGAGGGAGCAAGCACTTCAGTAGATGGAAGGTAAGCGATGGGAGGGTTTAGAGAAGTTTTTTCTTAGTTATGAGTGGTTGTAGCAGAGAAGTGAGGTATTTTGACATGTTTAACCTGTTAACATGTTTAACATGTTAATGCCTTCATTGGTTAGTAGAAAGTAGAGTACATGAGTAGAAGCAGTGAATTCCAACATTCTAGAAGATAGATAATGAAATATATTGATGACAGTATCAGAGCAGTAAGGCTAAAGAAAATGCACCTATGTAAAAATATTTTGAAGATACAGTGTGTTGGAGATTAATTGAAATAAAAAGGACAAAGAAAGATAATACAATATATAAACTTAAGTCATTATTTTAATAACATACATCATATAATTGAGGGTATCAAAGAGTCATATGTAATATAATAATCATTAATTTATCACATCAGCATTCTCAGTAGCTCTTAAATTATCCTGATGAAGAAAGTTTACTAACTCCTAAAATATAGGATAATAGTTATTAGGATTCACTCTTCTTTTCTACCATGAGGTAGAAAATGTTGGTTGTATTCTTTATTAAATCTCTCTGTGTCTATTTGCTTCAATATCACAATGAAATATTACTATAAAGGAAAATCACTGTGTATAAAACATTAAATTCAGTGATTAGGAGAAGCTTAATTAGCTGAAATAAAATTTTGAGTAACATAACTATAAAATATTAGAAGATATATTTTAGAAGCCTAGGAATATAGCTCCATTAATTCATGAAATATTAAACTTTCCTGTTCCATAAAGCCCTTTGTAAACTACTTAAAGATAACAGATGAATGAATAAATAAAAATAATGAAAAGTGAACTGAATGAATTTTTCTCACAGTTAAGCCAAGAAAGAGTTGGAGAATGTCAATCAGTAAATTGAGCTGAAAGGCAAAGCACTTTAACCTTACAAACAATTATATGGTGAAAATTAACCTTCGAAGGAAACTGTGTCATGAAGGCATCAGAATAAAGTACAGAAAGCAAAAACCACAGACCCACAGGTTTCATGGCTGCAGGAAGAATTACACCACTTTCCTCTACAGCTAGGGCTCTTTGGATATTAGGCAAAAAGAGTAAAGTTGGGTGGGGGTGGGGTGGAAGATGGAATCAAGCATGAGATGGAGGTGGGTAGATAAGCAATGCTCTTTTGACTGAGGAGTTTCAAGGTTTCAACAGCCTCTGTGTTAGTGGGGTGGGGGCGGTGGGGGGGGGGAGAAGTAGGGTGGTCAGGATCAGATGTGGCTTTGATCTCAAGCGCTCTTCAAAGGCCACTGGAACATTTGTTCAGGGGTAAGAGGTGGGAGGATGATTCAGTGGGGTCACAGAAAGGACAATTCTAAGATATGGCTGTCATGGGGGAGATGAGTGTATTAGGTTTAGTCATTTTCCATGAAAAAGAATCATAATATTGTAGACAAAAGGACACAGACTTGATTTCTAGTCTTGCCAATACTAACTGGTTTCATCTACTCTTTTTTTTTTCAGTGTACTAAACCAGAAAATATTTTTTAAAAACTTGTGAAAGAACTGAAAACAGTTACATAAGTACAAAATGATTTAGCTGCATGAGATTGATAAAACTATACTATCACTAAAATTTTAAATATTCAAGGAAAATAGACTGTTTAGTAATTGATATCAGAAAGGTGCTTAGCCTTCTCTAAGCAGAGATGTAATGACTTATTTTTAAAATTAATTCATTTATTTATTGTTGAAGAGATGTACAGAGGGATTACAGTTTCATATGTAAGGCAGTGCGTACATTTCTTCTCAAACTTGTTACCTCCTTCCCCTAGTCCCCTCATACCCCAGTTGTAGAGTTGGTTCACAGATTATTATCTTATGAGTATTGCTGTTGCATTTTTTCACCTTTTACCCCTTTTCTCTCCATTTTGATGTTCCCTGTTCCTTCCCTACTTCTGATAAACATATATACAATACACAGGGTACCAAAATCAGTTACAGTGACATCAAGGCTACAGTCATGGGGAAGGAAGACAAAAGAAAAAGGGATAATTTCACATGGTACATTGAAAATAACAACAATGATAAGCCATTTATTTCCATAACTTGGATCATTTCACTTACCATTTTCTTATGTGTTTATATGCACATAGCTATTGAGCTAGTGTGATTTTCTGCTTGGACTCTCCTAGACATGTACCAATCATTCCCAATGAGGGATCCAAAGGGGTCTGGCTCACTTCACTAAGTATGATTTTTTCCATGTCTTTCCATTTCCTAATGCATGGGGCAATGGCACTCTTTCTTATAGAAGCATAGAATTCCATCGTGTATATGTACCACATTTTCTTGATCCATTCACCTACTGAGGGCCATCTGGGTTGGTTCCATATTTTAGGAATGGTAAATTGTGCTGCAATGAACATAGTTGTTCTGGTAGCTTTAGTGTGATCTTGCTTGTAATCCTTTGGGTAAATGCCCAAAAGTGGAGTTGCTGGGTCATCTGGGAGCTCTATGTTTATCCTTTTGAGGAACCTACACACTGCTTTTCAGAGCGATTGAACAATCTTACACTCCCACCAACCAGCATCTGTTGTTATTAGTTTTCTTGATAATGGACATTCTTACTGGGGTGAGGTGGAATCTCAGTGTTGTTTTGATTTGCATTTCTTTTATGGCCAGTGACAGTGAGCACATCTTCATGTGCCTCTTGGCCATCATCATTTCCTCTTCAGAGAAGTCTCGTTTTAAGTCTTTATCCCATTTATCAAGGGGCAGTTGTTTTTTTGAGGATTTGTTTGGGGACAACTTAATTTTTTGACTTTGATGTATATTTTAGATATGAGGCCTTTGTCTGTTATACGACCAGTGAAGATTTTCTCCCAATCTTTGAGCTTTCTATTTATCTTGCTAGCTATGTCCTTTGCCATGCAGAAACTCTACAGTTTGATGCAGTTCCATTTGTCCAACCTTTCTTGGATTTGCTGTGTCTCTGGGCCTTTATTAAGCAAGTTTTGACCTGTGCAAAGGAGCCCAAGTGGTTCCCCTATTCCTTCTTGTAATGCTTCCAGGGTATCTTTTATCTTGAGGTCTTTCATCCATTTGGAATTGATTCTGGTTCAGGGTTATATGTAAGGATATAGCTTTAGTTTGTTACAGGTATTTAACTAATTTTGCCAGCACCATTTGTTGAGGAAGCTGTCTTTCTTCTATTCTAATTTTTTAGCTCCTTTATCAAAGATTAGGTGGCCATAGGTCTGTGGGTTCATTGCTGGGTCTTCAATTCTGTTCCATTGGTCCTCAGGCTTGTTCTTGCACCAGTACCAAGCTGTTTTTATTACTATAGCTTTGTAATAGAGTTTGAAGTTTGGTATTGATATTCCCCCAGCACTGTTCTTCCTACTTAGGATTTTTTTTTTTGCTATTTGGGGGTCTTTTATGGTTCTATATGAATTTTTGGATTGCTTCCTCTATTTCATTAAAGAATGGTGTTGGGTTACTGTTGGGTATTGCATTGAATTTGTAGATAGCCTTTGGCAGTGTTGCCATTTTTACAGTGTTAGTTCTTCCAATCCAGGAGCATGGAAAGTTCTTCCATTTTCTTAGCCTGAAAAAAAAATACTTAGGGATAACCCTAACCAAAGAAGTGGAAGAACTCCACCATGAAAAGTGTAATGATCTATTCATAAAAAAAAAAAAATTCTACAAGCTGATGTTAGGCAGGTAAAGAAACCAACCACAAAGGAAATGAAAAATGTTTAAAATATGTTAAACTTACTCAACTAAAGAATAAAAAATAAGGTATACAAATAAAATTAACCCAATGATATTATGGAAATTGTGCATACAATGAAAATGCTCATAATGTTGGTAGAAATGTTACTTTTCTCCAGTCTTTCTGGAAAACTACATAAAATATTCTTATAATTGACAAAAAATAACCCTTTCTGGAATCTATGCTAAGGATACACACACACACACACACACACAAATAATATTGATGTTCAGCATTTGCTACATGATTGCATATAGGTAGAAAAAAAATGAGAAAACAGTACCAATTCCAAAATAGAAGATTAAATCCCACCAAATAAATATGATGCCTTGTCATCCAGAACCTAAAAAGTAGGAAATGCCAATTTTTAAATATGAGCTCAAGTACCTTAAAATGAATACTCATATAAAAGAAAAAGATGATAGGCTAACTTTTTGTTAGTAACGAAGCAATTTCTGACATTGTAAGGCTTTAATTTATTCTTTAGTAGAAGGCCCAAATTTTCAACAATGATCATGTATTATTTTATATGAAAATAAAGCAAAACTATACAAAGAGCATATTTTCTTGTTATTCTTCCTGATCTTTTATAAGGAATAACTACAGCAATGTGTTTCAAATAATAGAAACACACATGAGCTTTTGTAATTTGTAACCATTAATTATTTAAAGCACCAATCTACAAATGAATACACTTAGTAAAACACCAATCTACAATTTGATACACTTAGGTTGGCATCTCAAATACCAGTTTGTCTGGGCTGGGGATATGGCCTAGTGGCAAGAGAGCTTGCCTTTTATACATGAGGCCCTGGGTTCGATTCCCCAGCACCACATATAGAAAACGGCCAGAAGTGGCGCTGTGGCTCAAGTGACAGAGTGCTAGCCTTGAGCAAAAGGAAGCCAGGGACAGTGCTCAGGCCCTGAGTCCAAGGCCCAGGACTGGCAAAAAAAAAAAAATAAATAAAAAAATAAAAATACCAGTTTGTCTGAGGGGCTATTGATTTCTTCTTATTCTTATTGTGGGGGGGAGGGGCATCAAACCTGGGGCTTGAACTCAAGGCCTGGGCATTATCCCATAGCTTCTTTTATTCAAGGCTAGCCCTCTACCACTTGAGCCTCAGGTACACTTCTGGTTTCTTCTCACTTTTTTTTTTGTACCTTATTGAAAATAAGAATTTCATGGACTTTCTTGCCAAGACTAGCTTTGAACTGATATCCTCAGATCTCAGCCTCCTGAGTAGTTAGGATTATAGGCATCAGTCACTGGCACCCATCAGAAGTCCTGTTTTTTTGGCTATATTTAGTGTTTCAGGGTGGATGACTACATTTGAGTAATTAAAAATGTAAAGCCCTGGTTAACAGATTTGAAGAACTTAGGAAACTACTAAGAATGCAATATGTAGATACAATCACTATTTCAACTTAAGTCAAATATTTATGGATTTTTTCTGATAATTATATGTTCATAGATAAAAGATCCTTCTTGGTTTTTACCCCCTAATGATTCGCATGCAGTTAAAACACTGCTTGACACAAAATAGGTATTCAGTAAATACTAGCTGAATGAATAACCAAA
Organism: Perognathus longimembris pacificus; assembly: GCF_023159225.1. Classification (NCBI taxonomy): domain Eukaryota; kingdom Metazoa; phylum Chordata; class Mammalia; order Rodentia; family Heteromyidae; genus Perognathus; species Perognathus longimembris. The sequence continues at coordinate 31,917,076 of NC_063177.1, forward strand.
TTGAATTATTACATGCCAGTACTTTGTTAAAGTGGTTAAACAATATCATTACTTTCAAATTGCTTAAAATCTAAGTATGAAACAAACACAAAGATAAATTGAATGTGATCGTTATGATGATGGATTAAGGACAAAGGAAGGAAAGGGAAAGAAAGAAGAGGGATGGCAAGAAGAGGGAAAGAGAAAGAGAAACAAGTGGGGAGGGGAGAGGAAATAAGAGGGAGAGGGAAGGAAATCTATAATTTGTTGAGTTATTATTATGCTTTAAAATATAAACAAAAATAGCCTCCTGGACACACGTAAATTACAATGAGATTCCGAAGAAAGAACTACAAAAATAGCTTTCCTAAAGTCACTTGGATGGTTGACAAACTTAGAAAATCAGGGATTCTGAGTCAATCACTCCTAAAGTCTTTGTTTTAAATGTAAGGAGGACAAATTCTCAGTAATTAACGGTATGGAGATCAGCCACTACCAGTAGATTTTTTTTAAAGTGTAATTTTTCTGTAGCATGTTACAAGTGTGACTAATCTAAAGTTATAGTAACGTTTCAGTAAAAATGGAAAGATAATTGTTGAAATTATTGCTCCTAAAAGGACTTTTCCTGATATATTTATCCTTGTAAGTAACAGATCACAGAATATACTAAAGTTTTAAATGAATGCCTCTTCTTTTGGTATAGAAATCATTTTTCTAATGTAATATTTAAGTGAATGAGTAGGTGAAACTTCGAGGCTTTTATTAACTTCAAGTACAAAATGGAATTCCACATAAAATTAGATAATTCATATTCACAGATATTTTATACACCTTCCTACTTTAAAAACACCCTTATTATCAGGAAAGTGATGTTTTCATACTTTGAAACTATTACTGGGTAGTTTTCCTATGTCTACTACTTGCATTTGGTAATAATAGATAGAAGATAAGTCATTCATTCCTATTCATTCCTATTTTCTCCTGTATTTAAAAGAGTGCCGAACCCATGATCTCATATAATTGTGTCATTCAAGCCCAGATCTGTTGTGCATGCCAATCTTTATGTATTAAATTTAATAGGTTTAATTCAAGTAAGTTTTCATTTCAAGACTATATCCCTCATTATAAAAGAAGCTCTGTCATGCCTTTTAGAGCAACTATGCAAATTTTAGAAGGTTTTATATGTAGCTTAATGAACCAATGCTGGTTTCCACAGAACTATTATTTAAAATCAAAAGAGCCAGATACTATGATGTATTTTAAAATTCTGCTGCGTTGTAAATCAATTTCATTTTTCATGCTTGTAAGCTCTGCCATTTTTTACGTATGGAGCTCCTTTAGCTTTTAATATTTGAATTCTTCCTACTATATTCGTAAACTGTCTCTCTTATATGTTAGTGACCTCTTAACATTGTTCTGTTTCCCCTTGACTTGCTATAATTGGATATTCACTTTTTTCCATTTCTAATGTGTATTTAACCCTTCTTGTCAAGTAAACTATCTCCTTGAGAACAAAATCTAAATTAAACTGAGAACTAAATAATTATATTTCACATGCTTTTAATACCAGACCATCTACTCAAATCAAAGTCTGTCTTCCTTAACATTTTTAGTGTATCTTTTTATGAATTAAAGGCCAAGTCTGGTTTTGTTAGCAATTTTGGGAGCAAACTTGGCCCTTTCTATAGCTCAATTTAACCACATTTATACTCAAGAAATGAATAGTCTTCTCATTTTTTGTTTCAGTTTCAAAATAGGACATTGAATCAAAACATCTTAAAATGAATGTTGAGCCAATAATTAAAAATATCCACTACTGGAGCACATGGAAGACTAAGTATAGCCACTTATAAGTGGCTCACATTCGAATTCAAATCCTTTCCTAAAGATAAATTATGGTATCACTTATTTCCTCCCCACACCTCTCTGCCCTGGTGTGTGTGTGTGTGTGTGTGTGTGTGTGTGTGTGTGTGTGTGTGTGTGTGTGTGTTTTGGTGCTTGAAGTTGGATCTTGGCACTGTCCCTGAACTCTTGCTCAACAACCTTTGAGCCAAGGCACCACTTCTGGTTTTCTGGTGGTTAATTGGAGATAAGAGTCTCACAGGCAGACTCAGAACTGTGATTCTCAGTTCTCAGCCTCCTGAATAGCTAGGATTATAGGTGTGAGCCATTTGCGCCTGGCTCTTTTTCATTAGAAATTTTTATAACTATGCACATATAAAGTGAGCACTCACATTGTATACATGTATAAATGTTTTGTGCATGTGCATCTAAACATTACTCAAGGCTTTCCCATGCTGTGGTGAGGGTAGGGCTGTGAATTAGAATCAAGGAACTATGAATATTTGACCTCAGTCTTACTCTCTTTTCATTTATTCTTTTTTTCATTTATCCTCAGTATTCACCTGTATAAAATCTCAGCAATTCCTATTTGGCTTTAAAGTTTCCTTCTGTCTTAGACATCCTTTTAGAATAAAAGCCAAAATGACACAAACAGTGGAAACCAACTCTGTTGTCATTTACTGATTTCTATTCAAGCAAGGTACTGCTCTATAGTTAGTTTTCCATGTCTCACTCTTTTTAACAAGTAAATATGATTATTACCCACTTTAGTCAGAGGAGAGAACTGAGGTTCAGAAAACAAGTAAGTTGCCCAATGTCAGAAAACTTCATAATGGCTGAGCTGAAATTGAAAATCATATGTAACTCTCTTGCTCATTTTTTAACAAGCCATTCTGTCTCTTAAGTGGAATTATATACAAAACTGTTTTTTTTAAATTTTCTCCTGAAACATTTACTGAATGCTAGAACTTTGGTATGATTGAGTTAGTCATTATTAAACTTTTTTTCAAAATGAACACATAATGCTGTTTAAGCCGCACATATTCTATATTTTTCTTAATCACATACCATCCAGGGAAGCAAGATATACTGGTTATATAAGTTAATAAGTCAATTTTGAAGGCCCCCAAATTATCCTTTTTTTCATCTTCTTCCTCCATCATTTTTGTCTTTCCAGTTCTGGAGTTTGGACCCACATTGAGCCACATCATCAATCCTGTTTCTCACTGATTACTTTTAAAATAGGGTCTTGTTTCCCAACTTAGGTCATACCCATAATCCATGTACTTTTACACTTCCCATCATTTCTGGTAATACAGGTACATGCCAATGAATCCTGCATCACTATGTGGACGAGTCTCACAAAATTTCTGCCTATGATGCTCTGGAACCACGATCCTCCTTACCTTAGCCTCCTGCAGAGTTTAGGATGACAACATGAGCCACTGAATCCAGCTGTGGATTGAACTTTAGTGCCAGAGCTGACCTCATAGTATGATTCTTCTATTCCTTAGCTTCCACACAGCCTGAGATGACAGAGGTGCCTTCCTGTACCCCACTGTGGCTGTCATCCAGACTGCCGAGGCTGGCCTTCAGGTGCAATCCCCCAATTCCCAGCCACTTAACTAGCTGGAACTACATAGGTGGAATACTAGTGCCCAGATCCTCATATATATATATATATATATATATATATATATATATATATATATATATGTTCATTCTGAAATTAAAGTAAAACAAAAAGGTTTCTAAATTACCAAGGCTCTCTATTTGCACCCACATAACCAGTTCATAAAGGAGTATATTACCCAATATATATTCCGATCTATGGCCATAAGTTAGAATTCTTAATAGGCATATATAATTGGTAGACACATTTGATTACAAACATGTGTTTTCTGAGACTATAAACACAAAGGCAAAGAAAATGATGCCCGATTAGGATATTTCATTTCAGTGATGGAATTTAATGGCAGAGTAAACAACTGCCAAAAAAATTTAGAATCAAGCATTAAGCCCAATTTTCTTTCATTAATAACTGATCTCTGATTTGCACTGGATTCTGGCTCTTCATTTTTCTCCAAGTTTGGAGCTTTCTATGATACCTTCTATTTATATCTTGGTGGAATGCTCATGCATTTAATTTCTCTTTGGTACTACTGATATACATTCCATTTAATGTCAAACAAAAACCCCTCAATGACATTTTGTGAATTGAAATATAGTCTTGAAACAGAAGTCATATATGTGTGTGTATTATGTATGTATATATGTTACACTTACAATATATAGAGAAAAGAATCTAGTATAATCTTTCTATCTATCTATCTATCTGTCTATCTATAAGACATTTGATAGAGAGAAAAAAGAAGAGGAGGAGGAGGAGGAGGAGGAGGAGGAGGAGGAGGAGGAGGAGGAGGAGGAAGAAGAGGAAGGTGAAGGTGATCGATCTGTTACACTGTTATACTTCCTTAATAGTAACTGACTTGGGTTATTTTGTAATGCTCTCATCTGCTTTTCTGAAAGTTTCTCAGGCAACAAAGCCAGGTCCTGCAGTGACTTTTCATCCTCTCCCTCTTCTCTCCCAAGCTGTGCTGGTGCGATCTGCTATTTTCCTGTGCTATTGCCAAGTACAACCTTTGATTGGGTGCACTTCATTAAACTCCAAAAGGCTGGCTAAATCATGCTTTTATAGTTAAAAATAACACAGAGTTCGACCTGTGCTTATGCTATGCTTCAGTCGAATGAGAATTGGATTATTTGATATGAAAAGAGCATTTGGGTGTGGGAATCAGTTAAGAGTTGGAAGACTGGGAAATCGAGGCTCACAAGGGTCAATATTAAGGCCAATTTTTTTCCACTTTATATGTTAATGAACTGGAAGATGGACTATGCTGCCAAGTGCCAGGAATTGCTGAGAGGGCAAAATGGAAGTGAGAGATGTGGAAGACAGAAAGAAAAGAACAATATATGGGGAGGTAATGCAGTTTAGAATTGTGCCAAACATGAAGGCTCTGTTTAACAGCTTTATAGAAAGGATGGTGGGGCTAGAGACCGAAACAGGAAAGTTAATAAACAGCTTAATAGAGGCTCGCTGTATCACAGTAGTGGGTGAAAACAAGGAGAATTCAATCAAGGATAGTTGGAAATCCAGGATCAAAATAGAATGACCAGGCAGCTGAAATGGCATCTAGGGAGTGTTGTGAATGTAAAACTACAAGTGGCATGGCTAATTCATCAAAGTGTAAACTTGGAGCTTCAAAGTTAGGTGAAGGCTGGAGAATCCAGCTGCCCTGGGGTAAAATGAATTGAAAATGTGCTATTCATAGTACTTCTGTCTTCAGTCTTTCTTGGCTCCATAGAGAAAAAGGGCAGACCCTCATGGGTGAGGATGGAGGGTTAAGGTCTCTTTGTGTTTTTGCCTCATCACTGAAGAGTAGGAAGTAGCAGTTAAAAGAAAGAACTTATATCCAGAATAGAGAGACCAGCAGTTGACTTACTCCTTTCTCAATCTTGAATGTGCATCCTCTGAAACTCATATCACTGTGTAGATTCTTATCCAGTGCTTGGTTACCTACTCATAACAGCCTAAGAGCCATATTTTCAGTAATTGATATTTTGTTTCCCAATTTCTTCAGTGTCTTTCACCTTCTGCCATCCAGAATTACCTGAATAAAAAATCTACATTTTCTACTACCTTAAAGATGCCAAAATTATGCTTTACCTTTTAATCCCTCAAGTGTCCTGTATCTGACATTATTGAATATTTTTCTCATGGCTTACCATCTTGTATAATTATGGACTCATTTAAGTAAAATTCAAATAATAGTATTAAATATACAAAGTATCAGCATTGACTTTTTAAAAAAATATTCTTTGACTTTCGAATTTTACACTGCTGTTAAATATATATGTAATATTTCATAGGTAACTAACTGATACACCTGATGTCTAAGTGGAATATTCCTTATGAGATGCTAAGCTCAACTGGGTAAGGAAGAAGTTTGATGGGCAATCCCTCTCCAGTGAGTCCAGTGCAATTTTTTTAATTTTTTCTTTTCTTTTCTTTTTTTTTTTTTTTTTTTTTTGTTGCTAGGGACTAGAGAAGGCTCCACTGGTAAACGACTTTTGCTGATGATGAGTCCTCACCTTCAGCTTGGGCAGGGAAAGTGGGCCCCATCCTCTTAATACCCCCCCTCCTTTACTAATGTATAGTGTGTGTGTGTGTGTGTGTGTGTGTGTGTGTGTCGATTTTCTAATTTAATTCTCACAATACCCACATAAGGAGTTTTACTGAGGAATGAATGTAGGTAAATGGCTTGTCCAAGCTAACTATTGTAATTGTTAAACACATACTACAGTTAGGCAATGTGAGTCATTATGTTGTAATGATGATAAAACTGAATGTTCGGAACATCTTTAGGTATAATCTGTGACTTGTGGTAAGTGTGAGAATTAGAGAGACTTGAAATGAGTTTTAACTGACTCCAGTTTCACTCTTTGCACAGAACCTTCTGGTAATGCAAGGCTTCATTTCCCACAATCATATGACTGGGTTTGAGAGACTGCTTACAACTGCATGACCAGCAGATGATTGATCGAAATAGATAAACATCTTCACTCTAGTTGATTCTTGTGTATCGAAGTGCAGTCTCACATCAGAAACAGAATCAAGAGATTTTGAGCCATGCATTCAATATTTTATGTAAAATTATATATATAATTTATATTTATATGTTGAATATATATAGAGAATGTAGTTGCAATGTTATATATGTATATATGTTTGCCATAAGCAAGAAATGATTCTCTGCTACCTGGCATCAAATTATAAATAACAGTAACTTCCAAACTAACTCTCCAATTCAATTTTCCATAGAGAAATTGAAGTTTCCTCCTTCTTTTGTACAAAAGCCTACTCATTCCTCTGTGAACAGAGGGGAATTATTTGCGTCCTAGATTTCAGGCTTCAATTTTACTTTAGATATATGGATATTGATTAAACTTGAACTTTTCTACTCTTTGATATACTACAGCAGAAACTCTTAGAGCTCAATAAATATTCGTGTAATTCTCCACATTGGAGTTCATTTGGGCCATATATATGACTCCATTTGGGCCCAAGTAACATTGTGGTAGAAGACATGTAGACTGTCTCTAGGGCATAAGAAGTTGAATTATTTCATGATATTGTAAAACCCTTTCTTCTCCTGAAAAGCTTATCTCAATTGCTATGAACCACAGATATTAAAGATGTAAGATGGATGATTTCAATAACTAGATATTTGAATAATCATGAATTAGCTATTTCATATAATTAGAAACAAATTTATATGAATAAAGCACACTCTAGACTAGCCCGATACATGTATATTTCAGTACAATATAGTGTAAGAAATATATATTTCTTCATCGAGACTCTCCTTAAAATAACCTCTGCTCTACCAAGAAATAAACAAAGAATGTGTTATGATAAAAGAGGGGCCTGATAAGTTTCCATGGAGAACAGAAGAAAACATGACCATTGCATCCTTAAGTAGATAATTTTATTAGCTCTTTTAGTAGATAATTGTTAAGAAGTTATGTAGTTGAAAACCACCCTGACTAGTACCTTATAGCAGTCAATAAAAGGTTATATTTAAGTATATTTTGAACATCAAGCATCTTTAGAAACATTTTATATATTTAATTCAGGAATATTTTGGATGAGTTAAGCATGCTCCTTTTATTGTATGGATTTTTTAATTTTTATAATTCTTAACATCAGACAGTAAGAAATTAATAAAGTTTTACTTAGACTAACATGGGTTCATGTTGCAGTTCAGTCATTTTTTTTGTGTGCAGATTCCCAGGATGTTGAGTCCCAGTGAACCATATCACCTTATATGCTGTACTTTCAGGGTTCCTCCCTAAATGACTTTGGGCTTGGCCATGTGACTTTCTTTGTCCAATTAGGTAGAAGCAAATTTGATGTAGTACATCTCTAGGATAGACATAGCAGAAGACCACAATAGCTCAATAGCTATGCCCATGTGAACAACACATAAGATAATGCTAAGAGAAATGATTTCCATGTTATGGAAATAAGTGATATATCATTGCTGTAGTTAATCTCAACATGCCATGTGAAACCATACTGTTTTTTCTTTCCTATTGCCTTCCTGTGGCGTTACTCCTGCTATTACTGTAATGGATCTTAGTACTCCTGATACTGTATATACATGTATTGGAATTAGGGAAGGGAAAGGGAATACCAAAATTGAGAGATAAAGGATAAAAAGACAAACCATTCCAAAAGCAATACTTACAAAACCAATTGGTGTAAACCAATTGTACAACTCATGGGGGAGAGCGAAAGAGAGGGGGGGAGGGAGGGGGGAGGAATGAGGGAGGAGGTAACAAGTTGAACAAGAAATGTACTCACTGCCTTACATATGAAACTGTAACCCCTCTGTACTTCACTTAGACAATAAAGAAAAAAATAGAAATTAGAAATAAAAAAAGAAACTAATAAAAAATGTCTGTGCACAGAGCTTGTCTTCCCTTTGCTGCTTTCTTTTTGGCATCTAGCATATATTAGTTGTATAAGAGGGTTTTATTGGGGCATCTCAACTCATGCTTAAAATGTACCCTGAACAAACACATCCCTCTCACTCTGCTGTCCTTGCTCTCACTCTCATCTTAAGACGATTTCACCATTCTTTTCCTCATAGGTGCATATAAAAGTATTTCTACGTTCCCCTTCATCCACCTTCCCACTACCAACTGTTCCCATCCACACTGTAACATTTTACTTTTCTGTCATTAAATTCGATGTGTTTCTGTGTGTGTGTGTGTGTGTGTGTGTGTGTGTGTATGTGTTAAAAGTATAGGTAGCTTCATGAGGACATATTCAACATGAACACATAGTATTTTAATTTAATTGACCCCTCTTGCTCCCTTTGCCCACTTTCCCTACAACCCTATGTTTCACTAGCATTCACTGAGTTTCCATTTGTCCTATTCATGCAAAGACAAGCATGTGTTTTGGTATTTTTCACCTCCATTCACTCTCTTTTCCTTTCTGCCTCCTTTGTGTCATCTCAAATAGTCTTACAGTTCCAATTATGTTCCATATACATATATATATGAATGTATAGGCAAACAGATATATAGATAGGTAAATAAATTTAAATATTATATGTAAAGATACATGTATTGATACATAAATGCTATAGAGATATAAATAGGTAAATATAAGATAAAGAAGAGCTACCTGCATTCATGATATTTTATGTATTATCATCATTTTATGTATATATCAGCAAGACCTAAACATATGTAATATAATGTATACAATATATAATATATCTATATGCATTTATATAATACATACATTCATATATATTATATTTATACATTTATGAATATATTCATATATAATATAGATACAATATATAATACATCATACAATATGTATGAATATGTAATATGTATTATATATTGTACATATGTAGTAGCAAAACTCTCTCTCTAAATATATATGTATACACACACACACACACACACATATATATATATATATATATATATATATATACGTATATACGCAGTTGTTGCTTTCTGGTCTCATTTATATTAACTAGGCATGGTGGTAAAACACCCTAATCCTAAAACTTTCAGGCTGAAGCAGGAGAATCTCAAGTTTGAGCTGCAGAGCAAGATGATATTTCAGGAAAAAAAAAGAAAGAAAGAAAAGAAAAAGAGTACAGAAACAAAAGAAAAGAGCAGAAGAGTGAAGCGCATCATAGAAAACAGACAAAGCAAGTAGGTTGTCTTTCTGGACATGAAGCTAGCCTGTTGGGAATAAACGGTACTGTCTTCTCAGAAGATCCAGTCCAACCCAATGATGATGACAACTAAGCACGAAAGGCCTGGTGAAGTACCAAGAAAGAATTGAAGAGCCACACAGTCTCCTGGGAGGAACCATTAACTTTTATCATGATAATCCACATACAGATACACAACTACAACTAGTTTGCTAACTTAGGTTATTCAAATTGATTAGCCTCAGCTTGCTTACCTTTATAATGAAACAACACATTTTATATCAAGGAGCTGTGGCAAGGATAATATATGGCAACATAGGTAAATACATCAATCATACTTGGCACATGGAATGAATCATTAAAACAGACTTTTCGTAGTCGGTTCTTCCTCCCATCTCACCTTCAATAGGAGAGTGTCTCTTTGATATTTTTAAATGAAGGAAATGTAATTTCTATGCAAATGGTGATAAAGTTTGCCTACTATAACAGATTCCTTGTTGGCCAGTATAGGAGAAGCTGCAGCATAGAAAAGAAGTTGTAATTATCCTGGTAATCCAGAGGATTGTTTGCTCAAAGATTTGTAGTTTACGCCATCTCCAGGACACTAAAAGAGTGAACTGAAGCAAATTGGTAATGCTCAAGTTGTTGAAGGAGTGATAGACCAGGTAATCACAAAAGGAAACAAATAAACAAAGTTAATTAGAAACTCATTACCATCAACCCCGTGAACAGTACAGAAGGGCATGGGTCACCTCCCATAAGCAGAAATTTGGGGTATAAGTGTGTTTCCCAATTCACTGTGCTCTCTCTCTCCCCGCCCTCTAACCTTACAGTGTTTGGGGGGCTGTATTCAGTGGTGTGTGTTTTTGTTTCCTTTTCCAATAGGACACTTAGCATCTTCTGAGGATTGTCAAGTAAGCCTCTGTCATTAAAAAACAAACAAACTTGACTGAGAATAGTAAAAAGCTGTCATCTCTTTACTATTTCGGGGCTACAGTGAGTCCCCATTAGATGCCAGACATTGTGTACCTGGATTAGATTATAACACCAAATAAAAACATGCACCTCACTCCTGATGATCTCCTTGTGGTAAGCATGACACTTGTATAAACAAAGCATTTTACAAGACACTATACTGTGAACCAACTATACAACTCAGCAGGAGGGGAGCTAACTGGTGAGGAGGGAAGGTGGGAGAAAAATGAGGGGGGAGGTAACAAGTTTGATAAGAAATGTACTCACTGCTTCATGTATAAAACTGTAATCCCTCTGTATATCACCTTGACAAGAAATAATTAAAGAAGAACATTTTAGAGTCCTGCTAAGAATACCATCACTAAAATCTACATGTGTTGTAAGGGAAACATAGACCTTTCTTAGCAGGTGAACTGACAGAAAGCCAAAACAGAGGATTGTGGTGTGCAAATAAATTACAAAATCTGCACAAAGAGAGAGAAGATGTTACTCCCAGTAGATGGTATTCTATGAGTATAGAAATGGGAAACGGTGGGGAGAAAGAGAAGGTGAATGTTGCTAAAACCTTAGATGCAATTGGTCTATTATACAAATGTAACAAAAAACAAACATGAAGAAGATAATGGAATTGTTTTCCATGACATGAAAAATTCAATGGACAATTTAGCTAACCATGTGCTATGGCAGCCTTGATCTGACAAGGCCCCCCGGAGAGCAGGGTCATAGGTGCAGATTATCCGATGCTTTGCTCTGAAGGCTTCAGGTGTGATTGGTTTTCCTCTCTTCCTGATAGAGAGAAGCCTTTACAAAAGTTTTCATCCTATTAGGGTACCAGTGTGACTTATAAAAATAATTCCATAACTTCTTTGAACAGTGACAAAATTATACTCCTTTTTCCAAACATCCAATTGTATTATTTCATCTCTCTCTGTCTCTCTGTCTCTCTCTCTGTCTCTCTCTGTGTCTCTCTGTCTCTCAGTCTGTCTCTGTCTCTCTGTCTCTCTGTCTCTGTCTCTCTCTCTCTCTCTCTCCCTCCTTCCCTCCCTCCTTCTCATCCTTCCTCCCCACTTTCCAATTCTAGTCTCAAGGTATGATGTTTCCCACAACAGTCTTTCCACTCTCGGATACTTTCTCTTAAAACTGAACCCCTATATTTTCAGTCAGCCAAGAAAATATACAGTGAACCTGTATATCTAATTCACACTTGATTGTTTTTTAAAAAAGCAAACTTTGATTTTTCCATAACCTGGAAATATCTTAATAATGACTAACAAGTTGTAGTTGGTGAATCATTCCTTGGTAAGAGGCATTATTGGATTTATATTCAGGATCTCATACTTGCTAGGTAAGCACTCTGGGTAGCATGAACTACCAAGCCTCAATTCTTTTCTCCTTCCTTCTTTCCTTCCTGCCTTCTTTTCTCCCTCCCATTCTCTCTCTCTCTCTCTTTCCTCTTTCTCTTTCCTTCTTCCTCACTTTGTTTCTTTTTCCTGTCACTGTAAGAACAACAGAAGACTTTACACATGCACGCTAGCCCTGAAATTTCAATCTCTACTTTTAATTCATTAAGATATTCGTCTTGAAATAGCCTCATCAGGCATATCACAGTTCTTGGTGTCAGTTGAATGGTGCCTACCTCAACTTCTGGGACTCCAGGCTCCTTCCTCTTCTCAGTTTGTGTGCTCTTCTCTCCAAACTTCCAGATTCTGATGATAACCAATACATCCACTGTAATATCTCTAACATGATTAAGGTAGTGAGGGGGAGGGGAACATTGTTGCCTAACATAGGGAGAAGACACTATTTACAGTATCTTTCTATCTATGTTCTTGGGCTGGCCTTGAACTTCAGTTCTTTGTGCCTGTACCTCCGGAGTAGCTGGGAATACAAGTGCCCATCACCATGTTGTTCAACTATGGGCAGGCACTTTTCAAACAGTTTATGCATATTAAATTCATTCAATCCTGTCTGTTTGATATCATTGCTCATCTCATTTTAAATATACAAGGTCTGACACACAAATCAAACGAAGATGCCTTAGGGGACTCATTCGAGCTGGGAGTTTCATTCAGCTAAACTGTCTGTAAAGTCCACCTAGGCTAAGAATTGGTGAACTTTTCCTGTGAGGGGCCATGTCACTCATATTTTCTGCTTTATATGGGCCATTTGCTCTCTGTTGCAAACACTGAATTCTGCTTTAATTAGACACTGACATATGTGAAGGAACAAGTTCCAATAAAACTTTTCCAGAAGAGAAAGCAGGGTAGATTTGTTCTCTAGATTACAGTTCATTGGCATTGCCATGATGATTCAAATAAAAGTTCAAAGGTCATCTGGCATAGATATTAATTGTTCTGTCTAATAATTTATAATCACATGCCCCTTGATGAGTATTTTTGTTAAAAGTACTTTTTTTTCTTAGAGGAATTCTTGATTTCTGTGTATCCAAATGTCTCTGGCTAGTCTGGGTGTATTTTCCAGTAATTTTATTATAAAAATTGTATGCTATTGAACATAGATATTGACATAGATATTGACTAGATACTTCCATTGATGATCTCTTGGTGATACAACCTGTGTGTCTCTAAACATAGGATTATGGTTATATATTCCACATTATATTTAACTTTTAGATGCTAAAATTGTTTTAACTTCAAGTCAGTTAGGTCACAAAGCACCTCCTTGAAAAACCTGTTATCCACATGTAAACAAACTCAAGAGATGCCATCACACCCATGAATGCAGGTGTATCCTTGCTGGACTCCCCAAAAGAGAAGATACTAATATCTTAAATTGAAAACAATGATAACTTTCTCTTCCCTATTCTCTCCATTTCTTCCATTGAACTTTGATGACTGTGCTCTTTGGTGTTTGTCTCTATGATTTGCGGTGGGGGTGGAGGGAAGCACACATTGAAGCAGAAGCTTATTTTCTTTTCTACTGAAATAAATCCACAGGGTATTTAATCTTCTAAGGCGTGCATCTGTAATTCCACGCAAACTAGTTCTTGCCTGTCAATGGTTCTTGGTTATGTGTCTGAAGGAAAATTTCAAGTACTGCAATTTCAGACAATCTGCTTTTATTCATTACTCCATAATAGATGCCAGTAGGAGATTTCATATCGCCAACCCTGTTTTTGCATCCTAATCATGCTAGATACTTAAGCTTCAAAAGGCTGGAATAACACCCATCACCAGCAGTTTTCCTTCTGGGTTACATAAGAATGTTGACATCTTTGGGAATAAATTCACTCTGACAGCTGCTAAAAAATTTACCAAGCTTGACAACATACTCTGAAAGCCAAAAAGAAAATAGAAACCCTGTTTTAATATGTATTTGGGGGATACAGAATAAAAGAGAGAAAATAAGTTTAAGCACATACATATAAGCAGGCATTAAGTTACTGTGTTTTGCCTGTCATTTTATAGTTCATCTTGTAAGGTTCATTTTCAGCAAGCATCCCATTTTTCAGGGCATGATGAATAAATGTGTGGAGAGAGTCTAGTATGGATCTGGAATGCAAAACCAGTCCCAGTAGCTCTCTGTAGGGAAAAAAAAAATGTAAGTTTTCCCATGGAGACAGACAAAGCTGAACAACCCCTTTGGCAGTGATGTTTATAGTCAATCTGGTGAGGGGAATGCCATCAGCAAATGTGAAATTCTAAGCAGCTCTCTGGTGTTTCAAACAGATCAGCACTCACAGTTACCCAGACAGATGTGAATCCATCCCACTCGCAGTCTTAATGCTTCCCTGTTGCTAATGATGTTCTGAAGATATCAGGGCCTGGAAATAAATGGCTGGCCTGGTGGCTGCCTGGAGCTGCCTTAAGTGCTCAGCCTGCAGGACATCAATTGTTTGTTTGGTGACTTTCAAGGTAGAGTGGTGCATTGATTTGTTTAAATGCTGCAATGCATTAGTGTTTCTTATCTCCTCCACAGCCTCCTGCCTCATCTCATTCAGGAGAAGATAACCTACTTTATTAGAGAACATGTGCAGCTCCATGACTTGAAATATGATTGACTGAACTGTATCGACTTTTTCTTAATGACTCATGTTTCGGAATCACTTTGGAACAGATTCTGTGGAATCTTTCACTGTAAGGGAAAGGAAATGAGAAGAAAGTATTTGGTTGGATGGGTATGTTGGCTAGTTTTATGATTCTCTTAAGAGTAACTTTTCAAAGTGGCATTCCCTAGATAGATCCTTTATCTACAACTTTTTCTTTTCTTTCCTCCCCTTCTTACCCTCTTTTCATGTCTTTTTTCCACTAGCCTTTCTTCTTCCTTTTCCTTTTCCTTCTTCTCTTCTTTTCTTTCCTCCTTCTCCTCTACTTCTTCCTCCTCTCTCTTATCCTTTCCTCATCTTCTTCCTCTTTCTCCTTCTTTCTTTTCTTTCTCCACTTGCTTTTCCTCTTTGTCTGTTCCCTCCTCTTCTTCCTCCTCATCCTGTTCTATTGCTTTCCATGAGGCTATTGCTTCTAATCTGGTACTCAGTATCCCATAACATAGATAATTCATATTAAGTATTTTATTATAGCAAGAGTATAATAGCTTAAACAGGTACCAAGGAATTTAGGGGATAAATATTGGTGAAGAATGCACATTTTCTTTTAGTAGCTGCCTGTCAGACCTTGGGGGAATGCCTCTTGACCCAGCCTAAGAATGGAATCCATGTAAAACTTCCCTTTAAAGCAACAAATACTTACTGATCCAACATGAATTTCACTTCTGTGTTTTGGGTATCTCTTACAAAGTTGTTCCTCAACTCTTCTTCAATACATATCTTTCTTCTACCCTTTGGGGATGAATTCCATTTATCTTAGTATAATAGCAAAAGTAAATGAACTAAGTATAATTTTCATCAGCCTTAAATCAGAATAAGTTACAATACACATTTAAATTACTTTGTTTCTATTTTTACATGTTATAAGTTTAAAAGTGTTATATTTATTATCTTTTGATACATAGGAAAGTCAAAGCCTTTTGATTTTCAAATTTTATATATAAATAAAATAGTCAGTTAATATCTGAAAGAATATATCATCTTTAAAATCAATATCATTTATATCATTTTTTAAAACTGATTTATTTATGGTCAAAGTGGTATACAGAGGGGTTACAGTTTCATATATAAGGCAGCAACTATATTTCTTATCAAACTTGTTACCTCCTTCCTCATTTTTCTCCCACCTTCTTCCTTCCCCAATTCCTTCCCCCTCCCCAAATTGTACAGTTGGATTACAACATACAGTTTTATAAGTATTGCTGCTGCATTGGTTCACCTTTTACCCTTTGTCTCTCCATTTTTATGTTCCCCTTCCCTTTCCTGCTTCTGATAAATGTATATACAGTACCCAGGGTACCAAAAATCAGTTATAGTGACATCTTTAGTAGATAAATAGCTTGAGGTCCTAATCCATCAAATCAATTTGGATTTAAACTCATTCAATGTAAGATTTTGCTTTCTCTGTCTGCTCTCTCATGTGTTCTCTCTGCTCCAAGATGGCTAATGTGAAATCATGGTATTAGGGCAGGTAGCCATTTTTGTTTATTTGTTTTCTAGTGTTAACATCAGGTCATCAGCTATCTGCTTCTGTTCCTCTGGCTTATAGAGATGTCTACCAGCTCCTAATGATGATATCCTACCAGCCAAGCTGGTCTCATCTCAATCAAGTTTCTGACCCACTCCAAACAGCCACATCTCTGGACCAAGTCAAGGCTACAGTCTTTTATTTTTTATATTTAATTTTATTGTCAAGTTGATATACAGAGGGGTTACAGTTACCTACATAGGAAGTGAGTACATTTTTTGGCGAACATTGTTACCTTCTCCCTTGTTTCATGGCTTTCATTTCTTCCTCTCACAAAGACCCTCAGTAGACGAATGGATCAGGAAAATGTGGTACATATACACAATGGAATTTTATGCCTCTATCAGAAAGAATGACATTGTCCCATTTGTAAGGAAATGGAAGGACTTGGAAAAAATTATACTAAGTGAAGTGAGCCAGACCCAAAGAAACATGGACTCTATGGTCTCCCTTATTGGGAATAATTAGTACAGGTTTAGGCAAGTCATAGCAGAGCATCACAAGAGCCCAATAGCTATACCCTTATGATCACATAAGATGATGCTAAGTGAAATGAACTCCATGTTATGGAAAGGATTGTTATATCACAGTTGTAACTACTTTCAACGTCCCATCTGTATCTGTAGCTTCTATTATTGATGATGTTCTTGTATCACCTTCCTGTGGTTGTACCTACACTATCTCTGTAATCTTATCTGAGTATATTGGAAACCATGTATACTGGTATTAGAAGTAGGAAATTGAAAGGGAATACCAAAATTGAGAGACACAGGGTAAAAAAAACAACAACAACAACAACAACTACAAAAGCAATACTTGCAAAACTGTTTGGTGTAAGTAAACTGAACACCTCAGTGGGGGAAAGGGGAAAGGAAAGGGGGGTATGAGGGACAAGGTAACAAACAGTACAAGAAATGTATCCAATGCCTAACGTATGAAATGTAACCTCTCTGTACATCAGTTTGATAATAAAAATTTGAAGAAAAAAAAAAAGACTCAGTCTTCTCTAACCACCACCCCACCACCTAGAGATTGAGTCTCTTTCCTCATAGTGTACTGTACAGGGGAAAGGTTTCCTTTGGTATTTTGAGCCATCAATTGTGACAGGCAATATTCCTTCCAAAGCTTACTGGTGAAGCCTAGACCCCAGCTCGCACAATACTGCCGAATTGTACTTCTTTCTGAAAATTAAATTTAAGATTAGCACTTTAAAAACTATCCTAATTCACTAATCATTTACCTTTTTTTCCATGAGATCTATCTTACTCTTCCATGAAGTGTACAATTAGATGGAGAAAATTCCCAAAACAAAGGGAAAACTATAACTAGAGTTTTAACAGTTTAACAACACAACTAATCTGGCATCATCCCTTAATGCCAGTCTGGAGGCACAGGAAGTCCTCCCCCCTCCTAGAGTGGTACATTCCTTTTTCTATCACAGAATACTTGACAGAAAGCCCTATGCAAAAGTAAAAATAGTTTAAATTACAATCAACTTCCTTATTATCCAAAAGGAAAACATCAACCATAAACCAAATTTGGTTTATATTTGGAAGACTGCTTCTTCTTCCTCGCCTCCAATCTTTTTCACTATCATTCAGAATATGGTAAATGATTTTAAATAATAATTTTGCATTCTCTTCACACACTGATGTCATTTTGACACCAACATCTACAGATGAGTACCATGGATAACAAACTTCAAGCAAATCCCTGCCCTAACATATTCAGTCTGCATGGGATTACTTTAAATGTCCCCCATTCCTCTCCTCATTTTCAAGATGAGCATACTTGTTCTTATCCTGTGGTGTTCTTAAGAAAATAAATATTCTTAAGATCCAAAAAGCAACATTGTTAATCATTGAAGTTATTTTTGGTGCCCAAACCTTCTCAGTTAGGAGAGTTAGATATAATTGTTTCTAGAGAAACCTTGAATATATGTGTGTCACACTTTAGGAAACTTAGGTATGTACCATGTTGGTTTCACTGTGTATGTGTGTGTGTGTGTGAAATACCTACAAACTACAAGCACCAAGTAAAACCCAGATCCATAAGAAGATACACTGATTATCAGGGAAATGCTTTTCCTTTCCCTGATGGAGTAAAACATCCCTGAATCCTTTTCCAGAAATCACCAAATTTCAACTATGATAAAGCTAGTGCTTTCCACATGGCCTTATTAAGAGGCACCTTTTTAGGGATCTGTTCAGGGCTTATTGTGGTGAAATTGAAAGAAGTAGAGTCTCCAGAGTAAGCATAATATTGAATCTGAAACAAAAACACAATCACTTATGCAATGTTTGTTACTATTCTGCTTCTCTTCATTCTTTCTTGAGATTGAAGAATTATGCTCTTATATTTCCATTTTATAATGTACTATGGATTTTTACTTTGTGCTACAGGTAAAATAATTACCAATACATTTTGACTAGCTGAATTTCTTTATAAAGTCTACACCAAACAAATTATTATGTCTTTTCATTCATCAAAATAAGAACCCAACCAATACCTTTACAGAGGTATTTTTTTTTTCTGGATGTTTTTCAACATTTCCAAAAAAGAATGAGTAGCTCCCAAAGAAGAACTTTTTCATGGGGCAGAATGAGCTGTCCTCAAACCCAAGATAGACATATTCTTCTGAAAGAAAGCAATATGAAGCTGAATGGGGAAAAGTTTCCTAATCCATCTTTCATAGGAGCTACAGAACTCTCAATATTGACTGGAGTCTTGAGGCATTATAGAACACAAATATTTATGCAGATTAATTGCTCTGGAAGTCTAAACTAGCATAATATGAAATAAAGAATTATGTTAGACAGGGTATCTTATGATTTCCTTGTACACAGAGTCCAAAGTAATGACTAGCACAGATTTGTTTATTTGTTTTGTTTTTGTTGCCAGTCGTGGGGCATGGACTCAGGGCTTGAGCACTGTCCCTGGCTTCTTTTTGCTCAAGGCTAGCACTCTACCTCTTGAGCCACAGCACCACTTCCGGCTTTTTTCTGTATATGTGGTGCTGAGGAATTGAACCCAGGGTTTCATGTATACGAGGCAAGCACTTTACCACTAGGCCATACTCCCAGCCCAATGACTAGCACAGAATTGTCAAGAAAGGTACCAGAGAAAAATAATGAGGGGGATGAGAAGAATTTGCAATACTAGATTAGCTGTATCAATTTATAGATCACTGATTACATTTCTTTAAGAGTTTTCTTTTTAAAGTATAATTGCTACTGCATTGTTTGGCAAAGTTCGCTGGGCTTTAGTCACAACGGCAAACATTCAAATTTTGGATAAACCACAAAGGAAAAGGCCTCTCTGGAAAAGCTTTCCTGATCTTGCTTTCTTAATTTATGAAGTCAACATTGAAAAACAATAATTAAACATGTTCGTATGAAATATTTCCTACATGAAATACATTAATGCTGATGAAATAGGTGAACAGTTAATAGAGAATGCAGGATATTGTCTAAATGATATTATTTTGAAGCATAATGATATATTTCATGTCATTTTCATTAAAATATCAACTCAGTAAAGGTCAGAATTCTGTGTTCTTATTCATCATTCCATATTGATACCTTTAAATAAAAGCCTTGTAGTTGATATTTGCTCAATAAATATTTCAAATAATTGACCGGAACAATACAATAATTTAAATCTCATTTACTCTTTGAACAGTTGGTGCAAGAAAAATAAAATAAAATCAATGATATATTTTGAGCCCTCAGGTGGAAGATCTAGAGTCCAGGAAAGCAAGATCAAAGTGAAGGGTCTTTTAAACTTGAGGGAAAGGTTTTGGCAGTATTGAATATTAGCTTATTGGGTGGAAGGGGATTTTTGTTTGCTGCATATTTTTTTTACCTTATCTGAATCTAAACAAGAAGAAACTTCAACCACACTAGCATTTTGTAATCTAATTTTTTAATCCACAGTTCTTGTTGTGAGTGGCTTCTCCTCTCCATGGGCTCATCTCTTAGCAGTATATACAATTCACAACAGCAGTCAGTGACCATATATATCACTGAGAGAGTACATAGACTCATCTCAGAGGCTCTAGTCAGCTTTATAGAACATATGCAACCACATGTGCAACCACACTCATAGTAAACTACAGGACATTTGGTTCCAGGGAGGAGTCTATATCATGGAATGTGCTTGTAGTGATCACTGAGGGAAGCCCAGGCCATCTGCTGGAACACCACAATGAAAAGCAAAACTGAAAGAGGAAACCAAGAAGCTTAAAAAAATAATAATAATTGTGAAAGAATCAAATTATTTTGAGGTTTTGTGGTTAGAGACTGATGCATTGTAAAGAGCAGTTCAAACTAAAGGGTCTCAGCCACAGAATCCTCATAAATACAGCATTAGCTGTTGAGATTCCTGGTGTGGATCCAGTACAATCTAGCTCCATGTTGCCATGGGGGCCATGTGTATCCACAGAAATGCGCTCCACCTCTCTGTAAACGTGACTACTGCACTCATTTTTTCAGGAATTATCCATTGGCTGAAAAGTTTAAGAAAGACTGTGCTGGGACCAGTGAGGGAATTATTTATAGATCCAACAGAGCTGCTGGCTTCAAAGCAGGAATTGACAAACTGTGTAAGAAAGACACATTCAAATTAGATGTTTGAATTATTTCCAGGAGAAATATTTTACATACTCTAGGAAGATTTTTTTTAAACCTTTGTTACTTTTGAAGCAAATCTCTAAAGAATGGAAAAGCTGCTGCCTTACCATTATTAAGAAAACCCTGGTTAGGATGAATTCTGTCTCAGGTGTATATGGATGCACAAGGAAGAGGAAAGGAAAGAATAGATGGGAAGTCCAAAACCAGTGAGGTAGAAATTTTAAATCCCATTTAAAAAAAATCTAAGCAGTGCATGTGGGAAGGAATTAATCTATGGGCTTCCCAGTTGAATTTCAAGAGACTCATGATTAGAATTGGCCAAAGCAGAGAACTGGGGCTTGTTCCATGAGACCCCTTCCTGGGCACCACCCAGAGTTAGACGTTATGGAAGAGTTGTCTTCGCCTTGGATGGAATCCAAACAGCTCTCCCTCTTGCTGCTAATGTCCCTCAGCTCCTAAGGGGCTTGCTCTGCTGTGGCTGCATTGGCGGAGCTGCTGGCAGGAGGCAGATTGCTTTCCTCAGAAGAAACCAGATAAAGTCTCAGCTGCTGTGGCAGTAAGTCAGGCATCAACTCTGTTGGAAGAGGCTCCACCCTAAACCCTTTAAGGCAATGCTGGTGAGCAACTAAAACCCAGAAAATTCCACACAGTGTGCTCCAGAGAAAGAGTAAGTCAGTAGGAGATGCAAATAATGAGAGCCCAGAGGAGCTATTAAGAAAAATCAGAGGAAACTAAAAGAAAAACTTAACATAGCATCTCTTTACAATGAGGTTCAATGAATCTGTATGACTTCTTACTGGATTGTAAACATTTGAATGGATAAGTAAACAACGAAGAGCAAATGATGTAAAGGAGGAAAACAGTATGTCACAGTGCTTGCAAACAACTAGAGTTTGGGAGCATGGGTGCAGAAGGTGATAGGGAAAGAAGACTTCTTGAGCTACATGGGAAAGGAGAAAAAAGAAATCTCTATGAGTTTGCTTTTCTAGTGCCAGAGTCACCATCTGGAAACACGGTAAAAGAGAGTTTAAGGAAAGTGGCATATACTTAAAGTATAGACCAACAGTAGATGAGGCCTGGAGCTCTAAAGCTGACAAGTTTTCACGGTTTTCTCTTAACTTCTGACATCCTGGCATTCATATCTCTAGGGCTCTGAAAGTAGAACCAGTTTTGTCTTTATCCATGTAAACCAGGATAAAACACAAGAAAGTCTTCACAGTATATGTGGCTTTCTTACATTTTCCTGGCGCAGTTCTTGATTTATCATTTTTAAGCTTATTTCATCGCACTTATTTACTACTGAAACCTTCCTTTCTGGCAACTGTACAAACTTGTCAAATTACCACAGTGTAGAGTCTCATTTCCATTTCTTTTCCACTTCTCCAGTACAGTCTCAGGATGCATCTCTTAGAATCTAAACAACTATCTTTAAATCCCCTCTTGGTTCTTCATTTGCCTTTGCCCAGGGACTTGACTCAAGTCAGCCCTGGATAAGACTCAAGTAAAAGTTAACAATTAGATGAAAAGACTATGATGTGAACTGCCACAGTTCATCTGATTGGCTTCCAGGTCTTTATCACATCAACACATTTGTTTTGAACAGCTACCCCCTCCCTCATTTTCTCCCATTTCCTCTCAACTCCCCTACCCCACCAGTTGTAAAGTTCAATTCCAACATAGTATTTAGTAAGTATCACTGATGCATTGGTTCACCCTTTGTCCCACTATTTGTTTCTGTGACTCCCTTTCCCTTCCCCAAATAATAGAAACTTATAAACATGACAATCAGTACAGAAATCACAAACAGTAAAAACAGGGCCTAAACCAAAGATGGGGGGAACGAACGGAGGAAAACAAAAAGAAATAATTGCAAACAGTACACTAGGAAAACCTTTTGCTTCCATTTGTTGGAGTAAATTTCCATAAGCATGGCCACATATAATGATGCTTATTGAATTGACCTGACTTTATTACTGTAATGATGATTGTCTCCCCACTTAGGTCCATTCTTCAGAATAGGACTATACTAGCAGTTCAGAGAGGCCAGATGTGGAATAACTAGCAAGCTTCCATGAACTCAACAAGTCAGTTTATCTGCTCAAAAAAACAGTTGGACTATGGTGATTAGAGTTTTTTTTTTCTTATTTATTGTCAAAGTGATGTACAGAGAGTTTACAGTTTCATATGTTAGGCATTGGATACATTTCTTGTACTGTTTGTTACCTCCTCCCTCATTCCCTGGTCCCCCCTCCCCTGTCCCTCTCCCTCCATGAGTTGTTCAGTTGGTTTACACCAAACAGTTTTTCAAGTATTGCTTTTGTAGTTGTTTGTCTTTTTATCCTGTGTCTCTCGATTTTGGTATGCCCTTTCCCTTTCCTAGTTCTAATACCAGTATATAGTTTCCAATGTACTCAGATAATATACAGTGATAGTGCAGGTACAACCACAGGAAGGGGATACAAGAGGATCCTCAACAATAGAAGCTACGGTTTCACATAGCATGTTGAAAGTAGTTACAACAGTGATATATCACTTGTTTCCATAACATGGAGTTTATTTCACTTAGCATTATCTTATGCATTCATAGAGGCATAGCTATTAGGTCCTTGTAGATCCTCTGCTGTGACTACCCTAAACCGGGGCTAATTATTCCCTATGAGGGAGACCATAGAATCCATGTTTCTTTGGGTCTGGCTCACTCCACTTAGTATAATTTTTTCCAAGTCCCAAATGCTTGGCTTAGAGAATAGATTGAGCTCCAGAATCAATGTGATTCACAAATAAAACTAACTGAAAGCCCCAAGATTAAGAGGAATGGAAAATAAGTCATTGCAGAGAAAGGCAGGGTTCAGAGAATTGAATATAACAAGTATAGTATGTAGAAAGAAGGGAGAAGGGAAGATATGTGACAACTACTGACAGTGAATAACTGAGGGCAAGTGCAGGAAGACAGAGAAAGTAGGATAGAAGCATGAATGTCTTACAATGGGAAGCCTTTGCTTGTGTTCTTATCTTGTTTTGATTTCAGCCTGTTTTCATTTTTTGTTTTTTTGTTTTTGTTTTTTTTTTTGTTTTTTTTTTGGCCAGTCCTGGGCCCTGGCTTGTTTGCTCAAGGCCACTTGAGCCGCAGCGCCACTTCTGGCCGTTTTCTATATATGTGGTGCTGGGGAATCGAACCCAGGGCTTCATGTATACGAGGCAAGCTCTCTTGCCACTAGGCCATATTCCCAGCCCCAGTTTTCATTTTTTGAAACCAAGTGAACATGACTCATATTTTGCCTAAGAGTAGGAAGGTCACTGTAGTTTTTCTATCAGCTATAACTTACCTATGAGAAAGACAGGTTCTGACATTCCTTGATTCCCATAAAAATGCTAGTGTTTGATAATTGATTGCTTCATTACTGATCTCTGAACCAGTTTGGGATTTAATCTCATCATTGAAAGGGAATAACAAAATCAAGAGACACAGGGTAAAAAAAGATATACAACTACAAAATCAGTACTTACAAAACAGTTTGGTGTAAATGAACTGAACAACTCATGGGGGGGAAAGGGAAAGGGGGAGGGGAGGGGGGAATGAGGGAGGAGGTAACAAACAGTACAAGAAAAATGTATCCAATGCCTAACGTATGAAACTGTAACCTCTCTGTACATCAGTTTGATAATAAAAAAATTTTAAAAAGGCATATGCAACTCACTGAAATGAAGGGGGGTGAGTAGTAAACAGCTTAAAATTTAACACACAGTTCCTTAATATTTTATAGTCATATCATTCTGGTACAAACTCTGCAGTGGTTGCTCTGAATTGATATTTTTAAGTAGTTTGTTCCAAATATAAATTTCTGTTATACTGTTCAATGTGTTTTAATGTTTTCCTTGTAGGTGGAGATAATCCTAGGGAAGTCATCCCCCCTTCATCATCCTTTACCTCATCATGGAATTAGCAGGTTTGAAACTTTGGCCTCACAGAAGGTATATGCCATGCCCACTGACCAAAGCAAATGTCATTACTCAAAGCAATGATAGGTGCGATACACCTACATGGTCTGGCACAAAAGAGTTCACTAAATACTCACTGAATAATAAATCAATATTTCCTCCCAGAGTCCCATGATTGACACATACCATCAACTCTATTGCTCTAGTAATTCTGACCCTGTAATAGAATGAGCAAGAAGAGCAAGAGAAGAGAAGGAAATGGAAGTTTTGTCTTTTGATAAGGGAATATTGGACATTATTCACACAAAAATACTAAAATGCTATTTATGTAAATCAGTCTGTTCCTATGTCTTTAACTCCTACTATTTTATAATCTGCTACTGATACTGAGGTTACTGGACATAAAGAATGGATTAATTTTAAGGAAAAATAAATAAATGAAACAGTGTACCATGACTGAACATATTTTCAAGTTATAAAAATGGCACACATGAGCCCAGCACTGGTGGCTCATGCCTGTAATCCTAGCTACTCAGGAGGCTGAGATCTGAGGATCACAGTTCAAAGCCAGCCTGGTAGCAAAGCTCGTGTGACTCTTATCTCTAATTAACCACCAGAAAACCCACTAGTGGCACTGTGGCTCAAGTGGTAGAGTCCTAGCCTTAAGCTGAAGAGCTCAGGGACAAAGCTCAGGCCCAGAGTACAAGCCCCATGACTGACAAAAAAAAAAAAAAAAAGGCACACATACACTGTAGATAAAACAGAAAGGTCAGCCACAGGAGATAAACATTTAAAAGGATTAATTCATAAATGAAAAAAATCAGGTCAAATAGAAAATATAGTTTATTGGTCTAAGATAAGAATACAGATCCTAGAAAAAAAAATCAGTGAAGGTGTTGATAAAGCTGTGTGAAAGGAAATCACCCAGGTTTTAAAATTTTGTCACCCAAGGACTTTTTTGTTTCATTTATTATTATTTGTTTTAATAAAGTAGGGTTGATGGTAGGATGTGTACAAATGAACTTGATATTATATCCTATTCATATCAGTAAAAATTTCAATTGCTTTTATTATTGGCCATCTATTTCATGCCTTCTCCCTTTGCCCCTCTCACCCCCCACCACCATAAAATGATCTGAGGTAAAGATACTGTCTTTCATACATTATCCTTTACTTTCTCACCTACAAGGTAAAGAGAAAGGCCTATTGCTTTTAAAGAGTTTGAACTATGTAAGAAAAATTTTTTTAAAAGGATGGGCAAAATGATATTCATGGAGAAAGTTTAAAACTCGCTTAGTTCATGTGATTGTCATCCTTGGTCTTTCTAATAGAGTTAACTCTTGATTACCTTATAGTCAGAGAGAGAAGGTCAT
This sequence comes from Perognathus longimembris pacificus, assembly GCF_023159225.1. Lineage (NCBI taxonomy): Eukaryota > Metazoa > Chordata > Mammalia > Rodentia > Heteromyidae > Perognathus > Perognathus longimembris. The sequence goes on from NC_063177.1 coordinate 31,943,217, forward strand.
GTAGACTCTAGCACCCTATTAATTCTTTTTTCTGTGAAATGAGGTATAATTGTTTTCTCCTTCAGGCCTTAGCAAAGGCATTTCCTGAAGTAGGTTTCCAAGTACAGCAGGTGTGTTCACTCACAAGGAAAGGAAAAGAAATAAATTGTTCTCTTTGCAATTACACCACGCTGGACTATTGACACACAAGTGAATGAAATGTTTATATGTGAAAGGGAGTGCTTCCATCATTCTCAAAATTGCAGGCCTTCGAATGAATGTCTAGCCCTAGAAAATTTGCAGAGATAGACAAAAGAATAAGGGAAAAGACAGCCTGGTGGGCAGCAGTCAACCCCTGCATTCATGGACTTGTGTCATAATAGAAACAACAATCCCATTTTCTGGGGAAACTACTGAAAATCTTAACCATAATATTGTACTCTACTCCACTGCCAAATTGGCTTATAACTTTTTCTTTCAAAAACCTAGAAGCTAGACTCTCAGTGTCTGCCTAAAACTACCTGAAGTTGAAATTGTAAACAATTTCTAAGGCTCATTTCACATAGAAATAGATATGTTTAAGGTATCAAACCATCATTTTTGAGTAGTTCTGCTCAAAAGATAAGGCAGAGCTATATCCCAGCACCTAATGTCCCATTGAATATAATAAACAATTACACGATTTAAACATTTACAATAAAGCGATTCCATAGCTTGATCAGTACCTACCCATTTGTATATCAAAAGTTTCTGGAATAAAATCCATATCTCATCTTCGTATGTGTGAATGATGAGTCAGAATAAACTGAAATATTTTTGAGCTTACAAAATAAAGTTTATTTCCAATCAAAACTCTTTAACCCAATAACAAGACTGCTTTACTGATTACAGTTCACCCTTTTAACATTGACAGTTCAAAGGAGGTTTTGTAAAACAAACTGAATAGTGTCCTGTGACTTCATCTAAGTATCCTGATTTTAAAAAGACTATCAAGTACCATTGTCCTCTTTCACACAGCCCTTTCTGCCTAATATCCAATGTACAAATGTGAAACTTGGACTAGCTCATTTAAGAGCATGGATGGGTTTAGGATAGACAAAAAATGAGGAGGAGGGGCTGGAGATATGGCCTACTGGCAAGAGTGCTTGCCTTGTATACATGAAGCCCTGGATTCAATTCCCCAGCACCACATATACAGAAAATGGCCAGAAGTGGCACTGTGGCTCAAGCGGCAGAGTGCTAGTCTTGAGCAAAAAGAAGCCAGGGACAGTGCTCAGGCCCTGAGCCCAAGCCCCAGGATTGGCAAAAATAAAAAAGAGGAGGAGGATGGAAATGATGATACTGATGAAGATGCACTGTGCTCATAAACTGACTTGTTGACTTAAAACCTGCTTCTATAACCATTTAAAAATAATGAAAATTAACTTTAAAACAATTTCAATTTCCACATTAGGCGGCTCCAGTTTAGGCTCCTGTCTGGAGTTCTAGAATTCACATAAGTCAACACTTCAGCATTTTAATTCATCTCATCTCCCTCTATATGGAGCCCTAAAATGTGTACTTTAACAACAACAAAAAAAAACTTTCTCTAAATGAATTCACTAAATAAAATTTAACTCTGTACTCCACTCCCAAATTGAGAGGATTTATCTAGAAATGTCAAATCTGTATTTGTCTACCCTTCCATAGCACTGTTCCAATAGTCCTTGAATGACAAAACCAATGGTTTAACGTTTGATAACATTCTCTCCTCTCAATGTCATCTACCTCTGTTTCAATTTTGAAGCAGGCCAATTTAATATTATTTCATTTTCCATCATTCTGTACAGCCCATCTGTTAAAATGCTACCAAATTGGTGTGCTAATATGTGTATCTGCTCATGTCACCCCCGAACTTAATAAAATTTCAATGGTTTCTAATTAAATTTGATGAATATCAAACCTCCTACAATAGCATTCAAGTAATTCCCCTCACAGAAAAATGTCAATGTAACTACCAGGATATAAGTTCCATTTGAGTGAGTATATTCCTTGGTGTTGTGCACTAATGTATTTCTAGAGCGTAGGGAAAGTGCTTAGAACAAAACTCAGAGCCTTAGTGTTCAGTAACCATTTGCTAAATTAATGAATGTTTGTCTTTACCCTTTGTGCTATGTTCCTACTCTTAAGGATGACTGTTTCTGGCATACTAAGCTCTTTCTTTCTTTCTTTCTTTCTTTCTTTCTTTCTTTCTTTCTTTCTTTCTTTCTTTCTTTCTTTCTTGCTTGCTTGCTTGCTTTCTTCCTTCCTTCCTTCCTTCCTTCCTTCCTTCCTTCCTTCCTCCCTCCCTCCCTCCCTCCCTCCCTCCCTCCCTCCCTCTCCCTCCCTCCCTCCCTCTCTTTCTTTTTCTTTCTTCCTTTCTTTCTTTCTTTCTTTCTTTCTTTCTTTCTTTCTTTCTTTCTTTCTTTCTTTCTTTCTTTCTTTCTTTCTTTCTTTCTTTCTTCTTTCTCTTTTTTCCTTCTCTCCTCCTCCTCCTCCTTCTTCCTCCTTCTCTTCCTTCTCCTCCTCCTCCTCCTCCTCCTCCTCCTCCTCCTCCTCCTCCTCCTCCTCCTCTTTCTTCCTCCTCCTCCTCCTCCTTCTCCTCCTCTTTCTTCCTCCTCCTCCTTTCCTCCTCTTCCTCCTCTTCAACTTCCTCCTCCTTCTTCCCCATCTCTAGCTCATCTTGAAGTTCCACATTTAACTTTTAATAGCTCTGTACTGCTTAATTTTCTCCACTCTTCCAGTAAATATTTCTTTTTACTTTTTGTTGGTTGTGGGGCTTGGGCTCAGGGCCTTGGCCCTGTGCCTTAGCTCTTTTACTCAAGGTTAATGCTCTATCACTTTAAGCCACAACTCCACTCCAGTAAATATTTCTAAAATTCACTACTCTAGTATAATTACCATAGACACCTACTATCCCACTCAATAATTTTTAATATGAATATCTGTATATAGTTTTAAAAAGGTCCCACACATCTATCTGCCCTTAAATGATCATGAGTAGCTGACTCTATCCAATAAATATTTGTGAATGAAACTATAAATCTGCATGGTTGCATAAGTCTATGAGAATTAAACTTTAAACCAAGTCAAAAACTTTGAACCAATATAAGAATAGGTTTGAAATGAATACTACAATTCATGTCTGGAATCCTACCTTCTCAGAAGGCTGAGATCTGAAGATCACAATTCAAATCTAATCTGGTTAGAGAAATAGTTAAAAGCCAAAAGTAGAGATGTGGCTCAAGTAGTAGAGCTCCAGCCATGAGAAGAAGACAAATGAAACCACAAGTCCCTGAATTCAAGGATCAGTACACACCAAAACAAAAGAGAAAGAGAAAATGTAAGTTTATTTGTTTAAGAAAAAACATAAAGCACGATTAAAGAAAATGTAAAAACATTTAATTTACAAAACCTTGTTACATTTTATTTCATTGGTGCAGCTTATGGTAGATCTAAGCAAAGGCAGAACGCATAGGCAGCATTAAAAGTAAACAAAATACAAAGTAATTGCAACTATATTCCTTTCCACAACTTATTTTGTAAATGAGATTTCAAGAGTTTAGAGGCTGTTTATTGAAAGAAACAAGGCAAAAAAATACTATTCTCAGATCATCCCACTGAATATAATTCAAACCAAAAATACAACAATCGTGTAACAAAAACAAATGCAAGTTAGCAGTGTTTATTCCTCTGATCACCTGTAGATTACTTTGTCTTTAAAACTGTAATGCATTTTTGTGAGTAATACTTTATCGATCTCTGAACTAAAGAATAAATAGGAGAAATGAGGCTTAGCATGGATAAGCATCAAAAGAATGGTGGAGCAAGGATGCTTGTATTTCCTAACCACCCAGAGGTGTGTACACATAACACATACAACCACAGCACTGGGTGCAGAGCACATCAGACCCCAGTTAATGGAGCACATCAATAGGATATAAGGAGTTAGAATGCTTTCTAACTCTTCCGGAGAAAAGAGGTAACCAGAGTAATGTTTTTCAACTTACCTGTACCTTGTCTTTCACAATAGGTTTGCTAGATGCTTTAAAGAGATGCTAGAGGCCATTGTTTGCTTCCTTGAAATTCATGGTCATTCATAAGCTATTACTTGTGAACTGATTATGCTCAAATACTACTGGGCAAGTGAGGGTTAGTCACTGAATTTTTCTAAGAGCTGTTTTCTCTGTACCTTCAGAACTGGGATACTCTCTCATTAAAAAAAAATGAACATAGTCTTAAAATATAGACTTACAATGGAGAGATACTTGCTATCAAAAATATATTGATTCTTCAGTTTTCTCTTTCTTCCTCTCACATCTGCTCATGATACTTTTTTTTGTATTTTTTTCTCTTTTCTTTTCTTTATTGTTTGGTACTAGGGAATAGAACCCAGGCCATTGCACTTACTAGGCAAACCCTTTGCCACTGAGCTATACCCACTGAGCTTATGTTGCTTTTGACTCTTGCCTTATCTGCCTAGATAGACCTGAGTGACTATTCTTTCCTCCAACAATGAATCCTTGCACATTTGCTGATGGCTTTCCCTGGCTTCATCCTGCTTTGCTACCTCTGTAGAACCCTCACAATCCTAGGCAATATTCAATCCATCAGTGAACTTCAGAGGAAGCACTCTCATTACCATTGCCATTCTCCGATCTTAGGCACAGGACTCCTTAGACATCCCTCCTAAATGGAGTGCTAACAAGTCTCAACTGAGCCCAACTTTGTCCAATTCAGTTAAAAATGAGAAGCGTAGTAAAAGGGCTGAAAGCTAGGGAGGCAGGAAGGATGGTCAGGTATTCCTTGAAGACAGCCTTGCTTCCCTTTCCCTCAATTGAACACTTAAATTCTTTTTTATCTGTTCTAAATGGTGCCTGGATGCATTTTCTCTGTATCTTCTTCCTCCCGGTGGATGATCCCCTGTAGACTGGTGTGAGAAGCTGCCAGCCAATTTGAATTAATGTTGCTAAACTGGGAAGAAACAACAGAGACAACAGAATTTCTCTTCCATATTCCCAGAAATAACCCAGGAGAATGATTAGCCAGTGAGAGATTCCCGTAGTGTGTGTCTCTCTCTTATACTGTCACAGATGTGTGCCGTTAATAGGATTTTGTGCTCCATGCCAAACATTCTTATGTGACTGTTGCCTTTTTAAAACACCATGAAATTATGACTAACATATTTGGCTTGTAGTTTCAAGGAATTAATTTCCTCCCAGAGGAGAAACCTGTTACAAAACATCTTGGTGAGTAAAATAATGTAACATCTCAATGCAGTTTTTAAAGAAATAATGCCATGGTATTTGACTTCCAAATAAAATAACTCACAGTTGACAAGAAAAGGAAGCATTTAATTTAAATAAGAATGAGTCTCAAATATTGAAGGGGAAAACGATTGGTGTGTTATTGAAAAATCATCTAGGGACTGTCATAGTTACATGCTCTGAAGATGATCTGACTAAACAGTCAATAACAAATAGTGAGGTAGTTGCAGTAAGGCAAAAATTTTCAGGTGCCAGGATATTTGCTAGAATACTGATATTATTCTTTGAAATTATGAGGTGTAAAGGCACATCCATTGGGGAACTACAATACATTTCAGGAAACTTATTTTCATCCAAATGCTTTAAAACGTAGTTGGATCACCTTCACTTGTTCAGGGGAAAAAATGAAAAATTTCATGATCTCCATTATACTCTTATTGTCATATTTTAAGGGGCAGGAAAACCATAAAGAAATATCAATTCTAACTCTTTCCTTTTGAAATTTATTAACTAAAACTGAACTAAGTTTACATTTGCTCTAAGTTCTTCTGCTATTTAATTAACATCTAGCACTTTTTCTGTTTTTGTTTTCTATTCTTTTTTAAATAATTACTTATTTATTGTCAAAGTGATGTACAGAGGGGTTACAGTTTCATACGAAAGGCAGTGGGTACATTTCTTGTACAATTTGTTATCTCCTCCCTCATTTCCCTCCTCCCCCATCCCCCTTCTCATTTCCCCCCAAGAGTTGTTCAGTTGGTTTACACCAAATGGTTTTGCAAGTATTTCTTTTGGAGTCGTTTGTCTTTTTATCCTTTGTCTCTCGATTTTGGTATGCCCTTTCCCTTTCCTAGTTCTAATACCAGTATATACAGTATCCAGGGTACTCAGATGAGATACAGTGATAGTGCAGGGACAACCACAGGAAAGGGATACAAGAGGATCATTAACAAAAGAAGCTATGGTTTCACATGGCATGTTGAAAGTAATTACAACAGAGATATAACAGTCGTTTCCATACCATGGAGTTCATTTCACTTAACATCATCTTATGTGTTCATAAGGGCTATTGGGCTCTTGTGATCCTCTGTTGTGACTAGCCTAAACCTGTGCTAATTATTCCTTATGAGGGAAACCATAGAGTCCATGTTTCTTTAGGTCTGGCTCACTTCACTTAGCACTTTTTATCTTGCAAAGAACACTCATGTACAATGTTCCCTTTGTTTTTTAAACACCTTTAGAAAATAGTTGCTGCTTTATCCTATTTCAAGAAATGAAAAATTAAATACTCAGGAAGACATAGCTAGAGTTCTAGAAACAGGGTACCCAGGTAATTTAAATATTGCAAACATGACCCTATACCCACAAAAATTCACTCATATATGTTAAAGGTTACTTTACTAAAGGGAGTTAGTTTAATAAATACAGTTTTTGCATGAGAATGGTTATCACTGAAATGTAGGTACTCACCAAGATAGTAACTAGTAATGAACTTTGCTACTTACCAAAATTAATTACAAAAATGAATAAAATTTGTGAAACAATATCAATCTACCTTCAATAGCAGCCGACACAGGACTATGATTGTTGAAAGAAGAGAAAACTGCATGGAATCTACCAATCCTATCAAAACTGGCTTGGATTTCTGTTTGGGTCATTGTCCTAAGTCAGCTAAGGCAATGAACCAGAAGTAGAGAAAGTTGTTTTGCTGAGCTATATATAGGGTTAGCGAAGGATTCTGGCCCACTAGAGGAACACTGAAAGAATTCCTGAAAGAGTACCTGGAAATTTAGAATTGAAGTATAAGTGCAACCCTACAAATCTGTGTGGTCACCCACATAACCTATATGAAAACTCAAAAATACACAGCTTATGATGAACTTCATCTCTGTGGATGAAGTTCTACAATAGGTAAACCCGACCCACAGGTTCTGAACACATGGCTTCTCTGGGAGAGTTGTGAGGAGTGGCATAAAGACACACAAGAGAACTTTTCATAGAGGTAGAATTGCTTTATACTTTGCCTAGACATTCACTTTTCAAAACTCAGCTATTTACACATTTAAGCTTTGCTTATTGCACGGTATATAAACTTTATCTCAAAGAGAAAAAAATCCATAAAAAATTGAATTGAAATTTATTTTATGCTTTACAATGGAACTTGTTATCAGTCAGTTCTAAAATTTATTTTCCAATATTCTAGGTTTGAACTAGAATTCTTTTTTTTTTTTTTTTTTTTTTTTGGCCAGTCCTGGGCCTTGGACTCAGGGCCTGAGCACTGTCCCTGGCTTCTTCCCGCTCAAGGCTAGCACTCTGCCACTTGAGCCACAGCGCCGCTTCTGGCCGTTTTCTGCATATGTGGTGCTGGGGAATCGAACCTAGGGCCTCGTGTATCCGAGGCAGGCACTCTTGCCACTAGGCTATATCCCCAGCCCTTGAACTAGAATTCTGAGGATAATGAGATCCCATTATCCTTTGAGAAGGATTGATGGGGATTAAAAATAAATCTTAAAGGGGGAAATCAGATTAGATTCTGTGACATAGGTTTTTTTATACATACTTTTATATAAAATCCTCATCTTCTTTTCCAAGAGGGTGAAAATACAAAAGAAACAATGGGATAATATATAAAATCTGTTTTCTAAATATAACAGCCAGTATAAAAGGACTCCAACTGGCCAACTGTAGAAAAATATGAGCTTCAAACCTAAGATAATAGTAGCTAATTTAATAACAGAAGAAATTACAAATCCATTCTGATATGAATTAATTTCTCAAAAGAATAATTGGAGGAGGTCTTTTTTATAGTAGATAAAAACTTGGATGAGCAAGTGGGCTAAAGACTTACAAAGAGACTTCTCTGATGAGGAAATGAGAATGACCAAGAGACATATGAAAAAATGCTCTACATCACTGGCCATAAAAGAAATGCAAATCAAAACAACATTGAGATTCCATCTCACTCCAGTAAGAATGTCATATATCAAGAAAACTAACAATAACAATTGTTGGAGGGGATGTGGCCAAAAGGGAACCCTACTTCATTGTTGGTGGGAATGTAAACTGGTTCAGCCACTCTGGCAAGCAGTATGGAGATTCCTCAGAAGGCTAAATATAGAACTCCCCTATGATCCAGCATCCCCACTTTTGGGTATCTATCCAAAAGACCACAAACAAAATCACAGTAATGCCACCAGCACAACAATGTTCATTGCAGCACAATTTGTCATAGCAAGAATCTGGAACCAACCCAGATGCCCCTCAGTAGACGAATGGATCAGGAAAATGTGGTACATATACTCAATGGAATTTTATGCCTCTATCAGAAAGAATGACATTGTCCCATTTGTAAGGAAATGGAAGGACTTGGAAAAAATTATACTAAGTGAAGTGAGCCAGACCCAAAGAAACATGGACTCTATGGTCTCCCTTATTGGGAATAATTAGTACCGGTTTACAGGCAAGTCATAGCAGAGCATCACAAGGCCCAATAGCTATACCCTTATGAACACATAAGATGATGCTAAGTGAAATGAACTCCATGTTATGGAAACAGTTGTAACTACTTTCAACGTCCTATGTGTATCTGTAGCTTCTATTATTGATGATGTTCTTGTATCACATTCCTGTGGTTGTACCTACACTATCTCTGTAATCTTATCTGAGTATATTGGAAACCGTGTATACTGGTATTGGAAGTAGGAAATTGAAAGGGAATACCAAATTTGAGAGACACAGGGTAAAAAAAGACAAACAACTACAAAAGCAATACTTGCAAAACTGTTTGGTGTAAGTGAACTGAACACCTCCGTGGGGGGGGGGGGGGTAAAGGAAAGGGGTAGGAGGGAGGGGGGTATGAGGGACAAGGTAACAAACTGTACAAGAAATGTAACCAGTGCCTAACGTATGAAACTGTAACCTTTCTGTACATCAGTTTGATAATAAAAATTTGAAAAAAAAAAGAAGAAACGTACTTCTGTGAGCATGAGAATTTTGAGAAGCTAGGAAAGAAAAATTGTTACTATCTAAATATATATATATATATGTATATTTTTTTTCTTTTATCCTCAGGCTGTGAAACTCCTTTATAGGAGACAGATCTGGGAAAAAATACAAAAAAATAAAACCACCCTTGCTTATTTTCTAGAACTGAATCAAGGCTTAACTAACATTTTGAGAGGGTAATAAGAACTTAGGAACTACTGTTGCCTGTAGGCAAATAAAACTCATTTGAAAGAACAGTGTATAAAAATCACTTTTATTTAATAATAATACCATAAACTTAGGTTTCACTATACTATCTTATTGCCCAGCTAGAAATTTCATTCTGTTTACAATGAAAACACATGGTTTCATACTTTGAACTTCCAGCTGATGGAGTATGTGATACTTCATACATACCTTATGTCTAACATCATGTGACTTTTTGAAAATAAATGATAGTCTTGTTTCAAAAAAACACAAAACTTGGATGAGGTATTTAGGCTAAATGCCCAAATAACATACTAGAAGTTTGATAAGAAATAGAGTACTACAAGTTCAGCCTCATCAGTTGCCCATTAATGGCTGTGAGAAGTCTCCTGACTTTTTATTGCAGAAACCTAATGGATAGTAATTAACCAATTGATCAACATCATCTGCTTTTCTGACCAAACAACATCATCTTCCCACCCTACACATTCAGATGGAACATTATCACTTTTGTTGTTAATGGTGATAATAAAGAATTACTTAAGAATAATCATAAGGAAATCTCAGACAAACCCTAGCTAAGAGAGATTTTATACACCATTCAGCTCAAATTCAAATATGTCCAAGTGAAGTCAGACAAAGAAACATGGAAGAAGAATTCCAAATTACAGAAGACTAACTCATAAATGCATGCATGAAATTGTAATATACCCCAGACCAAGGGAATAAATGGTCATGATGGGAACCAGTGGACAACTGAAAAACAGTTCATATAACTAAAATGGAACGATATGAGGATGCATTTTATACACCTTAATAACTATACAGTGCTTGCACAGAAATACAGCTAAGTTCTAGTGACAAGGTGAACTAGACTTTTAACTTAAATTCTCTCAGGCTTGTAAGATTTTATTTAAAGAGTTATAAATAAATAGGGGGAAATGTAAACTATTAATGAACCTCAGAAAGATTATATGTGGAAGTTGACTGTAGTATATAAGATACTTCCTTCAAAATTGAAAGACTAATACAATTGTAAGCTAAATGCATATGCTACTTTTTTCAGGTTATTATGCTTTAAAGGGTAAGATTTTCTGCCAGTAGGCAGCATGTTTTCAATTTACATGCTTGTATTTATGTATGTGTGTGCACATACATGCATATGTATGCATACTCAAAAACATTAAAATCTTTATAGCATACACATTTAAATAGCAGAGATGGGTAGATATATGAACATATTTCTGTGAATTATTATCCTTAGTGTCTGCCTGTGTTGTTTAAAAATGGAATACTTTCAACTTATTTTTCCCCAATTATATCTTGTCTTTTGTGGCTAAGAGAATGAAGATTCAAGAAGCTGAAGACCTTGGCATTGTGTAACTCCTCTAAATTTAAAAGAAAAAATGTCTCCTAACTTCACTAAGTAAATCAGCAATTTAAGATTTTTACAAAGACATAAGTGTGAGACTAGATAAAATTCACTGTATGTTGAAACGCTGTGTCTTAAAGTGCATACATTACACTGTGAAAATAAAGCTTAACAAGTTCTCTTGGGAGTATTGTGCTTGGAAAAGGAAATGCTGTAGCTCTGACTTAAATCACTTCAGGAAACCTAACTTTAAAACACTTTTTCTTATGGAAATGTGTCAGTGATTTTATTTGCCAGCAGAGTTTGGCAAGTTTGATTTGCCAACAGGATTTGGCACATCAGTGAGGAAATGACACCCCTGGAGTAAACATTGTGGGCTTTACATCCTAACTGTGGTGCGTATCCCAGTGATGCCTTGTACTTGTTCCAGAATTTCATCTTCTCTCTGCTCGTGGGAGACTAAGTGAAAAGTTCTGAATTGGCATTAGGTAAACCTCATTTTGGACCTACCTGTGAGCTTTTGTAGCTTTAATGAAATAGTACATTTTATATTTACTTATTTATTTTTGCATTTGTATGTATGTGATGACAAAGATTGAACCTAGATGTTGTTGTATTCTAGGCCCGTAATCAAATAGCGAGGACATCCCAGACCACATTTTTTTCCTTCCTTCCTTCCTTCCTTCCTTCCTTCCTTCCTTCCTTCCTTCCTTCCTTCCTTCCTTCCTTCCTTCCCTCCTCCTTTCTTTCTCTTTCTTTCTTTCTTTCTTTCTTTCTTTCTTTCTTTCTTTCTTTCTTTCTTTCTTTCTTTCTTTCTTTCTTTCTCTTCCTTTCTTTTTCATTACTTCTGCCCTTTGCTCTTTTCTCTCTCTCTATTACTTCCTTTATTTCTCTTTCTTTTTCTCATTCTCTTTCATTTCATGATACTGAGCTTGAACTCAGGGACATGCTTTTGGTAGGAAAGTACACTAGCAGTTGAATCAGGCCTCAGCACCAGTTTTTCTTTGTCACTTTTCTGACAGGGTCTCAGAGCACTATCTTTCTATAGCCTCTTATGTGGCTGGGATCACAGAATTGAAGCACTGTCCTTGACTTACTATGTTAATGACTCATTAACTTTTTTCCTGGGCTGGCTTTGAACCATTTCCTCTTGATCTCTACTTACCAAGTAACAAAATAAGACTTTCAAATGAATAAATGAATTGATGTGCAGGCAATAATTTATCCTAATAGTGGTTGAAACCAATTGAAATTGATAAGTATGGCTTTTAGGCTTACAACAACCAAATGTTAGAAATAGAATAATGAGTAAATTTCAAACTTGGAAATCATCTTTCTCTATATAAAACCGAGGTAGAAAACAAAAAAAAAATGACATGAATAAAAAAACAATTTTCATTTTCATCATTATAGCAATTATCACTTAAAATTACAATATTACAATAATGAAAAAAATTCAAATCTTCATGTCCATTGTTTGAATGCTCTTCACAACATTTTTTGATAAGCTGCAGAACAGGATACATTTTTAAGAGAAAATATCCCTAGTCCTTTAATTTAATGTATCTTTGCAGGAGTTACATTAATTGCAACATTTATTTTCATACAAGGTCACAGCAGAGGACTTAAAATAGTCTCAAGTGTGGTTCAAACGCCAAGGTTATAAATACATGTAATTATTCTGAAACATGAATGTAATTTTTCTGAAATATCTTCTGTAATTCTGATTTTGTCTTTGTTAACCTTAAGAGTATAATGTTAACATTTCTAGAAAGCTTTCATGCTGATTTAAAGAAATCTGAAGTATGAAACCAATAATTTGATCCCTTCTCAGAAAAACATTGTGGAAAAAAATGTATCCACTAATGAGGTTAAAAATAAACTTTGTAAAATATTATGGTTATTCAGTTTTTAGGAAAAGTCTCTCCATTGTTTTTCATCCTGGCAATGAACTCATTATCCTCCTTTCTCAGTCTACTGAGTGTTGAGATTATAGGCATACAGCATCATGCATTGCTAAAATATATTATTCTTAGCCATAAAACAGTTCAGAGATTTTTAATGAATAGAAATTGTGTAAGGATGTAAAATACATGCCAGTTTATTACTCTTAGCAATGAAGTTTTAATGCTTACCAAAGGTTTAATTTTCAATAGAAGTCAATTATTAGGAAGTAATGTGGTTGCCCAATATTCATTAGCTACAGAATGGGCTATTACTTTTTTAAAAGACAATATAACCTCATTTGACTGCTGTAGGTAGGTCTGTTGTTGCTGATTGTGGTTCCAGTGGTAGAACAAGTAGAGCCTATGTAGTCTTACAAAATACCAAAATGCTAGACTACAACAATTTTTGTTCAATTCATTCATTGCTGACTTACCTAGCTTTACTTTAGAAGATTTGGGGGAACAAGGGACAAGCTGAGCAAACAAGCTCAGCTCATTTGTAGAGAACTAGTGGTCCCGTTGAACAAGGATCTAGGATACTAAGTCAGCTAGAACCCCTAATTCCAGTTTAAAATTCAAAATATAACACTCATTGGTCAAACTCTTAATTATACTCTCCTCCCATTAAAAAAATCTCTTAGCATATAAGCATTGTTTTAAGCAACTGATTTGGGACCAATGTTTTTTACCCAGTTGCCGGGCTAAATTTCCATGTCTCCTTTGAGGAGATGTTAAGCCTTTTATTCCCTTATGTGTTCCCCTTTCACTCTCAACGCATATCCTCTGGCCAGTAGGAAGGAAGTAATGCAGGAGCGAGGGCCACGGATAGCCTCGGTGGCATGTGGCTGCGAGAATGCCCTCCCCACCACATACTCGCCAAGGAGGCTGGGTATGCATGGACACCTCGGAGTCATCTTCAGGAACTTCCCAAAGTTTTATTCAAGGGAGGGGTTTATATAACAGTAATGGTGGCAGGAAGAGAAGGGACTAACTGGGTATTAATGATTGGCTAATGAACTGTCCATCACAGTAATGTCACGAAACATCCCACAGAGGGGGGGAGAATACAGTCCCCCCAGGACTGGCCTCTTGGCTCAGCCGGCGCCTTGGTGGCACACATGCTCACAGACGAGAGGCGGGGCTGGTTTGGCTGCCTCTTCCAGTTTCGGACCGGAAGGAGATGGGAGTGGATAGCAGCCAATAGTCCCAGGTCTTAAAGGTATAGCCACCCCCTACATCTCCTCCTTTTTCGTTTTTTAAATTAGCAGGAGATGCTGTAAACATATAGCATATGTAGGCATGAGGCAAATGCTGATATAAGATATATATGGGGCCTCTTTTACAAAAAACAGGGTAAGTGAAGGGACCACCCATTTGGCTCAGTCTGGAGAAACTGGAATCCTTAGCCCATTTCTGCATTACTCAAGATAATGCAGGCATCGTTCCCCTCTTCTGGCGGTGAGGTAGGAGCAGGTTTAAACTCCAGGGACTCTGGTAGTTCACAGCAGCTGATATGTGGTTATTGAAACATTTTTTCATATGCATTGAGGCAAGGTACTATCCTAACGCCTATTTTTTGAACATTTTTCTCATAAACATTGAAGGCAAGGCACTAAACCATTGGGCCTACTTTTTAAACATTTTTATCAAAAACATTGATGTAAGGTGTCAGAACCCTCAACTTCTGTTTCCCTCCAACTGGAACCCCTAAGTTTAGCAGCAGGGGGAGAGCAAAAGGAGGAACAACAGTGCAAAACTTTTCTTTAGTTCTCATGCAAAGCTGCAGGCAACGCTGCCACAGCAAAACATTGCGCCATGAAAGATGCTCAAAGAAGAGTCTAGAAAGCAAGCAGGGAAGCTGGCTGCCTCCGGTGTCGTTTACCACTGTTGCATGCAGACAGGCTTCCCATATTCTCATGGAAGAGCAGAAGAAATCCAGCACTGTCCTTGTTTTCCTAGAGAGAACAAGGAGACATTTCTCCAGAGCAAGTGCTCTGGGCTTAATTTCCTAATCTGGAAAGGCACATACAAGGCTCCTTCCGCACTGATTTGGGAATATTTAAAAATTTCTTTTTTTGTGTAAATTTAAGATATTTAATGTGAGCATAGCTGTCCTTAACTGGTCATGGGGGCTGTCCCCCCCTTTTGTTTTAAATAATAAACTTAACACAGGAGGGCAGGCTGGGAGAATGTGCGAAGGTCATTTCTTCTGAAACTACTTCCTGCTGAAAGGGGGTGAAGTAGTCAGGGGCCCCTGATTTGCCATATGGCCTGGTACTTTCTAGTGTGGTTGGTAAGAGTCCTCATGGTTACCACGAGAATGGTCATCAGGGCCAATGGGTGTCATGGTCTCCGGCTGGCCAGTTCCTGTAGCTATACCTTTAAGACCTGGGACTGTTGGCTGCTATTCACTCCCACCTCCTTCCAGGTCTGAAACCAGAAAAGCAGCCAAACCAGCCACGCCTCTCGTCTGTGAGCATGTGTGCCACCATGGCGCCGGCTGAGCCAAGAGGCCAGTCCTGGGGGGACTGTATTCTCCCCCCTCTGTGGGAAGTTCTGTGACATCACTGTGATGGGCAGTTCATTAGCCAATCGTTAATACCCAGTTAGTCCCTTCTCTTCCTGCTGCCATTACTGTTATATAAACCCCTCCCTTGAATAAAACTTTGGGAAGTTCCTGAAGCTGACTCCCTAGGTGTCCATGCATACCCAGTCTCCTTGGCAAGTAAGGGGGGAGGGAGGGCATTCTCGCAGTCACATGCCACCGAGGCTATCCATGGCCCTTGCTTCTGCATTACTTCCTACTGGCCAGAGGATATGCGTTGAGAGCAAAAGGGGAACACATAAGGGGATAAAAGGCTTAACACCTCCATAAAGGAGATGTGGAAATTTAGCCCAGCAGCTGTTGCCCAACGTGAGGCTGGTTGGCTGCCTCCTCCAGTTTCAGACCCAGAAGGAGGTGGGAGTGGCTAGCAGCCAACAGTCCCAGGTCTTAAAGGTATAGCCATCCCCTACACCCAGTGATGTAGAACAAGAGCTGTGACCACTAACAAAGGAATAAACAAATTTAATCTAGTTGAAGTTCCTTAATGTTGAGGAAACCCTGAGTTTCACAGAAATTAGTGACATAGAGTTGTGTGGAATCTTAGGATAGGGTACATTATCTTCTAATTGCTAAAAAAAAAAAAAAACTCACAAGAACAATGTGATAGCATACAACAAAGGATAGAAAGTAAGAATTGAATCATACACCTGCACTTGTAGGATTTTGTATTCTATGTCTCTGAAAACCAAGGAAAAGTGTACCCCCTCCAAGCTCCTAGAAACAATAGAGCTTGTAAAATTTCACTGTCTTAGACTTTACTCTTAGCTTCTATAACTCCATCTTGGTGACTCCGTGCTAGAGGGCTGCACCCCCACCCTTGAGACTAGTTCCTTGTAGTGTGACATTTAAAAATATATGTAGCCCTTGTTCCTCTCTGTATCTAGGTAGCAACCATAATAGTAGTTACAGAAATGCCATGGTGACTGTCAGGTTGGTCCACTTATGATTGAGTACTGGATTGTTTTAGCCTGATCATGCTTGCTCAGTTGATATTAGGGGAACATGGTAACAATTGTTAAAATAAAGTTGATATTAGGTCAACCTGACCTAATATCTGTAAACAGCTTGCTTAACCCATTTGTGACTTGCTCTACCCCCTGTGTCAGTGCTATGTGACCACCAGCTATAGCTTCTACCTTTAAAAACCCAGTGGCTCATTGCTGTTCTTTACCATCATGATGGTGGAGCACAGACAGCGTACACAGCTAAATAAAGACTCCTAGCCTGATTGACTGAGTGCTGGTGACTTTCTTGTCATGGTTTCAAGTCCTAGGTGGCCAGAATATTGCATGTCTTCCTCTCAATGACTTACACAGACATCCCTAGAAGTCTAGAAGTTCTTTACCCACCACAATCATTATTTTAAAAATATAAGCCATTAGTAAGGGCACAAAGGTATACCACCCTTTCTTTCCTCAAACAAAATTTCTTAGAGAACAATAGTTCCTGTCTTTTCTGCCATTTGCTGGGATAGAAATGAGAGAGACACACAGAAAGGGCCAAAGAGAGGAAGGAAGAGACATCTGAATGATGGATATAATGCCCCTGTCTTTGGGAAACACAAGGCATTGGGCTGGTGAAGACAGTGTCCCTTCCTCTTCATAAAACCCCTGGGGAACCATGACAGTGGCTTTGAGAGTAAAGCCCCTGCTGACCCTGCAGTAGACACAGGTAAAGGACAGGCACCACTTCCTATGGAGTGAGGTGGACATGGCGGAACAGCTGAGATCCTTCCAGAAAGGCTCTAAAGGAGGAACACCATGAGCCCACACTGGGCTACTGGGATCTGGGCCCCTCTTCTCATTTTCTTACACAGATATGACTCTGCTCTGACTCTCCTTCCTCACCCCTCCTTCCCAGGAAGCAGATGGAAAAGCATAAGGTGGCCTTCCTAGCCAGAAGTCCTGGGTGAGGGACCCTATCAATCTGCCAATGGCTAACAGGTTATTCAGATGCTCTGTAGTGCCTTATGCTCACTTTCAAATAAATATTGCCTCTGTCCCTACTTCTTCTCCTTCATATTTCTTTATTTGATGGAGAAAAAGAGCCTGACTCCTAGATGGTGTCAGAAACTTTGAAAACAATGAAAGAAAAAGGTACTGGTGCTCAAGTGGCAAATGGCATTGATAAGAAGAAACACAAAACATGCAAGTCAAATTAGGGTCAGAAATGTTGAATGAGGCTTGTACTGAGACTCCCAACTGGAATCCTTCAGCTTTAAGAAAACTGAAATTAAGAGGACTATGGTATTAGGCTAGCTCAGACAAATAGAAAACACCTTTCTCTCTCTTCCCCCCCCCACACACACACTCACTCACACACATCTCAACAGAAGAAGCTGGACATGGTGTCATCAGTATGTCATTCCAGCTACTGCTGCAACAAAAAACATTTTAGAGGATCAATGCCCAAGCTTGCTTCTAGGCAGGAAGTATGACCCAACTTCAAATTTAACTAGTACAAAAGAAATTGGCCGAAACACCTGCCTAGCAAGTGTGAGTCTGGGTTTAAACCCCACTACTGACTCCTCGCTTCAAAAGACTAAAGTGGAGCGTGGATACTGAGGTGAGGGGGAGTGATTAAGCTCAATTCAATGAGGCTTCATAGGAACTAGAATCTTCAAGGAGAGAATAAAAATGCCATGTCTCTTTGGAACATTTGGATAAGTACTTAGTAACATATTTTGTGAAACATGCCGACTCTTCTCTTGGACAAGTAGATGGACGTTGAACAGCTAAAGACAAGATAAAAGTTTGTATCACGCTCTTTCCCGATCCTCTGTCTCCTTTGCAACCTTAAACAGTGGGCCGGATCTTGCTCCACTCTGCTGGTAGACGTAGTAATTATTCAAGAATGATAAAGCTAAGGGTTGGGAATATGGTCTAGTGGTAGAGTACTTGCCTCATATACATGAAGCCCTGGGTTGGATTCCTCAACACCACATATATAGAAAAAGCCAGAAATGGCACTGTGGCTCAAGTGGTAGAGTGCTAGTCTTGACCAAAAAGAAGCCAGGGACAGTGCTCAGGCCCTGAGTCCAAGCCCCAGGACTGGCAAAAAAAAAAAAAAAATGATAAAGCTAAAAAATATCTCTCCCTGTCCTTCAAGGGTGAAGACTTCAACAAAACTCAGCTTTTCTTTCTCTGACCACCCAGAGTTTTCAAGAAAAATCAACAAATGATCTAGTGGCAGCTTTTACACTTCCCTGCTTTTGTCTCCATGGTGCTCACAAGACTCTAGTTATTACTCTAACCCTGTAAGAATTAACTCCATATTGACATTATGATTTCTCTCTTTCAAAGAGTCATTCTCTTTTACTGGCACATTGTATTATAGAAATAATAGGTCTGAAACATCTGAAACATAGGTCAGAACCATCTCTGGTAAGAGGCAACCCAACCTCCTTCCTTCCTACCCAGGCAACAACTGTCATAACCCAAAAGGCTCTGAAGTAATCATCAACCAGGCTAGTCCTGGCAAAGATTGCCTACTTCACCAGCTGTGCACATCCTCACTGGTGCTTTCATTCCCTTTCCAGCAAATCCTCTAAGTTCTCTGCATCTCCCTGAAGACAGGTTATTAGACTTTCATCTTCTCCCCTCCTGCTTTCACTAATGCTGGCTTCCAGTTGGATTTCGAGACTAGTTGGTCAGACCAGGTTCAATGGGAAGCCCAGAAGTGAGGCTCTCATACTACAACTTGCAACATTATGAAGGCACAAGGATTATCATTACCTTATACAAAAAAATTGCTGTGTTATATATATAAACAGTCCCTGGAAACAATGTTTCTAGTATCACACTTACAATAAAGCAAGGTTAAATTAAACTTAGCATCTGCATATTCATACAAAGTATGAACCTTTCTTGGTTATGTTTTTTTTTTCTGTGAAATACTAACAGAAGTATTAAACTGATCCCATTGCCTATTTTTAATAAACTGTTAGAACTTAAGGTGATGGCCGTCGTTTTATGGGCTAGAGAATACAAGAGCATTATGTATTCAACCTACAAAACAAAATACTGACTTCATAAAGCCAGTCTAGTCAAATAAACTATACCAAGGTTTTGCTGTAACAAATTGTAACAGATTGGCAGCTAGCAGTGGAATTCAAATAAGTTTCTGCAAACTCAATGAATTTAACATAGTATTCATCCCTGTGGCCACTGATGTTTCTAGACATTGTCTGTGATACACACTGTTTATATGGACACTTTTCAACAAATGGGACTCAGTAATTATCCATATGTGAGTACATATTCAATTTTGTTTTATCATTACAGAGCATTGCTTTTAGGAATCTGTTTATTTGTTTATTTTGGTTTTGGAAAATAAGAAATATATGTCTATACTAGATTAGTAAGCAGGATTTCCTATGTACATGGAACATTAGTTACTGTGTTGGAAAATATCAAGTGTGAAAAATGAGATCAAAATGCTTTGAGTGTCAGAAAACATAAATGAGCAAAATGCTGTAAAATCTAAGGAATGCATGAGAAACCAATTTGAAAGTTGAACAACAGAGAAGAC
Source organism: Perognathus longimembris pacificus (assembly GCF_023159225.1). NCBI lineage: Eukaryota > Metazoa > Chordata > Mammalia > Rodentia > Heteromyidae > Perognathus > Perognathus longimembris. The sequence goes on from NC_063177.1 coordinate 31,963,125, forward strand.
ATCCATTATTCAAATTGCTATCACCAGACAAGTATGAAATGTATTTGATATAAACATAATTTCTGAAAGGTAGCTAAGAATTTCTCTTCAAATGAAAAATGAAACTCTATCCCAAGAGTTTTTGCATACAGCTAGCAGTCTTACATTGTCTGTGCTTTCCATGTATTATATATCAACTGATAGGATGAAAATGAACATAAGTATATATTTGTTCTTGGTAAGACTAAATTAAATAATGATTTCTTGCATAAGATGTCTACTGACAGTAGCAATATTCATATTCAAAGCAACCTAATGTCATCTAAACATATCTTTCTCTTTTCTTTAGGACCCCAAATAAAATATGTATGTAATTAACACATGATTACATGCAAATTTTCAAGCCATTAAGGCAGCACCAGAAAGAATAAAAAACATTAAACTATTAAGCAAGGGAGAATGGAAAACAATAAAAGTAGTTGTCAAATAATAGAAGGGATAAAGGATGAGAACGTATGCATGTGAAGATGGGCACAGTCTGGTAAGAAAAATTAATCTGAAAACCCATGTGTGGAGCAACAGAACCTTTTACCTGAAAAATCAACCGTGTAACTGATTCTTTTCACCTCATTCCATTCTAACCGATGGGCTGAGGTTCCAGGACAAAATGACATACATTTCAACACAGTGTCTATTCAGAGAATTAAGAGTATTTCTGATGAAGGGCAGTTTCTCAAGAAAAAGGTCATAAGAGGAGTGGACATTGCTATTAAATCCTTGTGATGCTCTCCTAAGAATAGCCTCCTTTTGTCTCACTGTGTGAATGTTTAGAGTCCTGCTTAATTTATCATGTCCAAGTATATTTTTTGTCTCTTACTATCCATTGGATTTACTTGTAGATTTATATGCATGTTCTAATTATTACATAGGTCCTGTATTTCTTTAGGTCTGGCTTACAGGAGGCAATGTCATTGTCATGGAAGTATAAAATTCTATTGTCTATATACATTACATTTTCCTGATCCATACATCCACTGAGGGGCATCTGGGTTGATTCCATATATTGGCTATGGTAAACAGTCCTGCAATGAATATAGTTGTACTGGTGGCCTGGTTTGTGGTCAGTTGGATAGATGCTCAGGAGTGGGATTGCTGGATCATAAGGAAGCTCTATATTTAGCTTTTAGTTATGTGGATATGATCATATAAAATGATGCTTATCTAAATGATCTCAAAGAAATGGGAACAAGAGGTTTTTTATTTTAATTTTTTTTTCTTTCTGGTTTTCCCCTTTTGTCACTGTTTTGATTTCTGTAACTTTTGTCTTATATGTTTTTCTTTGTTGTTGTTGTTTTTAATGTATTATGTAAAGTTATTTCTTTTTTCTTTCATGCTTTTTCCTTTGGTTTATCCCTTGTTGTCACTGTATTTGATTTTTGTACCTTGTGTCTTATATATACAATTGTCTGAATTGAAGAATTAAAGCATAGGTATCGGCCATCCCAGAGGACCATGCGGAGATAATCACAGACAGGAGAAGAAGGTTCATAAGGAGGTTTATTAGTGGGGCCATAGTTCCAACGGGAGAGGGAGCTACATGGCCTCTGCACCTCAGGTGGGAGCTTCTCTCTCTGGGGGTAAAGGGGAAGTAGTTAGGTAGTGAGTAAGAGTGGCTCATTATGTATGGGTGGATCTGGGGGCTAGTGGGAGGAGCTGAGGACCTGAGGCTAGGGAAATGCTAACATTCCCCCATTTGTTCTTTATTAATAACAGAGGAGGGGTACCAGGCTGGGAGAATGGGCGGAGGTTGTTTCTTCTGGAGCTGTTTCTTCCTGCTGTAAATGGGCGAAGTAGTCAGGGGTCCCTGATTCATTATTTAGCCTGGTACCGTCCAGTTTGGTTGGTAAAAGTCCTCATTATTTCCACGAGAATGGTTATCAGGGCCAATGGGTGTCATGGTCTCCTCTGGCTACCTCCTGCAGCTTGGGCACATCAAGGAGTCACTGGGGCTGGGGTCTTCAGGGTCCAGATCTGTGCTGGGCAGAGCAGTGTAGTAAGAGGATGGCCTTGAACTGCAAGTTCCCAGGTGGCATCCTGGGTGAGGGATGTTATCCTGTTAAAAGAGACTTTTGAAAAGGTCAGGCAAAAGGCTGACAAGTTAACAGGACTGGTTAACATGAAAGGCATGAGAGAGAGAGAGCACACCCTGGGCACAAGCCAGAAAAGTTCCATTTGGGGGAACTTGGCCTTGCTGGTCCTGCTGGCAATAAAGTCTTTGCTCTACATGACTTTGTCTATGGTCTGTGGTTCTTCTGGGACAATTTTCCTATCAAAGAAGGGAAGGGGAATAACAAAATGGTGAGGCAAAGGACAAAGGGCAAACGCACGCAGTAGCAATACTCACAAGACAATATGTTGGAAATAAACTTTACAACTTGGGAAGGAGGATTGGGGGAAGGAAAAGTGAGAGAAAAATGAGGGAGAGGTAAAAATGTTTGACAAGAAATGTACTCATTACTTTACTTATGTAAATGTGACCCCTCTGTACATCACTTTGACAATAAAATTAAATTAAAAATTAAATAAAATAAGAATTCCATTATTTCCAACAACAGCAAAGTGGGAAATAATCATTAACAGTTCTTAACTATATTTTTGGCTTACACCATGTTATATTTTGAGGAATATCAAGTAGTAAACATTAAAGTTGTTGTGCACAGTCCATCTTTAAGGAGTATTGTCTCAGCAAGGTCTAGAAAATACCAGAACGATAATGCTTTCTGCGTTTGCTTCACTTAGTCTAATACCATTACCCTAATCAGATACTAGCATAGATTTAAGTGTCTCAAATAATGTGAACTTTTCCCCCTCAAAAGTAGAGTCTAATCCCCTCCCCTCATGAATAAAAGTGCTTTCAGGGTTCTTTGTTTTAAATTAAAAGAATAAGGACATGAATAGGTTGTTGTGGCTCCCATCTACAACACTGGGGCTAGTTGGAAGGTAATTGAGAGCATTATGATTTGACACCTGCCAGTATGGGGGAAATGTCTTCAAAACTTCTGCCTCAATGAAGGGTAAGCTGGGCAACACATTCCTATTAACCTAGCTTCAAAAAGAGGCTTACAATGGAAGGACCATGGCCCAGGAGTGTTGTCTGAGTAGGGAATGAGACCCTCCTCCCCCCCTAAAAACAAGTAAACAAAAGTGATGATAATCAGCACTTAGTTACAAAAGTTCTCAGTGCAAACTCAGGAAAGACAGAGAGACAGAGAGACACAGACCAAGAAAGACAGAGACAGAGGGCCACCAATGTTGAATTGAGCCTACTTCAAAACAAGCAATAAAATATTTTACCTGTTTTGTTTTTCACCTGGATATGGGACTTGAAACTACTGAGCCGAACTGTGTTATACAATTATCTAGAGGTCAGTATCCTAGAAAGAACACATAGAAATAATAAGAAATATCAGAAAACTGAACTCCCTTGTACTTAGATGTTTGAGTATCCCTAGTTCAGGCACCAGAAATGCAAATAACCTTTTTGGGATACTGGCTTCTAATTGCCCCGCTTAAAGTGAAGTAGATCAGAGACAAAGCACTTCCTCTAAGACTTATCAGGCTCTCCAGGAGAGTACACATTATTGTTTTAAGCCACATGATTTTGAGAAGTTTGGCTATAAATTTTTAGAAATCATGTGTTAGATTTCTGGGTCCTATTCTTCTGTATATTAACATTAAAATTATTTAATTTCTTGTCAGCTCTGGATAGATAACTTGTATTTTTTTTATTCTAACTTAAGCAAAAGAGGAAAACTTTTGTTTTGGTACAATGACATATAACTATATAAACCTTTCCCCTTTGCTTTATCATCATGATAGAATTTGGTATCTTGTTTTCATAATAAAGTCAATCATTCTAAATAAAACTGGTAAGAGAAGTATATATTTAACCTGGAGGACTGACTCAACAAATTCCTCAATTTGTAGAAATGTGTGAGGCAAGATCCAGTTTGAGTTTATATAACTTTTAAAAGGAAGGATCTGGAACTATAGTACTCTTTTTAAATATACAGCCATCAATAACAGGAGAAGGACTGTTTTATCTCAGTAGGAGACTACAAGGCTCTAACAACAACAACAACAAAAAAGCATGGAGGAATGAAGTTCCATTACTGCAGCAACAACATAATTATCAACCCTTGGCAAACTTAGTATTAGAACATATTTGCCTTTCCAAGCTATCTGAACAAAACAACATTTAAAGGAAAACAAAGAGAAACAGTGTTAATAATGGCACTCTGAGCAGTTTCAAATGTATCCAATTTTCATTTCCCCATTTATGTAACTGACAACTGCTCTGCTTAATCAAGCCAAGATTTGAATAACATCAGGTTAACTGATTGAGTTTTATCCCACACATTTGGAATAGTCTTTTGCCCCATCAAATACAAATGTGTATGTGTGTTTCTTTGAGACATTTGGCTCACTATATATATATAATATATATATATATGATGGATATATAATATATGATTTATGATATTGAAATATATAGTGAGGAAAAGACTATGTATATGTATACATAGGGCTCATATACATACACACTTTTTTATGTATTTGTACAAGCATGTGCATGCATGTAAAATGTGTGTCAGTACATATATACACACAGATGTATACAGCATATGTATATGTATACATATAAATATAATTATAATTAAATATAATTGTACATTATCAAAAATAATGTAATGGTAGATGGGGAGCATAATGCAGTGTTAAGTTGCTCACCTATAATAAATAGCCTCCTGAAGTGAGATAGAATGTACATACAATAAGCTTAAATTATTTTTAATTTATCCTTTCCAAAAAATTGCTGTAGTAACAACCTAAATAAAATACACAGAGAGGGCCATATATGGCATTGTAAATCCTCTCCAGGTGTTATGAGTGGTGGTCTGAGCTAAGAGACAGCAAGAAGTAAGTGTGGCAAGAAACATATCCTGGAAATAGCCCATAGTAAAGAAGCCAGGTTGATTTAAAAATGTGAAGCAATCAGAAAATGTAATGTGTGTATCACTTAGGTTTGACCCAAAATTTGCCAAAACCCTTTCCTTTTTTATTCATTTACCAATTTGAAGTGAAAGACTCATCTTGGGGTTTGCAGCAGAATGTTGTTGATAAAGCTCTTTAAACAAACTTCTGAAGTTTCTGCAAGCTAGGTTTCCCCCACTCTTCTTTTTTACCATTTGTGTCTTTGTCTAATTCCTTGAGTCACTAGCTACCTTGTTTTCTGTAACTTCTTTTCTTTTTTTGTGGGCTCCAGGGCTAGGAGCTATAACCTACTCTCAAGAAGAACAGAATTTGTATTTTTGAGAACATACAAAGAAAAGTTGGTGAGTAATCGGTATAAGAAAAAATAAGGTAAGAGGAACTCAGAGAAATCAAGGGATCTTATCAAAGTTGACAAAGCAGACATTAAGTCAAGCTAAAATGAAAATGCCAAAATACCAGTTGAATTCTGAAGCAATAGAGAGATCATGTTAGAGACCGTATTTAGAAAACAATTAAACTACAAGGAAATCTCATGGATGACATGAAACTTGTGTGAGATGCACTGCTATGTAAATAATTAGCAGATGGTAAAAAAATTCAAATGTGACTGTCCATACAAAATAATAATTATTGTCCTGAAATTAATTGACTGAAGAAAATACAATAAAAGTGTGAGACAAACATCTCCAGAATCAATTGTGTGGGAGAACTGAGAATCAAAGTCAAATGATAAGCCAGAGTAAACAAACAAACAAAGAGAACACAAGAACTTGACCAAAGGTGAGCAAATGCAGGATTGGTACTTAGTAATCACTATGTTGAAAATGAACTACACAACATGTGGGCGGAAAGGCGGGAAAAACTGGGAGACAGCAATGGAAGTGGTGGTATTGTCCAAAAAGAAATGTACTTACTACCTCACTCATGAAACAGTAGCCTTCTTTGTACATCATCTCACAAAAGTTTAAAAAAAAATCCTAAAAAAGAATGAAGCCAGAGGATGAATAACAACAAAAAGAAGTAAAGAAACTTGGCAATCATGCTAAGATTCATGGAGTGGAGGAAACTAATAATGAGGACACATTTTGGGCATTCACACATCTGACTGTGATTTGTGGAAGATGAATATTTCTTATTTTCAAAGATAAAAAAATTGACACTGTGAATAAAAATAGTGATTCCTCAAATAAATCTTCTCTCTAAAGCCGCCTCATACCCAATAGGGTTCTCCTGTTGAACCTTGTGGAGAATGTCAGAGAGTTAGACTCAGATCCTACAAGATACAATACAAGTATGCTCATTAGAAATGTCAATCCCTCGTGTCACTAAGTAAAGAAATATGCCAGCTAGGAGTTATAAAATGTAATTCCAAAGGCAATTTCATCCAGATGCTATGGGACTTAGGGGTTAAATGGCTAATGTGCTTGAGGTCTGGCTGGTAATTACAACGGAAGCTTTGTTAAAATATGTCAACCTTTCTTTTTTTTGGAAAAAAGAATTATTATGATCTTCAAGTAGTTGTACAAAGGGATTGCCATTTAACAGAGTAACTTATACATGCAGTATAATCTTGATCAGTGTCAGCATTGTCACTTATCCCTCCCATATACCCATCCTCTCTCTCACATTCCTTCATTTTGTAGGATATACATTGGAGTCTTACATACATAACTCTCCCCCCACCTCACACTTCTCCTCTTCCCTCATCTACCCCTTTTCTGATACAGAAGAACAAAAATCTTCCAAGCAGAATATCCACATTATTTCATTCAACCTTATACTAACTTTCTCACTTGTTAAAAAATCAGCTTTTCTGTATGCCTCAAAGAATATATACTGCCTCGCTGTTATATAATAGGTGATGTGTTCTCTTTCTAAAACAGCACTTCTGTAGTTTGTAGGTGAAGCAGGAAGTTCAGATGTACATAGCTATTTTGGTTTTGTCAGCTCAGGTGGCAATTGGCTGACACCCATTGGAACTGCCACAATGCTATTCACGCTTCACTGGCCTAAGTGGCAATTTGCTAAGAATTCACCACTAAGTTTGTTGTGTTTATTATTCCTTAGCAAGACTTTATTTATTTATTTATTCCCACACAACTTCATCTCTCTGAGTGTTATGATGACCAATGGATTTGTAGTAGGTGATCAATAATCAATAGGGTAATTTATGTTGAATTCTTCAAAGTGCTCAGATAGGCCTAGGTACAGACATATTTATGCAAGACAGAATCTTAGCTTGGGCTGGGAATGTGGCCTAGTGGCAAAAGTGCTTGCCTTAACAGTCCAAGAAATGTATCCAATGCCCAACATATGATACTGTAACCTCTCTGTACATCAGTTTGATAATAAAAATTTGAGAAAAAAAAAAAAAAAAAAGAGTGCTTGCCTTGTATACATGAAGGTCTGGGTTCAATTCCCTAGCACCACATATATAGAAAACGGCCAGAAGGGGCACTGTGGCTCAAGTGGCAGAGTGCTAGCCTTGAGCAAAAAGAAGCCAGGGACAGTGCTCAGGACCTGAGTCCAAGGCCCAGGACTGGCAAAAAAAATAAAGAAAGAAAGAATCTTAGCTTGACAGATAATTGACTTTCTTTGCAACTACTGACTTACATCCCCTTTTGAAAAATTACCCTAAGAGAGAATAACATTGCAGGAGGACCTGGACAACATTTCTATTGAGATCAAACAATCAAGGTTACCAAAAAAAGTCAGATAATTTGCTCATTGGTCCAACGATTTATTTACTAAGTATGTATGTCAAAGGGTATACTTTGAACTGGAAGTGTGACTCAAGTGGTATAGCACCATCCCAGACCAGAGAGAGCTGGAGGCCCAGAGTTTAAGCTCCACTACAGGCACATAAATGCACCCACATATATTCCACATATATTCTCTCTCTCTCTCTCTCTCTCTCTTATACATACCAAACACACATGCGCATGCACATACAGACATACTGTAAAAACCATTTTAGATTATAAGCAAAACATCTCTACCATACTAACTTAATTGAATGAATCTTTAAAACATCCTTGCAGGAAAATTTTACATAAGAATCTGGTTGTAACAATCTGGAGGAAAATCAGAAGGTTGGGTAACATAATGTGTTTGGTAAGGCAACAACTGGCTTGAGCTCAAAGCAGAGACTTCCAGCCTTCCAAGGCCCTGTGAGCTCTAGCTTTAGTTCCAACTCCCTCCCATTTTACTACCTTATTAAGTTCACAAGCACACATTCTTCAACTGTATGTCCATCGAAGTTATTGTTCTGGCCTTGAAATAATAAGATTTAAAGAATTGGGTCTGAAATCCATATCTTTTTAGAAGAGGAAAATATTTTAGAACAGGAAAATGAATCCAATTTTTTTTTTGGAGAAAGTATAAGGTACCACTGGACTGGGAGTGTGGGTGATAGTTTCTGAGTACACTGTCTCTGAAAAAGTTCTACTTGAGTTTGTGAGGGGAGTGGGGGAAGAGCTTTCTCAGTTTTTGCTAAATGGATTTTTTTTCAAATTTTTCTTATCAAACTGATGTACAGAAAGGTTACAGTTTCATACGTTAGGCACTGGATACATTTCTTGTACCGTTTGTTACCTTGTCCCTCATACCCCCCTCCCTCCTCCCCCTTTCCCTCCCCCCCCCCCCCACGGAGGTGTTCCGTTCACTTACACCAAACAGTTTTGCAAGTATTGCTTTTGTAGTTTTGTCTTTTTTTTACCCTGTGTCTCTCAAATTTGGTATTCCCTTTCAATTTCCTTCTGCCAATACCCGTATACATGGTTTCCAATATACTCAGATAAGATTACAGAGATAGTGTAGGTACAACCACAGGAATGTGATACAAGAACATCATCAATAATAGAAGCTACAGATACACATAGGACGTTGAAAGTAGTTACAACTGTTTCCATAACATGGAGTTCATTTCACTTAGCATCATCTTATGTGTTCATAAGGGTATAGCTATTGGGCCTTGTGATGCTCTGCTATGACTTGCCTAAACCTGTACTAATTATTCCCAATAAGGGAGACCATAGAGTCCATGTTTCTTTGGGTCTGGCTCACTTCACTTAGTATAATTTTTTCCAAGTCCTTCCACTAAATGGATTTTTTTCTTGTTGGTCATGGGCTTGATCTGCGGACCTAGATGCTGTCCCTGAGCTTCTCTGCTCAAGGTGAGTACTCTACGACTTTGAGCCACAGTTCCACTCCTTGTTTTCTGGAGGTTCATTGGAGATAAAGTTTCATAGCCTTTCCTTCCTTGGGCTGGCTCTGAACCATGATCCTCAGATCTCAGCCTCCTGAGTAGTTAGGATTCTAAGCCTGAGACACCAGAGCCCAGCTGTTAAATAAAATTTTAATCCATAGAGATAACTCCTAGAGCCATCATCAGACTTGGTCTCTAGTTTCCCACGAGGAAATTCTTTTCACTGAAATGACAAGAACAATGGTGAACTGAGTTTCTATGAGGCAGCCATATTTCATTATGTGGATTAAATATCGAGAAAGTTATTCTTCAGAGAATGACAAAAGTAGTGAGGAATGAAGTAGATTCTGTGAGAGAAATATAATTAAGGAAAAAAATCCTGAAGACTTTTGAGTCTGATTTGTTTTCCTCCTCTTTCCCTAGATCTCAAGAGATAGCCACATCAACTTGATATACCCAGATATAGTGATACACACCTGTAGTTCCAGCACTTAAAATATGGAGGCAGGAGGATTGAAAGCTTTAGGCCTTCTTAGGTTACCCAGTATTTCCCTAAATCTAAATCTAAAGTGGTATACAGGAAGACAGGACATAAAGGCTTACTGTGGTTTGAATGGAGGGTGATGAGCCTGCAAAGTCAGCACAATACTGTTTGAGCCATATCCCAGCCCTGTTTAGCTTTAGCTATCTTTTAAAAATAGGGTCTTGCATTTATAAGCCAGTGGACTTACAGTGTGATCTGCTATTTATGCTTACAATTTAACTAGGAGTTCAAGAGTATGCTATCACACAGCTTTTCATTAGTTGACTTGGGGGAGGGGGTCTCACTTGTTTGTTTGCCTGGGAGAGTCTCCAGCTGCTATCTTCCCAATCTCCACATCTGAAATAGCTAGAATTACAGGTATGAACCACCATGCTTGGCCTACACAATGATTTTTAACATGTTTCACACCCAGAAAGCTTATGGTGCAAGAATAATATGAATTTACCTACTAAATTAAATTATCTTTTATTACTAATGTTTGGTTTTCGAAAATTGAGCCATAATCTGTGCCATAGAGATTTCCAATTTTAAGAATGTAGAATTGTAAATCACAGTTTTATTATCACTATCTTATGTTTTACTGTTTGTTTCTCCTAGCTTGAATGCTATCTCTTCTAAATTTAAATGCAGCTAGTCAGAGACATAAATTAATATGAATTTTATGTGAATTCGGTTATAGATGTGTGATGACCCTGGATGTATTTTTAGAACCACTTTCTGAGCAAGAAGTTGAGTCTCCCTCCATAATAAAAAGCTAAAGAAAGATTTTTTTTTAAATCTCTTTCTTATTAATGAATTATTTTGCACATGAAAGCCATGAAGTCCTCATATGGGAATCATGAAAGATGACTGAGATAGGAATAAGTCAGAAAACTAGAGTGCTATTCAACTCCAGTGGCTATTTATTTAAATCAAACTTCAAATGCTTTAGTACAATGCATCAAGTGGGACCTCAGCTTAATTTCATAATGTTTTTCCTTAAGCTTAGATATATCTTAACTTCTAACAACTCTTTGTATAAATGAAGGAATGTGTAGGAAGAGGGTCAATTTAACTTATTTACCAGCAAATCATATATATATATATATATTTATATATTGTATAAATATATATTTTAAAGCACTATAAAAGGTAGCCATATATTTATATATATATAAATTATATATATATATATATATATATATTAAAGTGCTATAAAAGGTAGCCATGTAGTTTGCCAAAGTACAAAGCAAGGCTTTTGAAGTTATTTCCAAGCTCTCACCTGAATTAGACCTGATTCTGTTTTCAAAGTACTGACACTGTCTCTTTGAGTGATGACTCTTGGTAACAGTAACTCAGTTCCAACTCATTGAAGTACAATACAAGACACTGAGTAAAACATCCATGGGCTCTCGCTAGACATAAACATTGGTTGTGTGTTCAAACTCACAAGAAAAGAGACTGAGTTCTCAAATTCTTGGGTAAGTTTTGTCTTCATACCTCAAGCCCCTCAATTTTATGCTGCTTGTTCTCTCTGGAGCCATGTTGTTTTCTTCATATCTTTTCAAAAGAACTGCCTTGCTCTGGTTCTTTCCACTTTTGTGTCTCCATCCAGTCCAGAGGCTTTCAAAGTGTTGCAGTAAAGAGTGTGATTGTAAATATTTTATACTTTCCTTGGCATGTGGTCTCTATGGCAACTCTTCAGTTCTGCCCAGTGGTGAAAGAAGACACTCACAATATGAATCAAATGCTGTTCTACAGATTCAGAAATCACATTCCTTTTTCTTGGCTTTATGCTGTATGCACAACACACGGATCTCCAAGCCTGGACTGTCCTGAGCTTCACACCCAGATACCCAATTGTTCACTTGACATGTCTACTTGAAAGTCTAGTAATTCATTCAAGCTAATGAGCTCATTATTATTCCACAAATTCATCCAAAAGTCTTTCTCCTACGATTTACTAACAGTCCCATTATTTCAGTGCCCAAGCAAAAATCTTATTGTTGTGCTTGGTTACTCTCTTACATACCTTTGGGATTCTTGTTCAAATTTACCTGGAAAATGTGGACTGAGGCATGAACTCAAAGCCTGGGTGCTATCTCTGAGCTTTTTTTTTTTTTTTTTCTTAAGGATAGTGTTTTACCATTTGAGACACAACTCCACTTCCAGCCTTTGAGTAATCATTTGGAGATTGGAGTCTCATGGACTTTCTTGCCAGGGCTGGCTTTGAAACATGATCCTTAGATCTCAGCCTCCTGAAAAGCTAGGATTACTGGCATGAACCACCAGCATCCAGCTCTTTCTACCTCCTTGAATCCTATAATCTATTCTTAATATATCAGAGTAATCCATGTGAAGGGATTCTCTTTAAACTAGCTCTTAAAATACCAATGAGCTCGCTAAAAGCTATCTATCAGAGTCAACATATAGCAAGGCTCCTATCAACCTCCATCTTTAGATCTTATTCCCTACTTTCACATTCCTTTTTTATTGTTGCTTCTCTTAAGACAATTATTCACACATCCTCCTTGTACAAATTAATGGGACTCACTGTGACATTTCAATGCATACATCTATGGCACATTGATTGTATCCATTTATCATCTACTCTTTTTCTGCCATCTCTCCTTTCCCTTTGCTCCCTCTCTTCCATTAGCCTCCTTCCTAGTCTCTAGTAGTTCCTCTTCCATTTCCAGGTCATTCTAAAAGGAATTGTGGTTATATTTTACATATGGTAAAATCTATGTAGTACTTTTATCTGTCTGTCTTGCTTCTGTAACATAATGTCTTCTAGTTTTACCATTATTTTTCTGCAAATGACAGGATTTCATTCTCATTTATGGCCAAGTAGTATTCTCTCTTGAATATGTACAATATTTCCTTTACCCATTCAGGTGTTGACAGGTACCTTGGTTGGTTTCATAACTTGAGTATAGTGGATAGTGCTGTAATAAGCATGCCTCTGCAGTTAGCTCTTTTATTTGCTGACTTCATTTCATTCAGATAAATATCCAGGAATGTGATAGCTGAATAAATGGCAGCATTCTCTTAAGTTTACTGACGAAAGGCCATATTGTTTTGGGCCAACTTACCTTCCTACCAACAATGTGAAAGATCCCTTTCTCCACATCTTCAGTGCTATTTTATAGTAGTAATTCTAACTATGTAATTAGGACTCATTCCATTTGTCACTAGCATTTCCCTGATGGCTAGTGACTGAGAATTTTTGCACACGTGCATTGGACATTTGTATTTCTTCTTTTGGGAGTTTCTACTTAGATCATTTACCAAATTTTATTGTAGTGCTTCTTCTTTTCTAAAAATAATTGATTTTATTGTCAAGGTGGCATTCAGAGGGTATGACAGTTACATACTTAAGGTAGTGCTTGTTCTTTTGTTAAGTTTATGAGCTCTTTACATATTCTGGATATGAATCCCTCATTAGATGAATAGATGGAAAAGATTTTCTCCCATCCTGTAGGTTGTGTCTTTATTCTGTTGTTTCTTTCTTCTTTTATTATCCACACAAATGCTTTTTAATTGGATGTCACCCCAATCTTGCTTTCCCCCCCACAGCATTTGACAGCCTTTTGTCCTTCCAAGAACCTATGAACTCCTCACCTGTCTCAGATCATTTATACGTTTTCCTTTGTGAAGAAGGCACTTCCTCTCAGATATCTGCAAAGCTAAGAAACCTCAATTCATTCAGATCATTTCCAGAAATTGTAATATCCGGGGTAGCTAAAATTACAACCATACATCATCTCAAAATTCTCTCTTGAAAATACCTCTTGAAAAACAAGGATTACATCTTTTATTTTCATTACATTAACCCTGGCAGATAAAACACAGTGGCTTGACCCATCATAGGTATGAAATAAATGCTTGTTAATTCATGGAGTTGTGGTCTAACAATTCACTTTACTTCTTATGTCAAAGAAATTAACTTTTTCCTTAAATGTGTCTGAATTTTCTTATACTTTTGACTCTGGATTTTGTAAGAAAATTAAGCATGACAATTTTAGTTCAACAAACACTTTTTTAATGCTCTGAATGAAAATAATCTTTAAAATTCTTTCCTTGTAAGAGCATTTTATTGTCTTTAAGTAGTTATACACAGGAGTTACCATTCAGTAAAGCATTTTATAAACATAATGCACCTTGATTGATGTCACTCCTTTCAATATTCTCACCCCTCCCTCCCGACCCACCCTTTCTCTCATTTTTATTAATTTTGTAAGATATACATTAAATGTAGACTGTTTCTCCTCCCCTTTCTATCTTTGTTTATCCTCTCCTCTCGACTCCCTCCACCTTTTCTTGGTGTTTATTTTGTTGAACTATAAAATTGCCTTTCTGAGTAATTACACTTTTTGAGTTCTCCTCAGAATCGACATCTATATATGCTTGTATACTACTCCGAGTATTTACTTATAATTTTATAAACCAATTCACCTATGGGAGAAACACAGGTAACATATATCGGTCTGGGCTTGACTTAACTTCATTTAACATAATTTTCCAAGTCTTTCCATTACTTGTGATCATTCAAAAATGAAATATAGAACTATCCTATGATCCAGTAATTCCACTCTTGGGCATATATCCAAAGGATTGCAGACAATGATACAGTAAAAGCTGCCCATACAAACATGTTCATAGCAGTACTAATCATCGTTTGCAAAGTAAAGAAGCAGGCAGATGTCCCTCAGTGGAATACTGGATCGATGAAGAAAATATGGTATATACACAAAATTGAATTTCACTTATCCTTTAGAAAATGGCTTCCTTTTAATTTGACTTAGTGGACTTTAAGAATAATCAATTTTTGAATTTCAGAGATTGCAGCAGACTCAGCTAAAGAAACCATATAGTAGAAAACATTTATTTCTCTCATCATAGCACATTGACAGTTACCTATGTCACTCTGAGAGAAATTGTCTCTGATGCTTTCTTTGATTTATGAAGCATAGCCAAATAGGAAATAGAATTGCTTCTTTGGAACACGACCTAGTATGAAGCAGCTACTGATATCTGATTTCTCAAGTGTGTACAAATCTAACAACTACTTGTTTCACAATAGAAAACAACAAATTGAATACATGACTGTACTAATATTGGATGTGTTCTGTCTTTGAAGTTGAATTTTATTTGCAAAACAATGTTTCACTCATATTCAAGAGAATGACACTAATATAGTGTCAAAAAGGAAAGGCACTAATAGATGTTTATAAAATTCTACTTAGATACTCCTTGTTGGTATGTTTATTTATTTAAAAGATTTTAAAATGAAACTATATTTTCTTTCAAGTAAATGGGACATACAGTGAAGCGTATGTGGGATGGAGTAGTGTGTACAGAGGCCCAGGCATTCATTTACCCCCCTTTAGATGCCACAATAACCACTAGAAAACAAGCTTTCAATAGAAGTTGATTAAATTCAGTCCAATTACACGTTTTCACATACATTCATTTTTCAAATTTATGTATGTTTCAATGTGAATACAAAACTCTTTCTTCCATCAATTTAAATATCAAAATAAATAAATGTTTATGTATATGAAATAGAAGACATTTTTGTAATTTATTTATTAATTAAACACAAATTTTTTGATAAGGTGTTGTGCAAAAAGGGTACAGTAACATAGTAGGGCAGTGTGTACATTTCTTGTGATATCTTACAACCTGTTTTTCTTTCCCTTCCCTAGGTCAGGTAGACATATATACAATACACAATGTACCAAGAACATATACAGTAGCCACGTGGCCTATGCCCAAGAAAATTCACCTAGGGCTTTAAATGTAATGTCGACATTAGACAATATGTCGACAGTAGTCTTATATGAACATACATACATAGCTTTTGAGCTATTGTATTCCACTGAGAGGTCAATTTTTGACCTTTATATGTTGAATAGTTGTTTGGTTTTAGTTACATAATGTTGGGTCGCTGACCCAATCCTGTGAGAAATACCATTTGACAAGCAGTTTTTGGTTTCACAGACCTGGTCTCTACTGTCTCTCTGTCACCCCATCTTAACAGTCATATATGAGGGAGATCATGCCCCTTTGTTTTCTGTGTTCTAGGCTTGTCTTGCTCAACATTATTTGTTCAAGTCCTGACCATTTCCCTGCAAATAACAGTATTTCACCATTCCTAATCGCTATGTAGTATTCCATTGTGTATAGGTACCATATTTTTTGGATCCATTCATCTGTGGAGGGGCATCTGGGTTGTTTCCATATTTTGGCTATTGTGAATTGTGCAGCGATAAACATGGAATTACAAATGTCTTTTTGATATCTTTGGACCTGCTGTTCAGGATAGATGCCTAGGAGTGGTATGGCTGGGTCATAGGGTAGGTCTAGAAATAGAAGACTTTTAACCTTACCAGCCCATGGATTTAGATGAGATCAGAAGCTCTTCTTGGGTCTGTGAGACATTCCCATACACATTTTCCCTCAAGGCGCTGTAAGTCTTTCTGAAAGTTGCTGGACTCACCTCTCTTTTCCTTTCAACTGCATCTATTCCAGCATATGTCCACATCTAGAGATATAATCCCTCTTCAGCTCCTGGGGAAAGAAGTTAGAGACTGAGCTCTCTGCAAATTCCTGACCAATAATATTTGGGGAAATGTCAGATTGGTACACATATCAACTTTCTTGAAGGTTGGCTCACCCAGACAGACAAGCGAAGCTCTGTACATCTCCCAGCACACACACATGTACATACACACACACACATGCACAGAGACACATTTCTATGCATCCGTTCTATCTAGATATCCTCTCTCCTTCCTATTCTTTCTCCTTTCCTTCTTTTCCCTTCCTTCTCCTTCCTTTCCTTTCCTTTTTGTCTCCACTGAGGTTTAAATTCAAAGCTTTGCACTGACCAAGCTAGCACTATATCATTAAGCCATGGCTCCACCTCTGTATTACACTAGTTGATTGTAGGACTGGGTCTTCCTTCCTAGAACCGTCTGCCTGAGTCTTCTATAGTCCACTGAGACCAGAAGTACCCATCCTCTCATCTAATTTACCTCTTCGGAATGGAGTCACTTAGCTTTTCTACCTGAGTTAGACCTCACTGACTTGCATCCTTCATTAACAACACACAACAGTAAAATATTTCCCTGAGTTGCATGAGCCACTCTAATTCTTAAACCCAAAGAGTGAGTCATGGGTCCCTCTGAGCACAGGTGAGGCATGACTTGCCAGCAGCATCAATGTTAGTACAGTCTTATGGGTTTGAATCATGAAGTCATTAGAAATGTGAGGAAAATGAGACTAAGACAGAGAGAGATTTGGAATAGATCCAAAAGAAGGGGAAAAATTGTAAAGAAAAAGAATTTAAAACGTATTCAAAATAAATGCCTTAGCAGTCTAGGTAAATATGAATGGCTTTCATTTACAAATTAGAAAACACTCTCAATTAGGAAAACAAAGAAACATATTCATTATCAAAAACATACCTAAAGCATAACAATAGAGAAAAATTGAAGATGCAGCCAGAAATTGCCAAAATCAACAGAAAGCAGTGTGGTAATGTTAAGTGTATGGAAAAATGAGCTTTCTAACACATCATAATTTTAGAAATAAACACAATCATTAACTCCATAAAACAAAGGTCCATTAATTTTGAATATCTTTATACCTACCAATATCTCTAGACAAATAAAAGTTCAAAACTTAACATTTCCTGAGATTCTTTATCATAATTATTTACAAAGTCCTGTATTTAACTTCAATGGAAAACCTGAAATATTGCATTTGTAGTCCATAATTAGACAAAATTTAAAATATGTGGTGGCTTTTAAGCACATACCTGTTTAGGAATCTGAAGGCACTGCCAAGGTGTGTTTCCATCTTGATTAATGTCATTTTCTAATTTGTCAATGTAGAAATCCTCTTCTCTTACAGAAAATTGCATACTCAATGCTATAACTACTGCTTTTGTGAGAACATCTTAATATCTGTGATATTCTTCACATTCATCTCCCTCACTTAAAAAGTTTCTTGATGGAATATTGCAATATATTCTGACTTATATCCCCATTCCTGCCTCTCATCACATCCACTTTATCAGCCTTTCTTGATATTCTTGAGTCATATCTTTCCATTTCCCTTCTTCAAATGTCTTCTTATTTTCTTACCATATTGTTGAGCACATTATCTGTAATGTGGAGTAAGTGAAAATTATTAATATAATGTCAATTCATTTTTTAGCAAATAATTATTCATAAAACACAAATGTCTAACCCTTGTGAAGGTCTGTTCTAGGCTGTAACAACAAGCTATTATCAACATAAAAACTGCTACTTCTATCATGAGATAGAATCTAGTAGCAATGGCAGACATAGAACAGGTGAGTATAGGTAGGAGGATAATTCCAAATTAGGAGGGATATGTTTAATGCCTTCCACTATATTACAGAAATTCTCTATAAATAAAAGATTTCATCCTAGAAGGCTACATATTTCTTACAAGCCACCAGGAATTATTTTTCTTTCCTAAAAAAATACTTAATTATTTCTTGTCTTTATTTCTAATTTGAACATCACCCTCAACGTTGTTCTTCCATTTCCCTTACTTGAAATCCTTCTCATCTTTGAAGCCCAAATTCAAAAGTCTTTTTTTATCCACTAAGGGAGAATTGATTACCCCATCTTCTGAACTCCTGCAGCATATCGAATTTCAATTTGTATAGTGACTTACTTATCAGTCACTCCCTCTCAATTTTTCCTGTGGGAGGGCAGATGCCCAGCCTGCTTTGGCCAGCACAGCATTTTATTCAAAGAATAAATCTAAATCATATTTGTTGAGCTGATGAAAAATAAAATTTAAGATTATTTTTCTTGATTTGTAGACAAAATAGCAGTTAGTGATTTATTTTTTAGTGTTTTAACCCATTAACCTAGAGGCATATATATCAGGAAATATCAGGCTTTCTCCCAACACAAATTAAAATGAAGAACTACGATTTCCAAAATATGTTCTTTCTCAATTACCCATTAATGAAATTGAATCAGAATCACAAATGGTAGCTAGTTCTGTGTTTGGGAGTAATTATATATATAATACTAAGTTAATGAATTTAACTTAACTCTGAGAACTTATCTCTCAATAAATCAGATCTGCCACTGACCTGGGTTTTGTTTCTCTCTAATATTTTGGTCATTTCAACTCCACAAATTCGGCATCTTCAATAATGATTCAACAGTCTATCATTTCACAAGAAACCCAAGAACTTTGCCAGTCAGATTTCAGTGGTTAAAATCAATGGAAAGGAACTGCAAATTGTGTAGAAGAATGATAATAGAGAAAGCTTTATAATTAAAAAAATGATTAGGAGTTGGTGGGATCTTTAGCTTAATTTATATTTTATTAAGGGAAATTGTATGATTTGAAAATCCATTAGTGTCCAGAATATGTTAAATCCAGTGCCTGCAATGACTACAGCTGTTTACATAAAACCGTCTTCCTCATAGCCTTTCCATAGGAAGCAAAGGTGGACACCATGTTGTCTGTTTGTAACCCCAGTGAGATGCAGCTGATTGAGACAGTACACTCAAATACTTTCATAGGGAAAAAATACTGTAAGCAAATTGGAAAATATCCTTCTTAAAGGAACTGTCCAGGTTTCTGGAATAACATAAAAAATTACCTTGAAGCCAGGAACATTTCTTTGTGGAAATATTATAAGGGAGAAGGCACAGTTTATATATACAATGTATCACCAGTACTCACTCTTTAATTGCTGTAGTATCCAGGTTCTAGCTAAATTATATTAACCTCCTGACATCATTGAGTGAGCTGGTTAGCACACATCATGCTTGAAAGAGTCAACAATGAGAACATGGGCTATGATAATACATTCAAGAGTGTTCAGATGGATACAAGTGGGTTGACAGTGAAAGGAGATAATCGCCCGTATACTGTTAAAATGTTTTGAACATCAGAGAATCTGCATGTATCTGTATAGCAGAGTGGATTTCTCTTTTAAATGTCAAGGAGACACTGCTATGAATAATCGAAAAGGAAAGATGACAATAGAACAAGATTTCTTTGTCTACTGCCTCAATATCTTGCCTAGTAAAATGACATGATAGTGATGCCCAGACTAACATGAGATGTGACAAAACCAGCTGATTGGCCAAATTCATCTGATTTACAAAGTTTCCCTACTGTCTAAAAGGGGAAGAGGACCTGCCAGAAGAAGTCTATTTTATTCTCAAAGACAATAGTGCTTTATACTAACAAAACAGCAAGCTGGAAATAAAGAAAGTGTCTTGAACAATGGGAAGAATTTTGGAAGTGAAAAACTCTTAGGGCTATTAGGTAGGCCAAATATGTTAGTACAATGTAAAGCCTTTGCTCCATATGTATTAACTATTATCTCCTCATTATGGCTCAGTTTATTTATCCAAAAATAGTCCCATAATCCCGCTGTGATTCAGGAAATTTGAAGCACGGGAAAATCGTAAAAGTCTGGTAGGTGTGCAATGCTCCACAACAATAAAAGAATTAGAAATCCTAAAAGGCACAGATTGTTGGAATTTAAAAAAAACTAAAAGTTCCTGAAAGTCAAATAATGAATAAATGTGCATTAAGAAGCATAAACAACTGAGAACTTCAATTCATATCATCTTTCTTATGTACATTTCTCAATTTGTCCCTAGTGTTGCCACCAGTCTTTGCCCCTGTACAGAGGAAAATTCATTCATATGTTATTGGTATAATGTAATTTTTATAATGTAATTATACATCTATACCTGGCACATGCATATGTAAATCCATATATATGTAGGTATGTACATATATATATACATACACACACACACACACACACACACATATATATATACACACACATATGTGCCAGAACCAAGGTTTGAACTCAGGCCACATGCACTTGCTTGTCTTGCCACCTTTAGTTCTGTGTCCATAGCAGCACTAGTGCCCTGAATCTCTAGATTTCTGCCAACCTACTATAATATGTGAACTGAAGTGGCTGACAGTTTACCTCAGGAAAATGACATATAGCATTGACAATCAGTCTTGCTGCCCTTCTTCCCCTCTTCAAAGAGCTTCAGCTCTCTTTTCCACATCTTTCTAGCTCTTCCATGTTTCCATAAGTGCCGGGATTAGCTCTACCTCCTTTTGCGTGGAGGTCCTGGGCCTATCCGCCTCTTCCGTGTGGTCCTCTATTGCTCTCACGCATGTCCTCAGGCCAGTAGGAATTGACTGCAGGAGCAAAGTCCACGTGTAGCCTAGGTCAGCATGTGGTCGCAAGACGCCCTTCCCCCTTCCCCATACTCGCCAAGGAAGACATGGGTGCATGGAGTCTCAGAGAAGCCTCAAGGGGTGTTCTGGTTTAATAAGGGGAAGGGCAAATACACTTATACCAGCAGTGACGGTGGGAAGGGAAGGGACTTGGAGTGCCTAGCTAGGCACTAGCGATTGGCTAATGGACTGTACATCATGGTGATGTCACGGAACTTCCCACAGAGGTGGAGACCTCTTGGCTCCACCTCTGGCTCAGCAGGCCATCATGACACAGGTGCTAGCCACTGAGAGGCAGGGGCTGGTTTGGCTTCTCTTCCGGTTTCAGAACCGGAAGGAGGTGGGATGGGCTAGCTGCCAGCAGCTAGCCGCCCCAGGTCTTAAAGGCATAGCCATCCCCTACACATAAGCATCGTCATTTTCTCCTGTTTATCCATGTTTTGAGTTTTCGAAACCAACAGAGGAAGGACCTTATCTTAGTTTTATCTCCACATATACCCCCATATCCCCATCTACCTCTGCCCCTTTTTCTTTATTAAACACTGTATTCTGGCTTCCTTGTCTTTGCCTCTATAATCATGTAAACAAAAAAATGTCTAATTTTCTGCTCTAGAATATCCTGCAAAGGCACAACAGATTTACGGATTATAACTTTGAACTTGGGAATGACAGTTTTCAATCAAGAAAATTGGAGTTCATCAAAAACTACTTCTAGGCTAATTCATTTGCCTTATAAGAAGAAGATTCTTCTAAAACATAGAACAGGAAGCTTGAAGTCAGGGGATCAGATTTCATACTCAAATTACGAGGCCATGGACTTTGGACAATTTGTTTTATCTCTTAAAAGCATGGCCTTGTTTATGATTTGTTTAATGCATAAAATTGTGTTAAAATGACCACGTCTAAGTCTGTAGTGTGAATGAATGAAAATATGATGTTAAATGACAATACACCTCCTAACTTTTTACCTACAATTAGTACCCAAAGCATAAAATCAGTCTTCATTTAAATAAATGTTCATCTTAAAGGCAAAACATAACTTTCTGATCAGTGTGTATGTGTTCTAATTTTATCAACAAATAGTCTCTCAGCAATGGATGAGGACAGAAAGAAAAAGAGAAAATTGTTCATGATGGAAGGCTGTATGTTTTCCTCTGAAAACCTTATTCCAAATGACACATATCCACAACAGATAAATATTTTTAAAAAACTGTCCAAAAGAAAACAAAGGTAACAGCACTGATTTAGTTATTTCTAGTTAATTATCATTAAATAGTAAATACCATTAGGAATAACTGGTAGTAAGATATTCTCACTATTGACTTTTTTCCTTATATTACTCTTAATTTTAATATGCAAAATGATCCTAAAATTTTTGTTCCAGAGTTCCTTTAGGAGTGTTTTCTAAACCTCTTTCATAAACAATTTGCAGCAAATTTCCCATGTTGTACATAGGAATTGCAATGTGATTGCTAATCTTTGATCTTTTATAGGACAAGTGAAACTGATGGGGGAAACAGCATTCGTGGGAATAGCTCCTATTTCTAGTGCTCACCAGTGTGAAATACCTGGCTAATTATGTAGTTATACTTTAGAAAAAATTAGTGGATCTATCCAAACCTCAGTAATACAACTACACATTAGTACCAATTGCTCTCTTGGTTGAAAATGATTAGCTAGTATAGAGTAATGGAATGTACTTTTTCACAGTTCTAAGTATAACATTTGTGATGTATGACTACCTATTATTTAACTGTCCCTTTGTTTTATTGGCTTTGTCACTATAAAACACAACCGATATTCATTGCAGGAAGCTAAGCTGATAATCAATAATTAGCTACTTGCATGCCAAACTAGTCATCTCTGAAACTACTCTGAGCCTTAAGACCTAGAGGCAAAGATTCCATTGTCTCTGTTGTTGAAAGATGCTCATAAAAACACAGAAAGGTGAGATGCATTTTCATTTTATGGTTCTTAGTTATTTAATACCCGTCTGCCACCATTTCCAAGTTCATTCAACTGAATTATTTTAGAGTACATAAAGTATAGAAGTTTGGAAATAGGAAATCTATTTTAGTTTCTTGTAAATAACTGCCATTGGCAATGATGTTCTTCGTTTATATGCCATGATAACTCAGACAAAAATAGTTTACATAAAGGTGTTCAAATCTCATCTCCCTTAGGCTAAATGTGAAGAGGGCTTTCAGCAATTCAAGATGAAAATTGAGATATTTTGCTAGTGAAGATCACAAAGAGCTTTTTAAAAATAAGATTTGTTCTTCAACTTTTTTTTTTAATTGGACATCCAATTTCAGAACTGGGACTTGAACTCAAGACCTCACAAATTCACTTGGCTTTTCACTCAACTCTAGTGTGCTACTGCTTACAAAAGAGCACCCTCCCCATTTGTTGTTCTTTGTTTTGTTGTTGTTGTATTTGTTGTTGGCAGTAAGAGACTCCTGGACTATTCTGCCCAGGCTGGCTTTGAATCACAATCCTCAGCTCTCACCTTCCTGAGTAGTTAGGATTGCAGGTGTGAGTCACCAGCACCTTACTTAATAGTTCTTAAATAAAATAAGCATAGCCTTAATCATTTAATGAATTTTCACATCAACAAACTGCTGCTTATAAAACAACCCAGAAATTCAGAGTAAAACTTAGGTAAAAATTTAACTGCCCCTTGCTAAAAATATTTTAAATTTAGTTCATTCCAAATTTAGTTAATAAATATTTAAATGTAAAAGAAATTTAAAACAATTGTAAAATGAAAACTTCATTTCACTTACTAGTTATTTTCTTATATTTGTGCTTTCTCTCTTACTATTCACACTGACACTAAAACCAAGATCGAGATGTCTGCTTTATATGTTATTTGCTTTTATTGAAGCATTTATAATAAGCAAATTTTAGACAGCATGGTTAGTCACCCTTGGTTAAATCTGCATTCAGACTCTAAAAATAAAAGAATTCTCCTGTAGAGCCAGAATGCCACACCCCTTAAGGAAACTAATTTAATATTTCTTGCAATGTACAGCACACATCAAATATCCTAACTCATCAGCAAGCTGTCTTTTGAAAATGCTTTTGTTTGTTCATTTGCTGTTTGCTTTGTGTCATTTTTATAGCCAGGACCTAATCAGCATTGAATTTGGGTGTGAAGTATAGTGTAAATATGTAAAAAAAAAAAAAAAAAAAGAGACAAAATCACTCATTTCCTACTATGGATCTATGATAATAAAAAAAAAAGTTTGATAGGTTAAGTTTTTCCATTGCAGGTAGTGTAAGAGCCTCTTAAACTTCAATAGCTCGTTTCCCAACAGAATACTGTATTCCCAACCCAAATGAATGGGTGATTTGAGAAGGATACACAATCCATTGATCCACAAACACATCTTCATTGAGAGTCTATTATGTGCTTTATAACATGTGTGCTTCAAGATACAGTAGAGAACAAACAAGACAGAACACTCTTGTCCCCTTAAAGCTTGATCTTTAATGAAATTAGAAAAGAAGACAGATGAGAGGTGCATCAACTTACATGAAGTTTATTCAGGTAAGTAATCTATATAATGAACCAGGATAATATAACAAAATACAGTGCTCCTCTCTGCTTTTCATTAGCAAGTAGAGTGTTTCTTTGAAAAACTCTCTTTGAGAGAAAAGTGCCATTGAAAGTATTGTTGGCAACCGGTGTGGTGTTTTACACCTGCAATCCCACCACTCGAGAAGTAGGTTTCCCTCTTACACTGCTAGGTTGTACAATAGAGGGTTTTATGATTCGTGCCCCTTAGTAGAATGCTTGCCTAGTATGTGTGAGCCCCTCAGTTTATTCTCTAGTTCCAAAATGAAAGTTAATTTACCAATAATTTGTTTTTTCTTCTCTCATTTATAGATAGGAGACTTTTTCAGGCCAAGAATAAGTTTTGGTCAAATAATGAGGCTACATTTAAAGAGAAATATAACTCATGGGAAGTGTTAGAAGACCTTGGAACAAAAGAATATGGAAAAGTTAAGGGCAGGAGCCCCCACCCCCTTCATATTCCCACCAAGCCTATGGTTATGCTAGATAATGTGGCCGAGAAAGTGTCAATTTTATAAGAAGCTATACAGATATGATGTTCTAGTTATGGAGGATGACGGGTGAAGAGAAGAGGTTCATTCAGAGAAGCCAAGAATTCAAGCTTGGTCGAGAATCAAGGACTTTTCAGGACAGAAGTGAAAATACATGGTGCCTTAATAAGGTCTATATGATTCTCTTCAATTCCATCTCTAGATTCTAGATCAGCTTAAAAACTTACCACCTGAGGGCTGAGTAACCAAAACTTGAGTTACTTTTGATTAAATTCATAGAATATATGTTCAGTGACATGGCAGTGTAGACTTAGCTCTCTGTGCATATGGTTGCATCTTCCAGTACAGGCTACTAAGAGGGTGCTTCTAATATATTTGACTATGTGCTTGCCTAAGGTTTCCTTATGAGCCTGACACCTAGTTCTGTTTTTTAACGTTTTGTCTTGTCTAGAAACCTAAATGTTTAATCCAAATCTAATGTTATTTTTGTGATTAATTTAGAGAGTTGCAACATTATATCAATATTGCAACATTATGTCAAGGATCCCCATTCTCTTAAAAACATTTCAAATAGTAAGAAAATGTCATGGATAACACTTTAGAAATAAGAAATTTTAAATTTGGAAAGAGAAGTGTTAGAAAGAAAATGACATACCTGGCTTACATATTTTATGTAGGAAAAATAATAAGTGACTTTCTGACTCTAAAAATAATAATAAAAAAGGAATGTTTTCTATTTAAAGAGGCTTCTTACTGGATGGGAAGAGGAACTGAATCAATCAACGTTCTCAGATACAAAAGAAGAAAGCTAGATATAATCAAAATGGACTTTGGAATATTGTTTTTCCATCATGTGTGAAGCCACGTTGGTAACACACACACACACACACACACACACACACACACACACACACACACACAAAATTCAAAAGGAAAGGAAAGATGATGTCATGAATCTGGTGTAAGTCCTCATGGGCTGCTGTATTCCTATGTGAACCTGAAGTGGTAAGTTGTGAACCTGTGGGATCTTGGCCAAACCTCTTAATTTTTTTTCCTTTGGACAAACACCACTGTCACAGTATTAAAGACCACAAGCAAGTGGAGATAATGCCCATTCAATGGTTTCCACTCTCAGCATGGCTGTCTTACTTACTCTCAGCCTTTGATCCAGATAGCCTTCTATCTAGCACAGCCCTTACCTATACTTGAAATTCGACCCTGACCTGAAATATTTCTGAATTTCTTCCAATCACTATATATTGTAAACAAAAAATACAATAACCACATTAAAGGAGGACGCTAAGCTTTGTATGGTTGAAAGATCAGGGATATGAAGCCATAGACAAAAAGGATTGTCATGTTGGGTCTGTCCCTTTAATAAAAGCTGCTAACATTTATTGAGTATGCTGTCTGGAGCTAGAAACTCTGTGAAGCATTTTATAAGCAGCAAGTTATTTTGTGTTTTAAATACCAGTGTCTCCTCAATTGGAGAAAGGGTTTTGAGACATAGATAACTTGACAAGGTCACAGCAGCTAGTATCAATTTTATCAATAAAAATCTGGATGTCTTATGTCTTGAATATTGCCTCCTTGCTGGTTGTAAAACCCCGTACTCTTCATTCTCTTATATTCCATTCTCTTGCTGCTAGCTGGGATCAATCTTATTTATCTAAGGTACCCTGTAATGATTAACCTATATATAATCCATTAAATAAATATATGAGAATATGAGTTGGCATAGAATAGAAACTCAACAACTATCTGTACTGGTTTCAATGTAAGAAAATAAAGAAACTCATCTGGAAAGAGGACTGGAAAATTAGTAGGAAGAGGAGTTGGCTGAATATAGAAAATCAGTATAGGTGTGGATGTGTTGACAAGCAGAGAATTATCTATCAACCAAGGCTGGATTTAGGATCTTCCAAGTAGTTAAGAAATAAGGCAGAAACAGAGCCAATGACAGGGTCTCGGGCAAGATATTTGGATTTCCATGACAGTGAACCAAAACCCAATATCCAGAGAATACGATAAACTGATCAACTTCAAGTCAAAATGGAAGATCCTTAGAAAGCTCAATGAGATTGGCTAATTAGTCAGAGAACATATTAATCAAGTGTTATGGTTGAGGAAAGAAGGAGAGAATCAATGAGACAGACCATATGGAATGTAGAAAGGGTTCAAAAAGCTCACCAGCAATAGATGAATTTTGTGTCACAGATTGTGGAACAGGTGACATTCTAATCCCAAAAGATTTATGGGATTAAGATGTCATACTCAATTTAGACGTACTGATTATTAACGTAAGTTACCTAGGTAAGGAGTTATGTTCTGTTTTTTCCCCTCTCCCTTCCTTTCATATCTCCCCACCAACACACTCACACACACACACACACACACACACTTCCTTGAATGTTAGAACTGAAGTCGATACAGACAATTGTATAAAGAAGTAAAGCAAAGAAACCTAGACTCTATGTTTTCCCTCATTGGTAATAATTAATATATGTTTAGGATAGTCTTAGCAGAGCATTGAAATAGCTCAATGGTAATGTCCATATGAACATATAAAATGAAGCTAAGCAAAATGAACTCCAAGATATGGACACAAGTGTTTTTTCATTGTTGTTATTTTTAATGTACTATGTGAAATTGAAAAAAAAGAGAAGTAAAGCAAGTTAATGAATAGAGAGGTCTGTTTTGAGCTACTGCATTAGATTTGGGGTAGACAGCATTCAGCAAGAAAAGCTGATGTGATATTGGTTCATTGAGTTACTTCATAAACAGTCTAAATGTACTTTGATCATGAACAGCATTGATTCTGGGACCTGCCATTAGACTTGGTCTCCAATTAAAATTCAAGAGCTTTGATTGGGGAGATTGGCAGAAAATTGAAGCAAAAGGCCTGGGGAGATGTTACAATTTTAAAAACAAGAACAATAATGCCAAGAAAAGCTCAGTAAGTAAGCTAGTCCAATATTGAATCTCAGCCAGAGCCTTAGTGTGTCAAATGTAAGGATCATAGAACAACCACTGTAAGTTGGTTTATCATATTCAAGTCCTGATATATCCATATTATCTCTTTCAAAATTATTTAATTGACAAGTACCATTGAGAAAGGAAAAAGTACTTTGTCAACTTGAATAGCATTGAAATAAAATAATAAAGAGCAATATCTCCAGGTGTTTTTATACCCATTGGAAAAGATAATTCATTCAAAATTTAAGAGTAAAGAGAAATGGATACTCAAAAGTGTTTACCAGAAATTGTCCCCCAGACTTCTCTTAACTTAAATTTCCCAAGGACCTGGATATAAACCATGACATATATTCTAAACTAATTCTAAAAGCTCATAAAATGTCTAAATGTGGAAGATAAAGATGATATGATAGAAAAGTGATATATAAAATATCAGCATATACTATTAGGTTGATGGACTATAATAAAGCTTGACTGAGACTGGAACTTGGCAGTAGCTTATGTTGGTTTTTGTACATGGCCATAAGTTTAATACAAGTTGACAATATCATATGGCAGCTCAAAAATTCAATGCAATTCTAGCCTGTAGTTATAAAAGTGTGAGATGTTATTATTGGAAGAAATAAGCTTACTTTACTTCGAGGTCTCCTAGTCTAAGCATATAATAGTCAAACTAGAGCCCTTTGTAATAGAACAATGAGGAGAGTGAATAAATTGAAGCTATGCATAGGGAGTTTATCACTTTCAGATAGAAATGTGAGGAGTTCAGTATAAACTACTGCATTTAGTATAAGGTTAGTAGAGAATGTCTAGGAATCTTTAAAATGAGCTGGGCATAAAAGCACAAGGCCCTGCCTGAAAAATAATTAAAGCAAAAAGAGTTGGTAGCCCAAGGCAGCTGGGAAAGCAACTGCCTAATAAATGTAAGGCATTGAGTTAAAAACCCATACAAAGTACCTTATAAGAAAGAAGGAAGGCGGAGAGGCGAACAGGAGGGAAAGAGAGAGAGAGAGTAGGCATGAGAGGGGGAATAAAGGAAAAGAATAAAAGAAGGCAAAGAAAGAAGGAGGGAAACAGAAGAAGAAAGTAAAGAAGGAATACATGGATTTTTTCATTCCTCCTAATTACAATCAACCCTCTTCATTATAACCTTCCACTTGATTACAATCCCTAGAGAGGGTGAATTTCGAAAGTGTTACAACAGTATAGGCTGATATTGAAGCAACACATATGATGCATTTGATGCCATCGAAAGCAGTGCTGGAATGTTCTAGCAATTGATGACTTACTAAATCAGAAATCGATAAAAAAAATTAGTTCTAATTTTCACTGAATATCTCAAAATTTAGCCATTGCTTTCCTCCTGCCTCTGAAACTGTGCAAGAATTACAGTATAAGTACTCTGGGAAGCTTAGAGGTATATATATAAAATAATACATTAGAATCTTCCAACTTATGTGCAAGGGTTTAACTATTTAGGAAACACTTAGAAAGTACACAGAAATGCTGGTCCAGGAGACTTTCCTTTATTTATTTTTTGTAACTTCTTTACTCAGAGAAAAGTTGATATCAAGAATTCAGCAGAGTTACTGATTCTGTCATTTTGGTACTTGTGAACTACATGATTTTAAAAAGTAGCTCTACTGCTCCAACTTAGAAGTAATCCCATTCTCATATTTTCCACTATTTTTTATTACTTTCCATCCTTTTCCTTTGATACCTTGAGTTTTCTTCTTCTTTCCTCCACCTTCCTTGCACAATTATAGATTATATTGTTTCCGCAATTCTCAGGGTTTTATTCCTGTACCACAATTTTGGGATAGGGGTTTTAAGCTGTTGGAAAGATTTTTACTACCACCACCCCCAGATTTACTTCCTTAAAGATAAATGACCTATTACACATATATGTGCGTGATGTACTAGGCAGAAAGCCAATTATGATAAATCATGTTCTGCAGGTATAATTGTAAATGATATTCTTCAAGAAGCTTTTCCCTAAAACTTTTCTAGAAGAATCCACTAGCCCACTGCTTTTACAGCACCCAGATTTAGAGTCATTATCTGTGAATTAATCCTCTTAGAGTCCTATTGAGTCTCAGTCAGGAAAGACTCTGCTGTTCATCATTTGCAGCTTCCTTCTCCAGTGACTCAGCTGTTGCTATCATTGTGTTTATCTTTTCTCTCTTCTGTTTCATCTCCAACTAAAAAGGAGTATAATCTCCTCAGAGAGAAAGCACATAGATACATGTCTAAAACTTAACTCTGGAGCACTAAGTTTTCCATCCTAATTTAATGATTTAGATGCATAATCCCTTTCGACTTCCAGCTGTATAAATTCTCCCAGCATTGGCCTCCAGATATTTCAATTAAAAAAAAATCTTTCTGGTAATTCCAGTGCTGTTTTTGAGCTAGTATTCCAATAATTGCCACTGGAATGCAAACAAGACTTGTCCTTTGTCCATGGTCTTAATTCCTAGTCACAGAACTAGGTGCTCAATACATTGTCATTGCCGAATTTTAGGCTGATTTTTATTAAGCATAATACATAAAGTGTAGACAATTTTATTAATATATTTTATGGATAACTATGACTTTTATAAATTTGTCTAGGAGCAAATACAATTTTTTATATTGCTGTTCCTATTTTATTTATAATTTCTAATTTTATTTCTAATTATATCTTTAATGTTGTTGATTCTACTGTTAGTTTTTCCTGTCCTTAAATTACCTTGATTTTAATTTGCCTGTTCCCTTTTCAAGTGTAGGAACATATTTCTTTCTCTTTTTTGTTGTTTTGGTAATTTACTCATTTAAAGCAATTAATTTCCACTTAAGCACTGTTTTGTCTGTACTCTGTAGGTTCTAACATATCATATTTTCAGGGTTTTTGTGAATTTTATTTCTTTTTGATTAATTTGCAAAATTTGCCACTACCTTTTTATTGTTCTTTTGCAGTGCCATTTTGGTCTAAGCAGTCACTGTTAAGGATGAAAGTGCTTTTAGAAATTGAGATTTATTTTAGACTTTTGTAACAAATATTCCAGAATGGTTAGAGGAAAAGACCCTGTGTTTTTTTGGATAATGTGCTTTATAAAGTGTCTCATAGATTAACTTGGCTCCTAATGTTTCTCAAGTAAAATGAAGGATTTTTCTATATGTGCTCCTATGCCGGTGGTGTCCTGTGTTAGTGTACATTTGTTTTGGTTCTCAGTTCTCTCCGTTCATGTTTCACATATTAAAAGCTTTATTATTATGTGCACACATGTTTTATATCACAGTATTGACTATTTGGAAGTTAATCAACAAAAAAATAGAACCCAAGGAAAACAAGGTTTTCTATCTAAATACATGTTAAAATGCCATATATTAGAATCTATAGATTACAGTTAAAACAGTGTTTTAAAAGAGTAGAAATTAATCACTTTAAATCACCAAATTACCAGAGACAAAAAACTGAAGAAATAGGGTTCCACATTAAAAATGATAACAAGTAAATTAAAATCAAGGTAATTAAAGGATAGGAAAATCTAATAGTAACCTGTGCCCTGACAAAACACCTGACAAAAACCTGACAAAACACCTGACAAAACCTGACTTGTTTTCTCTGTTTATAGTTCTATCTTTCCTAAAGTATCATATAAATAAGATTATATATATGAAGTTTTCTGAGTTGGCTTCTTCTGCTATACTATACCATTGAATTTATCAAAAATATTGTGTTAAAAACTCACTTTTGTTTATTACTGCATAATCTTTGACTGTAATGAAAGATATCTCTATTTATAATTCATTCATTAAATGAATGATGTTGTTATTTATCACACATTTTATTCTCAGACTTACCATATTACCCATGTTAATGTTAGGATCATGATTTGAATAGAGTAGCCTCTCAAAATTTGGAAGGCACAAATCTGGAAGAAGCTGTGCTTTATATCCTTGGCCCTTTTTGTTGTAAAGGGGAAAAGTGTTTTGCCAGTACCTAGAGTGGTATAACATTTTTTGTTTAAAAACAGCATATCCAGCATATGGGTAGCAGATGCTTTTAATTCCAGCTACTTGGGAGGTTGAGATAAAGAGGGTCATGATTTAACCCCAGTCCCTGAACAACATAAATAAACAACAGTTTGTATGCTTCCTGCTTATACAGCTGGAAGTAGTAGTGCTTGCCTATCGTCCTAAATTCTTAGAAGCAAAAAAAGGCAATCCTCAATTGGAAAATTTGAAATAGAAAGATGTGAAGGTCACTATAATTTGAATATTCTAAAATATGTGACATTCGAGGAGGTTAAGCTTTATTCCCTACTTTTTAAAAGAGATTACTGCCATAGCATTTTGGCAAATCGTAATAATAGCTTTCATAAAGTAAAAGGGTCAAGAAAGCAAAAATTCCTCCTATTATCATCTCATCACTTACTCTAACCTCATCATTTTCTTCACTAGTAGTTCTGTTTTGTGCTAAATCACCAACTTAGGGCTCTGTTGTCTGGGCTGTGCAACAACACTTCATTTATCTAGGCCTACTGCAGTTGAATACATAATACATCCTTTTCTGTTCTCTTCCTGCCCCTTCTGCAATGAATGGCCCAAAGAGAATATCTAAGTTTTTTTTTTTTTTGGTATAAAATGTTCTTTTATTTAATATTCTCACAATAACTTCAGAAAATTCAGAAAGAAGAACAGGAAGGGAGCTCTACACCCAGAGATGCATAATTCAGTTTTACTTCCTTTGGGGGAAAGTTTCTCTGAAATGTTTACATAAATATGATAACATTAATCAGGGACTATTATTTTGGATAGGGAATGAAACAATAAACACGGACACAGGCTAAGTGCTGATGATTTATTCATTCAAACAATATGTACTGAGAAAATGGGGATAAGAATGTGGGTTTGCCTTATGTACCTCTCATCTATATCATTGTAAAGCTATTTGTAATTTAAGTTTACCATTTATAATTTATGAGAAAAATTCAACACTTACTATTTATCAGACTGTGGGTAGGTTTACTATTATAAATAAGAATCGGTAAGCATCCCTGGGGTTTTCATTCTAAAATACATAAATTGGTATTTACTATGAAGGATAGTGAGGAACAGTATGCTCATATCACTGTAGGGCAGTTTGTGATCAATTAGTCATACTATCTCAAAACATTTTCTTGCCTGCCATACTCTGTTTGAAGTAAAGCATGTAAATGAGGGCAGAGTGTAGATGTAGGGGTAACTATGACCTTTCATTTAAATAAAATCGAGGGGGAAAATGTTGCCATTCAAAGGAAAGAGAAAGAAGGACCTAAGATAGCTACTGAAATGATCTAACAGTGGAGATGTTACTTTGAGAATCTGATGCTTAGGTAAGAAAACCGAGTGGAAGAAGGCAAGGTATTTGGTGTTAAGGGCAAAGATGAGGACAGCCTCCTCTTTCAGAATTCACTTTCAAGAGGCCAAGACTTCCTAGATGAGTCTACAAAGAAAATTCTTTCTACTTAGTCACATTCTTGAAAATTTTATATCTATCACTCTACCTAATATTTATTTATTTATTTATAATTGTAAAGACTCTGAGCTGGGTACCACAGAGCTATGGAAATGTCTAACTTTCTCATCTGCAAGCAACATTCTGCTGTGAAAAGAAGTTATCCTGGTTACACTAAAAAGAAAAGGATGAGTGGTTTTTCCCACTGCTGGATCTGATAACTCAATCACCAGAAACTTTTTTTTTTAAGAGTAGTGGAGCTTTTGTGCTAAACCATAATAATGGGTTAAGATTTTTTTCCTGTGACAAAGGTACAATAACTCTTTAGTCAAGAGGAAATACACATTAATCCTACCTCCTTATCTTCTAAGCTTAGGTTATTTCCGTTACCTTCATTTCAGAAGTCAAAGAAGATAAAGTTGTCATTCAAATCCATATATATTTCAACATGATTATTATAAGTTACTTTGCAGTGAATTATATATCTTAGTGGAAAAGAAACACTTGATAAGCCCCAATCGAGTACAGAGCAATGACAAGAGATGAGCATTTGAAAGTTTCTTACCAAAGCTGTTAAAATACTATCCCAGATGACTGGATTAATGTTTGAAAACCATGCCTTTGATAGACTACCAGCCAAAGTACGTCTTTGCTTATTTCACTGGAAGTAAAATTAGTTAAGAATGAATTTGAGGATAATGTATACAGGTCTACCTTTTAAAAAGGATAAGAGTTTTCCGTATTTGTAAAAGCTTACATAATAATTCTAGCTCCTAATATTAATGTATAATTTTAATGACGTGATGACAAATATTGTTACTATAATAGCATGTTTTAGAAGACATGTTTTTAAGCAAGTGGTATTTTTCTGACAATAAATTTTTTTTTTGATTTAGGAAACACATTCAAAGTCTCTACATGGACTTTGCAGCTCAGTGGTAGGGCCATTATTGAGCATGTAAAAGGGCCTGGGTTCCATCCAGAAGTACCACAAAGGAGAGCAATGTATAAAGGCATAAAACAAAGATTGAATGGGGAATTTATGAAAGGAATCATGGTTATCTATGTAAAAGATTGTTGATAATTTCCCTTCATAAACAATGGGGAAAAATGATAAAAGAGATACCCATAGGTATGTATACATATATATATACATACATACATGCATGTATATGTATCTATATATGTGTGTTTATATGTGTATATATGTATACATACATGTCTATATACAGATAGAGATAGATATTTCTTAGAGAATTGATTCACTGAATATTGTTAATGAAAAATAGAAAAAGGATTAAGATTAGAGAGGTTCAACTTACCATATGAATGTTATTAGTTTTAGGGACTATGGGGAAGTTGCTTGTCTCTCTGTCTCAGGGTTCTCATTTGTACAATAAATCCAACAACAGTACTTACACCATAGAGTTGTTATCAGAAATAAATAGGTCAATAATCATGAAACACCCAAAAGCGTGCCTAAAGACAATGAACTTTATGTCTGCACATGTTAAATGAAACCACAAAGATACAAAGATTAGAGAATTAAAAATAGGAGGGGGTCTGTCTCTATGTCTTCAGAGATGGTGATACCACAGAGTGCTGGCTCAACAATACACAATTTATGATGAGATGCCATTATGGAACTTCTCAGAGTTAATAGGCAGATAAATCTTCTAATTACTACCAGCTAATTAAGTTGATGAGAGAAAACAGGAAAGAGAAGTGACTAAACAAAGTGAGATATTGGGAATATGTTGCCCCTGTCAGATCCTTAAGACGTAAACTCCTGGCAACAAGTTGGCCTCCTGGAGAGAGCACTGTATGATATGAGACTTGATCAATAGGAACTAGATACCACTCAGTATTCAGGCACTCAGTGGTAGTAGATTACAGGGGATGGGTCAGGGTTGGAAGCCACATCCTGGAGCTACCACTGTATGTCCTGAGCTAGTGCTACCAGGGACTGAAGGAGGTACTTCATGGGAGGGCCTCTGGCTGCAGTTCTACTCTGTCACCCTGCTGTAACCACAAAGCTCGTGGATGCAACTACTGACTGAGCTTCTCAACACCAGAGCTGGAGCATCTTGACAACTCTAATGTTGCTTAGTACTTGGGTGCTGTTTTAGGATGCAACAAAGCATGATGAGCTCTACTCTTCATGTCTTTGAAATTTCAGCCAGAGTTAAGTATGCACACACCTAAGAAACAGACTTAGCAATCACCCTAGACTGTGTATATCTAAGACTAAACAAACAAAAGAATTCCCCCCGCCTCATGTGCTGTCTGATGATTCACCTTTTTCCTTGAAAGTGGTTTTAAGTAAAATGAAAGTCCAGCCCTCTAGTCTCCCTTTACTGATTCACAAATATTGATGAAATGTGTGAAATATTAATTTGTGCATGACACTGAAGGAGCCGCATTCTAGACTACCATGTAGCTACACATAATAGTAAAACCCAAGGGACCTAGAAAACTAAGGAACCTGCCTAGAGGGCATTTAGCCTGCAAGCCAAAAAAATCACAGGAATTTTACTATCTACAGAGAAAAACCTTTTTGGAAAGAAAGGAAAGATGGAAGAGAGAAGGAAAAGGGAAAAAAAGGATAAAAACGTTTCCTACTGTAATTGTATGCACAGGAGGGACTCTTTTGCTGTTTTTTTTACCAGTCCTGGGGCTTGAACTCAGGGCCTGAGCACTGTCCCTAGCTTCTTTTTGCTCAAGGCTAACACTCTACCACTTGAGCCACAGCGCCACTTCTAGCTTTTTCTATATATGTGGTGCTGAGGAATTGAACCCAGGGCTTCATGTATGCAAGGCAAGCACTCTACCACTATATTCCCAGCCCAAGAGGGACTGTTAACTAGGACAGAAGTGGAATGAAAATACACCCCTGGTTATTTGCATCTTCAGTTCCTGATCGAGCTAACATGTGTGCAGGGAAGGGCAAACAAAAATATTGGAACACTTTTTTAAAATGAAGTTTTAAATTATGCAGTTAGTAAGTCATTATCTAGTCACACAGAAAATGTTTTCTTGTGGAAACACTTTGGAAAGCTTTGCGTTTGTTTACTGGCAATTAACATGATGTTGGCTTACATAACTTTTATTTTAGGAAGATGAAAACAGCAACCTAGTGTTTATGTTCATATGCATCTGCATGAGTATACATGCATGTCCACTGTGTGCTCCATGAGACAAAAATAAAATAAGATAAAAGGATAAAGAAAGTCATGCATTTCAATTTGAGACACAGTTATCTGAGGAGTCTCTTCTGAAAATGTAAGTAGTGAACAAATATTGGTAAGAATGAGCAAATAGTGAAAATATTTGTAAGTGTTAGCTAAAAGAAAAAGGTGCAAAGTCCCTGGGACCAGAGGATGGAAACTATAACTGAATGAAAAATCAGAAAGAAGGCTGGTGCAAGGGAGCAAGGTGGAAGATGACAAAGCAAGTCAGATAACATATGATGGTCTGTGCTGTGATCTGGGCTCCGGTTTTCATTCCGAGAGAGAAGAGCAGGCATTGGATGAAGTTACAGAAAGAAATGGGTGCCTGATCTTACTGAGCCAAATTTCAAAAGGAACATTCAATAGTCTGTGTGAAGAGTGTGACACTCAGAAAACTGTAGAAATATTCCTAGTAATGGTGGCCTCTGCCACAAGGGGGAGCAGTGAAGATGATCTGGAATTGATTCTGGATTCTCTCTCCTCTCTCTCTCTCTCTCTCTCTCTCCCTCCCCCTCTCTCTCCCGCTCTCTCCCTCTTTCTCTCCCTCTCTCCCTCTCTCCCTCTCTTCCTCTCTCCCCTCTCTCTCGTAAAATTAATGAAGGGATCTGCTTCTCTATTAACAAGGCCGTGCTAAAATGCTTGCAAATATGGGGAATTTAGGATAGGATGGTTTCATATTTTTATAAAGATGAATGATGTTAAATGTCAGAAATAAATGAAGCCAGGCACCAGTGTTTCACACCTACAATCTTACCCTCTCAGGAGGTTCCTATGTGAAGTTCCATGGTTTGATGCCAGCCTGCCCAGAAAACTTCCAAAAGTCCAAGGCTCAGATCTCAAATTAATCAAGAAAGCCCCAAAAAGCAAACACACACACACACACACACACACACACACACACACACACACACACACAAAAAAAAAAAAATAACACAACTGGAGAAAAGGCTCAAGTGGTAGAGTATCAGCTGGGAATGAAAATGTAGAACAAGAGCATCAGGTCCAGCATTCAAGGCCCAGTTTTGACACAATGAATAAAGGAATAAATAAGCAAAAAAAAAAAAAAAAAAAGGAAAGAAATATATTTTAAAATAATAAGTTAAGCAAAATGGAAAAACTGGATTTTTGTTTATATTTTTTGTATATTTTTTGTTTTGATAAGCAGATAAGCCTTTCTGAAGGAAGAACGAGTCTTTCTTTATCCATTCAAATTATCAACCATCTTTGAAAAACTCTTGAATTACATGAATCTTTTAAAAGCAGATATCTGTAAAAGAAACTGAAGAAACAGAAGCTCCTAACCTCACATCACTGACAGAGCACTCCAATAGACTGGCCTGATTTATCACTTTAGAGAGAATGTGTGGCAGCTACATAAAAGTGAGTTGGTACTGAGATTTCTCCATCCTTTGTGGGAAGACTTTGCTAACTGTGGTCTTCTTGGAAAATTTATATACTGATCACCCGTACAGTCAGCCAAGCAGGGGCATGGTCAAAGCCAATAATGAAATAGTAATGTTCACTCACAAATATTTCCTTCATGATGCACATGGTAGACACATTCTTTTGGATGTGGTGGAAGAAATACAAAGATGACAGAGCAGAGTAAATAATTCAGTATGAGAGACACAGTGAACCTGACACTTAACTTGAAAGATAAACTAAAGATAGATTTCTACATGTATCTTTCTACTTGTAAACACTCCATTCACCTCTAGTTTCATCACTGTGATTAATCATTATTATGTGATTATTGTATCAGTTTCAGGATTATAATATTCTAAACAATATGTATATATATATATATACATAGTCTGCTCATTGGTTTTCTGTAACAACATCATGATGTATGTATTATTTATCTTTTTTGCTATTACTTTATTCTTAACCTAGGTTCTTATTGAAATCCATTCATTTAAAATGCTGTATAAAAATGTGATGGGTATTGATAACACAGAGAATAGAATACTATTTGGCCTTAAAGGAAAAGAACAAAATCCTGTCATTTGTAACAACATAGATGAGTCTGTAGGGCATTAGGTTGAATGAAATAAATCATTTTCAATTACCACACAATTTCCTATGCAGAATGAAAGAGAAACACATGACACTTAAGGGTACAGAAAGATTAGATGAGGTTGTTGAAAGGTCACAAAACGTGTGTTAGTCGGGGGAAATGAGTTGAGGACATTTCTTGCTAAGTAGAACTCCCTAGGACAATAGATTATATGTATACTCACCACAGTAAAAAAGTACTTGAGGCGATGCATATGTTATTTAGCTTGATTTAGTCATATTCCCCCTTGGAATGTAGACATTTTGTTTGCCAGAAATAAAAATAAAATATTAAAGAGGGTACTTAGCTATTTAACTACCACTGTTTTTCTGTAGATTGTTCTGCCAAAATGGCATCGCGTGGTGGCATTGCTTATAGCTACCAGGAGCATCTGCAACTGCGACCCTTCTGCACAGGGAATGAGATTATCTAGGATAAATGGCTTCCTGTCAGAACGCTAGGCCTGAGGACGTAGAAACTTCAGATTAGCTTGATTCTGCTCAGTTTAAATAGGTATTTTGACTTATCCCAGGAGCCAAAGACACCTTTTGAAGGACATTTAAACAAGATATCAGCATGAGCACACTACTGTTTCAGAAATCTCTGGCAGTGAAATAAAGACTTACAGTTGAGAAAGAACCGACAAAATTTGAACCAGGAGGGCACAGAAGACATGGGAGGAAAAAGAGAGAAGTAGAGATAGAGAGAAAAGGGAGAGATGGAGAGAAGTGTGTGTGTGAGAGAGCGAGAGAGGGAGAGAGAGAGAGAGAGAGAGAGAGAGAGAGAGAGAGAGAGAGAGAGAGAGATAGCCACATCTTAGTTTGCTATACCTTAGTTAGTACATTCTCCTTGCCATTTTTTGGGCTTCTTCATATGCTTAGCTACATTGATGGTTATTTTCTCTTTTTTTATATATGAACTTGAAGGCACAGAACTCCTTTTCCCTGCTAACCAATTGAGTGGAGGACATTGCAGATCTCTTGTGAAAGCATATTTAAAAATCACTCCAATATTCTTGAATCTCTTTATGATGTGTCACTTCTTACTGCATTGAGTTCTTTTCATTTGAAACAGAGATCACCTCAATACCTTCCTCATTCGGTAGTTATTCATAATAATATTGATCATGCATCTAGAGTTTACAGAGCAGCTAACGTATGATGCAGAGATGTGACTGATAAGTATTAGTTGATGTTATTATTTTAATCCCCAATTCATAGCAGAAAGTAGGTGATCATATCCCCTACTGAAGAATATATCGACCTGTAGGTAATTTGAATACCTTCCCTAAAGTTCAACTAAAAATACCAATAGATGAGGACTTGAACGAGGCTGGTTCTACCTTTCAGACTCTTTTCTCCTCTATTCGGGTTAGGAGTCAAAAGATTGAGTATATAGCATAATTTATTTTTAAGTCAGTGAGTAATTGTTCTTCCCATCATTATCAGTATGATTATTTCTTATTTTTCAAAAATTATTCTTTAATAATTTATGTTTTAAAAAATTTAAGATGTCAATTTAGATTTTATTTATTTTTGTTGGTCGTGGGGCTTGAACTCAGGGCCTGGGCACTGTCCCTGAACTCTCTGTGCTGAAGACTACCACTCTACCACTTTGAGCCACAGCTTCCAGTTTTTGAGTGGTTAATTGGAGATAAGAATCTCATGGGGAGTTTTCTGTCCAGGTTGGCTTTGAACCATGATCCTCAGATCTCAGCCTCCTGAGTAGCTAGGATTACAAGCCTGAACTCCTGGCACCCCGCTATCAAGAAGTCATTTTAGATCTTATAGTTTTGTTTCTGGATTAATGGTTATGAGGTTGTGAGGAGAGAACCGAAAAAGCACAAGTTGTAGAATTTTACT
Organism: Perognathus longimembris pacificus; assembly: GCF_023159225.1. Taxonomy (NCBI): domain Eukaryota; kingdom Metazoa; phylum Chordata; class Mammalia; order Rodentia; family Heteromyidae; genus Perognathus; species Perognathus longimembris. The sequence continues at coordinate 32,003,849 of NC_063177.1, forward strand.
CCTCTCCTCCTGCCAGATAAAGAGATCACAGAGTATTTTTCAACAGAGGAGACAGAGAGGATGTCCATTGACTCGAGTTTAGGCTCTGGGAAAATATGCATGTACAGGATGTATTTCACTCACTACAAAGACTTATAGACAATAACCAATGTGTTTTGAATTACCGTAGGAAGATAACATAGTAGATTGTTCCCCATGATTAATATCAAGTAGAGATGAACAGCAAAGAAAGAGTACGTTTGGTGAATAAAGCACAACAAAGAAGAATTCACTAAAGCCACCACCACAGCCAAGTGTACTGTAACATTATTTACCACAGCCAAAATAAGGAATCAGCCCAGATGCCCTTTAATGGACCAACGGATCAAGAAAATGTGGAATATATACTCAATGCAATTCTACTCAGCCATCAGAAAGTATGGTATTGTACCATTTGCAAGGAAATGGAAAGATGCGGAACAAAATATGTTAAGTGAAGTAAGGCAGACCAAGAGAAACAAGAGTTGCATGGTTTCCCTCATCTGTGGGAACTAGAATGTGCCTATATATCTAGAAGTTACCACACTCAATGGCACCTAAGTGGTTAAAAATGAATTAATTGAAGTATAATAGAATCTATGGAGAATGCAAATCATGTAACTCTTTACAAAGACTAAGACAAACCCTAACAAAGTAAGTACCAGGAAATGGGTATTTGCAAAGGGGAGGGTCAAGTGGAGAGGGGTGAGAGAATGATTAGAGGAAATGAGTAGAATGTAAGCAAGAATGTGTCCTATCTTCCACTGAACTGAGAAAAATATGGGAAGGAGTAAGTGGAAGAAGGGAGTGAAGCTGTTGAAGGGATAACACAGATCAAGATGCACTGTGTACATAAACTGCTTTATTAAATGGCAAAAACTAATACATAACATAAAATTAAGAAAGGTGAGGGAAGGGGTGGAGTGGGAAATGGTGGGTGAGAATATTAAAAGGGGTGACATTGACCAACAGGCACTTCATAAATTTCTCCATTGAATGGCAATTCCTTAAAGAAACTAAAAAGAAGTTAAAATAAATAAAAGCCAAAATATAATGCTGTATATTAGCATTTTGTTAGGTTCAATCAAATCAGCTATCAAATGAGGCATCTCCCTCATTTGATTTCCCATTGACTTTGAAAATGTACTAATTAGTGGTAACACACAGTGCAGGTTTCTTCACTGGGGCAGATCACACATGCAAAGATGCTTTAACATCCCCTGTGTGGGTGGCAACAATTGAGACGGCTGAAGCAGCTATGATTCCCTCAAATATAGACAAGTCCTCTTGGTATCTGAAGGATAGAAGCCAAACATGTTAGAATATACAATATGATTACACTCCTCACAGAAAACCATTGTCCTTGACAAAAATTAATAATGCCAGGGTTAAGGAAAGCTGTCCTGCATTAATGGCAAGTGGGATCTCTCTAATCCTGCTTACCTTTGATCACAGTGGGGTTTATCCTGGAACTTTCTGAAATCTTTAGGCCCTCTGTGTCAGCCTGATTTCAGTATAGAACGCACTAAGAGGAAAATCTGGATGCTGTGTGATAAAATATTGCTTTAAAACAACAGTAGTAAATGAAGTCACCTCTTCTCAGTTGCAATTATAAAAAACATATATTGGTTGCTTATAAGTTCCCCTTGGAATTAAAGTAACTTATGATAAGTGGTCACCTGTTTAATTATTTCACCACAGCCCCCACGTTCAAAAATACAGCTTTGGAAGCCATTCATCCATAGTGGATTTGTCTTTGAGATAAATAAAATGTCAGCATTTTTGGCACAGGAACCTAGCAATGTGTATAGGTATACTTCAATTTGCTGTGTTCTTTGTCTTTCTGATTTCTTGTCACCAGTGTTACGAAGACCAAGGGAAACTGTTGAGAACATAATAAATCTATCTTACATTTCCCGATTCATATAAGGGAAATTGATTTCTATTTCTAAAGGAATGTTTCATTGATTCTCTCTGAAAAGGCTTAATACCTTGATTATGCTATGTGACTACATGACTATACCTTATGTGTCTGTGGATTATATCTCCTTTGTACACCGGCACTCACTGCATTATCTCATGGCTCTGTTATTTCAGATACAACCTCCTCCACATCACCAATTCCCATAAATACACAGAGCTTCAACTGTATTCATTGCCTATTTTAAAATCATCTGTTTCAACCCCTTTCCAGTAGGATAAACTGCTTAGTAGGTCATTTAATAAGTGCTTTCTTTCTGACAAGAGTATAACTACCTGTTTTTAATCTCCACTTACATTATGTCTATCTTTTCCACATTTTAACTAGACATGACAGTTGCCATTCATGAACAAGCTCAGTTATTAGTTTATAGTCTCATGCTAGATTTCTCACCTGAATGCTTTCCTGCATTCTTTTTCTATTCTGTTCAGTTTTCAAGGCTCCTCAAACACCAGCTCTCTGATTCCTTCTATATCTGCCCTATTGGCCCGATTGCTATTCATTTTTGTTTTACAAAACCTTAGTCATTTTGTTGCTTATAGTATTTGCTCTCCATACCCTATGCTTTTCTGGGCATAGGGAAAATAATGCATATTCCCAATCTCCTTCATTTTTGTGCATTAATTTTCATCAAGCCATCTATCACTGGGTTACCCTGAGTGTTATTTGTCTTGGTCACACTGTTTGCCAAAATGGTCTCCAAGTAAGAAGCCAAATTATCCTCTCACTGAATACCTCTCCTAGTGGCTACTATAGGACAGAAATCATGTCCAGTCTAAAAGCCATAATTTCACCTGGTGAAGCCGTCTGTCCTTTAATTTTTCTTTCCCTCTCAGCATATACTGCAGAGCAAAACAATGTACTAACATAATGGATTTCATAAATCTGAAGCTAACTGTTGGAGAATTATTAATTATTTCAAATAGGAGTGGTTATTATTATTCCATAAGAGATTTAAAAGGCATTAACATTAAGTGGATGTTGATAGAGAGGGCATATACATTTTATCCATTTAATGTATTTGTAATACCAACTAGAAGTGGCATAAAATAATCTATCTATATTGAGCAAATGTTTTAGCAACAGAAGTTATAAATTTTAAGTGAATGGCATAAAATATGTATAAACATGGTACTTATTAGAATTCTTACAGTGTTCCTTTTCTAAGAAGCCATTAATATGGGATGACCTTAAGTACACAGTAATAGGCTTTAGAGAGAGCCATCCATTAAGCCTTTCTAAATTTAACAAAAATAGAGGAAATTCCATAATTATACAGGTTCCTGCACATGACATGGACTGAGAATTTTTATATGAAACAGCCTCCTGTGACATAGATGGTTAGTGTGAAACTCAGTTCAATATATATTGATTAAATATGTACCTTGCCTACCATGAAGCAGGCGTTGGGTTTGATCACCATCACTGCAATCTAAAAATAAAATGTAGAATAGATAGAATATCTAGGAAATGTAAGATAATCCTTTAGACCTTACTACTGCCCCCTACATTTCCTGTGCATCTATGATTAGCTTAGGCAAAATAATTTTTCTCACTCTTGTCACAAAAGCAAGCGGAAGTTAGCATTAATCAGACACAAGTTTAGAATTCTATCTGCCCCCAAATTTGACCAGGAGTGAGATCTCAGCAAATTACAGAACTTTGTTAAACTTTAGTACCCTCCACTAGGAAATGGAAATACACCAAAATAGCACTGTGGAGTTGATTCAAGAATTCCCTCTGGGATTGTGTATAGGAGGCCTTTAGCAATTGTTCAGTTGCTAAATCATTGTTATCAGGATGTGTTGTCTTGCTTTGAGCATTTTTGCAATATGTCTACATATAAAGGACTGATGACCTAGTTGAGAAAAATTCACATAAATGAACTTGGAAAACAGGAGTGAGATAGAGATGATATATCACGATGTAGAACTTAAGGGGGGTATTTGGGAAGGATTCCCTTTCATTTGACAGTCAGGTAAATGATGAGTATGGTGTAGTTACTCATTTGGCAAAGGAGAAGCAGGCCAGGTAATTTCTTGCACGTCATTTAATCTTAGCAAAGCATCAATTAAGGGACAAAAATAAAAAATTGTTGCCTAAAATAAGCAAAGTAATGACCATAGTTACATCAGTCCTTGCTCCTTTCTGTGCATCTATATTTTCTATCTCACATGCAGTATTGTGCCAGTAATGTGTGCAAAACACTGGTTAGCAATGTAGACTCTCAATCTCTAGTCCAAATCAATGAAACAGAAATCTATACTTTAAACCTAGTTCAGAAAATATAACAGAGTAAAATTGACCATGAGATACCAGGTCATCAAGCAACTAAGCTACAGCAGATGCTAAGAGGCTTCTCCATTTTCTAGTCATTGTTGCCAAAATCTACATCTCAATGAACTCACTTTAAGTTGAATTTAAGGAAACATCTATACAAATGATAAAATACTTAAAGCCTTAAATTTTCCATGTGCATTTAGGCTTTAGGGTGAATTCTCCTGGATAAAGACTTTATGCCTGGAAAGAGTGCTCACCAAGTACAGGGGACCCATTATTTCCTTTTGGGGTTTATTAGAAAGAATGAGACTTTCTGGCTTTTTGTAAGAAACCCCAGAGGAGAAGAGCAGGTGGATGGGTCTTGTTTATAGGTAGATAAAACTGGCTAAAATAAATCTATTGACACATAAAACAATACTATCTCAGAAAGATCTCTAGGCCTCAGTGTCACAAACCTAGCTTCAGAAAATGCTGGGATTGTATAATTGCCTCCAATGATTGTGGTTCCTTGGTGGATTCCCCACCTGTTTCAGGAAAATCTAGTGTAAAACAACTGACCCCTGTAGGTGAAAGGTGCTGAGAAACTGAAGGAAAGGGCAGAAAACCCAGAAAAACATAGTGTATCTTTATTGTGTGTTTATTGACTGAAAACTAGCCAAGGGCAACAGCCAGACTAACAAAACCAGTGGATCCGCATGAACTGAGTCAGAGAGAGAGAGAGACGTTGCACAGTGGTCAGAACAAGATGGCTTTTTCATCCAAGCTGGGGTGTGTCAAGGAGAGTGCTTTAACATCAAAGTTAGCAGACAGACTCCTGGAGATGAAGAGGCCCAGGCCCAGTCATGAAGCTCTGTACAGTATTCAAGTCTTTTTTATCTATTTAACTATGCAGAGAAAGCATCCTAGGTTTTTATGGGTTTTTTGTTTGTTTGATTGTGTTTTTGAGGCACTCTTGATGGTTATGGCTCACGATGGCTGGGGTCAGGTGAAGCTAAATCATTCTGGTAGATGCACTGTCTTCAGTGGAGAGACTTCTGGCTTTCTTTAGACAGTGAATGAAGCGGGTGACACTCTGCTTAAGATCCAATTTCTGTGGAAATGGAATCACAAGTCTTGTAGATTGGATGGTAAGTAATAGGGATCTTGCTTCACGAAGAAAGATGTAAAACAGGTCTAATGAATGGTCCTCATTCCACTCACTAATGCATTTTTCTCCAGAGACATAAATTCTGTCTCCAAAATCAGTTTTAAATGCTATTTTTTGCTAGAAATGTTTGTCTGTTAACCTTAAATACATTGCATTCCAGTTGGTCTGTGCCTTTTTTCATGAGTATAAGCAAGTAATGACAGAGAATTTTGAGCAGAGAAAGCATCTACTCTGTGATAACCTACTCAATGATCAATTGAGTAGAAAATGAATGAAAGAGACTCAGAGCCCTGTTCTGATCAATTTTATCGCTTAAAATGAGGATTAATTACAAATTCCTCTGATAGTTTTAAGATACACTTCACTTGAGTCCTGATAAATTACAGATAATGCATCACAATTTACACCATTTGGAGACTTAAAAGCTGACTTAAAATGATTGGTTTATTTAAAAAAAATCAATTTTCAAGGTTAAATAAGAAAGTTTGAATTAAAAATGTAAAAATAAGTCTACTGTTCTAATGCATTTTATTGAATATACAGGAAATTTTATATTAGTTTCTGCCCAGGAATCCCTGAAGAAATGTATTTCCCAAAGCAAGAGAAAAAAATAATAAAGTAAGTTTTTAAGTATTTCTTCACAGATATGAGCAGAGTCCCACCTGCTATTTAAAATTATTTTCCTTATGAGGGACTTGCTAATATAATTATAAACTTAAAGTATTCGGTATAACTCTTAATAACCTAGATTGTTAATAAATAGAGAACTATAGAAAACTGTGTGGACATAGAGTTTTGCAGTCACTCTATTTAAAGTTGATAAAGTTTTTCAATCTTAGCATGTTAAACTTTATATAAATAAAGCTTCATCTTCCATGGGTTGTTGTGTATGCTAGAGAATATACACAATTTCACTGTGAAATAGCAATGGGGAAATCAGAGACGGCACAAAACTGAAGTTTTCAAGAAACATTGCCTCATTGTTTCTGTTTCTTGAGGATAAAATGTAATGGATCTTACTGATTTTGTACTGGATTCTTAGTCTCTTGAGCCTTGAGCTAAGTACTTCTGTATTAGGTAGTGAATTTCAAAGAAATTCTCACTTCAGAGTATGTGTGAGGTGGAGACACTAAGAAAAGGGCAGCCAAAAAAGTCATGAGAATTAGACATAGAATTTTCCCTAACAATAGCAATCATATTCAATAGACTATCAGAACTATTATGAATAATAGCACCCAAATTGTGATGTAAATAGGCATTGTGCTAGATATTTTACATTGGAATCTTTTATTTGCAGAAAACAAAAATCCTGCTTGAGCTACTTAAACAAAAAAAGGAATGCTGTGAATCTTAACTAGTAAACAGGATTAAGTCTTGAAACAATCAGGAATAAAATCCCACTGGCTCTCTTCATTTCTCTTAACTGTTATTTCGCTTATTGAGATTTTCATTTTTCTCTGTGATTGAGCAACTGGCATTTCCCTAAGGAGCCAAGGAATATGATTGCAGATTCTTGAAGCTTCTATATCCCCAGCTTTTCTCCTTGGTGAGAAAGGGATTTTCCGAATCCAAGTCCACAGAACTGGAAAGTCCATAAGCAGGGGCCCCTATGGGATTTATCCTAAATCACCGATTTTCCTTAGGTCTTTAGAACGAGACAATAACCACAGAAACAAGTGCTCACAATCACACTTAACAATCACACACACACACACAGAAATACACACACATACATATAAATGTACACAATATATATAGAGATTTGTACACACATAGAGACATATGTACATATAATATCTTTACATTTGTACATATTTGTACATGTCTTTACAGGATATACATTCAAGTGGCAGTTGCAAAGCAGAAATGGTACAGTAAATATGGCACAGTCATCGCAAGGAGTGATAAAATCTCACTTTTCAATTTCTTTCTAATCTATTTTATGGATTTCATAAGAACCATCGAAGCCATAACACAATTATATTATATAAAGAGGGAACTTTCCCTCTAATTATCTGGAATTTCCCTCAGAAAAAACAGAATTATACTTTGAACCACTTTCAGGCCTGTTTCCACCCAATTAACTTGAAAATCAAGAACGACAATCACACTGTTTTCCACATGGATCTGTTAGAGCTATAATATACTTTCAAAGTAAAAATGTTATGCAAATAAAGAATCCAAAAAATAGCATGCAGATACTCAAATAACTTAATAACCTGGTGGCAACTATGGGCTTTCAAAGAACTTTAATCAAAATGAGATGCCATCAAAAATGACAAGCTATGTGTTAGGTTTCTAAAGTAGGTAGCTGGTAAAGGAGAACGCCATGCGGTATTCAGGCAGGAGAAAAAGTTTATTACTGAACTGCTGGCCTGTGGCCAAGATGATCCACGGAGAGAAGGGAGAGAGAGAGAGAGCAACCCCCACCCAGCCCTGCCTTATATCTAGGGCAAGGGCAAGGGGTGTGGCCAGGTAGATTAGGATGTGACCTCAGGGAAAGGGGAGGTAACTGTCTCCAGGTCTGCAGGTTACCCAGGTAACTGGGTGGAAACTTAATGAGGTGGGAGCAGCTACATGGAGCCCTCAGGGAGAGGACCTAACATTCCAGCCTTTTAATAGTTATGAAAAAGGACGAAGACTCTCTCTGGCTGCTTCCTGCTGGCAAGGGGCATCAGCATTAGGGGTAAAAGGCAGAAATGTGGCCCCTCCTGGAGAAGGCGAGCAGCAGGGGGTCCCTTGGTGGTAGATGCCAGTCCTTGAATGAAGCCTGGAAGAAGTCTCATGAGGCAGGGGCTGGGCAAAAATAAGATTAAGGCAAAAGGAAGGCTTTAGGGCACAAAATTAAAAATTGGATGACTTGGACAGTTCTTATACTCAGGCATGGACATTAGATGGACAAGCTACTATCTCTTGATCCCCCGGCTCTGATTAATTTTGAAAGGGTGAGACAAAGTGATTCCATTTTGGATGCGATCATTTTCCTCTTAATCCACTCCATGATACTTGTTCCTGGAACTGGCTGAGTCCCAGTGGTCTAGGTGCTTGTTGCTGGGATGGCTTTCCCTCGTTGGCATTCACAGGATTTGAACTCAGGGCCTGGGCACTGTCCCTGAGCACTTCTACTTGAGGGTAGTACTCTACCACTTGAGCTCCACTTCCAGCATTTGGCTGGTAAGAGATAAGTCTCTTCAGCCATGCTTCCAGCCTGGCTCTTCGCTGATTAATTGGGAGATGGAGTTTGAGAGAGATTTTCAGTCCGGGCTGGTTTCAAACTGCAATCCAAAGCGTCTTTGTCACAAAAGCCCTTTTCGATTTCCAATTAAAACAACAAGGAGACCAAGGGGACTAGAGCTTACCTGTAGCTTGTCAAGAACTGACCAAATACTTGCCAGAATTCTGCAATGACAAAACTCAGTAGATGTGATGAGTTTTAGCACAGATATGTAGCTAGATGGACATACTAACAAATGACATTTACACATACATACACACATGGAACACACATACACACACACGGAACACACATACACACTGTGCACATAGGTTTTACAGCATGCAAAAATGAATTTCAGCAGTAGACTCTTTTGGAATTCCAATAGTAAATGACATTTTTTCCCCAATATTTTAAAACCACGTAGTCAGTTAGTAAAACAGTTTTTCTAGAAAACAACAATTTTCAGATTACAAAATGGAGAAACCATATTTTGATAAACTCCAGTGGGGTGCCATGTTGAGGGGGGTGGCAGGAGGACACAAACACACTAACAGAGAACACATAGCATGGCTTGCTGGTGCCTGTTAAACCCAATATCCACCACGTGGTCAATGCTAGAGAAAATAACTTTTAGATATCTTTGCTGACAAAGCACATTGGTGGACAAGCCTCAGTTTCAGAGGTCTGTGAAGAGGCAACTTTGTGAGCAAGGCACATTACTAGGATGGTACAACTTGGAGTTTCAAAGGAAGCAAGTAAGCAGGAAGAGAGGAAAAGAGAAAGAGAGAGAGCCTGAATATAAGTGACTTCTGATCATTTACCACTGCAGTGGCAAAAACTGTATCTGTGCGAGTATTTTGAGCAGGCCTCATTGCACTGTCAAGAGTCGTGCTAGCAGTTTCCCAGCTCGGGTGTGACTGTGATGCAAAACCCAAAAAGCACAGGAGGGAGGCACCTGGTGAGTGGATGAGCTTACCGGGCAGAAGCAGCAGAAGCAGCAGAAGCAGCAGAAGCCGGCAGACGGAGCAGCAGGGAACTGGAGCAGCAGCAGTTTCACTCACCAGGGTAAACAAGTGGTGTGGAGGTGGAGGTGGATGTGGAGGCCAGCAATGGTATTAGTGAAAAGTGCCGCATGGCGACTCGCAGCAGTTCGGTTTGTGGAAAAAGGGCCGTCAGGACTGGGGATACTCCCAGAAAAAGGAGAAAAATAGATGGGAATTCCACCTGTCCTGACTCTTAAGCCCCATCCGAGTCACGGCACCATATATGTTAGGTTTCTAAAGTAGGTAGCCGGTAAAGGAGAACACCACGCGGTATTCAGGCAGGAGAAAAAGTTTATTACCGAACTGCTGGCCTGTGGCCAAGATGATCCATGGCCAGAGAGAAGGGAGAGAGAGAGAGAGCGACCCCCACCCAGGCCTGCCTTATATCTAGGGCAGGGGCAAGGGGTGTGGCCAGGTGGATTAGGATGTGACCTCAGGGAAAGGGGAGGTAACTGCCTCCAGGTCTGCAGGTTACCCAGGTAACTGGGTGGAGACTTAATGAGGTGGGGGCAGCTACATGGAGCCCTCAGGGAGAGGACCTAACACTATGTAATAGCAGAATAGAAACAAATTAAAAGAGGAAAGAACAAAGGGAAGAAGGAGGAAAAGAAGGAAAGAATGGAGTTAGGAAGGTATGAAGAGAGGAAGGAAGAAAGAGAAAAATTAGGATATAAAAAAATCACAACTATTATTTCTACTGTAATACTACTGTTGTATAAAATGTATACATTTGGAAAACTGCTCCCAAACCTATTTGATGCCATGTTCTAATGACTAACATATGACCCAGAGAATCCAAAGAAGTGAAGCTTTATGTTCAACAACAAATGACACATACAAGAATGCTCACAATAGCACCATCTTTACTCACAAGGCAGAAGCAAATGTTGACCAAATACAAGATCCTAGAAAATCAGCTGACAACAACATAGCCTAAGCTTTACTATTTCAGTCATAAAGATCTCCAAGAAGTGATCCATGGGAAAACAATCTAGGATGGTTTAATTTAGGATATTGGTTATTTTTCAGGCAAATTTCCTCTAGAATTAGAATGAGAAGAAATGTTCAATTGTTCACAGTGGTCTATTATTTAATCTTGGTTCTGGTGTAATGTTAACGGTCATGAGCTCCTTTTATAACAGTGTTCCTGATATGAAGGAGAGTTTGAGAAAATGTTTTAGTGAATAAATGTCTGGAAGTAAAACAAAAAAGATTATGAGGTATCTAGGAGTAAGAAGTGGCCACTTTATGCCAGGTGAATAAAGCATATGGGGAGAAATTTACGAGGAGCTAGGCATTGTGAAGTGTAGAATGAAATTAATTTGAGTATTTGAATGGGGTTTTGGAAAACTGGCAAGAGAATGTTTTAATTGTTACTTAAATTTCATCCCTTCTAAAAATAACAGAGATAGGTGATTCTCTTCTGTGGAGGGTAGATGGAAAATCAATGGGTAAAATTAAGTGTCAAACAAAAATACCTTTGGAATAGCCTAGTATGAAGAACTATGATAAGAGAAAATTATACATTTAAATTTTTAGAATTCACATTTTTTGGCTATGCCAAAGAATACATCTATGAACGTGGAATGCCAATTAAGCTCTGGTAGTAGATAATACTTAATCCTAATTTAGACAGCTCACTTAAATGACAGCTGTTTGGTAGTCAATTCATGCTCATGGAGCTACTTGGCAGTAGAACCTAGAACAAATTCTAGGCATAATATCAGAATCATGCTTTTACCATTAATCATATGGATGGAAAATAAGAGGTTAAGTGGTGAAAATTTCACTCTTATGCTAGGGTGAGTTTCTTAAAGATAAGAAAGCAGGTAAAATTTTTAACTCTTACTAAAAATTTCGCTCAATCTTCCTCTTACCCACTGAAAGCAGTGTAATATTAATATAATCACCAAGTTATGGTTGACAAATACTAAGAGTATCGATGGTAGCTGTTAGAGCCATGAAAAACATTGTGGAAAAAAGCACATGCTAATTAGCTAATTTAGTCTCTTCCTACTCTATATAGTACAACAACACATCATATTGTACAGGACAAATACATATCATTTTATCTGTCAACTGAAAGGAAAATAATGCATAAATAATAAAGACAAAACTATTGACATTTCATTTAATACAAGTGTAAAATTGCAAAGATGGAAACTGCAGAAATATTTAAAGCTCACATTACAAATAATGTTAGTATTTAAGATATTTGAAAGCCTTTCAAGCTTGGTATTTGGTGTCTCATTATTGTGGACCTAGCTACTAATTGTTGCTTGTGATCTTTGTTATACATGAGACTGAGACCTAGACAATTGTGATTTGAAGCCAATTAGGGCAAAAAAGTCCACAAGGTGTTGTTGGTAGTAGCATTTGATGTTTTGGGGGGCTTTTTATTTCCTTCCAGGTCAGGGAAGCAAAGTGAGGATGTAGAAAGCAAGGGAGGAATGGTAAAGAAATGCACTCATGCTAATCAGTATACACCATATGGAAAATGACCTATGCAAATTGTGGTCAGGAAAGGGAGAGGGAAATAAGGGACCTAAAGAAAGGGGTGACATTGTCCAAACATGAAATGTACACACTTGTATCATAATGACAAAATTTTTTTAAGCCCATAAGACTTTATCTCCGTTTAACCAGCAAAATATTGGACTTAAAGCATGGTCCAAGTGATAGAGTGCTAGTCATGAGCAGGAAAACTGAGAATGCAAAACTCTCTGTTCAAGCTTGAGAATCAGTACACCTGCACAAAATGATTAATAACAATAATAATAAATGCTTTTAAAATGTAAATGAAAAATATCAATTACCTTAGAAAAATGTGATAGAAACCTAAGCCTGACTCATATAGGAAATGGATTAATTAGCTACATTAATCACTTATAATATAAAAGATACAAGTTAATAATTTCATTGAGAAAGACTTCTTATGCATAAAATTGGCAAAAGGTCAAAAGCTTGATTGATAGTTGAGGCAAAGCTATGAGGAAATAAATTCTCAGATACTGTTGGTAGGAATGCAAAATATTGCTTCTTAGTGGGAACTGACATGTGTAGAAAAAGGCAAAGGAAAAAGTTAGGAAAGGGCAATTTGTTGAACTATTAGCTGCAATAACAAAATACTGAAGGAAGATTCAATGACCAAGTTACAGGGACTCCTTCAATGACTTATGCAATAATAATACAGTGTAGGTGGGAGAAAAACAAGTGCAACTGGAAATTTTGAACAACATATCTGTGTTAAACTAATATTGAATGCTCTTCAGCATTTAAGATTAAATGAAAAAGTCATATAAAGGCATGTAAAATATTTTACTCCCTAATAATAAAATATGATATATATCATACATATTTTTTGTGTTCTGTGTGTAAAAAAGGACAGATATTTGCATAAAGTATATAGTAGAGAAAACTAAAACATAGTACTAAAACATATTTCTATCTAGAAGGAGAAAAAGGAAATAGGAAATCTGAAAAGTAAAATTTCAATGTCAATGTTATTCCAGAGACTCTCCCAAACAGATGCATTAAGTTTTTAACAGAGCTGAACTAACAGAATTTTTTTTTTAGAAAAAAGAAGCAAAATTAAACAAGCAAACTGTGACTGAAGTTGATGATGCTGTAATAATTCCAGACTTTCATACAGCTCCACAACCTGACTATGTCTAATGAGATATGACAAAAGTGGTATATGCCCTAAAGATAAAAAATAAAGTACAGAAATATTTATAAAATTTTACTTATGTTTTTGTCATCAGTGCTGTTGTTTTTTTTAACTTTCTTTTCTTCTTTTCAAGTACTTGTACAAAGGAATTAACAATTCACAAACAGTTAATGAATACAATGTACCTTGATGAATGTTGCCCCTTTCAACATTCGTCGTACACATCCCTCCCCTCCCCACCACTTCTTCACTCTTCCTAATTTTGTTAAGATATATCTTGGATTCTTGTCTGCATTTCCCTCTTCCTTTCCCCTCCATTCTTTTAAGTTTTTCCCCTTGACCCCCACCTCCCCTTTCCTTTGAAATACCCACTTCCTGGTGTTTTACTGGTCTGCATGTTTATTTCGCATTTCTATGGAATTACACTATTTGAGATCTCCCTTACATCTACCAGGGACTAAAAGTAATGCATTTGTATACACTCACATACCACCCAACATATTTACTTATGAGTTTGTAAGCTAAATCTACCTTCCACTTATAAGGGAAAACATGGATCCTAAAGATTATAAACTAGGATACAGTAAAGCCACAAACACAGCCATGTTTATTGCAGCATTATTCACATAGCCAAGGTATGGAATCAGCCCAGATTTCCCTCCATGGATGAATGGATCAAGAAAATGTGGTATTTATACAGAAGGGAATTTTACTCATCCATTAGAATGATATTTTACAATTTGTAAAGAAATGAAAAGACTTGGAAAAATTATGTTAAGTGAAGTAAGTCAGGTCCAGAGAAACAGCATCTAGTGGTGTTATTCTTATTTTGAGATAACAGCACAGATAGTGTAGGGTAATAGAAATGGTTAATTTTCTTGTCATCTTTGGTAACCAAATTTTGTCATGGAAAGAATGAAATATAGGTAGATGGAAAAATCTAAATGATGTCTAATCCAGAATTTTAATTGTACATATCAATATGAAGTCATCAAGCATTTTTGAAAATAAAATACACATATCCTATCTCTGTCCACTACAAAGTTATAGAAACGATGACAGACTCATTGACCTTAGGTAGTACATATATAGAGAGAGATATAGATATAGATATAGATAGATAGATAGATAGATAGATAGATAGATAGATAGATAGATAGATCTTGTCTCCCACTTCCATTTACTGCTCAAAGAAACAAGGGAAATGCACCAGGTCAGATCGATAGTAGGACATACTTAAAATTAATACGGAACATCTTGTCACAGAGAAAGTAGGAAATCTTTAAATACTATTTGGGTACAGCCAAACATTTTCAAGAAGCCTACGCAGGAATGGCTCACAACTGTAATTCTAGCTACTCAGGAGACTAAGATCTAAGGACTGCATTTCAAATTTACCCAGGTGGGAAATTCTAGGAGACTCTTACCACCAACTAACCCGCAAAAAGAAAGAAATGGAGCTGTGTGGCTTAAGTGGTAGAGCTCCAACCTTGGTCATACCCTGAGTTCAAGCTACAGAACTGGTGTGCATGTACACACACATACACACACACACACACACACACACACACACAATTCAAGAGCTAATTAGAGAAAGTGCCTTTCTTACTGGGCCACAGTGGAGGCATCTTTATCATCACATTAGGAAAATTGGAACATATGTTGTACTTAAATTTTTGAGCATGTAATAAATGTATAAATAGCAAGGTAAAAGACATATCAATAAAGGATCCTAGGAAAACACTTATTTTGAAAACTTGCAAAAATGTTTACTATAACTTATTAAAAAAAACAACCCTGTAACTCAGAGAGTTACTCAAAGAGTTGAAAAGAATATTTTTTCTTAGAAGACAGCTTCTGCTATTAGATGAGGAAGTTATGAGTTTTCATTAAATATACACCACTCTCAGCTCTATCATTAAGTGGGGTTATGTGATGACTACTCAGTGTCAGCTTGTATCATACAGCAAACCAGACCTTGCCTGCCAAAGTATTCCTAGAGTATGATAGGGCGTACAGGACCAAACTAAATCTGATCCAGCTTCAAAATCAAGTGCCAATTCAAAGAACAAAGTAAAACAAAACAAAACAAAAATTAATCAGCGCCATCGGGAGGCAGTCAGCATGACCCAACTTGTGAAAAACTGTAAGACAAACCCAATTTCATCAGGAAATTAATTGCAAAGAAAAAAAAAAAGAGAAGACCTACAGGATGAACCTATAAATTAAATGTTACTCAAGATACCTCAACTAATCACTGTAAAAGAACTTTCTTGAAATGGGTTTCAAATAAGAGTAGTATGTGTGCATGATTAATAATTTGTAAATTTTGAATACTCCCAGGGTGTTTGTTGACATTAACAAATTAGTGCAGTGTTGTTAACCACAGTAAATGATTTTTATAATAACAAAGACCTTAGATAATATTTAGAGCTGAAATCTGTGCTGTATAGAAGAGTTGGATGTCTACAGTATTTTTATTAAAATCTCTAGAGTCACAAATAGAAGGGAGTAAGACCAAATAGGACAGAACATGAGTTAAAGCTAACCCATCAGAAACATGAAGGCTCAATGTGAATACTGTCTGTATATTGTATAAAATATTTAAATGTTTTCCACAGTAAAAGTGTAAAAATATATACAGTTCCATTCTTAGGATTGCCCTGGTGCTTCAGTTGCTTTGCTATTTTTTTTTCTTTGTAAAACTAGCTTATTGAAGAGTACATCTCCTGGCTTATTAAGTGACATATTCCCCCTGAGCTTTCCAGCTAAGTGACAGCTCATGGCTTCTGAATTTTAGGTTTTGGTAGAAAAATATATTCATTATTGTTTTTAGTTGTATAAATGAAGTACCATTGAACAATTCCATTTATAAGTACAATACTTGATAGTTGTCACACTTTTCATCATTTGTCCCCCATCCCTCTCAACTAAAACCCTCCCCTCAATTTTCTTAATTTCATTGAAGATGCAATGAATATTATTATGACTGAATTCTTCTTCCACTTCTGAATTTCTGTTTGCAAAACATCATCAGTGAAGCTTTTGGGCTGAGAACTCTGGCAACCTTTCCTCCAATGTAATAGTGCGACAGGCAGTATCTTCCCAACTGTGTGGATAGGGATATCAAACACAATGTACTTAATGTGGACAGAGAATATTCCAGTCTCAAGATCAAGCAGAAAGATGGCAATCATGCTCTCAAGTAAGGATGATATTACCTATTTTTCCAATCATGAAAACAACTCTGTATCAACAACAAATATTTGTCCAGGTCTTTCATGGGTCTTCCTCTCCTTGTCTGAAAATAAGCTTCTTCGTAGATGATTCTTCAGGACAGTTACTGTGTTTTAAGCAAAAACTGAATCTACTTCAACTAAAACTGTACTCAATACAATTATATGGAAAAATTACCCTCAAATTGTGCTTGATCTTGTATGAATTAGAGAATTTGACATTTATTACTAGAATCCTTAATTCTTTCCTAGAAATGTTAAAAAAAAAAAAAAAACCACAATCTCTACAAATCTGGAAACCTCTAGAGCTTCAGATATGTTTGGCCTTAAACACAACATTTAAATACATAAAATGATATTCTTAAACAGAATCACATTGAAAAATGAATTTCTTTGAGAGTAGTCATTTGGTTTAATATTTTTAATGTATTTCATATGTTTAGCTTCTTGTAGGCATTGTTATTCATACTGAAATTGTATTATCCTGAAAACAAGAGCTGACATAACCCACTTTCAGTCTAGAGTCTCTCTCTCTCTCTCTCTCTCTCTCTCTCTCTCACACACACACACACACACACACACAATAGGAGTTTAAGATCAAGTCAAGAGGTCTATTTCTTGTACTGTGCCCTATTGTCTGCTTGGGTTATTTTTGAGATTGTGCCCTTCTTTTCAGCCTGTGCCATCCTAGATCATAATCTTTATATCTATGCCCCATAGCTTGGACGACAGACAGGTGCCAACACACTCTGTCATTTCAGTTGCAAAAAATCTCACAAGTATTTTTATTTTGCTAGCCTGAAAACATGAACCTCAAATTTCTAGTCACTTGCTAACTGGGTTGACAAGATTGAAAACTTGAGTTTCAGAACCTAAGTACAACTCATAGTTTGGATAGGGACAAACTTTAACACAGAAAACAGCCTACAATGATGTATGTTTACATGTGTGTAGGCAGCAGAACCAGCAGTTAATCTCATTTTGATCTCTGGCTGTGTTGCTATCACAAGGATATGCTAAGTGCAAGGACATTTGTTTACTAGTATCTCTGCCCCTACCCGGAATTGCTTTAATATGTCCACTGGAGTACATTCCTATGTTAATCAACCTCATCCTGTGTTTACTGCCATCAAATATTGTGAACTTCAATGCCTCTTTGTGTTCTTGAATTTTAGCAACCCTATGCTATTCCCTGGTTCCAAAACTGCATCTAAGCTGGAAGTTAAGAATAAACCTGGCTGCAGTCTTGAGTTACAATCTTAAGATGCAGACCTCCCTTACCCCATCTTTGCCTCTTGTCTTTTTTCTCTTGTCTTGTATTTTTCCTTTTTCCTTTTCTTTAATCCTCGCTCCCCTCATTCAGAATTCCCTTTTCACTGCTGGCTGGTACCGACACACGTGTACTTATTCACTGATAACATGAATCACATTTTATAGATAGATAACTCTATGGATTGATGATGATTTCATGAATTAAAGGTAATACAATTATTCATTCTAACTTTAACAGATAAAAGGAGGGGAAAGAGCCCAAAAGACTTCATTGAGTCATCTTCCTCAGGCTTGCAAAATGATTAGACCTAGGTTTGCCATGAAAGAATTTCACAAAAGAGACTTAATTCTGAAGTAAAAGAGATTTCAGTTTCAGTTATTAGATATGCCACTTACTAGCTGGAGGGGATTACATACCATTGATCCTGATTCATTACTACTGTCAAATCTCTCCCCTCTTTTGCTTCAGTGCTACTAAGAATCAAAACCATGGCCTTGCAGAAAAACTCTACAATTGAACTACATCACTAGCCTTTAGGGACAGTCTCTTACTATGTAGCCTAGACTTGCTTAAACTTCAAATCCTTCTACTTCAACCTCTATAGAGCTAGGATCAACTCCCTCCAGTGGTACATTTGTTTCAACTAATGAGCCTACAATGAGTTCATTATTAATCAAAGCCAATGATTTACATTATAGCCCACACTTGGGGTTGTACGATTGTATGGGTTTAGAATACATATTATGATGTGTTTCCACCATTGTGTTATCATAAAGAATATTTTCACTGTTCTAATCATCCTTAAGCATAATTGCCTCATTTTTCCTTCAATACTCTCGTGATGTTGTATTATCATGCATGTTTGTTTCCTTTCCAATTTGTTGCTTGAAAGCAGGGACTCATGTGCATAATTATTTTTTTTCAGTTTTGGCCTTGAACTCAGGTCCTGAGCACTGTCCTTCAACTTCTTTACTCAAGGCCAGCACTCTACCACACTGAGACACAGCTCTGCTTCCTTTTTATTTATTTTTTTATTCTTTTATGTTTTTGGTGCTTATTTGTAGATAAGAGTCTAATGGCTTTTCCTGTCCTGGCTGGTTTTACACGGTGATCCAGATCTCAGCCTCCTGAGTAATTAAGATTACAGATGTGATTCACGAGCATCTGGCCCACACATCCATAACTTTCTTACTGATGAATTTAATACAGTAACAAATCAATACTGAGTTTTTAATAAGTACTGATTGAATAAAATCATGTTATTTGGAGTTTGTGGATACTAGACAGCTCTCCATTGGATATCTGTATGAGAACTCAGTTATGATTTGACTGCTATTAACATTAGTGTGAGCACCCCAACAGAAACACTTGATATTTCTGAGAGCTAGTCATTAAAATCCACTTATTAGTCATGGAAATTTTTTCACTACTCACTTCAGATTTGAAATATACTTTGATTTCTTTTTAAAAATAATTACTTATTTATTGTCAAAGTCATGTACAGAGGGGTTACAGTTTCATACGAAAGGAAGTGGGTACATTTCTTGTACAATTTGTTACCTTCTCCCTCATTTCCCCCCTCCCCCCTCCTCTTTCCCCTCTCTCCCCATGAGTTGTTCAGTTGGTTTACACCAAATGGTTTTGTAAGTATTGCTTTTGGAGTCGCTTGTCTTTTTATCCTTTGTCTCTCAATTTTGATATTCCCTTTCCCTTCCCTAGTTCTAATACCAGTATATACAGTATCCAGGGTACTCAGATGAGATACAGTGACAGTGCTGGTACAACTACAGGAAGGTGATACAAGAGGATCATCAACAAAAGAAGCTACGGTTTCACATGGCATGTTGAAAGTGATTACAACAGTGATATAACACTCGTTTCCATAACATGGAGGCTAAACATAGAGTTCCCCTATGACCCAGAAGTCCCACTTAGGGGCATCTACCCAAAAGATTACAAACAAGAACACACTAAAACCACCAGCACAACAATGTTCATCGCAGCACAATTTGTCATAGCTAAAATATGGAACCAACCCAGATGCTTCTCAGTAGATGAATGGATTATGAAAATGTGGTACATATACACAATGGAATTTTATGCCTATATCAGAAAGAGTGACATTGCCCCATTCATAAGGAAATGGAAGGACTTGGAAAAAATTATACTAAGTGAAGCGACCCAGACCCAAAGAAACATGGACTCTATGGTTTCCCTCATAGGGAGTAATTAGCACAGGTTTAGGCTGTCACAGTAGAGGATCACAAGAGCCCAATAGCTATGCCCTTATGAACACATAAGATGATGCTAAGTGAAATGAACTCCATGTTATGGAAATGAGTGTTGTATACTTTGATTTCATGAGATCTGATTCAGTATAGCTCCAAGTTTAAAGGTCACGTATTTATATTTTCTTTAAGTAAAACAAAAACAATTGTAAGTACAAACTTGATTTGGAATATTGGACAGGGCTCATTATGTGCAAGCTACACCTTATCCCTTTTCTGGTAGGTGCAAAAATTACCTTCACAGAAAAAATATAAAATATACTTGTATGGTTCTTGGAGTTAGAATATATGACATTAAAAAATCCTGTGTAATAGCAAAGCACTTTATTCTGAGGGGAAAGAGGGTAAAAACCCTCTAAAAACTACCCATTACTTTTGTTCTTGAAAACCTACATGGTCTATTTCTGATTTCTAATTGGTGAACTTGTTTGTTTCCTGCTAATAAAGAATGAGAACTTTTTGACCTATGAAGTTTTTCTGTTCCTTAGAAGGCAGGAAACTGAGTCATAACAAATTCCATTCTTGGAACTCTACTCAATCTCAGTTTTGAAACTTCCTTGTCCTTCTCTTTCCTCCATTAGATAGCTTAGGTTTCTGACTTTTTCTTTCTCAAAACTTTCCCAATCTTACAGCATCTGTGTTTATCTGTGAAACGCCAAGGATCATTTACTATCAGTAACCAAGTTTTGAATTATTCACACAGGAACCTAGCAGCTAAGAAAAGCACAAGTAGAGATGGAATAAAACCAGGACTCTTTAGAGATCGTAAATAAAGACAGAGTTATTGAACTTTCATCACTCTGATCCAAATCTCTATGCACTCAGCAAAAATCAGAAATACTTGCTTTTCCTTCCTTGTGGTGGGAAGACATAGGGTCAGCACTGACAGGTAGCTGGCTAGGTTGGTCTGCCTGTTGTGATCCTTGTAAGGTCGAGATGAATAGCAAGCTGCAACCTAGTGGGATTCAGAGAGAAGCTGAAACTGGCATACAGGAAGCCAGGTTACGCAGAGTTGGGCAGGTCACAATTGCAGGAAAAAAAATAAAACAAAGGAGAAATCAGAAACATGCAACTGAAAACAAAATTGAAGGGAAACAGCAAGGCACAAAAGAAGAAATGGTCCTGTTTAGGCTGAGGCCAATGACTCATGCATGTTTTCATCTATCCTGCCATGGATGGAGAACATACATGCATACAAAGGAAGAATGCAGGACACACTCAAAAGGAGACAGCAGTCCACATGATTTTAGGAGGCCTCACTGGTACTATTCTTGAAAGGTATTAATTCCAGCATGCACACAAACTCTGAAACACTTTCAGATGCACTTACTTTATTAGGATGATGCAACAACACTATGATTTTTTTTTTTTGCTATGTCTTCTTAAAGTTTCTGTCATAAATCCAGTTTAACAGCTAGGCTTCTGTACAGCTTACCTGGGCTTCTTTTGAAATTCTGTGTTTTCAATAATAATTTTATATCTGCCTTGCTGTCATGATTATTTTATAAGTATCTTGACAACAAAGGCTACTCCTAATATTTAGTGTAGTTTCCATTCTCTATTTCTGATATTATTTCTGATTATATTCTCTTCCTCCTCTCTCCTGCTCTGTATAAACATATATAACTTATACATGTGTATATACATATATACTACATGTATGTATATATACAAACATACACTATTACATTTGTTTTACTTTATGCAGTGTTTTTAGAAATCACCTTGACATTTATTCTCATTACACACCAGAACACTGCAATAGAATAATTATATTGGTATCTATTACCTTTCCCCAGGCCTAGAAAGATAAAGCCACTCATCTCTGGTTATTCTGGAACAAGAACTGTAGCTTTTTATTCTAAGTTGAATGTTCTTTGCTTTATGCTGCAAGAGTCTCAATGAGGCCATTGGGATGAAAATACACTCAAGTTCTTAACCTGAATCATTGCGGACAACCAAAGCCTGCTCTAAAATCTAGCAATCCTACCCAACTATCTATTTATTCAGATGCTCAGTGGAAACTCAAGTCAACAATTTCTGTGTTCCCTGCAGAGTGGTAACTGCTAAAATGGATATTTACTTGCAAATTAGGTGACAAGTTTGGTATTTTGGAATATAGCTCATTAACTCTGGGGTAATGGGAGAAAGAGTCTACTTGAAAAGTCCACTTGTAGCACATAGGACTCCACATATAGCAAAGCATGTAGTGTGGTTCAGATGTTACTGACACTGTGTTAACCCAGCCCTGTTCTGGCTTCACATTAATGTCAGCAACAGGGCTCAGAGAAGTGGCTCAGGTGCCACATGCATCTCCCCAGTATCTCTGTGACTGCTTCTGGGACAGGGGATGGTGTCAATCCCTTCTCATACTGCAGCTGCTTGCACCAGCTGTGATTTTATTTTTCAGCCTTTTTCTTTTGGCGAGGGCTCAGTAACAGGAAAAATACAGGAAGCCCCAAAAGTTCAGTGGAATAGATACAAACAATAGATTGAATTGGTGTACCTGATGTGAATCAACAGACTGCACATAAAACAATTAAGAGGGTAGAAGAGTGTCTTCTCTGAGTGAGGCTTCACGTTTCCAGAAAAAAACTTTGGGCTATGGGATCCATGCCATGAATCTGTAAATATTCTCTGATCTTTAATGTCCTTACTTGGACAATGAGAACAATCACATTTTTTTTCCTCCAACATTATGTGAATGACAGAATGTGGTTATGCATGTCAACTATAAAGCATAAGATCAAAGCTTCTGATGAGGAGATATAGTAAAGTCTCCCATTGTGTATGGATTTGATAGGAAGATAAGACTAGAGAAAGATTAGTAAAGCCAATCGGAATGAGGTGGGATTGCCTTGTCAGGATCATAGACTGACAGTTTTGCTCCATTCCTTATAGGTATTTTTGAATGACATTGGGTAGTGAGTGGAATTATACTGTATGTATGTTATATAAATATAAGTAACAAACATTATGCAGATAGCATATGTAAAGGAACTAGAACAAACTACATGTAATCTAGAAATGACTGGTTTCCCCTTTGCCCAGAGGTTGCTTTAAATATTGAAATTAAAATATCTTACAGTAGTAAGAAAAAAAAATCACAAAACTACTGAACAGCTGGGGAGTTGGCAGGCTATAGGACTTGAGACTTTGAAGAAGCAAGACACCTGGTGAAAGACTTGAAGTTATTAGGCTATTTAAAACAATCACATAATGATCATGTAATTGATTCACTCCCTTCCTGGCTGGATATTAAGGACAGTGATAGAATGGTTTTTCCAGGAAACCTAAATAAGATGGAAAGAGGAAAATATTTGGAATCAAACAGCTTACTCTGGTTCTACAACAGAAAATTCACTGCTCATGGGACTCATGCATGCCAACATCCCTAATTTAAATGCATTTCTGTTTTTCTGAAGTACTAAAAATTGATTACAGTGGGGTCAAAGATGACAACTTTGAAAATACTGACATTCATTTGTTTCAAAGTATTGTACTCAATGTTTTGAGGATATACTGAAAATGCCTATGTAACAGAGTAAGAAGTCCAGTGGAGAAAATATTCTCATAAAATGAAGTATAGTAACCCTGTAAACCTGTAATCCTAGCTACTTAAGAAGTCTGGGCAGGAAAATCCATGAAACACTTATCTACAGATTACCACAAAAAAGTTAGAAGTGGAGGTACGGCTCACATGGTAAAGCACTAGCCTTGAGCACAAAAGTTCAGGGACAGAGTGCAGGCCCTGAGTTCAAGTTCCAGGATACACACAAGAACTAGAATACAGTTTAAAATTTTATTTGAATAGAAATAACAAGTTTGAGAGATCTACTCAAGAGCATGTTTAATATTATACCCTATTCTGTGAAAAAAATTAAGAGAAATCACTGCTATGTTTTAATATAAAGTAATGTAATGTTTTGAGAACAAAATGTAATAAGTGGTTCAGTTAAGATAGTTCCTAGTGGCTGGCAATGTGACTTAGTGGTAGAGTGCTTGCCTAGTATGCATGAAGCCCTGGGTTCGATTCCTCAGCACCACATAAACAGAAAAATCCAGAAGTGGCTCAAGAGATAGAGTGTTACCCTTGAGCAAAAAGAAACCAGGGACAGTGCTCAGGCTCAGTCTGAGTCCATGCCCAGGACTGGCAAAATAAATAAAGAAAGAAATAAAAATAGTTTCTATAAAAAGGTTGCAAATAGAATGTAATGACAGTTATAAAGTTGTTGTGGCCATAAGGGAAACAATCCAGGAGAAGTTGCCTTTGCTTTGCAAACTATAACACAGTTTATAAACCTTTAATTCTTTCCCAGACTTGGCTTTGCTGTAAATTGTCAACCTGTTATGCTTGGCATTCATCTAAGAAAAAGGCGAAATCTTTATTTTCATCCTGTACTTCAACAGCCCTTTGTATACAGTGCACCAGATGAGCTCTTCCCTCTATTGTAGTACTACTATATGGCTTCCACTCCATTCTTTTTCTGTAAAATGTTCCTGTTACATATAATTTGGTCGATAATCACTGCCCAATTACTGGTGTGAGTTGATATTTTTCTAAACAATGACTTCCTGTAAACCAAATGTCCTCCAGCACACTGGCACTTGATAATTGGGATGATTGCTTAACTGCCAGGGTTTGGCTACCAATTAGGAGGGTTTTACTGTAGTAAGCACAGGATGGAATTTCTCTGTCAACTCCTCTTTTAGGGAGGATCTGAGACCAAACAAATTATCATGGCCACCACAGTTATCAGTCTCCCTGCCTTGCCCTTGATCAGACTCATAGATGTCCATGAATGTTCAAGATCATTTCCCATTTCAAACAGCAGAGCTTGTGAACTAAAGATCAGTATCTTTAAATACAGTCTCTCAAGGCAGAGCTAGTTAATCCTTCTTCTACACAGCTCAAAGAGTGAACTGTGGGCCCCTCATCTTAGAAGCTACAAAACCTGCTGGCTTCTAATTGCCTGGATGTATTATAGTATTCCCTTGTACTTTAACAGCTTTTAAATTTAGGGAGAAATTTTCCATATCATTAATCACTTTTAACAAAGTGAAGCAGTAGCCAACCTTCCTCACAACCCATAAGCAGTAATACTTCTACAAGGCTGATGGATTTGTTTCATTTTGTTGTGGTGTTGTTCTTGTTGTCTTTTTGGGTTTTGGATAAATGATTTTTTTCCTCTTTAATTCCATGAAGCTTACTGGCCAACACAAATGTAAGACTTACCTGTCTGGAGAGTAATTGACTTTGTGATGTGAATCTCCAGTTTATTTATACCATATCCTTTGAGTAGGTGACTAAATTGTAATTATTTGCATGTGAAATGTGACTTGGATATGAGAAAAGAATTCCAAGTAATATTTCATTTTTTGATAAAATTATTATTATTATTTTTTTTTTTTGCCAGTCCTGGGCCTTGGACTCAGGGCCTGAGCACTGTCCCTGGCTTCTTCCCGCTCAAGGCTAGCACTCTGCCACTTGAGCCACAGCGCCGCTTCTGGCCATTTTCTGTATATGTGGTGCTGGGGAATCGAACCTAGGGCCTCGTGTATCCGAGGCTGGCACTCTTGCCGCTAGGCTATATCCCCAGCCCTGATAAAATTATTTTTAAGTGCTCCAAATTGATATAATCTCAGAACTCAGGAAGCTAAGGAAAATGAATCATGAGTTCAAAACTATCCAGCTAATAACAAAGGAAAGAAAGGGAAAAGGAAGGAAGGAAAGAAGGAAATAAGACAGGCAGGCAGGATAAAAGGAAAAAAAAAAAAGGAAAGAAAGAAAACATTGTGAATATCAAAGGCCAGGGATTTTCCTTTTGTAACACTAGCAATTATGATAAGTGCTATATAAAAAGGATTATCATTTATGTCTTAGACTAAATGTGGGAACCGCAGTGGAATAAGGCTATTGTCCTTTTTCTTATATTAGCAAATGACATTATCACCCGTATGTTTTCAAGCCCCAATTTTCATGATTTTCCTTCATTTCTCACTTTTCTCTCTCTTCTATGATCAACCATCAGTGACCTATATCAACTCTAATTGTTACATATATCCTGAGTCATATACTTTCTCTGATTCTGTTGCCAACAAAACTGTTCCTGTCCCAGTCATGTTTCGCCAGTAATGCTATATGAAGAGCCTTTTAAGCATCTCCCTGCTTGTCCTCCTGTCTCTCTGAAATTCATCCAGTGGCCTTTGGCTATCTTCCAGAAACACATTACTATCCAGACCATTGTATAGCAGAGTTTATGTGACTCATTGGGTGACAAGTGGGTCTTTGATGGAGTGCTTATCTACTGCATTAAATGAAGTCAGGCTCATTGCCTTTAGTATTTTCTCTCACTTGTCCTAGCCCAATAGGTATTTGGATCACATAAACAGAAATGTCTTGTAGGAGCTAGGACAGTAGTGTAAATGTGAGGAACAGAGGATGGAACAGAGGCTGTTGGAACAGGAGAGAGTAAAGCTACTCTAATTCCTCTTTCTTTTCATTGCTTAGACGAAATGGTTCACACACCTTTACAAGCTCCTTAGCTTCCCTCTTCCAGATCAGTGTGTCACTCTCATCTCTGTGAGACCACAGCCCTTACCTGACTCAATTTTACTTCTGAAACTAAAGGAGGAATTGACAGAAAACAGAATCTCAGCAAAAGGAGGGAACCCTTGATGAAGAAAGTTTCTGGAATAGAAGAGGACTGGAATGGACATTGGAGAGAATGATTACTCATTTCACTGGGAGGGGACTGGTACATCAAAACAATGATTATTTTGGCACTGTGTTTGTGAAGGTTTATTCCTCTAATTTTAACGGAGAAAGACATCTTAGGGATCCAATTCCCATTTCATCATAGCACACATTATTTATTAGTATAAATATATCTTGTGCACAGGGCTTCTGACTCCTTTTACAACTTGTTTCTTACAGTCTCAGCCTTCACAGGGGAGGATATTGAAAGGTTTCTTCTTGACTAGAGCTCATCAGCATCTCTTAATTAAAAAAATAAGCATAGAGCAAGAGTTTGCCTATAGAATGCACAGTTTACTAGTGATTATCTGGGAAGGAAAAGAACCAATGATTTATCTAAGTAGCAAGTTATTGACAGAGATAATGTTCTAACAGTCCAGATCTTTATCCCTAGTGAGTACAATATTGTGATAACATTCTGGAAAGTCCCTTAGGATAAAGTCATTACATCACTGGAGTGGTTATAAAAAGCCAGGGTCAGAAACAAATGTTGCATCAGTTTAATAGTCCCTTAATTGGTAAACAGAAAAAAAGGAACGATTAAACCAATGACTAATCATTAGATTCATGAGAAAGTAAGACAGAATTCTTATATTTTAAAGATAGAACAAAAGCAAATATTCATTTACACCTTCTAATGTTAATAACTAATGCAATAGAGTGGCTTTCCCAGTAGCTTTCTGCACTGCTCAGTGTAAAAGCAATCAAGTGACTTTGCAACATGTCAAACAAAAGCAAAACAAAACAGACTTGCATCTAAGCATATGCTCTGGGAATAGTAAAGGCATGAATTTAGACTAAATACTAAATGTCTCTTTGCATTTGTTTATTTGTTTATATAGAATATGGATTGAGGTGTTTATTTCATTGGTTAGAGAGAGGGAGAGAGAGACAGAGAGAAAGCTTTATGCTCATGAAAGGCAATAAAGAAATCTGTGGCCAGCATAGCACAGACTAGCTAAATGAGTTGCAAATGCTATTTCTTGTGGCTATAATTAATTCCAATAAAATTTTACACCCTAACAAATTAATTAAGGAATGTAACATTAGCTTACAGTAAATAAAAAGTCACATATTAGGAAAAACTTATAAACAGAAGTATGCACAATTTCCTCTGCTATTTTTTCCTAAGGAGTAACATGTTCTTGAATGTAAATGGGTCTTAGGCCTGCAAGGGTTAAAGGCAAAATCAGTTAAAGATAAAAATCAGATAATTAGCACAGGTTTAGGCAAGTCACAGCAGAGGATCACAAGAGCCCAATAACTATACCCTTATGAACACATAAGACGATGCTATGAGAAATGAACTCCATGTTATGGAAATAATTGTTATATCACTGTTGTAACTACTTTCAACGTGCTATGTGTAACTGTAGCTTCTATTATTGATGATCTTCTTGTATCCCCTGCCTGTGGTTGTACCTACACTATCTCTGTATCTTATTTGAGTATATTGGAAACCGTGTTTACTGGTATTAGAACTAGGATATTGAAAGGGAATAATAAAATCGAGAGACACAGGGTAAAAAAAGATAGACAACTACAAAAGCAATACTTGCAAAACTGGTGTAAATGAACTGAACAACTCATGGGGGGGAAGGGAAAGGGGGAGGGGGGAGGGGGGATGAGGGACGAGGTTACAATCAGTACAAGAAATGTATCCAATGCCTACCGTATGAAACTGTAACCTCTCTGTACATCAGTTTGATAATAAAAATATTTTTAAAAAAGAGTAAAAAAAAAAGATAAAAATCAGGAAAAGATAAACACAATTCTTATTATACTTCTTAAATACATTGATTTTGTTGCATGAGAAATGTTTTCTGTATAACTTCTAAAATCTACCTTGGCCATTATCAAAACGCATAATCATTTTTGTTCCTTTAAGTCTCCTACCATTTAAAAAATTATTTTCTTTGGGATCCACTAGTAGTCAAACAAGTTTTCTTGGGAAAATTCCATAGATGTGTACACTTTTGTTTAAACACTCTTTATTATATTTTTTACTACTTTCCCCACAACTTTCTCTTTTGAAATCAGTACTTGGTGGATTTCATTATGATGCTGCCATACAAATATACATAATATATTTTAATTTTCTTCACCATTAAGTACCAGCTCCATTTCCTGCCCCTACTTCTATTAAAAATACCCACACATCAGTGCCTCTTTTGTACTCCGGTGCCATTTTTATTGTGATGTTTTCCGCTCTTAAATCTAGATCCCGTACATGATTTAAAAAAATGGTATCTAGTTTTATAGTTTGACATTTTTCACTAAATAAGATTATCTCTGATTCCACCACTTTTCTTACAAATAGCATAATTTCATTCTTCTTTATGCCTGAACAACACTCAATTGTGTATGATACCATACTTGTTGATCTAGTCACTGGAGATTGGGCACTTGGGCTGATTCCACAGTTTGGAAATTGTGCATAATGCTATGATAAACATGGGTGTTCAGCTATCTGGCTAGAATGTGGATTGGTACTCAATATATGTCCAAAAAGGGAAATTAGAATGGTCATATTATAGGGTTATATTTATATTATTGATGAAGCTTCATAATAATTTTCATAGTGATTGAACCAGTTTACCTCTCACCAATAGGGGAAGGAGGTTCCTTTTCTCCCTCTCCAAAATTCTTGCCAGAATCTGAGGTGCTTTTCTTTTCTTTTTCTTTCTTTTTTTTTGTAGTTTTTCTTTTCTTTTTTAGGTGCTTTTCTTAAAGACTGTGGTTATGACTGGGTGGGATGAAACTTCAGTTCTGTTCTGGTTTGCATTTCCTTGTGAAATAAAGATGCTGGGTCTAACTGGTGTGATCCTGGCAATGTGGAGGATGATAGGGAATTGGATTTAACTGGTGCCATCTTGTCTTCTTGGTGGATGAAGGTGAAGTCCCACCCCAGGTGATGGGCCTACCTGAATTCCTAGAGGCAGGGGCCCCAATTTGGACAATAGGTTACTGGACCAGCTAGTCCTGTGCCATAAACTGAAAAGACTCTCGAGCTCCCTGTGACCCTGACCCCTGGCCCCTGACACCTTTGATACATTTGGAATTGGTAAAGGATAAAGATAGTGTTCTAGTGTTCATCTTTTTTTTTATGCAGATAACCAGATTCCCTGGTACCATTTTTTGAAGAGGCTATCTTTTCTCTAAGGCATGTTTTGGGTTCCATGGATACAATATCAGATGGCTGTAGCTGTGTCTATTTATTTCTGAGTTATCATTAGTCTTTATTCCTGTTTTGGTGCCAATACCCTGCTCTTTTGTTATGATGTCTCTGTAATGTGGTTTGGAATATGGGGTTGAGACCTAGGAGCAGATTAATTAGTAAACATGTATGTCTGTGTTACACAATATCTGGTATAGGGCTAATGTTTCGGAAACATTGGTGATAATAGCATAGTTTATAATGTCATATTCTGGAAAATGTGGACTGCTGACTTTCTCAACTTCATTGGTTCCACTGAAGTCTCTACTGCAAACCACCCTGTCGTACCAGTCTCTAGATCAGCTGGGAGATCAGCATCCCAGACAAGTGTCTGTCTAGTCTTTGCAGATGCATTTTCTATCTCTTATTGTATATCAATTCCTTAGATCTTTTGTTACTGCTCTAAGGAACACAAATAAAAGTTAGTCATCTCTTGGCAATGCTGAAAAAAGTGACTGAACCATTTTCTAGATAATCTACTAATATTTTGAAAAATAGGTTACTAATACATTCTTTTAAACACGAGCATTAACTCTGATAACAAAAGAGCAGAATATACAGCTCATTTACGCTTTTCATTCTTTCTCCCTTGCCTCCTCCTGGCCTTGTGACAGCCATCAGTCAAAGAAGGGGGTTGAAATTGATAGAGGGAGAGCGGACTTGTATGGTCAAGCCAGCACAAGTGAGCCATTGACTAAGGGAATGATAAGTCAATCAAGCCATTCTAGCTCTGCCAGCAAACCTCAGAGATTACAAATTTACAATTTAGAAAGTATGTAATGTTTTCTGGACTAAAATTGCAAAGATACTGTCCTCAAGTAATATCCGACAACAGATGGATCATTAACTCCTATGCAAACACAGGTTGCAAACTTCGTTTTGAGATGGTTCCATGAAGAAGAAAATACCTGAAATATTAATGGAGTTTAGCGGAAACATCACAAGAGTCTCCAGGACAATTATGATAGAAAAACATTCAAGTAGTTTTGTTTTTCTTGAGAACGCATAATATGCAGATGTGAACTATGAGTCTCCAAGAAGAAAATATGGTGAGCAATGCCCTATACTTTTTGTGCATATAATGAAATGAATATTCTGTCACACATTCTGTCATAAATGATTATTGTTCAAATATAAACATAGCAGTAACATATCCTATGTAGTATAGTAATCATAATTTCCTTAGTCTCCTCAGTAGTTGGTGTTCTCCTTTATGCAGAAATTTCATTTATTTTCTTCTACCATCAATTTTTAACAAGAGGCTTTATGTAAAACTGAGGCTCAGAAATTGACCATGGAATAAATTGATCAAAGAATGTATACATAAATGAGAAGATAGATATTATGTCTTTTTATCATCACACATGAAGTATATCTGCCCCACATATAAGCCCTGCGATTGTAGTAATTATTTATTTGCAAAAGTGATATGTTAGTATCCACTTATTTGTTGTTGTTGGTGGTGGGGTTTGAACGAAGGGCTTGGAAGCTGTCTCTAAGCTCTTTTGCTCAAGGTTAGAGCTCTGCCCCTTTGAGTTATAGCTCCACTGCCAGTTTTCTGATGATTAATTAGAAATAACAGTCTCATGGAGTTTTTGAACTGCCATCCTCAGATCTCAGCTTCCTGAGTAACTAGAGTTATAGGCATGAGCCACCAGTACCCAACTTATTCCCTTATTCTTAAAATTGCTATGAGGGTTACAAGAAACACACACACACTCACACACACAGAGACAACATGCAAAATACACCATATACCACGCACAGCAGATATAAAGCATATTTACCACACAACACATAGCATGCACAGTGTTTAGTGTAATATATGGTACATGATTAAAAAGAAATAATATTAAATGTCATCAGTATTAAGTAACTAAACAGGAAACCTGAGAAAGACATAGCACATAAAATATAAGCAAATGTACCTTTGTTCAACTTGTTTATTTTTTATTGTCTTAAATACTGGCATTTAAAATCTGTTTCTATGTAAGCTAAGATATTAAAATGTTAGATGAGGTATTAAAGCAACCTATTAAGGATCTATAATATGATACTTTGTCAACATGTTTAAGCTTGGTGGTAGTTATTTTAAATACCATGACCAGATGCCTCCATGAAAGAATGTTGTTGCTGATTTAGTAATTTGCAGTAAAGTACACTGTATTAAGGAGAGTACATTTCGATATGAGAAATGTTTTCTATAACATAGTGGGAAGAGCTCTGAAATACGGAATCTAACTTGTCACATCCAAAGCATCGTCACCCTTCCCCACCCCCCAACAAGTTCCTAGTATGCCAGGCACTTTTCCCATATGTGGTTTAGAATAGTGTCAGAAACCTTAATGGAATAGTTTACATCAGAACAGAAGAATCCCTGACTTAAGTTACTAAATAACTGATAATCAATCCTGAGCAATGCTTCCAATTCTTTGGCCACTAACTAAAATGTGTGAGTAGTCAAGCTCCTGAGACACCCTGTATAATTTAAAGCATCTACCTTAATGGTTCTTCTGGTAGCTATTGAAGACACTAAAAGGCTTTCAACATCAGCAGGACAAATAAAATTTGTGTTTAAATTGACATTGTAAAGAATGATGGGATGTAATGCTTACCAGAGGCAGCTGGAAGTTGATACAGAGTGGGGCACTAATGCCTTAAGTGACGACAGAGCTCTTTTGTAAAATTTCACCACTTTTCATCCATGGAAATTAACTCAGCAGCCTGAACACATGTGTCAAAGCTGGCATCTCCTCAACCATTTAAATTGTTATGTGTTGTTTTTTTTTTTTTTCCCTGAAAGTTGAAACTCACTGAAATGTAGCTTTTAGCTAAACTCTCTGAAGCACTATGAAGTTTCTTCTAAATTGTTTACGAGGGAAATCTGACAAGCCTAGGTTTGAATCTTGCCTCTAAATTCAAGCTTACGATTTTTGATTTCCACTCACTTCCCCAGTTTCCATGGCTGTCCTGAGAGGTTTCCATAAGAAGAGACTGAGAATGGGCTCCATTGCAAGGTGTGAAAGGTTAATCTCAGCCATTCTGTGTACTTGTCAAACTATGCACATACTACTTCTCTGTCACCTTTAGTCACCTGTTGTATTCCATTGCTAGGGATGTCATAAAATTGAGTTGCTGCAGCAGCATAGATTTAATTTCTCATACTTCTGGAGGTGTTAGTGGGTTTGGTTGCATCTAAAGTCTCCTTCCTTGGCTTACTGATGGCAGTCCTAGAGGCTTCTCCTGGGTTCGCTTCTGTTATCTTCTTGTCCTTGGTTTCTTTCTTATATCTTTACCTTCTTTTCTGTTACAGATGATCAGATTAGGGATCACACTGAGGACCTCATTTTAATGTCGGTATCTCTTGAAAGGCCTTTATTGTTATTTCTAAATAGAGTCACATTCTGAGGTCCTGGGAACTAGAGTTTCAACATAGAAATTTTATAGGAAAGGAAATGGATTCTATTTTAAGCACTCAACATATGGCCTGATTTTGTCATTACTTTGGATGAATAAATGGACCTTTGCAAGGCTTTTTAAAAATAGAGATTAATAATAGTACTTTCATAGGGTATTTGCATAAATGAGATTTGAATGTAAAGTATTTAGCTCAGCTACTGGTATATCTTAAGCTCTTGGGAAGAGCTAAGTTTTATGATTAGTAGTAGCATTATTGCTTCTAATATTGCTAGCAATTAGCATCCTAATTTCTATCTACCAGTTATTTATATTTATTATTTCAAGTCATTGATTTTAAATGATTTAAATTTTTGATCTGTTTTTTTCTGTACATATTACATACAGGGAAACTGAGGTGCCAAATTCAGTGAGCTTCATAGTCTACAGATGCTAAAGGTAGGATTTAATCATGTGTAATTAGGTGCAATAGTTTTTATGTCTGTATACCTTCTCACTATGGTATTAACATGAAAACGCAAAGGAACACATGCTATTATTCCAGAAAAATCAGATCAAATTGAACTTCTGGCATTTCTTTTTCCTGAACATACTTTCTTGAGCATGTGCAAATGAACATTTTGCATCATTTTTAAGTCACACTATCCACGAATTTTATAATTTTTACCACCAAACTTTTTATTGTCTTATAATTACTTGATTACATATCAACATCCTCTAAGTATCTTGAACCCCTCAAAGGAAGGGATTATCTTTTGTTCACTTTTTAAATTCCAGAAACTGATCAATAAATGCCAGAGCCAGCCAGCAGCAAAAGGAAATCCTGAATGAGGGGGACGAGGATTAAAGAAAAGGAAAAATACAAGACAAGAGAAAAAAGACAAGAGAAAACAGACAAGAGGCAAAGATGGGGTATGGGAGGTCTGCAACTCAAGATTGAAACTCAAGAGCGCAGCCATGTTTATTCTTAACTTCCAGCTTATATTCAGTTTGAAAACCAGGAAATAGAATAGGCTTAAAATTCCAGAACACAAAAATGCTTGGAGTTAGCAATACCCGATGATAGCTAAGACAGGATGAGGTTGATTAACATAAGAATGGACTCCAGAGCAATATCTGATGGTAGCTAAGACAGGATGAGGTTGGTTAACATAAGAATGGACTCATGGCAGACATAGTAAAGCATTTCCGATTTTCCATTAAGCCATGTCCTTGCACGTCCTTGAAAACACAGCCAGAGGTCAGGAAGAATTTAGCTGCTGGTTCGGCTCCCAACATCTCCCCTGTCTTTGTTCAAGGAAGCGAACCCGCCTGTATTAGGTTGAGTGGGTCACCTAGCCTGCCTTACCCATCATAGGGAACTTCTTCAGAGCAAAGCTGAAGGCCCTGTCTTAGATCGGTCAAACCAGGGACCCCTTCTTACCCGTCTCTGGCTGCAGTTCCTATCAGGGGAAATTCATTTACTTGGAGCTTAATCGTATGCAACTGGCTGGCTAAACTCATAAAAGAGTTTTGCAATAAATGTGCAATGCAAGGAAGGCATAGGAAAACCATCAGCAAAAGTATCCCTAGGGCGAGCAATGTCATCAGCAGCCCCTTAACATTAGTCAAGGAAGGGATATACTGTTGAAGTTGTTCAAACAGTTCTTTTGCTGTTTTTGCCACTTCAGAGTCCAGAGGCAGAGCTTGTTCTAGTCCATCTATTTGCCTATGGAGTTGAAAGAGATCTAAGGACAAATTATTATGGTGCCAAATACCATTTACATGTGCTTCAACTTGTTCCCAAGGATAGCTCCACCCATTATATTTATGGAGGGTCACACAAATAAAGTCAAACCCAGCATGACAGCGCACCCGTTGCAAAGTTTGTAAAGCACGAATTTGTTCTCCCAGAAACAACACAGATTCATACAATTTCTCTAATTTTTGTTCTACCTTATCATCAATCCTGCCTTGAAAGTGCAGGGCCTGCGTAGTATTATGAGCAAGCTGATTAACATAGTGAGCTGTTTGCACACTTTGTGTCAAAGCCACAGTAGCTGCTGCAGCAGTGGCAGCTAAGGAAATAAAGGCTACAGTGTCTGCTATCAATAGCCCTATAAATCGTCTAGGGCGCATGAGCTCTTTTAAATGTTTTAACACTTGAATACCTGTTTCTTCATACCAAGCTTCAGATATGTTCACAGGAAGCATGACAAATGGAGGCTGCTTAATAACAAGAATCAGTAAGACCACTATACAAGCAATTTGTAAAAGAACAGTTAGTACAAGTAACATTGAAATACATGGCTCCTATAGAAATATTAAAAGGTCCATACATAATAGCATAAGGAAGTGTTACACAACTCATAATATTTTTTAAAAAAGAAGAAATGGGCCAGGAGATATTATTTAGGGCAGCCACTAACATCCAGACATGATGTTGAGGGTGTCAATTCATCCACCACAGACCTGGGCTGTACTTGTTGGTGAAATTGGCTCCGGACCAGTCCATCAGTTGAAATTTGGTGTTTTAACAAACCATTGGCCCATTCAACAATTCCTTGACCTTGAGGATTATAGGGAATTCCTGTAGAGTGAACAATTTGGTAAGATTTGCAAAAAGTTTGAAAAGCTCGTCCGACATATCCCAGACCATTATCAGTTTTAATATGTTTAGGAAGTCCCATAGTAGCAAAGCAGTGTAAGGCATGGGATATACAATGTTTGCTAGCTTCCCTGATAAGAGGAGTAGCCATAATGAAATTAGGGTAGGTGTCTATGGTAACATGGACAAAGCACAGCCGTCCAAAAGAGGGAATGTGGGTAACATCCATTTGCCAAACATGGTTGGCCACTAAGCCTCAAGGGTTAATGCCATTGGAGGGCACAGGTAGGAAGGTAGTACAGTTGGGACAAGTTTTTACAATTTGACGAGCTGTTTCACGTGTGATATGAAAATGCTGATGTAAGGCATGACTGTTTTGATGGTGGGCAGCATGTGATTGCTTTGCTAAGTCAATTTGAGTGAGGAAAATTTGAGTAGCCTTATCCATAATAGCATTGCCCTCACTTAATGGTCCAGGAAGCTTAGTATGAACATGTATAAAGCCAAAAAAGCATGGACAGGTGGAGAGCAAAGAAGAAGTTGTATCTGGTGAAAAAGAGTTTGGAAAGTGGAATTAGCTGTTCCAAGAAAAGGGACAGTTTCAATGACCTGAAGGGCCTGAGTAACATAATGACTATCCAAATATAAATTAAAAGTTTTAGTAGGTAAAAGTGTAAGGGCCTGTAAAACTGCTTGAAGTTCAACTTCCTGGGCTGATGAAAGACCAGTGTCCCAAGATTTAGTTTCACCATCAATAGTAAGAGCTGCCGTTCCGTTAGAAGATTTGTCTGTAAACACCAAGGCAGCCATAGAAAGAGGTGATAGAGATACAACCCAAGGAAATATAAATGTGAAAGTAGAGGCAAAGTGAAGTAATTTGTTGGAAGGATAATGATGTGAAATTGTGCCCATAAAATTGGCCCAAGCAATGGCCCAGGAATCACAATGAATATAAAGCCATTCTTGCTGTTGTAAAGTATAGGGGATATAAATAACCTGTGGATCTCGTCCAAGATACTTACAAGATTCCACACAGCACATATGGACTAAGGTGGCCACCAATTCATAATAGGGAGTTAACACTTTTGAGGGAGTAGCAGGCAAGGAAAGCCATAGAAGGGGTCCTTTCTGCCAGAGGACCGCTGTTGGAGAATGAGGTGTAGTTAAAATATATGCTTCCCAAGGGGCTGAGTAATCAATATAATTTACATGTTGGGAAGAGATGGCAGAATTTACTATGCTTAAGGCTTTAGCTGCTTCAGTTGTCATTTGTCTAGGAGATGTAGGGTCAGGGTCCCCCTTTAATAGATCAAATAAGGTTTTAATTCAGCTGTGGATAATTTAAGATAAGGAAAAAGCCAATTAATATCTCCCAGAAATTTTTGAAAATGATGCAAAGTACTCAAATGAGAAGTCTTAATCTGTAATTTCTGACTAGTAAAATAATAAGGACCTAAAATAGGACCAAAATAAGTATACGGAGGATGCTCTTGCACCTTTTCACTAGCTATTATTAACCCCAAAGAGGTGAGATCTTGTTTTAATTGTCCAAAAGCTTGGCATACTACTGCAGGGTTTAGATGAGCTAATAAAATACCATCCATATAATGAATAATATAAACAGAAGGAAAATTTTTGCGAGTAGAAGAGAGAGCCCGTGCTACAAAGCTTTGGCATAAGGTGGGGCTATTTGCCTTGTCTTGGGGCAACACTAGCCAGTGGTATTGTTTCATGGGTTCTTTAAAATTAGTTGAAGGGACACTAAATGCAAAGCATTTGTAATCTTGAGAAGCAAGGGGTATGGTATAAAAACAACCTTTTAAGTCAATTATTATTTTGTGTTTATTTTGAGGAATTGTCATAGGAGAGGGAAAACCTGCCCCCATAAGTTCCATTGTGGTATTTACTCTTCGGAGATCCTGAAGAAGTCTCCATTTACCAGATTTCTTTTTAATAACAAAAATAGGTGAATTCCATGGGGAAGTAGAAGGAGCAATGTGGCCCAAGTCCAGCTGTCCCTGCACCAGCTGTTGGGCTACAATAATCTTTTCCATTGATAGGGGCCACTGATCCACCCACACTGGAGTCTCTGATAACCATGTGATAGGATCGGCGTGAGGGTCAGGATGAGCAGCAGCCCTCGTTAAAAATATCCCAGCCCTTGTCTATGAGGTTGGGGCTGGGATTGAATGGGTTCTCGAATTCCTTGTTGATGAATTCCCAATCCTCCTGAAAGCAATAGCCCTTGACTTAAGAGTTGATGAGTAATTGTGTCACTAGGGCTAAACAAATAAACATCCATCTTTTCCATAATATCCCTCCCCCACAAATTTATGGGCAAATGATCCAATACATAAGGTTGAAAAGTCCCAGAATGGTCCTCACCATCTCTCCAGTTAAGGATGGCACTGCTTTGTTGGGGATCTGTGGCATGGCCAATCCCCCGTAAGGATGTGAGAGATGCAGTAAGGGGCCAGTGGGAAGGCCAATGTCTCTTGGCTATCACAGACACATCTGCTCCTGTATCTAATAGGCCTCAGAAGGGCTTTTCTTGTATATAAATTGGAAGCTCAGGCCGTTCCCATTTTATGTTTTGAACCCAAAATATGTCTGAAGACCCAAAACTCCTTTCTCCCCTAGGGTTTGTGGTGGCTGAGGCACTGACTGAAATTAAAGGAACAAGGATGAGCTGAGCAATTCTTTGTCCTGCAGGGATAGAGATAACACTAGCAGGCACTGAAGCCATGATTTTTATTTCTCCAGTATAGTCCTGATCTATCACTCCTGGAATAATATGTAGGCCCCTCAGTGCAGAGCTGCTGCGGCCTAACAGTAAGCCAACAGATTCCCTCGGAAGGGGGCCAATGACTCCTGTAGGGAGGGACTGAACTCCCGTTTCCGGAGTCAGTACTGTGCAGGTGGAGGAACAGAGGTCCAGTCCTGCACTCCCTGGTGTTGCTCGGAGGAGACTGGAAACTGATTGTTGCTGCGGGTTGCTGGGGGATAGGCTTGAGGTTGGGGGAAGGAAGGAGCTGCCCCAAAATTTTTCTGTGGGGCCAGGGGCTGGCCCCTCTGCCACTTTCCCGAAATCGGGCGGCCAGAGTCATTCAAAGTAGTTCTGCAATTCTTAGCCCAATGCTTCCCCTTTTTACAACGGGGACAAATTCCAGGCATAGCTCTCCTTTTCTGAATAGGGCAGTGAGCCATTAAATGGCCCATTTGTCCACAGGAAAAACAGCTGCCAGGTGACCCAGCAGTACGTAGATGTCCCCTTCCCTTTCCCCCTGTACGGGGGGAAAGGGAGGGGGTGTAAGAACTCAGTTACACTCTGCCCTTAGAGCACTGCAGCCAGAGTGAGGCCCTGCATATAGGATGGACCAATGTCTGCACAAAGTCGAATATAGTAGTTATTCCTCCCTTTTTCTTAAAAGGCCTGATGGCCGCTTGGCAAGCTGCATTAGCATTTTCATATGCCAATTGTTGTACAAGAACCTTGCCAGCATCCTCATCTTGGATCAGACGGCCAGTTGCTTCTAATAATCGAGAGACAAAATCTTGATAAGGTTCATCTGGTCCCTGTCTAATTTTGGAAAGGTCTTCAGTCTTACTAGAGTTAGGGAGACTATTCCAGGCACGTTTAGCAGCAGCACTGATCGGACCATAAACGTCCGGAGTGTAATCTAACTGGGTCTGGGTGTCATTGTAATCACCTTCCCCAGCGAGCTCTGCAAATGAAGCAGGCACATTATTTGTCCTGTTGGCCTCTGCTGTGGCCTGACACCATTCCACAAATTCAGACTTCCACAATAAGTAATCTCCTCTACTAAGACAAGCCCTAGCCAACTGTTTCCAATTGTTTGGGCATAAAGTTTCAGTAGCCAAGGTTTCAAGAATGACTTGAGTAAACGGCGCTATAGGGCCGTATTGAGCACAAGCATTCTTTAGATCTCTTATTTGTTTAAACGGTAAAGGCTGATGGACTCTTTCGTTATCTTCATTCTTCCTTACAGGGAATAAATGAAAACCAGAATGTCCTCCCCTCTTTTAGCAGCCTGCGCCAAGGAGAGTTGCAGGGCGCTACGCTTAGGGGTAGGATTAGAACGTGTCCCAAAGTGGAGTTCACCATTAGGAGGGCCAGGCGCCTTTAACAACACAGGCTGAGATGGTACTGGCTGTGAGACAATAACAGGCAGAGGGGGTGGTGGGAAAGGATCAAAGTCCGCCAGGATTGTGGGCAGGGGCCCACAAGTCTTTACCTTTACAGGAGTTTGTTGTTTTGGATGAAGCTGTGACAATAGGGCTATAATTGATTCCAACATATTCTCAACATGGGTCAATCTATCTTTAGTAGACTCATTGCGTAATTTTTCCTCAGTGTCTGAGCCATCTGAGTCTTCCTTAATATCAAGCCCAGTGGGTTCAGATCTTATTAAATTTCTCAGCTCATCCCGGGCAGCAGCATACTCTCCGGGGCTGGGCAACACTCATCAAGTACCTGTTCAGTTTCTCTGATCTACTGATTGAATCTAATCCGTTCATGTCTAGGATCTAAACAATCTCGGACCAGATTCCAGAGAGTAATAGCGTCCACTGGGGTTTTCTCAGGGCCATTCGCATCATAATGTTCCTGAATCTTTTTTCCAATTTTCTGCCAAGTTTCTAAGTTAATGGTTCCTTCCTCTGGGAACCAGGGGCATGCTTCCTCAATAAAGTGAAAGAAATGTTCTAACTGACTTTGGCCAACTTTCATTCCCCGGGCATGAAGCATACCTTTGAGGGCCTGTACATATAGCATATGGCTGTTATCCTGTCCCATAATTTCTTACTCCCAACAATACTATCTCTCTCCCGCTCTCCTTCCCAAGTGTTCGTACATCCTTACCTGAAAGGGGTCCTCTACCATCATCCCAGGTGTTCAGGTCCCTGTTCGGGCGCCACTCTGCCGGAACCAACCGGCAGCGAAAGGGAATCCTGAATGAGGGGGGGGCAAGTATTAAAGCAGGTCTGTTCATGGAAGCCTCTTTTACTTTGAGTTCAAGAGTCTGTTAGAGGTTAAATAGTAACCCTATATTTAAAATATAGTTATAATGAGTGTTTCTATTTCTATCATTTCATCATCTAGGAGTTGCCATTCACCAAGGCAGTTTATAAATGCAATGCATCTTGATCCATGTACCCGTTTCAACATTCTCACCCTCCCCTCCCAACCCACTCCTTTTCTTACTTAATTTTAGGTAAGATATTTTCATTTTTGCCTTTTAATTTAGCTGTTTAGGTGTACAATACATTTTGAAATGTGTTATTACTTCAACATCTTCATCCTCCTTCCACCCATCCCTTCCTTTACATTTCTCATTTCTGTTATATACAACGAATTCTTATCTGCATTCTCCTCTCTTTGCCCCTTCATTCTACCCCTCTCCCCTTGCCCCACCTCCCCCACTTGCAAGTACCAATTTCCTGGTACTTATTTCGTAGCAGTTTGACTTAGTCATTTTTAAAAGACTTATGCTATTTTGCTCTCCATAGGGTCTATTATACTTCAGTTAATTTGTAGCACCTCGATTACCACCCAATGTGTTTACTTGTAGATTTACAAGCACATTCTAGCTACCACAATGCAACCTATGTTTCTCTGGGTCTGGCTTACTTTGCTTAATATAATTTTTCCAAGTCTTTCCATTTCCTTATGAATGGTATAATACCATTCTTCCTGATGGATGAATAGAATTGTGTAAATATACTACATTTTCTTGATTTGTTGTTCCATTAAGGAGCATCTGGAATGATTCCATATCTTGTCTATGGTAAATAATACTGCAGTGAACATGGTTGTGCTGATAGCTTTAGTGTAGACTTGTTTGTGCTCTTTTGGAATAATGGCCAGGAATGGAATTGCCCAGTTATAGGGTAGCTCTATGTTTTGTTGTTTTGTTGTTTTTTTTTTTTTTTTTTTTTTTTTTTTTGAGAAGTCTCTATACTACTTTCCATAGTGGTTGAACAACTCTATTCTAATGAGAGTTTTAAGGGGCAGGAAGAAGAAATAGAATAGAAACTTTTCCATAATCCACACTTAAGTCAGTCACCTATGTTGATGCACATCAAATATATTATCTTTCATTGTAGATGGATTGAATTTTACTATCTAACACCATTGGCCAGAAACATGAGTTGTCTTATTTGTCTGAAGTCTTCTTAACAATAATCCTGCAGAAATACAGAAGTGATATTATTGTCATGAACTTCTGACAAAGTAATGCTATTGTATTGAGTTTCTCACCTAAAATAAGTTCCTCCCACATGACACAGTAAAATTCCTACTGGAAGTTTTAGGCTTCAGAGAGCTCCCCAGCTCTATACCATTTATCACTGTACACAGAATTTAGACCTTTCTATCATGTTAAATTCCAGAGATGGCAACACTATATGACTTAAGTACATGTAAAACATATATGACTTATATGAAGTAATATGTTCATATAAAGTCATGTATGGATTATATAATAGACTGTTTCAGCTCCTGACAACATTTATAAACAAAATAAATAGCATGTATAAACAAAATATCATAAGATACACAGTTTTCTGTAGTTCCTAAGATAAGCTGAGCAATATTTTGTAGTTCTGTGGTATTCTGTTATAATTGTAGTAGCAAGACTTAGACAAGGTACAAGAATTGAACTAAAATCAAAGTTACCAATAACTCCCTATGAAGAGTTAGAGCAACATTCATTTCATTTAATCGATGAAAGCATTTTACCAGGTCAATAAGAAGAATGTAATGTTCTGATCATATAAGACCTTAACTGCTGACCTAAACTGATTTCATTGCCAGTTTTTATGTATATTTTGTAAGGAACATGTTATTTCACCTATTAATTTGGGGGAGAACTGATTTTACACTCCATTTAATCATCAATTCTTTCTTGTCTTGAAACTTGGCGGTATCTGAGCAAAACTCATATGTGTATTACATCTCATTTTACAATCCCTTTAGTAAGACGTAAAAATGATCTTCATTAAGAAGAAGTTTTTTTGTGCATAGAGAAATATGTACTAAAATACATGATTGATTTATTGTCAATATGAAATATTTTGTTTTAAAATTAATTGCCTCATGTTGGAGACAGAATAACTAATTTTGATAGAGGGAGTGTGGAAGAGAAAGAGAAGCCTTATAATTTCATTTTTATATATACAACAATCTGGCAAGGTGATAGTGTCATGCCCAGATTTTGGGGTCCCCAAAGACCACCAAGGAGCCAAAAGCCGATGTAATCACACAAGAGCCTTTATTGCAAGGTTGAGCCTGGGCTCACAATCATCACCGACACAGCAGGTCTGAATTGAGAGCCCTGACCCTCCATTCAACAGGGTTATTACAGGGTTTTGGGGAACATTCCATGTGTCACAT
The DNA here is from genome assembly GCF_023159225.1 of Perognathus longimembris pacificus. Classification (NCBI taxonomy): domain Eukaryota; kingdom Metazoa; phylum Chordata; class Mammalia; order Rodentia; family Heteromyidae; genus Perognathus; species Perognathus longimembris. Next base: position 32,047,394 of record NC_063177.1, read on the forward strand.
CATCACACAGCAAATCATGTCATGGGAAAATCATAAAACCGCATAGCAACTCGCAGCAAATCATTTCGTATGGTGGGAAAGTTATAAAATAATTCTTAAGAACGATTGGCCTAATCAGTGGTGGGAACGGGCCTGGTAAAGATGATTGGCTAGCTTATGGGGTTTGAAATGATTGGTTTAGACAAATGATCTGGGTTGCAACGGTGTTGGCCGAGTCATCCTTAACTTGAGGGGACATCTGGAACTTCAGGTATTTCCTGTTATTTCTTGATTACTGGTTATTATGAGAGTTTCACTGCCCAAAGGGGTCATTGACCTTTCTCCTGGAATCTCTGCAATTCTATACTTTGGGGCAGGCTTATGGTCTTAAGCACACACCTGCTGGGAGTGGGCCTTATTTCTCAGAAGTGGCTACTCTCATTTATGAGGGACACAACACATTAACCATGTTTCAGGAACATAAAATACACTGGCCACACTTCAATACATTTCCTTTGTGTCACAATGGCTAAAGCATTCTAACTTTAACTGACCTCTGGTCAAATGAAGTCTCTCTGGCTACCTTCATTATTTTAGACTGCATTTTGTTCAGGCTCTTCACATTGACATGTTCTGCAGTTATTCCAGGGCCTTGTCAAGCCCAAGCTACAATATAGAGGTGCAACGGCTGCTCAGGTTCTTCAATAGGGTTCAATAGGGTTCTTCAATAGGGTTGCTGGAGAGATAATCACTACAGTTTGTCTATACCATTAATAGCAGTGAAAATTCAAAACACAGTCAGTGGGAAAAAATGTTTTACTCTTTTTATTTTGTTTGTTTTGGTTGGTTATGGGGCTTGAACTCTGGGCCTGGGTGCTGTCCCTGAGCGCTTCAGCTCAAGGCTAGTACTCTACCACTTTAGCCACAGTGCTACTTCCAGTTTTCTGGTGGTTAATTGAAGATAATAGTCTCATAAACTTTCCTGTCCTGGCTGGCTTTGAACTTTGATCCTCAGATCTCAGCCTTCTGAGTAAATAGGATTATAGGCATGAACCACTGGCACCTGGCTAATGTTTTACTCTTAACAAATTTGTCTAAGATGTTTTGAGTTCTCATAAGCTAGCTTATTAGGTATGTGCATAGCACAGAACTTTCAGATAGTATGATAATGGGCTTTGAGCTTAGTAAGTATCTCACATTTGAAAATATGAGATTATCTTTTTTCAAAAGTAATATTCATTACAATGACCCAATTGCTTTTTCTTTGGATGTTTGTGATTTCCAAGATAATATAAGCGAACAAACAGCTCAAATAGCCTTTTTTCCGTACTTTTATCAGTTGAGAGGAATAAGGTGACAAGAAAGGAAGAGAGAGGCGTGCCACGTATAAAGGGCTAAGAAGAGCTAGGAATTTGCTGGCGACTTCACGTGTATCATCCCATTAACTCTTACATCTCTCCTTCAATTATCTCCCTCTTAGAAATGAGAATGTAGAAACTTGGCATATTAAGTAGCTTATTCAAATTTAGATAGCTCATAAGGGTAAAATTAGGGAATTAAATCCCAGATGGACTAATTTCATAATCTTGTCCTTTTACACTATGCTTCATTTGGAGGGCCATCAAATTTTAGGCCCCTAAAAAGTCATCTGCCTCAAATTCTTCCCCCTGAGCAATTTCCTTAAATACAACTACATGTCCAATTACTCAAAGGATGTATTTTTCATTTAAACAACAAAAATGAAGCAAAATGATACCCAGTGCCACCTCTATCTCTTTTTAAAAGAATAGTTTAACGTATGAATTAACTAATGCATAGCCTGGTTGACACACTGTCAAGGTGATATACAGAGGGATTACAGTTACATATGTAAATTAGTGAGTATATTTCTTGTCAAAATTGTTACCCCTCCCTCATTTTTCTCCCACTTTCCCTCCCCCACGTTGTACAGTTCATTTCCAACATATTGTCTTGTGAGTATTGCTGTTGCATTTGTTTGCCCTTTGTCCTTTGTCTCACCGTTTTGTAAGCCTGGTTGAAAAATCCTTGTGAACAGAAATGAACAAGAGGAAAAAAACTGAAATCTGTCTCAGACTAGAATAGAAAATCAGCTTCTCACTTGCTCCCATAGAGAATGAACACTTACAAGAGACACTGCAAGTGCTAGATTTCTGCTAGCTACAAAAGAGGTCACAGCTACTTAGCACCTATTAAAATAGAATTGCATTTTAGAGACAGGGATTGCCATCATCAGAGGAGCTCCTTTTGCACTGTCCAGAAATTCAAGCAGCAACTTCCTATGTAAATAATTCCTCTGTGAACCTGGACTGGGTTCTCTGGGTGGTATCAATTGTGAAAGTTTGCAACCTTTGCTATTATGGCCTCTTACACTGATGTATGGTCTTACTACAATGATATGTTCCTTGATATGCAAGAATTGCAAGGATATCTTCTTACACTGATGCTCTGCATTTCTGAAAACGCTCAGTAGTGTTGCCTCATATCATATTGTCACTTTATTCTTTCTTGTTTGTGTGATGAGACAGACATTAAATAAATCGACCATTCACCTGCCACTAGTCTTTCATCCTTACAGTCATAAATTGTCTAGAAAGGAGGGTATTGAGAGCTTACTGACTTTATCTTTCCTAACAATAAAAGGGTCTCTTATCCATTTTGTCTGTTATATCTACCTGTCTCTTCCCATTAGACAGTAAGAAACTGAGACGAGACCACATCATTTCTCAGTACCCAGCATAGAGCATGGCAGGTAGAAGAATGAAAGTACTCGGTATGCTCTTTGAAATGATAACTAATCTTCTATTCTTGCTCATGTCCTAATTCACAAAAGAAACATCCAAAAGATTCCACTCTGTACAGCAGAGTTCTTATGTTGTTTAAACAAAATGTTAACAAATATAGTTTATTATTTTAAAACCTTATGCATATAGAACTATATTTAGTATTTTATTACTAATATTTCCTTATAAAGATGAAGTTCTGAAGATGGATACATTGTATTAGAAGGTCACAGAAGATGTAAATTAGTTGTAAAGCTCCCATTAATTGATCTTTGTTATTGGGAACATAACCATTTTTTTCTTTCACTTAAGCCTTTTCTTATTATATTTCCATTTTCCTAAGAGGAAAGCATGATATTGTATAATCAGTAGATTTGCCACATGCCCCTACTCTTTCGGTGGTGTCATTTTGTTCCTTTTCTTTGTTTCCTTTTAGTTTATACCTCCACTTAATCTCAAGACTCTTCATTTATATGACAAATTACAGAGACAACTTATTCAGTACATATATTGGAATTTATCAGTATCTAACTTAGTGTGAAATTATTACATATGTCTTTTCCTTGAACTCACATGTTCTGAATGTACAGATAAACATAAGGAAGAAAAGTCTACTCAGATATACCTAAAATTATTAGGTAAAAAGTGTAAGCCTTATGCATTCTGAAAAGAAATGGAGTTAATATGGGAACAACAAAGAAAAAATATGTACTGCAAGGACTGTCTGGGCTGTAGGAATATTCTTGTGGCTTTTTTTCAATTCTTGTCTAAAAGATCACTTTGTTATGAAGTGTTTAGGACAGAAGGTGGTTATTTCAGATTGGTGAGAGGGGATATTTATTTAGAAAGACGAGGAAATCAATATGGCTCTGAATGTTGCCATTAGAGTAATTCCATCACAAATACAGATAATTGTAGCATTAATCTGTTTCTATAATTTGTAGAAAAGTCCAATCATATGATGATTGATTTTAAAGGAAAATGCAATGAAGCTATATGAAAGTTCTTTTTCTTCTAGTACATAGACCTCAAGTGAAAAATACAGGGCCCATTTTATTCCAAGTATATATTATGAAATGCCAAAATATGCACATATAATTTTCCCTTAAAGATGGAAAATTTCTTTTTAGTAAGAGACAGGAGAAAATATGATATATCACAATTCTTGTGCTTTAGCAGACAAAACAAAGTAAGCTGAAACTCAGAGTTTGTGTATTGGAGTGTATGATCAGATGTTTTCAAGAATGTTTATTGCCTGACTTATTTGTATTAATACAAGGTTACAAAATATGTCACAAGATTTTAACAATGTCCTCTGTTTATTGAGAGAGCTTATGTTTACATATTTGAATGTAATTGAAATTTACCTTTGGTTTACTTTCTCCGGAAAAAAAATATGCCACTGGCTACCTAAATTCAAGTCCTGATTAAAGCCATATGTTTGTAATAAGGTTCTTTCATGAGCAATGACCTTTGGCAGTTTACGTAAACAAGGGCCATTCCATTAGTAGAAAGCATACAGAACATAAATGCTTCTCCTTGGGCTGAAAACACATCACTTCTCTAGAGACATTTTGTATAGTTCTTAACCTTGGGTCCAGTTCATTCTAGTGCACATTCATTCACACGACATCTTTATGCTAGAAACAGCCAGGGTTGGTGGATCAATCTTGGTATCTTAGCTACTTGGGAAGCTGATTATGATTCAAGATATACTTGGATAGAAAAGCTAGTAAGTCCCATTCACAATCCATAGATAACTACAGTAGTACACACATGTCACACCAAGCTATTTGAGAGGCAGAAATTAGGAGGATTATTATGACAAACCAAGCCCAACAGAAAAGTCTATTAGAAATGAACCTATATGAATGGCATACACCTGTGAGCCAGTGATGGCAGAGAGAGTCCAGGAGGTGGATTGGGGCTCAGAAACAGGTCCAATGGAAAGAAAGAGAGACCCTGTCCTAAAATAACCAGTGAAAAACAGGGCCAGCAACATGGCTCAGCAGTATTGTGTCTGCTTAGCAAGAACGAAACCCTAAGTTCCAATCCCAGTATAGCCAAAAAAGGGAGAGAGATCCTTCTAGAAGCTTCCAGCAATACAGGGAGTACATCAAGCTGCAGAAATAAGAGACTTTATATAAACCAATTATCCAATGAATGTGAGAAAATCCATTCAATACACACAGAATTGTGCATTTTCTTAATATTAAACCTATAATTTTGTCATACCTCCTCTATACATTTTTTTCATTAAGAAATAGTGATCTTCAGGTTAGGCATTCATTAGATCAAGAAAGCTTGCTTTTCTACATGCAGTATGCATTTTTGCTAAGGGATTTCTAAAGCATAAAAATTATCTTGAAACAATAGCCAAACTGCTAGCAGAATGAGAGTAGGAAATAATTCAATTAGGGACACATTCAGACGGATTTTACTTTCCATCCAATAAGTCCAGCTGCTCTCCAAATTTCAGAATAACAATGTGAAATGACCTTTCTAGCAGCTCTGCATCTTTATGTAAGATATGCGAATAATGTCTCCAGATACTATCAAGGAGTGAAGAGTATTTATATGGCCTAATATAGAAATAATAAGTCATGTATATTACAATTTATGTAGAAATAGAAAAAGATCATTTCTCCTTATCAACACTCACATCCCCCATGCCCATTACAACTTATGATCAAATTACTTCAATTCAAAAACATTTTTAGACCCAGGTGACATGGCAGATGTTGCTTTATTAAGTATAAGCCAAAATAAGATACTTGATAGCATTTTAATGTATCATATTGGAAGAAAGAAAACCACATCTCCTTGTGCATAACATAATCAGAATAATAACTCAGGTTGATAATGAGGGGATACATGAGTTGACCATGTAGAGATTTTAAGGATGAAATTGTAGGTGAAAGTTTAATGGGAAATTAGAATTTTGGAATTACTTGATATCCCAGAAAGAATACAAGAAATACGAAAAAATAAATATAGCATAGTCTACAGCACAAATGCCCTTATAACAGTTATAGAAATATTTTGAAGGGCAAGAAATAAAATTGATAGAATAGCAAGATACATGCATTTCCATATTCATAGCAGTGTTATTCAAAATGGTAATGGAGTCAACTTACATGTCCATTTGACAGACAAGTAGATGAATAAAATGTGTTGTTATTTTCAATCAAATATTCTTCAGACTTTAAAAAGAAGGAAAGTCTACAAAGTGTCAAAACATGTCTGAACTTGAAGAACATCATGCTAAGTGAAATAAGAAAAGTATAGAAATATCAAGCTTTACAGTTAGTTTGGATAAATAATTTATAGAGATCTATGACACAGCACAGTAACTATAGTTAATAATAATGTACTGTATGCTTAAAAAACTGCTGAGAGTGGATTGTAAATATTCTTTCCAAAGGAGTAAAGTATGTGAGGTGATGGAAATAATAATTTATTTGGTTCAATAATTTCATAATATGAACATACATGAAAACATCACACTGTACATTGCAAATGTACATAATTGTTATTTGTCAATTATATCATAATAAAGAGAAAAAGAATTAGGTGATATAAAATAAATGTACATGAAATTTAAATGGAGACCTTCTGAGCTTGTAGACATGAAATTTTTTTAAAAGGAAATTAATTTTTAAAGCTATAGACAGATTAAACTAGGCTGAGCCTTCAAGACTTACAAGATGTAAAATGAGAAAATTAGAGTACAGCACAACAGAACAAAGACTTGAATGGTAGTCATATTATCAACAATGATTTAACTAATATTCTTTAGAAATAGGATAAAACATTTTATTAGCTATATAATGGATGTTTCACCCCCTCCATCAAAATCCCTGCCCTTCTCATTCCCTCCCAAATGGCACCTCTATACACCTTGTTTTTTGGGGGGGTGTCCTTTTATAGTTGTAAATAATATATTTTGACAATGTTCAGCTGTCAAACTATTTAAGAGAATTATTGACAATAAAATTATCTATGAATTTTTATTAACTGAAGAATGAACCAAATTCTCAAAGAGAAGACATTAATTTACAAGCAGTACAGAAATAAACCCACAAATGAAAAAAGAATATATGTACCCATTCCATATTTGAAAAAAATTGATTCACTAGGAAATTAGAAGGTAAAAATACTATTTAAACATAGTTTACCAATGATAAAGTTATAAAATCAGATCCAAATGCATCATCAAAATAAACAACTTAAGTTTAAAATGTGTACTTCTAATGTTAGAGCAAACTGAATTCATTCCATTGAGCCTTGCTTGATTAGAAGTTTTATTTCCACTGACTTAGTAAATCAGGGCACTTAACTAAAGTTGTTGCAAGCCAAGTAGGGCTAACTAAGTGATATTTGATCCACTCATATCCACTTCAAATTATGCCATTATCTAGGTATCTAACATATATTTAGCTTCTCTGCCATTTTTTTCATGCAAGAAAAGCTTATGAAATCCAAACAAAATTAAGAAGAGTGAGGGAAGTAATGGGAAAGGGAGGGTAGGTGAAAATGTTGAAAGGGTGACATTGATGAAGACATGCTGTATTCATAAATTGAATAATTAAATGAAAACTCTCACGTAATTATTTAAAACAATAGCAATTAGAAAGGTTTGAAACCAATAGTTCTGGTGCTGTTATTTTGTCTCTTCTTCCATTTCCCATCCCTCTAGACAGATCTATATTGAACTGATAAAGAAAAGGATCATTATCAAAAAAGGAAACAGCCATCAAGAATGATGTTGTTTTCTGCTGAATCTTTACAATATCTGTATAAATAGAGATCTTATCTGGGTAAAGGAATTAAGCAAACATGCCTCATGGAGCTAAGTACCTTGCAAGGGCTTCTGCTTTGGCAAAAACAGCAGAAACAATGTGGCATTCGGATGGGCTAAAAATAAATGTGAGTGTTTTATTAGCATGCAAACAGCCAGAAAAAATTTTCACTTCACAACACTAATCGACATAAAAATAATAAGGATGTCTTCTGCAGGATGAGTTCTGTGGTATGAACATACTCGTTAGGCCAGCTTCTCTTCAGCAAGTGGTACTAACTTTCCATCTGATTTTCTTACTTCCTTCTCTAATACACAGTGACAGACATAACTTGCAGCAATTTATCTTTGTCATTGATCTTTTCCTATATTTATGTTAAAGAGCCTCATCTACGTGGAAAGTGATCTAGAGTTCTTATTAATGATTTCTTTTGATGAAAACCAGATTTTGAAAGACTTGGAAAAGACTTCTGGAATCTGATTTCAGAGGAAGATATTCATTACTACTGTGCTATCTAGTGCCTGACACAGACTACAACACTGTCTCCTCTACCCAGTAGATGAATGAGGAAGGAACTGGATATGGGGAGTCACTGGCTAGTTAATATCTTAAAACAGACTAGCATGGCTCAGAGTTGATAACTGAGTAATTGTCAAATGACAACATGATTCCTTGGAGAAGCAATCTCTTTGTCTCTGTCTCTGTCTGTTTCTGTCTCTCTCTGTCTCTGTCTATCTCTCCCCCACTCTCTTTGTATATGTGAACACTATATATATATATATATATATATATGTATGTATAGAAGTACTATATATCTTTTTCTATAAAGGAAGTAATTTAGATTTTAGGCACCTATTCTTTGATCTATTTTGTGCAAATAATTGTGTTAATTGTGGCTACTACAGACATCTTGGACAGATTTTACTTTTTCTTCTTTTTTTGGTAGGAAGGTGCCAGTCCTAAGGCTTGAACTCAGGACCTGGACGCCATCAATGAGCTTTAGTGCTCAAAGGCTAGCACAATATCTTTTTCTGAGCCACATCTCCACTTCTGGCTTTTTAGTAGTTAATTGGAGATAAGAATTTCAAGGACTTTCCTGCCCAGGTTGGTTTTGAACAATGTTAGGAATACAGGTATGGTTTTCTGATAGTCTACAACAAAAGAACTGGTCCAGATTAAAAAGAGATATTTTAACTGGTACATTCTCAGACTTCAAGAAAATTTTCTTCAGAAGAATCTTGGTTTAAAAGTTATTTAGCAACAGAATTGCTATTAGTCTTAGAAGTCTGTTTCCAGGTTTTTGCTATAAATGTCTACTAAGGCATAGATATTAGGCATCAAGAGTATTTGGGATTTAGATCATAAAGCACTTTCACTGAATTTAATCAATATAGATTTCATTAATTTACTTAACATCTAATATCACTATTTCATTGTGAGAGATTATTAATTCAATTCAGTAAGTAAGATTAAGCATATGCAGATACAAATTACATGTAACATATTAATGATCCTGGGTGGCACATTAAAAGCTTGTAGTTTGGAAGGCCCATGAAAGCATTAAAAATAACTTCAAAACAAGATTATACATTACAGAGAAAACATACACGAAGGAAAATATTATTCAGCCATTGTGAGGAAGGATCTAAGAGAATAAAAAAAAAACTTCTGTGAAAGATCAGTGGGAATTAGAGATTATGTGAGGGGGAACTAGGAATTTAAAATAGAACAGCATGAACAATGGCAGAAAGATTCAAGACAATGTCCTATCTTGAGTCTAAGTAATTCAATGGTGTGAGAATATAACATGCAAGCTTCAGAGTGTCTGTCAATCGGACTTGGGAGGTTGGCTGCCATTTTGTCATCTTTGGGAGGTTTCATGCAGGAAATAACACACTCAGATATTTGTGTTGGAAAGACTACTGTGATGGTAAGATGAAGGATTCATCATAAAGCAGTTTTTCTAAAGAGTAAACAAAAGTTTGAGGAGAGAGAACAACCTTCATGACACACTAAAAATTTCATAGCCGTTTTTGAAACCATGTGTTGGCTCTTAGACTTCACAAGCACAATAATAACAAATTCAAATTATCTCAATTACTTCCATTTCTACCAGCTTGAAAAATCTTCTTTTTCTATTTTTTTTGTATTGGTCTCTTTTTTCTTTATTGTTAAAGTGAAGTACAGAGGGATTACAGTTTCATATGTGAGGCAGTGAGCACATTTCTTATCCAATTTGTTAACTCCTCCCTCAACCCCGCCCTGCCCGCCTCTCCTCTCCCGCTTTCCTTCTCCGCCCCCCCCCCCCCCCCCACCACATGAGTAGTACAGTTGATTTACATCAAATGGTTTTGTAAGTATTGCTTTTGGACTCATTTGTCTTTTTACCCTTTGTCTCTCGATTTATGTATTCCCTTTTCCTTCCCTAGTTCTAATACATGCATATACAGTATCCAGGATACTAAGATCAGATACAGTGATAGCAGGGGTAAAACCACGGGAAGGGAATATGAAAGAAAAAAAAAAGAAAAAAATGGGTAGTTTCATATGGCATGTTGAAAATAATTAAACAAAGATAAACCACTTGTTTTCCTAACGTGGAGTTCATTTCACTTAGCATCATCTTGTGTTCATACAGGCATAGCTATTGGGCTATTTTGATCTTCTGCTATGACCAACCTAAACATGTACTAATTATTCCCTATGAGGGAAACCATAGAGTCCTTGTTTCTTTGGGTCTGGTTCATTTCACTCAGTATGATTTTTTTCCAAGTCTTTCAATTTCCTTATGAATGGGGCAGTGCCACTCTTTCTGATAGAGGCATAGAATTCCATTGTGTGTATGTACCACATTTTCCTGATCCACTCATCTACTGAGGGGCATCTGGGTTGCTTCCATCTTTTGGCACTGGCAAATTGTGCTGTGATGATCCACCTTTGGGCATCTACCCAAATGATTACAAGCAAGACCACACTAAATCCACGAGAAAAAAATCTTGTCCTAAATTTTTTTCTCATGTATCTACAAATATTTAATTAGCCAAAGGATTTAGGCAATGTCAACACAAGAAAACTGAAACAGTGAAAGTCCCTGAATCAGATTACTGTAGAAATCAATCTGCATAATTTAGTCTCGCAACATAGTGCTTCCCTAGTCCTTTTTCTTAGCTCAAATTATTAATCTCCTGCTTTTATAATTTATATAAATAAATTTTATAATTTATATAAATAAGGTTTACAATTTATACTTCTCTTGGTTTTCTAGCTAGAATCACCATATGGATACAAACATCTACATATAAAAATGTTTTCTGAATGAATGACTCATGGATTATAGAATGTTTTATAATCCAATCTTAAATAAGATCTAGCAAACATTTAGGGAGTGACTACTCCCAGGCCAAGAATACAGATTATGATATGAAAAACAAACATATCGCATATATTAATTAATTCAGTTTAAACACTCTACAACATACATTCATTCTGACACATTGTGCTGTAAGCACATACCATTTCAATAAACAGTTAAAACTGTTAATTAATAATAGAGGAAAATAATGGAACACACATTTATTGAAGAACTTGCTCCATTTCTACTGAAGTACCTACTTGACCATGAAAGTTGGGTCTATGAATAGTAGTACATCAATATCAGGGATTATATTTATTAATGTATATTTAGACTTAAATGAAAGTTATTTGTGACTTCAAAATTTATAGAACAATTAATGTTCCAGATATGTTTTTTCATTGCTGTATATATTGGCTAGTTGTGCTCCAACCATTCCCCTTAACTCCTTGGTCCAAGTGAGACAATATTTATCAATCTCTTGGAAAGTGTTGGTCAATTTAGTGTACGTGGAGGTGGTATCTGTGACTCCCATTCTTGGCCCATTAACTGACAAAAGCTCCTATGTAATTTGTCATGTTCTACTTGCCATGTCTTCCAGTTTAATCTGAAATCACTGAAGCATCTTACAGCATCAGAAACCAATACTGGAAAGAAGCTGGATCACGTTGTGAAAAATTCTACCGAATTTTACATAAGAAATGCTAACAATTGGATGACATCATAAAGATCATTCTGTTCAAGCCATTAATGTTTTATACTATAAGTAATACAATTAGTACCAGTGGATCTTTCATCAATGAATATTAATGCAAATAACATATAATATAAGTGGATATATTATAGTACATACTATTGTCATCATTATTATTATGTTATGCTGGGAATCAGACCCAAAGACTTCAGCATGCTAAGTATGCTGTTTATTACTGAGTTACAAGCCCAGGCCTTGATTAATTAAATATGGTTTGTCTATGTAGCCTAGACTGACCTCAAAATTCTCCTGCTGCTTCCTCGCAAGTGCTAGGATTACAAGCATGAACTACCTTTCTCAGCTCAAATTTATATTTACATATATGCAGACACATATACACATGTATATACATTTATATGTAATATACTGTAGTATAAACACATTATATATGCATACACATATATTCATGTATATAATATATGTAAATTATCTCAATGAAATAAATATATCAATGAAATATCAGTAGCTAATTTATTGTAAAATCCCACTGTAAATTATCTATTGGGATATAGGCAATATAATTAGTGCATTTTTCTATGGAATAAAAAGTATACATTATACTCAATTCTATTTACTTAAGAGTAATGAAATAAAATAATGAAATAAAAATGAGTGAATGGAGACAAAGGATCAGTTTGATAAGCACAAGTAAATTAAAGTTGTTAGAATATCATAATCATTGAGAGCTAGCCAGAAAGATTTAAAGCAAGAGAGTCTTGTTTTGAGACCAAATGTTAATATTATACTTTGCAAGCCAAAATAAGAACAAATGCAACCAAAACATGTAATATCAAAGGAATTAGAATCACAGAAATTAAGTCTGCATCCACAAGTGAGAGCTAAGCAATGAGGGTAGAGATGCTACAGTTTCTTGAGTGACACACCAAAAGTCAATTTTCTATTTTTTGTACATATTAATTATTGAAAAGGCTTCATTGTGATATTTCCATAGTTGCATATATTATATTTTGGTGAAATTTCTTTATTGTTTTTCTTAATTCCTCCTCCTTGCAACATTTTAAACAGTTTATAGTAAGTTTTTGTCCTATTTTCACACGTACATATAACATATGATGATGCTCTCCATCTCTCCACTGTTTTCTCCTTTCCTCCCTCCCACTGACTACTCAAAACTCTCCTTTGACAATCAAAGACTGGTTGCGACTTCAATTTTATTATCTCTATGCATACATTGTAATTTTGCCAATGTCATGACATTGGTAAATCTAACATTTAGGTGTTTTCTATGTTTTTAGCGCTATCATTTCTAAAACAGGAGTAAAATTTTCCCCAGTAGGGAGTAAGAATGGGTCATGTGTGTGCCAGGGTGTTCTTCTTAAAACTGAATGAGAGTTATGGGTATTTTCAGAAGAGACGTAGAGACGTCATGAATTAGAATAAAACAAACAAGATTTGGTAACTCAACCGATGTAATTGAACTTTTTGATATTTGATGGTACAATCTACTATGTCTGAGATCATTAAATTTGTGAACATTTCTGTGAGAAAGATTGCTCAACTTGTTTAAACGTTTATTATCTTAACTAAAACAGTTAAGATATCACTAGGTGATACGATCTTAAGGGGATGCCTTCACACATGATAGCCAATCTGCTGAAGTATTGGACTATTTTTATCCACATTCACATATTCAATCTTCTGTGAAATAAATTCTGTAAGTTGTATTTTGGTCCTTCACAATCAGCTACATTGAGCCTTAATATATTTTTATTTAATAGTTACTCTGGCATAGTTATCTAGCTCCATTACTGTTCTCTGTATGGGTGAGAAAACTGTGTTAAGTTTTTGGGTTTTTTTTTGTTTGTTTGTTTTTGTTTTGTTTTGTTTTTGCCAGTCCTGGGGCTTTTGAGCACTGTCCCTGGCTTCTTTTTGCTAAAGGCTAGCACTCTAAAACTTGAGCCACAGCACCACTTCTGGCTTTTTCTGGGTATATATGTGGTGCTGAGGAATCAAACTCGGGGCTTCATGTATGTGAGGCGAGCACATTACCACTAGGCCATATTCCCAGCCTGAAAACCGAGTTAAATTTTAACACGCCAAAGTTCCAAAATAAGTATAAGCTGGATCTGGCCCGAGTGTTATACCCATGAAAATTTCCTCTGGTTCTAATGGACTACCTTCATAATAGTTCTTGTTACAAGTAAAATATACTCCTTCCCATACCTTACTGAAAACAAGCTGATAGAAATCCCTACCATATTCACAAGTGTCTATAGGGGAAGAAAGTAATAGGAATGATGGGAAGCGGTGGGAGAGGGAGACAAGAATTCAATACATGAAGTGAAAACATATATTAGAATATGACAATGACGAATTTGAAAAAAATTTAATGCCAATGCAAAATGAAATGCTATAGTATTAAATAGCGCTTACATTTTTCTTGTACTGCAAGACTAAATTATTTAAATGTATTGTTATTATTTAAGTTATCTAATTTAGTTTAGCTCTAGAAGCACCAGATTTCTTCAGTAACTTTATGGTATGTTATTGATTTATGTACAATCTTTTTGAATCAGTCTTGGATTTGTCATTCTCATTGTCATACCATTATTCATACTCTTCTTGTTTCAATTTTTTTTAATGTTGGAAATGAATTGTTTACCCTAGGGTGGGGGACGGGGTCAGGAGAAAAAATAACTGTGAGAAAATGAGGGAAAGGGTGACACTGTACAAAAAGAAATGGACTCATTAAAGGACTTATATAACTGTAACCCCTCTGTTCATCACCTTTACAATAAAATTTTTTTAAAGTTTAGTATGAGTTGTCATATAACCAGTTTATGAACACAGTGCCCCTTTATCAATATCACCCCTTGAAATATTCTCACCCATCAGTGAAACCCCACTGATTTTGAAATGTCCTCAGGAAATATCATGAGAACTATTAGAAACGAATATAAAACATAGGGAAATTTGGGCTGAAATGCCTATTTATAAGCCATTAAAGTGTAGTTGTAATATGTAATAATGATTAAGAAGTGTATCCTCACCTATGAGTAAAGTGAGAATGATTTATTTAAGAGACTATGGAAAATACCAACCAATAAATCATGAGAAGTGGCACTATAGTTTGACAAGCATGAAACATCTAGACAATATTCATTGTTGGTAAGTTCGTAGAGCAACAGTTAATGGAAACTTGCTGTTAGGGTAAGAGAGAAAATTGGTAGAACTGATTTAAACATTCACTTCGTAATTCTTTCATGAAGTAGAAAATATTCACATGACATAAGTTGTCATTTGCATCCTAAGTTTATCCATAAAGACATATTTATGTACGGTGCTGGAAATGATGAATAAAATCATTTCATGGCAATACTGTTTGTGCAGCTAAAACCTTGGGGAAAACTGAAGAGTTTATGTATAAGAAAGTTTAAAATGGGCTGGGAATATGGCCTAGTGGGAAGAGTGCTTGCCTCATATACATGAAGCCCTGGGTTAGATTCCCCAGCACCACATATATGGAAAACGGCCAGAAGGGGCGTTGTGGCTCAGGTGGCAGAGTGCTAGCCTTGAGTGGGAAGAAGCCAGGGATGGTGCTCAGGCCCTGAGCCTAAGGCCCAGGACTGGCCAATAAAAAAAAAAAAGAAAAGAAAAAAGAAAGTTTAAAATGTATGGACTTTCAATAACACATAACAGTGAAAATTAGTTGCAGTTTTAACATATGAGAATACCAAATAATGAGTAGGGAAACATAGAGAAGGACCTGGGTTGGTGCCATCTAAAAAAAAATTGAAAACATGTAAAAGTTTCAAGATGATTTTAGGGGTGCATACACATATGCAGAATCATCCTAAAAAGTAATAATCACAAAAATCAGAAATCAGAGGAGTCAATCTTTGTAGAAGAGTGAAATCTGTAAATGGAGAACACTATTTTATAGTGACAAAATATTTGATATTAAAACGAAATTTTAAAGATGAAATTAGGTGATTAGATGGTGTAAAAGACAGTAAAAGCAGTCACCAGAGAAGGAAGACAAAGCATTCTGAAGGGAATTATTTTCCAAAAGAGGAGAAAATTTTGAAGGAAAGATGTGGTTTATTGTCAAATGCTGATGAAGCTCTAGAGATATTACCCCATATATGGCACTTTTGCATGCTGAGTACCTTCAGCTGAAGTAAACTTAGCAAAGTGAGCTCACAGGAATGTATCTCCTTTTTCCTCCCCCCGAATGTGTAGATCAACAGTTTGCCTTCTTAGAAGGAAGTAGAGAGCTGGATTGAAAAATCCCTTTCATTTTGTGCTGAAAAGACAATGTCATCTTTTTATTTAAGCTGTTCTTCCCAAAATGACTAGGTTGCTGGACCTTTCAAAGCTGACCATCTGACAAGAAAGAAGGCCTCCAACAAGTCCCATTGAGAAAGTGAAGCCTCTGGGTTTTTAAGCCCCTCCCAAATCCCTGGTTGAAGCTATGTGCTATGGAGGCATGCTTCTAGCCACAGGTAAGGTTAGTGTCTGCCTGTGAGAAGCTCAGTCTTCCCACTGGCTTCAGTAGCTCTGGCTTCACATTCTGTTGAGATGCAGGAAGAATAAGCAGCTACCACAAGTCACAGTAGCTCAAATGAAGTGAACAGCATGTATCCGTGAAAAGATGAAGCAAAGATGACCCACTTAAAATGCTAAGAGTATAGCAAATTCACATAATTTATTTGGAAATTCATTTTATAGTGTCACCTAGTGTTGAATAGTCACACATGTACAGATCTAACAGTTTCACTGTTAAGAAGCTACCAAAATAGTAAACCTTACCTATTTGTATTAAGACAACATGAACAAAGTGTCCATAGGATTATCATTCATACCATCTTCAAACTAGAAACAATCCATATATTTTTTTTACAATACAGGATATGTCAGCTGTGCTATATGGAAGCGAACGCATATAGCGATGCAAATCAACAAAGTACATGAATATATGAACAGTATAATTTGAGCAAAAGAAGCCAGATACATAAAGCTCTTGTCTGGTTTACTTTATTTAAAATTTAGAGAACAGACAAAACTAGAATGGTTAGAGATCTAAATTTATGTGGAGAAACCAGAGCAACTCAAGAAGTGATTACCTTATTATAGACCATATCTGGGCTGCTTTTGGAATAACGGAGAAGTTAAATGACAGATGAAGGTATGGGGGAGGCTCCCAGGTCATGAAAAGTTTGTAGGTAGATGATGTTTAATCATCAAATGGTGCATAAATGCAGTAAGTATATATATGCGTGGGTGTCAGGTATATATGATTCCTCTGTATATTTTCTATTTATAAAACAATTAAAAACTAACCTAAATAATGACATCAGTTCACATGTTAAGAATTATAAAATCTACAAAGGTGGAAGGTTTTGCTTTTAGTTACTATTGCCATTTTACAAAGTTTATTATCAGCAAATAAAAGTTTTCAGAATATGTTTAGCATATGGACAAAGGCAAAGGAGCATATAGGAAGTACATGAACATAATGGGTTTGTTTTTTTGTCAGATATTGTGAGATGTGGAACTGAGAAGCAGAAATTGTATTCTTCTGAATACAACAGAATATACCTGCAGTTTTTGTCATTACAATGTCAAATCCATCAAACAATGTCAATTTTTTCTTAACTTTTTAAGTCAACTGAAAACACATTTTTAACCAACTGGAGATTAATTTAGGAGTATACAATATTCTAAACAAATCCTTAACTATGTTGGCACTATCACGGTAACAGCTGCACGATTCAGTGGTGACTATGAGAATTCTTTACAAAGGAATTATTAAAACTGACTCTGAAATTAAGAGTTGAGCTCATCCACTTGAAGGGAAAATGGTACCTATTAAATGATTATACATTGACTATAGTGCTTGTTAAGCAGTAACTTGAAATGAAGCTTCATTTGAATACTTCTGGAGGTAGCACAACAAACTTTGCATTTATGTTGTCTGAAGCATTGAGAAACAGTTATTTGAACTATGTCTATACATATTGTCCCTAGAAATACATCTTACAACATTAATAATTTTATATTACTAGAAAATTTACAACAAAATATGCACACTAGACTTAACAATAGGAATAAGAAGTAATCATTTAGGGGAAGACAGGGTAACAATTACTGTAATTAAACCTTAAATATTTCATTTTCATGCTAGGTTAGTCTTTGTAAAAATCATTTTTTTCTAAAAGTTTGTATTCCATTTCTAATTATAAAGGCAAAGCCCTCTACAGTCAGTTGCATGAGAAACCTTTACCATGTAACTTAGAGTACAAAGACTAATAAAGTGTTTAACAACAATTTCATAGACTGTTACTGTGTTGATTTATTATTTTTAATCATCAGATAAGTTAATATCTTCTTGAATGTCAGTTTTCTCTTTGATTCAATGTGTTCATATTGTAGGACAACTTAAATTCTTTGTAGCTCTAATAATTTATGAATTAAATAGTACACGCCACAGTTCAGCAAAATTTGTAAAGTTTTGAAGATTCAACATTTTAAGCTTTGTAGGTTGTACTGGCATTGTGACAACTACTCAACTCAGAACAATAGCAGATTTGGGAATGCATCAATACATAAGGATGGCTGTGTTCCAAAAACACCATTTAATTATTTAAAAAAAAAAAGAGAGACTGAACTCTTTCTTTGTAACTGAACATTCTGTAACTGTACCTCCGTAACTGAACACTTCCTAGCATATTGTGATCTATTACTATCAACCTTAAGTCATATTGGATCAAAATTGGGTGAGGATATAAAAAGTTGGATAAGAAAAGCCTCACATATGAAACTGTAACCCCTCTATACTTCATTTTGACAATAAAGAGGAAAAAAAATCAAATAAGAGACTAGTGGAAATGAACTCATAACTTTTGGGGTGAAGTAAGCCTGTGTTTGTTTTGCATGCTCTTTTACAGCAAAATCTCTGCAAACTTGCTTTCATTGTTCTTTAGAGATTTAGTTTTTGACTTGGCACATTCATCCATGTGTGAAAAGAGATGGCATAGTGAAATCGCCATCATTGTGATTTTCTGCCACAGCTTCAATTACATACAATAGCTACAGTCAAGGAACCAAAGTTAAGCAGAAGTTAAATAATCACCTGTAAAATAAGATCAATGTGTGCAGCCCATATGAATAAATCAGAATTCCTGGCTATCTTTCCCTCAAAACAAGTTATGCTGTGACTATTTAAAATTGATTAGAGATGGAGTAGGAACATTCCATTTAAGAGCGATCCACCTTTTTTATTTCCTTGATTTTTCCACACTTTTCTTTCTGTCGTTTACAATACAGATTGTCTAGAAACTGCTACATATCAGTTCATTTTCAAGTTGCTCATGAGAATTTTCCACATTAGGAAACTGAGCAGGAATGCCAATGAAATAAACACGGAGAAAATACGAGCTCAAACTGCATAGACATTAACTGTACAGTAATCCGTAATACTACTTCCTTGGAAATCATTCATGGTTAATTTATAATTTTATCCCTGTGTTACTTTGTTGAGTCAAACAAAGCACTAAAACAATGTTTCTAGGAAACAATTAGTAATCACTGCTCAGTAAATTGGATCTAAGCATTGAAAGACAAATGAATAATTGTAGCATAATCTCCATAGAAAAAGTGAGTGAAGGTATTTCAGGTAGTGAATAAGGTATTTATTCTCATTTAAATTCCCACAGCCTATCTAATGGTTTTATATTTTGAAAACTAAATTCTGCTCCTGAGCATATTATAGTTTATATACATAAGAAATTTTTGATTACAGTTATCAAATGGATTTTACATAGATTGCCCATTGCCTTTCCAACAATCATTCCTGAAATGTAAAAATGACGATTTCTGTAAGGATTGTTTCTCTTATGGAAGGCAGCTTCCTCATAAAGATTCAGGACGTGTAGTCTCTGTGGTATTCAGTAAGCAGGTCCATTTGTCTATGCGTTTCCCTGAAATACTCACTTATTCTATTGTACATAATTTATAATGTGGTTAAGTATTTATTGACTGATATTCCTTTTTGCTATTGAAGATTTATAATACCAACACTCAGGAATATAGCATCCTCTCAGTACTAGTAAAGAAGCAAGTTAATGCCCTAGAAAATTTTACATGAAATAAATATATCACTTCTGCACAATCAGTGTTTGGGGATTCTTTTTTCTTTTATGAAGTCCTGTCTTATAAAATTCTCCTTGAAGACTTTCCTATACAAATTCTGGTTCCCAGGAATTATTTGTGATAGAAGATGAAGTATTGGACATGTTAATCACCACCACCCCATACACTTACATCTTTACTTTCCTTTAATTATCTAGGATTTCATTTGCTTATGCCACTTTTATCTATATAGTCAATCTACATTAAATGCATGCTGTGAGAGAATTCCACATAACTCATGAATCTTATAAGGAAAATATAGTTTAAAAATGACAATGATTTGTGATTGATTTCATAACTACTTGGTGACAGCAAACTCTGAAAACTGTCCACTCAATCTCCCACAAACACTGCTGAAATTCATTTCAGTAACTCAGCAGATATTTGACAACAGCTTATTTCATGAATTGGCACTGTGCTAGCCATTATGCAAAACAGGAAGTTAGAAACAAATGATCCAGTGCCTTTAAGCAAGGGAGGATAGTTCTGACCAAACAGGATACAGGTCAAATGCAGAAGCTACTGAAGATAAACTCAGATACTAAGTTACAGGAAAGCCTATCCTGGATAATCTTCTTAGCACCACAATGATATTAAATCAACACAATGGAAATTAAAATTCATTAGATTTTTTTTTGAAAATAAGAGCAAATATAATCCTCAAAATTTTTACATTGCCAGTGGTTTAATTAATGCATTTTCTCACTGCCTCTGACAAATATTTAACAATGCACAAATTGTGAATTAACTATACCCTGATAAATTTTAAACCTAAAAGACCACTATGATGTTCTCATTCTAATGACTCATTTCATTGAGACCAATAAAATAGTTGTTTCTACTTTTTGTACCTGTCAAGTATACACACACACACACACACACACACACACACACACACACATCTTTTTACACTAACAATATAAATTAAGGTGACATTCTGTGGGAAAATGTCCAGTACTGATAATTATTGGATACCATAATCCAAAATGAAACTGATATCCAAATATGCTAACAACATAATCTAAGTCATACTAAATCACTTTTATATGGTATTTTAAATTTAAAAAAGAGCAAACAGGCAGAATGTATTGCAAGTAGTAGAACCCTATCATAGCAAGCATTAAGCCCTGAATTCAAGCTCATGTGCCAAAACAAAGTGTCTGACAAAGAACAGCTTTGGACAAAGAACAGCTTTGGAAAAAGAACAACTAAACATGCCTTTTGACTTATGGATGCAATGGTTTGGGACTAACAGTTTTGGTGGACAAAATATGAGAGAACCTCAAGGTAGTCGGTGCAGTACCAAGCTCAACACACCCTCAAACAGCTGTGAAGATTAGGGTAGCAATGATACCTGAACATGAAGCCCCAAGAAAGAACGCAATGTGGGCTTCCCTTTCTGCATGTCAGAAAGCAGGAGAGATGTGCAATTACCTTCACATCTTTTCAGGAGCCAAAATGTTAGCAACTTTTTAATCCAGGGTAAAAGGAGCCATTTGGAATAGCAAGGTTGATTTAATGTATCTTCAGTTTATGGTTCTATATGGGGAGCAAGAGATGCCCAGAAAATGAAGATAAGGAGGGGGAATGTAAGAAGGAAGCAGGGATTTTTACAAAGGGATCCTAGCATTGGCATGATGACTCTCCACGACAGAACTTCACAAATTCCCAGAGTTCTAGTCATAGAAACTGGGGTAGGTGGATCTTCTTTTTTATTGTTATAAAGGTGATGTCCAAAGGGGTTACAGTTAAATAAATCAGGTAAAGAGCACATTTCATTTTGACAATGTCACCTCTTCCTTCACTCTCTCTCAGGTTTTCCCTCCTGTTTCCATCCCAAAACTGCCTAGTTCATTTTTAACATAGTGTCTAGTGAGTACCACTGCTGCATTTGTTCACCCTTTGTCCTTCCATTTCTGTGCTTCCTGGGATTAGACAGCATTTTTTTTTCCATATACATTTAAAAATTTTTTTCTTATTTATCGTCAAAGTGATGTACAAAGAGGTTACAGTTTCATACATTAGGCCTTGGGTACATTTCTTGTAATGCTTGTTACCCCCTCCCTCATTCCCTCCTCCCCCTTTCCCTCTCCCCCCATGAGTTGTTCAGTTGGCTTACACCAAATGGTTTTGCAAGTATTGCTTTGGAGTCATTTGTCTTTTTATCCTTTGTTTCTCGATTTGATATTCCCTTTCACTTTCCTAGTTCTAATACCAGTATATATAGTTTCCAGTGTACTCAGATAAGATACAGTGATAGTGCTGGTACTACCACAGGAAGGGGATACAAGAGGATCATCAACGATAGAAGCTATGGTTTCACATGGCATGTTGAAAGTAGTTACAACAGTGATATAACAGTCATTTTCATAACATGGAGTTCATTCACTTAGCATCATCTTATGCGTTCATAAGAGCATAGCTATTAGGCTCTTGTGATCCTCTGCTGTGAGTAGCCTAACCTGGGCTAATTATTCCCTATGAGGGAGACCATAGAGTCGATGTTTCTTTGGGTCTGGTTCACTTCACTTAGTAGAATTTTTTCCAAGTCCTTCCATTTCCTTACGAATGGGGCAATGATTAGACAGCTTTTAAAGTATCTATAATTCCATTCTCTTGTCGATAAATAAAAGTTTCCACCCACTCTGCAAAGCAGTGTGGAGGCTCCTCAAAGGGCTAAACAGAGCTCCCCTAAAATTCATCAACCTCACTTTTGGGCATTTACCTAAAGGATTACAAGTAAGACCACACTAAAGCTACCAACACAGCTATGTTCATCACAACACAACACAATTTACCATAGCTAAAATATGGAACCAACCCAGATGCCCCTCAGTAGATGAATGGATCAAGAAAATGTGGTACATATACACAATGGAATTCTATGCTTCCATCAGAAAGAATGACATTGCCCCATTCATAAGGAAATAGAAAGACTGGTGTTTTCTTCTTCAAATTTTTATTATCAAACTGATGTACAGAGAGGTTACAGTTTCATACGCTAGGCATTGTATACATTACTTGTACTGTTTGTTACCTCGTCCCTCGTACCCCCCCTCCTCCCCCTTTCCTTTTCCCCCCATGAGGTGTTCAGTTCACTTACACCAAACAGTTTTGCAAGTATTGCTTTTGTAGTTGTTTTTCTTTTTTTACCCTGTGTCTCTCAATTTTGGTATTCCCTTTCAATTTCCTAGTTCTAATACCAGTATACATGGTTTCCAATATACTCAGATAAGATTACAGAGATGGTGTAGGTACAACCACGGGAAGGTGATACAAGAACATCATCAATAATAGAAGCTACAGATACACATAGGACGTTGAAAGTAGTTACAACTGTGATATAACAATTGTTTCCATAACATGGAGTTCATTTCACTTAGCATCATCTTATGTGATCATAAGGGTATGAAAAAATCATATTAAGTGATGTGAGCCAGACTCAAAGAAACTCTATGGCTTTCCTCATTGGTAATAATTAGTACATGTCTAGGATAGTCCTAGCGGAAGATTGCAATAGCTAGCTAGCTACACATGAACTCACAAGATGATGCTAAGTGAAATGAACTCCAAGTTATGGAAGTAAGTGGTTTATGTTGTTGTTATTTTCAATGTACCCTGTGAAATTATGCCTTTTTCTTTTGTCTTTCTTCCCCATGGTTTTATACCTGGTGTCACTATAACTGAATTTTGTACCCTGCATATTGTTTAAATGTTTATTGTAACTAGGGAAGGGAAGGGGAACATCAAAATGGAGAGACAAAGGGTAAAATGTGAATCAATGCAGCAGCAATACTTACAAGACAATATGCTAACTGTACAACTAGGGGGGGTGGCTGTGGAGGTGATAGGTGAGAGAAAACATGGAGAGGAGGTAGCAACTTTGATAAGAAGTGTACTCCTTGCCTGACATATGAACAGTAACCCCTCTGAACATCACTTTGACAATAAATAAATTAATTAACAAAAAAAGAAGAAAAGTCACCTCAATGACTTGGCTTGTCCCAATCTACATTGGTAATACGAGATTCAAAAATGATTTTAAATGAAAGTGAGGGAAACTTAATCTGATGTTCTTCAAAGTGTAATTAGATTCACAATGTAAATGTTTTGTAAGAAAGAAAAAAAAGGGTACCAGTTTGTGTGTGTAATATTATATATAATGTGTAATATTATATATTATGTAATATATTACTTTTTGTATGTTTAGTTTACATAATTTTTGATACCTAACCAAGTACATTAATAATGTGTCTATATAATTTATAAATGTATGCACATATAGCAGAGTTCTACTAAACCTAAGGAATGATGTCAATACATGATGCCAGTGTGGGTATTCATAAATTCTACTGCTGAGTTGTCTCCAGTCACAAACACACTGGGAATTTAAGAAGTTACTGTATTATTTTACTGGCTCAGCTGTAGGGATCTCAGTCAGAATTTGATGTGTCTTAAACTCACATTCCAGTGTGTTCTGCCCCATGGCCTTCGTGGTACCCATGAAAGCTTCACACGAGGAGGCACTAGATTGCTCTAGAAAATTATTCTACCCATCCCCTCAGCAATTCCAATGTCCCTGTTATTTCCAACTGCACCCACTCGACTCAGCTTATCCTCCACAATTGCCTCCAGAGCAGACCTGTGAGATCTTTTTACCTCTACTTGCTTCCCTTACATGGAACCTCTAACCACTCTCTCTGCTACTTTTCTTTCTCACATGGAGCATCCTCTTGCTCTAATGATGGCCAATATCTAGTGTGTATAGTTGTCCATGGCTCTGAGGTTGCAGCTCATGTCCAATGTCTTCTTGAGGTTCCTATAGAGCTAGATTATTTTCCAGCAGAGGACTACAAACCAGGGATAGGAGTTTCAGAGATTGCAGAGGGCGGAAGGGTGGGAGGGTGGGGGATGGGCGGGAGGAGTAGGGGACCAGTAAAGTACAATAAATAAGATCTGTAGTATAGGCTCCAGGATAAAACCTAATGGTGAAAACAGTAATGGATTTCTCAGCTTGGATGCTTCAAACAGAAATTTAAAAGGGAGAGGATTCTCCTGTGCTCAGCAAGTTCTCCATGTACAGATCAGGGGAGGAAGGATATAGATGGTGTGAGTGTATAGCCCTATCTGAATTCTGGCACACTGGGCTGCAGACAGTGTTCTTTGGCTGGGCCTGGGAGTCTGTGTCTAGCATATCCTTCCTGTGACAGCAGTCCACATAATATCCTTCTGAATGAAGTCCTCTTGGAAGTGCCATCAACCCTGGTGTTCTGACACCTCCCAGACTGCTGACTGCTCCTGCCAGTCTGGCCTTTGCTGGTTTAGGGCTGCTGTGGGAAGATTTTTGAGAATGATTAAGAGAGATTCTGTTCTGTATTATGTTGGGTATGGTGACTCCTAGCTGCTCTTCCTCTCCAATAGAAAATCCCAATCCACTTGATACACTGACTTGGTCTTCTTTCTAAGCAGCCCAAATACAAGTCATGCCTCTCTTATGCACAAATTTTATTTTTAAAAAAATCTATATATTTTTATTCAAAATTATTTAAAAGGCACCAAAAATGGCCCTTTCATTTTAATTCAAAGTGTAAATGATTTCCCACAGAATCTGCCTCAACTATGCATCATGTTACAGTGACTGAAGGAGAGATAAGCAGCAGAATGAAAAAGAACACAAATCAAATGCATACACATAAACACACATATATGTACACACACAGGAAAACACAATGAAGGCTCATACTCATGCTCACATCCAGACAAATGCACACTCACTCACATGCACGATTCATACACACACACATCCATGTATGCACAAACACATGCATATACACATTGTCTACATTTGGAACTGATGGAGAATATCTTAAAGGTTATATTTTTAGAAGCAAAAACAATTTTTATCACACACTTTGCAAACAAATCCATTCATAAGAGATATTGCAAATTTTTGAGTAGAACAAAACAGGCTAGAAATAGATAAGTCCAGACTTTGGTCTTGGTCCTAGTGAAAGAGCTACTATAAATTGACTGCCCCTTTGTATCTCATTTTCTTATCTACAGTAAGTCTGAACAATACTTTTCTCAACTGCTATTGGAATAAGTCCATAAAATAATATCTTTTGTAATTTGCTCCTGCTAATGACTGTGAAGGTTGTCATATAAGTAACATGATGTGAAACAGTATTTTTCCTGTTCTTTCAGAATTTCTTCTGGTGCCCCAAAGCTATAAACAATGAATAATGAATACATTCTTCACTTATTAATAAATGTGCTAGATGCATCCAGGTGATATTTACTAGGAGAAAAAAATCCCTGAAAACAGAAGTCACATCATTTATAGAGACTCTAAGGAGAAAGAAGGTGTCATTTGAAATCTAAATGAGGAGTCTTTTGTTTTTCCTTTCCTATACATGGGGAGGCTGGTGTGGCCCATTCCCACACCTGGACAAATGACAGCTTCCACTGATGGAGTCATAGAAATGATAGTGTTTATCAAATTAGAACAACATCTTGTTTCACAACTGGATCATTGTGAACTCTTGTGGCCTTAAACGATTGAATCACAGCTCAGTGAGCAAAGTCTCGGACACTGTAACATATGTCACTAAGATTTAGAAAAATACTGGGTAGAGAGTGTTTAGGTGTTGCTTCTTATCTAGAGAAGCCAGAGGTCAGTAGTAGGGCCAGAATAGACACCTGGCAGGGCAGGAGGAGAGCGAGCAAGCAACCTAGACCTTTTGTGAGGATGGGGATGCGTAATGGCTGCCACAGACTAAAGAGGCAAAGAGGAAGAAGGTGCACTCTACCTTAGATAATTGCCTACAAGAGCCCTGATTGCCAGCATAAGGGAACCCCAGCCGAGAGAAGTTAAAGGGCCCCTTTCCACGTGCCAATGGAGTGTACTGAGTATGGAAAGGTTAAAATCAGGGGACAACACAGTAGGATTGGGGATGAGGTCTATAAGGAATCTGCTAGGCCTCTATGTGAATCATTCTCTATGAGATTAATACATGGCATGATGACCAAGTAGTGACACTCAGGAGAACAATATTGTGATCCTATCTTCAGTTGCTTCTTAGTTCTCCAACTCTAGAGGAATCTCAGAAGGAGATAAGCAAAAGAGAAGTAGACTGAAGTATCACGTTACATTTATTTCTTACTGCAGACTCTCAAGTGCTGAGATCAGGGATATTAAAAATAAAAATGGTGACTGTGTAGTTGAGACTGGATATCTAGGCATACATACACACAGAGAGAGAACAAGAGAGAATCTTTTTGCAGGATTAAAGGCAAGATATATCTTTGGAATTTTGTGGTGTTTGTGTGTGTGTGTGTATGTGCATGTGTGTGTGCGTGTATGTGTGTGCGTGTGTGTGTGTGTGTGTGTGTAGTTGGGATTTGAATTTAGGACTTAGTATTTATTTATTTATTTATTTTTATTTCTTCATGGTTTTGTTAGTTTTTTTTTCAAATTTTTATTAACAAACTGATGTACAGAGAGGTTACAGTTTCATACGTTAGGCGTTGGATACATTTCTTGTACTATTTGTTACCTTGTCCCTCGTACCCCCCTCCCTCCCCCCCTTTCCATTCCTCCCCCCCCCCCCCACCGGAGGTGTTCAGTTCACTTACACCAAACAGTTTTGCAAGTATTGCTTTTGTAGTTGTTTCTCTTTTTTTACCCTGTGTCTCTCAAATTTGGTATTCCCTTTGAATTTCCTACTTCCAATACCAGTAAACACGGTTTTCAATATACTCAGATAAGATTACAGAGATAGTGTAGGTACAACCACAGAAATGTGATACAAGAACATCATCAATAATAGAAGCTACAGATACACATAGGACGTTGAAAGTAGTTACAACTGTGATATAACAATTGTTTCCATAACATGGAGTTCATTTCACTTAGCATCATCTTTTTTTTTTAATTTTTTTTATTATTAATTGAACATAAAATTTTTTTTACAAGGTGTTGTGCAAAGAGGGTGCAGTTACATAGTAGGGCAGTGTGTACATTTCTTGTGATATCTTACAACCTGTTTTTCCATCCCTTGTCTAGGTCAGGTAGACCCATATGCAATATACAATGTATCAAGCACATATACAGTGTTCACAGACTTGGTCTCTACTGTCTCTCCATCTCCCTTTGTTAACAGTCATATATCAGGGAGATCATGCCCCTTTGTTTTCTGTGTTCTAGGCTTGTCTCACTCAACATTGTTTGTTCGAGTTCTGACCATTTCCCTGCGAATAACAATATTTCGCCATTCCTAATCGCTATGTAGTATTCCATTGTGTATAAGTACCATATTTTTTGGATCCATTCATCTGTGGAGGGGCATCTGGGTTGTTTCCAAATTTTGGCTATTGTGAATTGTGCCGCGATAAACATGGAAGTACAAATGTCCTTTTCACTTAGCATCATCTTATCTGATCATAAGGGTATAGCTATTGGGCCTTGTAATGCTCTGCTATGACTTGCCTAAACCTGTACTAATTATTCCCAATAAGGGAGACCATAGAGTCCATGTTTCTTTGGGTCTGGCTCACTTCACTTAGTATAACTTTTTCCAAGGACTTAGTATTTATTGTGCTTGCTAGGCTGACACTTTTCTACTTGAGCCACACCTCCATGCTCTAGTTTACCCAGTTGTATTGATTTATATATTTATTTGTTTGCTTGTTTGTCAGTAGTGAGGCTTGAACTCAGGTTCTGAGCATTATCCTTGAGCACTTTTTCTCAAGGCTGGAGCCACAGCAGCACTTCTGTTTTTTTGTTTGGTTACTTGGAGATAAGAATCTCATGGGGACTTTTGTGCCTGGGTTGGCTTTGAGCTCCAATCTTCAGATCTCAGCCTCCTGGGAAGCTAGGATTACAGGTGTGAACCACTGGTGGCCAGCAATTCCCAGTTACTTTTGAGAAATGGTCTTGGTTTCCACCCAGGCTTGAATCTGAGCTGTGATCCACATACTTTAAAATTTCCCAATATTGCTGTAAACCAGGTGAACCACTGTCTCCAGCTTCCCTCTGTGGAAATGAAGCCCCATAGACTGTTTTTTTGTTGTTGTTCCATCCACCTTGATCCTTGATGCTTCCAGCCTTAAGCTCCCACTGCAAGCAGAATGACAGACTAGTGCTGTGATACCCCATTATGGGTTAAGAATATATCTCATCAACTTTTCCTTTTGCTATAAAGGCTTTCACTTTACTTCTTGAACCAAAAACTAACCATGGCTTTTTGCTGGTTAATTTGAGATAAGAATCTCCTGAACTTTTTTGGTCTGGGTTGACTTTGAACTCAGATTCTTAGACCTCAGCCTCCTGACTAGATAAGATTACAGGTGTAAGCCACTGGATCACAACTGCATAATAGTGTTTTGTACTTTATATACAATTACTAACAGAGTTTGTTAGATATTTTACCCATTGCTTTGTTAAAATATGTAGATTCATACAAAGACTGTTTTGACGTTGATGAACCAGTAAAAGAACTAACTGGCAGAAGTTAATCTGGAGAATGTTTTCATTATTTGGTTTTACTTATTTATTTGCCTGCTAACACAGGAGTTGCTCTAGAGAAGAAAACATTCAGCAGTTCCATCAAGTAGCACATAAAATTTGTAAATACTCTGTAAATCCTCTTGCCATTGGAGCTAAATTTGGCTAAAATGAAATTCTCTAGCTTTTTCTTCGTAAGCACTGATTTGAAAATAGAAAATATGCAGGAATTTTTGACAAGTGATTGTCTGTTGACTTTTTTGAGATGCTATTACAAAAATTCCATTACTGAAAATACAATACAGAAACACAGATCATCTATGATCTGATTTATAGCGACCATTAAAAAAATCTCCAATTTGTTGCCATCATCACTGTCCTTTATATGTGTTAATGTATTGATCAAAGTAAGGCTCAGGCTGTAATGCTAGCTCCGCAGGAGGCTCAGATCTGAGGATCAAGATTGGATGCCAGTCTGGGAAGGCAAATCTGAGACATTTTGTCTCAAATTACCAACAAAAAATGCCAGAAGTAGAGACATGGCTCAAGTCGAAGAGCACCAGCTTTGAATGTAAAAGCTAAAGGAGAGATGAAGGCCATGAGTTCAAGCCCCAATATCAGCATACACATACACATAAAACATCCAGTGACATAATATTTATACTACTATTGCTGAACTTACAAAGTTGAGGAAAGTAGAGATAATATGCTTTTCCTAAGGAAGTTAAGGATAATGTAATGAGGCTCAACTGGGACATGTTGACTCAGATTTCTTTTTCACATTCCACAACCATTACTTTTCTCTCTACTTCACCCTCCTCCAAAGACAGGAATGATTAATATACGCACTTGCTGAGTTCTTTTTAATCTTTATTTGCTTATTCGGAATTGTAATAGACTATCCATTATCCTTCTTAACTGATTAAACATAATTTCATAAGCATTTTCTAAGTTACTTTATGGCCATTCTAAACATTTCGGTGATTATATCATTCTCAAATGATTGGATGAGTCAATTAATTTAACTATGGCCTTATCTTGGGCAAAGAGTAATTTTTTTTAATTTTACAATTATAAAACAATATTGCTACAATAAATGTAATGTTAGGCATAAAGATTTTTCCATTTTTCCATTTATTTCCCTAGGAAAGATTCCCACATTGAGAATTGACAAATCAAGGCCTTAATACAGATTTGGCTTATATATTGCTAACATGTTTATTGCAAAAAGTTTGTGTTAATTTACTTTCACAATCTATTGACATTACCTGTTTCTATTATTATTTCAAGGAAAATATAATCAACAGTTTTATTCATTGCATCTTTTTATAATTATTTGAGCTAACATTGATTTATTTTTCCAAAGATTAGAGATAACCACATTTTCTGCAATGCCTTGTGAAAATGCTATACCAAAATGCTCTACTCATGAGTAGCTGGTTTATCCTTGCTCCAAATTCATCACATATTCATATCCAAAACACTTCCCTTTTGTGTTGTGCCCAATGAATGCAAAGGAATTTGAAAATAAAACAACAAAAACACACCTTTACTTAATATTCTTGGTTCTTTTTCTTTAAGACTATTTGAAGTGATTTTCGTGGAATTACTTGCAAAACTGTACTTGATGAAAGAAACTTTCTTTTAGGACCTTATGTCACATATAATACTTGTATATATATATATATATATATACAGATATATGCATACAAATATATTCTTATATTTAATATCATTTACATTTTATATATGCATATATGTATATATGTGTTTATGTGTATGTATGTATATGTGTGTATGTATGTGTGTATGTATATATACATATATTCAGGCTTGTGTTTTCTAGTTGCACATTTTTTTCAATTTTAAATAAATACCTCAGTATTTTCTTTATTCAATGGGAAATTTCTATCATTAAATGAATTTCAGTATTCATTCAACTCTTCAAGCAGCAAGACATTTATTTGTGAGAGAAAGTTGAAAAGATAAAACTCTTGACACATGCTGCCAAAGGATTTCCAAATTAATCAGATCATGAAAGTGAGGGACCCTCCCAGAATGTGAGGAAGAATCACTCAAACGAATAAGAAGAGCCAGATTTCACAGAGACCTGCAATCCTTGGCATCACCAGGGAGAAGAGAAGTCCTAATTTATTATATATTACTTTCAATAGGCCCAAAATTGTATCTTCCTCATAGAATGCAATTAACTCTCCACCAAAATATATAAAATGCCAATTTCATTGGATATTATATTCCATATGCAGAATACTGTTTCTTCCTAGTAGGACAAAATTGACTCTATGTTAGATGGTATAAACTACCAAACTGGTCACTCATTAGCATTGGGTAGCCATCACTCCTGAATCTATTAAATGTTTAAAATTTGTAGCAAAATTCTTCCTATAACAGTAATAAAATTATGTCTACCAATTTCATTGAATATTATTTTCAGTATGCAGAAAACTGTTTCTTTTCTACTGGGAAAAAAAATTAACTCTAAAGTACATAAACTACCAAAGTAAATAGTTCACTCAGTAGCATTAGTTGAACTTATCAGTCCTCTCTCTATTAAATAATTTAAGTTTGGCAGTAAAATCTTTTCTGGAACAGCAATAAGAATAAGTCACCAGAAAAACGTCACCTCCCTGGTAAAATCTAACTAATATTTCTAAAGTATGTAATATCAATTTTGAAAAACTCTTTCAGAAAATTGAGGAGGAACAACAACAGACTTCTAGAAATTTCTTGTAGGACAAGCTTCACACGTTTATTACGCCTAGAGAGATATCAGATGAACAAAAAGTTACAAATATCTGTGCTTCAAAATATACAGAAGTTCAGTGTATATCAGTTCTGAAGTATATTCAGGAATCTATAAAATGGTAGAATTTCAGGTTTCAGTGGCACTTATTACAGTAATGATACAGACTTGGTTTCTCATTTAATAAGCAATCAATATAGATTATCATATTAAAAGATTAACAAAGGAAATAGTAAGTTGCAATAGAGGTAGGAAATCCATTTGCCAAATTCTACTATCCATTTATAGTAAGAAAATAATTTTAGAAAACTAGAAAAACTTTCTCAGCCTACAGAAGACACTCATGGAATGTTTATTGGTATTGTAATCTTCATAGTGAAAATATATTTGTTGTTTTCCTGTAAATCAGGAAAGAAGCAAAGATTTCTAGA
Source organism: Perognathus longimembris pacificus (assembly GCF_023159225.1). Classification (NCBI taxonomy): domain Eukaryota; kingdom Metazoa; phylum Chordata; class Mammalia; order Rodentia; family Heteromyidae; genus Perognathus; species Perognathus longimembris. Next base: position 32,079,936 of record NC_063177.1, read on the forward strand.
ACATCCACTGGTATTCATCATGTACGAAAACATTCTAGAAACTTCATTCAGGGACACAAACAAAATAAAGTGCATTTATTATTTAAAAGTTAATTGAAAGAATAAATTATTTATAGATGATATGATGGGCTGTGCAGAAACTCTGGTGGTATCTACAGAAAAGCTGCTAATCAGTGAACTTCATAAGACTGAATAATTCGATGTCAAGATATAGGACTCATTCTATTTCTCTGTTCTAACAATGAATGATAGAAATAGATATTTAATTTATAAAGGAGGTGAAAACTTCTGAAATATTTGAGCTGTATATGTCAAAACAAGTGCAAGGTTTCTTGCAACTGAAAACTACAAAATACAGCTAAATGAAATTTTAGTTAAGGGAAACCATAGTGAAATGGAAGACATATTTTTATGGACCAGAAAACTCAATTTTACTATTATGTTTCAGAGCACAAAAAGCATGATCTCCTAAATTAAATATTGATAAATTGGACTTTCTTGAGGTTAATAGCTTCTGTTATTTCAAAGACATTATAAAGAGAATGAAAGATTTGTGAAAAATTAATTATATTTGTAATGATAAATGTATATTCTATCCATAATACACATATATAAAATATATTCTTAGTGTATAATATATTCAGGATGTGTTCTGAATATATGTTATATTATATATTATATTAATATATAATATTAATATATTAATATTTATATATTAATATATATTAATATATTATAGTATAGTATTATAATATATACGTTCCTCAAAACTTACCATAAGAGAAAAACAGGAAGCCATTATAAAAGATGGTAAATAAGCACAAGTAAAGATTCTCAACATCATTAATTATTAGGAAAATGAAAATTCAAATGTTATTACCCAACCATGTCCAAAATTAAAACATGCAACCAAAACATCTGTTATTTAAAATGTAGAGTAAGTGGAAATCTCATGCACTGATGTTTAGAAGCTAAAAGAAACACTATTTTGAAAAGTACTTTCATAATTTCTTAAAAGTTGAATATAGGGCCAGACATATTGATGGATGCCTGTTATTTCAGCTCCATGCGTGGCAAACAGAGGAGGATAGTAGTTTGAAACCAGCAGCAGGTCAAAACCATAAGATCCTATCCAACACTAGTTAAAGCAATAAAGAGCTTAGTGGTCATGGGTCTAGACAGTGAGATAGCACTTTCCTAGAGTTGCAAGGGCTGGAGTTTAAACCTTGAGATTGTCAAAACAAATAAAACTGACATCAATGACAGAAAATTGTACGTTAAGAATCAAACCTAAACCTACCATAAGATGCACTGATTATAATTACTGATATTATAAGTTGCATGTTTTATTTTTTGGCCTGGTGCTAACCTATAACTTCTATCTTCCTACCTTTGTTTAAAAGCTATATTTAGGATATACAAGACTTGGAAACAAGTCAATTGACCATCCACGGGTTAATTTATGAACATGGTGGGACAGAGTAATGCAATAGATTTTGCTCAATGATAAGCAAGAATGAATTTGATCCATGATGCTACATGGATCTTGAGATTAACATCAAGATCATTATTCTGAGGAAAGATGCCAGATAAAAATAGTATCTTACGGCATGTATAATTTCATTTCTATAATATGCTACAAGAATATCAGTTTATCCACAGGAACAGAAAACAGAACAGCAACTATTTAGGAAAACATAAGACAGGAAGAAGCATGACAAAGGAGCACAAGAAAACATTTTGTTGGGAAATATGGGGGAGAAAGATGCAAAGAATGGCATCAACTAAACTACATAGTACTTCATAATCCCACTTGTGGCACTGAAAACCCTTTTTGTAACCACCTAAAGTAGTAATTAGAACAGAAAACATTTTCAAGTGAGTCATATTGATTATAAAGCCTATTTCACAAGTACATGTGCACATTAAACATTATAAAATTTGGCTGGGTGCAGTAGTTCCTAGCCGTAATTCCAGCTAGTAGAAAGTACAGAGAGAGAATCATGCTTCAAGATCAGCTAGAGCTAAATATTTGCATGAATCTATCTCAATTGAAAAGCCAGATATAATGGTTCAAAGTTGGTTACCTTTGCATTGTGTCCAGAGACAGTCCTGGGTAAAAATATGAGGCCCTATTGGATAAATAATGTACAGGGTTATGATGTACCTAGAATATATAATGTTAAATAAGGTATGCCAAGCTCATGGAGACAAATGGCACATATTTCCTCTCATAAGTGGAAGCTAGTTCTAAAATGCACTGTGGCATGATAAATTATACAAGACTTTACGCATTCACACACAGTGAGACTAAAGGAGGATATTCTTAGGGGAGGAACACAAAGGCACAATGCCTACGTGCCTCTGATCATATAAAAGAGTATTTATCGAAATGAACTCCAGGAAATGGATGCAAAAAAGGTTTGTTTGTTTTTTTAATCTTTGTTGCTGTTTTTTTTTTCTTTTTGTCTTGTTTATTTATCTGTCTTTGGGAGAGTAAAGGGTTGGAAACAAATGGAGCAGTGGTACTCGCTAGATATTATGTTGAACATGAGCTACACAACTTGTAGATAGGGAAGAGAGGAAAAAGCTGGGAAGGGATGGCATTGTCCAAAAAGAAATGTACTCATTACATGACTTATGTAACTGTAGCTCCTCTGTAAATACCCTTTAAAATAACAATGAAAATTTAAAAAATTAAAGAAAAAGCTGATGCCATTGTTAAAGCAGTGGAGTGCACCTGCTTATTGAATTCCATGCTTTAATTGTATTATTTGTTTTATATCAATGATTCCCAACAAAGCTATTAAAACAAGTTTGTATTGTCCCAACTTCTGTGGGTTACTTAGAACATTCCCTTAGTCTCTGACTACATTCCAATCATGTTAGATAACAACAGGACACTTTAATGGAATTAGAATCAAGGAGGTAAGAATTGAACTAATGGATCCAGTCAAGGACCAGAAATTCTAGATAAATAACAGAAATGAAGGCGATTTTTTAAAAACAATTGAAAGAGGGAGATGATTTTATGATTGTTATGTTCAGATAGGAACTAGGTTTCTGTGCTTGCCAATACCATAGTATTTTTATGTGAAAGAAAAAAACATAGAATCAAATGAGAAGCAGATGCTTTTTCTACATCTCACAGAAGGAGGTAGTCTTATACGCAATCTGTGTAATAACGGTCACAACTCAAACTGCTTAGATTTCAGCTCATCAATCAAAGGGTTTTTTTCTAATTTTTCTACATAATTTTACTAGTTCCATTATTTCTGCATCTTGCGCATGGAAAAAAGGTGTTTATAAATAGATACCACACCTAACAGAGCCTTGTTTATATCCTACTTAGCACTCATATCAAGAATAGTTATGTTAGGAAGACTGTTTCTTTACACCAAGAATTAAATATTTCCAGATTACATAAGAAAATAATGAGCTAAGGTGATAAGAGATAAACTATAGTCATGGCCTCTACATGTGTGGAACTTAAGAGTATAGCTGAGAAAGTCAGAATATATATAGCACAAGGAAAATTACAAAAGCTGTGTGAACCCTTATATCGAATTTGGCATCAGAAAGCAGGAAAGTAATTCAGAAAGCATCAAAAGTTTCAATTGTACTTTTGATACTTGTTTACAGTAAGTGTAAACTGCAAATTTATATGACCAATTATTCTTTCCCATGTATTTGTATTCATAGTTGTATTCTTCTTTCTCTTCAGTGTGTATGTTTCCTTTAAGGATTTTCTGCAGTGCTGTTTGTGTGGTCTTGAATGCCTTTTAGTTTTTCTGCATCATGGAAGGATTTAAATTCTCCTTTAATTATGTAAAATTAAGCAATCCATTGTGACAGCTATTTTTAATAGGAATGATATTCCATCATTCCAGTACATGGTTTTAAGATTTCTGTTGAAAAACAAATGAGCTAATGAGCTTTTTTCTTTTTTTTTTTTTTTACTCCTTTTCCAGTACAAGGATATAAATGCAGAGACTAGTACTTGCTCAACTTTATTCAACTAGCTCATAACCATCCAATGGGGATACTTTGGCGGTAGAGTATTTTTTACTTTCCTTTTGAAATTATAGTTCTCTGGGTCTCAGCCTCCTAAGTCTCTCAAACTACCAGTGTGATCCACCTTGCCCAGCAAGAGAATTCTGCTAACATTCTGATGTACATCTTTGTGTGAAACTTCTTCTTTCTTGTAGCTTCTATTAAACTTGTTTTGGTTTGCATAATTATATAAACCTTGTTTAGCCAAGAGCCAAGTAAAATGAGGTATGTGTGTGGAAAAATTGCTGAAAACCTATTATGAATATAATAATGACTATGAAATGAGCATATTAGTCCTAGATGTATATAGTCTTCTGAAATTAGTAAACACCAGTATCAGAGACATGCGGTTAAATGAAGTTAAATTTTCCAAAGGAAATGATGCATGTATATATACAGACATATGCAAGTACTAAGCTTTAATGTCATTCAAATAAATATAAAGCACTGAAACAAAAATCCAAGAACTTTTCAGGTATTAACTTTCAAAATGACTTCATTTTCTTGACAGGTGTTTGGGACTCACACACAGTGGTTTAGCAGGTCTGGAAATAAACATATACAATAACATGATTCATAAATCTGCTTTTAAATGTTGCTGTATCTCTTTGACAAATAATTCCACTTTTAGTTTTTATAGAAAAAACTGCTTAGCACAGTATTAATTCCATGAAATATGAGAAACAACTAAATGACTAATAACAAAGAATTAGTTAAATTGCATTACCACACATAACACAATAAATTAATAGGCAAATGTTAAAAATGATTCTTAAGACCATATAATGAAAGGAAAGATTTCCTAATTTATTTTAATAATTGAAAAACAAATTACAAAATGATATGTAGAATTTGAATTTTTTAGGTCTTAAAAAATTACGAGGAGATGTTAGAAAAATTAAAATAATGCCAGTGTTTTGGATGCGCTTTATGTAATTTTGTGCTTTTTCCTTGGTGTGCAAAATTATACAATAAAAATTTATTAATGTTATGAGTGTTTGAACATCTATAAAAGCTATTTTATTAATAATAGTATTTGCTTAGCATTTTCCTTGCACGTTTCTCCTTTACTTACTGCGTGGATTGTAGTGGATAGTATGTTTTTAACTTAATGAAATAAAAACATACATGCCTAGTGATATTTCATTTCTTCACTGCCTCCCCGCCCCCCGCGCCTCCTCCCTGCCCAACCCAGGGACCATTATCTCTTTGTTAAGTGTCTTTACTTAGAAAGAGCAGCCAGCAAATAGAGTGGGAGATTGGGAGATACCTTGTGGAGGGGAGCGGGTCGCAACACTGCCAGCCTTGAACTTGACTATGAGGCAGAAAGGCTGACTTTGGGAATTCCATTGTTAGGTCTCCAGATGCCAATTCCAAGTGGTGGGATATTTTCACAATGGGGATCCAGATGCCATAAATGCCTGTCTTATATGCTTCTCCAAAGAGGAAAACATAATATCTTCCCATAGACTCTAGATGGCAGAGAAACAAACAAACAAAATTAGAAGAATCTGTGAGTCATGGCGGCTGGCTGGCTTTGTGCTAGCTATTGGGATGAGCCACTATGCCTTAGTGGGTGGATCAGGAAAACTGAACCGTAGGCTGCTCATCCAAAAATACGAGACCATAGTGATCCTTAATCTGCATAGTTGTGTAAGATACAAAATTGAAATGTTGAAAGCACCAGGCTTTTTCATACATTTTATCATGGTAGGTCTTAAAAAGTGCCAACTTTCAGAAAGTCAGAAAGCTTAGGAGACTCAGTCAACACAATGTGTGTGTGTGTGTGTGTGTGTGTGTGTGTGTGTGTGTGTGTGTGTGTGTGATCATGGCAGATTTCCTCTTGGACGACATGCAGAGTCTCATAAGGTTAAAGCCATTTATAGATGTTGAGATTATCATTTCACTTAACAGTTTAAAGATGTCTGGAGAGTTTTCTTTATTAGCCATTACATTAGTAGTTTAGACATTCTTAAATATGTTTGCAAAACAAACGAGAATGGTATAAAATGGCATTGGCCCCAGGCAAAAACATTGTGCCAGTGTTCTCTTATTCAACCTCACAGCTTTTTGTTAAGTGGCATTAGTTTTTCATGATCTAAAATGAAAAAGAATAATATGATAAAGGTTTACAGTCAAAAATCAAAGCAATTTTATGTGCGTGTATGTTGGAAATAGATGATAGATAGATAGACAGATAGATAGATAGATAGATAGATAGATAGATAGATAATAGTGATAGAAGGACAGACAGAAAGGTAAATATCAATTTATCAATGATAGAGGTAGATAAGTAATTAGAAGAATACATTGACATGAATTTACAGTAAAATATAGGTTAGGTTCTTCAACATACTCCATCATCTTCCCAGTGAAGGCTAAAACTCAGTATCATTTGCAAATAAAAACTAAACTTTTGAGTTCCAGGAAATAATAATAAAAGGTATTTCGCCTTGTTGCTGTTTTTGTTTTCTTTTGTTTTTGTCTTGTATGTTCATGTATCTGTCTTTGGGAGGGGCAGAGAGTGCACAGAAATGGTGGGACAAAGGATAAACAAATATCACAGTGGGATTCACTAGATACTATGTTGAAAATGAATTATACAACTTGTGGGAAGGGAGGAGAGGGAAAAACTGGGAAAGATTGAGGGAAAGGAAAATCATTGTTTAAAAAGAAATATATACTTTACTTGACTTATGTAACTGTAACCCCTCTGTACTTCACCTTGATAATAATAATAAGAATGCATGAAAGACTAAAAACTTCTTAAATTAAACCATTGATATAGCATAATCCACCAACACATTTCTCCTGGTTTTTATGAGTATGAGCTAGTTTGACATGGTCTTAGTGAAATATCCCTTGTGTTCAACTTATAGTTAGAATGTGCAATACACTAGTCAAGTAATTCATGAGTTATAAAGCAGAGATTAACAGGCTTCTGAAGACGAGGGAAACGAAGTGTATTTTTACATACTTCTGTGTGCATACAACAATGCACATCAGATATCTTGATCCCATTAATTTTTGGATATAATTTTCATTCACAGATTCATTCATTCATTCATAGTGATTAGTCCTAGCTAAGTTACTATGTGTGACTCTTTAAGTAACATAAAGCATTAACTATCAATTCCAGGAGATGCTATGTCTTTGTTTACTCAAGTTTGTGCCTAATGACTCAAAATGTTCTGTGAGATGAATTTTTACTTATCCATCTGCAGCTTTATCATGTTGGATGAGCAGGAAAGTTACAACGGAGGGCATTAAAAGAACATAAGAAGCCCTCTCCTACAATATACTTGTAGTATGATATGTAAAGTACACAAAGTACATATTATTAAGGTGTTTTCTACTTCTTATCAGCCAGTCAGAACTGAGCCTATCTACCTATCATCAAAGATGGTATGAGGAAACATTTTCATGATGTTGGCCCTATTTACTGTTTCTCTATTTGTTATTTCTGGTTGCTATATATTCTGAAGACTGACAAAGTACAGGTCAGTCTTTAATTCTAGGCTAATTCAAGAGGGGTCAAATCTTGATGAGGATCTAGCCTACAAACCATGAGAAGTAGGGAGGTCTGCAGAATTGCTCAGTTTGAAAAATATGATACTGGGTTATATAAACAAGTATAATTACTTGAAAGAGAAGACAGTTTTTACTCTGCTTTACCAGTGTATATTGGGAGAAAGGAATTTTGAAAGACAAGTCGAACCTATTATATTTTACAAAAAATAATAAATATTTCCCATTGCTCATATAAAAATTTTCCCCTGATTTTCCTAATGAGTGTTTAGGGTAAATTTAGGATATTGTAGATAGATAGATAGATAGATGATAATGAACGTAGATAAGAATTGATGACTCCATGGCTACCTACTGAGGTCAGAGGCACCTCTAGGTGGATCTACCTTAATCCCTTATGTCTATTCAAAACATTCCATCAGTGTAAGGTTACTGTGTTTCCATCTGAATTTGAGTTGTTATTTTGTTTTGGATGGAGGCAAAAGCAATAACTGAATCACATGCTTTTTCGTTATGCTATTTCTCACAATTTTACCAGTTAATATGAAATGCTAAACCACTATCAACTGAAAATTGACTTGTGAATCAAGCAAACAGAAAGCTCCATTGAGATACATGGAAAAGTTTCTCCAACTGCCCCTCTCCCCAGTGGAAATCTCTATTGAATTTGTCTGACTGTAGCCTAAGTTCTCATTAACATCACACTTGCAATCTTAATTTGCATTTAATCTTTGCAAATTAAAACTTTGCACTTAATCTGTAAAACAGGAAGGCCAATCCCAAAGTTATCACAAATGAAATGAATTGTACCTTTGTAAGGATAATGCAAGTCTTGTAACTCATGATCAAAGGCACACACGTGTAGATAATACACTCTTTCCATTCCTAACCTTAAGTATTCTCTGCTTCATGAGTGTCAGATGAGAGGCATTGGATTGAAACCCATTTTTACTGTTCCTAAAGGACAATGAAAATGAATGTGTTTTGGTTGAAATGTTTCCCTTAATACCAATGTGTGGCTCTTCTTAATTTAACACCTGTGAAAAATAGAGGAATTAATATGACCAGGAATCAACTATAGAAGAGTGTGTTTCCAAATATAGCAAGCTTGAACTTCAAATTGAAATTCTGACTTCTTGTTGAAGACTTACTTCTCCTGTATGTTTTATGCGCATTATCTCATTTAATGTTCATATAAACCTTATGATGTAGTCATACATCATTGGTCTAGATGTAAAAGAGCATAAAGTAAAAGCTGTATATTACCTACATTTTAGTTTTCCTAATTAAGCATTATCAATCAATGGTTATTAATAAAAAATATTCAGTTGAAAGAAATGTGATCAACCCCCTGGCATTATGCTATGGGTGGTTGAGTCAATGAAATTCCTTCAAAAATTTCTTTGAAGTTCTCTGCTTGTCCATGAGTGCTTACATAGCCATGTAATCACTAAAAAATTCTACTTAGCCAACTGATTTGATTTCATGGATAGTTTGACAACAATGAATAAGATCTATTTATTTACCTCTTGTTTGAAAACTGGGTTTGACCCTTTACAACAAAACAAACAACAATAAAAAGGAAAACAGAGTAAATTAAAGATGCCCATGAGATGAAACAGATGATCACAAGTAGCTAGAAAATGAAAATAATAAGTAATATTTATTAAGAATAGCACGTGCATCAAAGTCTAACATTTTCAGTGCATTATCTTAATCTTACAATACTTAATGAGACCAAGAATACCACTGACCTTACAATGATCTTCAGCAAATTAGGATTCAGAAAAGTGATATAAACCCTTGCAAAGGCATATATAGCCAGTAAGTAGCAGATCAGGACTAAATCGCATACTACAGCTCACAGTTTCAAACAATACACTGATATAAGTCTATTTTCCTCTTTGGTCAAAAAGACTTAGAAACAGTAATATGATATTACTTCTAACATTCCATACCTCAATTCAATTAAAGGTTACTTAAAAGTCATCTTTAATCAAAGGGCACTGCTGAAATTAAATCAGTACTGCAGTGAAAAGAATCAGTAATACATTCTTATTTCTATGTGGTATTACAAAACATGCTATTTATAAGGTGACAAAAATATGTTAAGATGTAAATTGTCTTGTAAGAGGGAATAGAGGCCAGTGTATTTTCAAACTCTTAAATTTGCTGCTGGGGCAAATTAAAGTCATACATACTGGGCATTAGAATAAGACATTTATTTACTAGTTTACAATGTTAGGAAAATTGCTTAACCTTTCCATACCCATTTCCTTATCTGTATACATACATAAATCTCCTATTCTATTGAGTAGCAGCATTATGAAGCTGCAGGAATGCCAGTGAAATGGAATTCTGCTAACTGCAATGATTGAAAAAGTGCTGTGAATCTACCCACCCACAGAAAACAACTATAGAATTTAATTTTAAAAAATCTGCTCCAAAGTCTCAGTGCATACATCAGATGGTGAGGAATGACTGACTGTACATGCAGCAGTCAATAAAGTCCAGAGAAGTAAGCTCAGCATTTGAAACTACTTTCCGCTCACATATTCCAGAAGAGGAAGCTGCACAACTGAGAAATCGTTAGCCAAACCTGTAAGAACAAAGAAATAAAGTTTAGAAGTCATGACTCCTGTGATATGGTGTTAAGCACCCTATGTTTGTATACCAGGATTCACAGTAAGTCAAAATAAGACTTTAGGAACTGAATGTCAAACTGGACACCGTGAAAAGTAATGCACAAAGCCAGAGTTTATGATTGAAGGAGGACTTGGTAGGGATTGTTGGTTTGGGAAAAGCTAAATTGTGGTCTGAGAGATGTTTGCAAGCCTTTGACTTGTAATGATCATGTATTGATTATTTTTGTTGCTTTTTCTCTAGTGCTTTTATCATCATAATAAATTCATGCTTAGTTAAGTAACTAAATTGTATTACTGGAGACTAGAGTCAAAGCTTCATCAAGTACTCCACCTTTGGGCTACATGCCCAGTCCCAAATACTTAAGACAAAAAAATAGGTACATTTCTTCAATAATCTTTGGAATATTCAAAGCTTATTTATTATTTCTCTACTATTTTTCTTCCTCAGATCAGGTTTTGGATTTCCATTTTGGAGACAAGAGTCTCAGGGATTTTTGTGTGTGTGTGTGTGTGGTGGGCTTAACCTCCCAGTCATACGTCTCTATATCTCAGCTTTCTGAATAGCTAGGATTTATAGGTTTAATCCCACCTCACACTCACTTGGAAGCATATTTTTTTTGGCTCAGAGTTCCAGAGTTCATCATGGTACAAGGACAGGCTAGAGCCAAGAGTGCCCACGCTGGCTACCAGGAAAGAGGGTGCTTGTGCTAGGTGACTTCTTTTTTCTTCCTATGTTATTCCATGAGGCCTCATTCCTCCCAAAGCAGGGCCTGCTCACATACAGGGAAGGTCTTTTCTTTTTAGTTAATTATCTCTTAAAATGCACTGAGAGCCCCACCCTGAGGTGTGCACTCAACTCCTGTCTATTTGACTTGTCCAATATAGATTTTCAAATTAATGGTAGTTTTTAAGTTAATGGTAGTTAGGATTGATGCACTCCTATAATGATTTATTCCAACCCAGATAGCTGTAAACATCTCTGAGTACCTGGAAGAGAAAAAACATGAAACACATTATGGAGGCAAGAGCACAACATGCTTCACTGTATCAAAGAGTTGGTGAGAGAATTAAGAAATATTACATATATTCCAAGAACTTGGAGGTGGAGACGTGAAGCAGAATGATTCCCTCTCTCTCTTTCTCTCAGAGTATTGTAAATTAAATGAACATGCATCGTACACCAACAATAGAAATGAAATACATATTTTAAAGAAGTGTTAGTAACTGACCTTTCACTATGAGCCTCACTTAGCATTCAGCACCGCAAGCAGATCTGCTGCATTGCCGTTGACAGTAAGGTAAACTTACCCCTTACTTTAACTCATTTCTTGGAAATGCTGATCTCCATCCAAAATCTTTTCTGCTTACTAAGCACAGGTATCATCAGCCACCTTTGATATGTCTGTTTTCCTCATTGCTTTCCGTTGTCATGAATACACTTTTCTTGCTAGGATGCCACATATTAATAATTAGTGAATTACACCTGTTCCATCTGTCGCACCACATACATTGTTTTCATAACAGGAACCTACCAACAGGCTATGCAGGAATCAGAGTCTTTTGCATTTTTCTAAATATGCCTCAGTTAAATCCTTCAGTATAGAAGATGAGCTGTAGCTAGTATCTATGGGACTTTTTTTTTTTCAGAGCAAGATAGAAATCGATGCCTGTTTGTTCAATAACAGGGCAAAAGAGAAGAGAACACGTTTGCAAACAGCAGGTGAGACTTTCAATTTGAAAAGCAATCAGAGCATCAGTTGTCTGTCTTCAAGGGCACAGCTTCTAGATATTTTCCAATGCTGGGGAGGAGACCCAAACACAGCCCTTCAATATTTTGAAATTTACACATTTACAAAGACATTCCTGACACTCAGACTTACATTTTGATTCTAAAAGCTTCCTCAGTGAGGCCCAAACTACATTCTAGTTTACATGTCTAGTCTACATGTCTAGTCTAGTTAGTTGCTCCTGTGTACAACTTAGGACAATTTTTCACATTGACTTTACAATAAAGAATGATGAATTTAAAAGCTGTGAGTCTAGGCTGTCCATCAGCAGTGAGGTTCACTTGGCATTTGCAAAGTTCCTATCTTTGGCCAGGCACCTGCAGTAAAGCTGAGGATACAGAGAGGCCTTGCTTTTGTGCAATGTCAATGGTTTATTCCTAAAAGCGAGATTTCGATCAAGATCACACACCCCTAAATATGTAATCCTACATAGAATCTCAGCAATTCCATAATCACCCAAGCAAACTGAAAATAGGATGTTAGGATTAGGGTGAGGGTTAGGGTTAGAATAGAATGTTATCTGATAGAGCAATGTGTATGAAAACAATAATAGGTGAAAACTGTATTTAACACATGGTTTGCATTGCATTACTCATACACTAATCATACAAACACCATGGGAGCTTTGAGTTCACCTAGAAAAAGGAAGTGGGAAGGCATTGCTGTTTCCTTAAGGTTTTCATGAATATAGAACAATCTGTAGTTGGGCTATGAATAATCATATGAACTGAACATTTGATTTCCTTCCTGGAGCAACATAAGGATTTTTAACACACCATCTCCCAAAGACAGCCCCAACTGTTTTTGTTTGTTTGTTTCTGTTTTTTCTTTGTATAGAACAAGCAACTTTACAATAGAACTCAGGAACTCTGACAGTGATTCTGATTATATCTCACAGTGAACACCACCATAGCACATTATAGCCTACAAGTTCATGTCCAGTAAATATTTGTTAGTTAGGTTTATTGTGAAAGTCATCCCTCTATTCTTATATGTATTTACAGTATTATATATAGAGAGAGTTCACTTTGAAATATGAATGAGATATGAATATTTTGTTTGGCATATAAACCCAACAGAAATACACAAATCCTTCTTCCTAGACTCTCTAAGGGCAAAGAGAATAGAAAGGAAAAATGAGACTTCAGGGTTTTATGCGAGCTCACACACTATCTGTGGAGAGTCCTGGTGAGAATCACACGTTGCCATAGGACAGGGATAGATGAGAAGACTTTAACGGAAGTATTATCTACGAAGGCCTGAACAGTATGGAAGAAAACCAATATGAACTGTGGGCAGATATAGGGAAGAAGAGAGGGACAGGGAGGATATTACCAGCCTAGGACTTAAAAGGACAAGAGGAAGAAGGGGTTAGTGCAAGAAATGAGAACATGGTTGAACCATGGCTTTCAGAAAGAGGGGAATGGCCAACTGCCAGCAAACCAGCAGGAAAGTTCCACTGAAGTACAGTCTCCTTCAGCACCCTTCTGCTTCTCAGGAGCTCCTGTCACTATTTTCCTTTGAATTAATCTATTAGGAAGGTTGAGGGAAAGAAACACATAGATCTTCTCTGTATAGCTGAGTCTTGTAGGACCAGAGTATTGGGGAGGGGCGGGGAAGGGAGAATGATTGGATCTAGAAAGGCAGACAAAATCTCCAGTACAGATCCTATGCTTTGCCTTAACTTTGGTCATGATGAAAGTATCTAATCATAATTTGCTGCATCATAAGATAACAGTGTAAGTTCTTCCAAGCAAAATGTGAAATCCTCTTTTCATCCTCACTAACTTGCAAATAACTTTTCAGGGGATACAAAGCAAGTAAATGAAAACATTATCCTAAAATGGAGTTATAATAATTCTACTTCTGAGTTCGTTCTATAGCTTTTCCCATGGATAAATGCCATAACCTGGCTACTTTCTTTAACCATTTATTTTATGTCTTCCTGTGATCATCTGATAGCATCTCTGTGCATGGTCTTTTTTTTTTTTTTTTTTTTTTTTTGGCCAGTCCTGGGCCTTGGACTCAGGGCCTGAGCACTGTCCCTGGCTTCTTCCCGCTCAAGGCTAGCACTCTGCCACTTGAGCCACAGCGCCGCTTCTGGCCGTTTTCTGTATATGTGGTGCTGGGGAATCGAACCTAGGGCCTCGTGTATCCGAGGCAGGCACTCTTGCCACTAGGCTATATCCCCAGCCTCTGTGCATGGTCTTTAACTGGTGGATAACACAAGCTTTTGATAATGTAGGTCCAAGACTTTAGTCCTAGGAAAATACATTGCTATAATTTTTCATTATTCAAAACTAACAGTCATCCCTTTGTTTCCCTTGATATGTGTATGAGAAAACACCAGATTACTTTTTCTTCAAATTTTTCTATATTCTTTGTCAATCTAAACACCCAACATCTACATTATTGACCAGTTTTCTTCTGCATGTCAACTGTGTTGGATCAGGAGGTAAAGAGCTTTTTTGTTTGTTTTTGTTCTCTGGTTGTTTATTTATTTATTTATTTTTGTCGTGGGAGGAAGGTAGTCAGTTGTGGAGCTTGAACTCAGGCCTTGGGCACTCCCTCTGAACTTTTTTTGCTCAAGACTAGCACTCTACCACTCTGAAAAGCCACTTCTGATTTTCTGGTGATTAATTGGAGATAAGAATCTAACTTTCCTACCCAGACTGTATTTGAGCCATGATCCTTAGATCTCAGCCTCTTGAATAACTAGGACTACAGGTGTGATTCACCAGCATCCAGCTAAAGATTCGTTGAGTGGGTTATACATGTATTGTTTAGAGGCACAATACTACCTATAGCTATTGATTTCTAGACTAAGGATTTAGGTTTAGGTATTACTATGGTTTTTTTTTTCTTTTTTTGCTCCAGGCTAGTACTCTGCCACTTGAGTCATAGTGCCACTTCTGGCCATTTTCTGTATATGTGGTGCTGGGGAATCAAACCCAGGGCTTCATGTATACGAGGCAAGCACTCTTGCCTAGGCCATAGCCCCAGCCCCCTATTACTATGTATTGGTAACACCCAAAGTCATAGAGTGTAGCCTATAAGATGGTACTCTACATGATCCTTTAAAAAAGACCATTCTACTATCCTGCCAAAGTAGCATTTCTGGAAAATGAATTATACTGAAAAAATTACTAATTTCTATGGTAATGAAGTCTTTATTATTATTTTCCTTGTCATAAAATGAGTCCTGTACTTGATAGCAATATTGTATGTCAATGCAAAACACAATATTAATAGAATTATTATGAGCAGGAAAGGCAATTCCATTCCTCAAAGTCCACAATCTACCTCTATGTTAATGCATGGCCTTTCTATCTTTAATGGAAATGAATAGCACCCATCTAAGACTTAATGCTGGCTTTTGCTTTTCATATTTGTGATGGTGATTTATCTTTGTCGAGTCAAATGATTTCTTCTCTTCATCTTCTTTCCTTTTTCTTTCCCTTCTCTTCACTTTCCTCACATTCCATTGTCCCCAGATCCTGAAAGAGTATAATTAAATTCTTTCAATTTCCTACGTGATTAGAGAAATACAACTATTATTTCTTGTGATATTTAGTCATTCCTCTTGTTTTCCGAGCCTACATTGTAGCAGCTCTGGAGAGATAACGACAAAAGTAGTATGTTCATTTGTTATGGGGGGGAAAAAAAGCCCTTTTCAGTCACAGCTGAGTTTATGTTATTGAGGTGATTATCTAAAAGTTTCTATAAACCTCAAGAGGAGCCTATAGCCAGAGTCATATCCATGTGATTAGAGACTTGGAACTTTCACCTCTTCCTAGCATATGCAATAGCACACCAGTATTTGGATATGTCCATTTGTGTTTCTGCTACTCATGAGCAAACTATTTGGAGAAAAGGGGAAACAATGGTGAAAACTAAAGGTTATCAAATATTTTGGGCAGGGTAGCAGCATGCCTGTGTCATGTTTTCCCATCTAAAATGAGTTAGAGACAAAAGAAGGATTCCCAAAGACATCATGAAGAAAAAAACAACAGGTGAGACTAATTTAATAACACAATACTTTGTAAATTAGTGACTACGGCCAAGTCATGTTCAAGATATTGTTCTAATAAATGGCGTGCATGTCTCATTTAAATCATGGAAGAGGTCTGAATGTACGAGTTGTTGAATGTTAAGAGCACCTACCTCTGTAGGACGTATCAATCAGACTTCTCAGGAAACCTGCTAGTGAGCCACGCGGAGCTCTAATTGAGATATCTGCATTGTATTTTGAAAAAAATAAAGGATCATCTCCCTTTTAAGTGATAGAAAAAAGTTTAATCATGAATGAATACAAATTATCAGTGAGCAATGCTCAAAAGTGTCAAGATGCTCTGGGTGAAGTGTCCTCCATGATATGAACATTGCTTGCCTTAAGGAAAAGGACAAGAAATAATGAGATAAATTGTTTAGTGGTGCAAGAAGGAAAGCAGTACATTTGAGTGAGTTAATAAGAGAGATGATGATGAAGTAATGATTAACAGTGCCCAGAGCCCAAAAAAGACTGCAAAAGCAGAAAGAGGCCCAGATGAATGTAAACCTTTGTTTCTCCTTATCTAACAGTCAC
This sequence comes from Perognathus longimembris pacificus, assembly GCF_023159225.1. Classification (NCBI taxonomy): domain Eukaryota; kingdom Metazoa; phylum Chordata; class Mammalia; order Rodentia; family Heteromyidae; genus Perognathus; species Perognathus longimembris. The sequence goes on from NC_063177.1 coordinate 32,096,534, forward strand.
TGTGATCTACTAAAGTAATTATATTTCCTTTTCACTTTGGTCTACAGAAAAGTTCAGGCTAAATATATATCATATGTCAAGCAAACAAAATAGAATCTTTTGAAATCAAATAGATATAAGTGTTTGTTCTTGCTTTTGTTTCAAACTTCAATTTCCCCTAATTTCAGCTTGTTTTGATATATCATGTGTATTATGTAAACCACCTGCAATTCAGTTTGCAATAAGGTAGTAGAGTAGTAATCCTAACCAAGGAGTGTATTTTCTTTTCTAGGTCTATAATTGAAAGCCTGAGAACAGAGAACAGGATGTGGAGATAGCTAGATTCATCTGAGGCCTCCTCTTCTCATTTCCAGCTAGCCCCTTTCTTGCTATGTCCTCCATCTCTTGATGAGGAAAGGGAAAGACAGGCTGCCACCTCTCACAAGTAGTAAACCAGCACTAACCCTATCATGAAGACCCACATTCACGACTCCATCTGACACTAAATGCTTTCCAAAGAATTTATTTCCAAACATAATGATATTGAAGGTAGGGCTTCATCATATTTGATTGGCAGTGGTATTTTCACTGAGGATCCTCAAAATGGAAAGGACCATTTCAGTAACTAAAACAAAGACAGAAATAAAGATTGTATCACCTCTAGGTCTTGAGTATTACATGGAAAGCTAGAAGGCACACACATGGAAATCATGGGGTCCACGTTGAAAAAGTAAAGGATCTATGGGCCAAGCTCTTTAACTGGGTCTAGAAAGTTATATAAACTTTTTTTTCTTTATTTTTTCAGTTGAACTCAGCCTGAGCACTGTCTGTCCCTGAACTGTTTTGCTTAAGACTAGTGCTCTACCACTTTGAGCCACAGCACCATTTCCAGTTTTCTGGTGGTTAATTGGAGATAAGAATATCATGGACTTTCCTGCCTGGACTGGTTTTGAACTGAAATTCTCAGATCTCAGCCACCTGAGTAGCTAGGATTACAGACATAGGGCCATTGGCACCCAGTCACAAATATTCTTTATGGAAAATTTTAGTTGATGGCTATAGAAGCTAGCAGAGTTCTAGGAGGTCATGTGATTGGGGTGTTTAAGCTGACAAATCTGCTAGATCCAATGGCTGATGGAGTTATCCCTCAATTAGATGGTCACTAGGATGTGACTCTATAGAGTAGTGATACCTGGATAGACCACACTGGGGAGTGAAGAAGTCTAGAACTGTGTCAAAGGTCACCGGGCCCTGAGTCTGATGTTATAGTTGAATATACTCAAAATGATGCCAAGGTAACATGAAATTATAATCATTCACTTAGAAAGTCATCTGTATTCAGTCAATAATAGTGCATGGAAAAACAAAATAATTATAAAAGGAAGATGAATAAAATTTGACACACAATGAGAAGACAGAGGTTTTGATATTAAGTAGTGATGGTGTAAGTTATAATTTATGGTTTAAGGCAATCAATTGGACTTTTATTTAGCTTATTTGTAATACAAGGTTTTACCTCTCAATTATACAATGAGACTTAATACTGCAAAGTTTGTAGCAAGACAAATTCAAAATGATTTAAAAATTCTAAAGAAAGATGCTTGTTTTTTCTCCAACTTTTATTTATTTTTTCTTATTTATTGTCAAAGTGATGTACAGAGAGGTTACAGTTTCATACGTTAGGCCTTAGGTACATTTCTTGTACTGCTTGTTACCTCCTCCTTTATTCCCCCTCCCCCCTCCCCCTTCCCCTCTTCCCCTATTAGTGGTTCAGTTGGTTTACACCAAATGCTTTTACAAGAATTGCTTTTGGGGTTGTTTGTCTTTTTATCCTTTGTCTCTTGATTTGATATTCCCTTTCATTTCCCTAGTTCTAATACCAGTATGTACAGTATACAGTGTACTCAAATGAGATACAGTGATAGAACAGGTACAACCACAAGAAGGGAATACAAGAAGATCATCAACAAAAGAAGCTACAGTTTCACATGGCATGTTGAAAGTGATTACAACAGTGATATAACAGTCATTTCCATAACATGGAGTTCATTTCACTTAGCATCATCTTATGCGTTCATAAGAGCATAGCTATTAGGCTCTTGTGATCCTCTGCTGTGACTAACCTAAACCTGTGCTAATTATTCCCTATGAAGGAGACCATAGAGTCCATGTTTCTTTGCTTCTGGCTCACTTCACTTATGGTACATACACACAATGGAATGTTATGCCTCTATCAGAAAGAATGACATTGCCTCATTCGTAAGGAAATGGAAGGACTTGGAAAAAGGTTTCTCCAACTTTTAAATAAAAATAGAAGAAATGTACTTGAAGCACGAGTAATTTGGATCAGGAATGTGCAAGGCATTCTTTATTATGAAAGAAATTCCTATGAGAGGAACTAAGAAAGCAAATATGAAAGTCCTATAGAGAAACAAAAAGCTATCCAGTCAGATTATTGCTATTATTATTTGCACAGTGTTGTTGTCATAGCTACATTATTTTCATTATTTCTTAATAAGTTTACTTGAACAAACATGTGAACATACTAATCTGATCAATCATTATAAATCTGTTGGGAAGTACTAGATACTATTACAACTCTAAAGTCAACAACTTCTCACAATTATGAATAATGATTATAGAAGAAGATATTTAAAATAGTCATCTTCTTCAGGATTCTATCAACCACAGGATGAAAGTTAGTAAAGAGGAGAACCATAGAAATATGAGAAGACCACTGGCCTCAGGTGGCTCACCCCTGTAATCCCAGTTACACGGGAGGCTGAGATCTGAGGATCATAGTTCAAATCCAACCTGGGCAAGAAAGCCCATGAGACCCTTATGTCTGACTAATCACCAAGAAACTGGAAGTGGAGCTGTGGCTCAAAGTGGTAGAGGGCTAGCCTTGAGGCAAAAAACTCAGGGACAGGGACAGTGCCCAGGCCCCAAGTTCAAGGCCCACAACTGACAAAAAAAAAAAAAATAGAGGAAGAATAAAAATAAACGTGAGACATGAAGTAGCCAGGGGAACTCCTAAAGATGACTTCATATGCTTGATCATGTCAGAATTTTAGGAGTCATTCTAGCCACATTTAAATAATAAAATATCCCATTATAGAAGTTTACATGTGCATCACACAATGAGATTTTTATGTGTAATATGATTCGTGAATTTTATGTAAGCTTAAAAGAGCCATAAAATATACAATAGGAAAGATTTAAAAGGATAATAAGAATAAAAGCATCTTTAACACAATCTGAACAATTTAAGATTTACAAAAACATGGTAGCAACGAAAATAGTAATTATTGTAGCTCTGTGACTCAGTTTTCTTCAAAGAAAATTTGGTGGAAAGAGAACAGCTCAGCTTATGTTAGGTTCAGCATAATCAAAAGGAGATGTCCAGAGCTACGCTTATTGCAAGTACACCTAATAGCATTATTTGACAAGTCTCAAGACACTCATGTTCCCAGATGCGGATCACATAGTTCTTTTGTATTCCTATTCCAAGAAAAAATATACCTCTATCTTTCATCCCCCAAAAGAACTTATAACTTAATACAGAGAAATGGCAAATAAGAAGAGTAGAAGCTCCATATTTGTATGTTACTGTGTCTAATTTGTAGAAAGACCTTTGCTAGAGGTGAAATGTTAAAATAAAATGGGTGTATTAGAATTCTTCAAAATTTCCTTTGATTCATTCTACATTTTCTTCCTTTTATGAGTTTTGAATGTAATCCATGCAATAATGTTAACTTCCACTTAGCTGACCATATGAGTTCATATATTTATTAATTTCACAGTTGATATCATAAGCATGTATTGACAAATTACCAGGCAAAAGTAATGAAGTGGTGTTAGGGTAAGAATGAACAAAATGTTGAATTCTGAAATGCAAATATACACTTGGGTTTTAATAAAAGCAACTAAACAACTCAAAAGACTAAAGAAGGATTTCAATAAATGGTTCTGGAATGTCACACATGACTATCACACACACAAACAAAAACTGAGATAAACTAGAGTTCTAAACATAAAAAATAATATTGTAAAATGTATGCACTAATGTGGAATATTTGTATGAAATCATGGTAGCGGCATCCAGTCTCAAAAAACACAAAAGCATCAAGAACATTAAAAATGGGTAAATATGGGACTACATAGTAGGAACCTTGAATTAATGCAAATATAACCAGTTTTCTCAATTATCTTCCAAGATCCTTAGACTCTGGATACTTTATATAATAGATGATAGTAATTTCTGTTAGCTATAAGTCAACATTTATAGATTAATTTCTTCTAATGCATTTTAATAAACATGTACTGAATACCTACTCTTAAAAACATACCACAGGATATTGGTGAAACCGAGATTCCTTATCACTAGCTAATTTGTCTGAGAGAATGTTGGAGACTCCACAGAGAATTTTTTCTTCATTTTATTTTATTGTAAAGGTGATGTACAGGGGGGTTAAACTTGCATAAGTAAGGTAATGAGTACATTTCTTGTTGAACAGTTTTACCCTCTCCTTTTTCTCTCGCTTTTCCTCCCAATAAATACTTTAAATTTGCTTTATTTTTAAGGTTAAAATGTTAGGTAGGAATGGTGACAACATAGTCAAGGTAGTGGTCTTTTTATATTTTAGACTTTCAGAGAAAAAAATGGTGGGAAATTTTTGTAAAATTGAGTGTAATTAATGAATTAATAAGTTGCCAGCTTAAGGTAAAACCAAGAAAAAATGTGGCCAAAGAATTGAAAATTTGCACTCTCCATTGCTTCCTTAAATACAGTGGCCTGCCTTAAAGCTTCTGGTTATGATATTTTAATATAGGTATGAGGAAACAGAACATATTCCGTACACAGAAGAGTACACTAAGAAGAATGTGATTATATATACTTATATATATTCAAAATAAACAAATAAATGAAAACAAATGTATAGAACTGTTTTTTTTTTGTTGTTGTTGTTGTTTTTACATAGACAGCCATGAGTCAGGAACAAAGTGACAATGAATTGACACATATGAAGCATTTTTGTCACACAGGAGCAAGTAGATTCTGCAAAAGAAATATGAAACTATCTAGATCATTTTCTAGGTGAACTTCCTAGGTAAAATGGAACATAGTGTTTTCCTTTGCAGGACTATGATTCGTCTTCTGGATGGGAAAGCAGAGAACATTCGAGTCAACAAACATGAGACACAGACAAGCATGGAGGTGAAGAACACTTTGCATCCTGATTCTGCCCCTTCCCAGCTGTGGCCAAGTCATTCACTTTCTTTTTTGCCTTAGCTTCTCATTTGAAAATAAGAAGTCATGGCACGTGTCATAGCATCAGCAATTTCTGTATAGGGGAATGTTGTTTGTATAATCTACCTAGAAATTTCCTGGGATAAATGCACTCAGTAGATATATATTAATATCTCTAACATTTCACAAATATCTGCTCTATATACATATATATATATATATATATATATATAAAACAAAGCAGTTACTTATAATAACATTCTTTATCTTTGGTTTTGTTTCAATTAATAGTATTATTTTAAGCTCAACATGTGTATCATGTCCAGAACAACAAGTAATCAACCTTATTTGTTTGTTTTTGTTTTATTTTTTGGAAAGAAAGCAGCTAGGTGCAGCTGGCTCAGCTTGTAATTCTAATGACTCAGGAATCTGAGATCTGAGGATCACAGTTCGAAGCTAGCCTAAGCAGGAAAGTCCATGAGATTTGTTTCTTTAAGTAACCACCAAAAAACCAGAAGTGGAGTGGTGGTTCAAGTGGTAGAGCCTTGAGTAAAAATGTCCAGGAATAGTATGCAGGCCCTGAATTCAAGCCCCAGGAGTGGCACAAAATGTAAGAAAGTAGGAAATAAGAAAGAAAGTAAGCAAAATTGTCAAGGGACTTGACTGTTTTCCAAACTAACCACCCCTATCAAAACAAACTCAAGGGATATAATTAAATGCTCTGTAAATGACAAACAAAAGAAAAGTGAAATAAAAACAAAAACACTTTGTGTGTTCACAAAGAGGGAGTTTTCTCATGCAAAATGGTCTGAATCGACCAGAAGAGAAAATGGAATAGAAAGACCATTGTGAAAGCAAAATCAATGCTGTGAGGGAAGAAAAGAGAGGAGCTCACTTGCTGTCAGAAAATGGACAAGCCAAATAAATGAGAACATATGGAGGACGGGAGAAAGCAAAATCATGCCATGCCAAAGTAAGAAATATTAGTGATTGAACTGGTAACATATAGGATTCCTAAAAATAAGAGTGAAATAATGTAAGGAAGCAATAATGTGCTGCAAAGGGTTCAAAGAGGCACCAGTAGGAATAGCAGGGTGGGAGAACCAAGTCAGAGCGAGTGAAATTACTCAACTTCAGCTATTGATCCTCAGTCTTTCCCTCTAAATTGTATTCTCTGTCATCAACCAATTCTTAGAAACCCAAGTGGCATTCACCATGGCAAACCAGATCCAGAAGCCCTGGTTTATGAGGGTCGAAACCACACTAAGACCTGGAAACCACTCCTTTGAAAGCAAAGGAGGTAGAAGAATGGCAAGATGCCTCCACTGTAAAAAGCAGCCAACCTGGTAGTAAGAAGACGACTGACTCTGTCTCCTTGATTTGACTAACTCTGACTCCCTGATTTGAAATCTATGAGCCAGGCAAATATGACTGAGCCTCTCAGAATGTATGAACCTGAGAAGATAAGCACTTGCCCAACACTTCTGTTGTGAACCTCAGAGTATGAAGAAGATCACGGCCAAGATGTGGAATGGGTCCTCTTAGGACTCAACATATCATGGAGGAATTAGAATACAAAAAGAGGGAAAACTAAAATTTACAAATAGGTGTGGGGGGGGGGAAGACATATATATGATCCAGTCTGTCATCTCCCCAAACACAATATCCTCTCTACTGAGATCTTCACTAGTGACAGGAAAAATGTGCTGAGCCCATGACCTGAAGTCACACGTTTTGTATCCCATTTATTACCCATCCAAGTGCATTCAGAAATGTGAATGTTAAACAAACTTGAAAAATAAACCCCATATGGGAGTGATGGGAAGCCCAGAATTTCCTGGGGAGTTGGGGATGAGAGGAGAAAGGATCTGTACTAGATGCTGATACTGTGGATTCATGGCAGGATGGCTGACACAAAAGCACCCCAGGTATTCAACAACGCATTCACAGAACAGGATTGTTGCTTTTATCTGTAACCACTATTAGGAGTTTCAAATATTATAAAGTTCTGTCTTGGTGCCTCACTCAGACATATTCTATGCATGCACTCATAGATTGTAATAAAGTATTTCTTTTTACTTTTTTCTCCAAGACAATGAATTACAGTTGCATATATACATATATACTTCTTCTTTTTTAAAAAAAAATGATGATTTTACTTTCTCTCCTCCAAGGAGAAGACACAGAGTTAATAGAACGTACAGAGAAACGAAAGTAAGAAAGTGGAAGGAGGCTAGAAAGACAATAATGAGATATTGTTATGCAAGGCACACATCGCTGCCTTAGTTTTAGTTAAAAGATGGAAGCATCTGCATATTTTTTGGAATGTTTGCTAAGAACTTCCATAAATCAATGCAACATATTAATAACAAATCTTTGTGGCTGCAGGATATTTGTTACATGTCAACTATTTCTCAAATTCCCTGTCCCTCTTCCAATTTCTAATCCTGTCAGAAAATGGTGTGAACCTTCAACAAAGTATGTTTGATTGTAAATTAATGACTTTTTTTTGTTTAGTTTGATGTGCTTATGTGTTTGCCAACCCTAAGGCTTGAACTCAGAGCCTGGGTACTGTCCAGCTTTTGTGCTTTAGGTTAGCACTCTATCACTTGATTCACAGATCCATTTCTACCTTTTTGTTACTTTATTGGAGATAAGAGTCCCACAGACTTCTGCCCAAGCTTTTTTGAACTGTGATCTTCAGATCTCAGCCTCCTGAGTAGCTAGAAACAGGTGTGAGACTATAGTCTTAAAGATACTTCTTCAATTTATCCTGTATTATAGTATTATGATACTAACTGGTTTATTTCTTGATTCAAAAGAGATCTAGGGGGCTGGGGATATAGCCTAGTGGCAAGAGTGCCTGCCTCGGATACACGAGGCCCTAGGTTCGATTCCCCAGCACCACATATACAGAAAACGGCCAGAAGTGGCGCTGTGGCTCAAGTGGCAGAGTGCTAGCCTTGAGCGGGAAGAAGCCAGGGACAGTGCTCAGGCCCTGAGTCCAAGGCCCAGGACTGGCCAAAAAAAAAAAAAAAAAAAAAAAGAGATCTAGGACATAATCTACCTATAAAGGTGATTTAATGGTTTCTGGCTTGTTAAATAGATATGACCTATGACTATCATGTTAGGTAACCTAAGTATCATTCTTTTTGTCTGAACACTCTCTTAATAGGATGATGTATCTCTTACTAGTTTGTTGATCACCTTGATCTCATTTGAAGCTGGCACAAAACCAGAATGATCAATCTGTTTAGTAAATATTTGATTGGCTTGAATTTAAAAGAAAACAAATAGGAATCAAACAACCAAAAAAAACCCACCTACTTCTCTATAAGTGAATCAATTCAATCTCTGGTTCATGTATATTATTGGCATAATTTAGTTAAGAGTTTATACAGTTCAGGATCACTGTGTATCTGGGGGCCATCAATGCATAATCAGTTTGGGCGACATCATGAAACCAGTGTACCTAAAACACAGTTTTATACAAATCTCAATGACACATCACCAATGCCCCACAGTATACTTTGATGCCAGACTATGTTTTTACTCATTTCTTCAGTAGGAATGAGTCTCCAATGACCAAAATGTATTCAAAGTCAAAAATGTCAACACTGTATGAGTAACTCAGGGGGGCTGGGAATATGGCCTAGTGGCAAGAGTGCTTGCCTTGTATGAGTAATTCAGGGAAGAAACGAAGACAAAAGGATGAAAATCTATGGGACCAAAATGGCAGGTCCATATGTTAGTGTAATAGTGAATGATGATTAAAAGAATGGAAGTCACATCAATTAAACAAGATCACAGGTATTGCTTGTGTTAACCACTAGGCATATTCTAGCATTATCATGTATTCCAGGAATAGAATGCTTGAGTCACTTTAACGAAAGGAATATTGCCAGGTGCTCATGGTTTGTGCCTGTACTCTTAGTTACCGGGGATGCTGAAATCTGAGAACTCATGTTTGAAGGGAAAGTCTATGAGATATTTATCTCCAGTTAACCAGCAAAAAACAAAAACAAAAACAAAAACAACAACAACAAAAAAAAAAAAAACAGCTGGGAAGTGGTTACAGCCTTGAGTAAAAGTAAAAGGTAAGGGAAAAAGCCCCGGCCCCTAATTCAAGCCCCAATATCACTGCACACGCGTGCATGCATACATGCGCATGCACACACACACACACACACACACACACCCCGAGGATTATTATCTTTAAAATTAAAGATAAGAGATCAAAAGATAATAGGATGCACAAATGTTGGAGGCAGTCCTGGTCTACCAGAAAACAAAGCAGAAGAGGCAAAGATTAATGAGTCAAAGCTAATTAAAGAAGTAATCGCTTCAGAGGATTTTGCCCAAGATAGGGAGGTAGGCGTTCTGAAGGCTCCAGTTCTCATAGTTTCATCAAACAAAATTACACAAATGAAAAATAAGTAGAACAATAAAACTACAAACATATTAAAATGCCCTCTGTTTATTAGAAAAATAAATTGTATTCTGGCGTTCAATAAAAACTTAATTATTGTTGATTTGGGCTGGACTTCACCTTCCTTGCAACTTTGGTTACTTATTAATTGTTCTCTGGGGTCCCAAAATCTCTTTTTAGCTTGAGGTATCTGAGATCTTAGATTTCTTAGAGTGTAGTAATTGGATAAAAGGTGTTAAAAAATAAAATATTCAAAGTGCTAATGAGAATTATAACTTTATTCACGATCACATTGTACAGACTAATTAAGATATGAGGTTTCTTTGCTTTGAGGGCAAATTATATCTATTTATTGCAGACAAAGGGGCTGCTTCTGCTATTTGGGTTATATATTTTCTATTAATGAAGAAAAGAAGCAAATAGTGCCTAAGACTGAGGCTTGATAGCCAATATGTTCTAAGTATGGGAATCAAAAAACGTAATATCTAAAATTACGACTCATTCAAATTGTATGTAGCTCAAATCCTTCTACCTACTATGATCCTCCTTTTGCTCTTCATGCTATAAAAAATTTGTCTTGCACTGTTGGCAGAAGTGAAATTTCAATAAACTATGATTAAGTAATAATTTTGATTAAGCAAATGTTAGGACAGTTACTGTTATTGTGAACATAGGCATTTGAAATGTCTAATATTTGAACTGTTTGACTCTAATAAACCATCCAGCAGTTTACCTTTGTAGAGGCTTGCCTTAAAATTCTTTGCAAAGTTTATATAAACTCAGAAGACAAATGGACAAACTGAAAATTTCCAAGCATAGCACTATCTTGTTACTTTATAAATAATTTTGCAGAGGTTCCATTGGGTTTCTTTTAGACATAACCAAATAAAGTTTTTATAGTTGTCTTTCCTATTTCCTCCAGTGTCTGAGAATACTCACTAAAAGAAGGTTCTATTCTTAGAAAAATGAAACTTAATTAACATTTTTCCCTCTAACAATATCATCACTAGAAGATTTGAAAAACCATTTCAAGTCCTTAGGTCTGACTGAATGAAACAAAAGAAACACTGACAATTATACTACACAATGGGAACCAATAAAAATAGTTGTGTAAAGTCCATATATTTTTAAAATGCATAGATTATCCCTGTTGTTTTCTTTGTAGTTGGTGAAAATAATCTTATTTTGATCTTGATATGCCCACCATGTTTGGGCTCTTTTTCTGTAGTACTACTTACTTCATCAGATCCATGACTTGTAATTCAAGGTTCATTAACTGATGATCAAGCTGACAAATATTGATTCATCCTCTGTTACTTTATTAGATTCACTCACCAGATCACTGGCTTTCTACCATCTTGATATTTACCTGTGAAATCCCAGGACCTAGCTTCCAGCAGTGCTTTGGAATTCTTACCCATACTTAAATTCCCATACTTAAATTTTCCTATTGGTTCTTTCACTCAGCAAAGACATCCAATGGTTTCTCTCTTTCTTGTTGCAACAAACATCACTGATTGCTCACTGGGTTCTTTCTTTTAATTTGCAGTAGCTCCACCAAAGAGAAAGTGTTGCTACCACATCATTTGTATTATAGGCTAAGCCAAGATTTGATGTATTATATTTCAGTCCTTTGGGGTGGTGGTGAGGGCGGGGGAGGGGGATCTTGCTTCTGCATTTCCAGGTTGAAAAGGAAAAGTATTTCAGAAAGTATGCATCAGATCACCTCAAAAATTCAGCTTTGGGGATCAAAATATGATCTTTTAGAGCAAGTGCTAAATTTGTAAAACTCAACTCTCCAATCATCAAAACGAATAATTCCAGAAACTCTCTGGAGAAAAGAAACTGGGCCAGCAAGGAAGAACTTAAGAAAAACTGCTTCTTAACTTTTTGCAAAGATACCTGCTGTAGAACTCTTTTATTGGAAAGAAATATGGATGTAGGTTGCTTCATCTTAACCACTCTGGAGCTGTGTGAAAGAAAAAATAAAGAATCTTTCCTTTTACTTAAATTTTTATGAAGCATGACTAACGCTTTATGAGTATTATATAAGTGGAGAAAATACATGTAAACCAGAAATCCTAATCTTGGTGATGAAATCAAAGGAAATGGGAGATGGAAGTCTCAAATTTTAAACAAAGAAGTGCAGAAAATTAAAAAAGATCAAGAGCAAGTTTATTTCTAAATGTTGGAAAGATTTTCTTGAATTTTCAGTTCTAGGATGAGATAAAACATTGCAGTGTAGGATGGCCAATGTGGAGAAGGAAATGGTATATATTAATGTGAGTGCAAGGAAATGAGTAGAAATATAAGGATATAAGGAGATGCAAATTTGTGTAGAAATGGGAGAAGGGTGGGATATAAATTGTCTCCAGTAGAAATAGAAATCTTGTTGGCCTCTCTGTGGTTATTCTTCATGGGGAGCAGGGGCGGGACAACAAACTCTGGATTAGAGAAAATGATATTATCTTCAAAATAAATGAAACTTCTGCATGAAACTTTCCAAGTTTCACTGGAAAAACTCAGCTACAATTTATTTCATATACTTTAAAAAATAGATTTGGTAGAGCTCTGCAAGTTTTTGCAATAGCCTAATAAGTTCCCTAGCCTATTTCAAATTCAATGGAAGTATTTCTGGAGAGTAAGTATGATAATTATACTGCCCATATATCCCATTTTAATGTTTGCAGTAACCAAAGGAAAATTAATGCAAAGGAAGAAATATAGATAATAATACATTTCTTCTGAAGACATTTCTCTCTTACAGGGAGGTTCTCGGCACTTCTATAAATCACCATACCAATTTAAAGTATTATGAAAATAAAAATTAGTAGGCAGCAAATGAGGATCTGTGTCATACAAACTGTTCATTAGAAATAAGTATCTCCTCACAATGGAGACATTCTCATTTAGAAAAATATAATTTAAACTATTTCTTATTTATTTGAGACAGCAATGGGGTCTTGACCTTCACCCGCATTGGCAGTTGGATACTGTTTACATTTGTATCTTCTCTTCCTGGGAGTACCTGATTCTAACCTTGAAAGCTCAGTTCCTATTGAAAAATAACTTTATAAATGCTTCAAAGACATTTGCAGCCACACATTTTCTAGCATAAACACAATGCAACACTGTCAAATACAGCAATGTGTATCTTGAACTCAGAAAATGGAAGTTCCTCTATGCATTTAGTTCCTAGTCAATTCTCAGGAATATTTTATGAATAACATTGCCAAAAATTAAGACTTCCAAGTATAGTCTGCATAAAATGGGTAGTTTGTTGTACTCTGCAAAGGCACCATAATTCTACCATAATTGCCTCTCATTAACCTGATGAACTTGGAATTTCTATGCCTTTAGTAGCAATGCAAAGCCTATGTTGATTTGTTTCTCACTTTTGTAATGTTCTCATCCATATCGATGAAAATCCCTTAAGAACATTACATTTGTCTGCTTTCACATCTGTTGCACAGCTATGCATTGGACAACTCATACAAGTACATGATTCATTTGCTGTGTGCAGTTCTAGGTTCAGCTGACACATAGAAAAATCATGACTGATAGTCCTTAATTTCAAATGCTAATGTTCAAGTAAGGTAAACCTTCAGTATTCATGTTCAAGGAAATGAATGTATTTTGATCCACTAAATGCCTGCCACAAAAAAGTATTGTTAGAACTATACTACAGTGTGCAAAACTATAATAAATATTGTTAGAAAGTGCACACACATGTGTGTTGACAAGGTGGAAATGCTTTGATGTAAATTGAACTACATTTAAAAGCAGATGCCGAGAAGGGATTGGGTTCAAGTAGCTTATTAAGATAGTGATAACAGAAAGTACTTCATAGGACACATCTATAAAAGACTTAAATTCCTTGGCTTGTATGGTAGTGTTAGTCGGTCTTTTTAAAAATATATTTTTATTTTCTTTTAATAGTTGCACAAAGGAGTTGACATTCAACAGAGCACTTTAAGAATACCGTGCCTCTTGGTCAATGTCACTCGTTTAACATTCTCACCCATTATCCCAACCTACCCCTTTCCTTTATTTTCAGGTTATGTATTGATTTTTTTTTTGTCATTTAACACAGCAATTTATGTAGACAATGCAACATTTCACCCCCCTTCCATCTTCCTCTTACCTTATTATTCTCAATTCTGTGGCATATAAAATGCATTCTTGTCTGAATTCTACTAATTTCTCCCATTTATTCTTCTACCCCTCTCCCTTTGCTTCCTGCTTCTTATCTTACAAGCACTCATTTCCGGGTACTTATTTTGTTGGGCTTTGACTTAGTCTTTTAAAGAATTATACTATTTGTGCTTTCCATAGAATCAGTTACATTTCTGTGAATTCATTTATAACTGCTTAGATACCACCAATGTGTTTATTTCTAGATTTATATGCACATTCTAGCTCCCACAAATGAGGAAACTATGCCATCTGTGTTCCTCTGTGTCTATCTTACTCCAATTAATATCATGTTTTCCATGTCTTCCCTTTTCCTTTTAAATGGCACCATATCATTCTTTCTAATGGATGAGTAAAATTCCACTGTGTATATATACCACATTTTCTTAATTTGAGGTGCATCTGGGCTATGGTATCTTGGCTATGGTAAATAATACTGCAATGAACATGGTTGTGCTGGAAGCTTTAGTGTGACCTTGTGTTCTATTGAATAAATACCCAGAAGTGAAATTGCTGGGTCATAGGGAAGCTCTATGTTTAAGTTTTTGAGGACCTTCCATAACTGCTTTCCAGGGCTGGTGTTCCCATCAAAAATGTAGTACTGTTCTCTTGGCTATATCCATACCACCATTCGTTATTGTTAATTTTCTTGATAATGGCCATTGTAATAGGAGTGAAGTGGAATCTCATTGTTGTTTTGACTTGCATTTCCTTTATGGCCAGAGATGCTGAAAATTTCTTCTCATGTATATTAGCAATATTTACATCTTCTTCTGAGAAGTTTCTATTTGAGTCATTAAGCCATTTATTAATCAGATTGCTATTTCAGGGTTTCTTTTTGAGGGTTCAGGGTTTGTTTTTTTGTTTTTGTTTTGTTTTTTGCCAGTCCTGGGCCTTGGACTCAGGTCCTGAGCACTGTCCCTGGCTTCTTTTTGCTCAAGGCTAGCACTCTGCCACTTGAGTCACAGCACCACTTCTGGCCATTTTCTGTATATGTGGTGCTGGGGAATCGAACCCAGGGCTTCAAGTATACAAGGCAAGCGCTCTTGCCACTAGGCCATATCCCCAGCCTGAGGGTTCAGTTTTTTGAGTTATAAGTATACTTGGATATTAGGCCCTTCTCTAATAGGTAAGTGGTAAATGATGAAAAATATAATGGTGAATGTAGGTTTCTCATATACAACCTTCATTGTATTGAGGAATGTTCCATGTATTGTTAGATTCTCCAGAGTTTTTGTCATAAAAGGGTGTTGTTTCTTATAAGTAGGGTAACTCAGAATCTCTTGAAAGGCTTGCTACTCTAATTTGGTAAGGCCCTGTACTCAAAACATCTCATTCAGTAGGTTTGCAATGAAGTTCTCATTTTCAAAAATCCCTGATTACTGCTGCTGGTGGTGGTCTAGGATTATATTTAAAACCCTGCTGGGTGCCACAGGCTCATGCCTGTAATCTAAACTATTCAGAAGACTGAAATCTGAGGATCATGGTTTGAAGGCAACTGGGGCAGGAAAGTTCTTGTGAGACTCTTATGTACAATTAACCACTCAAAAAAAACAGAAGTGTCACTGTGTCTCAAGTGGTAGAGTACTAGCCTTGAACACAGAGAGGCTCAAGGTTCAAGCCCCACAACTGGCAAAAAAATAAAAAATCCACCCCACAAATTTTTCAGAATAAATTGGCACAAATCACATGCATGTATATGCAAACATTTTAATTGCATATATTTTACAAAACATTCCCATGTTTTCATGCATTCAATCATCAATTTTATGAAGTTAAACTTATGTGAATTTTAACCAAGCATGAATGTAGAAAGCTATGTCCTATCATTAACTGGCTACTAACCAGGTGATTGAATCTAAGTGGCTAGTTAGAAACAATTTGACTGTGATAGTGGACTTAATTTTACTAAGTATTACTTTCTAGAATGTCTATGCCTGCAAACTAAATAACTAGAAATAAAGTGGTACAAAGTTTCTATTTATTGCACAAAATACAACCCCTGGGATAATTCATGTGAAATAGCTTCCACCTGGTTACCTAGATCAGGCTGTGTGAAAAGAGAGAAAGTGTGTGTGAATGTGTGTGTGTGTGTGTGTATGTGTGTGTGTGTGTGTGCGTGTTGTGTTAATGCTACATGCATATGTAGCAGGAATGAATTTTGTGTTTATAAACATTTGATAAAATTCTTCCGAGCATGAAATTGGGATTTTCTTTCTGTATAACAAAATCTATCTGTGAGGCTCATGGAGTTTGAATAAAAACACAAGTTTCATAAAACAATTTGGTCAAAAAATTATCTACCTTATTATATTTAATAAGAATGTTTTGTAGTGGAAATAATACTTTTACACTGAAGCTTTCCTGTGTGTACACTGTATATAGGTAAAGAAGCCATTTATGAAAGGAATTTTAAAATACACAAATAAATGAGTGTTTGTACTTATGTGGGAATTATGGTAACAAAGAAATGTATTTCACTGCTGGATGCTATTTGTTTCCACAGAAAACACATGCAATTTTCTATTCTGAGTGCAAATTTAAATCCACATAAAAAGGCACTTTTTTTCCCCAAGGACACCGGTAGTATAATACGTATTGACAGACCAGAGAGGAACTCCATCATTAAATGTAGTCTAACCCTCTATAGTCATCAGAATTAGAAAAACAAGGTAGAAAGTATCCACTGTATAATTTATTATTTTTAATATATGATTTCATACATTAAAGGATCTGAGATACCTGTGTTAAGAATATTTAACAATGTCAATAAAACTTCTTTAGAAACAACTTGTGGTAGGTACAGCATTTGAATTATAATATCCTGCCTCTCGACATCAGCGTTTTGTCTTTTAAATTCCATGGGATAAGATGCTACAGAATAAAGTAATTCTTTTTCTCTTATTATCAGAGACATCCTTCAACAAGTAAGTACTTCAGGGTCAACATATATATGCATATCTGTGTGCACACATATATACACACATGTATGGATGTAATATACACATGTTTGTATATATACATCTAAAATATAAATGCATATTCATATAAATGTTGTTGCAGTTTTCTTAATTTACTTATTTTAAAAAATATTTCTTGATTTCACGATTGTATCAACTCTGATGGCTGAAACTCCATTTATACCAGGGCTTTTATTTCTAAACCATCTGTCATGAAACCAAGGCAATCCCCTGCTTCAAATCCAGAGTTTAAGAGGGGTCTTTGTGATTTGCCATGCCTTCTCTAGTTTCACTGGGATTCAACTTAAGTCAGGGTTTTAAAAGCTGATATACAGATAACTTCACTGGTCCTTCATTTAATGTTGAAAATTTACTGCCTGAAGATGGAGGGGAAAATGAAGCAGAGCCTGTGATTTAACACACAGATTCATTCAAGAAATTGCTCTGCTCTGTTGCTGGGAAGTTGCTATTCAGATTCTGTCCTCTTGCTCAACCCAGATGTACCAGTGTGTTGTTGCTCTTATCTACCCAGAATTTATCCATCTACCTATTCATGTCTGTTCTGATTTATCCCTCTCACCAAAACACACTCTTCACTATGGTTCTGGACCAAACATAGGAGCTCTAACTATTAAAAACATTGAGAATAGGGCTGGGGATATGGCCTAGTGGCAAGAGTGCCTGCCTCGGATACACGAGGCCCTAGGTTCGATTCCCCAGCACCACATATACAGAAAACAGCCAGAAGCGGTGCTGTGGCTCAAGGGGCAGAGTGCTAGCCTTGAGCGGGAAGAAGCCAGGGACAGTGCTCAGGCCCTGAGTCCAAGGCCCAGGACTGGCAAAAAAAAAAAAAAAAATTGAGAATACATTTTCCTTGCCTACTCAACTATGACTATTTCTCTACTCTCTGTACTCAGTGGATGGTATTCATAGGTTGAAATCCACAGGACAACACATCCCTATGAAAGCATTTATCACTATGAATGTAACTTTTTTTTTTTTTTTTTTTTTTTTTTTTGCCAGTCCTGGGACTTGGACTCAGGACCTGAGCACTGTCCCTGGCTTCTTTTTGCTCAAGGCTAGCATCTGCCACTTGAGCCACAGCACCATTTCTGACCATTTTCTATATATGTGGTGCTGGGGAATTGAACTCAGGGCTTCATGTATATGAGGCAAGCGCTCTTGCCACTAGGCCATCTTCCCAGCCCCACTATGAATGTAGTATATAGTAGATGTTCCTGTCTTGCCACAAAGTCTCGTAAACATGCTATCTTAGGCCCTTCAGTTAACTTAGGAAAGGAGTGCTAAACAGGATACTGAAGTTACCACAGGTTCTCTGTTTCTTTGTAAATCAATTTTGCTCAGCTCAAGCAATATTTATTGATTTTATTAAAGAAAATAAGATGATATCTAAAAATAAGAACTGGATTAATACAGAATCTAAGGTAACATAGAGGTGATATGTTTGCAGTTTTTATCATCACAATAGAAATATGATAGGGTATTGTGATGTAAGTCTGGATTGAAATGGGAAGGGCTATATTGGCTATACATTTCACAATATATGCTGGGGGAAAAGGGGAAATTCCTGTAAGTGTATAACTGAGCTTGGGCAGTGTCAAGGTGCAGCAAATGTGTCTCTGTTTTCATGCATGTGTCCATGTGGGTATATGTATAATATAAGACTGTCAGTATATGAAGCTGTTTATAAAGGAGACCATGAAGACTGTAGCTGAAGATTTCATTGTCCCATTATAAACTATTCTTTGTGGGTGAAATAATAGTAATTCTTAGGTAGTAAAAGCTTTAGTCTAGAAGAAGGCAAGGATAGCATGAATGCATAGTTCCAGGAGCAACGGTTAGCTAAAGCCAATTCAGTCCAATGAGCAGGATGAAGGAACAAATGCATGGGAGCCCAGGCCCCCTGTAGACAGGAAGTGGCACTAAAGCTTTGTAATAAAATTTCATGTTGTGATCCTTCCTTGTAACCATTTTATAATGTTGCTTCCTCCCATAAAGAGTGACTAAATCTAACTTTTTTAATTGAATAGATACTTAGATCCTTAGGTGACAAGGAACTCTTATTATAGCAAAAGGTAGGTTAAGTCATTTGATTTGAAATGGGAAAAAGAGTTCAAACAAATTTCCAACAGGTAGTTAGAAAATTTTATTAACTATTCAGCCAGACATGGAATACTTTGCCAAATCTGTATTCAATTGTGTATAAACACTACATTTCCCTGGTCCATTCGTCCACTGAGGGTTGATTCCATTTTCTTAGTTATGGTAAACACTGCTACAATGTACATGGTTGTACTGGTTCTATTGGATAAATGCCCAGGAAAGGAATTGTTGGATCATAGGGAAGTTCTATTGTTTAGTCTTTAAAGGAACATCAATACTGCTTTCCATAGCAGTTGAGAAAGTTTACATTCCCACCAACAGTGTAATAGAGCTTTTTGGCCACATCTCCAACAGCATTTGTTATCATTACTTTTCTTGTGAATAGCTATTCTACTGGGGTGAGGTGGTATCACAGTGTTACTTTGATTGGCATTTCTTTTATGGCCAGAAATGTTGAACATTTCTTGGTGTGTCTATCAGCCATTTTTACCTTTTCTTCTAAGAAATCTCTCTTTAAGTCTTTTGTCCATTTATTAATTGTGTTGTTCTTTGAGAATTTATTTTGAGAAGGTTTAGTTTTTTGAGTTCTGAGTATATACTCACCAATCAGAAAAAATGATATTAAACCATTTGTAATGAAATAGAAAAAATATGCTAAGCCAGACAAACAGAAACATAGGATATATGGTTTACCTTATTCGTGGTAACTAGAATGTGCCTATAAATCTAGAAGTAAAAACATTGGATGGCTAGAGAAAATATACCACACTGGGATATAATAAACTATACAGCTGTCTAGGCATTCACACAGAGTGAGACCAAAAGAGGATATTCTTAGAAGAGGATCACATAGGTCTGTTGCCTATGCATATGATCACACAAAAATTATTTATCAAAATGAACTCCAGGAATTGGAAACAAGAGGTTAATTTTTCCTTTTTTCCTGCTTATGTTTTCATTTTTGTGTCTTGTTGGTTCATTTATTTGTTTGGAGTAGGAAGGGGGGGACACAGAAATGGAGGAACAAAGGATGAACAAATACATCAGTGATACTAGACACTATGTTGAAAATGAACTATACAATGGTGGGCAAGGACAAGAGGAAAAAACTGTGAGAGAGCAAGGGATGGGTTGCATTGTTCAGAAAGAAATGTACTCTTTATCTGACTTACATAACTATAACTCCTCTGCACATCACCTTTACAATAACAATAACTAATTTTTAAAAAAACTAAGTCAAATGAGTGTATAGTAGGAGCCTTCAACAAATACAGTTTTGTTATATAACAATGATATTCATGAGTGTTGAGTGTCTTCTCTCCTGAGTTTTCCAGAATGTACTCAGTTTTTGTCCCCTCTAATATATACCCTTTTCACCTCTCACTTCTGTCCAGAAGCCTTCTACCACTACTATCTTCTGCCTACCTGCCTTTCTTTCTTCTTTCCTTTCCCGTTTTTCTTCTTATCTTCTTTCTTTCTTTCCTTTACTCTCTTTCTTAATCCCTTTCTCCTTTGCCCTCCCTGCTTTCCTGCCTCCTTCCATCCCTCCCTTCTTCTGTTCCTTCCTTCCTTCCTTCCTTCCTTCCTTCCTTCCTTCCTTCCTTCCTTCCTTTCCTCCTTCCCTTCTTCCTTCCTTCTTTCCTTCCTTCCTTTCCTCCTTCTCTCCTCCTCCTCTTCTTCTCTCTTTCACTCTTTTTTCCCCCCTTTTTTCCAGTACTGGCCTTGAACTGAGGAGCTTCACTATTGCTCAGTTATTTACGTAGGGCGGGTGCACTACCACTGGGGCTCTACCTCCAGCTTGGCTTTTTGCATGGATATTTTGGCTGTGATCCTTCAAACTATGACCTTAAGATAGAAGCTCTGTTTTACTTTCATAAGGAAAGAATAAAACATTGGAAAAATATGGAATGCAAAAATGAGTTCAGGTGAAATATCAGTAGAAATATATAAATAAATCTCTATGTGTAGAATACGGTTAAATGGAGTTTTGTGTTTGGATATTTTTCTTTTCCAGAAATCTTAAAAAAGGAGTGTTTGAGATGATGCGTAACTAAAGGAACAAAATGAAGAGATCATGAGACTTTCAAATGAAGGCTAGACTTTTTTCCTTCAGTGCATTTGAGAAACAGATGCAAAGAAATAATTTAAATTTTTTCATTTTTTTCAAAATATTTTTTTAAGTTTTTATTATAAAACTGATGTACAGAGAGGTTACAGTTTCATCCGTTAGGCATTGGAAACATTTCTTGTACTGTTTGTTACCTTGTCCCTCATATCCCCTCCCCCTCCCCCTTTCCCCCCTGAGGTGTTCAGTTCACTTACACCAAACAGTTTTGCAAGTATTGCTTTTGTTGTTGTTTCTCTTATTTTACCCTTTGTCTCTCAATTTTGGTATTCCTTTTCAATTTCCTAATTCTAATACCAGTATACACGGTTTCCAATGTACTCAGATAAGATTACAGAGATACTGTAGATACAATCACAAGAAGGTGATACAAGAACATCACCAATAGTAGAAGCTACAGATACACCTGGGATGTTGAAAGTAGTTACAACTGTGATATAACAATCATTTCCATAAAATGGAGTTCATTTCACTTAGCATCATCTTTTTTTTGTTGTTTTGTTTTGTTTTTTGGCCAGTCCTGGGCCTTGAACTCAGGGCCTGAGCACTGTCCCTGGCTTCTTTTTGCTCAAGGCTAGCACTCTGTCACTTGAGTCACAGCGCCACTTCTGGCCGTTTTCTGTATATGTGGTGCTGGGGAATTGAACCCAGGGCCTCATGTATACGAGGCAAGCGCTCTTGCCACTAGGCCATATCCCCAGCCCCACTTAGCATCATCTTATGTGATCATAAGGGCATAGCTATTGGGCTCTTGTGATCCTCTGCTGTGACTTGCCTAAACCTGTGCTAATTATTCCCAATAAGGGAGACCATAGAGTCCATGTTTCTTTGGGTCTGGCTCACTTCACTTAGTATAATTTTTTCCAAGTCCTTCCATTTCCTTGCAAATGGGGCAATGTCATTCTTTCTGATAGAGGCATAAAATTCCATTGTGTATATGTACCACATTTTCCTGATCCATTCGTCTAAGGAGGGGCATCTGGGTTGGTTCCAGATTCTCGCTATGACAAATTGTGCTGCAATGAACATTGTTGTGCTGGTGGCTTTACTGTGATTTTGTTTGTGGTTTTTTGGATAAATACCCAAAAGTGGGGTTGCTGGATCATAGGGGAGTTCTATATTTAGCCTTCTGAGGAATCTCCATACTGCTTGCCAGAGTGGCTGAACCAGTTTACATTCCCACCAACAATGAAGTAGGGTTCCCTTTTGGCCACATCCCCTCCAACAACTGTTATTGTTAGTTTTCTTGATATATGACATTCTTACTGGGGTGAGATGGAATCTCAATGTTGTTTTGATTTGCATTTCTTTTATGGCCAGTGATGTAGAGCACTTTTTCATATGTCTCTTGGTCATTCTCATTTCCTCATCAGAGAAGTCTCTTTGTAGGTCTTTAGCCCACTTGATGAGCGGGCTATTAGTTCTTTGCGATTTTGTTTTGGAGGAAGGTAATTTTTTTAGTTCTGCATATATTTTAGATATGAGGCCTTTGTCGGTTGAATGGCCGGTAAAGATCTTCTCCCAGTCTGTGGGCTTTCTGTTTATCTTGCAAGCTATGTCCTTTGCCGTGCAGAAGCTCTGCAGTTTGATGCAGTCCCATTTGTCCAACCTTTCTTTGATTTGTAGCCTTTCTGGGTCTTTGTTAAGGAAGTTCCGTCCTGCGCCAAGGAGCCCAAGTGTTTCTCCTACTTCTTCCTTTGGTGTTTTCAGGGTGTCTGTTTTGATTTTGAGGTCTTTAATCCATTTGGAATTGATTTTAGTGCAGGGTGATATATAAGGATCTAGTTTTAGTTTGTTGCATGCATTAAGCCAGTATTTCCAGCACAATATTTTTTTATGCTGAACTATTTTTTTGTTCAATATTAACAATGCTTTGAGCTTCCACAACATGGGTTATTGTTTCAACAGAGCGATATGTTTCATTTCTTCCTCCAAGGGTTTCTTATTGTATATATGACATACTCACATGCTTTGAATAGAAATTTCAAAGTAGAACCAAGAAAAACTTCCCAATGAGGCTTTGAGTAAAAGAAAGAAAACTTACACTACTTGACAAGAAATGTATCCAATGCCTAATGTATGAAACTGTAACCTCTATGTGCATCAGTTTTATAATAAAAACTTTAAAAAAAAAAAAGAAAATTTGAATTAACTGTCAACACCCAAGTGGTAGAAGTTCTTTTGACAGAAACCAGCATGGGTTGATAAAAATGGTCAAATTCAGGATAACAGAATTCTTGGGAGTAAGCATTAGCAAAACATTGCTCTGAGGTCTAATGTATCATCTAATTTCTTAAATTAACTTTTATTGGAGAATTCACCTAGCCTCCAATTTACTTCATTTCTATGACTGTTTTTACATGAAAGTGGTATGGTTGAATGTTTCCAATAAGTTCTGCTTACCCCACAAATTGTAACATAACTCCAACCTTGCCCTTAACAGAAAAAGTTTATCAAGCATTGTTCTTGAAACATCAAAATCCTAGACCTTTAATTTTTCTAAGCTACAAAGGCAGAGTTTGGTGGGTATGTTTCTGAGTATAATTCACGACTTGTTAAGTCAAGAGCATGTCCTTTGGGTTGATCCCAAAGACAGTGGCTAAATGTTTTCCATTTTTCCAAAGGGGCCATTGGCTTCTGCTACAAAGGCTTTATGCAACCTCTTTAGAACAATGGAAATCAGAGCAATTCCCAGGTGCCACAGAGCATTGGATAGATTTCCTTTTCAGAAAAAAAAAAAAAAGCTTTTTCTTTCAAGCACAGTAATTTACATGCCTAATTACAATTGACAAGAGTCAGTCACAAGAGGAAAATGCATCCCCCTATGACTGCTGGCTTTACTTAACATAGTGTGTTTGTGCTGATGACTGATAATTTACATTCTTACAAGGTCTTCGGGGTCTTGCAGGAGCCAGACTGGTGTTTTTCAAAGCAAACTCTGAAGACTTTAGATGGAAAGCACATAAGGCAGGGAGGTTTATTTTTTGAGCAGAGATGATAAATCGTTTGTGTGTGAAGTAAAGTTTTGGGGAAATTACATGGGTAAGCTTTATCAGGTTTCCACTTGTAGGACAAATATAAAATGTGTAACTAAAGGTACAATTTCATTCTAGGGTGACCTCTGAAGACCTAATCAGCACTGATGACCTCTATGATAACTGTTTCACACATTCTTATGCTCACTTGGAAGCAAAAGGTATATTAAGATGGGTTAGATTAGTGAGAGCTATCAAGTGGTACATAAAGATAGACTATTCTGTGTGTGTGTGTATGTGTGTGTGTGTGTGTGTGTGTGTGTGTGTTTAGACTGCCCATGCATTGTGAAATGTGTGACCACATCCCTTCTTTTCATGCACAAGATACCAGCAGGATCCCTTCTTTCACCAGTGGTGACAAACTAAACTATTTTTAGACATTGCCAAATAAGCTCTGGCAAAATGATCTCTGCTTGAGAATCAGTTTGTTTTATCATGAGTACAGAAGAAATAACTGCATAATTTCCATGGTTTCACATTCCAAACATGTCTGTCTGTCTTGTGCAAATTATACTGGGCAACTTTCCAGGGTAAATTGTCATCTACATAGTGACTGTATTCTGAACCATGTTGACATTATGACACTGCTCATCAATATGTGTTTCTAAGTTCACCACAGACAGGCTAAGAGTGTAGAGTTGAGTAAAGCTCTTAAATAGTTGTGCCCAGTAGGAACATACTCCACTTCTGGTTTTAATCTCATTGGGCCAGAGTAATTCCTACCTTAAGTGGGTGAAAAGGTAGCTTTCTCTTGAGGAAGCAGATTCACAGACATATAGTTTTAGAATGGGAATCTGTCTAACACAATTTTAATCTGTCCTATAGCTTTGTCAAGGGTAGAAAGATGAGATAGTATTGTCATTGGGATAATGGTTTCTAGAAACAACATACTAGTGTCTGCATCCCCCAAATACATCTATGATCTTAGAAAAATGACATAAAAACTCTGTACCTGAATTACAGCACTTCACCTATAAAACAAGATCTAAAAAAGTGCTTCTCTTGTAGGGATGTTGTAGGAAATAAATCTACTAGCACTGGAAAAGCCCTTTGGAAAGGGTTTAGCACATAATAACTACATTGTAAAAATGTTCAAAATAAATAATAAATTGACGCAGTGCCACTTGTCAATCCCTGCTGTTAGTTCTCTAGCTTATATCTCCCAAACCTTTTCAGATGTTTTCCTGTAACTTTCAAAATTTCAAATCTCGCAATAAGATTCTTTGAGGGTTGACTTTTAAATGGGGGGAAAAGTAAGATTCTAGTTCCAGTCTTTTACATGTAGGTAACTAGTTTTTCAGAACCATTTGTTGAAGAGTCTATCCTCTTCCCTAATATATGATATTGGCTCCTTTGTCAAAAATAAGTTGACCTTAAGTAAGTGAATTTACTCTGGGTTTTCTATTTGGTTGGATTCGTCTTTATGTATGTTTCTGTATATAGAATCTTTAAACAGATTCTATAATGCCTCTTGTGTTGCTTTGTTTGTTCAAAACTAGTTTTTCAATTTGTTGTCTTTCATAGGTCCATCTGAATTTAAGGATAGAATTCTCAATTTCAGTAAAGACTGACATGAATATTTTAAAAGAGATTGCATTGAATTTGTAGATTACTTTTGATGGTGTGGCAATAATAATGTCACTCCATAAACATAGGAGATCATTTCATCCTCTAGGGTCATCAATTTCCTTTACATTATTATTATTATTATTATTTTTTTTTTTTTTTTTTTTTTTTGGCCAGTCCTGGGCCCTGGACCCAGGGCCCGAGCACTGTCCCTGGCTTCTTCCCGCTCAAGGCCAGCACTCTGCCACTTGAGCCACAGCGCCACTTCTGGCTGTTTTCTGTATATGTGGTGCTGGGGAATCGAACCTAGGGCCTCGTGTATCCGAGGCAGGCACTCTTTCCACTAGGCTATATCCCCAGCTCCCTTTACATTATTTTTTTTCTTTGTAAATGTCTTTACTTCTTTGGAGGCTGAGATCTGAGGATCATGATTCAAAGCCATCCCAGTCAGAAAAGTCTGTGAAACTCTTATCTCCGATTAACCACCAGAAAACTGGAAGCAGTGCTATGGCTCAAAGTGGGAGAGCACTAGCTTTGAGTGAAAAAGTTTAAGGACAGCCTTTAGGCCAGGGGTTCAACCCCCACAAACAACTAACTAAATACAAGTTTTAGGTGTAGCATCATATCATCTGAAAATGAAGTTCTTTGAATTTTATTTTATTCATTTCCTATCTGAATGCCTTTTGTTTCTTTTACTTACTTTCGTGCTCTGGAATTCGGGTGCCATATTGAACAAAAGTTGACATAGTAGACATGTTTGTCTTGTTCCTGACATCTGAGGCAAATAAAATTTTTCTGTACATTAAACTAAGCAATTGCCAGAATCAAGAGACAGTTCACAAAATGGGAGAAAATATATACCATTTATTGGACAGATAAAGAATTACTGTCTAGAATACAGAAAACAATAAAAGGACAACTAGCTGAGTTAATAAATGTGTAAATAAAGTGAACTCACAGTTCTCAGGAGAAAATACAAATAGCTAATAAACACATGAAAAAAATATTAACATGTAAGGGAATTATCACCCAAGTGAAAAGTATACCAGAATTGTACTCAGATACCATCGAACTCAGTCAGAAAACAATTATTTAGAAACACACCATAAATACTGGCTGGGTTTAGAGAAAAAAGGTAGCCACCCTCATAGGTTGTTGATGAAAATGTAGATGAGTGCAACCACTATGGAAATCAGTAAGGAAGGTGTGCAAAACACTACAAATAATCCTACATCATGACCATCCCATTCCACACTTGGGATGGGAAGGAGTGTAAGTCAATATATAAGAAAGATATTTCCACACCCTTTTTTATTACAGCTGTGTTCACATGGCCAATCAGTGTAATCAGACAAGTTGCCTAACAACCAAGAAAAACAGAAAATGTGGGGTGGGCATATTCAGGCATAAGAAAGATGAAAATATGCCATTTCTGGGAAATTGTATAGAGCTGGAAATCGGGTTGAACAAGACGAGCCGAACTGAAAGAACTGAATATCATGTTTTGGTTTATTTACAGAATATAGCACTAAATTGATGATGATGATGATGATGATGATGATGATGATGATGATAAGACACAAAGGTAAAAGGGGAACAACATTGGGGTGACAGCAAGGTGGGAAAATGATACAGATAGGTAAGTAGACAGGTAGGTAGATAGATGATAGGTAGACAGACAGACAGCAAGATAGTGGTGATGAAGCTCGTAAACATTCTGAGAGACAGGTGCCAGTAGCTCATGCCTGTAATCCTAGCTACTCCAGCTGAGATCTGAGGACTGCGTTTCAGACCGCAGGAAAGTCCTTGAGAATCTTATCTCCAAGTAGCCACCAGGAAGCCAGAAGTGGTGCTGTCGTTCCAAGTGGCAGAGAGTTACCCTTGAGTTGAAGAACTCAGGGACAGCGCGCCACCCAGGCCCAGAGTTCAAGCCTCACAACCATCAAAAGAAAAAGAAAAAGAAAACGATAACTCTGAGAAAGAGAAGAGGGAATAGAATGATGGAAAAAGTGATATATTCATCTGAACAAATTCCAAGTACACTGCACGAAGGCATGCATGTATTGCAATAAAAGTTCCTCACTTACTCAATGTATACTAATTTCGAAATAGGAGAAAACTGCTTTCTCTCCACCCAGCCATCTTGTCAGCTGCTTTCGGTTGGGAGCCCTTCCGCACCTAAGGCAGGAAGATGGTGGCCACCAAGAAGACGAAAAAGTCTCTGGAGTCAATCAATTCTAGGCTCCAACTTGTTATAAAAAGTGGAAAGTACATGCTGGGGTACAAGAAGACCCTGAAGATGACCAGACAGGGCAAAGGGAAATTGGTCATCCTCGCCAACAACTGCCAAGCCTTGAGGAAATCTGAAATAGAATATTATGCTATGTTAGCCAAAACTGGTGTCCATCACTACAGTGGCAATAATATTGAACTGGGCACAGCATGTGGGAAATACTAGAGTATGCACACTGGCTATCATTGATCCAGGTGATTCTGATATCATTAGAAGCATGCCAGAACAAACTGGAGAAAAGTAAACTGCATAATTTTTCTTTAATAAAACTTGTCAGACCTGGTTTTAAAAAAAGAAATAGGAGAAAACTGGAAATATGCATAGAATAAAGGTTTTCTATCAAAAAATACTGAGAAAGTAGATATATGAACATAGAGAACTATCTATTCATGGGAAATTCTTGATTCTGAAATAAAACACCCTCATGACTGCAAATTAGAAAAAGTGCATAAATAAAAATATCAACGAATTCATGTTTTCTTGTATGACTTAGAACGTCTAACTAAGTTCAAGAGAATGGGCCAATAACTCTCAAGTGCACTTGAAACATTCAACTCCTCCATCAAACTGAAAAAGCAGTATATTCTCTGTTTATTCATCAGTCTCATTGCAACTGCCTAAGGTGAACTATCCGTGGAATATGCCTTCTGTTACTTACTATCAGAAATTTTATAGACTCTTTCCTTTAAAATATTCTCAATATTTTCCTATTTGGATCCCCAGTAAGAATGTCCTATATCAAGAAAACTAACAATAATAACTGTTAGAGGGGATGTGACCAAAAGGGAACCCTACTTCATTGTTGGTGGGAATGTAAACTGGTTCAGACACTCTGGCAAGCAGTATGGAGATTCCTCAGAAGGCTAAACATAGAACTCCCCTATGACCCAACAGCCCCACTTTTGAGTATCTATCCAAAAGACCACAAACATAATCACACTAAAGCCACCAGCACAACAATGTTCATTGCAGCACAATTTGTCATAGCTAGAATCTGGAACCAACCCAGATGCCCCTCCGTAGATGAATGGATCAGGAAAATGTGGTACATATACACAATGGAATTTTATGCCTCTATCAGAAAGAATGACATTGCCCCATTTGTAAAGAAATGGAAGGACTTGGAAAAAGTTATACTAAGTGAAGTGAGCCAGTCCCAAAGAAAAATGGACTATATGGTCTCCCTTATAGGGAATAATTAGCACAGGTTTAGGCAAGTCACAGCAGAGGATCACAGGAGCCCAATAGCTATACCCTTATGAACACATAAGATAATGCTAAGTGAAATGAATTCCATGTTATGGAAACAATTGTTATATCACAGTTGTAAATACTCTCAATGTGCCATATGTAACTTTAGCCTCTATTATTGATGATATTCCTGTATCACCTTCCTGTGGTTGTACCTACACTATCTCTGTATCTTATCTGAGTATATTGGAAACCATGTATACTGGTATTAGAACCAGAAAATTGAAAGGGAATAGCAAAATTGAGAGACACAGGATAAAAAAAGACAACTACAAAAGCAATACTTACAAACTGTTTGATGAAAATGAACTGAACAACTGAACAACTCATGGGGGGTGAGGGGGAAGGGAAAGAGGGCGGGGGGCGGGGGAATGAGGGACGAGGAAACAGTACAAGAAATGTATCCATTGCCTAATGTATGAAATTGTAACCTCTCTGTAATTCAGATTGATAATAAATATATATAAAAAGTATTCTCAATATTATTTTAAATAGCAAACTATTTAAAATATATCAACAAAGTACTAAGCATCCAATTGCTCAGTCTGTGGTAGAATCTGTTCAGCATTCCTGTCATAGAAATTCACTGATGTTCTCTGATGATCTTTAGAAAGTGTCACCCTTCACTACTGCCTTTTTTTTTTTTAACCTTCTGTCTTAAGGCTGCAGAACCAGTGCAAATGGTCTTGAATAATTAAGTTATAGAAAACTTTCTCTTGGGGTGGTTGTATTTTCTAAGGAAGTATTTATGGAGCAGTTACTTCTCTGCATCCATAAGAATATTTTCCACACACTCGGTATTGGTAATTGGCTTTCTTAAATTTCTCAAACTCAGCTTTTCATAACTCTTGTTATTCAGCATTCTTGGACATGGGAAAAGAGGAGTCAGGAAGAATAAAAAATATCTCATTGCATCCTGTTTTCTCCAAGTTTTGTGTCAAAGAACACTTATTTAAGTCATTTGAGGAGCTTGTGAAGGATATGCATGTTCAGATTTTGTATTTGCAAGTATCTAGTACTCAGATCTTAGGATATTCCTAACACAAAGAAATGATCCATGTCTGAGGTGACTACACACCAGTGATCCTAATCTAATCATTACATTTTGCACACATAAAATGGCACAGCCCATAAATATACATATATAATTAAAACCTGATCATTAGAAAATAAAACTATTTTTTTAAATAATTTTTAAATCAGCATAATGGGTCTGAAGCCAAAAAGCTGTCTTATTAACTAACTCCCCAACTGATTTCTACACAACTATCTACACCACATCACTGAAGCCAAACTCATTTGATTACTAGCCAGCTGGTAATCAAATTCTATTATGTTTGAATCTCATTTGTAGAACAGCAATGAGAACAAAATAAAATATTTGAAATATTTAACTACCATCATGCATGAAAAATTATTTTGTTTTCTTTGTAAAATTATATGCATACATTTTATTATGATCTTTCAACATCTAGGTTATGATATGACCTGTTGAATACTTCCATCAGTGCTAGAAATATAATCATTAGACAAAAACCGAATCAATATGCTTAAAGAGGAAAGTACCATGTCCTGAATTGGGTGCACAGAGTTTTTAGTAGAGTTTCCACTTCCCTGTGGCTTTATCTTCACAAAAATTTCAAAAACATTTCTAAATAATAGATTATAAGCATTTATAGAGCAGAAGCAAGACTTCTTCCCATGTATAAAATATCCTAGTGTGGGAAAATGTTCTGAATTCTTGTGAAACATTAATAATGATAAGTGAAAACTCTTCTAACCTGTCCCATCCCAGACCACTGACCAGAATTTCCTCTTGAAAAGACCTCTTATCATCCATTTATATATTGTCATAATTGACAAGTGCAAACATAGTGCTGATTTCAGGTGTCTATGTGATTTTTGAGATGGAGACTCAGTTTTTGTTTAATAGTGAAGCTTCTTGTTGTGGCATAATTATAAGCAGAAATACTTTAGGAATAATCAGTAGTTTCAAATTCAGCATACCAAAGTAATTTGGACAAAAGGTATACAAGGTCATGGCTTTTCTCTATGTCATAACTTCTTCCTATATTCAACTTTTCTCTACGTGAGCATAACAGCAACTGACAAGAACTTGCGACATTATTGGAAGCAGAAATATGAAATGTGATTGTCTTCACAATTTGAAGCCATGTCCTTGGACAATTGGTTGAATGGAGCTCTGTATCAATTAATAAAGTGCTAGCTGAGTTAAAGTGCTAAGAAAAAGTAACCAGGCCCTGAGTTCAGGCCTCAGTACTAGCACACAACACAAAATGTGTTTTCCTGAAGTATTTAATAAGAAGCCCCTGTTTATTCCTATAATTCAGAAGACCTTGTGTAATGTAATTCAAACTCAGCTCTAGAACCACCTTGCTTCACCATCCACACAAAAATGCAAGATGTGTATCCTGGTCCTATCAAGGATTTTGCCAGATGCTTTGAGCTTTTCCCTGTTCCCATGCTGTGTGTTCCATGCTTTTCTGTCTGTCTATCTAGCTATCTAACTATCTATCTATGATAGATAGAATTTCCTCTTGATATCTATCTACGATAATGATAGACTATATATTCTCTCTCTATATATATAGTATATGTATAAAACCTCTATTTCTCTCACTGTCATATGTATATATATATATATATATATATATCCTTTATTTCTCTCATCTGTTTGATTAATGTTATCTGTCTTTGCCACTCAACCAATACCATTGGAGAAACTGTTGTGACTTAAGCAAGATGAATTAGCTGTTCATCAGGAAGCCTCCAGGGCCTGTAGCTACCCCTAGTATAGAATTTCTCATCTTATTTTGAAAGGTTTGGAAATTCTGTTTTTCTTCTGTTAGATTGAATTTCTATTTTTTGCACAGATGAAGAGTGAGTATTATATTCGTGTCTCCTGAGGTTAGTATGATGTTGCCCACATAACAGACCCTCAATGAACACTTGTCAGCTGAGTGAACACAAGACAGTTTGATTATCAAAGAACAGGAAATGGGGCAAGGAAGTGTTAGGGTACCACAGCTAAATTTGCACATCCAGTACCCCTTATTTGTCCCCAGAACAACTTAGGTACCATGATAAATGTGCCCGGGTGATGATAGTTTTTGCTGGGCATCCTCTTTATGATGACTGTTAGATTAAGACTCTTTAATCACATGTACATTTGCAATCTACCACTCTTTCAAACCTTTGCTGTTTATATAAGTATATATTCTAACACACTTATATTTACCATATGCTTGCTTCATGTAGTAATATTTGTGCATGCATCATAATAATATCTATGATGTAATTACTTTTTAAATCCATCATTTCCCAAATTCTTTGCTGTGGAATATGAACTGTAATGTGATTATTGTTGTTCTTAAGTGATGAGATACTCCATGGTCAGTAATTTTTAATATTATCTAGTTAAAAAATTAAACATTTGATTTTAGTGCAAGATTGAGTAGTTATTAGTAAGCTACACTGCAAGTTCACAAACAAGTAGTATGATAGCAGTGAGTTTTAAATTTATTTAACTGTAAATACGTTTTGCTCTTATTTATTCTCCCCCACAATGAGGGAACCTGCAAATAGCAGGTTCTCTGGATGTATTTTAGGATATTCTATAGGTAGTTCTATCAGGAACGTGTCAGCAATTATAATCCAACCTGTTAATTTTTATTTTTTAATTTATTTGTTTCTTTGTTGTCAAAGTGATGTACAAAGGGGTTATAGTTTCATATGTAAGTCAGTGCATACATTTCTTATCCAACTTGTTACCTCCTCCCTCATTTTCCCCTGCCTTCTGCCCTCCCCATCCCCCCCCATGAGTTGTACAGTTGGTTTACACCACATAGTTTTGTAAGTATTGCTGTTGCATTGGTTTTTCTTTTTATCCTTTGCATCTCCATTTTGATATTCCCCTTCCCTTCCTAGTTCCAATACAAGTATATACAACATCCAGGGTACCAAAATCAGTTACAGTGACATAGATATTTAAAACATTTATAACAACATCTACAAATTAGGCCTGAATTCTGTCCTTGTGCCTTGTACTTTAATTGATCTGAAGGAAGTCTGTCACTTCCATATGAAGATGCAGAGATAGTGGTAAACAAAACCCAAAACCTCATCTCAATTATGCTTTTGTGAGTATTGATTTCTCATTATTTTCTTTCATACTATATTTTTAATGACTACTTTGTTTCATTTAATGGACTTAATGCAAATGTATAATTTTTTAATCTAGTATTCTACAAAGTTTTACTTTTTCCAGAGACCTGATGACTTCAAATTAAAAATGTAGTGAAATTTGCATTTTTAAAGGAATTTGCTGTTCCTTTCACTTTTCTTGCCCAATGGAAACAATATAGTACATGGTCTGCTAAGGGCTTTCTTTGAGCGCACTCTGAAGTTATAAGAAATATTTTATATGCAACATCCTCTTTGCGTCTTTCCAATTGCAAATTGTAATAGCTGTTGCCATCAAATTTGCTGAGAACGAAGCTCAGTATTTGAGGTTCAGAGAATTCAAATAATTTGCTGATATCACATCCCTCATGAATGACAGGCCTGGCATGTATATGCAGGCATAGCCAACTCAAAATTCACCAGCATTACACTCTACACACTGCATCATGGAGCGAAATGTAAGCAGGAATTCAATTTCTGCTGTCTCTATGTGCAGCCGATAGATTTCAGCAGAAGTTACAATTGAAACATTTCTGGAACAGTCTTGTGCTCAAGCTAAAAGATGATGAGAACCAAAACAACTCCAAACAAAAATGCAGAGTGAAGAGAAGAAAGTAAGAGAACTCTATTGAGAAGTGCAAAAATATAAATGACAGGCCGGGCTTTGGTGGCTCACACTTATAATCCTAGTTACTCAGGAGGTTGAGATCTGATCTGAGGATTATAGTTCAAAGCCAGCCCACTCAGGAAAGTCTGTGAGACTCTTATCTCCAATTAATCAGCAGAAAACCAGAAGTGGCCCTGTGGCTCAAAGTGGTAGAGCACTAGCCTTGAAATGAAGACCTCAGGGACAGCACCCAGGCCGAGTTCAAGCACCACGACCTCCACCACCACCAATAACAATACAAATGACCTCACAGCTAATAATCCCCTTGCACGGGTTGGCATTTCATGAAAATTTTATTTTTTATATTGTGTGTGGAAGAGGGACGAGTGTGTATATGCACTGCTTGACTAAGTTTAGACAATAAGTGAATTTGAAAAACAATCACTCAGCCTTTTATGTTTGTATGCATACACCACCAAGTTGAGTTTGGACATAGTATCATCCGTGGTAGATGAACAGTAGTCTTGGAAGTTGTCACAAGCATAAGGGAATACAAATAGGAAATAAATCACAGCAACCTTCTTGGTAAAAGATGATCACAGAATATCAGCTGGAAGAAATGTAAAATGCTACAGAATCTGTCTGTCCTTTACTGATCAAATATATTTTAACTGTCTTTTCATGGAAACCAGAAGAAGAAGCCACAGGAGAGTTGATGGAGTTGAGAAGGAGAGCGAGAAGAGAGGAACTGTCAACAAGTAGAACACATTAAGTTGTCAGTTGCCACCCTATGCGGCCACAAGCCTTGTCCAACATCCAGCATTTTTAGTTCAAGTGCTCTTCCTACCATGGTATATGTCCCTCTCTCTCAGAAGGGCACTTCTCTATTAAAGGCTACATTTCACCAAATTCCTATCTCCATACTACCTTTCCGTATAGCCTGTCATTAATGAAACTTCAGTAGAGTAATTTAAAAAGTAGAGTTACTATAGCAGGAAAAATGGCTCTCGGTTCTTCCCAAGAATTAAATTTCACTTTCTTCTCATACTCCATGTATCTCAGGATTTAGAAACATGTTTGAGATTCTCCAACCTCCCTGTTGTTGTTTAGAGACAGTTAAGGATGTTCACCTCAGGGAAGTTCCTGTTGTATTGAGGCTCATCTAGCTATAACTTCCTGTCTTCAGAGCAGTAATCTTGTAAACCACCCCTTTCCCTTTTATTCAAGTCTTCATCCTTTCATGCACAGAAGCCATGACCTCTGTAATCATTGTATCTGGCTTAGTTGGACATCCAATATGTGGAATTCCTCTTTATTATACTCTTCACAACTACATCCTTCTCAATTCAAGGTTAGTCCATAGACCTTCTCCCCTCCAGAAGCACCTCACTTCGGAAGACACAAGTTAAACTCCTCATGCTTCCTCACAAATCTTGGTTTTCTGAGTTGTGTAAGCAGCCCAGCATAACAATGATAGAAGTCTCCTAAGGGAATCACCTTCACTACAATGCTATTTCTTCTCTGTTCTTTGGCTTGGCTTTACAGACTCTTCCTTTTTTCCCCTGGTAAGACTCTATAGCTCTACATTATAATCAACCATCCTTAACAATTTAACTATCTTGCCAGTTATTACTCTGAACCTGTTTTTTCAAAACCTTACATTCTGATGAACCTTAGTCCTCAGTGACCACTCACATACACCTGTATTGATGAACTAATACATGGAGATAGAAAGAATAACAAAATTAGACAAATTAGTATAACTAATAATTTAAGATTCTTCTGCCTCTGACTACAAAAATCACTTAAAATGTTTTCACATAGAGTAATAAACTCATGTTTCCAGACTCTACAGTCACCATTTGATAAACCCTATTTTTTCCTTCCAATGTCCTTTTGACTAACAGGCAGTCTCTCATCTTACCATACATGTACAACTATCTTCTCCTGATTCCTTTATCCTTGTGTGTTACTACCTCTTATTTCTCTGAAAGTAGCTTTACTCATACTCTTAACATCCAATATGTATGTACATATGTATGTATGCACATATGTACAGTCATACGTACATATGTATGCATGTGTTTATGTATGTGTATATATGTATATATATATTAAATGGATTAATTATATATGGATGACATATACAAGTACTGAGTTATCAGTTATCTCTACAGGATAAAGACAAGAAAATTAATTAGAGTTATAGGATTTTTTCTCGAAACAGTGTGACTATTTATTTATTTATTGTCTTTAAGTCGTTAAACAAAGGAGTTAGCGTTCAAAATGTCAGTTTATGAGAAAAATGCATCTTGATTAGTGTTACCCTTTTCCTCATTCTCTCCCATTGTGCCCTTAAACAAAGACATTATGCATAAATAAGGAGAGAAGAAGATCAACATGAGAAAAGATTTACTGGTGGTAGCTACATATGTCCTGATTGTATTATTTTCTATACTTGAATTATTTACTAACTGAATAATAAACTAAACTGGACAAAGTAAGAACCCAGAGTCCATAACAAATTATGTGTCCTTCTACACAATAATGCTCACCTGATACTTGAAAAGTGAGAAGACATATAGCCTGCCATTCCAGTTATTTATAGTACAATTAGCTTGCAAGCATTTTTCCCTATATTAAGTAGAAGAAATCAGGGAAGAAAATAAAACTATGATTCTATGCACAAAAATCTTTGGAAATGTAATTCATCTCAAACTATAGATTTCATATGATGACTACATGAATTCACACCTGCAAAGGAGATAAAACAATGTCTGGTACAGTACACGACCAATAAAAGTAGATGATTATGATTATGATTATTACAATGATAATACAAGAAAGGGAATGTAGAAGGGACTGTATCAAAATTACAAAAAGTGATTCTATAATGATATATTGAGGGGGAGGCAAAGGTTTTATATCTACTCAAGTAAAGGCAAATTAGTTTCTCATCATTCAGTCTGCAAATCTCAGGCAAAAAGAAAATTTAATGAACATATCTATGCCTTTATCATCTTGAAAATAACTGAATGAAGTGGGTACATGAACGTGGGAATTGGCAATGACTCACAGACAGGAGAGTAGTAGGTTTACCTCTTACAATTATGAGCATATTATCTCTTCCAGCTCTGGCAATGTGAAATTATTGATATGACAGCCTTGGAAGATGGCAGCAGTATAATTTTGGAGCTGATCCTTTCAGGTTTCAAATCAGAGCCCTGCATCCTTTACTGGGAAAGTTATATTAAAGTGTTTAAATAATCTAGGTCTCAGAAAATTAAGCTTATATCAAATAATGCCATTACTGACTTCCCAAGGTTGTTCTGTGGTTTAGACATGGAAACATAAATATAAAGCCACAAACCCAGAGCCTGGCTGTCATTAAGGTCATGTTACTTGCTTACCTTCAAATACGATCTGCCTTCAGAGTATTTAGTGTCCCGTTGCTATTCCTCAATTATTACAATTCAACCATTTTTGTAAATCACACTTGTTGATCCTAGTAAACTTAAGAAAATACCCTTGCCGCCTGCCATCACTCCAAACTCTCATGACACCATCCAGCAACTCTTCCTAACATTACCATGACCACCTTTGCTAACGTTTAGCCTTCAGCACACACATGACAATTAGATTGACTGGAAGTTTTAAGAAAATGTAAAAAAATCTATGATGTATGTAAACAATCTGTGATATATGAAAAACCTTTGCAAACCTTTTGATGCTCCAGGGAAAGCATGTACATGTACTGTGCCTAAGTATATTTTCCTTTCAACCTATGACAGCAAAAAAACAAAAAAACAAAAAAAAAATGTCCAGGTCAATGTACTTTCATGTCATTCCCTATTCTGCCCCTAACTAGGAGTTAGAAACTGGCAGAGGAGACTTTTTTTCTTGGTTGAGATCAAATTAGAGTGGAATTTTCATTACTCTAGCATATGGTAAATAGGTCATTAGCTGAAAAAAAATGGATATTTCCACTTCCAATATATTAAGAATTTATTAAACTATCAGTGGCCTTTCCTGTAACCCCTTCACCTCCAGTGTCATTCCATGGGTGTCCATTAGAGGCAAGCAACTTGACAATTTTGACCTGGAATAAATTAATTCAATAGAGAGACTTCTGTCTTAAAGATTGAAAATAAGGCAATTTAAATGTGAATGCTATTTTTTTAAGCATGAGAATGCAAGGAGGAACTAAGAACCAATATAGCAGCCTAATCACACATTTGTTTTGCCTTAACTTGAAGTCTTGAACTATTACTTACGCTTTCTTTTACTAGAAAGAAATACAGACCCTGGGTAATTGTGCAGGCAGGCAGTGTGCCCAGGTGGAGCTGTGTTCTGACAATAAGGATTAATTAGTTAATGGCTGTGCTTTATTTCATTTCAGGAGAGTTTTGAAACAGCTCTGTGAAGAATATGCTAGCTTTCTTTCCATTTTTCTAAAACATAAGTAGTTGTACAAAGGGGTTTCAATTCAACATGTCAGACTTTATAAGTGCAATGCATCTTGGCATACTAATATTCTTGTAGCAAGAGCAAATGATAAAACCTTAACTATGGAAGAAAATTCAAAGGGCATTGACATCAAATTCCTTGGTCTTGTCTAAGCAGGGACCCAACAACACATTTTTGAACTGTTTTCTCCTGATTTGCCTGTGTTGTTGAAAGACAACATGGTTTAAGAACTTTCCAGTGGTACCTAAAGAGAAATTATTCTAAATTAGGGTGCATTTATGTCAGTTGGTAGAAATAACCTCTACCCTTTCCCAGAGCTTATGGTCCAGATACTTTTCTATTGGTTCTTGAATTTATCTAGCCTTAATAATTAAGGCAACTCCAGAAGTTTACTTATTTCACCAATTTATCATCTTCCTGATTACAATTTAAAACAATCACTTAACACTTAAAGTGCTAAATCCTCTCTTAGGCAGTCTATCTTCTCTAGACATTCACCTTTCTATGCTTCCTTCCAATCTACACCAGACCTCCTTCAGCTACCTGTTTATGGTTTTTAAATCTTTCCCCCTTTCATGCATTGTGCCTGCAAATAACCTCATTCACACAGCCAGTGCTGAGAGTACAGCCTTTAGAATTATTGATTTTGTTTTGGGGGAATTTCAGTCTGGTGAACAATAGATATCTCTTGTTGTCAGACTTTTTCCTGAGTGCTGCTGCTTCATCCCCATTCTGTTGCTTCTGTCATGAATATACTCACTTTGTTAGTCATATTCTATGATTTTAATGTGACTTACAAAGTTCAAGTTTTGGAAAATCACTACCCAACTTGGTGTTGTAAGTGGGACCCTTAAAGAGGTCCTTTAAGAGGACCTTGAAGAGCTCATAAAGAGCTCTGCCATTATGCATGAATTGCTACTGGGGGAATGGGCTCATTATTGCAAGGGTGGGGTTGTTATAAAAGTAAGTTCTGCCCTCTCTTTCTCATGTTCTGCCTTAGCCATCTGCTTTTCACTAAGAGACAAAGGTCCTTGCCAGATGTAGGATTCTTGGCTTTAAACTTAACAGCCTTCAGAAGTGTAAGAAGTCTTCATGCCTTTCAATAGTAAATTTCCAGTTTACCCCACCTATCCTAAAATCAGATATCACAGATCTCTTGGAGACAGCTGGCTGAGAGAGGACAACCAGGAGGTGGCTACTTGAAACATATCGGTCATTTATTCCATTTGATCAAGAAGGAGGACCATCTAGTATGTTTACTTGAAGATTCCTACATATATTCTAGTTACCACAAATGAGGGAAGCCATGCAACATTAATTTCTCTGGGTCTGGCTTACTTCAATTAATATATTTTTTTTCAATGCCTTTCCTTCTCCTTACAAATGGTACTGTATCATTTTTTTTTTAATGGAAGAGTAGAATTCCATTGTATATCTCTACTACATTCTATCATTCTTTCTGGTAGAAGAGCAGAATTTCATTGTATATCTCTGCCATGTTCTCTTGATCCATTCATCTGCTGAGGGCCAACTGCATTGATTTCATATCTTGGATATGGTAAACAATGCTGCAATGAACATGGGTGTGCTCATAGTTTTAGTGTGGCCTTATTTATGGTCTATTGAAAAAATACCCAGGAATGGAATTGCTGGGTCATAGGGAAGCATTATGATTAGTCTTTTGAGGAACCTACATACTGCTTTCCAGAGTAGATGCTAGTAGACAAAGAATATATTTGGGTCATGATAAATTATCCAGGACGCTAGACATTCACGCAGTGAGACCAAAGGAGGATATTCTTAGGAGCGAATCATAGGGCTCAATAGCTATGAGCATGTGTCATATAAAATGATGCTTATTGAAATGAGCTTTTCATGGTGTTTTTCCAACTGTTGTCAGTGCTTTCGTTTTCTGTACCATTTGATGTGTATATAAGTTTATCTGTTTGGAGAAGGATAAGGGGGACCACAGAAAAGGTAAGACAAAGGGTAAACAAATGCAGCAGTGATAGTCACTAGACACTATATTGAAAATGAAATATACAATTTGTGGGGGGTGGAGTAGAGAGGAATAAACTGGCAGAAGAGATGATACTGTTCAAAAAGAAATGTACTTATTACCTGACTTATTTAACTGTAACCCCTCTGTACATTATGTTTACAATAACAAAAAAGCACTTTACTGACCGTAACAAAAACATTTGAATAACAAAGAGGAAGACCATAGTTGTTCATGAAACACAGGGGCAAGCTGAAGATACCACCCTTTTTCTTTCTCATTATATAATTTATAACTGGGAAATATGTCTCCGTGTATTTAATTCACACAGCTAACAGAATGCGTGAGTTATTTCCCCATAATTTATTCCAAATGAAATTCCTTCTTCTGCAACCTTGTATTCCTTCTACCATTTAGTGCTCACTACGTCTCAATTGTGATTAATTACATCTTGGAAAACAATGCATGAGAACATATGAGCCAATTATCAATTTTCTCTCCTGTGAAGTAGGTTACATTTAAAAAGTTTCATGCCATCCACTGGTTTCCTTCTTTCTAGACATCATTCTTCAGGTTGATCTAGAAATCATCCTTCAGTTTGGATCTTATTCTCCTTCTGATAAATGCTTTAAAAATGTTACACAAACAATACAGCAGTATTGTGATTTAGAATAAAGTTCAAGGCTTCAGAGAATCCTTTTCTATATATTCCTCACACTTCACCTTCAGTCTCCACACAGATCTAGTTAACTCATTGATGAGTTTTCAAGATTTTCTTATTGCCTTGGCTGCTAATTTTCCATCTGTGAATCTGAGTTGTCAGGAGAAACTTATCTCAGTACCTCTGCCTCATGTCAACTCTGAGCATCTGGTCTCCAAAATCCGATCAAAAGAAAACAACGCTGAAAAATAAGCAAAGTAGAAGAGTGTTTCACATAATCTAGGAAGGGACTATACTTTCAGACCTGAAAGTGTAATCAATATGCAGCTAATCAGTTGGGTTTGACATCTGTGGGCAAGTTGTGTCTTCTGTTATGGACTTGGATTGTTGTAGGCATTCTTGGGTACCTTAGGCTCTGGTTTTTTAATTGGTTGGTTTTATTTGTAATTCATCATAGAGACCAACAACAGGAGTTGCAAGGTTCATTCTGAAAGTAGGGCATGTGTCCAAATGTATCCATGTCTCTCATTTCTCTGCTGACTACATTATGGTTGGGCTCTCCTGTGCTCTATGTCCTATCATCTTTAATTATTTTGGGATTCTTCTCTGATGATCAATTCATTCTTTTCGGCTGATCTCAGCCAGAGTATTTGGACTCATTTTTCTCTCATCATCAAGCAATTCTCTGCCAGTCTCAGTTTGTTAAGGAACCTACCCTCACTTTTCAATATAGTTACAAATTGCTTCTATCTCTGTGATTTTTTCATTCAATTTCAATACTATGTTGCTAAAGAAGATTAATAAATATTGTTGAATGGGTTGCTATCTCAATTGGCTATAAGTACAAAATTAAAAAAGTTTCTGTTCAGGTGCAAACGATGTAGACCATTCCTCATGGAGGTGACCTCATGCTTTCTTCTGTTTTAAAGATGAACAAAACAAAAATAGTAATCCCAAACACCTTTCACCTAAACAAAAATAGATTTGTTAAGTTGTCAGATAAGAATTTAATTACAGCAGAGACACTATAATTTTAAGTTCCAGTGACCTTTGCTGAAGAAAACTCTTCCTAATTACTTATAACTGGAATCTAAAAACCAATCACCCAGCTACAGAAAGTCCATGCCCAGAATAAAGGAAGTATAAAAGTGTGGGTGAGCTCTGAATGAGGCTATGTGATATTAAAGATGGCATCCAACCTGAAGCAACTGGGAATATAAACTGAGATGTCTATTTTAAAAATAAAACATCATGCAGTGAAGACATTTATAATAGAAATAGAACATGGTATTTGTAAAGATGGCTTATAAAGATTACAAACAAGGCAAAAAACAATGTAATTATTTTAGAGAGTACCCTGTGGTTTAAATGTGTTGAGGATATCCAAACGATTGACAGGTTTCCAGGCTGTAGAATGAGTCCCTTCCTCTGCCTTACTTGATTTGAGTTAATGGGTAATCCCAAAGCCTTTCAGATTGGGATGGACCTACACAGTTTTGCAGCTTTATAATATTTCATGCAATCCTAGAAATAGAGATGTGCCTATCAAAATGGGCACTTAGAAAGAAATACTGCAAAATGAAGTTATCACTTGAATTCTCCTTACGATTAGTTCAAACCTCCAGCCACCCCTACCAGGCCCTTCTCTAGTTCCCTGTGTATTAAAGCCAGAAGGTACATCAGTAGTTAGTGGAAACCCAGCTCCATAAACCTAATGGACCTATGGTTAACATCCTTACTAATAATGGCAAGTCAAAGCTTTTGGATTTGTTCATTCCCCTAATGTTAGTACATCGAAAGAAATATTTCAAACTTGATGAAATTGTGAAAATTTTTCTTACAAGTTTTGAATAACACGGAAGTAGAAATTTAAAATTAACTCCCACTTACTTCTTGAAGTTTTTGCCAGTGTATGTGATTGACAGTTCTTCAGAATAATGGAATTATGAGAACTTAATCAGCTGCAGACTTCAATTGAAATGCATGTTCCATATATAAAAACTCTGGAGTAGAGTAAATTAATAAAGCCCCTGGTATTAATATAAAAGAATTTACCTGGTAAATGAGTTTTTCCTCCAAGTTTATAGTTCATTTTCACCAAGGCAGAACTTCAGAATCTGGTTAAAAATCTACAGACCAGTTTTCTTGCTGTCTGTCACAATTTCATCACTTCTAAGAATTCCTCTTCTGTCATGTATTTGAAGTACTATGGCAAGATCTAGAGAGAATGAGGTAACAGACACCAGATGTGATTCAGTATATACACACATTATATCATCA
This sequence comes from Perognathus longimembris pacificus, assembly GCF_023159225.1. Taxonomy (NCBI): domain Eukaryota; kingdom Metazoa; phylum Chordata; class Mammalia; order Rodentia; family Heteromyidae; genus Perognathus; species Perognathus longimembris. The sequence continues at coordinate 32,139,958 of NC_063177.1, forward strand.
GAAAATCTAAGTATCTTACTATTTCATGAACTCTGGGGAAGATTTTGTGTTATTATTTTATGTATTAGAAAAGGTATGTTCCCAAAAGGGAAGCACAGGTAGACTCTGTTGAGTGACAACTCTATTCAGAATTTTGAGACACATAGAGAGGCACACTTAAAGGATAGCCCAGGCAAAAAGCTCCATAAAAGTCTCTCTCCCAAAAACAACCAAAAAATTCACGCTGGAGGGTAGGGTCAAATAATAGAGACCAAGCTCAATCCCCAGTACCACTAAGAAAAAAAAAAAACACATATCATATGGTAAGATATATCTGGGGGGACTGGGAATATAGCTTAGTGGTAAAGTGTTTGTCTCATATACATGAAGCCCTGGGTTTGATTCCTCAGCACCACATGTATAGAAAAAGCCAGAAGTGGCACTGTAGCTCAAGTGGTAGAGTGCTAGCCTCGAGTAAAAAGAAGCCAGGGACAGTGCTCAGGCCCTGAGTTCAAGCCCCAGGATGGCAAAAAAAAAGAAGATATATCCTATAAAGAATATATTCCTTAAAAGGAATATTGTATCTTGGAACCTTCTACCACTAAAAAGAAAATAGAACAATGTGTGTGTGTGTGTATGTGTGTGTGTGTGTGTGTTACCGAATGGATATACTTTGTGTCATCTACTTTGACAAATCTGAACATTTTCATCATGAGTCAAAAAATTGTTAAAAGAAATACCATTGCTTGCAAATTTCTAGTGAATTGCAAATATTGACATTTCAGGAATAAAACTGTTAAATAATTCTTTTTAAATATAACCCATGGATCTAAATACCACAGTGACTTGATCTCTACTGTGAACTGTCTATAAAAATACGTGAAAAGTTTCCCTTTAGAAGGCATCAATTTGACACTTATTCTTCTGGAACTTATATTTTTCTCTCCACCTCCACAGAATCAGCTCCTAATACAATATCATTTCTGACTGAGTCTCTTCATTGATCACACTCTCATATTTATATAGTACAAGACAGTTTAGTAATTGAAAAATAATTTGTGATGATAAATCTCTGTACATTAACTAATTTCTCTATATTGAGTCATCATACAATTGTGTTTAATGTATAATTGAACATGCTTATACTATATTAGAAACTTTGAAAAATTATTATACACATAAGAGATAATTTTACTATAAATCCATTTTTAATGAAAAATAAAATGTTAATGAGTTAGTTATTTGTGAAACAATAGAACTTCCAACTAAAATATTATTACTTATTATTTTAATATTTCTTTTAACTCTTTTGTTTGTTTTCTAGAAATAATCATGTAGAGAAACATAATACATATGGATAAATACATAGACATAGGAAGAATTTTATATTGCATTTCAGTCAATTCTTTGAAGTCCCTAAAGAATATATAAAGTCTCCAAATCCCAAAAGTCAAGGAATGATATTGTTTCTAAGAGATAATTATGAATTACATTTTTCTTTAATTTTGTTAATGGTAATGGATTCAAAACCCCATTTCCAGTATAGAAAAGGTTTGAAAACCTCAGCCATTAAAACAAGTTTGGGGGCTGGGGATATGGCCTAGTGGCAAGAGTGCTTGCCTCGTATACATGAGGCCCTGGGTTCAATTCCCCAGCACCACATATAAAGAAAATGGCCAAAAGCGGCGCTGTGGCTCAAGTGGCAGAGTGCTAGCCTTGAGCAAAAAGAAGCCAGGGATAGTGCTCAAGCCCTGAGTTCAAGCCCCAGGACTGGCCAAAAAAAAAAAAAAACAAGTTTGTGAGAGAAATACAATGAAGTTTTCACCCAAATTCAGTAAAATCATTGACTTTTTTTTACCTAAAGACACTTATATTTGATATACTATAGTTAGGAAACATACCCCATTATTAATTTCAAAACAATTCCCATAAATACTTTTAATTGATGTGTTTTATGTTTCCAAATGCACTGAATATATTGCATTAACACTTAGGAATACCATATTCAATGTATTCAATTCATAAGAAAGAAAAGTTCAGATGAACAGGTATTTAGTTGCCTGTCACAAGTCTTGCCTGTGTTTGAACTTGCTCAAATTAGTTATCTTTCTGACTAATTCATGCCTGTGTGGGGATAAACACTAACCCAGATAAGCAAAGATTATAGCCAAATTATTGTTTCCTCTATTTTTTCAGAATTTATAGAAACCATTAAGATTTGTGGAAACTGAATGACCTTAGAATGAGTACATGTGCTGTTTGGTTTTTACCTATTTCATTTTTGTGTAGGAAAGCATTGTGTATTCAATTAAGGGTTTCCCTGCAAGAGGCTACAGTCTTGGCATTCCAGAACTAGTTCAACTTTTATAAGTAAGACAGCCTTGTTTCAGCATGTGAAAGACACCAGGAAACATAGGTAATGCGTTCATTTTTTATGTAATGCTGAGGTGGAGTGTGTAGGAGGAGACAATTTCTTCCTGGTGTTGAAAAGCAGGCAATGTCTGGTAAGCAGGGCATTACAGAAGGAAGACACATGTTAATGAGAGAGAGAAACTCACTCCCTGTTACAGTGCCTTATGCTTTGGTGTGCTTGTCTTGTGGGCCTCAGAGGAAGCACTGCAGGAAGACTGGCTAAGGAACAGAAGAAGTCAAATGTGTGTGTGTTCTTTTCTACCAGACTAAACAAGATACATGTTGTGAAACAAATGGCCTATGATAGAGATGGCAAATACTTTCATCTAGGCCAAAATTCAAAAATGAAGAGTAAATAACCAGGATCCAAACTGAGAAGGTGGAAATGGAGATCATCAATTATCTATTCATCATCTTCTCTACTTCCCTTTTCTCCTTTTCCTTCTTCCCATTCTCCTCCCCCTCCTCCCCCTCCTCCCCCTCCTTCCCCCCCTCCTCCTCCTCCTCCTCCTCCTCCTCCTCCTCCTCCTCCTCCTCCTCCTCCTCCTCCTCCTCCTCCTCCTCCTCCTCCTCCTCCTCCTCCTCCTCCTCTTCCTCCTCCTCCTCCTGTTTCTCTTCCTCCTCCTTATGCTCTTCCCCTTTCTACTTTGGTGATAAATTATGTTCAAGTAAAACAAGAGATATTCTACAATATAAATCGAAATATATTTTGCCATCATAGTCTCATTTGCCTCTCATTCTCATATTTATCACAAGCAATCATATCATATCATATCATAACTTCTTGTTCAAAGTGTCTTTCACATTCTTACTAGCCATATCTGCATATATTTTTCCTAAACAATGTCTTGAAAATGTATGTGAATTTTTAATGGAATTATATACATTTAATCCTAATTATCTGCTGTTAGGTTTCCAGGCACCTCTCTTCACAGTTGATATATAAGATTGTATGTGAGCATTTCTGTTTAAAGACTCTCATGACTAAAGTCCTCTTTGCCATAACAGGATTTATTGAAATATGTTTCCCCATTTGTGGATTATATGTGAATTGCAGTTTAGTCCTCTATGTGAAAAAACCTTAGAAATTGTAAACTTACTCCCCCCCACCCAAAGAACACACATTGCAAAAAAATATGGAACCAACAATAAAATGGAAGAAGATACTTGATTACAGAATGGGAAGCAAATCAATTGTACAAAATTGCTTTGCTTGACCTCTGCTGAGAAGTCATGGTTTGAGGGATTCAAATATTTCTCCACACATGCTGAAAGCTATGAGTATTGGTTTAAAGTTGCTAAATAGATTTTACCTTGTAGGTACATATACCTATACACTCTCTTGATACATATATTTGACATATATATACAGATATTAATGTCCACATATAAACACATATGCATCTCATGTATAGAATATATGGGCTTTATATAATAATGTAGATACAATAAAACATAAATCCATATAGTATGGTAATAAATATAATAATCTAATAATATAAATATCTGTAGATTTAATACATATATGCATGTATCTCTTATAGATGTTTTTACTAATCTAATACTTCACTTAATATTTTGTTTCTGTTTTTCAGACCTACTGATGTTGATGTCTGAAGAGCTAATGTTTACATTTTGATGGCTGGGTAGTATCTCATTCTTAACTCAGTTTAATGCTGCCCATACGGACAGAATTAGCACTTTTGTAGTATGTAAAATAATTCCTGCATCATGTTTTCTCTCTCTGATATCACTTCTTAAATACACTGAAAAGTATCAAATATTGTCGTTATCAAAACACTTTTAAGTAAGTAGTAATCTTCTTAACTAGTCTTATTAAAGAAAAAAAAATCCCAAACCAAAATCTGAGCAAACATTTTTAAACTCCATATTTAAAGTTGTACTACTTGTGTTAACAAATATTGCCTACAATTTTTAATTAAATATTGTTATTAAATAAATAATTTAAATTGGCATAGGACATATGCAACTCTTATGATAGTCTAAAGACAAACATGATTCCACATTCATGGCAATATGGGAAAATGAGCCAATATTTTGCAGAAGTACTGAGTTAAGTACTCAGTTAAGTAACAGAGGTATATGATTTACAGAATGTATAGAGAACCAATTAAAATGATAATATTGGAATTCAGACAACATATGAAGAAATAATGTATAAAACCATTACAGGTACTTTCTAGAGACAAGATGAACCCAGGCAAGAGGATTATCAAGAGGTTATGACATGGAAGTATAGAAAAAAGGTATGACCCCCAAAAAAGAACCTCACGTAACAGAATAACTGGAGCATAGTTACAAGGCTCAGAGTAGAGAGTAGGGGTGGGGACTAGAATAGTAATCAAGGACCAGATGACTGAGAGATGAAATCCATCTGTATTTTGTCCTGGAGATGAATGGGAGTTTGTGTAGAGTTTTCAAGCATGAAAATGGCTACTGGATGGCATAGGAGGCTAATGACAGAAAAAATAGATTGGAAGGCTGGTTAGTCAGGGCATGAGAATACCAGTTAGAAGACGATTACAACAGTCCAAGTGAGGGAAAATAAGGCCACAAAATGAAGCAATATTCTTTCCTGATGGAAACTCACTTAGCCTAATGGCATCTTCCAAGACTGAAGAGTGGTGAATTTATATTATCGGTAGATGACTCATTTGTAACTTTTGTAAGCAGTGCAGGCCACTCTGCTTTAAAAAATTATATTTCTCCATTAAGGACGCTAGAATCCATCTCTACAGGTAGAAATTTGACATTTCTATGGGCCGAGGCAAACACATTACCTCTAAGTTATCCTTCTTTTATTGCATCATTTAAAGATTTATTTGGTCTTCATACTTGACTGCCTTTGCCCTCTTCCTTTCATGAAGACAAGGTGCTATTTTTTTAATGCCCACTCCACATCATTCAATTTTTGACTTAACTCTTTTCACCATCAAATATCAAAAATAAAACTAGATGTCAAAATGAAACAAAAAAGAATTTCCTCTGGAAATAACCACCAATTCCACTCAGCTGCTGATACCAGAGAGTCTCTCCTTTACTTATTCTGAGCTGTCTGAAAATATTTTCTAGCTATTTGTGCATGTTCGCATATGGAGTATCTACACACTTTAAGAACTTTTTATACAACTACGCCATACATAGAACATTCCAGAAACTACCAGACTGATCTGAAATCTCAGAAATTTTGAAATCTAGACCTGCTTAGGTGATCTTTAGGTCCTAATGGGAATGCTATTTACTGATATGATTGTGTAATGCATTCAAGTCCTGGATTAAAATTCAGAACATTTGTAGGCTGGTATTCATTTTTATACTTTTATCTATGCACTTTGTTTCAGTAATCAAGTGCCTATTGGTATTACCCATTTTGCTTTTCTGCAACACAAGCCTTTAGTTGACTGCTTCTTATGACTACAGCTTTAATTACAGTCCCTTGCAAATAAGAACTTTCATTTACTTATAATCAGATCATATGCTAATCTAATATTTCAGCATCCAAACTATGATCAGAGTCTAAACCTTATAACAGCCCAGCGTAAAATGCCTTAATTGAATCACAAAGGGGGAAAGCTGTAATCCTATAAATCAGCCTTAGGAATTTGACATGCTGAGAATGCTTTTCTGGAACTTTTTAATTGCATGACACAGCAGGACTCATAAGTCTATAAAAGGGCTGCATTTCCTATAAGCAATCATGCTACATAATTTAAAATGCCACTCGAGTAATACTAGTTTTTGAGCCCTATGCATCATTCTCATTAGTCAATACAAATCCTCAGGCTTATAAAAATGTCTATGTGAGCAAAAGGATAAATGGTTATCACACTCATATAAAATGTGTCTGTGATGAGGTTAGGGTCCCAAATTCAACAGCAAGAATGATCTCTGGAGATAAATTTGAGCCTAGACCTCAGCTCTGTAAATTTCTATACATGGCTTTGGTCATTGTACAGGACCAATCACACAATTTCAACATAAACATCGCAGAGAAGTGACAATGTGATGGGAGGGAGGAATGAGGCAACTTGTCTTAAAGCTGTTTTTGCATGAAAAACTTGTTGATCTGTCCCCATTACAGTTTTATATTGGATGCCTGGATGGAAAATATGATGTGGTATATTGACAAGTTATTAAATCAGCCCTTGGTCATAAGCTTTAGCTGTAAAATTTGAGCACCTAAAGGTGAGAGGTTGTCAGAGCTGTCTAATGTTCTGTGCCTGCCACAGCCTAGGAGCTTCACAGAGCTCAATCTCCTTTCCTTTCTACTTCCTTCTCTTCTCTCCTAGTCTTCAGTGCAGATTCCAAGTGAGATCATCTTATTCACTCTTTTTCCTATTCATGGACAAACTCCTTTGTTCACTGCCCAGGCTGGGATTTGTGATGCCAGTTCCCAAAGCAACAGTAAACGAAGTGGATGCTTGGATTCCTTACTGTAATGATAAAGCACCCAAGGTTTTAAGTCCCAGGCATTGATATATTTTATTGTTTTTAAATTTTTTTTATTGAAATATGATGTACAAAGGGGTTACAGTTACATAGGTCAGGTAATAAGTACATTTCTTTTTGAACAACATCGCCTCTGAATTGATCTTTTTTTTTTTTTTTTTTGGCCAGTCCTGGGCCTTGGACTCAGGGCCTGAGCACTGTCCCTGGCTTCTTCCCGCTCAAGGCTAGCACTCTGCCACTTGAGCCACAGCGCCGCTTCTGGCCGTTTTCTGTATATGTGGTGCTGGGGAATCGAACCTAGGGCCTCGTGTATCCGAGGCAGGCACTCTTGCCACTAGGCTATATCCCCAGCCCCTCTGAATTGATCTTTAAAGAACTGTACATTTGGAGCACCTGTACTCTTACTTTTTTACCTTGATTTATTAGTATTTCCATTCATTTGGAATGTTCTATCAATATATCATAGATGAGGTAACTTATGACTAGTAGAAATTAGTTTCTCATATTTATGGAGGTTGAAAAGTCCAAGATCACAGTCCTCCTTCCCCCCAATTCCAGTATGTGAGGAAATCCCATTCCTTGATCATGGTATCTCCTTGTTTCACAGAGATGTGGGTGCAAGGGGGTGCCTTGTATGGGGATACTTCTATAAGAACATTAATTCCATCCACAAGGGTCACTATCATGATCTATTCACCTTACAAAGGTCCCACCTTCCTAGAAGCTTCATAGTGGTTAGGATTTCACTGTGAAAATTTAGGAATGATCCACGAAACTGTGACCATCTTAATTAGTGATTTGGAAAGTCAAAAACACAAAGCAGAAATCCCCAAAAGACACTCAGACTTTTTACTTATTTATTTCATATATTTATGTCAAGTAAGCTAATAAATTTATCCAATGGCTGAAAGATGGAAAGCAATTGTTAATATGATCAATACTCAGGACCAAAGATAGATACTAAATAGGCTCCTTAAAAATCTTGCTCCATACTTCTTAAGAATAATGACTTTTATTGCATGGATCATATTTGAAATTCAACCCAAAGCCCAACTTTTACTTAGTGGAATTGGTCAGATTTCTTGGCAGTCAGTGAAAACTTCATGTTAAACAGAGTTTATCACAGAAACAGAGGGCCAAAGAACAAATGATACTCATTGGACAACTTGCTGAAAGTAAACTATGCAACTTGAAGGTGAGGATAGGAGAGAAACAGTGGGACAGCAAGGAAAGGGGTGACATTGTCCAAAAGAAATGTATTCTCTTTACCTGACTGATGTAACTAATCCATCAGTACATTATGACTATAATACAAATAGAAAATAAAAAGAACTTACTTTCAATAACATATATAGCTATATATATGTATTATTTATATGTGGATGAAAATAAGCTTATTCACAGAATATATATGCATATGCAAATTATATGTACAAAATGCACAGTGCTTAATGAAACTCATTCCTCTGCTTTTGAGTGGTGTTAATAGATCCCTGTGTTTATTCTGAAACCCATTTTGGTATGTGTCTCTACTTGAGATGGTATTCTTCTTCATGCTGATCTCTAAAACCACAACCACCATGCCATTTTGTCAATGATTACCATTTTTTCATACCAGACAGAATTTATTTTTCTTTATGCTGTCTCTACAGGAATTTATAATTAATGTATGGTACTTATCAGGTTGTTTTTATAATTCATTCCAAATCCCACCCTGGAGTTCCATTTTCTTTAAAGGGGTTATTCATCACCTCTGCATGTATTTAGTAGTAAATTCTACAAATGAAAGCCTCAGCTAGGCACTAGTTCTTTTTTTTTTTTTTTTTTTTTTTTTTTTGGCCAGTCCTGGGCCTTGGACTCAGGACCTGAGCACTGTCCCTGGCTTCTTCCCGCTCAAGGCTAGCACTCTGCCACTTGAGCCACAGCGCGGCTTCTGGCCGTTTTCTGTATATGTGGTGCTGGGGAATCGAACCTAGGGCCTCGTGTATCCGAGGCAGGCACTCTTGCCACTAGGCTATATCCCCAGCCCCTAGGCACTAGTTCTTGACCTCAAGGACCTCGGAACTTCATAAATGAGAAAAACACTCATCGAATTATCACAGCATTCGTTATAAAAGGACAATTGTAATTAATGGCACTATTACAGAAAGATACATTTTCTATAAATGCATAAAGAGATAAATTAGACCTAGCTGTAAGGATGAAGAAAAACTTTTCTGAATCAGAGACAACTGAGTAGAGATATGAAGAATGAGTTGGACAGGAAGCAGGTTAAGAGGGAGGAGAGGCATATGCTAATTTAGATATTTTCAGTGGTAAAAAAAAATTCTGCGTCTATGTATAGGGCTATCATGGCTTCAATTATTCTGATATGTAAAATGAGCAACCAACAGTTGTACTCTCAGGGTCTCTCTGGGTTGATCTGCATCTCTAGGAAATATTCTCAGTGCCTCCTGGCTGCTTTTTGTCTGAAGACACCTCTCTCCGTCTAGTCCCAGGCATGTTCTCTAGCTTCATGGGGCTTGCATTGCCAAAGCACAGCATCTCCCACAATGCTTATGGCATGGTGCCCCTTAAGGCAATCATAGTCCACTGAGTGAAGGGAGCACTGAGATGTGCTCTATATAGTCCCTCAGAAGATGCCAGTGAGATTCAGCCTCCCGCTGTAACCGGTGCCCTTCAGACAAGCACCCTTTACTGCGTTCTTCCTCTCCAGCCTGATGTACCAGATCCCACACTGCTTCTTGGGGCAAATCCCCTGATAAGTGACCTAGGCACATGGATTTGATACTGGATGCAGAAAAGGTATTCAAATGATGAATGTCAGGATAGCCATCAATGAAAGCATAAGGCAGAGTCTAATGCATACCATATTCACCATACTGAAATATTTATTTGCAAACATATTCCTAATTTTTTTCAGAAATTATTTCTAAGTTTATTGCTAAGTTATTACCCTGACTGTGGGCATACATTCCATGAGAACATAATTCCTTTTCCATATGAATCAAGAAAGTTGCCCTTTCTTTTCTATCTGGATATGGACCAGTGCTCTGACTTCCCCTGATCAATTTGGAGATGTGGTTTCTTATTTAACTTGTCCTTCTTCAGATCTTTTGACATGGGTCAGAGAGAGTTTTGAGTAGAAAAGGATAGGAAAGGTAGGATTGTTGCACCTGGAGTGTTTTCAGAGGAGAGTTTCCTTTTCTCTGAACTCTTGGGTCATTTCATGTTGTGAGGTTTACTACAGGTGTGCTGGTCTCCTAGATGGTACTCTAGGGACAGCAGAATGGCACCACTGAAAAAATATTTTACCATAGGCCTTTTCTCTGGATATGAAGGGTGGGTGGGACAAAATGATAGAAATAACATCATTAAGATACTCAAGCACCTTCAGTGATACTGACAGCCACTTGTGTGAGTCTTTATGTGTATTACACAGAGACACAGAGTCAATCTTGTGCATCTCCAGACTGTGAATTTGGTGCATTTCACATTTGTACTTTGTGAAGGTCACAACTTCATTGTTGGCCCATGCTATGTGTAGTCACATTCCTGTTCTGCTTCATCTAAGTTCTAAGCCATCCTATTCCACATGACCGTCTCATGTTATAAATAAGATGCCATTTTTAAGACTTTCTATACTGCTTTTTTTTTAGAGTGGTTGAACAAATTTATACTCCCACCAACAGTGGAGTGGTGTTCCCTTCTGGCCACATCCCTGCAAGTATCAGCTGTTATTAATTTTTGTGATAATGGCCATTCTAACTGGGGTGAGGTGGAATCCCAATGTTGTTTTGATTTGCATTTCTTTTATGTTCAGAGGTGTTGAGCATTTCTTCATGTGTCTATTGGCCATTCTTATTTCCTCTTCAGAGAAGTCTCTCAAGTCTTTAGCTCAGTTATTAATAGGGAAGTTGTTTCTTTGAGGATTCATTCTAGGGGGACTTAATTTTTTGAGCTCTAACTGTATTTGAGATATGAGGCCCTTGTCTGCTGTATGGCTAGTGAAGATCTTGTCCCAGTTGGTGGGCTTTCCATTTTTCTTGCTAGCTATATCGTTTGCCATGAAGAAGCTCTGTAGTTTAATACAATCAAATTTGTCCAACCTTTCTTTGATTTGTTGTGTTTCTGGGTCTTTATTAAGAAAGTTTCAACCTGGCTTCCCCTATGACCCAGCAACCCCACTTCTTGGCATTTACCCAAAGGATCACAAACAAGGCCAAACTAAAGCTACCAGCACAACCATGTTCATTGCATTGTTTACCATAGTTAAAATATGGAATCAACAGAGATGCCTCAGTAGATGAATGGATCAAGAAAGTGTGGTATGTATACATAATGGAATTCTATGCTTCCATAAAAAAAAGAATGACATCGCCCCATTCATAAGGAAATGAAAGACTTGGAAAAAAATCACATTAAGTGAGTCAGACCCAAAGAAATATAGATTCCATGATTTTTCTCATTGGTCATAATTAGTATATGTCTAAGATAGTACTACTAGAGGATCACAATGTATAAGATGATGCTAAGTGAAATGAACTCCAAGATATGGAAACTAGTGGTTTTTTTATTATTGTTGTTATTTTTAATGTACAATGGGAAATCATTTCTTTTTTCTTCCATTTGTCTTTCCTGTGGTTTATCCCCCATTGTCACTGTATTTTATTTTGGTACCCTGAGTATTGTATATAGGTTTATCTGAATTAGGGAAAGGAAAGGAAACATTAATATGGTGAGACAAAGGATAAAAGGGTGAACCAATGCAACGGTGATACTCACAAGAAAATATGATAGAAATTAACTGTACAACTCAGGGAGAGGGCTTGGGGGGAGGGAAGGTGGGAAAAAAGAGGGAGGGGGTAACAAGGTTGACAAGAGATGTACTCAACACCTTATGTATGTAACCCTAACTAACCCCTCTGAATATCACCTAGACAATAAAATTAAATCAAAAAATAAATAAGTCAGTTTAGGATAGTGGTCATAGAAATGTAAGAAGTTGAATGTAAATCTAGTCATGATGCAATAGGTTTCAAGGTATACCATTTGATAAAACCTTAATATCCAACATAGATGTTTTTCTTTTTCTGGATTATTGGGAAATTTTCTTTTTATTATTATTATTTTGCAGCACTAGGGTTTGAACCTGGGGTCTTGTGCTTGCTAGAAAATCTCTAGACCCACATGAGTCACATTCAAGCTCATTTCTCTTCTTAATCATTCCCTTTATCTTATGATAGAAACAATAACTCAAAGTGGCATCTTGTACATGGAATTTTAATAAAAAGTAATGATGCAGTTTACCCTCTCATATCCTCCATGCAGAACATAGCAATGTTGTATTGTCTAATAAAAATATACAATCTTGTCAATCCTAAACATATGAAAGTTAACCACAAAATTTAGCTGAAGGATCAATCACCGGAGTGAGTAATGTTTAATCATAAGATGTGAACAGAACCCCTCAAGGTTCACCCTACGTAGCTTAATCCAAATAATTGTAAACCTCATGTCCTCCTCCTTTCTAAACCCTAAAGTGATACATTAGGTTAAAAAAGAGTAATTGTGTTTAAATATTTTTGTATACATAGATTTGTAATTATGTGTTAAATGGCACTCCTGTAAAAACAATCATCTTGTTTATTGAGATTAGTGTAATGTGCTCCATAGAATTTCATGACAGTAGCACCCCTAAGATGGTAATATATTATCCAGAATGGAATCATGTTAATGTTTGCTGACTTACACGGGTTTCTACGGAGCATTGATGCTTATTTTGTTTCATTATTTTGCTTGAAATAGCCAATAATTCTGAGTGGGAAGAACATCTTAGAGTCTTCTGTAGTGTCATTAATGTTGAAGATGTATGTTTAAATTTCCCAGAAATCTATCCTGAAGTCCATAATTCTTACAGTTACAGAATCAAGCATTTAGTTACAACACCAGGAGGAAAATAGAGTCAAATAATTGTGTTGGCTGGAAAGAGTTTACTGAATTACCTTGTTAACCCTTTCTATCAGTTAAACAGAAATAGCCTAGAGTTAATTAAGAGAAGTACTTAATAAGTATAATCTGCTAATAAATTTAGGCTAGAATTGTCAGGCATAATTCTACTGGGGAAATTGCATCTCTTTATTTAGGATGTAACATTTGGCAAGTGAAAGAGGTAATTCATATTATGTGTCTTTGTGGAAAGGGATTCACTACCAAAAAGAATTTTTTCCAGATGGCGAGGCATTTTTGATATGCCCTTGAAGGCTCATACCCATTGCTTTATTGGAAGAAAACTCTGGTTATTAGCATCTACATTTTAAATGGATGGCGAAAGTAGGTTTATGGGTGAGAAAGCCCAGTGATATAAGAAATATTGCTTTTAAATTCCAAAGTAAATTTTAACACTCATAGGGCATTTTGTTAATTCCAAAATTACTGGACAATCCAACACCTTTATCAATTAAAAATTTGCATCTTAATGTCACTTTCAGAATATCTCATCTTAATTAAAATTGAACACCCTCTAAGAATTTTAGTTTCACAAACAAAATGGTAATATAGTCCCAAATCTTTCTCTGGTCAGAAAAAATAGGTTTTCTTATCTTTATTTATTAGTAAGTAGTCTATATGTATTAATTTGGTGCATATTTTAACGTAGTCGTCTGTGAAATCATAATACCTATCATACCTACTCTACGATGTTACTGGAAGAACAGAATAATAAAATGAATATAAAATCTAGGCATAGAAAGCTCTCTGAAGCTAATTCTCCTTTAAAGAAAATTATATCAAAGCATTCTCCTAAAGCAAAGGAAAGGCAGGAATGACTAAGTCTGCTTCTTCCTCTTAGACAGTTAAAAAACCAATTTAGGTGGCCAGCAAAAGATAGCACTTAATGTAAAGAAATACTTCAACTTCCTGACAGGGTAATACAGAAACAAAAGTGACCTTTTTGCAGCTGACTCAAATATTTAATGACTGAAAGATATAAGTAAAATATACAGATAGGTATTTTCATGTAAGATTCTGCAATTCATTAATGTTTCTATATTTTACTATTGAATGTATTGAACATATAATCCATATTCATTTTATACGTTTTTGTTTTTATTGGCATGTTCTAGCAGTTTCCCTGAGGTTTCATCATGGAATTTATATATCTGTATGTAATGTACTTTGAGCATATTTACCTCTATCCATCTCTCTTTTCCCTTTTCCTTCACTGTTAAACCACTTGTATGATCTTCTTTCTTTTTTTTTTTAGCTTCCATAAATTAGAGAAAATGTAACCTTTAGCTTTACCCATTTTCTAACAAGCAAGACTATTTCATGATTCTTAGTGGATGACTAAAATCTATTGTACATCACATACCACATTTTCTTTGTTCATTCACATGTGAATGGGAACCTGGGCTCATTCCATAGTTTGGGTTTTGTAAACAGTATTGCACTAAATATTTACAGTAGCTGATTTTTATTCTTTGGAGGATATAACCACAAGTGTAAATTCTTTTCATTTCTTTTTGAATGGTTGTTCTTATGAGTTTTGCTTGCTAGGCAAGTGCTCTACCACTTGAAATATACTGTAAGCACCTTACAAGAGATGTATTTTTAATTTAGGGAAGAACTTTTATGCTGGTTTCAATAGTGACTGAACAAATTTACATATCCTGAGGTATTGAATCAGAGTTCCTGATTCCTTATGCTTGCTGGCATTGTTGTGACTTGTTTTCTTGAGGATAGCCATTCTGACCACAATCTAGTTTTGCGTTTCCCTGATAGCTAAGGGTGTTTCTTCTCATTCTCTTGACATACTATCAGCACCCCTGATACCATTAGTGTTACTCTTCTGGTTATCTAGCAGATTTCTAGAGCATATCACCTTCTACTTTACCTATATTTTTTAATATATGCATGGTATACACCTAGCCATAAGGTTAACATTGGAAAATTTATCCCAATCCATAAGAAAGATTGAAGTTTTACCCAGAATTTTTGGTTCATGTCTGTTCCTTAGGTCTGTATGTATGGCCAACCAACAATGTAACTTACTGCTGTATTTCTCCTCAAGCAATCTTTCTAACATTTATTTAATGACCTAAGGTGGCAAATTTAATCTTGAGGGGGAAGAAGGTTTCTCACAGAGGATGATATATGATAAGCCCTAAATATGAGCCTGTATATTAGAGATTGGTGGCAGTAGTTCCCACACTACATTGACAACAAAGAGACCATCTGAGGGTTACTACATCAACCTTGGAATGAATTATCAATAGCAGTGAACAAAGGAATGAATATAAAAGTCAAATCAAAACATCACATTACAGGTAATGCACAAAGATTTCATAAAAGAGGGAAAAAATACACTGGTCAATGGAATAGAAGAGAGAGGTCCTAAGTGACACCAAAAATATATTTGTTAAATGAATGAGCAAAGTCTTAACATGAGCTTCTAGGTTCAAGATAGAAGTGATAAATTGGAAAAAGGATTGTGTTCTGGCTCAGAAAGAAAGTTGCTGTGGGACATTGGGATGATGGGACCTAAAGGATATGCATAAGGATATAATTCATTATGGAGCTTTAGGATGATCTGCCTAGGAGGATGTTGTGAAGAAAGCAGTATAGCGTTGTGATCCACACCTCTGAATGAATGTCCTGTTATACATACATACATATATATGTGCATGCATATATATATATATATATATATATATATATATGATCTGTACCACTTTCTGAAATCAACCCAGAGTGTTTGTGAGAATCAAGGAAAGGATCTTTGCAAGGCAAAATCCCACGTTTGTAGCTTTCCAGAGGCCATGTCTTGACTCAATCTAGAAGGGAAATATCTTCAAGAGACCTCTAGTTTCCTTCCTGCTGAAAGTATTTTTTCACTGGCAAACCCAAGTATATCCAAGGCTAGTGAGAAAACTGAACACTGCAGAACAAAAGAAGCATCCAGTTTAAATAGAGAATCCTCCGTGAGCCTGGTTCTAAACTGTGCTTGTAGCATCTGAGCTTAGGATGCTGTCATAATGATGAGGCTATTGTACTGTCTTTGGTTTGATTAAAAAACCTGCACCTTTCCCCATAGGTGAACATATGACTTCCATTTGCCCTAATTATAGACTTTTCCAAAGCTATCTTTTGAACAGGGTCTTAAGTGAGAGAGCCTAGTAATTACTAAACTAGAACATTATAAACTACAAGAATAAAAATATTCCTACCTAGATATGCTTGATATGATGCTTTACCCATGTTAGAGGTTTATAGAAGAAAATGGGGAATGCTATTTAGGTTCCAACTGTTGATGTGATAAAAGAAGCTTTTTTAACAGAGGCAACTATAAAATTGTTTGTGTGGAGAAAAAGTAGAAAGATGACAAACTGCCTTCATGGAATGGATCCAATGACTGGGGAAAGACATGGCACCGACATGTTCAAATCACACGCAAACTTTTTCCACACAAGATCACGGGACTGGCTAGTTTGGAAAACCGGCTGCTCTACTTGTCCTGGAATAAGGCCTTGAAGAGCTATTTTATATATATTGTGATTCCAAAAACAAATTTAGGAAGCAAAGATGCTCCATCTCCGTGAAGGATTTGCACACTGTTTCAGCTGATTTACCTTGCAAAGATAAAGACAGAAGGGACTGTGAGTGTCTAGGGGAAAGAGACCTGAATGAGTGTGCCAATAGATGGAGCTTGCCTTCAATTGAGAAAAAGAAACATAGAAATTCTTCTCAAACAGCAGCTTAGGATCTTCTTCAGAATTTTATCCCTGGCAATAGACTTGGTTCCTGGAACAGAGTCAGAACACCCCCCAATCACTGCTACAATAAAACCCATAAGCCCCATCCTAGCCTTTCACTCTGCATTTTACCAAAGGCTGTGGGTAAGCCTTAGGCACACTGAGGTTTTGTGGAACTTTTAATCTGTAGTTTCACATCAATGAAATGAACTGAGACATCACTAGCAACTTCTAGTTTCTTCAGAAAAGAGTGGAGTTGGATTTTTTTTAAACTTGAATCCAGTTCAAATACTGACTCTCAAAACCATTTGTTTCCCGTAGGCATTGTGATGTCTGAAGAAATCAAGACTGTCCAGGAGGACTGATTTCTTACCTTCTTCTGCAACATGAAAAAAAAAGATTTGTTTATAGTTTCCTTCCCTGGTTGAACAGTAGAAGACATTTTGTTCCTGAGACAGAGTAGCAACCCTTTTCTAGCGTGGCCTTGGTTATTTATTTATACCTCAGAACTCAGCAGCTAGCCTAAGGTTGGATTTTTTCCCCCTACATTTACTATCAGACATGAAAACCCTCTTTGTTCAGCATCTTTATAATGTCCTCTGTTTCTAGTTAGACAGGCAATACACTTCCACCTGTCAGTAATCAGAGCAATTCCCAGTGACAAACTCTCCAGTTCCTAACCCTTTCCACGTTGGCATGCTTTTCATAATGGTCTCCCCTCGCTTCATACCTTTGCTAAAAGGTGAATGCATGTTGACACATCACATTCTTTTTGGACATCTCTCTAGCAGCTGTCAGGATGAACTTGTATTTTCACCTTGTTTTACACATTCTGTCAATAAAGCCCAAGAGAGTCTTTGCTTCCTGAATTGTAACACACTCTCCATGTTTGGTGCTTTTCTATTTTTTTTCCAAGTACTGTTTACAAAAACTATCTCTACACTTTCAGTAGAAAGACCTCCTAGACAGACTTTGCTTCTTCAAAGAACACAAAGCATGGGAAAATGTTTGGAGAGGCATTCTATGAATTACATTCTAGTATGAATGTACAATTACTATGTGTTTACTCTCATTCAGGGTTAACTTCAAGACATTCAATGGATATATTTAGTGTTTAAAGGATTCACAATAATATTAGAATAAGCCACTCAAATAACCCTTGCTAGTCCTGGTCTTTGTATTTATGCTAATAAATTTTCTACTACTCTACTTTGTTACATGAATATATATACATATATTGTATATATATATGTGTGTGTGTGTGTACTTATAAACATATATATGTATATATGTTGTAAAACTATATACTTCATGTGGTGGGTTTTCTAAAAAGAGGTACTGTGTATGGCAGATGAAATAAATATTTTTTTCATTTGTTATTGTTATTGTAAAGATGATATATGTAGGGGTCACAGTTATATATCAGATAAATAGTAAATTTTTGAACAATGTCAAACCTTTCCTCTCTCTCCCAGTTTTTCCCTCCCATCCCAGCCCACATGTTATATAGTTCATTTTCAACATAGTGTCTAGTGAGAACCACTGCTACATTTCTGTGTCCCCCTTACACTCCCAAAGACAGACCAATGAACATACAAAAGAAAAGAGAAAGTAAAAGAGCAACAAAGAAAAAAATGCTTCTTGTTTTCATTTCCTTGAGTGCATTTCTATATGAATTATTTTATATGATCAATACACTTGGGTATTACACCATTGTTTTCTTCTCCTAAGAATATCCTCTTTTGGTCTCACTTTGTGTGAATTCCTAGAGTCCTGCATAATTTATAAAGTTTAAATGTACTTTTTTCTATCCAGTGTGTTTACTTGTAGATTTATAGGCAAATAAATATTTCACGTAGAGTCAAAATATTCCTGAATTGATACTCTATCACCAAGAATTTTAAAAACATCTTAATGTTAATGTAGAATTAACTTTGGTTAATGTATGTTAGAAAGTAAAACTGTAGTGCTTATAAAATAGGATTTTGAGGCCATTACTCAATTTAAAATTACTTATATGTAAAGGAGAAAATTTAAGGCAATGTCAGGGAAAAAAATCAAAAGCAAAAAAGGGAGAAGAAAGAAAAAATATCACAGTATAATTGAAAGAATAGTTGCTTTTGGCATACATGAACAATTACTTCCTCAACTGTTATTTACTGACTCCAATTGTCCATCATTTGAATCCTGCTGAACAAATACATCAGCAGTATTGATGAGCATGTCAACTAAGAACATCTCAGTTGCTTTTTTCTTAACATACATGTGATAATTCCTATTAGACCAAAATTGCTGCTGATAGAAAACAAACTATTTTATCTAAGTGAAATTTGAGATTAGTTTATTTGGTAGAATTTCAAGGAATTCCCAGAAGCCTTAAGAAGAAAGATGGAGAAAAGGAAAAGCTTGCCAAGTCCAAAAGAAGCCTTTGTAGCCATAATCCACCATCATAAGTCCTTTGGAGAGCTCTGGCTGGGATATGAGTTCATGGTCTCTGTCATAGCATTGTAAACATTCTCTGCATCTTTGAGTCATTCTCTCAAGAGACAACCATGAAATCAGGTGGACCTATGTCCAGGGACATGACTTAGCTTCTAAGAACCTGAAGACAGGTCAAGTTGATACTCCATTCTCCAGGATTAGAGAGTGTGCAATAAAACCCTATCTCACTTTTCTCTTTGTATCTCACCAAACTTAGAAGATTGCCCAGATGCAAGAGGGACTACTATGACAAATGACTACTACATTATACTTACATATATGAAATTGAAAATGGTACAAAACATAAATACTTGGGTAAAAAAAAGTACCCAATACTCAACATAGATGGAACACATATAATTTGCTTTTCTGATTACCTAGTCATATTGTGACAGGTAGACTTAGGCTTGTTATTTGTGCATTAGCCATGTGAAAAAATGAGGTAATACATAGTTCATGTGGTTTCTTTTATTGCTTTAAAAAATTATAATTATCATTAAGGTCCTATACAGAGGTGTTACTATTTCACAAGTCAGGAAATGAGTACATTTCCTTTGCTGGACAATCTTTACAACTTCCTTTGCTTTCTCTCCATTTTTCCCTCCCATGGCCCACAAGTTTCATAGTACATTTTCCACATAATGTATACTGAATAGTGTGATTGCATTTGGTCACCCTCTTTTCCTCCCTTTCTTTACCCCTCCCCAAAATAAAACCCCCAAAGCAAAAACAAACACCTCCACCACCACCAACAATCACAACAACAACAAATCCATGTTTTCATTTCCTGGAATATGGTTTGTTTTTTTGTTTTTTGTTTGTTTTTTTTTTTTTTTTTTGCCAATCCTGGGCCTTGGACTCAGGGCCTGAGCATTGTCCCTGGCTTCTTTTTGCTCAAGGCTAGCACTCTGCCACTTGAGCCACAGCGTCACTTCTGGCCATTTTCTATACATGTGGGGCTGGGGAATCAAACCCAGGGCTTCATGTATACGAGGCAAGCGCTCTTGCCACTAGGCCATATTCCCAGCCCTGGAATATGTTTTGATAAATAGAATTTCAAATGTTCAGAAAAGTTACATTTCTAGTTCTTGGTCCTTCTTTTCCACTGCTGTCACATGGTGTATGACAGAATGACAAGAATCTCCACGTTCTGAAAAGAACTTAGATGTTCTAATACCAGCGAGAAAAAAAGAATTGGATGAAACATGTATGCCTCTGTGTTTCTCCTATTCAATGGCCTTGCTGATTTGTCTCAAATTCAACTGCAATTCCTTACTTTCAGCTCTTATACCTAAAGCTTCCTCAGAGGAGTTCCAGATTTCTTGTATGAGCAGTATTGAAGGAAAGCAGAAAGAGAGGATACATATTCAGACAATATCATTGACTGGGAAATAAATAGCATGGTGGATTCATAGATGAACTTCCCTAGTCCCTATATTCATGTTTCTTTGATATGATTCACCTCAGAGTAACATGTGGAGGAATAATCTCTTCTTGAATGACATTGAAAAATGTCAACACATATTGAAACCCAGTGTAAGAAAAAGAAAGGAGAAATTTCTCAATCATTATTCACAAACAGTGTTTTATTATATAACCATAAATATGGATAAGTTCATTAAATTCCCGAGTTCAATATAATGTTACCTTAAACAAATATTTTAAATGATTATATACATTCCAACCTCCCAGGAAACATATATTTGAGTAGGGCATACATTAAATATAGTCCTCTCATGAATACTAAATGGTTTCATCTCACTTTTTGTGGTCATAGGCACTAAGAAATGGTCAATGTTTGTCTGCACAACATCCCTTCCACACTGTGCCATGATGTAATGTTTACTGTCTTACATGTTTCTCCTGGCTTTTGTGTCCTCTGCCAGGCTCTGGAGCTGCTCTTGCAAGTTTCTGCCAGAAGCTGAAGCCACTGTATATCAGACGAGCATTGTCCCAAGGATCACTGACACTGTCTTCTTAGATGGCATTGTTCTTCAGGTCACAGCTACTTCCATACTGCTGCCACAGGAAGCAAATCATCTTGCTTCTTCCTCTAGTCATATGATGGTTTAAGGATCCAGAAGCATGTTCCTTGTGCCCCATGATTTTTATGAGCTGTTGCTAAAAATGTCTTCTTTTTCTTAAGGCACATGTTTTTGGAGACCTCAACTTATTTAAATTTCAGGAACAACAACGTCTTCCCGAATTGATCCTCTCCCTCCATTTCTATCTCTCCACACACACTAAACATACTCTTGATAATGAGATTTCTTCCTGGGATCCTTCTGAGTGAAAAGTCATTGGAGTTTTCAATGATGAGCCTGGCTTTCACACAGGGTAGAATCTTGTTACATCTCATAGTTTAATAAATGGATATTTTAATAATCCTGATTCATCACCACATGGATGCTTAGGGTTTCTGGTATCTTGGTTTGTGTGCCTCTCCATTACTGGCCTGTTTGCAGAAGTATGTTTCATCACCAGAAAGGGACCCTTAAGGCTGTCTTGTCCCAAGGGTGTTCTGTGGTGATGGATGACAAAGTTCTTCATCTCCGTGCTTCACCACAGAAGCCACTACAAGAAATGCACATTCCAGTGCTGCTTAATTTTAACCTATTAAGTGATTTATAATCACTACATGTTGGTAATGACTATCACATTATTCAATCCAGCTAAGGAAAAGAGAAGAAAATTCTCATTCTTGATTCCATTAAGTATAGCTCGTAAATTTTAAAATAATATATACCTCCTGAAGCCACAGTAAGAAATAAAACAACTCAACTTTAGGTAAGACTCTGACACTTTTAAATTATGAATGAGAACAGGGAAGGAAAGAAAATAAGAAAGAATAAGATTGCAAAACAAACAAACAATAAAAACAAAAAACCTGTCAAAAGCCCATAGTTCAAACAATGCATTGACAATATAACCAAGAAGTGGCTATTTGGATGTAATGTCAATGTTGCAAAGCAGGAAACAATTAAGAGAAACTGTTTCAGGAAGTAAAATAATTTGGTCTTGAAGTGTAATAGGCAGAAGTAATTGCTTTGGCTGGCAGGCATCTATCTAATTTCCTAGTTTTAATGTCTTAAATACAAGGCATGCAAGCACTAAATCTAATTTTAAATAAACCCAGATATTTTTTCTTCCTTTGGGTAGAATGGAGAGATAGAGAAGAAAGGAGAAGGAAACGTAACAGAGACATGACCAGCACATGACCTGAGAAAGAAAATGAAGTGCAATTAGCAACTGACATAAATTCACACACACACACACACACACACACACACACACACACACACACACAGAGCAATTACTTATCCTCATCTGTAGAATTTTTAACTATTCTTCAATGGCTCTAATTTGCTAAAATTCTCCTAAAGTCCCAGGTCCTAGCACTTTAAAAATCTTGTTGTGGTAAGCTTTCAACGATTTAAAATTTCATATCTAGAATCACAAAAGCTTAGCATCTGATGACTCATGAGGAACTATGCTAATGTTTCTTTTTACAAATTTTGCCATTGTCACCATAACAGCACTAGAAGGCTGGGAGGATTAGATACTCTTGTGCCTGAAATTCAATATGCACTTGCTAACTTCTAGGTGGCAGGGAATTATAGATGTAGTCCATTTTAAAGGCTTATTTATGCATAAAGTGTTGGTAGAGAGAATAAAGAAAGAAACAGATCAATCAAGACAAGTGGCTTTGTTTGCACCTGTCATTGCTCTTGTTGACTTTGTGGCATTGCTTTTGGATCCCAAGGAAAACTGAGGGTGCATAATGGTGAAAAGGGGTCCCTTTCTCAGCTTCCAAGCAGCTCTTCAAAGGGCAATTGATGACAGACACCTCAACTCTTACAATTAATGGAAAGGAAGTGCAATATTCCAGTCCTTGAAAGGTAAAAATGATAGCTGGCTCTTTATTTTGGAGTTAATCTGCCTAACATAATGTCTAGCTCTAAATTTTGTATTTTAGCTTTCAAGTGAATGAAAGATTAAAGCAATGGTTACATAAAGCTTAGTGTAGTCCAAATGGTTGTTTTGGAACCTAGAGAGAGAGAAGGGTTTTGATACCTGCTCCATAATTATTTCTTGGAAACTTTTGAAGTGTTTAATTTCAACTCTTGAGTACCAGCCTACTCTTCTATTAAAAAAAAAAGCCAAATGTCTTTCTTAATGGCTTGTTGTGGGTATTAAAAATAAAACGTCAAATCACTTTGCTGGCCTACTGTAGACACAAGGCAAGGGCAGGGTTTTCTGCTCCCTGTCATCAGAACACTGGTCCCAAGCCCTAAGGACATCAAATTATTTGAGACAAATGTATAATTCGTTTTTCTACTCAGAGCTCTTGCCCTTAAGTCTTGCCTCCATGTTTACCCCAGTGAATCAAGCTCCAACAACCCGAAAGAAAGCTGAAGCTCTCATTTATCAGTTTCTTTTTAAGCAGGAAGCTGGGAGCAGCCCTAAATAGCCAGGCCATAGTTAACTTTTCCCTGGCTTCTTCAGCTCAGTAGAGCCAAGACAGAAAGAATAAAAGCAGAGCAAAAGGCATTTCCACATATACTATTCCAGTTTCTTCAAATCCCAGGAAATCAAGAAGACTCTCTTTATAATTTTATGAATATTCTTGGTACTCCCTCACAGAGAGTCCCTTCCCCTTTCTGGAGTAAGACCACAAAGGAAGGAATGCAATGCATGATTCACAATCTGCAGATTTCTATATAATAGCTGGCCAAGGATTCTGGCAAGGTTACCTCCTGCTACCCTTGTTGCTAAGTGCAACAGCAGGTGACTTCCTGGTCATGAAGATGGAAATGACTGAGCCACAACCAGTATGGATTGCAAGTGTATCAGGGCACTGGATGGAAATTTTATAGACTTCCTACAACTCCAATATATGGAATATTAATTTCAGGTTCCTTTTACATGGGAGTGAAGCTGAAATGGAGATTTGTTTTTAAAAATTGATCTTTGACATAGGCAGTAAATGACAAAAATCTTGATCTGAAAACTATGTTCACATTTTTGTTGATCCATTCATTTTTGCTTGTAAAAATCAAGTCCATTGCTAGTATTGCTAGTATTGACATTGATAGTATTGGAGTTCACTGCAAAGAAAGATATGTTGCCCTCAGAAAAGATAACGAGACATCTGGAACAAGGGAAAACAGAAGTTGACAGTAATTTAAAAGTTTGTCACTGACAATATGATCTCAAAAATATTGTTTTTTTAAAAAAAAACACTTTTATACCACTTTGTCCTGCTTTATTAATGTAGGTGATATTCTCTGCCCGACTGACCCCAAGCTTTGTTGAAATGATCTCATAGGAGGTTTTAGGTGAAAACTGCAAAAACACATTGCCTTTTGCAAGGCTGGTATTATTAAAATTAAATGGTATTACATTTTTTAAGAGTACCTTGATAGAAGACCTTTCCTCATCATACAAAAGTCATATTAAATAGAATTGCACATATTTTTCTGGTTTCATCCCCTTATCTATTTTGGCCATGAAGCTGGATGACATGATGGACAGTGTACCCCACTGCCAACATTTATACTTCACCACTGTGTCTAGATCCCCTGAATTCCATCTAAGACTAGAATTCCTGGGAGAATTAAGGAGGTCATCTGGCAAAACTACTAACCAAGCCTGTGCTCTGCCTACAATGAAAACAAATAACTCTTTGTCTTTTTCTAGCCTTGGTTACATGAACTGGGAAGGCTATTCATTTAAATAACATTGTTCCTAGGTGTTATGTGCAAGAGGCAGCTTTGAAATGAATATCCATAGATTAACTCTCACTAAGTAACATACTCAAATGCATCGTCCACTCCTTAAGTTTGTGATTTAAGGAATCAAATGTGAGGAAACCAGCTATGCCAGGTAGCATCTGAGCATTTTATTAAAATCACAGTTGCGTAGGCTCATATAGGAATTCTGATACTCTAAAATCAATGGTGAAAAAAAATCTCAGGAATACAAATGGTAAACAGGTACTCATGGTTATTTCCTATAGCAAGGAAGAATAAAATCAATATTCCTTTGACACTGATGGGCTTATAATTCTTAATATGTTCAATACCGGTTACACTTCAGAGAATAACTTAAATCAAGGTGTTCTTTCATGAATTTAAATCACTGAAAGTCTATAGTGAGGCAATCATTCAAATGTTAGGTTTTGAAAAGTCAACAAAAGAAAACTCCCTCAATTTTATCTTATTATCTTTTGCTCTCAAATCCTGGGGGGGTCAATTTGAAGAGCATTCTTCTTTCTATTTCACTGAGCCTGTTGGGAAAACCAAATTCCTGGATAAACAATAGTTTCCTGTTAGTCACATCTAGCACTAATTCTTCAGATGTCCATACGCTATAATATATCAGCAACCATATAGGTTACTATGGGTATCCATGACTCATTTGAAGAGCCGTGGCTATTCTAAGTTAAAGTAATTAAAAGTGGTGCAAAACTACAACAACATTTCCAAAGTCTTGAAATGAAATGTGTCTCAAGCTGACATAGTAGCTGAAGGCAAAGAAATATTTAGTGTCATTTTTTTGTGCTTCCCTGTGCAGCGTTGCCTTCTTCACCTGCAAAAGGAAATGGCTTATTCAGGGCCATGTGTTGCAATCTCTTCCACTCAAATATTTTCCATGAAGAGTAATGTTTACTTTGACTGCCTTAAAATCCTTGAGGGTATAAAACACAGGTGCAGCATGTGTCATACCTTAAGCACTGGTATGAACCAAACTCATTTTCTAACTCCACAAAGACATACTTTTCCATCCCAGGAACATACTGGACATCCAAGGTAGATGCCTAATTTCCTAGGGTTTCCATCACATATTATCAATATATAATTTCTTAAAACAATATAAGTCAATTTTTTCTCACCTCTCTAGGAACACAAAGTCCCAAATCAGCACATCAGAAGTTTTGTTTTGTTTTTCGAGATGCTGAAAGACAATTCCATTCCCTGCCTCTGCTAGTTTCTGGTGTTCCTGGCAATCTTTGATGGCCCTTGCCTTCTAGACATGCATCCCCACTCTCTGCCTCAGTTTCCACATCAACTGGAACAGTAGATGATTTATCTTTGTTCTTCCCAATAAGGATACTGATGGTTGGATTTACAACCTATAATAACCCAGCACAATCTATTTAGATTTTTTATTTTATTTTATTGAAAGGATGACATTAGAGGGGTTATAGTTACATAAGTAAGGTAAGGAGTACATTTTTTCTGCCCTCTCCTCAAGTTGTAAAGTTAATTTCCTACACAGTGTCTTGTGAGTATTGTTTTTCCATTGGTTCACACTTTGTCTCACTGTTTTGTTATTCCCTTCTCTTTCCCAAATCACATAAACATATATATATGTATATATATATATATATATATATATATATATATATATATACAAGACATAGGATACCAAAATCAAAAACAGTTAAAACAGGGGAAAAACCAAATGAAAATGAAAGACAAAAGAAATAATTTCACAGTCATTAAAAAACAAAAAACAAGGAAAAAAACCCTCTGGCTTCCAGAGTCTTTTTTTTCTGAATAATTACTTATTTATTATCAAAGTGATGTTCAGAGGGGTTACAGTTTCATACATAATTGCATCTACAAGGCTAGTTTTCCAAATAAAACAACATCCAAGGATTTCAGATGGACATGATTATGAGGATTCCTTATTGAACCCACCAGTGAGTCATTTAGAATACACCAAGATTCAGTGACACGGGCTAGGGGATGGGAAACAAACCAAACAAAAAATAAAGTGATGTTAGAAAAGGCAGGGACTGAAAAACCAAGGGAAAGAGCAGCACAAGGAATACTAGGAATGTGAATGGTAGACCCAGAAAATTTCTTTTTTTTTTAGTCAATATTTATTTAATCCATTCCACATACATGCAGGATGGATTAAGCCTATAGCATATGTGCTTGTTATTAAATGAATACTGGTGCAAAAATCAGAAATTTTTCTGGATCTCCCACTGATTATTCTAATATTCCCTATATCTCTTCTTCCTTGGCTTTTCATTCCCTGTCTTATCTGACCTCCCTAAATTTGTGTAACTGGTGCCTTGTCAAGAATGATCTTTCTTCTAATTGCTATTATTTTACTAATCACTCTTCTGTTGATTGGTATAGATATGATACTTTGGACCTGACTGCTATAAGTTTAATTTATTACAATAATACCCATTCAACAGCCTTCCAGCAATGGGCAATTATGTTTTCTTATGAGACTCAAGCCAACTAAAACTTACCCATGCTTCTGGGAGCAAACATCTTGTCTCTGTGGTTGAACTTTGTACTGGCCAATATCTCTGGTTGGATGCCACTGCTAACTAGAGTGTGGTACAAATGTCAAGATTTATGTACTGGCTACTGTGATACATGCTTCATCCTTCATGTCTAGTTGATTCCATGTAAGCTCAGCTGCTGATTTACTCAGTGTTCTCCATGAAGCAAGACAGAAGTGGACCTTCAGCTTGATGGGAAAGCTGGATTCCATCTTCTCATTATGAAACATAGGCCCAGAAAAATTCTTTCATCTTGGCACCTTCAGCATGGAGGAGAGGTAACACTAACACCATCAAAGTAAAACCATACCACTTACAAAGTGCTAATTCAGCTCTTCGGTATTTTTGATGGTTATTTTTGTTGTTGTTGCTTCTGTTGCTTTGTTTTTATGATCCAAGAAGATATTTCAAGCATGGTTTTTACAAAAGCTTTCTTATCTATGGACATTTGGTAATTTTGCTTTCTATAAGGGAAACTAAAACCAGAACCCCTTCTACCATCATACTGGTATGCAAAGAAGTACTTTAGGTGCAACCCACAGTGACAAATTATACTTGCCTCAAATCTTTAAATTTCTTTAATGAAGTATCATGCCAAAGCTTGATGTCTTACAGAACAAGAACAAAATTACTTTGATATCTGGGGATGTTGACTATAGTTCTGACAGTCTTGTGCTTGCTCCAGAAGTACCCAAACCATCCCAAAGGGTAATGCTGGAACTCATCATGGAGTTATATGCTCATTCATTAATACCTTTACTGTGGAAAATGAATTTCTTTTTAGAGTTTCATGAAGTTAAATAAATAATCCAATTATGTGTTCACTATGCTTTCACATTTTTGTTTCCAGCTGGTTTCATCTCAATTTAACCTTGGTATTGAAAAATGATCCATATTGGGTATTCATGACTTAGAATGGATTGAACTTGATGCCTTTTCCTTCTAAAGAGAAGTGTATGCTTCACATTTTCTCTCCTAGGAATAGTTCCAGAGGACAAATTCTTCTCACTAATTGAAAATGAAGATATTAACAAGTAAATTGGATGATAAAATAAGAGGTGGAAGCAAATTCTAATGTTGCTGAAATCATCTATTCTAATCTATATACTTGTTTGCCTAGTCAAAACAGACAAACTGTTTCCTTGGAATCCCTAAAGTTTCACTATCATGTTTCTTGAACTCTGAGTACACACTTTGTTTGAATGGTATGCTTTTTAATATTTACCTGTGCAATTAAGTCCTGAAGTAAAAATTAGCATGTGTACTTAGATAGTTAAGAGTTTTTAACATCTAGGAGGATAACAGAATATTAACAGTGATGCCAGAATATATTAGAATAGAGTTTTGAATAAGACTTCTTCAATTATCTATGGGTTTATGTTATGAATTTTTATTATGTGAAATCCTAAAAAAGATTGCTGTGAGTGTACATCTTACTGAATTTAAGCCCATAAATTAAGCAGAAGGAAAGAAATATTAGCAACTCACTTTTGTTTTCCATTTTTCTTTTATTTTGGACTAATATCTTAGGTATGTTCATTGATGTAGAAAGGCCAAAGTGTATTACCTCAAGCCTTCTGAAGTTCTTGGTTTGTGGAACATTTTTCTCTAAGTTAGACATGGTATTTTACAGAATGACTTTTACTCATGCTATCCTTTGTTGTGCTCTAAGGGAAGTGAGAACCATCTCAATAAAAGGGGGAGATGCAGGATAATTGGCAGATTTTAACCCCCTACATTCCAAAATAAGCATGTAAGAGTCAGTCATTAAAGAAATATGTCTCATCTAACTAGCTTAGTAGGAAAAGTGATGAATCCCAAAGTTTTTTCTCTTGCCCTCAGCCTTCCTGACAGCAGAGGAAAAGATGGCTCTCAAAAAACAAAAACAAAAAATAATCCCAAGAAAATGAAAAGGACAAACATTATAGAAAAGCACTTCAGGAAAAAAAAAACTATTTTTAAAATCAGTTAATCATAATGCTACTTTTTGTGGGTTTTGTACTATGGTAGACCTGTTTTTATTGATGTATAGGAATGGTAGATTAGCAATTGGCCTGAATTGCTGCTCACTGGCCTTTCTTAGTATCCACCATGCCAATTTGCCAAAAAGCTTGCTGACCTCGACTTCCACCTGAGATAGTTACTACTTTGGATGACTGAAGATGTAAGAGAGAAACGGTCGTGTAATGAGTCCTTTCCTTCTCTACTAAGATGTTCTGACATTGAAAAACCACCTGCTGAGAAAGTTCCTCTGGCTTCCAATTTCCATTTAGATTACAATAATTTACTTAGATTTCATAGCAGAGGGAAACCCACAGCACATCTTCTAGAATGTTTCTCTTGTGTAAAATAGACATGATCAAAATTGAACGATAAATTTGGACAGTGGCATTTTTATTCCTAGCATTTGAAAAGTGACACCCTTACACACATAATAATTTGTAGAACCAGTAAGGGCACTAGCCATAATAAGAAAAAATTAATCTAAATTGATCAGATATAGGACAAGAAGGCACTGGTCAGGAGAGGGAAGAGGAATATGCAACAGCATCCTCCAGTTTCAGTACTAACATTTTTTCCTGCATAGTTATTTCTAGGACACATTGAAATATTAGTGTATAATACAAAATTTAAAATATCAAAGAAAAAAAACTCAAATCATAAAATGATTACACTTCAAGCTATAATTTTCAAAATACTTTATGTTTAAATACAACCCCAGAGTTCAATAGCCCTTCATTTCTGTTATAACTGATAATGTGGTGTCATGACAGAAATTAACTCCTTAGCATTCCATCTTTTATTCTTTTATTCAAATGCTATTATTTTGTGGCTGTTGACATGATGTTCTTAAGGTAGAAAAGTGTATAAAAATTATTCTTTCTAGTAAATGTTTATCTCATATTTTCTTCATCATTATTTCAAAGTACTGCATGAAAATTCCAGATTTTACAACATTTTCCTGTTCTTCCTTCTTCCTCTTGAACATTACATTTTATAATAAAGGTGAGGTTTCTGTTATGTTGTCTTTCTGTTGTATATACTTTTTCTTATTGATCCCTCTTCTCTATAAAACTTCTATCTCTTTAATAACTCTTGGAATATACTACTCATTTTTGTCTTCCTAGTTCAATGCTTTTTATATACAATCTGGAGTACTCACTGGGTTATAAACTCAACTTTCTTAATAGAATGCATCTTCTTGCTCCACTCAGTTTTTCTTCTCACTTTTCAATGTACAGTCGCCATTATCATCTACCTTAATAGGGACAGATCTCTCTCTCTCTCCTTCCACTTGTCATTAAATTGTTCAAGAGTAGTTAAATAGCTTTGCTACAGAAATTATGAATCTAGCCAGACCACTTTGTAACTACTTCAGCTACCATGACACAGGACCTCATTACCTTCCTTTTTCTTAGACTATTTCAATGACTGCTAGACTAGTTTTCATGTCCTTAGTCACACTCTACAGTTTCCTCCCCATCTCAAGCAGAGTGACATTACTAAGTGATCTGATATTCTTGTTCAAATTTGGAGGAAGTCCTGAAAAAATGACAGGAGAAATCCTAGGACTTTTATCACAGATACTTCCAAGTTCATCCTGACATAAGCCTCTTCTTTCTTCCTGGCTGAACATCTCTGCTCTGATCCATGACTTGTGTCTCTAAATTACCAAGTGATTTTTCCCTGCTTGAAAAACCTCTTTTGACTCAGACTGGCTACAACAAATAAGATCTCATTTCAAGAAAACAAGAGCAAAGGAAAACAAAAGTTAAACATTAGGTACATCCAGTCCATTTTTTTAAAGAATTTAATAGTGATCAGTTTGTGGTACAAATCCCTAGCTTTGACATATTTTTCATCTGTTATGAATTACACAAGCTCAATGCTCTTCTATCCATGTAAGATACAGAATGACTTTTCCATCAAGACCTTCTTTCTAAAGCCACATTTACGTTTTATTACCTCTTTATCTTTTCCTTCCATTTTCATTTCATTTTATGTTTTCTGGTTGCTCAAAACTTGGCCGTATCAATACGATGAACATCAAGAGCCCCTGGCAGTTATCACTTCTAAGCAGCTTTTCCTAAAATCACCATCAGGAGCGGTAAACTCATAAAAC
Source organism: Perognathus longimembris pacificus (assembly GCF_023159225.1). NCBI lineage: Eukaryota > Metazoa > Chordata > Mammalia > Rodentia > Heteromyidae > Perognathus > Perognathus longimembris. Next base: position 32,171,486 of record NC_063177.1, read on the forward strand.
ATGTCAAAATGATGGATGATTCTCCCCAGTGACCTTTGATGCTTCCAACATATGGGGCTGTGAGAGATGAGAAATGTGCAACTACACTTGACGCAATCTGGAGCCAGGGCAGCATCCTTCTCACCAAACACAGAAAAGTTCCTTTGTTATTAACAAAAAGAGCAAAAGAAAACAAATGAGGATTCACACAGGTCATTTTTAAAGAAAATATCACTTCCATGTTTGCAGAAGAAATGTCATTGTCCTCTGAGGTCATGAAAGAAAGACATGCACAGTATTCAATGTAAGAGTCATCATGTTGAATATGGACTGACTCATCAAACTCAAACTGGAACACAGGTATTGGTTGTAAGAGCTACTGAGATTGACCACACATATAATTTATCAACTTTCTCGAGTTTATCAGAAATTAGGTATTAAAAACAAGATTGGGCACTGAATTATCTCCTTGCCAGGCTGGTTATCAGGATTCAACTTGTTAACATTTAAAAATCAAAAATGATACCTGTATATGGGCCATATTTACTAAATTACACCTCTTCCTTTGACATTCCACTGAGTGTGGCTCATGTATTAGAATGGACAACCACTAATGAGTAAGCCATTTAAAAAGAGCCCACTGAGTGCTAGAAAATAAGTAGTTTCTCAAAATAGTGTCACATCTTTTACAGTCTATATAAGAACTCTATATAAATCCTCACAATTTATATATTTGCACATGGGTTCTATGCAGAGTTAAAAAAATCTGCATCAATTTTCAGCCTACAAATACATCAGTGTGACTATACATATATACTGCAACTGCAGCCATATGTTTCTTGATTACACAGAAATTAAAATCATTGCCAGATCCTCTATCTCAGGTATCTCTGAGACATCCCCAAGGGCAATTCACTTACATCTTTTGACAACATGCATGAACTTTTCCCTGCTGTTTTGCTTTCTAGATTGCTTCTTGTTCAACACCTCCACCAAACTCAACTACTGATGCTATTGACCTGCACTGTCCAGCTCATAAAAAAAGAGGCCTCCAGGGCCTTCCCAAAGCTCTAGAGTATGTTGTGACTGCAACAACACTGCATTAATCTGGTCCTGTGTGAGCCAGAGGCCACATCTCTGCTTTCCTCCGTTGTAGTGTGTGTGTTCACCTACCTTCAGAGGGGAGTCATGGCTCTGTGACTGAGCTGTGAGTAGAAACAGGTTCCTCCTGCTTTATATTAATTTCCCCATCTCAATCTATATATTACCTATGTCTGACCCACAGAAGACTTCATATTTCATATTCAGAGAATTAAAGTTCTGGTTTAGATGAAAAAAGTAGAAAATGACAAATAGAGACACATTTAGAACCATTACAGCAGTGGATATAAAGCCTTTCTTCAAATTCTTCTACAAAGTTCAATTGCTGACTGACAATGGAAAAAGAGGTTGATTACCTATAGATCTCTTGGAGATTTCCACAATAAGATGATTGGTTTGCACCATAAAAATGGAAATGTGGAGCTTCTTTATAGGTTTATAACCCCTAAAGCTCCAGGAATATGTGAGATGTCATGACCTGCCATTGCAATTATGGCTGCCAGCATCCTGGGAGAGAGAGTGAGGCCAACCTCTGTAAATACTTCTTGTGCTATAATGGTTTGGAAATGACTTTTAGAAGACTTATTCAAGGGGAAGAAAGTGGAATGCTAATTTTGAAAGTGAATTTCAAAGGGAGCTATCTCCCATTATGGGGATTGTGCAATCCCCAAATTATATCATAATTACTGGTGGACCCTAAGGTTTTAGTTTTAAAATATCATATGATCCCTTTGAACTCCTTTTAGATTTGAATGGTGGGAGGAGGAGCAAACAAAATACTAACTTCTAAACTATAATAAAATAACTATACATGAAAGTATGTGTGTGTGTGCATACTATTTACATATAACTGTAGATTAACTTTCTTTCCATTCCTCTAAGTAAAGCATGAAACTAACATGCTCCTCTAATTACTTTACCAACATTCCTCTTAGGGAAGAATTTTATATCTTGTAGTATATTTCTACATCCCTCCCCTTTTGTTTAACTACAAGAAAAGGAGTAAAAGAGAAAAGCCACAATGAAAAAGATTTCAGGTTTTAGCTCAAGTCTCCACACCTGATAAGTGTGTGAATTTACACCAGTCAGTTCTATAGCTTGCTCATTTAGCAAATAAGAAAAATGATCATTCACTAGTCTTGTGCAAGTGAAGTCTATATGACAAACACCTGCTTTAGAATAAGGATTGATGAACTTTTTTTTACTTCTATTTCCATCTTTATCCCTTAGAAGAGACTATTTCTGAATTACCTTTCTTGATACATTGTTCATTTACACTGAAAAAATTATTTAAAAAAATACCAAGAAGGCCATACAGGCTCAGTTGCGGGGTGGGTATGAGTGAAGGAGGAAAGGCCAATGGAACACATAAAGGGTAAATCTGGCTGAGGGTTTTATATGCTTGTAGAGAAAACAGAACAAGAAAACCTGTTGAAAAGTTTAAAGAAGAGAGGACGAGGGATGAGTAAGAATGATGGAGAAGGTTAGTTTGATTAGGGTCCTTTTTGTGTAGGTATGCAAATATTACAATTTCAAAAAAAAAACCTCCCATGTATAGCTAATATATGCTAATAAAAATCTTACAATACAAAAATATCTCAATACACAAAAATAAATCATACATAAATAAATAAATCTACATCTTTAACAAATTTGATGTAAAAAATTTACATATGTTTCACATAGTATGAAATATCCCTTTGAATTGTTTTCAATTATTTGAAATAAATGAGGATGGCATTGCCCCATTCATAAGGAAGTGGAAAGACTTGGAAAAAATTATACTAAGTAAAATGAGCCAGACCAAAAGAAACATAGACTCTATGGTTTCCCTCATAAGGAGTAATTAGTACAGGTTTAGGCTAGTTACAGCAGAGGATCACAAGAGCCCAATAGCTATGCCCTTATGAACACATAAGATGATGCTAAGTGAAATTAACTCCATGCTATGGAAATGAGGGTTATATCACTGTTATAATTATTTTCAATATGCCATGTGAAACCATAGCTTTTTTTTGGTTGATGATTCTCTTGTATCCCCTTCCTGTGGTTGTCCCTGCACTATCACTGTATCTCATCTGAGGACCTTGGATACTGTACATACTGGTATTAGAACTAGGAAAGGAAAGAGAATATCAAAATCCAGAGACAAAGGACAAAAAGAAAAACGACTCCAAAAGCAATACTTAAAAACCATTTGGTGTAAACCAACTGAAAAACTTTTTTTTTCAAGAAATGTGCCCACTTCCTTACTTATGAAACTGTGACCCCTCTGTGCATCACTTTGACAATACATAAGTAATCATTAAGAAAAAAATAAATAAATGAGGTAATGATTGCAGCTAAGGAAAGAATGTAATACCAAATATAACATATTTTTCATTAGCTAACTTTACTTTGATATAGTAATAGTTATTTTTTCATGGGTTCAAGGTTACCAGGCTCAAATGCTTTTAGAAGCCAAGCTGAAAATATAAGTATGAACCTACTTGAAATTGGTTAATAGGGCTATAATTACAAGGAAGAAATGTACTAGACTAATTTCATTCAAAAGGCCTTTATATTTTTCCTTGTCTTTTTAAAAAAGTTGTTTCATCCAAAAAATGGAAACAGGAGATTTTTTTGTTTGAGTTGTTGATGTTTTCATTGTCTTATTCTTTTGCTTTGTTATTCTATTTGTCATTCAGAGGGTAAGGAGGGGAACAGAAATGATGGGACAAAGGGTGAACAAATACAGCAGTGATAATCACTGGACCCTATGTGAAAAACGAATTATGTAACTTGTAGGTGGAAGGAAAACTGGGGTAGAGGGATGGGGTGACATGGTTCAAAAAGAAACACACTCATCACCTGATGTATGGAACTGTAATCCTCTGAACATCACTTTACAATAACAACAAATATAATTAAGTTGTTTTAAAATTTAGCTAGATGTTTTATTAAAATCATTTTATCTGGGTGCTGCTAGCTATTCAGTAATCTGAGAGCTGAGGATTTCAGTTCAAAGCCAACCAGGACAGGAAAGTCCATGAGAATCTTACCTCCAATTAATCAGCAGAAAACCAGAAGTGGTGCTGTGGCTCAAGAAGTGGAGCACTCGCCTTGAGTTGAAGAGCTCAGGGACAGTGCCCAGGCTCAGAGTTCAAGCCCCACAACCAATCAAAACAACACAAAATATTTTATGGTCTGCTTCAACTGTATGGCAAACATTTGGCAATGATCTTTCTTTGAGGATTAGACACAATTCAGAAATCAGGAAAGGAGGAATGATGGTATAATAATAAACCTCCATGATATAACATCTGAAAAATTCTCTGCTATGATTCTGATATTGCTTTGAACTGTGACTTTGGGGATGATGTCCCTGGGACCTCAAAGTCTGTGTTTCTACAAAGATGGGGAAGAGACAAGGGCCCTATCCAGCTTGCTTTTCATCTCTCACATCTCATTATTTACTACTTTTTGCACCACATTTTGTGGTTTAACAATTTCAAAAAAGAATGACAACACCAAATATAGAATCTCATTTTTAGGCTTACATAAAATTTCACACCGTTTTACTGTACATGAAAGAACGTAATTGAACCACAATTTAAACCTTTAATGAAAGCAAGAATTTTTTTTCTTTTTGATATATTTTTTTTATTTTAAAGTTTTTATTATCAAACTGATGTACAGAGAGGTTACAGTTTCATACGTTAGGCATTGGATACATTTCTTGTACTGTTTGTTACCTTGTCCCTCATACCCCCCTCCCCCCTCCCCCTTACCCTTTCCCCCGTGAGGTGTTAAGTTCACTTACACCAAACAGTTTTGCAAGTATTGCTTTTGTAGTTGTTTCTCTTTTTTTACCCTGTGTCTCTCAATTTTGGTATTTTCGGTATGTTCATGTATATGTCTTTGGGGTTGGAAAGGGAGGCACAGAAATGGAGGGACAAAAGGTGAACAACTGCAACAAAAGTAGTCACTGGACGTTGTGTTGAAAATGAACTGTATGTGGCTGGGAATATGGCCTAGTGGCAACAGTGCTTGCCTCCTATACATGAAGCCCTGAGTTCGATTCCCCAGCACCACATATATAGAAAATGGCCAGAAGTGGCGCTGTGGCTCAAGTGGCAGAGTGCTAGCCTTGAGCAAAAAGAAGCCAGGGACAGTGCTCAGGCCCTGAGTCCAAGGCCCAGGACTGGCAAAAAAAAAAAAGAAAGAAAGAAAGAAAGAAAGAAAGAAAGAAAGAAAGAAAGAAAGAAAGAAAGAAAGAAAGAAAGAAAATGAACTGTATAATTTGTGAGTAGGTATGGGAGGGAAAAACAGAAAGATTATGGTAAAGGGTGATATTTTCCAAAAAGATATGTACTCTTTACCTGACATGTAACTGTAACCCCTTTTATATTGCTTTTATAATAACAATTAAAATTTTAATAATAAAATCCTTTCAAAACCATGGATAATATACTTTATATGTGAAAACGGTGTGAATGAAGTTTTGTTTTAAAATCCACATATATATGCTTATAGACATACAGATATATAGCTTTCATACAGATCTATAATCATATATATGTACATATATATATATATATCCATGAATATAAAGACCGTCTCAGACTAATGAAAACTTTTGCTTTAAAAGAATAAAATTGAACTTCTTAGCATTCATTCCTGTGCTGCAATTGAGAAATGCCTGGCACATTCATATCTCTGGTATGAGAGGAATCACAAAAATAAACTAGTGTTTAGAGCCTGAGGAAAAAGGTTAACTGTGGTTGTGTCTTCAGATTTCTCTGGGGTTAGAGGTACAATTTAAAACTCATAAGAAATCAGATTATCTTGTTGCATGTAGAAATGTTACATGAGTTTTCTTTTTGGATACTTCTTTTCCCAAGAATTCCTAAGCATTTGTTGTGATACATTTCCATTGTTTCAATGAATAGAAAAAAAAATCGAATGAATGAATGTTTCAAAGATAACCCTTGCAAAGGAAACTCCCAGTTAGTACCTAGCTGCTACAATGAACGCAGATTTAAGGATGCCAGATTCTTCATGGAATGACTATCCTCTATGATGACATTCCTAGTATCGTTTACTAAGCCCAAGTCCTGGTTGTAAGCTTTATTTATGAAGACTCCCCATAAATTCAATATATTAAAGAGCATAGTTTGACAGCATTAACATCTTTCAATAATGTCCTTTATCCTGCTCCTTCTTGGGAGGGACTAAATTATATGTGAAGCTGATAATAACAGAAAGGGAGAAAATGCATGAGAATCTATTCCTCACTTATGACTGGTCCATGCTACCATTTGAGCCACAACCTCAGTTCAGCATGTTGCTTATTGGAAATAAGATTTTCACAAACTTTTCTTTCCAGGCTAGCTCCAAATCACAATCCTCAGATCACATTCACTTCCTGAGTAGCTAGCTAGAAGTTTGGATGCTATCCACCAGCACTCAGCTTAAGAGTCTCTTCTTGGAGTAGCTTGGAAGACGGTGGAGGAGCGGCTGTGCCCTGCAGAGCTCCCTCCGATATCGTAGTTTTCTCACCTCATAGAAACTGTTTCTCCGAGAAAGACAGCCAAAGTAAGTTCTAACAGTACAGGGATTCTCTACAGGAAGGAAAAATTGACTTTGCTGGTCTGAAAACACAGTTTTGAGCTCCGGGCGGTGTCCCGCCGCGGCGCCAGCGCCCGCTCCGTCACAGTGCCGGGCACAGCCCCCAGCACTCCGCGCAGCTAAAGCGAGAAATACTCCAGACGGCAGCCGAGCACGGAGGACCTGACATCGCAGAGACAGCGTGAGTACCCCGCAAAAAAAAAAAAAAATTATTCTCGCTTGTGCCCACAGTCCAGCTTCTGGAAGGCATCCCTGTCCCCACCGCCAGAGCAAAGCGCCATCTTTGCCACTGGCATAGGGTCAGACCAGACTGGAACTGAAGCGGGCCTGGGGAAAGCGAAGTCAAAAAAGCCATCTTTGAAAAGGGCAGGAGGGGCGGAATCAGTGAGAACCAGATCTGCCCAGAAGAACGCCCCCTGCCCTGGTGGGAGGCGAGTCCGGGGCCTAGCCAGAGAAGCCCCGCCCTGCCCACCGGAACTTCTAAACTTAAAGCAAAAGCTGCGAGCAGCTACCAGGGGCGCAGAAACAACAGACGGAGGAACAAACAGTTCCGGGGACAGCTAAACGTTCCCGTCACAGAGGAAACTAATTCCCAGCCCAAAACGGAGCTGCATTCCATAGCTACCTATGCCAAGGAGGCCGCCTCCCTCAGGCAAGCAACTCTTAGTGGAGCAAAACAGGCTAGAGGCGCCACGCTCTGCTGAGTTCACAGTCTAGTCAAGTCCAGGCATCAAAGGCAGCGGCCCCACAGCAGACAGAGGAGCCACAGTTCCTGTGACTGCCCACGTCCCCATCGACAGAGGACGCCCAAGGCCTGCCTGCAAGCTGTGCGAACCTCAGAGACCCACGATTGCACCAACAGGGGAGAAAGTCAGAACAGAACCACCCCTTGCCAACTGAAATCAAGTCAAACCAGCCAATCAGGAAAATAGACTGCAGTCCATTGCAGGGAAACGAGAGACTGGTTTCTTTTTCTTTTCAAACACTTTTTTTAACTTTTCTTTTAAATTTTCTTTTTAATTTTTTCACACCTGAAACATCATTGGCAGTTTTTTTTTTTGTTTGTTTGTTTTCCATTTTTACTGGTTTGTTTTATCAAGTTTTTTTTTGTGTGTTTGTTTATTTGCTAGGTTTGTTCCTTTTCTGTTATTTTCCTTTTTATTTACTTATACTTCCTTGTTAAATAATTTTTCTCTGTTTTGTGTATCTGTCTTCCAGGATTTTTACTTCATTTCTCTCGTTGCGTCCTCTTCCTATAAAAATTACTTTCCTATAAATAACACCTACACCCTTTTCTGCTAACTCTCCAGTGTCTGTCATTTTATGAATGTTCTTTCTACTGATTCTACTCTTCTCCACATTTCCACGTCACTGAAACTAAACCAAAATCACCACCACCACCCCCAATACACTTTACTCTATTCTCTTTACTACCTCCAACTTACCCTCCGGTCTTACTGCCTGGACCTCCAGGTTCCATTGACTCCTGGTTATTGGATAGAGGATATCCCAGCTTAATACGAGTGAATCAAAGGGGTTCATAGAGAAAGCCAGTCCTAAAAGAACTTAATATAAAAACAAGAATTGCGTATAAGGTTGTAACAGTAAATAAGTAACTACTGAATACAGGGCCCAGGATCAGATGTTATATTGAAATTGTATTCTTTAGGAACACCAAATCTAACTTTATAGACAGGTATACAAGTTATCTGTTTATAATTGTGAAATTGTAAGATTTACACAACAGTGCTTGGTAAGGGCTGCTTTGGGTCTTAAACAGTGCTCACAGGTGCTGGTAGACTGGCATTCCCAATTCAAATGGGCAGAAGAAACACAAGAAAGATGGCAAATAATGAAGTCTTATCCCCCACCCAAAACAAGCAGGAAACAGAGCAGTCAATCAAAAACATAGAAGAAAACCCCCAAAATGCTCTACAAAGTTTACTGATAAACATGATAAATGAAAAGTTTGAATCTCTTCAGTCAATTATGTTAGAGCGTGAGGAGGCAAAGCAAAAATTAATAGAGAATTTCATGGCATCCACAAATAGAAAGATAAGTGAGCTTCAAGAGTCAAATGAAAAGATAGCTACCCAACTTAAAGATTTGAGAGACAACACTCAAAACCAAAGTAATGAAGTTAATAAAGTAAAGAAGTCCATACAGGACCTAAGAAATGACATGGAAAACATCAGGAAAGACCAGTCAGAAGGAAAAGAGATTCGAAATCAAGTAGTTAGCCTACAGTCCCGACTAACTGAAGCAGAGGATCGAATCTCAGGAGCTGAAGATTCCTTAGATTCTATGGAGAAAGATCAAAAATCAATACAAATCCAGTCCAAGCAACAAAACAGATCGCTACAGGAGATTCAAGACACAATCAGGAAGCCCAATTTAAGGATAATAGGTATTGAGGAAAGCTTGGAGAAAGAGGTTAATGGGATAGGCAACCTATTTAACAGAATATTAGCTGAGAACTTCCCAAATATCCAGAAGGAAAGGCCTATAGAGATACAAGAAGCATTTAGAACCCCAAATCGACCAGACCAGAATAGGACTTCCCACCGACACATTGTGATCAAAACAGCTTCAGCAGAGTGCAAGGAAAAAATACTCAAAGCTGTTAGGGCAAAGAAAACAATCACATATAAAGGAAAAGCAATCAGAATTACCCCAGACTTCTCAGCAGAGACCATGAAAGCAAGGAGAGCCTGGAATGAAGTATACCAAACTCTAAATAAAAATAACTACCAACCAAGAATTCTGTACCCCGCCAAACTCTCCTTCATAGCCGAAGGTCAAATAAAAGTCTTCCACAATAAGGAAAAACTGAAACAATATATCTCCACCAAACCAGCTTTACACAAAATCCTTAAAGATGTACTATACAGGGAAAATAATCAAGATCCCAACACAGACAGAGAAATGAACCCTAATTAGTAAATACTAGATCAAGAAATGGGAAGACACAGCTTTAAACAAGACAGTGATAATGAAAGGAACAAACGATCACCTCTCAATCCTAACTGTCAACATTAATGGACTTAATTCTCCAATCAAACGACATAGGCTCATAAGTTGGATCAAAAATCAAGATCCATCTTTCTGCTGCCTCCAAGAGACACATCTATCCAGCAAAAGTAAACATCTTCTAAAAGTGAAAGGCTGGAAACAAATCTGTCAAGCAAATGGCCCCCATAAGCAGGCTGGAGTTGCAATCCTAGTATCAGACAAAATTGACTTCAAATTAAAAAAGGTAAGAAGAGACAAAGAAGGTTACTACATACTAGTAAAAGGATCTCTCCAACAGGAAGAAATAACCATCCTAAATATCTACACGCCAAATGCAGGAGCACCCAACTTCATCAAACAAACACTACTGGCTCTAAAAACATTCATAGACCCAAACACAATGATAGTGGGGGACTTTAACACTCCACTATCACCTCTGGACAGATCAACACGCCAAAAACTGAACAAAGAAACCACAGAACTAAACAATTGCATAGACCAACTAGACTTAATCGACATCTACAGAATATTCCACCCAGCAAGGACAGAATACACATTCTTTTCGGCAGCACACGGAACATTCTCCAAAATAGATCACATCTTAGGACACAAAGAAAATCTGTACAAATTCAGAAGTATCAAAATCATTCCCTGCATTCTTTCAGACCACAATGGAATAAATTTAGAGCTCAACTCATTCAGCCACCACAGAAAATCCCACAATTCATGGAGACTAAAGAACACACTGCTGAACCATCAGTGGATCATTGAAGAAATTAAAATAGAAATTCAAAGGTTTATGGACTTCAACCAAGTTGAGGGCACAAAGTACCAGCTCCTTTGGGATACAGCAAAGGCAGTACTCAGAGGAAAATTTATATCTCTGAGTACATACATCAACAAACTGGAGAAACAGCAGCTCAGTAATTTAAGGAAGCACCTTAATTTTCTGGAGAGAGAACAGCAAGCCAAACCCCAAGTCAATAGACGGAAGCAAATAATTAAAATCAAATCAGAATTAAATCAATTAGAGACGAAAAAAAACCATCGAAAGAATCAACAAAACAAAGAGTTGGTTCTTTGAAAAAATCAACAAGATAGACAGACCCCTGGCAAACCTGACCAAAGAACGAAGGCAGCACACTCAAATAAACAAGATAAGAGATGAAACAGGTAGCATCACCACAGAAATAACCGAAATTCAGAAAATAATAAGGGACTATTTTGCAAACCTTTATGCCAACAAATTCGAGAACTTGGAAGAAATGGATGATTTCCTAGAAAAAATTGATACCCCCAAACTCAACTATGAAGACTTAAACCTTCTAAACAGACCCATATCCAGTATTGAAATAGAAACAGCAATAAATGATCTCCCATCCAAGAAAAGCCCAGGTCCAGATGGATTCACCACAGAATTCTACAAGGCCTTCAAAACAGAACTCACTCCAATATTTCTCAAACTCTTCAATGAAATTGAAAGAGAACGTTCACTGCCAGACTCATTTTATGAAGCCAGTATAACCCTCATCCCAAAACCAGGCAGAGACTCATCACGGAAAGAGGACTACAGACCAATCTCCCTGATGAACATAGATGCAAAAATTCTCAACAAAATTCTGGCCAATCGACTTCAACAGGTCATCAAAAAAATCATACACCACGATCAAACTGGATTCATCCCAGGGATGCAAAGCTGGTTTAATATACGCAAGTCAATTAATGTAATTCACCACATCAACCGGAGCAAGGTAAAGAACCACATGGTTTTATCGCTGGATGCGGAAAAAGCGTTCGATAAAATCCAGCACCCATTTATGCTAAAAGCCCTGGAAAAACTGGGATTCCAGGGAACATTCCTGAATATAATCAAGGCAGTTTATGACAAACCAACAGCAAGCATAACTCTAAATGGTGAAAAACTAAAGCCATTCCCTTTAAAATCAGGAACAAGGCAGGGATGTCCACTCTCTCCCCTGCTCTTCAACATAGTACTAGAATTCCTAGCCAGAGCAATTAGGCAAGAAGAGAATATAAAGGGGATCCAAATAGGAAAAGATGAAGTTAAACTTTCTCTCTTCGCAGATGACATGATCCTATACCTAAAGAATCCCATAGACTCTACCCCCAAGCTACTAGAGCTGATACAAAACTTTGGCAAAGTTGCAGGATATAAAATAAACCTTCAAAAATCAACGGCCTTTCTCTATGCTAACAACCCGAAGACCGAGGCTGAAATCAGGAAAGCAACTCCTTTTGCAATAGCCCCCAAAAACATAAAATACCTAGGAATAACCTTAACCAAAGAAGTGAAAGACCTCTTTGAAGAGAACTTTAAAAGCTTGAAAAATGAAATTAAGTCAGAACTAAGAAAATGGAAAAACCTCCCATGCTCCTGGATTGGGAGGATTAATATAATCAAAATGGCAATATTGCCAAAGGCTATCTACAAATTCAATGCAATACCCATTAATATCCCAACACCATTCATTAATGAAATAGAGGAAGCAATCCAGAAATTCATATGGAACAATAAAATACCTAGAATAGCAAAAACACTCCTAAGCAGAAAGAACAGTGCTGGAGGAATTACAATACCCAACTTCAAGCTGTATTATAAAGCTATAGTAATAAAAACAGCTTGGTATTGGCACCGGAACAGGCCTGAAGACCAATGGAACAGAATTGAAGACCCAGAATTAAACCCACAGAACTATGCCTACTTAATCTTTGATAAAGGAGCTAAAACAATAGTATGGAAGAAAGATAGCCTCTTTAACAAGTGGTGCTGGCAAAACTGGCTCAACACATGCAACAAACTAAAACTAGATCCTTATATATCACCCTGCACCAAAATCAATTCCAAATGGATTAAAGACCTTGAAATCAAAACAGGCACCCTGAAGACACTAAAGGAAGGAGTAGGAGAAACACTTGGGCTCCTTGGCACAGGACAGAACTTCCTTAACAAAGACCCTGAAAGGCTACAAATCAAAGAAAGGTTGGACAAATGGGATTGCATCAAACTCCAGAGCTTCTGCACGGCAAAGGACATAGTTCTCAAGATAAACAGAAAGCCCACAGACTGGGAGAATATCTTTACCAGACATTCAACAGACAAAGGCCTCATCTCTAAAATATATGCAGAACTAAAAAAATTACCTTCTTCCAAAACAAAACTGCAAAGAACCAATAGCCCCCTCATCAAGTGGGCTAAAGACTTACAAAGAAACTTCTCTGATGAGGAAATGAGAATGGCCAATAGACATATGAAAAAATGCTCTACATCACTGGCCATAAAGGAAATGCAAATCAAAACAACATTGAGATTCCATCTCACCCCAGCAAGAATGTCATATATCAAGAAAACTAATAATAACAATTGTTGGAGGGGATGTGGCCAAAAGGGAACCCTACTTCATTGTTGGTGGGAATGTAAACTGGTTCAGCCACTCTGGCAAGCAGTATGGAGATTCCTCAGAAGGCTCAATATAGAACTCCCCTATGACCCAGCAGCCCCACTGTTGGGTATCTATCCAAAAGCCCACAAACAAAATCACAGTAATGCCACCAGCACAACAATGTTCATCGCAGCACAATTTGTCATAGCGAGAATCTGGAACCAACCCAGATGCCCCTCCATAGATGAATGGATCAGGAAAATGTGGTACATTTACACAATGGAATTTTATGCCTCTATCAGAAAGAATGACATTGTTCCATTTGTAAGGAAATGGAAGGACTTGGAAATAGTTATACTAAGTGAAGTGAGCCAGACCCAAAGAAACATGGACTCTATGGCCTCCCTTATTGGGAATAATTAGTACAGGTTTAGGCAAGCCATAGCAGAGCATTACAAGGCCCAATAGCTATACCCTTAGAAACACATAAGATGATGCTAAATGAAATGAACTCCATGATATGGAAACAAGTGATATATCACAGTTATAACTACTTTCAACGTCTTATGTGTATGTGTAGTTTCTATTATTGATGATGTTTTGTATCACCTTCCTATGTTTGCACCTACACTATCTCTGTAATCTTATCTGAGTATATTGGAAACCGTGTTTACTGGTATTGGAAGTAGGAAATTCAAAGGGAATACCAAATTCGAGAGACACAGGGTAAAAAAAGAGAAATAACTACAAAAGCAATACTTGCAAAACTGTTTGGTGTAAGTGAACTGAACAACTGGGAGGGGGGAGGGAAAGGGGGGGAGGGAGGGGGGCATGAGGGACAAGGCAACAAACAGTACAAGAAATGTATCCAATGCCCAACGTATGATACTGTAACCTCTCTGTACGTCAGTTTGATAATAAAAATTTGAGAAAAAAAATAAAAAAAAAGAAAGCAGCATAGAATGTAAAAAATAAATAAAGCTTGAATTTAAAACTGAAAAAAAAAAGAGTCTCTTCTTAAAACCTGGCTTCTCAATATATTTATATTATGAATGATATCATACATTCTAATTACCTTTCCAGATAGCCATGCCATCAGACAAGACAAAGAAAACACAAGAAATGCATACACTTATTTAAATTTTGTGTGAATTTGAAATTTCCTAAGCTCCTAGGTATTTTACTTTTTGAGGCTATTTCAAATGGAGTTGCTTTCCTGATTTCAGTCTCAGTCTTTTCATTGTTGCCATACAGAAAAGCTACTGATTTTGTGGGTTAATTTTACACCCTGCTGCTTTGCCAAGGACCTCTATTAATAAAGCTTTGACAATCATAAAAGGGAAATTTAAGGAAATAGAAAAACTATCCCATGCTTCTGGATTAAAAGGATTAACATTGCGAATGCAATACTCCCCAAAACAATTTACAAATCCAATGTAATACATATAAAAAAAATCCAACTACATTCTTCAATGATATACAGAAAGTAATTCAAAATTTCATATGGAATAATAAAAGACCCCAAATAGCAAAAAATAATCCTTAGCAGGAATAACAGTGTTGGAGGAATATCAATACCAAACTTCAAACTCTATTACAAAGCCATAGCAATAAAAACATCTTGGTACTGGCACAAGAATAAGCTCAAGGAACAATGGAAGAGAAAAGAAGACCCAGAAATATACCCACATACCTACAGCAACCTAATAGTTGTTATGGAAGCCAAAAAGAAAAAGACAGCCTCTTCAACAAATGGTGGTTGCAGAACTGGATATACACATGCAGAAAAATGAAACTAGATCCTTATATATCACCCTGAACCAGAATCAATTCTAAACGGAGCAAAACCTCAGTGTAAGGCCACATACTATGAATATATTACAGGAAGGATAGGGGAAACACTAAGTGCTCCTAGGCATGAGTCAAAACTTCCTAAGAACCAGAATTACAATAATTTAAAAAACTATATGAATGGGATTCTATCAAAATGAAGAATTCCTGCCTGGTAAAAGGCATAGCTAGAATGATAATCAGAAGTCCCACAGAATGGAAGATTTTTACCAGCTGTGCATCAGACAAGGGCTTCATATCCAAAATACACTTAGAGCTCAAAAAACTAAATCCTCCCCCCCCACACCTAAATAAAACCTCAAAGCAACATGAAGATAAACTTCTGGAATAAGTAAGAATATTCAATAGACACGTGAAGAAATGCTCAACATCTCTGCCCATGAGAGAAATGAAAATCCAAATAATATGGAGATTCCATCTCACACCAGTTAGAATGGCCATTATCAAGAACACTACAGAAAAGTCTCTCTTTAAGTCTTTAGCCCACTTTTTAATGGGAATGTTGCTTCTTTGGAGGTTTGTTTTGGAAGAATTTTGTTTCTTGAGCTGAAGGTATAGTTTAGATATGAGACTCTTGCCTGCTGTATGCCTAGTGAAGATCTCCCAACCTGTGGGCTTTCTGTATTATCTTGCAAGTTATGTCTTTTGCCATGCAGAAGCTCTGAAGTTTAATGCAAACCCATTTGTCCAACCTTTCTTTGATTTGTTGTGTTTCTAGGTCTTTATTAAGAAAGTTTTGACCTGTACCAAGGAGCCCTAGTGTTTTTCTTATTCTTTCTTGTGATGTTTTCAGATTGTCTGCTTTTACCTTGAGGTGTCTGATTCATTTGGAATTGATGCTGGTGTAAGGTGATATAGTAAGATCTAACTTTAATTTGTTACAGGTATTTAACCAATTATACCAGCACCATTTGTTAAAGAGGCTATCATTCTTCCATCCTATTTTTTTCAGTCCCTTATGAAAGATAAGGTAGATATAGGTCTGTGGGTTCATTTTTGGGTCTCCAGTTCTATTCCATTGGTCCTTGGGCCTGTTCTTGTGCCAGTACCAAGGTGTTTTTATTACTATAACTTTGTAATAGAGTTTGAAGCTTGGTAGTGATATTCCTCCAATACGCTTCTTTCTGCTAAGGATAGTTTTTGCTACTTGGGGTCTTTTATTGTTCCATATGAAGTTTTGGATTATTTCCTCTATTTCATTAAAGAATGATTTTAGGATATTGCTGGGTATTGAATTGATTTTGTAGATAGTGTTTGGTAGTATTGCCATGTAACTGTACAACTTGAGGGGGAGGATTTCAGGGGATGGATAATGGAAGAAGAATGAAGGATGGGGTAACAAGTTTGACAAGAAATGTAGTCAATACCTTACATATGTAACTGTAACCCCTCTGTACATCACTTTGACAACAAAAATTAAAGACAAAGAAAACTAACAATTATAGATTTTGGTAGGGATGTGGCTGAAAGGGAATGCTACTATACTGTTGGTGGGAATGTAAACTTTTCAATCACTCTGGAAATGTGGTATATATTCACAATTGATTTCTGTGCTTCCATCAGAAAGAATGATATAGTACCATTTGTAAGGAAATGGAAAAAATTGAAAAAAATTATGTTAAGCCAAGTAAGACAAACCCAAAGGAACACAGGTTGTATAGTTTCCCACATTTGTTATAACAAGAAAGTGCCTATTAATCTACAAGTAAACACACTGGATCATAAAAGACAAGAATACACTGGGACATGATAAATTATACAGGATTCTAGACATTCACACAGTGGGATCAAAGGAGAGGATCACAAAGGTGCAATAGCTATATGCATATGATCATGTGATACAGTGTTTGTTGAAATGAACTTAATTTGGAAGCAAGAGGTTTTATGTTATTTTATTCCTTTATTTACCCCCCTTTGTCACTGTTTTTATCTCTGTACTTTTTGTCTTCTATGTAAATTTATCTGTTTGGGGGATGATAAAGGGGAGCACAGAAATGGTAGGAAAAAGAGTGAACCAATGCAACAGTGACACTCATTAGATACTGTGTTGAAAATAAACTACCCAACTTGTGGAGGAGCCAAGCCAGTAGGGAAAACCTGAGAGAAAACCAGGGAAGAAGTGACACTGTTCAAAAGAAAAATGTACTATTACCTGACTTTTGTAACTATAACCCCTCTGTATATCACCTTTATAATAACAATAAAATAAATAAGTAGTAAGGGGAAAAAAAGAAACATTAGAATAAAAGAAATTTCTAAGGCTCAAGGTTATATTTGCAAAATAAACCATGGTTCTTGCTAGTAGTAGTAGGTGACATTGTAATAGAAAAAAAAGTTTCATAGAACTTTGAAACTGAAATGCCAACCTAACTATCCCCAGTGAGAAAAAAGTTAGCTGTGAGTATTCTAATGCAATTACGAGTAATCATCAGCTAACATTCTACAAGGTAGTCACTGGTTATCATAAACTAAGCCTTTCCACACTCAATTAGTAATCTTAGTACTCCTTTATGTTAAACAGTTGAGAATAATATATCTTAGAATTGTTTGTACCTCACTCTAACTAAAGGGGTCCCTACCTTATTGTGTAATATAAAGCTCAAATTGATTTAAAAGGTGGTTTAAGATTCTGAAAAATAACTCTAATAAATATTTATTCGTTGTAACTTTCTCTACAATCATTTCCCAAGATTACCACTGTTTTACATTGCTTTGAATACTTTCCAATTTGTATTCAATTTTTCTGGTAAGCTTTAGATCTTTTTCCATAGTCACAGGCCATTTATTTAATTATTTTAATAATATTAAGCGTGACCTCATGCCTGAAATCCCAGCTATTCAGGAAGTTGAGATTTGACTATCAAGAATCAAAGCTAGCTAAGTCAGAACAATCTGTAAGACTTTTATCAACAATTAACCAGCAAATGTGAGAAGTGTAGCTCACATGTTGGAATGTGTGCCTTGAGCAAAAAAGCTCAGGGATAGCATCCAGACCCTGAATTCAAGTCCCAGGACTACTCCCCTCTAAAAAGAGTGATAAATTGTTTCCTATGTTAAAATAGTCAATAAGTGACATTATGGTAATAATTGAGTTCTACAGTAGTACATAAAAAGTTGGATAGAATAAAATTTGTTGAATATGGTTAACAAAGTTGAGTGCTAGGGAAAATTCCTGTCTTTCACTGAATATGGCTGTCTTTGCCTGAATATGGCTTTGCTTCTTGGCGTTCATGTTATCTTGTAAGGTATTTGTACCACTGTGGCTCAAATTGTTAGAGCAAAGTGGTAGATAGAGCTCAGAGACAGTGTCCTGGCCCTGAGTTCAAGCCCTACAACTGACAAGAAAGAAAAAGCAATTGCACTAGAAGATTATGCTGGAGACCAAGACTTGGGGAAGGTATATCTGATTCACAAATGCCTTTTTTTTAAAGATTTTTTAAAGTAACATTTTAATAGTCATTTTCTTCTTTCTACAGATACACGCACACACACACACACACACACACACTCTAACATGGGTTCACTCAAGATCTAACAGTGTTACAATTTTAAAATAATTAAATTTATAACTATAAAGGGTCAGCTTCAGATTCCAGGATACATCATTGATATATTTCAAGGACAATTCTTCTATGCCTTATATTCTTTTTTTTTTTTTTTTGGCCAGTCCTGGGCCTTGAACTCAGGGCCTGAGCACTGTCCCTGGCTTCTTTTTGCTCAAGGCTAGCACTCTGCCACTTGAGCCACAGTGCCACTACTGGTCGTTTTCTGTATATGTGGTGCTGGGGAATCGAACCCAAGGCCTCTGTATACAAGGCAAGCACTCTTGCCACTAGGCCATATCCCCAGCCCCTATGCCTTATTTCTTGCTTTCTGTTTATACTGTCAGAAAGATCTTGCATTTCCCTTTTAAAATACTATATAAAACGGAGTTGTGACAAAAGTTGGATATAAACCATAGGTAACTGTGATAAAGCAGCTGACAAAATTTAAAGAAACATTGATTTCATTCATAATTCAAAAGTACTAAAGTTGAGACCAGCTCCTTAAAAATCAAACTGCTTATACTTCCCATTTCTTCTAGGGAAATAAACAAATTAGCAACACTTTTCCCCACCATCATTAATCTGTTCTAAAACTATATTTTTACAATGCATTTCTTTAAAATCCCTTGCTTCTACTTACTCCCAAACTAGGTCAATATCAAAACAGAATGCAATGCTTATAAGTTTCTGCTCTCCTATTACCACTTTACATTTTTTAAGAAGTCCCAAATTCAAGGGGCAATATTCATTTAACACAATGGCAAATGTGTTTCCTAAAAACCCAGTTTACAAAAAAGTGAAATGATGCAAAAGGTGTAGTCAGGTCTATAATACCAGCTACACCAAACTAGTATTTTTAAGAAAGCAAGCCTCTTACAAGCACAGGAGTACACTAACTGATCCAAGGGCAGAGACATGTCTGTAGCCAGGAATCACCCGATTTTATATCCTACCAATTATATGCCAAGTGCTTATGCACACCAATCTGACAAGACATCCTTCTGAGAAAGCACCTGGAAAACTGTGTGAATTCTTAACCAAACCGGTCTTGTGCAATAAGCAGTCTATATATGGGACATAGTTAAATTTATCAGTGTCAAATTATTGTACTCATTTTTACAAACTGAATACAGCCAACGGTGGCATATGAAACTTGTGCACAATTATAAATTAACATGCAGAAAACTTCCTTAAAGTCAATCTCCGAGTTCTAATACCCCACCCTCCACACCTAGCAGACCCACTCTTTCCTAATTTTTCATGGCAGGTGAAAGCAATGGTCAACTACATATGTCATCAAAGGGCTTGAAACCATGCATCTTCGGCATGATGACAGTTTATTAACCTTGTTGTATTTTCATGCAATAGTTTTAAGTCATCTACATGGTTTTAATAAAACATCAGACTGTTTTCAGACAGAGGGTTTGGGACATGGTTCCTTTAACAGACTACAAAATTAAATTGTTATTTTTCTTTTGTCTTTGAATCAGTTTTGCTTGCATATATGTGTCTATATGTTTGTATATATACACATGCATAGACATGTTACACACCTGCATATACATTTGGTTACACACATCTATGTGTGCATATGCGTGCTTCCATTCACAGAAATATATGCTCCATCAAGAGAATGGTTTTGTTGTTATTTTAATCACTAATATTCATTCACCAGTACCTAGAACAGTGCCTGCTACATAGTCTTGACCAAAATGTACTTATTAAATGCATGATTGCAAGTCTATAATATATGTAAAATGCTCACACAAAATTGAATAAGTTAATTTCCAGGCTCATTTCATGAAGAGAATTGACTTCTCTTATTTAAAACCTTTTTTAAATGATTTAAACATATTCACAACCAGAGAAGCAAACCAGAATACATTAACCTGACTGTATTAAAAAGTGTCATCTTTCATCTAGCTGTACCTAAATATATAGTCAAAGAAATCACCTAAATGAACTCTTCCTCATAGAGATGGCCTTATACTTGCAGACAGATTTATAGAAAAAAATTCTTCATGACCTTGGGCTAGACAAAAAAGGCTTAAATATGACACCAAAAAACATACGTCAGGAAAGATTAAAAAAAAAAAAAAGGATAAATTGACTAGGGGACTTCACAGTTTTGAAAATCACACCTTGGCAAAAGACCTGTATGGAGAATACATTCTCAAAAACCTTCAACATTCAATGGAAAGAAAACAAAGCCTCCAGAAACTAGATAAAAGCTTTGAGCAATAGCTTTATTGAAGAAATTTATGGGGGCTGGGGATATGGCCTAGTGGCAAGAGTGCTTGCCTCCTATACATGAGGCCCTGGGTTCAATTCCCCAGCACCATATATACAGAAAATGTCCAGAAGTGGCGCTGTGGCTCAAGTGGCAGAGTGCTAGCCTTGAGCAAAAAGAAGCCGGGGACAGTGCTCAGGCCCTGAGTCCAAGCCCCAGGACTGGCCAAAAAAAAAAAAAAAAAAAAAAAAAAAAAGAAATATATGGATGATATATAAACACATGAAAAAAATGTGCAAAATCTTAGCCATTAGTGAAATGTAATGTAAAATCACAAGGAGCTATAATGAGGTGCAAGTTAGAACTTTAACAATGGCCAAACAAAAGAAGAAGAAAAAAAGAGAGAAAGGGAAAGATTAAAAAAAAAATACTAGCAACACAAAGAGCTAATTCACAACCCAAAGAACTGTGAAGGAAACAGAATTTCTGAAAAACACATGAATTGCAGGTAAGAATGCAAAATGTTATAGATGTTTTGGAGATCAGCTTGGGCAACTTCCTTATAAAATTAAACACTAATACATCATCTAGTTATCCCAGCACCAAGTAGAAAATTGTTACTGTGAGTATTTTAGTAGTAATAGTACTTGTTGTTATAATGCTGAGGCTGTAGCTTTACACATGCTAGACAAGTGCTCTATCAGTGAGCACTGAACACCTAGTTCCAGTACCTCTATTATTCAATGTCAAGAATTATACCTGTTCACATTATCTCTCCTGGGTGACTACAGAAACACACTATGGCATATCAATACACTCAAATCTAGTTATGTAATAAAAATGCGATAACTTTTTGAATCATCACACTGAGCAGAAGAAGCAAGTTTCATATGGTCATAAGACATTATGATAGCATTTGTATGACAATCTGAGAGGGGAAAAATAAGCCACAGAGAAATTAGTATTAGGCAGGGGTAGTCCAGAAATATCAGTGAGACCATAAAATGGTGGGATGAGAGAATGTTTTAGAGGGATGATACATCATTTTATGGTACTAAGATTGTTTCCTATCTTGACTGTTAAAATAGATACACAAATCTATGCATGCATTAAAATTCACAGGGCAATTCATACCAAATATCAAATTGAATCATTTTATATGTTATAAAACAAAATGAAAAGTTCTTTTTTAAGAATATGCTTTTATTTTGGAAAAAGCAGAACTTCTCCTGGAATTAACACCTTAATAGGAGCTTCTTTCAAAAATAAAAAGTGCTTAGGAAAACATTGTGCTGAATTGAGCCGCATGCAAATACATTCACATGGGATTCCTCATAGTTTAGCAACTTACGCATAGAATGTAGTAGATTTTATGAATGAGTCCTCTTAGTTATGGATCTCTTGCTCCTATTGGAATTTTAGTCCTCACTAAAAAAAAAAAAAATCCCCTCTAATATCTATTAAAGAAGAAGGGTTAGAAGAAAGGAAGATTTAAGACAGCAATACCAAGAGGGTAAACTTCATCCACAAACATTAGAGGTGTGTATGTGGATATTACAAAGAAAGTCCTTTGCATAGCTATTTTATACAAATAAAATTTTAATTTGTGTGTTTACCTTAATTACTTGTAACCCTTCCCCTTTGTTTTTAATCAAGAAAGGTATCCCAGTGCTGTCTCTGAGTTGACATTAACCAAAAGTAAGTGGTCTGCCACGTACTACAGAAGGAAGGAGGCTATTTGCAGTCACTAGGTCTAGAGGCATTCCAGTCAATATCCCAATACCTGAGTAGCTGAATCAAGGTAGAGTCCTTAACAGGTGTCTCACTGGGACCCTAAAACACTGAGGCCCTGGCTGATTTCCTCATATTTTATGACTATTTAGGAATCTGGTCATCTCCCTGAAGTGTATTTTTGTGCTGCCTCCCTGGATCCCACCATAATTTCACTAGATAAGATTGTTTATTGCAGAGAAATCTAATACTGATCTATGACCTACCAGGTTTCCCAAGTGATTTCTCTAGCACTGTGCAAATCAATGTCTATAAATCATTGCTGGTTTGTTGAAATTTCTCCCGCAGAGATAAGAGTATACATGGTTTATATAGCTACCTTAATCTCATCTTTTGATGCAAATGGAAAACATGTACAGATGTAATACACAGTACAGAGCAACAAACAGAAATAGACCATTCTCTGTGAAGAGGTGCTCTTGTCATATAGACTATTCTTCAGAACATTGAGGTAAATAAATAAACTTCATATCCTTTAGTCAGTCCTTTTGAATGACTTGTAACTGAGCTTTAAATAAGGATTGCGTAGCAGCCATGGAGTAATTTGTTATTATATGTTCTGACAAGAACCTATTACAGTAGCAACTGTGAGCTTTAGAAAATATAATAAAGCCAACTTCTGGTAACTTTATCACAACATATGTGAGTACAGGAAAATGGAAAGGATTGGTAAATGATTATTTCTAGAACAATCAAAGCTGTATCAGAAGTCGAAAAAATCTCATGGAATAATCATTTCTGTGATTACTAAGTGAAGTCAAAAGTTCAGTCTAACTCCAGTCTCTAAAGACGCTTGTTAGCTAAATTAAGAATTTGATAGGCTATCTTAGCAGACTAGTGATTATTTGTTTCACCTTCTCCCTGTAAAATATGGCAACATAATAGTACTTTAACCTATATTAGTTTTTGAAATGCTGTACATAAATAACCATGTGCTATAGTAATCTTGAGTAAATAAATTGTAAATTTTAGCAAATACCAGTAACAATTTATGAAGACATGTATTCAGAATTGAAAGCTACAATACTAGAGCAAATCCATTTCAGTGGGTTTTATACATATTTTACAGAATATTTAACTTGTTAGTTTGTATTATGAATCGGCAAAAGAGTGGTACTGTGCATTGTTTTACCAAATGTTTTCAAAGCACCATTCCATTACTCAGATCATGCCATAATAAGTAGTATGCTACAGAAGCTTATTAAATAAACATCATTGCATTTTCTAGGCCACAAACTTTTATTGGCTGGTCATTTTTATTTAGTATTTTTTTTAATTTTTATTGTCAAGTTGATGTACAGAGGGGTTACACTTATATATGTAAGACAGTAAGTACATTTTTTGTCAAACTTGTTACCTCCCCCCTCATTTTTCTCCCACCTTCCTTCCTCTCCAAGTCCCACCCCCCAAGTTGCACAGTTTACAGTTACATTGTCTTGTAAGTATTGCTGTTGCATTGGTTCACCTTTTACCCTTTGTCTCACCATTTTGCTGTTCCCCTTCCCTTCACTAATTCTGACACACATAAGTACAGCACCCAGGGTAGCAGTATAGCATGTTTAAGTAAAAGATATTTTTATGCTAAGTATAGACAAGGTTGCAGCAAGATATGTCTTGAGGTCTGGAGATATGGCCTAGTGGCAAGAGAGCTTGCCTTGTATACATGAGGCCCTGGGTTCAATTCCCCAGCACCACATATACAGAAAACAGCCAGAAGTGGCGCTGTGGCTCAAGTGGCAGAGTGCTAGCCTTGAGCAAAAGGAAGCCAGGGACAGTGCTCAGGCCCTGAGTTCAAGGCCCAGGACTAGCCCCCCCCCAAAAAAAGATATGTCTTGAAAAACCTTTATGTTCATTTTCTACTCAACCTTTTTCAATGTAATTTACAAATTTTTTATCAGTCTACATCAATTTTGTAAACGAAAGAAATGTGTTGTTTATTTTTGGTTGGGTTATGTGATCGCAGAGCTTCATCATAAAACCATCATTTTTAAATGCATAGATGGCATTGAATATTACTGAAACGACTAAGAAAAACATTTAATTAAGGACTGACAATCCAGTTGACAGCTGCATCTATGCGAACTTTCTGTGGACCCACATAAAATTTCCACTTTCTTTCTATTCCAGTACTTAATCTAGTTTCAATCAAATGAAATTACCACAATTAGGAGGCTTACAAAAAGCAGATTAATTTGTCCTCTAGATTTTCAGATGGAAAACAAAATAAATTCCATTAGTATACTAAAATTATTATTGGAAAGTAAATAACTATGGCCATCCTAATGTTCACAGAATAATTAGTGAGTATGAAAGGCAAATCACTCAATATATCAGAGAATTGCTAGAAAATGAGCAAGCATTCCACTTAAAATGATTGAAGAGCATTTATGAGTTAGGCTGGCATAGTACATGTGTCCTTTGCCTGGATAGAATTGGAAATGGATGGTGGGAAATGACTAAATCCTCTCATCCAACCTCCCCGAACCTTTTCCCTTATCCCTGAAAAATGTATCCCATTGGTTATTTCGTGTCTACATTATACTTTGGCCTTAAGCACCTGTAGTAAAACCTTACATTCATGGACCACCTTGGTAACAACATGGAGTTGAGCATGGAATGAGGCTCAGGGATGTCTAAAGCTCTTTTATACTATCCTGCTCTTTTGTAAAACCACACTTCCCCATTGTTTTCTTATTTCTCAAATAACTGCTTTTCACATTTTTTCTAGCTCATCTCCATTATGCTATCATCCAATAACTATCCAATATTAATTGTTTTCTCCCATACCTTCTGTTTTATAGGCTAGTCCTAGATGTAGGGTTAAATGCCACAAATATTTACAAGCCACAAAAGAGCAAGAGAAAAATCACATTGCCACTGAAGCTCCCTATAAATATTCCTCTTGGCTACTTCAGAATGTGTAATATGTAATATATGGTGTATCAAAATTCTGTATATGTGCACCGCCTAGCCACAAAAAAAACAACAGAATTTCTTATTGTATAACTGACAGTAGAGGTGTTGTGTGACAGTTGATATAGCCATAGATTCATACATTGACATCACTCGTAGATTCATAGCTGCAGGTTCACTTATCATAAAGAGTTTCTGGAAGAATGGGTATGTCCTTTCTCCCATACTCTGCACAAACATAAATACTAACAGCTGGCTTTCAGGAGGTCTAACATTAACTATTTGTAAGTAGGCTTGATCAGACTTGCATTTTTTTTCCCTTTCTGGAAATGTTCCCAAGGAGTGGGAGAAAATGCTTTGCAGCCTGCTGCTGACCTCTCTCTTCGGATCCACTTATCTGTGGAGTGACGATAGCAGGCTAGTCCAGCTCTCCACAATTCAGTCTGCCCTTCTGCAAGCCCAGAGTAATAATAGCTTCTTCATAGAATTGCTGTGAGGATAAAATAATTGCAGAAGATTAGGTAACTCAAGACTGTCTAATACTTGGTTGGTGAATGATTTGGAAACAGTAAAGATATTACAGCCCCAGTCTAAACATCTCTTCATAGTTCCCATCCAGTGTGGCCAACTTGCTTCTTGACAGGGTTATGATATTGAGATTTCAAACCCTCTACATGCCTGAGTTCATAATCTCCTCCCTTAGTTCCCAAC
This sequence comes from Perognathus longimembris pacificus, assembly GCF_023159225.1. Classification (NCBI taxonomy): domain Eukaryota; kingdom Metazoa; phylum Chordata; class Mammalia; order Rodentia; family Heteromyidae; genus Perognathus; species Perognathus longimembris. Next base: position 32,197,630 of record NC_063177.1, read on the forward strand.
TAAACCACGGATTCTGCTTCTGCAATATTAAATCTCTTAGCAACATAGCTGTTAATCTTCCAGTATTTCTCCTTTTCCCCTATTCTCTGATACCTGAGTTTTACAGCTGATCACTGCTAAGTATTTTTCTTCCTTTCATGTTGCTTTATCAATTCAAGCTCCTTTCATCTCATACCCTTAATGCTTAGAAAGCCCACACAGGTTAGTTTCCCCAAATCCATTAATATGTCTCATTCTCTTTTCTAAACCAAAGATCCAGTCTTACTGCTATCCCACTTTAAGTTTTAAGTATTTCTTCGTTGCTATGATTATATAGACCAAAATCTTTATAGAGAACTCTCATCATTTTATCATCTGGGCACTCATATTTTTAAATATCACTGTTTTAGTTTGTTTCATTCCAATGAATAATCCATTTATCTAACTGCTTAAGAATCTTGCTTCGAAACTAGTACATTGTGCTCTGCATTTGATATGTCATGTTCAGTGCTTAATGCAGTAAAGTCCGTCCCATTCTTCTGAGTGTGGCATGAACAGATTTTACTGAATGTTTCCTGAATGCTTAAAGAAAACCTAAAGCTATTCCTAGCTGAAAGCTGTACTTTCCCTTCACAGCGTGCCTCAAAATGAAAATTAAACTGTTTTATACTTCTTAGGCAGATGTATTTTCCCAGCATAAGGTCAATTTATATCTCTTGCCAAGTGTGTGTGTGTGTGTGTGTGTGTGTATGTGTGTGTGTGTGTGTGTCCCCTTATTTTACAATATAAAAGTGAGGAGGCTAATTTCACTCTCAGTAAAAATATTTGCATATGAAAATCACATTGAAATGGCTGCACTAAAATGATAGGACCAGAGATTGGCCTTATAATACCATAGAAAGTGTGTCATAATTTGTCTTTGTAAACTCCTGATGAAATTTCCAGAAACTGTTGATTTATGTAATTGAATTCATTGATAGGTTATATAGAATTTAGGGGTCAGAAGGGTAAGCTATAAAAATAGTGGAATCTAGTTGCCTCCAGATATGATTTCTGTTTTAGAAGTGGTTTTCAGCTACTGTTCTTAAACGATATCAGATGGCATGGTAACTTATCATGGCTTTTTATTATATAAGAGTATACATCCATCCTCAGTTTAAGGAGAATACTAATTTTTCTGTCAGCATAGCAGCAGGCCTTGAGACTTGATCTGCCAAATACCATTTCAAGTTACTAACATAACTAATTTTTGAAATGGGGAGGCAAGGTAAAAAACAAAAATGTTCACACACTAGTGTCCAGTCCAATTTGAATATTCAACCTGCTAATGAATAATTACTCAGGCTCTTATGTTTTACATGATGTTTGTACTCAGTAAGAATTTGTATTACTAGTTCATTTTGAGGTTATAATATTCATCCCACCATTCATTTCTATCCAGAGTCCAGGCTGAATGAAACTTAGCAAAAGGCCAGACTATGAGAGAAACAATCTCATGATATTCTATCACACCTTTTGCCATACAGTATAAACAATAGTTGGTACCTAAGTAGTTTATTCTGGGTAGTGTGATACTCTATGTTAGAGTACCATTTTTTTAGATGGAAAACAAAACACAACAGAAAGGGTCTGTCCAGGAAAGTATGAGAGCATAGAAAGGCAGCCATTTCTAAAAAGAATAACTCCTTATATGAGCCTATGCTTAACTTCTTTATCAATAAAGCTCACTGTCAATATTTAAAGTATTTAACTTCTGTATGCACTGAACTCTCTAGGTGATTATGTCTTCTCTTGGAGAATGTCTATTTTAGATAGTACTGGGTTTGGGGCTTGTTAGGCAGATGCGCTACTGCTGAGCTATGCCTCCATCATTTTTTGATGGTTATATTTTAAATAAGGCCTACTTTCCTGCCAAGGAGTATACCTGTACCATGATCCACCTATTCTATATTTTCTGTCCTAGTTGATATAACAGACCTTACCCAGAATGTTTAGCCCCTTATGTTAAGATGGATTCTTCAACACCTTTCTGTCCAGGGTTGGCCTGAAACCATGCACCTCCCAAGCTCAAGCTCCCACCAAGCTAGAAACTAGTGGGGGTGGGGGGAGGAGGGGAGGCAAAAACCATGTGCCTGGCACGAAGCTGAAAAGGGATCTCTTGAACTTTCGGCCTGGGCTGGTATTGAACTATAATCCTTATCTTCTTTGTCTCCCAAAAAGGCAAGATCTGAGCCTCCACTGCATGGTTTCACTAGACACATTAAGTTGGTATATTAATACTTGAACAAAGTTTCATAAAAGATCAGGTTTTAACATATGCTAATTCAAAATTATAAAGTTGGAAATCTTGAAAATCAATCAACTTCAAATGTTACTTCTTGAGTATGAATCTGAGATGTATAGGTCTCTTACAATTCATTAGCAGTTGAAAAATATACTTGAATATTTTATTCTTCCCACTTTTTAAAAGTAAGGTACAACCACAAAGTCCAGACATTATATTTATTCCAAACTGGATACTCTATTTCCCTAGTAAATTGTGTTTTAATTTATTCTAGATTATTCATTGATTTATTTTTAGAAATGCACAATTGTACAATGGACCACAAAAACAAGCAATACAAGCATATGTTTATTTTTCAGGGAAGAAAAAGCAACTACACATAATTATTTTGCCATGAGTACTGTGTGTATACACACACACACACACACACACACACACTGGGGTTTAGAAGAGGAAAATGTGAATGAAGGAATGACTTCACAAGACTGCGTCAGAACAAACAAAAGAAAACATGTCTGTACAAGGTACCCATTTGTCAAAAGAGCATATGGTGCTTCATTTTTAAAAAATTATCCACTTACATTTAATAATTTAAATTTTAACTTTAAGAAGACTAAAATTTACCCTTCTCTTGGACATACTGTAAACATATACACTATATTCTTTTTCTTTAATTTTTATTTGTTTCGTTATTGTCCAAGTGCTAAACAGTGGGATTACAGTTTCATATGTAGGGCAGTGCATACTTGCTACCTCCTCCCTCATTTTTTCACCACCTTCCCCCCTCCCCAGTTCCCTCCTCCCACCCCCATCCCATGATTTATGCATTGTTTATACCGTATAGTTTTGTAAGTATTTCTGTTGTATTTGTTTATCTTTTTATCCTTTGTCTATCAATTTTGATATTCCCTTTCCCTTCCCTAGTTCCAATTCTTGTATATACAATATCCAGGGTACCAAAATCAGGTCAGTGACTTCAGGGGTAAAACCATGGGATGCCCTGAAGAGGAAATGAGAATGAGCAAGAGACACATGAAGAAGTGCTCAACATCATTGGCCATAAAAGAAATGCAAATCAAAACAACACCAAAATTTCACCTTACACCAGTAAGAATGTCAATTATCAAGAAATAAACAGATGCTGGAGGGGATGTGGCCAAAAGGGAACTCTACTACACTGATGGCGGGAGTGTAAACTTGTTCAACTATTCTGGAAAGCAGTATGGAAGTTCCTCAAAAGGCTAAACATAGAGCTCCTCTATGACCCAGCTGCCCCACTTTTGGGCATCTACTCAAAAGATTACAAGCAAGACCACACTAACACCACCAGCACAACTATTTTCAATGCAGCACAATTTGTCATTGCTAAAATATGGAACCAACCCAGATGCCCCTCAGTAGATGAGTGGATCAAGAAACTGTGGTATATATACACAATGGAGTTTTATGACTCTATCAGAAAGAACAACATTGCCCCATTCATAAGGAAATGGAAGGACTTGGAAAAGATCATACTAAGTGAAGTGAGCCAGACCCAAAGAAACATGGACTCTATGTTCTCCTTCATTGGGTATAACTAGTACATGTCTAGGATGATCCTAGCAGAAGATCACAATAGCTCAATAGCTATGTCCGTTTGAACACATAAGATGATACTAAGTGAAATGAACTCCAAGTTATGGAAAAACTTGGCTTTCCATTTTTGCTGTTATTTTCAACACACTATATTCTTTATGCAATGGGTGATGTTCTTTGAAGTTAGGTAAAGGCAAAACTCCATCCATCCCTTATCTCCCTATACAAAACTATGTAGTTTAGTTTCCTGCACAGAGTCCTTGGGTAGCATTTTTAATGTTCTTGGGCCAAAAAATGTATCAATTTTTCAAAGCGTTCAGTGTAATCTCTAGATTCACTTTTCTTTGCTTCCTTCAGAAGTTTTCAGTTTCCCTCTCCTTTCCAGAGTGATTTCCCTAGCTGGCCAACTTTACAAGGGAGAGAATTTTACCTGCCACAGTGAATTAGAATCAAGCAGGACAGTGACATACACAACCAATCATTTATCAGGCTGATAAAGCAACAAAATTGCTAGCTCAGTTCTCAGAAATCTCCACATTTTTCATTAATGCCAATGTGTGGGGAATAAAACACCAAGATGATGGATTAAATTCTTCACTCACTTTACATACGGAGACATTTTCAGCTTCTTAGCTTCTCAGGTTAGATTTTCTTTGTTTTCCTTTTCTGCCTTCTGTAACCATATTATATACTCCTTTATAAATCACCTGTTTATAAAAAAGCATAACATATTTTTGTTTATTTCTCATCTCTTTCTCCTCTTCTGTAACAAGATTATGTACTCCTTTATAGTTAGCTTGTTGTTTTTTAAAGATAAAAGCAATTGAGGAAGTTCAGATTACAATTTTTAAAGTGTTTAAGTTTTTCCTTTCTTAGGTGGGTGGTAATGATTCACTGTACTGCTAACTACTCAGGAGGATGAGAGCTGTAGATGGAGAATCAGATCCACCCAGACAGGGAAGTATGTGAGATTCTATTTATGTTCAATTATCCACCAAAAAGCCAGGCATAATGGTGTGGCTCAAGTGATAGAGCATCAATGTTGAACGAACAAAGGGAAAAGGCAATGAACAATTCCTGAGTTCAAGTCCCAGTTGGGGCAGAAAAAAAGAAAGATTATCTTTTGCTGTTACTGAATACTTTCGGAAACAAACAGCCAGTTTATTTCATTATTGTTCTTTAAGCATTGTAGAAGATGAAAAGATATCTACTGATCTTCATTTTGCACATCAAGTTAGTACTGTGATTCTTAAAAACTGTAGCCAAATACTTTCAGAAGTTACCAACACATATTATCATAGATGGGTATGCTAATCAAATAGTACACTTTCTGGTCCTTATAAAAAAACAAATGAATGAAACAAACAGAACCTCTAGATAGCACAATATACTAATTCCATATCTTAGGTTCTCTTCCAGAATGGAAAAAAAAATGTATCTCAGGGCATTTATGTAGGGAGAAAATAAAATGAACCAAATAACAAATAGACCAGGTAGAGTTAAGAGTGCATGTTTGCAGATGGAATCTACTTCAGACAGATGCATGCTGAAACATAATGGCTGTTAGCAAGTCAACTGGTCAACCCGTGTGGTATCACAATCAGTCAACAGGTATTGATCTCTGTTTTATGAAAAGATGAATTCCTCTGTGGAATGAGAATAATTTTTATGATCCTAGAGGCTTAATTAAAAAAGCAAGAGTACATTTTCTGTAATAGAATCCTCCCAAACATACTGTAAAACTATCATAGATTAATTTATAAAATTTTAGAGCCCAAGTTCCCTCTTGGGATGTCCAAAGACCATAGAGATTTTCAGCCTGAAGCCTCTGCTACTCTTCTATTGAGCAACTAGAATCTCCTCTCTCCTTCCAGACTACCTAAATGGGACTCAGAATCTTGTCTATGTAGAGAAAGATGAGCTCAAGTTTTTTTTTTTTTCCAATGATGAAGCAGCAGCAGCAGCATCACACAGTCATTGGAATTGATATTTGAATCTAAGGTGAAACCACGGGCTCCTTGATTTTGGTGTGTTTTATATCCATCCCCGAATTCTTAGAACTCACCACTATACTATTTTAGCCTTCAGTTTTTGTTTCATCATTTGTCTGTTTGTTTGTGGTGCTGAGACTCAAATCCTGGGTTCTGAGCATTGAAGAAAGCATTCTACTGAGCTACATTTTAAGCCCTTGGATTTTTGTAAGGAATTTACCAACTTCCTCAAGGTGGACTCAAAAAGTTTGATCCTCCCAAATTCAACCTCCCCAGTGCTAGAATTTATAGATGAGCTCCAGCAGTTATTTTTGAATGAATGTAGAAAAAAATGCTTCTGGTATTACTTTCTACCCACTCATTTTTATAATCTAGACTCTGAATCAGTATTATCAGAAAGCATCAAAATTTCTAGAAATTCCAAATCAAGATGGGTACTGGTGACACATGTAATCCTAGCTACCCAGGAGGTTGAGTTTCAGAGGATGATAGTTCAAAGCCAGCCAAGGCAGAAAATCATATGAACTTCCATCTCCAATTCACCAACAAAAACCAGACCAGAAGCATGGCTCAAGTATTAGAGTACCTGTAATGCAAGCTAGTCTAACAAGCATGAAACCCTGTATTAAACACAAGTACTAGCAAAAAGAAAGAAAGAAAAAAGGAAATTTCAAATCATAGTCTTCAGACTGAATAGAGATAGGATGAATTAGGAATTCTGAATTTTAAGCATTCCTCTAGGGATGTCTCCTCCAGAGACACACCAATATTTGAGAGCCAGTGCTAACAGAGTGGTGTTCAAACACCTAGTAACTCATTACATATATGTGAAAAAACCTTTAAACTCATGAATACCTGGGACTCACCCTCATATAATTCACTTAAGACTACAGTGGAGGAGTCTTTAGGGGTATTTTTTAAAGCTCCAAGATAACATGATTATGCCTAGCTAAAGTTGCAAACTGCCACATGTACTCCAGACTCAGTAGGGGTTAGGAGTGTAGGAAGAAGATAGAAAGGCTCAAAGGCTATAAAGAAAATTTGAATTAATTGCTTAGATAGTAGTTGCAGTCGTGATAATACCATCAAAATTGCTGATCTTGTTTCCTTCCATACCAATAATTTTCCCTAGGCCTTATTCTTCCTGAAATTTCTTCTTAACTTTTCTTGCAATCTTGTTTCAATAACCTCCAAATTATAACCCAATTTCTCCTGCTGGATTAATCTAAAAATGAATAAAGACATATTCCTTAAAGACACAGGGTAGATTTTATTTTCAAACCTTTGCTCTAACGTCAAATTTCACCAATAGGCTTTTATTCTGATATGAGACTGACTATAATTAAATCTAGTTTCCAAATAACATATCCCAATAGGTTTAACATATTTATGAATTATCTCCTTATGAAATGCTGCATGTTGAAGTGTTACATTAACTATGAGAATGTATATAAATGTAAAAAACTGTTACTATTAAATGGAAAGTACATTATTGAAAGAGAGAGAATGGTTGTTCACCTTTGTATCTCAACATTTCAAAAGGCTCTGGGCAATCCAGAGCTCAATTAGCTTGTTTTTACTGACATTTCATAGACTAATTAATTTTACTGCCAAAATAAAATCAACAATTCTGAAAGTCTGATGTTAGTAACCAAGTTATAATAAATAGAGAAAATATCATGTGTTCATATAAGGAAAATAATAAAATATGTGCAAAAGTTGAAGGCAAGATATTAGTAGAAGTAATTATAACTAAAAAAATTTAAAAATACTCAAGTTAAAATAATTTGAAACTAAATATTGACTTTGGCACACTAGGTATTGTAGGTAAGTTTATTGGAACTAGGGGAGGGAAACACAAAAATGGAGAGACAAAGGGTAAAAGTCGAACCAATGCAACAGCAATACTTACAAGGCAATATGTTGGAAACCAACTGTACAAGTCATGGGAGGGTGGGGAGGGGACAGGAAGGGGGGAAGTGGGAGAAAAACAAAGGAGGAAGTAAAACGTTTGATAAGAAATGGACTCATTGCCTTTCGTACGTAACTGTAGCCCCTCAGTAAATTACTTTGACTATAAAAGAGTTAACAAAAGAAAATAAATATTTGTAGTTGCCTATGAATCAAGTAAAAAAAGGAGGTAAAAAAGAGGCAGAAAAGGAAGTAAAGGAGGAGGAGGGAGAGAAGGACAAGGAGAAGCAGGAAAAAGAGGCAGCAATTAAGAGAAACCTCTGCAATTAAGGCTAAATAGAGCTCTGTCCAAAAATTTCTTTCTCAGTAATATCCTCTAACCCTAAAAATTATGAAAAAAATCCCATGTTTGAAATACTAAAATCAGTAGTATTTAGAATTAACTTCTATTTCTGTTGTTGCATCTCTATGTGACTGGGTAGGTTAAGTGACTTCTCAAAGACTGTTTTACTTAGGCATGTTGCTATGGTATTTAAATCACATTAACATCTAAATTACCTTAAAGAATGCCTAGCCAGTAAAAGACACTCAAATGATTTGTGTTTTCATTCTTTTTATTTCTCTTTAAATGTGTTTGTAAACACATTTAAGTAACATATTTTGTTTAAGTGTATTTCACTGGAGCTGTGAAAACCAAACTTATGCTATAGGGTTTTACCTCTTTTATAATATTTTAGCATATCATTACATAAGCCTAGTCCTTAAGCCCAACTCTAATTGTGTGCATATGTGTCTTCTTTCTTTGTTATTTCATATGGGTGCAATGAGGAGAGGATTGTTTGTGCAGTGAAATAATATTGAACTCTGCCTTGTTCATTCACCATTTCAGTGGTTTGAACGGTGCCATTATCATTAGTTATTTATTAGCAAATAACTGTGAGATATCTTAAAACCTCTTACCCTTCCTAAGACTATTACGTTTAACTAAACCTAGTAATTCCAAGCAAAGAAGTCTTCCCTTCAATTTTATCATCACCTCTTTTGACCATGTGAACAACTTTGGTATTCTGAAAGAAATATTTTCCCATACTTGATGTGTTGAAGTTGCTTTGAATAATTTGTCACAAAGGTCTTCTTGTAGAAACGAAAGCAGTACCTGGAAAAGTGACTATCCCCTTATCCTTGAGGAATGACTTAGACTGCAATTAAGAATTTGATTGATATAACTAGACTGCATAGAAAATAAAAACCCACTGAATTGACTGTCACTAATTTTGGGCTGTGTGTTTGCTCCTCAGAAAACCAAAATAACCTGCATTTCCCTAATTCTTGACAATATTTGAGTACAAAGACTTTAGTCTTCTTTGAAAACTAAAAGGCATTTCCAGCTTATTCTAAATGTCTAATTTTGACCGCAATAGGTTGGAGTTTGGAATAAGTCTTTGAAACGAACCTCTGAGGATGAGATTGAGTTTGGCTGTTGGATCTAACCATTACCTGGTTAGCTGTGCATTGCTGGATCCCAACTGACACATCTATAAATTGAGAAAGATAGGAGATTATTTGACACAGCACTTCCAAACATCAACACTCTGAAATACAGCAAGACTCATCAAAGTTTTCTCTCAGCATTTGTTCTGGAAATCCCCCAGTCGTTGATAATTATTTTGATGCTTGAAGACATATATTCATTATAGAAACACTCCAATGATTACAAGGCTGTTCAATTTAAGGTAAGTGATTGGATATTTCCTACCACAACAAAGAGGAAATAAAATTGGTAGTCCAATGGACTACAGTCCAATAGGATGTGCCTGAAGAAGGATTTACATTTATCTCATGTTAAAAGACTAACAGGAGAAACCAGTGTCTTCTTTTTCCACTATGGAATAATTAAACAGTCTGTCCTTGCTTAATATTTAATGAACTCTTACAAGTGGATGGCAAAAGCCAAAATGAAATTAGCAAGGTCAACACAAAAGTTAAAACTCAGGAGACCCCAGAATGCTTGGCATATGACTGAAGAGCAACCAAAAGACTCAAATCTATTACACTTTATAAATTCCATTCAGCATTTCTCTTGGGATAAGAGAAGAATGGGGATTCTATCTTGTCAGATTTCTTTTTAAGTTCAAGAGCCTTAAGGGAAGAAGGAAAAAGTGCTTTTTCTGAGAGAAAATACTGAACTGAGGCTGTGTATTAAGTTCGGAAACATAATACAAAGGAACCTTTACCAAGACAAAACAAATCACCTTTCCAGTCATGCAGCACATTTAATTAGGGAGAAGTGATATGCAAGAAGGTAGATTGCGCCAAAATTCTTTCATACAAACTCATGGTTTAAGAACATGAAGGTTCCACAGAACGTCTTAGCTTTTGAAAAGCTACTTCCAGTAGGGTTAATGTAGACCACGTATCTAAGAGAGAGACTGAGGGAGAAAGAAAACATGTAAAGGCAGAGGAAAGAGAGCACTTTATAGTAATAAATAAACTAATTGTAGGAGCTTAGGCTAATGGAGCAAGACAAAGATAACTGAAAAAAATGTAAAAAATTACTTAAAATGAAACTACAGTATTTGAAATGTAATTAGCAGTTATCTCACCTTCCATGAAAGGGTTCCTTTCATCATCTGAAACTTACTTTTCATGGTCTGAGGTTGACCTTTGTAGAACCATTAGTAAATTAAGACACAGAATTTGGGATTTTCTATGCATTATTTATGTCTCTCAGTGCCCCCAACCCCCCAACAAAATTCTTGCTTGGCTTCCTACCAAGCTAATGTAAAGAATGACCCAGAAAGTTCACGACATGCTAATCATTTCTCTACCTGCAAGGAAGAAATTAATGTAGGTGGGCACAAAAGTTGAACCTTTAATGATGTATATAATTAGAAATTATTCATTTACTATCTTCCCAAATGTATCACAAATTTTTATTTCATTCCTCTAATGAAATACTTAGGTATGAGAAATAACTAGATTGTCATTGTAGTTACACATCTCTCTATGTGTTAAGAAACATGGAACTGCACACTGAGAATGGGACTCTTGTAATATATGCACATGATACAGCAATGAAAATGAGCTTTTTATTAAGCTCAGAAGGGTAAAAACATATGTTTCAGAAAACTAGAACTAATGCATCATTGCAAGTACTTCATTTTGAAATCAGTTTTAATAGATTATTTGTGATCATGCAACAAAGTATAAGTGATACAAACAATATGATTTAAAAAAAAAACACCTCTCAATTTGTGTCTCTATCCACTCTTTCTCCTCTAAAGATTCAAATCCTAGTTTCAAAAGTACTCTTTTAAAGAAAGCACATTTTACATAATTGTATATATGCTGCCAAGATATAATTAGAATGTTCTCTACCTTTACTTTTGTAGTTAGCAGATTTTGGAGATGATTTCAAACCATAACCTACAAAACTAACATTCTTTTCAATGGCTGATAAGTATTCAGCTTAAAGGCTTTATCTTTATCTAGTCCCTTTCATGATTATTTAGTATTTTGTTTCAGTCTTTGGCTACTGCAAAGCCAGAAACAATAATATACTTCACCCTAAATGTTAAATGATTTGCTTGATGACAGTGTATTTAATTGCAATAAGTATTGCAAAATTTTCCTAAGACGTGCCATTTGGCAGCTCAGCTTGCAATTTTGACCACCTCTTTATTCAAATACTGGTCAAGAACAGCTTAGAAAGCTACCATATTAGAGTCATATTTTGCATTTTTATCTCTATGCATAAAAGGAGCATATTTTCAAATATTTATAAATACTCTGGATATCATAGAAGGAACCAAGTCATGATTTACTGCATAATGAAGTTATACATTTGTGATTTAGTCATTTCTTTTAGATAGTAATTTTAAAAATAACATTTCTTGCATAGCACTACCACTTCACACCTGTCAGCCTAGCTATTCAAGAGGCTGAGATCTGAGGATCTTAATTCTAAGCTAGATCAGCTATAAAAGTCTATGAAACTCTTACCTCTAAGTAGTCAGCAAACAAGACAGAAATGGAGAAGTGATGCAAGTGGTAGTGTACCAAATTTTAGCAAAGAAAATAAGTGAGACCATGAGTTCAAGCCTCATTTGCTTTTAAGCTGATTGCATATAGGGGTTAGTGCATTATTTTCCTTTTAACCAGGACCTTACTCTTATGAGGTAAATGTTCTATCACTTTAGCCATACCTTTAGCTCTCTTTTATTTTTTTTAATTTTTATTATCAAACTGATGTACAGAGAGGTTACAGTTTCATACGTTAGGCACTGGATACATTTCTTGTACTGTTTGTTACCTCCCCCCTCCCCCTTTCCCTTTCCTCCCCATGAATTGTTCAGATCATTTACACCAAACAGTTTTGCAAGTATTGCTTTTGTAGTTGTTTGTCTTTTTTTACCCTGTGTCTCTCGATTTGGGTATTCCCTTTCAATTTCCTAGTTCTAATACCAGTATACACGGTTTTACTCAGACAGGATACAGAGATAGTGTAGGTACAATCACAGGAAGGGGATACAAGAAGATCATCAATAATAGAAGCTACAGTTACACATACTCTGGTTTCTCTTCAGATCGTATAAATCTTTTGCCTTTTAGCTCTCTTTTATACATCATGTTTTGATATAATTTTTTTCTAACTATGGTGGGGCTAGCCTTGAACTCATAGTATTTCTGCTTCTGTTTCTTAGGTAATTGGGATTCCAGGCATGCATCATCACTCTTAGCTTCCAAATGTTTGTCTATGAATGTGTGATTAACAAGCCTACCCACCAATGGGAAAAAATTAGTATCATTTCAACAGGGAGAGAAAAAAACAAACCTGGTATGATAAATGGTCCCAAGATGAGGTATTGCTCAAGTGTCCACATTGATGCTTTTGTTTCATTTTCCCTGTTTTTACAAATCTTTGATATTTTATGGCAAAAAGTACAGGCTCAACACTGGGGAGAGAAACATGCTGAAATGGTCATTCTTTAAATGTTGAGTCACCAGTTCTTGCCTCTCCTCAATTATCCAGCAACTCTGTAAGAACATACATGTGAGTGTAATATTCACCCTACAAACAATGGCAAATTCCCTAATAATGGAAAACAGCTGCTGTCTACTCCTAGGAGTGGGTTAATATAGTGGGAAAGTCCTGACTGTGAAATAGTTTGTCTATAGCATCGACATAAACCACCAGAACCCAAACTCAACTGTAAGAAAAGTTGAGCTAGAAAGAGTATATTCATTCCTTCAACACATTAAGAAAAGTAAAACAGAGACAAGAAGGAAAATAAAGTCAAAATGAGTTTGAGATATTCTTTGTAAATTCTTTTCCAGGGCTGTTCATATTAATTACAGTTTTCTTTTGTTTTTAAACTAAACCATGGAGAAGATAATGGAGGTATATGGAACTTTCTTTCATAGAACAGAAAGGCAACATTGGGCCTATGATAACAAAGAGATTTATCTTCCCATAAAGTATTATTGAGATTATTTTAATGCTTATATTGTGAATTTTGCATAAAGATTGAAGCAAAATAATAGGCCTCTGGCTTAAAGGTTCTATATCAAATGTTAGGTCAGTATCTTGTGTAAATTCATGAAGGAAACAGGTTTTATAGGCTCATGTTCCTCTCTACATGAAAAGGGAAGCCTCTGACTTCCTTGAATACTTTGACTCTATTGTAAAGACACAGAACAGTACTGACAAGTAAATCGAGCCCCCACCCAAGAAAATAAAAGGATGAAAAATAAAGAAACATAGTACTTCATGGAGGATTTTTTCCCTTGGTAACTTGGCAATCGGTGTAAAAAAAAGAAAATTAGTCAGAAATGTCAGAAGTAATCGATTGCTTATTTTTGCCTCTTGTGTGCCATTTGAAGAATGGAAACAGGCATTTTATACATTATCAAAGTGGCACCACATATTCGCTCACATTACTGATTTGAGAAACAAGAATTCCTGAAAGAAAATCAATTTCAAACATGGAGCAATGGTAAATCTTGCCATAAAACAACAAATCTTCGACTAGACACTTTAAAGATCATCTCCTGTATCATTAATTCGCATCATAGTACACACAGAAATGTGACACCTCCATTTAGCACCTTTTCTCCAGCAGCAGTTCATTTAAGATGCTGCCCCAAAGCAATAGCAATTAGTTGACAAAAATTTTTAACACTTGCAATGCTTGCTTCCTAGAGACAAGATACAAGCCTCTGTGCTCATATGTATTAATAAAAATTTTTTAGAAATTTTTTAGTTTTATGTGCATGCATTAATTACATATATCCATGGACTTAGCATGAGTAGAGCATGCATTGATCAGCAACATCAAATAAAAACTTCTAGTTTTTTGCATGTTTGTGTTTGTTTGTTTTATGCTGGTCTTAGAGCTTAAACCCAGGGCCTAGGCACTGTCCCTGTGCCTCTTTAGGCTCAAGGCTAGTACTCTACCACTTGAGCCACAGGGCTACCTCTAGCTTTTCCTGAATAGTTTATTGGTGATAAGAAAGCATCACATGGACATTCCTGCCCAGCCTGACTTCAAACTCCAATCCTTAGTTCTCAGCCTTCTAAGTAACTAGGATTACACGTGTGAGCCAATGGCCCCTGGCTAATCTCTAGTCTGTATTGTTGTACACTCATGTTTTATACCACATATATGAGGAAGAATATGTGGTACAGGATTTTATTCTTCTTTATGATTTAATGCTTTTAAATCAAATATTCTTTTTTTCCTCTCTCATCTTTCTGTCTTTCTGCTTCTGTATGTGTGTGTTTGTGTGTGCATGCACATGCCTCCACTGATATACACCTAGAAATACTCCATGTACTTGCTCTTGTAATAAACATGGACATGTAGTAATCTCTTTGCTGGTTTCAATTCCTTCATATAGATTTTAAAATTGCAACCTTCTCACCGTCCTATTTCTTTTACCACTATGTAAATGATTCCACTCTTACTACTACATTCTACAATTGATATCTTCATCCCAACACACTCATTAGTGAAATCATCCCTCAATAGTTCCTGAGTGTCAGTCACCAGCTATCCTACTTACTTTCATTTGTTCTCCTTGTGCTTCTTTTGTAAGGGTAACTTGCTTCGAATTTGTTTTAAATAAGAACTATGTGATCTCTTTTATGGACAGAGATTTCTTATGGCACCTCACACTATTTTCCTTAATTTCTCAAGTTCATATTCCATCTTCCTAGGAAACGAAGTATGTGGGTATATCTGAGATGAGATTTCACAGTGGAGTTACGTCCATAAGGCATTAAATACGATTTAAAATGGATTTAGGATTTGTCAGTCTTAAGATTCAATTTATTTCAAACCTTAGTATGAGGTTGACAGTGAAAATGGAAGTGTTTTAAAACAGTGAACTTCTCCTCCTTAGTTAGAAATCCAGGTGTTTCTCTTCTGTTCTCTTATAGTTATCCATTGCTATAGAGAGGAAGTTCAACCTACCTCTAATATCCACAGAAAGATCACTCATGGCTCAGGACTCATATAGAGGAACATTTCTCCCAAACTGTGAGATGAGCAAGTAGAACTTTAAAGCTCCTTCCTTCTCCAGCATTTTATCATTTTCTTTACAACAGCAACTTCACTGTCTGTTCAACAATTTTGAGCCTAAATTTAGAGCTACACACTGGAAAGACTTCCCTTCTTTAAAACCCCAAACGTTGATCCTACCACAAATCTGTGAATTTCAGAAAAAAAAATGCTGTCAGAAATGTAGCATAAAGAAGTAACTACTGGCAAAATCAAATAATTCTGTTACTATTTTGAATGCCTCCATTTCTTCTTGTTTCCACTCTGTAGCTAATCAAGAAAAAAAAAACATACAGAGATAAAAAGGGGATTCGGGTAAGCTTACTAAAGCTCTGCGTTAAAGCTAGTCTGGAGAGTGCAGCCACAATCAGAGGGTTTAGGGTTAGCTTTCCTTTGCTAAGGTGAAGACAAAGAAATTCAGCTACATGAGTAGTGCAACTTAATGATCCAACACAAATAGAAGAGGGCACTAGCATAGCTCACCTCATCTCACTTCTCTCATTTCCAGAGTACTATATTCAGGTGGTTCTGAAATATGGACTTTAGAAATTCCATGCTCTTTTACTGATGTGGGAAGAAACATAACAAAACCGTTTATCCAAACATCATATAATTAGTAAGTTCTCCTAGTGGAGTGCTAGTACTCACTACTGAGGAAAATAAGTTAAAATATTCTTCCTTAAGAGTAGAAAAGTGCCCTATATAGACACCTACAGGGTAAGGAACCAATGTACCTTCTGTGTATTCACTCTCCTCCCTTGGTGTAAGGCCATAGAATTAGGATCCACAGACATTAGTGACATCCATCTTCTTGTATTGGTTTAAATTTTTCTGTAAGTGGACAGTTAAAACTGAAAGGGTACTTAATATCTGAGAGTTAGGTTTCCTTTGAGAAAGCATTATGTTTCAATTATCATTTTTCCTCTTACATTGAGTCAGATTGGGTGGTAGTTCCTATGACCTTGATGTTAAAAGCTCTCTCAAGCTTACTCCGATGCACCAAATTCCATCTATGTAAATATTCTAAATGAAGCTGAACAATAACACTGTTTTTCATGGCTAGAATTCTTGGAACTGGAGCTTACTCATGCTATGTAGTCAGAAGGCAGAAACGAAAAATGACAAACAGATAAATGAGACAAACAGAGATAAATGCTGACTAAAGACCATGCTAAATCAAACCAAAGGCAATGTTTTGCATAAGCCTAAGGCAAAGCTAGAAGGTAGACTAGTAAGTTAATAGGCGAAATAGTCGTAAGAACATAAGGAGAAATACTGAATAAAACACATGGTTACTGGCCCTCTATCCAAATACCAGTCCACCAAATGGTGGTAAAGAAATAAAAGGTACAAAAAATGCAAGAACAGGAGCAAAGACCACAATTCATGGTAGAGGTAAACTGCTACAATAATGGACCCTCCAAGCCAGCCCTCTTTCATAATATAACATTATAAAAAGCTTATTACTCCCTCATAAAAAAACTTAAATTATATTCTATGGGTTTTTCTAACTCAACCAAAGAGTAAATCAGCAAAACAAATTGTGTATCTTTGTGTTCATCAGCTTGTATTTCCTCAAAAGAAAACATCACAAAAGACTATGTCTAAACATCTGGAAAGACTACATTACATGAAATCAGGCTCAGAGAGATTAAAGCATCATAGGGGCAAGGTAGGTCTCAATTATAAACATGTGAAAATATATACAAGGCCTTGTGCATATATGTGCATAAACACATTGCCTTAAGTATAGTATTCACAGGGGAGAACTCCAATTGTGTAACTCCTTTGAACAACTAACTTCTTTTTTAATTTTTTAAGTAACAGTAAGCTAAAAAAAAGTGTTATCAGAAGCAGGGGATGCAAAGAGAGGCAGAGGAATAGAGAGAGGAATGATGGGTGAGTAGAGTCATGATATTCGATGAACATATGTAAAAATGGAGGCAGGACACTTGAGAAGATGGTGGGATTGGGAGAGATGAGGAAAATGACAGAAGGGATGACAATGATCAAGGTGCATTGTACACATAAATTGTTCTTTTGAGTGGAAACACTTTTATACAACTACTTAAAGAGAGTTTTAAAAATCAAAACATAAAACAAAAAACAGTAGATGTAAAATTTCCATAGCTACGTTGGATGGGAGCCTAAGACTAGAAAGCAAATGTGGTTAGTTTCTGTGGACAGCTCCATTCCCACTTTGCAAATGGCTTTCTCCTTCTTGCCTCGTCCTCACATGGTGGAGAGGGATTTTGATGTCACTTCTCATATGAATGCCAATATTATATTAGTGCTCTATTCTGAAGAGCTCAATTCTTTTTTCACCTCTCCTAGGTCCTATCTCCAAAAACAGTCCCATTGGGTATGTTGAGAACTTCTACATACTTTAAACTGGAGGAAAGAGAGAACACAATTCAATCCCTAGCTCTCTTCCATGTTTAGTATATGGTGTGTAATACTATTATGAAAGTAACAAAACTCCATACTATGGGCCAGATCTGCAGACAGTATTCATCATCTCTATTGCATTTCATCACCATAACTCAGTCATATGGCTATCATTCTGCCTCTGAAGTATAATCTCACTGTATGTTCAAAAAAGATATAAATTTGCTTAGAAATAGCCTATCTTCCAACTTCACATTTTCTCTCTCCTATGCAGATGGCTGTCCTTATCCTTGTGCTATTCTGTCAGATTTCCAAATAGATTTGATGTTTTCCTCGAAACTACGTACCATCTGCCAAGAATCTGCAAAGATTGGAGGAAATTATCAAATTTTAAAGGTACAGTCCAAAATGATTAAGAGAATCAGTAACCTTGGACTAAAGGGCTACTGAAGAATTTCAAAGAAAAACAGGATAATATCTTCCGATAGACAAAATCTAACAAACATAAAAAGGAGCAGGCTACATAAAGGGACAGTTGGGGTTCTTAAAACGTTTTGTAAATGACAGTGAAAATAACATCGTGTTTGACTAGTCAAACAGGTACATGGTAGAGCTGAATGCTATTGTCTTCCTTTCTCCATGCCTTTAATATCAGCACTACACATCTGACTCACAGTAATCTGTAGGGGGTGCTAAGGTAGTGAGTGGTTGAAACACTTGTTACATCATCAGACAAAGTTTGGTTTGACTGTCCTCCTGAAGCCATTCACCTCAAGATTTTCAGGCCCTGTTCAATCTTAGTCCTGTTATCTCATGTTTTTTCCTCCTTTGCTCTTTTTTTAAATTTTCATTGTGATCTTTCATTAGTGTAGTAGAGCATGGAATTGGGAGTTAGAAAGAAATCCGTTAGAGGAATATGTGTTCACATGCATGCTTGTATGTGTGTGTGTGTGAAAGTGTGTATGTATGTGTGTGTTCCTCCTTTTCATTGAATAAGCAAACGGCTAATAAAATGTGTGAACTTCTTATCTTATGTCTGTATTTCTTATCTGAACAAGAAAATTGATGTGGTTTACTTTATGTAGAGATTATGAGAATTAAAGGGGACAAGGTGTGTTTCCCTATCAACTATACTCACTAAGATAGAGCAAGGAGCTACATGATTGACAGTACTTTTTTTCTTTACCATGATAAGAGTGAGTGTAAAGCTGTGTTACAGTCCATTGGATAGTAGCCTGATTGTCATCAAATTATCATAGACAAAGGATGAGCTTTTTTGTGTCACTTAACCAGCTTCTCGCCACCACAGGAAATCAGCAACTGATTTGCCTGCATTTTTTAACCAGTTGGATTCCTTCATTTGATGGTATTGTATAAATTAATTTGTACTTGAATGAATTCAGCCCTTTTCCTTTTCAGATAAAAATAGATAATGAGCACATCTTAAAGACCCTCCTTTAGTGATTCAAGGACGATATGTGGTTCTTTCATTCTCAAGGACAAACCTACAGTTGTCTTAAAGTATGTTAGCTTCTTCTTCAGTGTCTTCTTTTTGCATTTGTGAAGCACAGGGTGAATTACACTGCTTTCATTTTGTGCATAATATTAATTAGTAAGCATTACCTTTATGAATCCCAGGTCTAATGAATAAAGCTTTCCTTAACTATCGAAGGAACCAAACTATAGAGTCGGCGAACAAAAACAGTTTTGGCTTTCCTCTGGAATGAATAGAGTCCCATTATTCATAGCATTTTGCCCTGCACACTTTGTGCCATAGAACAAATTGCTAGAATGTTGAAGAAAGCCAAAATGCAATTTTCTTTTCACTTCTAATGCTTGTCTAAGAAATTCATCAAGGAAGACTGCAAGGTCATCAGTCTTCAGCCCAAAGATCACATGGTAGATAGAGTCTGGTAGCTCCAGAAACCACGAATTCTTTCCACACTCAATAATCACCTTACATTCACACCAGAAAGAGGACTTCCCTCCCCACAGTAGCTAAGTGCAGAGTCAGGAGCTACTATTCTTATCTTAAACACAGAGCTCAGAGAGAAGGCAGAGGGGAATGGTGAGTATAGGCCCACCCCAGTGTCCCAGTGCTTCTGTCACTAACCTGTGAGGGGGAATCCTGGGACTTGGTTTAAATAAGATCACAACCCTAACTGTAAATAATAGATACAGCTGGCAAGCTGAAACACCCAATTTTAATTAGATTCTCTGCAGCCATATATCTTTGATGTGATCCGATTCAATAAATCACAACAGCCCTGTGTTTTTCGGTACCTATCTACTGTGGGTGAATATTATATAACATGTTTAGCTGAGAGTTGAATAGGTTGTGAATAGAGGAGGAAAGCCAATGGGAACATTGGTAATTCTGCCATTGAGTTTAGGAAATTGACATTTATATGCTAAAACTCTATTATTTTCTCTATAAACCTGCTGTAAAATTGGCAAAATGTAAACTATTTCACCTATTTTTCAGCAAAAAAACCTCTGAATATCATTTTCTTCTCTGTTATAATTGAAAAGTAGAAGCTATGTTTAATGAGGTATAGTGGAAAATTGCTTAGATTAGTGAAACTCTAGTATTCTACTATTCTAGCTAGTCTAGAGATGTGAAAATATCATTTAAAGAATACACAGGTTTTATATAATGTATATACACTTAGTATATACACATAAACAAACCTAATATATACAGGGGCTTCAAACCAAATTGATTGTGTCCTGTCTTCATGGCATATATAGTTCAACTAATGACAAAACTTAAAGAGAAAAAGCCTCAAGTTTCACATTCCACGTTGAGATGTGGTCCTTTAATTCCTAACTTCTCCAGAGCTTTTACCATAAAAGCATATTTGATTTATCAAAGAATTTTTTTTCTGGGATTTGAGTTCAAGATGTGATGAAGCCCCACCTAGGCGAGAGGTGTTCAATAATAAAATAAACCGAAGACAAGGATATTTTTTTCTAAAATTGTTTTCTAAACTTTTCTTGAAGAAGGAGCACAATTAGGAACAAACATGATTAAATAATCTCAAGTCTCAAGTGTCATATAAATCAATACTGCACAGTTAGTTAATGAACATTCAGTAATATATATATGCAGAATGTTATTTGTAAAAATCACTTATAATGTTACCTCCTAAGATATAAAAATGAGAATCTGTCCAGTTGTGTAAGCATACATGTACATATTGTTTTAAAATACTTTTCATGGTTTTTCTGAAATTCTAGGGCAACACACACACACACACACACACATACACACACACATCAGATCACCGGGAACGCATATGGCTCACCCCTACAATCCTAGCTGCTCATAAGGCTGAGATCTGAGGATAGTGATTCAAAGCAAGCTCAAGTAGAAAAGTCCATGAAACTCCTATCTCCATTTAACAAGTCAGGAGCAGCATGTGGCTCAAGTTTTACAGCTCCACTCTTAAACACTCTTATGTGTGAGTGTGAGGTCCTAAAAACAAGCTCCATATTCACACACACATGCACACACACACACACACACACACTCACAAATCATCAGATATTTCTCATGTAGTTGTCCCTAATGAGTTTTTTCCTCTTCTGCTTACTAAAAACTAGGCTATTTCCACCTGTTCATCAATATAAGCAATGCAATTATGGGTCAGATGCCTTTGTTTATTCCACTGAGGTAATTGAACCTTAGCTCAATTATTCCTTCAAGATTCATTTCCAGATTTTTAGAAGTCAGCATTTAGAAATCATATCAACACATAAAATGTTTAAATGGACTGTAAAATTTTACACAGTATAATTACTTATACATAAAGAATCACAATAGGATACCACCTTGTCTTTGTTTATAATCATTACAAAACTTTTTATCTATGAAAAAATGTCCCTGTTAGGCAAATTTTTACAATGCATGCCCCAGGGAAGAGTGCTTAGGTTTGCCTTTAAACCTTCATATCTGAATTCAAGCATTTACTCCATGATTCACACCAAGAACTTGAACTTGGAAATCCAGGTGCAAAGGAGATAATGTTGGGTCCTGACTGATTTAGAGCCACCCTTCCATGAAGAGGATAATATGATCTTAAGGAACATTGAATGGTGAATTGTATCTGGCCACTTGGGAAGTTAGTGCAATTCTATTCAACAGGGATTGTTATGAGCAAGAAGAAATAGCCAAATATCTAGTTTAAACAAGAGGCCCTTGAAAGAGGACCATAATCGAAGAGATTAGAAGGCCAAGATATCATTGACATTTGTGGAGTAGCTATTATATGAAAAATTGATTTTTGCAATAAAACTATTTGTGAACTGGCAGGCTAGTAAATGTGTACCGGTTATCTTTCAGGGCTATTGGCTTAAAAGAAGCTAAATATTTGACCACAGTGGTTAAACTAATCCAAACATGGAAACAAAAGTACAACAACCATCTTCCACCCACGTGTCTGAGCTACCATCAGTTTCTAATGTTTCATGTTGCACATCACAAAACACACAACAGATAATAAAGCCGAGATGGTCATTGAATAAGAAAAACAGCCATGCAGGATGAAGTTATTTTAGATTTGATGGTATCCATTACTTTAAATTGTTACAACCAATTAAAATATACTCAAAATGAAGATGCATTCTTGCCTTTCTAACACTTTCCTGAAGCACATAATTTCGGAGCAGACGCCGAGATAGCAGAGTATTTTATATAGCACAATTTTTAGAAGTCAGCATTTAGAAATCATATTAACACATAAAATGTTTAAACAGGCTGTAAATTTTCATAGAATATAATTACTTACAGGTAAAGTGTCATGCAACGTGGTACCACCTCATCTTTGTCTGTAATTATTACAAAACCTTTTATCTATGAAAACTGCCTCTCTGTGTGGTTTTTTTTTTACAATGTGATTCAAAGGGAAGCTCAATATGTTTGATGCTTTACCCAGCCTATTTTATTCTATATTTACCAATGTACACAGTCTGAGCAAGATTTTGTGTTGATAAAATTTTAGTTGATATTTTCAAAAGGAATGCATTTTGAGAAGTATCATAAATTCTATTATCCATGTCGGTGATCAATTTTTTTAATTTAAAGAGCTGCAAAGTCTTGCAAGAACTACCTTTTCCCACATGCCTACTAGGTAGTGCCAGACATTGATTAGTTACTTGGAATAACTGATAATCACAACTTCCAAAGTGTGCATTATCTTTGATATTCAGGGGGAAGAAATAGATTGGTGAAACAAGTGTCCTAGTTTTGTTCATGAGTTAATTATCAATACATTAAGTTATGGACCTGGAGAATCCTACATCAGTATGTCTGCTGTGGTTGTAACTCAGTAGTCGAGTAGTTGTGTAAGCCCTGAGTTCGGTAATAAGCAGTGTGGAAGAAATGGCATATCTCTAATATGTCTCCATATGTAAAACTTAAGTGCTCCAAGTGAATGCAATGGATTACAGCTGTAATCTAGGCTACAAAGGAGGTGGAGATGGCAGGATTGTGATTTAGAGCTCTCAGGCCAAAAAAAAAGGTAGCAAACACCCTATCTTAATAAGTAAGTTAGGGGTGGTGATATGTTCCCATCATCTAAGCTACAGGAAATCCCATGAGTAAGAGGACCATAGCACAAGGCTGTTCTGAACAAAAGAAAAAAATCCATACCCTATCTGAAAAAAAAATCATCTGAAGCAAGAAAGGAAGGGAGGCATGGATCATGAGGAAGAGTACCTGCCTGAGAAGTGCAAAGCCAAAGTTCAAACCCCAGAACTATAGGAAAGGAAAGAAGAATGAAAGAATTCATCAAAAGTATTTAACTCTTTTCTCATTGTTGAGACGTATCCCTTCAATTAGAATATGGACCCAATCTACAGTTGTATCCAGGGCATATGGTCCCTATGATTTAATTAACTCAATTAATTTTCTGTGTGTCTGTCTCTCTGTCTGTCTGTCCATCTGTCAGTCTGTCTGTCCATCTGTCTGTCTGTCAGTCCATCTGTCTGTCTGTGGGTTACTGACATGGGCCTCAGAGCCTTGTGCTTGCTCTGCAGTACTCTCTACAACTCAATCCTTGAGTTTTGTTGTTATTTGGGTTTTTTTAAACTAGAGTACACTTATTGTTGTTGTCTTTTAAATAAGGCTTTGCCTTTTTGGCATTGGTGGCCTCTAACTTGAGTTCATTCTGCTTCTAAAATAACTGTACTACAATTGTGTTCCATCATTTTCACTTTAACATTCTCCTACGCAATTAGTTTTTTCACTAGTGGATCACCATGGCCAGAGGTGCGAAGAGAGCCATTTGAGATCTTAGATAATGTCTGCATATTGCCACGGACAATCAGCCAATAGACAAAACAAGATGTACCTTCAAAAAGAATGGACTGAAGGCCATGACTAGGCAGCCTTGAAGACTGATTTGGTGGTCATCTCTGCTTTCTATTGAGTAAAATTGACACACAACTTCATACTTAACATAAAAAAATCCACTTACTCCCAAAGTATAACTTGTGGTCTTGAATTAACTGAGAATTGCACTGAGAGGCAGACAAGAGTTGCATTAAAACATACTTAACTACACATTCCATTGCCTGCTCTTGTTTTTGCCAAATTTTCTTTTTTTTCAATTGTTATTATTAAACAGAAGTACAGAGAGGTTACAGTTTCATACATTAGGCATTGGATACATTTCTTGTACTGTTTGTTACCTTGTGCCTCATTCCCCGCTACACCTCCCCTTCTCCCTTTCCCCGCATGAGTTGTTCAGTTCATTTACACCAAACAGTTTTGCAAGTATTGCTTTTGTATTTGTTTGTCTTTTTTACCCTGTGTCTCTGGATTTTGGTATTCCCTGTCAATTTCCTAGTTCTAATACCAGTACAGATGGTTTCCAATATACTCAGATAAGATACAGAGATAGTGTAGGTACAACCACAGGAAGCAGATACAAGAAGATCATCAATAATAGAAGCTACAGTTACACATAGCACGTTGAAAGTAGTTACAACAGTAATATAACAATCATTTCCATAACATGGAGTTCATTTCACTTAGCATCATCTTATGCATTCAAAAGGGTATAGCTATTGGGCTCTTGTGATCCTCTGCTGTGACTAGCCTAAACCTGTGCTAATTACTCACTATAAGGGAGAACATAGAGTCCATGTTTCTTTGAGTCTGGCTCACTTCACTTGGTATAATTTTTTCCAAGTCCTTCCATTTCCTCACAAATGGGGCAATGTCATTCTTTCTGATAGAGGCATAAAATTGCATTGTGTATATGTACCACACTTTCCTGATCCATTCGTCTACTGAGGGGCATCTGGGTTGGTTCCAGGTTCTAGCTATGACATATTGTGCTGCAATGAACATTGTTGTGCTGGTGGCTTTAGTGTGTTCTTGTTTGTGGTCTTTTGGGTAGATACCCAAAAGTGGGGCTGCTGGGTCATAGGGGAGCTCTATGTTTAGCCTTTTGAGGAATCTCCATAACGCTTGCCAGAGTGACTGAACCAGTTTACATTCCCACCAACAATGAAGTAGGGTTCCCTTTTGGCCACATCTCCTCCAACAATTGTTATTGTTAGTTTTCTTGATATAGGACATTCTTACTGGGGTGAGATGGAATCTCAATGTTGTTTTGATTTGCATTTCTTTTAGGGCTAGTGAACTAGAGCACTTTTTCATGTCTCTTGGCTATTCTCATTTCCTCATCAGAGAAGTCTCTTTTTAAGTCTTTAGCCCACTTGATGAGGGGGCTATTTTGAGTTCTGCATATATTTTAGATATGAGGCCTTTGTCTGTTGTAGGGCCGGTAAAGATCTTCTCCCAATCTGTGGGCGTTCTGTTTATCTTGCAAGCTATGTCCTTTGCACTGCAGAACCTCTACAGTTTGATGCAGTCCCATTTGTCCAACCTTTCTTTGATTTGTAGCCTTTCTGGGTCTTTGTTAAGGAAGTTCCGTCCTGTGCCATGGAGCCCAACTGTTTCTCCTACTCCTTCCTTTAGTGTTTTCATGGTGTCTGTTTTGATTTCTAGGTCTCTGATCCATATGGAATTGATTTTGGTGCAGGGTGATATATAAGGATCTAGTTTTAGTTTGTTGCATGTGTTGAACCAGTTTTGCCAGCACCATTTGTTAAAGAGGCTCTTTCTTACAGACTATTGTTTTAGCTCCTTTATCAAAGATTAAGTAGGCATAGTTCTGTGGGTTCATTTCTAGGTCTTCAATTCTGTTCCATTGGTCTTCAGGCCTGTTCCGGTGCCAATACCAAGCTGTTTTTATTACTATAGCTTTATAATACAGCTTGAAGTTGGGTATTGTAATTCCTCCAGCACTGTTCTTTCTGCTTAGGATTGTTTTTGCTATTCTGGGTCTTTTATTGTTCCATATAAATTTTTGGATTGCTTCCTCTATTTCATTAAAAAGTGGTGTTGTGATATTAATGGGTATTGCATTGAATTTGTCAATAGCCTTTGGCAATATTGCCATTTTGATTATATTAATCCTCCCAATCCAGGAGCATGGGAGGTTTTTCCATTTCCTTAGTTCTGCCTTAATTTCATTTTTCATGTTTTTAAAGTTCTCATCATAGAAATCTTTCACTTCTTTGGTTAAGGTTATTCCTAGGTATTTTATGTTTTTGGAGGCTATTGCAAAAGGAGTTGCTTTCCTGATTTCAGCCTCGGTCTTCGGGTCATTAGCATAGAGAAAGGCCATTGATTTTTGAGGGTTTATTTTATATCCTGCAACTTTGCCAAAGTTTTGGATCAGCTCTAGTAGCTTGGGGATAAAGTCTATGGGTTTCTTTAGGTATAGGATCATGTCATCTGCGAAGAGAGAAAGTTTAACTTCATCTTTTCCTATTTGGATCCCCTTTATATTTTCTTCTTGCCTAATTGCTCTGGCTAGGAATTCTAGTACTATGTTGAAGAGAAGGGGAGAGAGCGAACATCCCTGTCTCGTTCCTGATTTTAAAGGGAATGGCTGTAGTTTTTCACCATTTAGAGTTATGCTTGCTGTTGGTTTGTCATAAACTGCCTTGATTATATTCAGGAATATTCTCTGGAATCCCAGTTTTTCCAGGGCTTTTAGCATAAATGGGTGCTGGATTTTTATCGAACACTTTTTCCGCATCCAGTGATATAACCATGTGGTTCTTTACCTTGCTCAGGTTGATGTGGTGGATTACATTAATTGACTTGCGTATATTGAACCAACTTTGCATCCCTGGGATGAATCCAGTTTATCATGGTGTATGATTTTTTTTGATAACCTGTTGAAGTTGATTGGCCAGAATTTTGTTGAGAATTTTTGCGTCTATGTTCATCAGGGAAATCGGTCTATAGTCCTCTTTCCGTGATGAGTCCCTGCCTGGTTTTGGGATGAGGGTTATAATGGCTTCATAGAAAGTGTCTGGTAGTGAACATTCTCTTTCAATTTCATTGAATAGTTTGCTAAATATTGGTGTGAGTTCTGTTTTGAAGGCCTTGTAGAATTCTGCTTTGAATCTATCTGGACCTGGGCTTTTCTTGGATGGGAGATCACTTATTGCCATTTCTATTTCAACACTGGATATGGGTCTGTTTAAAAGGTTTAAATCTTCATGGTTGAGTTTGGGAATATAAAATTTTTCTAGGAAATCATCAATTTTTCCAAGTTCTCGAATTTGTTGGCATAAAGGTTTGCAAAATAGTCCCTTATTATGGTCTGAATTTTGGTTGTTTCTGTGGTGATGTTACCTGATTCATCTCTTATCTGTTTATTTGAGTGTGCTGCCTTCGTTTTTTGGTCAGGTTTGCTAGGGGTCTCTCTACCTTGTTGATTTTTTCAAAAAACCAACTCTTTGTTTTGTTGATTTTTTTTATGGCTTTTTTTTTTGTCAATAATTGATTTAATTCTGATTTGATTTTAATTATTTGCTTCCGTCTATTGACTTGGGATTTGGTTTGTTGTTTTCTTTCAAGGAAATTAAGGGGCTTCCTTAAATTATTGCGTTTCTGTTTCTCCAGTTTGTTGGTGTATGCACTCAGAGATATAAATTTTCCTCTGAGTACTGCCTTTGCTGTGTCCCAAAGAAGCTGGTACTTTGTATCCTCATCTTGGTTGAATTCCATAAACATTTGAATATCTGTTTTAATTTCTTCAATTACCCACTGATGGTTCAGCAGTATGTTGTTTAGTCTCCATGAATTGTAGAATTTTCTGTGGTGGCTGTTTGAGTTGAGCTCTAATTTTATTCCATTGTGGTCTGAGAGAATGCAGGGAATGGTTTTGATACTTCTGAATTTGTACAGATTTTCTTTGTGCCCTAAGATGTGATCTATTTTGGAGAATGTTCCATGTGCTGTTGAGAAGAATGTGTATTCTGTTGTTGCTGGGTTGAATATTCTGTAGATATTGGTTAAGTCTAGTTGGCCTATGCAATTGTTTAGTTCTGTGGTTTCTTTGTTCAGTTTTTGGTTTGTTGATCTGTCCATAGGTGACAGTGGAGTGTTAAAGTCCCCATGTATCAATGTGTTTGGGTATATGAGTGTTTTTAGAGTCAGTAGTGTTTATTTGATGAAGTTGGGTGCTCCTGTATTTGGTGTGTAGATATTTAGGATGGTTATAGCTTCCTGTAGGAGAGATCCCTTTATTATTATGTAGTAACCTTCTTTGTTTCTTCTTACCTTTTTTAATTTGATGTCAATTTTGTCTAATACTAGGATTCCAACTCTGGCCTGCTTATGGGGGCCATTTGCTTGGTAGATTTGATTCCAGCCTTTCACTTCTAGAAGATGTTTACTTTTGCTGGATAGATGTGTCCCTTGGAGGCAGCAGAAAGATCGATCTTGATTTTTTTTCCAACTTATGAGCCTATGTCATTTGATTAAGTCCATTAATGTTGAGAGTTAGGATTGAGAGATGATTGTTTGTTCTTTTCATTATCGCTATCTTGTTGAAAGCTGTGTGTTCCCATTTCTTGATCTGATATTCCAAACTTTCTTTATAGTAATAATTCTAAACATATTCCATTTTCCCTAAACCTTACACCATTTCACTGGTTCTGGTAGCTCATTCTCTACAGTCCTGACAAACATGCATATACACTTAGACATCATACGCACACACACACACACACACACACACACACACACATACACTTCATATGAGCATCTACAAATATTTATGTATGTGAGAATATACAAATTCAGGAATATAAATCAAAGTAAAACATTGATTTTTTTTCACCCTTTTTTCCCTGTAAGCCACAAACAAAACACTTTCTTAAGATAACATGTTTTGAGTAACGTGGAATGTCTTCTTGTCTGTAACAATTTTAAAAATTGAGTTATTGTATACCTTGTCATCTATTTTATTGGAATTGGCAGCCTACATTTGCATAAGGTACTTGAGACATATACCATTTGGACAATTTAATCCACAGCATTTATACAGCTATAAAGGGACCACAGTGCATTTTGATATCCCATAGTAGTACTTGTAGTACTTTAAACGAATAAAACATGTAAACAGTTAAGAGTCTATGCTTATTTTAAACATCTTCTTGGGTCTTCTGCCACTAGATAATAGTTTAGAAAAATGTGCTAGTTTTAAAGTCAGTGGACATAGAATAGAGTATAAAAAATTAGATGTCGTTAAAAGCTGCCTATCCTTTCTTTAGAACCTTTCTACTTCATTCACCATGATAGTTTCCTGAGACATTTTTAATACAAAGAAAAAAATCCTAAGGTAAACTAAGGAGCATATCAGAGTATCTGAGTCGAATTACCCTGTGGCATTTGCAATCATACGCCCACGCCATTTTAGGCTCAATGATTTTTATGATCATTACCACCATTTTTTCCAGTGGTTTATCTTCAACTACCACAGCACAAATGGAAACCAAGGGATAGAACATTTCGCCATTATGTTTCCTTCCACTTTTAGGGCCATCTTCTCTTTTTAAGCCATGAAAAATGAACCAAGCTAGCTATTTAGGGATATATATTTACAGATTTATCTGTTTTATCTAATGACCACAAATGGGCCATTATTTTAAATGCTTCATGCCTGTAATTTTATCATAATAACTAGTGTCAATATTTTTATAGCAGTGTGTACTTTATAGCTAAGGATCAATTTAATTCAATAAATATTTAAGTGATTCTTTTCTCCAAGTATTTTCTTAAACTCTGGGCATGCAATGGAAAAAGCAACACCTACGCCATCCTCTCCTTCATGATACTTACAGTTTAGGCTCAGGGATGAGTGCACGTGTTGCAATAAAATAGCTATGCACATTGTCTAAACAGACTACAAAGAGATAAGCCTTTGAATAAGGGAGATAGAGAAGCTGTGTTTGAAGTTATACCTATTCCAAGCTTCAAAGGCCAAATGTTGGCCAGAGAAACACATGGAAGATAGTACAAGCCAAATGCAATAAACTTCTGCATGTTTGTGGCATGTGAATGGCGCATTTGGAAAAATGCAGATGGTCTTGAACAATAGGAGATCAGAGCACCATGTAGGAATGCAGTCAAGGACAAGTGTGAGATTTCCTTATAAGGATTTCTTTCTCCAAACTTAGTGTCTTCATGTCATCTTGTGTGCACAGATTCTGAGAAGAGAAATAGTATATAACTAAACTAAACTATATAACTATATAACTAAAACTTTCCCTAGAATCTTGTAACTTTCCTCATTAGGTAGAGCATATTTGGATTTTATCCATTCAATTCACTTCAGTAATATGTGGTTACAAATGTAGATGAAAGATGAAAGGAAATACATCGAGGATTTATCTTCCTTTACTCCTGAAAAATAGTTCCTATTCTTGTTTTGGTTTTTACTTTTAGTTGGTTGTGGAGCTTGAACTCAGGGCCTGTGCACTGTCCCTGAGCCAATTTGTACTCAAAGCTAATGCTCTACCACTTAAGCCACAGCCCTGCTTCCAGTTTTTAAGTGGATAATTGGAGATAAGAGTCTCATGGACTTTCCTGCCTGGGCTGGCTTCCAACAAAGATCCTCAGATCTCAGCCTCCTGAGTAGCTAGGATTACAAGCATGAGCTACCAGTGCAGGCTTAATTCCTGTTCTTAATATCACTTTTAGTATTACAATTATTATTTGAAAGTGCTTGGATTTAAACTCA
This sequence comes from Perognathus longimembris pacificus, assembly GCF_023159225.1. NCBI lineage: Eukaryota > Metazoa > Chordata > Mammalia > Rodentia > Heteromyidae > Perognathus > Perognathus longimembris. Next base: position 32,228,438 of record NC_063177.1, read on the forward strand.
GGGCTTGTTAGGCTGGTATTTTAATGCTGAGCCATCTCTTCACCTGCTATTTTTTTTTAAATTTTTATTGTCAAACTGATGTACAGAGAGGTTAAAGTTTCATACCTTAGGCATTGGATACATTTCTTATACTGTTTGTTACCTCCTCCCTCATTTCCCTCTTCCCCCCTTCCCCTTTCCCTTTCCCTCTGTGAGTTGTTCAGTTCATTTACACCGAACAGTTTTGCAAGTATTGCTTTTGTAGTTGTTTATCTTTTTTACCCTGTGTCTCTAGATTTTGGTATTCCCTGTCAATTTCCTAGTTCTAATACCAGTATACACTGTTTCCAATGTACTCAGATTAGATACAGAGATAGTGCAGGTACACCACAGGTAGGGGATACAAGAAGATTATCAATAATAGAAGCAACGGTTACACATAGCATATTGAAAGTGGTTACAACAGTGATATAACAATTGTTTTCATAACATGGGTTCATTTCACTTAGTATCATCTTATGTGTTCATAAGGGTATGGCTATTGGGCTCTTGTGATCCTCTGCTGTGACTAGCCTAAACCTGTGCTAATTATTCCCTATGAGGGAGACCATAGAGTCCATGTTTCTTTGGATCTGGCTCACTTCACTTAGCATAATTTTTTCCAAGTCCTTCCATTTCCTTACAAATGGGGCAATGTCATTCTTTCTGATAGAGGCATACAATTGCATTGTGTATATGTACCACATTTTCCTGATCCATTCGTCTACTGAGGGGCATCTGGGTTGGTTCCAGATTCTAGCTATTACTGCCGCGATGAACATTGTTGTGCTGGTGGCTTTAGTGTGTTCTTGTTTGTGTTCTTTTGGGTAGATGCCCAAAAGTGGGGCTGCTGGGTCATAGGGGAGCTCTATGCTTAGTCTTCTGAGGAATCTCCATACTGCTTTCCAGAGTGGCTGAACCAGTTTACATTCCTACCAACAATGAAGTAGGGTTCCCTTTTGGCCACATCCCCTCCAACAATTGTTATTGTTAGTTTTCTTGATATAGGACATTCTTACTGGGGTGAGATGGAATCTCACTTTTGTTCTGCTTTGCATTTCTTTTATGGCCAGTGATGTAGAGCACTTTTTCATGTCTCTTAGCCGTTCTCATTTCCTCATCAGAGAAGTCTTTTTTTTATAAGACTTTAGACCACTTGATGAGGGGGCTGTTGGTTCTTTGCAGTCTTGTTTTGGAGGAATGTAATTTTTTGAGTTCTGCATATATTTTAGATATGAGGCCTTTGTCCATTGTATGGCCGGTAAAGATCTTTTCCCAATCTGGGAGCTTTCTGTTTATCTTGCAAGCTATGTCTTTGCCCTACAGAAAGTCTACAGTTTGATGCAGTCCCATTTTTCCATCCTTTCTTTTATTTGTAGCCTTTCTGGGTCTTTGTTAAGGAGGTTCCATCCTGTGCCAAGGAGCTCAAGTGTTTCTCCTACTCCTTCCTTTAGTGTTTTCTTCACCTGTTATTTTTGAGATAAGGTCTCATTCCCTGCAGGGGCACAAGTGGCCTGGTTATTAACCTGCCTATTTTGTCTTCCCACAAAGCCCAATGACATGTAAACACCAGTGTGGCCCACTATCGGTGGAAAAGTAGTCTAATGAACTTTGTGCTCTGCTTCAATTTGAACTCCTATCTCTTCCTTCCAAGTAACCAGGAACACAAGTGTGAGACACTGACTCCTAGCCTTCTTACTCATTTCTCTCTTTCATAATTATGAAAGGTAAAGTTTCATAGGTTAAATACATATGCAATAGCATTTCATTATTATATAAAATGTATTTCAGAAGATAGAAAACTATTTAGAGATATAAAGTAAAATATATGAATCTATGTTTTTAAAACAGAATTTTATTGCAGAATTTCAATAGGCTAGGACTGGAGGTCACACTCTAGAGAATTGATGAACTCTACAGTAAGATGAAACAAGAGAAAAAAATGTCAGGTAATTCTAGAAGAATGTAAAAGGTAATGCAACTATTGAGAAAGCTGTATAAGTAATTCTAGATTTGTGATTGGATTTGAGTATTGGCTCAGAGGTGGGAATCTATGATAATATAGCAGTTTTCCATGTAGCAAATGTCTCCAAGGTTTGCAAACTGCTACCAGATATGTAAATTATGTTTACTATGCATATCTTAGTCTCTCTCTTTTTTTTTTTTTTTTTTTGGCCAGTCCTGGGGCTTGGACTCAGGGCCTGCGCACTGTCCCTGGCTTCTTTTTGCTCAAGGCTAGCACTGTGCCACTTGAGCCACAGCACCACTTCTGGCCGTTTTCTGTATATGTGGTGCTGGGGAATTGAACCCAGGGCCTCATGTATATGAAGCAAGCACTCTTGCCACTAGGCCATATCCACAGCCCTGCATATCTTAGTCTTAAGGTTCCCAGATCTCAAGGAAGTATTCATATATATATATATATATATGATAGCAGTTTATTGTAGGGAAAAATACAGCAAGAAATAGGAATGAAAAGGTCAGACTAAGAAGAGGAGTGAAATAAACAGAAAGGCATAACTGTCCTGTTGACTGTAAGTTCTGAAACAAATGCAATCATAATTCAATTCTCTACTCACTGTGATTTCCAGAATGGTAAATGATATTACTGGAGGTGATTATTCTTTGATTCCAGGAAAAGGAAGAATGAGTCATTTACCTTCCGGGACTACAATAAACATTCTGGGTAATTTTCTTCCTAAGTACATCATAGTTCGAAAGTGAGAGATAAAGCAAAAATATTGGTTAAGTAGTGCTGGGGGCAGTGGTTGTAGATACACAATGGGTATTAAATAAATAACCTTATCTTCCACCTGAATAAAATAGAAAAAGCAAAGTAAATACAAGATAAACAAGAAAAAATAATGAATAAAAATTTAATGAGTGTAGAAAAATAATGAAAATCAACAAAACTAAAGTTTTTTTTAAGATCAATGAACTTGAGATACCTCTCACAGATTGAAAAGAGAGAGTAGATGAGAACAAGAGAGCCCAACCTATAAAATCAGGAATGAGAAAAGCAGTATGATCAATTTGCTTAAAGAAAGAAAATGTAATAGCTATCAACAAATACCATGAATAACTATTCTAGTAAGTAGAACAACTTAGATTCTTCTCTTTTTTATTTTTTGCCAGTCCTTGGGCTGGAACTCAGGGCATGTAGCAATCACTATGCTGTAATGATGCTATTAAGCCATTAGATTATGTCCAGATTATTTCACTTGACACACATCATATGGCTAAGACTTCCCAACACTTTTTGTTGCCAGTCCTGGGCCTTGAACTTAGGATCTGGGCACTGTCTCTGGCCTCCTTTTGCTTAAGGGTAGCACTCTACCACTTGAGTCACAGTGCCACTTCTTTCTGTCTATGTGGTACTGAGGAATTGAACAGGGGACTTTAAGCATGCTAGGCAAGCACTCTACCACTAAGGCACATGCCCAGCCCACAACTTAGATTCTTAGCATTCTAAAATACACAAACTACCAATGCTAACACAGAGTAAAGGACAGTATATCAAATCAGACACCAAAAGAACAGAAAATTGCCATTTAGAAAGACCAAAAAAAGCATTTCAATAATCCTCTAGCAAGCTAAACTTAGCAACAATGCAGTTTACTTAAAAAATATTATTTACTATGTGCAAGCAGAATTTAGCTGAGGATTTCATTTAGAAAATCAAAGTATGTTAAACAACAGAAAATCAATCAATATACTATATTAATACAAGGAAGAATGTAAGTCACTCTTTCAATCATGGTTTTAGCAAATTTCAATACTTTTTTGTTATATAAAGAAAGAATCAGCTAACATCATACTGATATTAGCTAAACTCTCTCCTGCTAAAGAGATACAAGACAAAGATGAGTATCTTTGTGCCACTTTTATTTGACAGGAAAATTAGGTAAGGAAATAAGATATTTATACTGGAGAAAAAAAGAAATTATAAAAAGCCACAAGGAATTTATGAAAAAATTCAACTTGTATAGAGACAAAAGCCAAAATATAGAAATCAACTGCATTCCTACATGCCAGAAATGACAATCTGAAATGGAATTCAGCAAACAATTGTATTTTCAGTAGTAGCAAAGAAATAAAGTGATTGGTGATACATGTAGCAAATTCAGTGTAGGATTTGCAAAAAAAGAAAACTATGAAATATGAAAAAAGATTGAAAAAGAGGAAAATAAATAAATCATACCATGTCTTTGCAAAAAAAAAAATAGTACTGTTAAAATTGTAATATTCATCTCTCTTTTTCTCTTCTTTGTCCCCTATCTACTCCAACTGTTGGGGTCAGCTGCACCTTTAAGGGGCCACAGCTGACCTCGGCCTGTCCCTCCCCTTCCTGTCTTTAACAGGAAGAGAAGCCCCTGTCCCTGGGGCTAGCACGTGTGCTATGGCAGAGGGGTACCCAGGGGCCCATCCATAGGGGGCTGGACCTCTACCAACAAAGGAAGTCTCCTGACATCATTTGAGGGACAGCTCCTTAGGACCAATCAGGGGCCCCTGTCTTGTGCCCGCTTTTGGGGTATATCTGGGAGGCTCCTCATTTGAATAAACAGAAGCCCTAGAGGTTTTCTCCAGGGGCCCACACGTCCGTGTCATTCTTGGCGGTTTTGGGGCACCCTGCAACCACATGCCACCGAGGCTACCCGTGGCCATCGCTCTGCATGAGCGATAATGGACCACCCAGGAAGTGGCGGACAAGCCCCTTCCCCCCCGCCAAGCAAGGGGAAGTCGAGAGAGAGAGCCCACACCAACCTTTATGTCCATCTTGTGCAGGCTAGCAATTTGCTCTCCCCCCACAATAAACTCTTCTCTACTTGAAAAAAAAATTGTAATATTACAAACTCAACTATACAAACATTGCAGTCTGCATCAAAATTCCAAGCATGTTTTTAAAGAAATTGACAGGGGAATGTCAAAGTTTATAAGGAAAAGTAAGGGTCCTTGAATGGCCAATCTTAACAAAAGTAAAAAACCTACTTACTGTGATTTCTCAAATGACTAAAAAGACAACATAATGCTAGCATAAAGATGGCCATGCTAATCAAGGAATTAGCATGAAGAGTCCAGGATTAATCCTTACATTTATGGTCCCTTCATTAAAAAAAAAAATCCAAAGGAAAAGGGCCAATAGAGAAACAATGACCAAAAGCATATAATTGAGCAAGAAGTACTTCCTTGTATTGTGCAACAATGATTTTGCTTGTCACCCAAAGCGAATCCAAAGGAAGAATGAATATATAAATTGGATGGAATCCTTAGTTTAGCCACCGGGAATGTCACAAAGAAAGTAGAAAGACCTCATACTATCAATATGTGGCGATATTTGCAAATCATAAAGTAATATGTAAGCCACTTGTGCAACACACTAATAAAAAGAGAAACAATTTAATTTTAAAGTGGAAAAAGTCTGAATAAACAAATGAACAATGAGCCTATGAGAAAATGCCTTCTAATAACACATTAGTCACTAGGAAATTATAAATCAAAAATCACTGTCAGAGAAATTGGAAGATGGATGACTTAGATAAAACTATGTTAAGGGAAGCAAGTCAGGCTCAGAGAGACAATGGTGGAATGATTTCTCCCATGTATAGAAGTTATGTCTGAATTATAAATATATATGAAAATATATACATATATACATATACACACATGAATTGATTAAAGTATAGTATATTTCAGGAGTGTCCTGGTTTAAGCAGAGGAGTCCAAAGATGCAACTTCTGTAAACAGCAACCTTAGGGTCTAACAAAATAAATATTAGAAAGCCAGAACATGACTGTGGGGGATCAGGATAAAGGAGGGGCAGAGAAATAGAGAAGACTTGGCAAATCAGTCCAGTCATGAAACTCAATGTACTTAGGTGAAAAAGGAGCCAGGCAATTTGAAGGGAGAGGATCAGTTGACACAGATAGGGAAGAATGATGGAAGAGATGATATTGATAAGATACATTATACTCTTAAGTTGACACATTGAATTTAAATCCTTTTGTGCAACTGCTTACATCATTTGCAATAGTTAGGATTACTATCACAAAGAAAAAAAGACATCATCAATATTTGGTGAAAATGTCATAGCAACAGGAACCATTATACTTTGCTGGAGGGGAAATATAATAGCATGGCTACTTTGCAAAAGAGTCTAGAAGTTCCTATTAAAACTAGAGCAATTCATACCTACTTACTTAAAATATGAATATGAATACTACTTCCAATGGCCAAAAAGTACAACCAATTCATATGTCCATCTAGTAATGAATGAATGAATAAAACAAAATCTACATTCACACAATGAGGGATTGATTGACTATACAAAGAAAAAATTGCTGATGCATCCTCAGATATGAATAAATATAGAAGTATGTTATATTTGGTTTAAAAAAGAACACATCACACACCAAACATCATGTCATCTAACTTAGGCAAAATATCTAGAAGGAGAAAATATAGACTGACAAATAGCATTACTGCTTGTCTAACAGTAGGATTGCTAAAATATATTGGCTTTGTCTGGGACATGATTGAAAGTGTTCTAAAATTGCATTATGGTAGTTTGAATATAATTCTATAAATATACTGAAAAATCATTGGACTGTGTTAAATGGGTGAATTTGAGGCCACCTGAATATATATTAACAAACTTTTTTTAAAAATCCCTTAAGTTATACAGATAATTTAAAATATGATTTCTATGATTGGAATCATATATCAGGGTATGTAATTGATCAAACAAGACTGATAATTGTCAAAGTTAAAAATATCTGAGATTTAGTCATACTGTTCTTTCTAGTTGTATCTATGTTAAACTCTTTCAATGAAACCAATTTTAAGAATAAATTTCCCAGTCATTGCTTGAAGATTAGGTCCAAGTGCTTAGAAAAATTGATTGCACTCAGGAAATAATACTTATATTGCATGAAATATCCCTTTGATTTTGTCAAATTAACAATTGGTAGAGATTAAGTATGTTTGGTATAGTAAATAAATGATCTAGAGAATTAAGATGCAAATACTTATTCTCTGGATAGTGTAATGATTATTAGGTAATCTCCCTGTTCACCAGTCACTTCAGTATAAAAACTGAGTGCCGAGATGCTAAATTCTAATTCACCCTATTCATTTGTAGGAAATAAGTGAATCACCCTGACAGGTTGTAAAACTGTTGAAATGCTATCTTTTTTCTCCCTAAAGACTGGCCTACAAACTCCTTCGGAAGAAAACTTAGTTTTTAATGAGAAACCCAAGCCCTACCTCTTTATTACTATACCAAATAAAACAGGAGAATTTTTTTTATTTTGTCACTGATAACTTGCTAGTGATGCTCACCTTTAGGAAGTTAAGGCCAAATCAGGGGAAGAGTGGTTGGTATTAGGACAAAGATAGTCAGTGCTCTGCATCTACACCATTATTCCTTGTAGGTAGGTTAGACATGGCAAATTCATCTGAGCATTCTTTTCCATTGATACTTTGAAGTTTTCTCTAAGTAGAGATCTGGAGAGTTAGAATTTGAGTTGCAGTTACAATTGTGTGTGCTGTTTGATGTATGTGTATGTGCGCAAGCATGCATGTGTACAGCCCTCTACGCCTAAGCTAAATTCCCTAGCCCCTGTATCAAAATCAGTTATCTTAACAAGGCCACTCCTCACCAAGCCAGAGAAAGTGTCCTGACAGACTACACTTCTCCCCTGAGCACCTCTGGCCTGAATGGCTTGTGACTTTTGACTATTTTAACTATGCTCTCAACTACCCACCTTCTATTCCCTGTACCCCAGAGATAGATGGAGATGTGCTGAAGTTCTTTATTCCATACTTATACCATGGAATAAACCTTTGTCTGACTTCACTATGTGCCCTTATATGGGTATAGGGATGAATGACTACACTTGACACCTAGAACTCCTGGAGTTTGGTCCTGGGGTCTAAAAACTCTGGTTGCTAAATCAGCCAAGGTACTCATTAAGAGATGGAATGCTGATGAAAATTACATGTATGTGTTTGTGTGTGTTATACATCTATATACACTCACACATACATGCATACACATACATGCACACAGAGAATGGAGTTTTATTCAGTTACAAAGAAGAAGGCATCCATGGTCTTTGCAAGAAGAACACGGGAGATAATTATGATGTTTTACAAAAGCAAAGACTGCAATTTTCTCTCATATATGAACTCTATTGGCAAAAAACATCATGAAGATAAAGAAGCTATTAAGGATGTGGGCAGGAGCAAAATGAGGGAAGAGACTAGGATAGAGAAATGAGAAGGGACAATACATCAAGTATGTTATATGCATTATGATGATCTCACAAAGAAACTCTTTACTTGGCATCATTAACCGATGCTAATAAAAAGGGACACTGTTAGAAAATGCTTTAAGTATATTTTAATCATCATTAAAATACCAAGATGATCAAGAACCACTAATATGACAGACGTAAACAACCAATCAACATACACAGTGAGAAAATAATGAGTCCAATTGAAGAACCACATCTGCATGAGAATAGACATGCTATTTTCTGCCACTGTGGAAAATTTACATTCTGTGAATATATCTGAGGACATGACAGCAACATATCACACATGCATTCGTGCTCAGTTATACCAACTTTGTCCAATTTATCATTCTTATTTCAAAATAGAAAGCAGGAAATGCTTTATAGGTATTAGGAAGTATGCCAAAGTAGATGAAACTTTAAATCCCTTTTTAAAAAGTACTCACTTCAAACTGTAAAAGAAGAAGCTGATTCTGATTGACATAATGCCAAGGAGTAAATATAGCTTCCTGGCTTGTTAACTAATTCTTTATAACCATTCCTTTCCCATTTCCCAAAAGAATTTGAAGCAGGATAAAATTAATGGAGTTAATTAAGAACAACAATTTTTTTTAATTCTCAATAACAGGTTGGATAAAATATGCAACCTAAGAAAGGCAATGCAATAAAGAATGTATACCATAAGGTTCTGCAAATTTGCCTAATATGTATTACAATTCGATCTCAGGCTTCTCTAGTGATAAAGAGAAAATCAAACAACGATTCGATTTAAATAGCCCTTAATATAGATTGGACAAATATCAATGGATATGATGTATTTGTCAAAGTATTACCAGTTTCTAAATGAGTCAATAAATAGCCATTTAGTCTTTCCTTTCATGAATGACTCTGCTCATATCTGTTTCCATATGTTTAGAAAGTGGATAGGGAAAATGTTATTTTGTCAGTACCCATATTTTTTCCTTAAAAAAACTCCAGTCTTAAAAGCAGCTCCCATGAATTCATGTAGATTTCTTTGAGGAAGGTAAAGTCTGATGGCATAATAAATCTATAGCCTTATAAGCTCTCAAGAGAATGTAAAATGGCCTCATTCAATCAAGGACAAGGTTTCATGTCAGATTGCAAAGGCTACTGATACTCAGCAGGTAATGGCAGAAGCACGGGGGAAGAATCAATGTTGCAGGGAAAGTTACCAGGAGCAGTTCAGCCGTGAGAGAAAACTTCTGACATCCTTTTGTTAATGATAAGGTGCGCTGTCTATAGCGAGAAAGAAAATGCTGCAGCAGTTGTCTGTGGCACCTGCAATTTTCCCCATTTCTACCTTCATCTTTCCCTTCCTTCATTTTGTACTTCCAGGTGAAAGACTGCGACGACTCCATCTTGAAACTGCAACCATCTTGTTGTTTGTGTTGAGCTAAGAATAACCCAGCACATACATAAAACCTGGGAAATGGCTTGTTTATGGTGAAACTAACTAGACTTTGTACAGATTCCAGGAACAAAGTTGTTTGTGCCGAAACCAACTGGCCATAAAAACCCATTTCCCGGATGGCCCAACCGGTTCGGGAACATTCCAGATACGTTGACCACCCTGGAATGTCATCAGACCAATTTTAAAGAACCCCTAGCCTCGAGCCAATCAGATTTTTTCTCGCACCCCAACCCTGCTTGCACCTGGTTTATGTAACTTTGTGATTTTTTCCTTTAAAATACCCATGTGAAACTCTGCTTCACATGCAAAAGCCTTGCTTTTGCATTTCGGAACGTCTGGCTCTCGGTGGTCTTCTTGGTGGTCTCCTCGCGACATGGGCATAACACAGGTATTTAAGTTGGTTTCCCAAAGAGACAGTAGGTTAGAAAGAATACTTGTTTGCCAACCATAACATCCCAGATCAGATCAACTTTGTTTTGTCTCCAACTAGCCTTCAGCTCTTCCATCTCACCCTCCCTGTCTTTGCATAACAACTAGGTGACCCTCCTTATCTACCTTCTAATGATTAAATGATGGGGAAAATTACTGAACCTGTTTGTTTCACCTTTTAACTTTTTATCTGCAAATGGACCCAACCCAAAATATCTTACAGAACTTGTAGGACTATTGAATGTAATAAAATACCTAGAAAACTATAAGATATAATCTATGTCCACCTCCTCCCCCCAGGGTTATTTCCTCTCTTCTCTTTGGTTTTCTTTTTTCATCTAGTGTCTTTTTCAACTCTAAATTGTCCATTTATCTTGCGAAACAGTAGCTATACATCAGCATGAAAAACAAAACAATATCTTAGTTCTTATTTAAATTGAACCACAATGCTATCCTACTAGGACAATTACTATTTTCCTCCATTTGGAAGATCTCAGGCCAAAGTCCACAACATTTGGGACAACCAGCTTGATCCTCATTTCTAAAGAAAAAAAAAAAAAAAAGGGTGGGAAAGAAAAGATAAAAGTTTGGAAAAGAATACTTCCTCCTATACTTAATTTACTAAACTCTATGTTACTCCTTGTGGGAGTGTGTGTGTGTGTGTGTGTGTGTGTGTAACTGATACATACACTTCCTTCTCTGTCCCAGGATAGATATGTATTACTTGTATTATACAAATGTGGATAATGGATGACTCTAGGGAACAGAAAAGGGAATTCTCCTGCTCAATACTAGATTCAGCTCTCAATAATATGTTCTATTTTATGGCTAAACATAGGGCTTAGCATCTCATTGATCTTTAGTGACGGTGAGTTTTAAATGTGTACTCATCCATTTGCAGTGAATTATCCAAGATATGGCACATGGTATCGGAGTGTCTTACAATGAAGAGAATTCCAGTGGTGTTAGCGGACAATGCCTGAGACTTGCCTTCTTTTAAAACAAAGCTGGTTGGCAATGTGCCTCCTGCCTGTAATCCTAGCCACTCAGGAGTCTGAGATCTGAGGATTGTGGTTCAAAACTAGCTCAGACAGGAAAGTCCATGAGACTCATCTGTCCAATAAATTACCAAAAATAAAGTTAGCTGTGAGTAAAGCTGTGGTTCAAGTGGCACAGCACCAGCCTTGAGTAAAAGAAGCTCTGGGATAGTGCTCAGAACCCAAGACCAACACACACAAAAAAGGGAAGGCTATTCTGCATTTGCTTTCCCTCCTATTGTTTGATTAGTGGATCAAAATATTATGTCTCTGACTACCAGAAATATATAGGATATATAGGATAGACTGAAGCTGAGGAATAGAATAAGAAGTCATCATTGTCTTTCTTCAGAAGTATCAGACATTATCCCATAGGCCAGGCCCTCATAGGCTTCATTACATTCTATACTACCAGAATCCGCAATAGAAAATTCCCTTGCCTTACCTTCACATGGCTCCCAACAGAAGTTTTAACTATGTTCAATGTCTATTCAGAAATGCACTCATTAATTTTATCACTTTGTTATCGACAGAGGGAAAAAGCAATCTCAGTATGGCCAAGTGGCTCAGTCTAGGATGATGGCAGCAAAATCCCAGATCAAAAGAGGGCTGGTTTCATACCAGTGACAGACTTTAAATAAAGCTCTTGGCTTGCATTCTCCTCCTGAGCAACTCTGACTTCTCTGCCTTTGTCAAGGTCTATTTCTATGTTCTCATTTCAGCAATCCCTTTGGAGAAGGGAAGAACTCTTTTGGATCTAATGAATGCACTCAAAGTCTGGCTCCAAGAATGATGAAGGCATTCTGAAGTTACAGGGTAGCAGTTATTGCTCCCCACACTGCCTTAGAGAGGAACAGAGCTGTTGGGAACAGTACACACTGCAGTGTTATGTAAGGACTCATTACTTTGTGCTCTTCCACTTTCTGGCTCCCAGAGCAGTCATGGGCTATACACCTGTGAAGGAATCTTGAAGCTGTTTAAAGTTCTACAATAAGAGAAGCTGCAGAAAGGAAGTAAGACACAAGCCAGAATCAGAGAGACAGAAATAAAGATAAAGTGAGAGATACTATAGGCTACATGTGTTGAGCTCACAACCATTGGCTCCGATGCTAAAAACATTTACCCCTTTGGGATCAGGCCAAGTGTCAGCTGATTAGTAAATCTTCACGCATTTAATGTAACCACCGAATTGACTCTCCTGAACTGCCTCTGTCCAGTATTTTCTTCATCTTTGGAGGTAGATGGAACAAAAGCTGGTTTGTTGGTTTAAAAAAAATATGATTTTTTTTTTTGTTTATGTGTTGCAAAGGAATTGAACCCAGGCCCGCATGCATGGTAGGCAAGCAATCCACCACTAAGCCACATTCCCAGCCTCTGGCATTTTGTTTTTTAAGAGTAGATTTATATCACGGACTTTGAAACAAGGGAATGAAGCTATCTGTTCTAGCCATAGCTACTCAGATAAGGGACACAAAGTTCAAGGTGATAGAATATGCTGTCAGAGACTCTCTACCAACTGTGAGGAGTGGTTTAAGTGTTTCCCTACTACAGCCTCAAATCATATGCAAATGTTGAGCATGGCTTTGGAAGGAATAAAGAACTTAAATCCCAAGTTTGCTTAAAAGATCAATAGACACTATGTTGGAAAGGAACTTTACAACTTGGAGGGGCTGGGACAGAGTCTTTAGCAGGGAGTGGGAGAAAATGAAGGAGGAGGTAACACTGTTCAAAAAGAAATGTACTCATTACCTGTCTGTAACACCTCTGTACATCACCTTTACAATAAAATTTAAATTTAAAAGAAAATATCAAAACTCGGGAAGGATTTAAGGGGCTTAGAAATGAGACCAAACAATGATTCATTCTTATCTTTGTTTCTGAAAACAGCCGCCAAAATTTGGTAATCAGGTGAAGTATGAGGGTAGGAAATATTTGTTGAGAATCAGTGATGTGTTGTATATATTTGCAGTGAGTATCCAAATTGATCTAATCATTTGAAATATTTGTGATTCTCTTAATTAGATAGACAGGGCCCTTAAAGTATCAAGATGTAAGTAACTTGCTTCCAGTCATACAACCAAGAGCTTTGCTTGTATGATTGGATTTGCTCTTCCTTTATGGTCTCCAGAGCCCATGCAATCTCCCTCCGTGTATGTACCTACTACCTCTGCACTGCAAGACAGTGAGAAAATAGCAGTAGTGCTTGCTTGGGTGAATAGCTTTGGCATATGGCTTTTGCCATCTCCACCATAGGCTAACTACCTGAAACTCACAGTTTGCATTTGAACTTGTTTTTGCAAGTGCCTTTCTTGTATTCCCTGGCTGACTTAAGAGTGATTGCATTCAACCAGACACTAGTGGCTCACACCTGTAATCCTAGCTACTCAGGAGGCTAAGATCTGAGGATGGTGGTTTGAAGTGAGCCCAGGCAGAAAAGACCCCATGAAACACTTATCTCCAATTAACTACTCAACTACTGGAAATTGAGCTGCAGCTCATAGTAATAGAGCACTAGCCTTGAGCAAAAGAACCCAGGGACAGTGCCCAGGCCCTGAATCCAAGCCCCACAACCACCAAAAAAGAGTGATAGCATTCCAAATTCAATACTCCTTTTAAATAATTGTACCATTCATATAGTTCTGAATTTAGGTGTCTCCCAACGATCATTTTTAAAGATCTGTCCCCAAAAATAGACCTACTGGGAGGTGGGATGTAGTGAGAGTCTATAGGTTACTGGAGGCAGGCTCTCATGTGCAATAGCGAGACTTCAGCCCATTCCTCTTCCTTTTGTCTGTTTCCTAGTCATGAGGTGATAGTGTTTTGTTCTGCCTTACATTCCTGCCATGAAATGCCATTTTGGGGCCAAAGCAATGGAGTCATCTAATCATAAGATTAACTCTCTGAAACTCTGAGCCCATATATTTCCTCTAGAAGTGATCTAAGGCTTTGGTTCATATGGTACCATTCTATAGCTCAATTTATTTATCTTCACAATGGATCATCAGTAAACACCCATTTTACATGAGTATTAGTAAGTTGATATCAACAAGGTTTGGCATGGGGGCTGTGAATATGGCCTAGTGGCAAGAGTGCTTGCCTCATATACATGAAGTCCTAAGATCGATTCCTCAGCACCACACACATAGAAAATGGCCAGAAGTGGCGCTGTGGCTCAAGTGGCAGAGTGCTAGCCTTGAGCAAGAAGCAGCCAGGGACAGTGCTCAAGCCCTGGGTCCAAGCCCCAGGACTGGCAAAAAAAAAAAAAAAAAAAAAAGTGGCATGGTTTTAACTCTCCACAACTTTAATTTATACCTATATCCTTTACACCAAATAACATAAGGTATAATGACAAACCCAAAACACAAAATAATAAGTAACAAAACTACATAACAAGAATACTTTCCTGCTTCTTAGAGGGCAAAATCTGAAGTTCAGCTTTCAACTATAATAAATTAGAGTAAATATAATCCCAACCTTGTAAAGTTAATTACAAGACCTATATAAATTAGTCATGAAAATCTGAGGCTTAAGTGGGAGACTATACATGACAAAAACCTCACATTGATTCGGTTTGTGCTTGCCTTGTCCCCTTAAGACAAATTTATACTTTACGAGCATTTTGTTTGGTCTTCTATGTTCTTGCATCGCCCTGCAATGCATCTATTTTAACACCTATCACCAAGGTAATTGTTTAACTTCTTTTTTTTCCTGTCTGCCTCATAAAAACCTTAGTTCCTTGAGGGTAAAGGTCGAGTTTTTTAATCTTTGAATTGTTGGTGTTCAGGACAGTGATGAAATGTAGCAAGAGCAACAAAGAAGTAAAGAGAGCCTGAATATTTTGAAATTTAGAGGAAGAATAGATAAGAAAAAGAGAATAGGAGGGAGGGAAGGAGAAAAAGAGGAAGGGAAAGAAAGAAGAAAGGAAGGAAAGAAAGAAGGAAGGAAGTATGAAAGGGAGGAGAGAGGGAGAGAGGAAGGGAGAGGGAAGGAAGGAAAGAAATGAAGAAATCAACAGAGACAAAATGTGAAAAATGTCAATAACAAAAATTTGCAAAGGATGAACCAGTGCAACAGCGATAATCACAAGACACTATGTTGGAAATGAACTTTACAACTCCGGGGCAGTGGGGAAAATGAGAGAAAATGAGGGAGAGGGTAACACTGTTTGACAAGAAATGTACTTGTTACCTTATTTATGTAACTGTAACTCCTCTGTACATTATCTTTACAACAAAATAAAACAAACACAAATGAAATTTCAAACCATTTTCTATTATATACACAGCCAAACTTGAACTCTTAATGAGTGAACTGTTCGTTAAGCACTCCTTGGAATTTCTCCCGCTGAAGATTTAAATATCTTGCTGCGGCCTGTGCAGAAACTAAATCCTGCAATCTTCTCTTACCTTCTTTTCCTATTGACTACAAAGACTGACTTGTAAAGAGTAAGAGGGCATGATGATTTCTATTGTTTTCTAAAAGAAAGAAAAATTGTACCACTTATCCTTGAAGAGAGCAAAGCTTGCTTCGGTGCAGGTGCAGTGGAAGGTGGAGCTTGTAAGGGGGCCCACCACGTAGCGAGCTGGTCGCCTCTAGCCCTCGATGGGATGCCCTATTGAGCTACACAGGCTTGTCTACTTGGTTCTTGTTCATCCTTGTGATGTAGCAGATAGTTTGCCCAGAGGGAAGAAACCAAAATCAAAGCAGACCCTCCAAAGCCCTTCATGACTTAGCCTTAGAAGTCATACAGTGCTACTTCTGCAATAGTCTATTGGTAACATAAATCAGATACTCTCATATGATAGGAAACTACACAGGGAGATAAATATGAGGAAAGCAAGGTTTGACAACTATTATAGGAATTTTCTACCTGTCTTTGTTTCTCTCACTCTCTCTTTGTCTAGCTCACTCTCTTGCTTTCTTTGTGCATTTCTCCATTCCTTTCATTCATCTACCTGTTTATTATATATCCATCTATAGCTATTCACAAACCCATGAATTCACACTACACGCGCGCACACACATACACACACATACTACTACTACTAAAACAAAACTTCTCCAAACTAAGTTATACCATTCTAGATGTCACAAACTTGATATTCCATCTCTGTTTTGTGATTTAAAGGGTTCTTTGGGAGAATTAACTACATTTTATAGCTAACTTGACTGAGTGCCACTTACTGGAACATAATTATGTGTGTGTTATTGTCCAAAAAGTTATTGTCAATATTCTTCAGAAGATAATTACTGATCTGATACAGATAACATTATGAAATTATACCAAAGTAAATGCCTTTGTAGTTGAGATTCTAAAGAAAAAGTGACCTCCTATAACACAAATCACTTGAAAACAAAAATGTTTTGAGTATTTTATGGCTCCTAAGGGGTCTCTACTTGTCCTTAAGGCTATTCATCAAAATGGAATAGGTACTGCAATGACAAGAGTGTGTGGAAAGAATGGGCCAAGAACACACTCACCTCAGGTTCCTAAAAATGTAGGACTCACCTTTAGCACACTGGAAATAATTATAAACACAGGTCTTATTCATCTCCTCCTAAATCAGAAAAATAATTCTAGGGATTACTGTGACTAGCAACATGAAGACCTTATTCATACGTGAAGCCAAAACCATCCCAAGCAGGCCTAGAGCACAGTTACCCTTCCCAAAACATGGTATTTGAGAAGTCTTGGTAGACTGAAGATGAAAACATAAAGTGTTACCTGCACATAGTCATCATTACTTTTTTATGAGAATGATCTTACCTTTCCTGGGTGTCGGAATTACATATACTTAGAGAATAGAAAACACTCAGGAAGTGTCCTGGATGTAAGGTAAGGTGCATTATGTAAGTTCTAGTGAACTGTGCTTGCCTCTGTCATTCTTAGAAATAAAGAGAACAGTTGCGATTGCAGAGTACTCCTCCTAGAGTCCTAGCAGAGAGAGAATCATCACCCATTCCTTGTGAAGAAGATTTAGAAATAGATGAGCGTATTACAGGGCCAACCATTCTGTTTTCATTACCACCTATAGATTTACTTAGATCAAACAAATTAATTGATCATCTCTTCAAAAAAATATTATCATATACATGCATATATCCTTCAGGGAAGAAATACTCATCTACTACTCATTCTGCAGTACAGAGGATTTCTAGGTGGAGTAAATCCTGCCAGATAATATGCCACACCTACCTTGCTTTAATCAAACTTTCTGGGCTTTTCACGTGGTATAGAATCTCAGCATAAGCTGTTATTTAAATTTTAAGGAAATCCAAAAGAAGATGTTATCCACCAATCAGAGTAATTATAGAAAAATTTTTAAAACTACATACATATAGGTCAGCTCACAGGAAGATCAGGAGATGAAATTCCAAGGTAAATTCAAAAGCAAATATAATATTTGCACGCAGAATTATCTTTATGATGGATGCTGCCTTCAGCTGTTGCCTTGTCTATACTCACCCTTAGATCTAATTATGACTATGATGGCCCATGTACAAAGCAGCAGGTTTTAAAAGAGGGCATAATTTACTGAACTTCCATGGTAGGAGGCCGTCTGGAGATTAGAACCCTGGCTCTTGACTAATGAATAAGGATTTTATTCCCTCCCCATGAGAAATAGTTTGCTGATGGACTTTGGGTCATCTCTGATCATGTTTGAGTCTAACACCCTTGCTCCATGTGTTCAAGTTGAAGCCGTGAACAGTGAGGGCCAGGGTCACCCTGCATCAGAAGAAGGCTTTGATTGCCCCTCTCCTCTGATGTCAGACTTGCAGTTCCGCTGGAATAATTAAATGTAGGCTGGGAACAGTTGCTAATTGAGAGATGAAAATTGTGAAGATTGATGTTCAAGCCCCCAAAAAGTACAAAAGATTTTTGAGAGCTCCATTTCAAACAAATCCGGATACGTCCCCATTTCAAACAGTAGCATAGGTCTTGTGGCACATGCCTGTCATCTCAGCTATGTCAGGAAGCATAAACAGGAAGATGGTGACCCTAACCAAAAACATCAAAACCCTATTTCAAAACTAATCATAAGCCAGGTGCCAGTGGCTCACACCTATAATTCAAGTCAGGAGGCTGAGATCTGAGAATCATGGTTCCAAGCTAGCCTGGGCAGGAAAGTCCATGAGACTCTTATCTCCAATTAACCAACAGAAAACTGGAAGTGGCTCTGTGGCTCAAATGGTAGAGTGTTTCCCTTGAGCTGAGAGCTCAGGGACAGTGCCCAGGCCCAGAGTTCAAGCCCCACAACTGTCAAAAAATAAAATAAAATAACCATAGCAAAATGAGCTAAAGATATGATTTAATCAATAGAGTGCCATCTAGCAAGTATGAAGACGTGAGTTCATATCCCCATATTGCCAAAATAAAGTAATAAAATCAAAACAAATAGTAGAAAAGATTCTTGTAATCAGGCCTTCCTAAACCTAAAGACAGTCACTCAAGACACAATTGAAGTAAAAGTTGTTGCTGTAGTCTTCACCCCACTCTATCCATCGTCAAAGCAAAATTGAGTAAGCAAATACAGAACTGAAAAAAAAGGGGGAACATTCAGTATTGTTCATGTACTCCACTTATTTCTGTTAGTTCTATGATGGATTGCAGGTGCCCTGAAATTTCTCCTCTCTCTATTTCTCCCCTGCTTCGGAGCACTGTAATTACAGGACTTGTAGATGTTGCTCAGCTAAGATTGTACTCAATGCTCAACCTTCCTTCTCTCTACTAATGTGTTAGCTGCTTTGGCACCTTGTTTTAGAAAAACTTAATAACCTGTGTAAATGCAAGTTGCTTTGCTACAAAGTGGAAGGTGTTAATATCGTGGGTCCAATAATTCTGATGGAGAGAGAGAAAGAGAAAAAAAAAGCCTCGTCGCTTACAATTTGGAGTCATTTGGCACCTCTGGGTCTATTCTGGAAAAGATTGTTTAAATGAGACAATAAGAGGAAACCAATTTACAACTTGAAATAAGCAGAGCTAGTGTTTCCCTATTGCTAAAAGGCAAGGTTAGAGGAACACTCTACAGATATCATAAAATTTTTATCAAGAAGCTGCAATACTTTTAATAATTCATTCCTTTACCTCCTTGCAAGAACAGTCCTATATGCTTTTAAAATGTTGTTTTCATTATCTTAGAAAAATTGACTTTGGAAAGGACTCTTTCTCTAATTATATATCATTGAATCTATTATCCAGGCATCAGGATTAATATAAACTAATTTTATCCTTCCTTTTAATACCTGATTCAATTGATTTTATTAACAAAAAGCACGCTCTTCCCTCCCTACCTCAACTTCATAGCTTATTGAGGGAACTACAAAATTACATAATCCAGTCACCCCCTGATCAGCTTAAAGAAATTGGAATTCATAGGATAATGTGTTTTATGAAAATCCAGCATTAACAAGCATATATCTTTTCACCCACACACCCAGAGTGCCCAGAGAGAGAGCACACATGAGAGAAAGAAAATTTCTTTAAATAACTTAACAAAAGGAAATCTATAGACTTCCAAATATATATTACCGGTGGTGGCGAATGCAAGAATCTACATTGTATGTTACTTAGTTTAAAGCCTGGTAAAAGTTGTGTGGTGTCACTTGGATGGAGCTGAATCAATGGCCTCAACTCCAGTACATGGATGAATGATCAAATAGATCAAAAATGGCTTGCCTGATCATTTGTGGATGTGGAGAAGCCAGTGGTCCTTTGTTAGATATAATTTAATTGCAAACACATACACCTAGCTGTCATCCTGACTTCACTGTCTCTTGTCAGATTATTCTCTAAAGTTTGATCTGGCAACTGAATTCATTGGTGTCATCGCATAAAAATATAGCTCACGTAAAAATAAAACCCAACCATTTTTAAATTTAATGAAAAAATGCAAAGTTGGAAGTTTGAATTCGTAATAAACTATTCTGGCTCAAACTTAACATTCCCAAATCAAGTAAATGTGTGTTTGTAAAAATGTATTGCAGGATTCTGGCAACCATGTCCTGGCTTGATAATTTCCAAATTATGGATTATAAAACCCAATTAACCCACATAGTGACCAAAAAAAAAAAAAGCCACAACATCACAACAAAATAGTCTCTGTAATTTTCTAGTTTCCACATAATTAGCAATTAGCTGAAAAAAATACAAGGCTTTGTCTAAAAAGTTATGTGTACCAAATACATTCTAAGCATTACCATTTCTGACAGGGGTTTTATTTTTATGGAAAAACCATAAGAAGCAAGTGTTTGCAACTTGAATTCAAAAATCTGAACTCACTAACAAAAAGATAGTTTACAGAATCTTGATGCGGTTTCCTACCTCTCAGCTTTGGCCACACAGTATGCTGCATTTAATTTAATCCTTTAATGAGCTCAACTCACAAAGGATGTCCTGCAAACCAAAGAATATTTGCTTGAAGGGCCCAGAGGAAAGGTAGAAAGTCACTAAACAAGTGTCTACAAAGAGCTTGTTTGTTGAAAATAAATAGGACTTTTGCCTCAAGAGAAAAGCAGGAGACATTTTTGTCTCCTCCATTCATGTTTTCCTGTCAGCCACACCCAAACACACAATTGATCTGGAGTGACAATACAAGGAACAGGTGGGGCAAAGACTATGAAGTTCTCTTTGAGCACATTTTTCTCACAGATCCTCAACTGGTGTTTGATCCTGACCAAAGAGTAAAGACACTGTGTGTGTATCTGTGTATGTGTGTGTGTGTGTCTGTATGTATGTGTGTCTGTGTGTCTGTGTATGGAAAGAGAGAGAAAGATACAGAGAGAGGAAGGAAGGAAGGAAGGAAGGAAGGAAGGAAGGAAGGAAGGAAGGAAGGAAGGAAGGAAGGAAGGAAGGAGGGAAGGAGGGAGGGAGGGAGGGAGGGAGGGAGGGAGGGAGGGAGGAAGGAAGGAAGGAAGGAAGGAAGGAAGGAAGGAAGGAAGGAAGGAAGGAAGGAAGGGAGGGAAGGAGGGAGGGAGGAAAATAACAGCAAGTAAGTGTGTGTGTGTGTGTGTGTGTGTGTGTGTGTGTGTGTGTGTGTGTGTTTTAAAAAGCCAGGTTCCAGTGGCTAATGCCTTTAATCCTAGCTACTCAAGAGGTTGAGATCTGTCGCCAGAATCCTCAACAAGCAGAGTCAGGACTTGATATGAAGAGTATTGAGCACCTGTAACATATCAATGATGAAAATGACCAGATATTCATATTCAAGTTTTTCCTGGTTACAGTAGAGAGAATGACTGGAGAGCTCAAAAGTTTCAGCCAAGAGATCCATCAGGAAACTACTATACTGGCCCAGAGACAGAGGTAAAGACAGAGACAGAGACAGAGACCATGGTATAATTCAAAACAATAGGGAAAGGAAGTAGAAATGCAGTAGACTAACTCAAGAGAGGTGGTAGTAGCCACACAACCTCTAATACCATATTAAATAGAGAGGGGCATCTGTTTGTTTAGAACAAATTCAAAGTTGGCCACTCAGTGAGGACGTGGCCAAAGGATGAAGCTGAAGATCCTGTTAAGTGTTGTAAGCCAAGCTTAGAAAAAAATATTGCATGTTTTGTCTCATGCACCATCTCAACCTAAATATACTAGCCAGATGACATGATTGTGGATAGGAGACTTCTTGAGTGAGTGACAACCAACAGGAGAAGAGAATTGGAAAGGAGATGGTGATGGGGATGAATATGATCCAAGTCCATTATATATGTATGAAAATATTACAAAACCAAACCCACCAAAAAGACAGTAAAAATGGAGGGGAAGGAGTGAATTTGATCAAAGTACTTCATATTCCTATATGTATTTCCCTGAGAATCTTTTGTACAATTAATACACACTAATTAAACAATCAGTAGCAAACATTTCAGATTTGGTAGTCTAGCCATGAAAAAAGAGAGAGAAAGAGAGAGAAAGAGAGAGGATCAGAGCTTTGTTTTAGATATCCATATGCCTATACTTTATATCCTTTGGGACATAAAAGAGACAGGAGATAAGAAATTGATGGATTGATATGGGAGATAAGTCAGAGTTTTGGAAACCATGGGAGTAGAGGGGATAAACTGATGAAAGGAAGTAGTAGAATAATTTCTTACATTCTTTGCATGCAAAAAATAATAATCTCTTGGACTGGGAATATGGCCTAGTGGCAAGAGTGCTTGCCTCACATACCTGAAGCCCTGGGTTCGATTACTCAGCACCACATATATAGAAAAGGCCAGAAGTGGTGCTGTGGCTCAAGTGGTAGAGTGCTAGCCTTGAGCACAAAGAAGCCAGCGACAGTGCTCAGGCCCTGACCTCAAGGCCCAGGACTGGACAAAAAAAATTTAATATCTTGTAAAAATTGATTTTATTTTCCAAGTTCCAATGCACTTCCAATTCCCATGCATTTTTCAGACCATAAAGTTCAAGATCTCATGCTCATTTAAAAAATATATAATTTCAATCGGTTTTAAGAATTTTTTGCAATGTTAGTCCATGTCAGAGGGCAAATTAGCAAAGGAAAGGATGATTTTCAGATAAGCCACATCATTTTTATTGAAAAGGATACAAAGGATGAAAAAACTCACTTTGATCTGCTCTTCCATGTCTACAAATTGCAAAATGAAATTTCCTCAGGAAAAAAAAACACACACACACAAAAATTCCCCAAAGAGCGTTTTTGTGCTGTAAAGCTCTCTGAAATTTAGCATTTGGTGTGGTCTAGCTCCACAACACTAAATAATGATTATTGTTATTTGGAAATGGTAATTAAAATGACAACGTTTTCTACAAATCTCAGCAAGAGACGTTTATGTGTGCCTTGTAGCTGTAGTTTGTCTTGTGATTAGGAGTCAAAGATAATATCTGGGCAATATTAAGCTGTATCTGTCATCACTCTTGTCACACTAAATAGCCATGGGTGCTAGAAATGGGCTTTTGAGCCATCCACCTCAGGGTCACTAGTTCATGAATGGTTCAGGCTCAGTATGAATGAGACTCATTAATTTTCTTGTGCTATGAATAGGCCTGCTAGGATAAGCCTGCAATGCCTGGCCAATATCTAGGACAAAGAGGTTCTAATTACAGCACTATATTTTATTAATTAGCTTGAATTTAAAACAAATAATATTCAATGCCTGGATGGGAGGTGAAGAAAATGAGTCACGAGTTGGAAGGCAACTGTCCTCATTCTTAGCAAGTTTTCTTATCTCCTACTGACCATAGTTAGAAGAAAGGCAGTGATTGAAACCATCTCAAGTACTACTGTGACTAAGAATCATCTCTGACTTGACTTCGCATATTGTGTTGTATTGGGATCATAATGCGAAAGAAGCAGGTTGCACCCTAATTTACAATAGTAACCTTCCCCATAATGGCATCTAAGTCAAAGACAGGCCACACGGACAACAGTATTTTCCCAGGCTTATAAGAGATGCTTATAATTTCTCTCCTTGCATAACATCATAGTCGTTACCATGTTATAGCACAATACCTTACACACATTCATGTTGCACATTTTGTACACAAACATGGTATACTGTAAATCATAAAAGGCTATAAAATATAATTATGCAGAGTATATACTACTTGATATTATTGGATCACTAACTTACCTATTTACTATAATATTCACGATGGTTGTTTTCAAATGAACATCTTCTAGTTTGCTATTAAAAATATTCCCTATGATGCTAGTAGCACCCTTGTACCTGTCATGTTTTCAATGTCCCCACTGCATTTAGATGCCTCACAGAGTGTGGGACCTGCACCATTCAGGCTTTATGAGTACATCGTAGTCACATAGGATGAAATCTCCCAGGAACACGTCCTCAAAATGTGACTGAGTTGTTAAGTGCTGCAGGATGCTACTACAAATCTTTATCATCATGTACCCAAGTAGAATAATAATGACAGCAGCTCCTCAGATTATTGGGAATACTGTATAAAATAAAATCTGTGAAAATCTGAGCATGCTGCACATCTAAGTGGATGATGATGATGATGGTGATGATGATGATGATGAAAGCAATGACAATTACCATGATGAGTGATTAAATCTGATCTGTTAGATCACTTTGTGCAAGTGTGGTAGGTGAATGGGTAGATTGATGGGCTCGCTTGATGGTTGAAACAGACACAAAACATGAGGGCCTAAATGATCAAGCACAGTTACTGTACAGGAAAGTGTAACCTACCTGTAACCTACCTATCTCATCACTTGCCCTAATAGTGCTCCTGAAACCAATGGAAAAAAATCTTGACTGTCAGGAAATGCTTACGACACTAGACACTAGGCTGTAATCAGAGTTCATGTGTCTGTCCTTATCTAGATGTTCAATTAGCTACATCTGAACAGAAAGGACTTAGAATGTTTAGCACCTCTTTTTGCATTACAAGGATATGACATTTGTTATAATTTGATGAAAAAAATTCAACACACGCTGTAGGTCCTCTTCCCAATTGCCTTTTAAACGCTGCGCTGGGCACAGCTAGCACTTGGTGAGGGAGCCTCCACAGAGGAACTGATTCAACAACAAATAGAATTAGTGAACACAATTTGCCGAGGCAATTAGCAAATTAGCAAATACAATTAGCACCAACACATTTAAGGATGATGCCTTTCTTTACTGTCTTCAAAGCTTTGCAAAGCTTTGTGCACATCTTGTCTGTAAGGCAATGCTTCTATGAGCTTGCTTCCCCCCACCCCTCTGCCAACTCCAAACCCCTCTCATGATCCCTTCAAGGTGCCAGCACTCGAAAATATTTTGAAAGCATTGCACAGAGCAGCCTTACCTTTTGTCTGCCTCTTGCCATCCCCTTCACACAAAATGATTTGTCCCAAGACTTCACCTCTCCTGGGATGTGTCTATTTCTGTCCAAATTCTTCTTTATATATAAAAAAGCTTCCATATCAGACTTTCACTCCATTTTTCCTCAGTGCTGGTGTTCTATACAGATTCCCACAACTGTATCTCTTACTGAAATTCTAGTCCATCCTTGGACTCCAAGCCTACAGAACTAAGTTCACATTTTGTCACAACAAATGGGACAAATGTGCTAATTCTATTCTTTTATCTTCACTGACTGAAAGTAGGTTCATAAAAAATAAATACAAATGTTTGAATAGTTATAGAACAAACACACTGCTCATGTAAAGTAAGCATATTTGAATAATTAACCTACTCCCGTTAGTTCTTGCATAATTCTCTTAAGCACTGAAGAGGCAAAGAAATGTATATGTAGACAGATGACTGACAGACAGACAGACAGACTGAGAGATGATAGAAGATATGTGCATACATGCATACAGACAAGTCTATGCTTGAACCTTAATTTTCCTGATTCTGGTTCATTCCATTTTACCTGCTTGGAGGTTTTGTTTCTTTTCCTTCTTAGAAGTCTTCTGTAAAGCTAAACATACTTCATATGCTTATGTGTCTTTGATAGAGTATATGTTATGTAATGCCTATATGCCTGTATAGTATATAGATACATATACATCTGTACACATACATACACACATATTCATAAAAACCCACAAACAGTTTAAAGTCCTAGTTGTAGGACCAGTTGCTTCAGGCATATCTGACATTTACATGCAATAGAGCTAAATATTTGAAGTATTCCTGAACCTCATTTGATGATGTCTTTAAACCATATTGACTCAAGAAGGAAATGGTAGGGTTAGAGGAGAGGAAAATTAGCTCCATGTAGAAATTGAAATTTGGATGGTTATGTAACATTTTCTCATTAATCATAATAGATTTTAATCCCCACTTTATGAAATTAGGTGTATAAAGCTTAACATGTTCAAGATGACAGAAATAGTGAGGTAAAGAGAACAGATTTAAAGTAGTTTTGCTGGATTCTGAATTTCAAATTCTTACCATTTTCATTTGGAGACAAATTTCCCTTTCTTATAATAGAAGTTGCAAAAAAAAAAAAAGTATATGGAATGCAATTCCAATTTCATGGGAAAGCATGGAAATCAAGCCAACAACTTCTATTACATCCTTGACACCAAATCTCCATCTCCCTAGTGTCAGGGACCAAGAGGTTTCGAGAAAAAAGAAATAAAATCTTATTATAATCTTTGCCTTGAGACTCTAATTAACATGCTACAGTGAATACACCTATAATTTGATCTTTGTAGGTCACGTGTGGAATTACTTTAACAAGCATTTTGATGGTCATGCCCTTAATCTGATCCTTCCTGAAAGTTACTGTTGTCATTCAATTTTTTTTCAATAGGACCAGATTATGCATGTCTGGAATTTTTTTATTTTATTCTATTTTTCCCCGCAACTAGGCACTTCTCTTAGAAATTTATCCCTTAGTAATCTCAGAGTAAATGCAGAAAATGATCACAAAATGCACACTACCATCCTGTATCCTTTCACCCCCATCTCACTCCCCCAAGCTGTGATCCACCAATTGCACTACTTTTCTTTCCAAGTTATTGCAGAGGACACTTTTACCAAATGATTTTCCATTTCACAACAAGGATTTCTATTATTCCAGGCTTTTGTCCTAAGGTTCTTGCCTCCAGCTCTTTTTTTTTTTAATATATGTTTTGGTGACTACATCACAGCATTGGTACTAATTTTGTTATTAATTAAGACACACAGGATGTTCTGCCTCACCAATTAAGTTCTAAATGCCAGTGCCTAATGCAGTAAGTGCTTATTTCATTCATACACTGTGCATGCCCAAGGCAGTTTGACAGGAAGCCAGGCTCCATGGAAGCCCTCAGGGATCCAAATTGAGTAAAGCTATAGCATCCATCATTCAATTTGTCAATGCCATAGAGAAGAGAACCTGAGAACTCACACAGTCATCTAAGCTAGAGTCTGGAAGTCATGCATGGCACTTCATCTCTAAGCAAGTTAAATGTACCTCCCTAACTACAGGTGTATTGGAAAACATAGAACATGAAATACTTGGTGAGTGTCTCTGTGCTAGTTCTCTGTGTTTCCAAATCCCAGTCATGAAATCAATCACTATCTCAAGAATTATTTTACTGTTCACAAGAAAAATCCTCTCCAGACAGACACTTTTCCACTACCACCCCATAAACAGTTCCTGAAAGTTTGCTTAAAAACCCTTGCCTAGAATAGACAAGATTCCTCGTGCATTGAAAAATGCCCCCATAAAAATGAATGTTGTGGCCTCTACTGTAAATGTAGTTTAGGTCCATTTGACTAAGACTGAAGTACATCCTCAGACATTTTGAAGAATTTCCTCATTGTAAAGCTGCTGTATTTACTGACATTTCCCACCCACCCCCACCCTGGGAATCTGGTTCTCTTGTTTATTAGAACCGCTAAAATGAAAGTTTGCCACCTGATTAATTTTAATAGTTTAGCCAGAAACCTGTGGATAGTGTGTATTGGCTGCCAAGCTTGAGATAAATTCTGTTGGCTGCATTGCAGAGATTTTGGCAGAAATAAAGTCTGCCCTTTGAAAAGAAGCACAGTGGAGCTGAAAGGGATGGGATTTCAAAGGCAAGTGTGAAGCAAAAGACGGTTTTGTCTTTCTTTGTGACTTCCCATGCTGTGGGGATCTGATAAACCCATTCAGCAGTTCTTTTTCAGACCTCATATGTTTTATTTTAGCATTACGGTTGAGGGAGAAATGTAAGCCTTTTGTGCAGAGCTGGATCCAAGTCAAAGTCAGAAAGACTTCAGAGGCAGCTTGGTGAGGCTGCTATAGGTTGTTCTGATTTTTAAAGAGATCTGGATAACCAAATAGCAACTTAAAGCACCAGGAGTTTACCCCAGGAGATTTGTATTGGAAGATAACTCACCATGGGGTTGTTTATTCATTTTTATCAATGCTAGTTCTTCCTCAAGCTAGAGGACTTGCAGGGCTAGTTGCAAAATAAAAATACTGGGTCTCTGGTTCAAAAATCAAGGGCAGAGGGAATGCAATTAGAAGTATTAAAATGTAAATCTAGATCCTTCCTCAGGTAGTCTCTCATGTTTTGCTATGATATTTTATATTTGAGATTGAATTCTAAGTTTAGAAAGAATACCAACTTAAATCATTACATGGATCTGGCCATCCCTCTTTGGCTGTGTAACGGTGTACTCCTTCAGTACTAACACCAGAACATTCAACTTGTGTGCTGAATCACAGAAAGGATGCAATTCTTATTGCATGGCTTAGTTCCTGAGAGTTTCTAGAGCTGGCAAGAGAGAAAACACACACCAGACTAAGGAAAGTAGGAAAGAAGAAAGGAATACACTCACACTCAAGGACCAGGCTATGGGGATATGGGGTGTATTGTCAAGTCTCGCAGCTCATGTACTCACCTGCTCTAATAGCACCTTTAACTACTGACCATGCATTGGCCAGCTACACCTGGGATGTGGCTCCTTCTTACAAACCCTCTTCATTGTTCTTCGGCAGTTACCAGTGATGTTAAAGCTTGAACCAATGGCCTTGGAAACTGGACTGGGGGCTTGTGAGAGTTTCCTCATCTATTCACACTCACTTCCTCGCCCATCACAATTATCACAATTCCAAATTCATCCAATCAAGTACCCATACCTAACTTTCACTACTATCTTCTCTCAGGTCTCCACTGGGACAGAAAGACACAAGAGAACCAGGGTGAGGTAAGGGTCAGAAGGTACACAGGACAGTGAGGACAAGGCCATTGAGAATTTATCAAGGAAAGTGAGTTGGAGGGAGGACCACCATTGGAGCTGAGGCGAGATTTGGACTCATGCTCCATCGTCCCCTTAGACTTTGTTTGGAAAGCAAAATTTAAAGAAAAAATACTGAATGACTTAAAGGCAACACCAATGAAGCACTGACTTCCAAGCACAAGAGCCTCTGAACCAGGACCCTATGCAACTGCATTAATCACACACACCCTAAGGTTGCTACTGTCCAATCCTATGGGAAAAAGGGGCGGGGCTAGAATGAGAGGGTGGGCAACTACTTTCCTTAGAGTGTGTCAGGAGGTAGACCTGAAGACATGTGTTAAATAAGAAATGCACCATTCTCTTCATATCATCGGGTAACTTCCATACAGTTTTTCACTATTTCTTTGAGTTTTGTGATATCTTTGTCAAGATACTCTAGTCTATTTATAAAAATTATGAAGCTGAGCATGGTGACACATGCCTGTAATTCAAGCTGTGTTCGACTTTAAGCTAGGCTAGAATCACAGGCATATCATACGCGGATCATGAACCAAGGCTGGCCTTCAGACAAAAGTTTAAGACCTTGTTCAAGAAAGAGTCAGGAGCATAGCTAAAGTAAAGCACCTGCCTAACAAATATGAGGCCTTGAAGTCAAATCTCAATACTTCCTTTCCCTTCCTCCCCCCCCCCAAAAAAAAACGATTTGTGAAATCTCAGTGGCCTTTTGTCAAAAGTTTGATTTCTGCTTATCAAGACTCTGAGGTTCTGATCCACAGAGATTGAGGCTGACAGAAGCCTTGCCATTTTATAGTTGAGTCTTCTGTGTGGGCCCTCTACTATCACTGTGGAAGAGGAAGGCAGAAAGGGAAGGCTGTGAGGCTGTGAGCCAGCTTAACAAGATGCAGCCCATTCATTTCTATCTACAACAAATCAAAGCTAATCAAGATCAGTAGACTAACACCAAGTAGACAACTACTAGGGAGGCAGAAAACATAATGACAACATTTCTAGGATAGACTAGAGAAAAAATATTGACCTACCATAAGCTGTATGTCACCCTGTGCACCACTAATCTGAGCTATTCAGGAAGTATAAATGGGAGGAGTACAGTCTGAGCTGGACCCCTCCAGAAAAACAAACCATGAGATTCCATCCAAAGCTAAAAGAACAGTAAAAGAAAAATAAATGGTTAGAGTGACTTGAGTGGTAGAGCATTTGTCTGATGAGGATGAGGCCCTGTATTTAAACCTAGTACTACAAGAAAAGAAAGAATGAAAAAGAAAGTGACAAAGAAGGAAGGAAGGCAAAAGGAAGGGAGGGAGGGTTGGAAGAAAGGAAATGAGGAAGGACGGAACAAAGGAAGGAACTTTTTGCTGATACAGGGATTAGCAATGATAACCAGAAGGTCAACTTACATGTCAAATATATGGTCTATCATTGAAATAAAACACAACCTTTAGAAATATACCAAGTGAAATATTTTTCAAGACTTAGTTTTGTTGAAATTTGATAAGTATGTCTTTAATTCCAGCTCTATAGGAGGTACAAGTAGAGGGATCATGTTCTGGGGTTAGAAACACATCTCTGAGCCACAGTCTGCCTACTTTAGCTTCGCACTGTTGCTGGAATCACCTGTGTGAGCCACTGCACTCAGTTCCATCAGTGGCAATTGAGTGTCATGGATTTTTGTGCCTGGCCTAGCCTGGAACCACAGTCCTCCCAATCTCAGCCTCTCAAGGAGTTTGGAATGCAGGTATGAGTCATCATTCCTGTTCATTTCGAACAGAGATTTCCTTTGTTTATTCATAGACACTACAGATATTAGTCAGGTATCTTATGAGATCTAAACCTATGGCCCCAGAGAAAAAGTGAAATATGTGTATTTGCTCCAGAGCCAAGAAGAAACTCAAGCGTTTCAGCCCAGGTCTCTAGACACAGCAAAGAACTTCACGGACTCAAGGAGGACAGAAAGAACTCAGGGCAACACTGACCAGGAAATCATCCTGGTCTTCTTTGATCTACCCCCATTCCTTGATATGTTTGTTTTTGTTTTGTCATTCCTGTGGCTTGAACTCTGGACCTGGGCACTGCCCCTGAGCTTTATTGCTCAAGGCTAGTACTGTTCCACTTGGAGCCACAGCTCTAATTCCGGTTTTCTGGTGGTTAATTTGAGATAAGTGTCTCATGGACTTTTCCTCCCCAACTGGCTTCCAACAGCAGTCCTCGGATCTCAGCCTCCTGAGTAGCTAGGATTAGAGGCATGAGCCACTGGCACCCAGAATCTTTGATATGTTGATGTATCCACATTTCCAATTACACTTATTCCTCTCTTTGTTTGGAGCTAATTGGCCCATGGAATTCATATGTTGAGTAAACATCTATGTCACTAAATATATTCTAATTATAAAGATTGTCTATGAAGAAAATTGGGATTTGCCCTGAATCTGAGTTGTTCAGGAGAAGGAAAACAAGACAGTAAGTGAATATCCCGGCTCTTGCCAGGCATCTCACATCACCATGCTAGCCTTGTACAAATTGACAAAAAGACAACAAAACAAAGCATTGAACTCAAGAAATGTCAGCATAATGTCACTCTGGAAGAGTCTGATGGGGGGAAAAAATTGTGAAATGCAATGCATACTTTTAAATGAGAATAGGAAACAAGCATTGGTCAGATTTTAGCATATTTGAAGGTCAATATTCAATTGTCTGCTACAGCAGTGGTCTATCTTTCCATTCCAATAGCACATTAGACCTTCTTTCCTGATAGTTTATCAACCATGACTCCCTCCATGTCTCCTGGAGAACATGTGTTGTTTTGCAAAAACTCTCAACTCTGATAGACTGAGAACAAGAGTTGTCTTCCCTTTCATGTCAACTCTCTCCACTTCATGCACATATCATAGAAGAACAGATATGTAAATTATGATTGAGTTACATGAAAACATGAGCTCATTAAGAATCTAAAGATAAATGCCAACAGAATTCTCTTTAGCACTCTTTAGTTCTAAATGATTGAAAAGTGGGAGGTTTTAGACTCCCTCTTTCTTACATTGACAGAGGAACCTAAAAGGATTTAATATTATTACTTCATTGTCTTTCTTCTATCAATTATCAATTCTACAGCTAGACCAACAGTATCACTACTGTGTATTTGCCTATCATTCTTTGTATTGTTATTGTTTAGGTATAACTTTGATGTATTTGTCTCTATCACCTTAATATGAATCAGTGAGTAGAAGCAGGATTTGTGTTGAAATTCTTCTAAAACTACTCTGCATTCAAGTTATCCACAGCTATATTTTAATATAAATACATCATGCAACATTTTAAATTTCCACCACCTTTTCTTAATGCCTCTTTGAGATGCTGGGTTGTTGTTTTTTCAATCTGAAACAATAAAATAATTCTGAGTAATAGATTTTTCTGAAAAAGATGTAATTTACCAGTTCAGTTTCTGTTTACTTTTAGACAGAAACTTTTACACTTGATATACAGCATGAACAATGATTTTATAATTCAAAAAACAAAAGTAGTGTGGGGGACATTCAAATGATATAATAAAAATGATAAACTAACAACAAAGAAACAACAGCTTTGCCAGAAAAACAATATTATCTCTACAAAAGTAAAAATGATTATGAGAATAAAAACTCAATGTATGCAGAAGGGAGGAGTGGATATAGACATGCTATTTAAAGAGTCTCCCACTGCAGATGGGGAGCAATTGAGCAAGTGTCAAACATAAATACATTAAGAGTCATGTATGGTAAGAAAATATTGGAGAAAATTAAAATTAAAGGCAGGAAAGGAGCAAAAAAGAAATATTAAGTGGTATAGATATTAAACTGAATAAATTCAAGTCTAAGTGAAACATTAATTACCTTTAAGTAAACAATCTAATTACTCCAATTTAAGTTTAGAGGTTGTGATTGTATCTTAAGAACATGAAAAGTGTAAGGGATAGAAATTTACCATATACATAAAACACTGAATACTCTTATTTTCAGTCATACAGATACATGTTTGTATGAAATAAAAGAATAGAAGAACATCTACTAGGTAAATACCAGTTAAGTGAGAACTTGAGCAAATGCATTAATATTAGACAAACTAGATTTCACAATAAAGAGTATGGTGCAGACAATAAGGAAAATTAGGAGAGGTACCCAAAGGTACAATGCCTACTTGCCTCTGGTCATTTAAAATAATATTTATCAACATGAACTCCAGGAAATTGAAACAAGAAAAAAAAAAAACATGTAGAGACTCTCAACATTACAGATACAAAATATATATTTCAGTACCCCTTTCTCAATGACTGATAATCCCTAAAAAAGAATAAATAATACTGTCTTTAGAGATGGTAAGAATATAGATCACTCAACAACACTATCAAGCCAGTAAATTGGCAAGCAAAATCCACTCGATGATAGAAGATTTCTTTTAAAGTGCACATCAAATATTTATACAAATAAAACACAT
This sequence comes from Perognathus longimembris pacificus, assembly GCF_023159225.1. NCBI lineage: Eukaryota > Metazoa > Chordata > Mammalia > Rodentia > Heteromyidae > Perognathus > Perognathus longimembris. The sequence goes on from NC_063177.1 coordinate 32,261,761, forward strand.
TTTGGATCATAAAAAGCTTAAATTATAGATTGAAATCATATATTGTCTTCCACAGAAACTAAATTAAGCAGAAAATCAATAGAATAATACTCCCTAAATGATCAAAATATTTGAAAGTTTAACCAAACACTTAAACTTAATCCATGAGCAAAATAAGAAACAAAGAGGAGTGGCCAAAAGTTATTTCCACCTCAAGGAACATGAAGCATATATAAATTTGTAGATGGCAGCAAAAGTAGTGTTTAGAGGAAAATAAATAGTATTAAAGGTTTGTACTTGGAAAGAGGTAAGGCTTCAAATGGAAGACTTCAGGTTCTACAATTATGGACACATGATCAAATAAAGTCCAATACAAAAACAAGAAAAGATTTTTTTCTTGGTCATGGGACTTGAAGTCAGATGCTGGGTCCATGACTGACCTTTTCTGCCCAAGGGTAGTGAGCTACCACTTTGAGCCATAGCTCTACTTCTGGTGGTTTTCTGGTGGTTAATTAGAGATAATAATCTCACACACTTTTCTGCCTGGGCTGACTTTGAACCATGATCCTCAGATCTCTGCCTCTGTGTAGCTAAGAGTATAGGTGTGAGCCATCAGTGTCAGGCAAGAAAAGAATTTTAAGAAGGAAGCAATACTCACAAGACAATATGTTGGAAATTAACTGTACAATTATGTCGAGGTATTGGAGGGAAGAGAAAGTGGGAGAAAAATGAGGGAGGGGGTAACAAGTTTGACAAGAAATGTACTAACTACCTTACATATGTAACTGATACCCACTGTACATCACCTTGACAATAAAATTAACTTTAAAAAAAGAAGGAAAGACATTTAAGAATTAATTCAGTTGCAATGAAGAAAATAAAGAAGAGCAATGGATGAGAATGCTGAAAGGGATTACATTGAACAAGATATATTGTATTCACAAACTGCTTTGCTAATGGAAACTCCTTTGTACAAGCACTTAAAGATAATAATAATAATAAAAGTAAAGAAATGATAATATATGATAGTCTTTCAAATAAAAGTCCTGCTGGTTGCCAGAGTCTAGGGAGCGTATTGTGAAGGATAAGTAAGCTACACTTAAGCAGGAATAAGAACTTCTGGAGTGTTATTGAATAGTAGGATAATCACAGATAACAATTAATGCTGCACATTTCAAAAAAATAAAATAAATGATTTAATCAAGAATAAATGATAAATATTTGAGCAGATAAGTACCATTAGCTCACATGAACATCTTGTATAGATTTATTTTGTCATCAAATGACTCCCCACTGAGCTGTACAATTTTTAGTTTTTCTCTATGTTAAAGTAATTCCAATGATTTAAAAGGTGAAAACAATTTTAAGGAAATTTTTTTTGACTGTGCACACTAAACCCCCAAAATATAGAAAAAAGTCAGTGAGATTATCTTCTACCAAGCATGACAATGAGAAGGTGAGACACAAATCAATATCCTAAGAATTAAAGAAAGGTATTACTATTAATCCTGTAAATACTTACAAGATGATAAGAAAATACCCAATAAAAAATTCAATGACATAAATTTGAGAACTTAGGTAATATGGAGCCTTCAAAGACACTAACTAATTCAGGAAGAAATGAATTTAGCTGAATGACAATTTTAATAAAGAAATTGAAATCCAAATTAATATCATCTCCCAAAAGCAATTCCACTCTTAGGTGGCTTAAATTGGTTAATTTTTTTAATTAAATAATGTCAGTTCTTCATAATCTTTTCCAGAAAACCAGAACAAACACTTTCTAGCTCATTTATGAAGCTAGCATTACCATGATACCAAATTCATCCATTTTTTTCATTTTTTAAATTGAGTTTAAATTACTACATACATTTCACAGTACACATTTTAACCTTCACAAGGATAAGAATCATCATTCTTCTCTTAGAAAGCTTATGAACTCTATGAACCTTAACAATAAAACCATTTCTTCCAATTCAGGTGATATGTACATTTCTTTCCTTTTGTTTAGTAACATTTGTTCCCTCTTTCCCATTCCCTCCTTCCCATCATAGCCCATGAGTTCTTAGTTCATTTCCATCAATGTCTGATGCAGCTAAATTCAGTAGTTTTTAAAATGACTCATTCATGTGTCATGTCCTTGTTGGATCCTTGCTCTGTATCTCCTTTCACTTCAGTGCTCTCCTGACCATGCTAAAGTAACTCCACCCCTGCCTCTACCACGTACAGCAATCTGTCTACTTGCCAGTCCCACTGAAGTCAAATATAGAGGAAGTGCTATTTCTCACTCATATTTATAACCTGACTGTCTATCATAAAACACATATTTGGATTAACCAATAAGCTGATCCAATGCTTGTGAGCTGTCAGAGTTAACAATTCCCCTCTCACTGAATCATTGTGTATATTCTACTCAAGGATTCTTCTATATGTAACACAGACAGGCCTCAAATCCACTGCGTAGCCAGAGCTATCTCAGAGTTCCCAACCTGCTAAACGCACAACCCTTTCCATCCTGCTCACCTGCCAACTAACTTTTCTCCAAACTCCAATGAGCTTCTCTCTACAGTTTCCTAATTAGTTGAGTGTTTTGGTAATTACAACTTGAATTTTTAAAAATCAGAGCCCATTGCTGGACCAACAAATGGCTTTTCTATTATTATTTTTTCCAGATCTAATAAAATGTGTCTCTGTACTGTGAGAGGAAAGGCATTATTACTCACCTTCCCATGGGCCACAATGTGTTGTGGTACAGCACCTTTCAACTGCAAGAAGATCCTTTTGGAACAATCAAAGGTCAAATTCATTTCCTCCTTGTCTTACTATATCCCTCCAGGTATTGCTTCAAGTGCATTAAAATAGATCTCCCATTTTGTTGCTCTTGCACTCTGATTCAAATGGTGCCAGTCATTTATCTTAAAGGCATGGGGGGGGGGGGCACACATGAGACTCTCTGAGTCTCCTTTGGTCCCTGCTGGGTTCTTTAGCATGAGCTTTCTATGTGCTCTGCCAGCTCACTGGCTTTTCTGGAAATGACTACCTTATTATGGAAAGATTCAAGATTTTTAGAATGGCACTTGGGTGGAAAATCATTTAGATGGGGGAAAAATATCCTTGCTCTATTAACATAGAGGAGGGCCAAATGTATGTCAAAATGAAGTGGGCCACTTACTAAGAGACAACAAATGCAACATGTAAATAGGCATAGAAGAAAGGATTAGTCCCTAAGACTTGAGAAATCAAATTTAAGTAGTTCTCATTGATTCAAAGTCAACAACAGCAATTCCTTTTTTATTCCCTTAGAAAAAGACATTTTTTTAGTCTATCCCTGTCTCTCACACATTTTATTTTTTTAGAATGATTAAATAGTATTTGAACAGTCACTTATTCATTTCTTCATCTATGCCAGACATCCTGCCACACACAAGCACATGCAAATAAAAAGTCATAGTTTCTTGATGGGAGTCATGTGTTTTAACTATGTCATTCTCCCTCATTCCCACTTCCAGTCTTCCCATCTCTACCCAGAGCACCTCATTGTTCCATTTTCACATATGTACATAAATATTTTGACCCTTTTTCATCCTCTCCATTCTCCCTCCCCATATCTTAGGTAAGATCTGCTTTACTTTTCTTTTCTTTTTTTTTTTTGGAATAATTCTTTTTCTTAATACATATATGAGCAGTATCAAATATGTGTCATTTACATTGTTTTATCAATATAAGAGATGTATAATTTTCATTATTTTATGACAAAGAAAATATTAAAAGGCTCTGTTGTGAGTATAATTGGTGTCAAGGATGGAAATCTGGGAGGCTGACATGGTGACGTGGGCCTGTAATTCCAGCACTTGGGAGGCTGAGGCAGGAGAATTGAGAGTTCCAGGAGAGCCTTGGCTATGTAATGAGAACCTAAATTTGCTTTAATTAACAGCCACGTGGTTATAAAAACAAGTGCCAGTGTGCATCCTCTAACAGCAAGTGCCATCAACAGTCAACTCCGGAATCCAACTCTGTTTTTTTTCCTGGAGATAAGAGTCAGACTTTTCTTCCTGGGGTTGACTTCCATCCTCAGATCTCAGCCTCTGGAGTAATGCGCGTCGCCTGCCTGCCCATGAGCTCGGATTCTCCAGCCCACTGGGACTGCACCGTGTCCCGATGCTCTGGGCCACACGTGCTTGGCCCTCTGCTCACCCGCGCTCCCCGCCAAGCGCAGAGTAGCGAGTGCACTGCTTTACTTTAATAACACTCAGTTTTTTTTATGTGTGTTATTTATTCAAAAGTCCAGACCATGGTATTTGACATCCATCATATATGGATGGGACTTCAGTCCAATAGACCTAGCTTTCCCAACTTCGTACCCTGCAGTAAGCTTTCTTATGCAACCATTATTCATAGGTGTTGAGATTGATCACCCTCAACATTCTATTTTCCTCTCTTTTTTCTAACCCCTTGAACATTCCCAGAATTACAGATGTTTGTATGTGTGTGTATCTGTGTTTGTGTCTGTGTGAATGTGAATATTCGTGTATGTACTTTAATTTTTAGGCCTAACATACACACATGAGAAAAACATGTGACCTTACTCTGAATCCTGTTTGCTTTATTTAATGTCTGATGATCTTCAGTTTGATCTCTTTCCCCGCAAGCAACATAATTTTGTTCTTCTATACAGTTACATACTTCTCCATTGTATTTATATATCACACTTTCTGGATCCAGTCATCTGTTGTCGGGCATCTGGCCTGTTTCCATAGCTTGGCTACTGTGAGTAGTTCTTCAGTGCCCATGCATATGAAAGTATTCCTACATTTGTCCAATCTTTCTTCGATTTGTTGTGTTTCTGGGCCTCCATTAAGAAAGTTTCATCCTGTGCCAAGGAGCCCAAGTGTTTCTCCTGTTCCTTCTTGTAATGTTTTCAGCATATCTGATTTTACCCCAAGGTCTTTTATCCATTTGGAATTGATTATGATACAGGGTGATATATAAGGATCTAGTTTTAGTTTGTTACAGGTGTTTAACCAATTTTGCCAGCACCATTTGTTGAAGAGGCTGTCTTTCTTCCAACCTATTTTTTAGCTCCTTTATCAAAGATCAAGTAGCCTTAGGTCTGCAGGTTCATTCCTGGGTCTCCAGTTCTATTCCATTGGTCCTCAAGCCTGTTCTTATGCCAATACCCAGCTGTGTTTATTACTATAGCTTTGTAATACAGCTTGAAGTTTGGTAGTGAATCTCCTCCAGCACTATTCTTTCTCCTTAGGATTGTTTTTGCTATTCGGAGTACTTTATTGTTCCATATGAATTTTTGGATTACTTCCTCTATTTCATTAAAGAATTGTGTTGGGATATTGATGGGCATTGCATTGAATTTATATATAGCATTTGGCAACATTGCAATTTTAATGATGCTAATCCTCCTAAGAAAGGTTGAACAAATAGGATTGCATCAAACTGCAGAGCTTCTGCATGGGAAAGAACTTAGCTTTCAAAATAAATAGAAAGCCCACAGACTGGAAGTAGATGTTTACCAGCCATACATCAGACAAAGGCCTCATAACTAAAATATACATAGAATTTAAAAAATTAAATTCCTCCATAGCAAATCCTCAAAGAACCAACCGCCCGCTCAACAAATGGGCTAAAGTCCTAAAAGGAGACTTCTCTGAAGAGGAAATGACAATGGCCAAGTATCACATGAAGAAGTGTTCGATATCACTGGCCATAAAAGAAATGCAAATCAAAACAACACTGAGATTCCACCTCACCTCAGTAAGAATGTCTATTATCAAGAAAACTAATAATAACAGATGCTGGAAGGGATGTGGCCAAAGGGAACCATACTAGACTGTTGGTCGGAGTGTAAACTTGTCTAACCACTCTGGAAAGCATTATGGAGATTACTCAAAAGGCTAAACATAGAGCTGCCCTATTACCTCTCAGCCCCACTTTTGGGCATCTACACAAAAGATTACAAGCAAAACCACACCAAAGCCACTAGCACAACTATGTCCATCACAGCACAATTCATCATTGCTAGAATATGGAACCAACCCAGATGCCTCTGTAGATGAGTGGATCAAGAAATTGTGGTACATATACACAGTGGAATTCTATGCCTGTGTCAGAAAGAATGACAGTGTCCCATTTGTAAGGAAATAGAAGGACTTGGAAAAAATTATACTAAATGAAGTGAGCCAGACCCAAAGAAACATAGACTGATGGTTTCCCTCATCGGGAATAAGTAGTATACAGCTAGGATTATCCTAGCAGAAGAGCACAGAATCTCAATAGCTATGTCCATATGAGCACATAAGATGATGCTAAGTGAAATGAACTCTAAGTTATGGAAACAAGTGGTTTAACACCGCTGTTGTTATTTTCAATATATCATGTGAAATTATGCACTTGTTCTTTTGTAACTGATTTTGATACCCTGGATATTCTATGTACATATATTGCAACTAGGGAAGGGAAAGGGAATATCAAAATTGAGAGAGGATAAAAAGACAAACCAAGGCAACAGCAATACTTACAAAACTATATGTTATAAAACACCTGAACAACTCAAGGGAGTGGAAGGAAATGGGGAGGGAAGAAAGTGGGGGAAAATGAGGGAGGAGGTAACAAGTTGGATAAGAAATGTATGCACTGCCTTGCATATAAAACTGTGACCCCTCTGTACATCACGCTGACAATAAAGAAATGAAAACAAAGGAAGTATTTCTACAATATGAGATTCTTTCTTAAAACAAAATGCCTTGCTTTAGGTAATCACTCTGAAATTCAGATCTTTTTATTTTTTAAATAGAGATGATCCTTTATTTTGGAGTTAAAATTACATGTAATGAACCCTCAAACATGAGCATGACACATATTAGGTATTCAATATGTTAATAGTCATTTTTTAAATTACTATATTTACTAGTTACTTAGAATTCTTCTTTTGAAACCCCAAATAATGATAGTCCCTGTGTCTCTATTCCTCAGTAATTTTACTTCACAAGTGATAATGCTAATACCCTTTTAAAAGAGCAAACTTGAGCTAGGCATCTGTGGTTCATGCCTATCCTAGGTACTGAGGATGCTGAGATCTGAGAATTGTGATTCAAAATCAGTCTTGGCAGGAAAGTCTATGAGACTTTTCTCTAATTAGTCACCAAAAAATTGGAAGTAGCCTTGTGGCTCATGAAGTGGAGTGCCTAGCCCTGAGCAATAAAAGCTCAGGGAACATACACAGACCCTGAGTTCAAGACCAAGGATCAGCACACATACAAAAGTATAAAACAGTATGTCTATGTGTTTGTGTAAAATTTGCTACTACAAATGATGCATTCAATTTTTAGAGGACCTATTAGTCATAGAATTGGAAAATAAAAGATTGCATAAACATAGAGGCTAACTCTGCAAAGTTAACTTCAAATATTAAAAATAACATGTAAGTCACCCAAAGTTGTAGGATGTATTTTCTATTAGTACCATTACAATAGCTACAAATTGTGTTATAAGAATTGGCTTTCTAATTGGAATCTTCTATTACTTGCTGGTAATATTCATGGTTTACAGTGAATCTGTTCTCATAGAAATAAATGTTTCTGTGTAAATGGATGAAGTATGGCAGACAGACAAAACCATAAGATAAAAAGAGAGCTTCTAACTGGCATGATCAAGAAAATATAACGCAAATTCTTATATACTATATTTTAATTCAATACATATTTAAATGTACCAGTTATTAGAAAACTAAATTATATATATTCAAATTTATTTAATTGAATTAAATTCATAAATCTTGAAAAAAAGATTTATTTGGAAATTAATTTTTTGAACTTTTTATTATCTTTAGTTGTACAAAGAAGCTTCCATTCAACAAAACTGTTTATGAATACAGTGCATCTTGATCAATGTCATTCCTTTCGACATTCTCACCACCCCTTCCAACCCACTCTTTCTCTCACTTGAAGTGACTTTTTGCCATTTAACAAAGCAATTTATGTATAGAATTCATTCAGACCTGTGTCATCCCTTCAATATCTTCACCTCACTTCGACTCACTTTTTTCTCAATTCTGTGCTATATGCAATGTTTGGTTTTGTGTGGTTTTTTGTTTGTTTGTTTTTTGATCAGTCATGTCATTTTAACTTTGGGCCTGGGTGCTGTCTCTGAGCTCTTCAGCTCAAGGCTAGAGGCCTACTCCTTAAGCCACAACACCATTTCCTGTTTTCTGGTAGTTAATTGGAGATAAGAGTCTCAAAGGTTTTCCTACCAAGGCTGGCTTCCATCCCCCCCCACACACACACACCTGATTATAATCCTTTATTTATTTGTGTATGTTGCTTAAGGGATTTTTAAAATTTTTATTAATTTTTTTCTTATTTATTGTCAAAGTGATGTACAGAGAGGTTACACTTTCATAGGTTAGACCTTGGCTACATTTCTTGTACTGTTTGTAACCTCCTCCCTTTTTCCCTATTCCCCCTCCCCCTCTCCCTCTCGCCCCATGAATTGTTCAGTTGGATTACTCCAAATGATTTTGCAAGTATTGATTTTGTAGTTGTTTGTCTTTTTATCCTTTGTCTCTCGATATTGATATTCCTTTTCACTTCTCTAGTACTAATACCAGTATATACAGTATCCAGTCCACTCAGATGAGATACAGTGATAGTACAGGTACAACCACATGAAGGGGATACAAAAGGATCATCAACAATAGAAGCTATGGTTTCACATGGCATGTTGAAAGTAATTACAACAGTGATATAACAGTCATTTCCATAAGATGGAATTCATTTCACTTAGCATCATCTTATGCGTTCATAGGGGCATAGCTATTAGGCTCTTGTGATCTTCCGCTGTGACTAGCCTAAACCTGTGCTAATTATTCTCTATGAGGGAGACCAAAGAGTCCGTATTTCTTTGAGTCTGGCTCACTTCACTTAGTATAATTTTTTCCAAGTCCTTCCATTTCCTTACGAATGGGGCAATGTCATTCTTTCTGATAGAGGCATAAAATTGCATTGTGTATATGTACCAATTTTCCTGTTCCATTTGTCTACTGAGGGGCATCTGGGTTGGTTCCATGATTTTAGAAATGCCAAATTGTGCTGGCTGGGATGAACATTGTTGTGCTGGTGGCTTTAGTGTGTTCTTGTTTGTGGTCTTTTGGGTAGATGCCCAAAAGTGGGGCTGCTGGGTCATAGGGAAGATCTATGTTAAGCCTTCTGAGGAATCACCATACCACTTTCCAGAGCAGCTGAACCAGTTTACATTCCCACCAACAATGAAGTAGGGCTCCCTTTTGGCCACATCCCCTCCAACATTTATTATTGTAAGTTTTCTTGATAAAGGACATTCCTACTGGGGTGAGGTAGAATCTCAAAGTTGTTCTGATTTGCATTTCTTTTATGTCCAGTGATGTGGAGCACCTTTTCATGTCTCTTGGCCATTCTCATTTCCTCATCAGAGAAGTCCCTTTTTAAGATTTTAGCCCACTTGTTGAGAGGGCCATTGGTTCTTTGTGGTCTTGTTTTGGAGGAATTTAATTTTTTGAGTGCTGCACATATTTTAGATATGAGGCCTTTGTCCGTTGAATGGCCGATAAAGATCTTCTCCCAATCTGTGGGCTTTCTGTTTATCTTGTGAGTTATGTCGTTTGCCCTGCAGAAGATGTGCAGTTTGATGCAGTCCCTTTTGTCTAACCTTTCTTTGATTTGTAGCCTTTCTGGGTCTTTGTTAAGGAAGTTCCGTCCTGTACCAAGGAGCCCAAGTGTTTCTCCTACTCCTTCCTTTAGTGTTTTCATGGTGTCTGTTTTGATTTCTAGGTCTCTGATCCATTTGGAATTGATTTTGGTGCAGGGTGAAATATAAGGATCTAGTTTTAGTTTGTTGCATGTGTTGAACCAGTTTTGCCAGCACCATTTGTTAAAGAGGCTATCTTTCTTACAGACTATTGTTTTAGCTCCTTTATCAAAGATTAAGTAGGCATAGTTCTGTGGGTTAATTTCTGGGTCTTCAATTCTGTTCCATTGGTCTTCAGGCCTGTTCCGGTGCCAATACCAAGCTGTTTTTATTACTATAGCTTTATAATACAGCTTGAAGTTGGGTATTGTAATTCCTCCAGCACTGTTCTTTCTGCTTAGGATTGTTTTTGCTATTCTAGGTCTTTTATTGTTCCATATGAATTTCTGGATTGCTTCCTCTATTTCATGAAAAAAATGGTGTTGGGATATTAATGGGTATTGCATTGAATTTGTAGATAGCCTTTGGCAATATTGCCATTTTGATTATATTAATCCTCCCAATCCAGGAGCATGGGAGGTTTTTCCATTTCCTTAGTTCTGCCTTAATTTCATTTTTCATGTTTTTAAAGTTCTCATCATAGAGGTCTTTCACTTCTTTGGTTAAGGTTATTCCTAGGTACTGTATGTTTTTTGAGGCTATTGCAAAGGGAGTTGCTTTCCTGATATCAGCCTCGGTCTTTGGGTCGTTAGCATATAGAAAGGCCATTGATTTTTGAGGGCTTATTTTATATCTTGCAACATTGCCAAAGTTTTGGATCAGCTCTAGTAGCTTGGCAGTAGAGTCTATGGGTCCTTTAGGTATAGGATCACGTCATCCGCGAAGAGAGAAAGTTTAACTTCATCTTTTCCTATTTGGACCCTCTTCATATTTTGTTCTTGCCTAATTGCTCTGGCTAGGAATTCTAGTACTATGTTGAAGAGAAGGGAAGAGCGGACATCCCTGACTTGTTCCTGATTTTAAAGGGAATGGCTTTGGCTTTTCACCATTTAGAATTATGCGTGCTATTGGTTTTCCATAGGCTGTCTTTATTATATTCAGGAGTGTTCCCTGGAATACTAATTTCTCCAGGGCTTTTATCATAAGTGGGTGCTAGATTTTATTGAACACCTTTTCCGCATCTAATGATATAACCATGTGATTCTTTATCTTGCTCAGGTTGATGTGGTGGATTACTTTAATTGACTTGCATATATTGAACCAACTTTGCATCCCTGGGATGAAACCAGTTTGGTCACAGTGTATGATTTTTTTGATGACCTGTTGAATTTAATTGGCAAGAATTTTGTTGAGAATCTTTGCATCAATGTTCATCAGGGAAATCGGTCTATAGTCCTCTTTCTGTGATGAGTCCTTGCCTGGTTTTGGGATGAGGGTTAAACTGGATTCAAAGAATGTGTTTGGTAGTGAACGTTCTCTTTCAATTTCATTGAAGAGTTTGATAAATATTGGTGTGAGTTCTGTTTTGAGGGCCTTGTAGAATTTTGCTGGGAATCCATCTGGACCTGAGCTTTTCTTGGATGAGAGATCTCTTAATGCCATTTCTATTTCAATGCTGGGTATGGGTCTGTTTAGAAGGTTTAAATCTTCATGGTTGAGTTCGGGGATATCAATTTTTTCTAGGAAATCGCCCATTTCTTCCAGGTTCTTGAATTTGTTGGCATAAAGATTTGCAAAATACTCCCTTATTGTGTTCTGAATTTTGGTTGTTTCTGTGGTGATGTTACCTGTTTCATCTCTGATCTTGTTTATTTGTGTTCGCTGCCTTCATTTTTTGGTCAGGTTTGCCAGGGGTCTGTCTATCTTGTTAATATTTTTCAAAGAAGCAGCTCTTTGTTTTGTTGATTCTTTTGATTTTTTTTGACTGTAAGTCATTAACTCTGATTTGATTTTAATTATTTGCTTCCATCTATTGACTTGGGGTTTGTCTTATTTTTCTCTTTCGAGGAGCTTAAGGTGCTTCCTTAAGTTGTTGAGTTACTGTTTCTCATTTGTTGGTATAGGAACTCAGAGATATAAATTTTCCTCTGAGTACTGCCTTTGCTGTGTCCCAAAGGATCTGGTACTTTGTGTTCTCATCTTGGTTTAGTTCCATAAACATTTGTATTTCTGCTTAATTTCTTCAATGACTCACTGATGGTTCAGCAGTATGTTGTTTAGTCTACATGAATTGTAGGATTTTCTGTAGTGGCTGTTTGAGTTGAGCTCTAATTTTATTTCATTGTGGTCTGAGAGAATTCAGGGAATGGTTTTGATACTTCTGAATTTGTACAGATTTTGTTTGTTCCCTAAGATGTGATCTATTTTGGAGAATGTTCCATGTACTGCTGAAAAGAATATGTATTCTGTTGTTGCTGGATAGAATGTTCTGTAGATGTCAGTTAAGTCTAGTTAGTCTATGCAGTTGTTTAGTTCTGTGGTTTCTTTGTTCAGTTTTTGGCGTGTCTATCTGTCCAGAGGTAACAGTGGAATGTTTAAGTCTCCAACTATCAATGTTTTTGGATCTATGAATGTTTCTAGAGTCAGTAGTTTTTGTCTGATGAGGTTGGGTGCTCCTGCATTTGGTGTGTAGATATTTAGGATGGTTATATCCTCCTGTAGGAGAGATCCCTTTATTAGTATGTAGTAACCTTCTTTGTCTCTTCTTACCTTTTTTAATTTGAAGTCAATTGTATCTGATACTAGGATTGCAACTCCAGCTTGCTTATGGGGGCCGTTTGCTTGATAGATTTGATTCCAGCCTTTCACTTTTAGAAGATGTTTGCTTTTGCTGGATAGATGTGTCTCTTGGAGGCAGCAAAAAAATGGATCTTGATTTTTGATCCAACTTATGAGCCTATGTTGCTTGATTGGAGAGTTAAGTCCATTAATGTTGAGAGTTAGGATTGAGAGATGATCGTTTATTCCTTTCATTATAGCTATCTTGTTAGGAGCTGTGTCTTCCCAATTCTTCATCTACTATTCTGGTTTTCTTTTTAGGGTTCATTTCTCTGTCTGTATTGTGATCTTGATTATTTTCCCTCTGTAATAATCTTTGAGGATTTTCTGTAAAACTGGTTTGGTGGGGATATATTGTTTCCGTTTTTCCTTACTGTGAAGACTTTTATTTGGCTGTTGGCTATCAAAGAGAGCTTATCTGGGTACAGTATTCTTGGTTGATAATTATTTTTATTTAGAGTTTGCTCTACCTCATTCCAGGCTCTCCTTGCTTTCATGGTCTCTGCTGAGAAGTCTGGGGTAATTCTGATTGGTTTTCCATTATATGTGATTATTTTCTTCTCCCTAACAGCTCTAAGGATTCTTTCCTTGGACTCTATTGATCCTGTTTTAATCACAATGTGTCAGTGAGATGTCCTATTCTGGTCTGGTCAGTTTGGGGTTCTAAATGATTCTTGTATCTGGATAGGCCTATCCTTCTGGATATTTGGGAAGTTCTCTGCTAATATTCTGTTAAATAGGTTGCCTTTTCCATTAACTTCTTTCTCTAAGTTTTCCTTGATACCTATTAGCCTTACATTGGGCCTCCTGATTGTATCTTGGAGCTCCTGGAGTGATCTGTTTTGCCAATCTGATTGGCTTTGTATTGTTTTTTGCTCTTTCTTCTTAGATTGTAGGGAATCTTTAGCTCCTGAGATTTGACCCCCCTGTTTCATCTAGTCTGGACTGTAATCTAGCTACTTGATTTCCAATCTCTTTTCTTTCTGACTGGTCTTTCTTGATGATTTCCATGTCTTTTCTATAATTTTATCTTAGGTCCTGCATGGACTTCTTCATTAATTTGGTTCTGAGTGCTGCCTCTCAAATCTTTTAGCTAGGTAGCTATCTTTTCACTGGACTCTTGAAGTTCATTTATCTTTCTATTTGTGGAGGCTATGAAATTCCCTATTAATTTTTTGTTTGCCTCCTCAGACTCTAGAATAGTTGACTGAAGAGATTCAAACTTTTCATTTAACATTTTTTTTTTTTGGCTAGTCCTGGGCCTTGGACTCAGGGCCTGAGCACTGTCCCTGGCTTCTTCCCGCTCAAGGCTAGCACTCTGCCACTTAAGCCACAGCGCCACTTCTGGCCGTTTTCTGTATATGTGGTGCTGGGGAATCAAACCTAGGGCCTCGTGTATCCGAGGCAGGCACTCTTGCCACTAGGCTATATCCCCAGCCCTTCATTTAACATTTTTATCCGTAGACTTTGTAGATCAATTTGAGAATTCTCTTCTATGTCTTTGATTGACTGCTCTGCTTCCTGCTTGTTTTGAGTGGGAGATGAGACTCCATTGTTTGCCATCTTTCTTGTTCTTCTGCCCAATTGGATAGGGAATGCCAATCTACAAGCACCTGTGAGCACCGTTTAAGACTCAAAGCAGACCTTACCAAGCACTGTTGTATGAATCTTAGAAGTTCGCAATTATATGCATATACCTTCCCTCTCTTTTTTGTATATAAAATCAGACTTGGTGTTCGTAAATAATACAATTTCAATATAACAACCAACCCTGAGCCCTGTATTCAGTAGTTACTTATTTACCGTTATAACCCTATGAGCAATTTTTGTTCTTATATTAAGTTCTTTTTGGACTGGTGGGATTTCTCTATGAACCCCTTTGATTCACTTGGATTAAACAGGGATGCCTACTATCCAATAACCAGGGGCCAATGGCATCTGGAGGTTCTGGAAGTAAATCAGGAGGGTAAGTTCGGGGTAGTGAAGAAAATAGAGTAAAATGTATGGGGGGGGGGTGGTGATTTTGATTTAGTTTCAGTGAAGTGGAAATGTGGAGAAGAGTAGAACCAGTAGAAAGAACAAGGTTAAAGTGATAGACAATGGAGAGTCAGCAGAAAAGAGTGAAGGTGTTAGTCATAGGAAAGTAATTTTAAAGAAAGAGAATGTGAAGAGAGAAACAAAGAAAAATACTGGAAAACAAACACACAAAACATTAAAAAATTACCAAAAAAACCCCAAAGTAAAAAAACAAACAAAAACAGAAAACAAAAAAGAAACGATATCTCAAAAATGAAAAATAGAAAATAAAGAAGTTTTTTAAATGTTTTTTAAAAAATGGAGTCTTCCTTGTTTGGCTGGGCTCTCTCCAGTTTCTGGTTTCCTTGTGATGGTCTGCAATCTATTTTCCTGCTGCTTGGCTGGTTTGACTTTCTTTCAGTTTGCAGGGGGTAGATCAGCTCTGATCCTCCTCCCCTGTTAGTTAAATCCTGGGGCTCTGTGGTTTGCACAGCTTGCAGGTAGGACATGGGTGTCCTCTCTAGATGGGGGACGCTGAACCGTCTCGGGAACCGTGGCTCCTCCCATCTGCTATGGGGCCACTGCCTTTATTGCCTGGCTCTGAATAGGCTGCAGACTCAGCGGGGTGCCTCGGGCCTGGTTTACCTGGCTAAGAGTGGCTTGCCAGGAGGAGGTTCCTCCCTCCTGGGTGGGATTACCTTCTCCTGGGCAGAGCTGGCTGTGTAATTCACCTCCATTTCCTCCTGGGAATTGGGCTTCCTCTGTGATGGGACCCTTTATCTGTCATGGGAACTGTTTACTCATCTGTCTGGTTGTTCTGTGCCACTGGTAGCTGCTCACTGCTTTCGGTTTGAATTTAGAAATTCCGGTTGCTGGTGAAGGTAGCTGCTGAGTCATTGGGGCGGGGCGGGGTGGGGCACCTCTGGCTGAGTTTACCTGAGTTTGTGAGCTGTGGCCCCAGGGCACGCCTCCTACCTTGGCAGGGGTTATTCTCCTGGGCAGAGCTGGCTCTCACTGGTGGGTCCCTCTTGCCCTTTTCAAAATGTCCCCTTTGTCCTTGCTTTCCCCTGGCCCGCTTTAATTCCAGTCTGGTCTGACCCTATGCCAGTCTCAAAGATGGCACTTTGCCCTGGCAGTGGGGAAGGGCTAGCTTCCAGAAGCTGCTCTGTGGGCACTAGTGAGAATGTCTGTCATAGAATACTCATGCTTTCTCTGCGATTTCAGCCTGTCCATACTCAGCCTGCAATCTGAGTCTGTCTGACGCTGTGTGGAGGATTTCTTCCTGGTAGCCTCTATGTGCTTCAGGTGCCGGCACTGGCATGGTGGCAGGAAGCTGCTCAGGGATCAAATCTGTGTTTTCAGGCCAGCAAAGTCGATTTTTCCTTCCTGGCCAGAATGCCTATACTGTTATAACTTACTTGGGCTGTCTTTCTAGGAGTAAAAGTTTCTCTGGAGTGGTAAAACTGGTGTGTCAGAGGGCCTAGGCTGGCTTTGAACTGTGATCCTTCCATTCATTCTTCTACACTTATCCCCTTGGCCTCCACTCCTTCCTCTTGCAAGTACCCATTACCCATTGTTGGTCTTTGACTTAGTCTTTCTAAAGAATTGAACTATTTGATTTTTCCATAAAGTGTGCCAAACTTTAATGAATTCTTAACACCTGATGAGAAGAATTCAAAGCTGAATATAACACTTGCTTTTTTGAAGTGCTCAGAGGATTAGTGATTCCAAAGCACATCCAACCATATTTCTTTTAAATTACCATTGGCCAAGATGTATAAAAAGATAAGGAAACTATGAAATAAAGAGTTGTATTAGAATAAGTTATCTAAACTATAATCTGAATGGGGAAATATGATAATAACTACTCTAGAAGCTGCGAAACAGACAGATAGCTAAGTAGCTAAATTTACAAAATTCAACCAACAAGATTTTAAAATTAAAAAGTTCAACAAAATCTGTTTTTGTCATAATACTTAAGCTCTGTTTCTGTACTCTAAAATGGTATTCTATGGCAAATATATCACGTTTCATCTCACTATTGGCTTTAACATTTAGCCATCTGGCATTTAGATAAAACACATACAAATTAGTTGCATGTAAAATGCACATTTATATTTTTAAAATAAATTTCTCTTCTAATCTGTCTCTTTCACCTTCTGGTGCATCAGTGATCATAAGTTTGGGTTTTAGTCTTTTAGTTTTTAAAATATCTATCCAAGGTCATACAGATCAATAAAAATAGAAGGCTAAAATACTGGCATTGATCTGAGTATACAAAATAATGACAGTTCAAGCATGTGTGTGTGCACACTCACACATGTGTGCAAGCATGTCTGAATGTCAATCTGAGTTTATGAGTATATGTGACCACTAAGGGCCATATACTTTATCTCTAGGCTAATTATAAACACTGAGGAAATGACACAAATGTGTAAGAACAATTGAGAAAGTATTGATTGGATAAGTATTGCCCTTAAGATTACATTATGCAGTTATGTGAGGATCTTGGGATATGGTTAGGTGGGGGCAGCTTTGCTTTAAATATCAAATATCATTGAGCAGAGGTACTAAATAGGAAAACCCCAAACATACAGAAAAATATATGTGGCGAAAATGCAATAGGTAAAAACAAACAACCAGCAACCATATGATTTATGTAGCAACCATTTGTGCATGTGAGAGAGCAGAGGGAAGCCAGAGGACATCGAATGGGTCTGAGAACCCTAGAACCCCCAAATAAGCAATAGGTATATGCTAGGAAGCATTAGAGGACCAATTTAAAGACAGAGCCAATATTGGAAGGGTTTTGTCTACTTTAATAGGTGATTAATATAAGGTCTTGCAAAAACTACTGAAGAAGCAGGAGAGCAACATAACCTAAGAATATTTAGGATACTCAATAGGAAGCTGTTGAAGGATGTCCTTAGGTGAGAGTCTTACCCTTAAGGAAAACCTATTGGGAATATAGTAAAAAAAAAAAAACCATAAATGTAACAAGGTCCATAAATATGTTGGAAAGAAGAACAGAGCCCACATCTCTTAGAAAGCAAACTAACTTATTTTTGAACACTACAGGAAAGAAATCATTATAAAACTACAATAGCTACTCCAAGCCACCTCTCCTCAAAGTTCAGGAAACCCAATTTTATTTCAAATAAACAATAGAGAAGTACCAAAGTCAACTGTTATAAAAATTGTCATAAAAGTAAAGAGAATAATAAATAGTATAACAGATTTACAAATGACAAGCCAGAAAGACTTGCACAAGGAGCAGGTCATGTGGGAAGATTTATTAGACATTAAGAAATACATATGAGAAAGCACATTAAGGTGATTCAGAATTAGGAAAGCTCATAAGGGAGACAGGAATATTGAATATATGTTTGTATATAATCTTAAAGTCATTTTAGATATTAAAGCTGTGGCCATTAGCCTCCCAGAAAGTCCATAGTCCATATATATTTTATTTATATCTTTCCAAAACCTTTTCTACATTGACATGGGATTAGTCAACAGGGTACTTATGGAAAAAATGACATATGACTTATGAGGCTAAGTCAGAAGAAATATTTCAACTTGTATTGATTCTCTTTGATTTCTTGTTCTAAGACAATCTATCTTCTTTCACTTGAGCTGAGAAATGGTCAACATGAAGAGAAACTGAGACTTTAAGCCAATAGCCAGCACCAACTCACTAGAACAGTAATGGCTAAATGCAAATGCTTGGTTAACATAGATGAAGTATATTGTGTGTGTGTGTGTGTGTGTGTGTGTGTGTGTGTGTGTGTGTGTGTGTGTGTGTGTCTTGGTCCTGGGGCTTGCAGTCAGGGCCTGGGTGCTATCCTTGAGCATTTTTGTTTTCCCTCAAGGCTAACACTCTACTAATTTGAGCCACAGCTCCATTTTCAGCTTTTTTGGTGGTTAATTGTAGATGAAAGTATAATGGACTTTTCTGGCTGAACTGGCTTCAAACTGCAATCCTCAGATCTCAGCCTCCAAGGTAGCTAGAGTTATAAATGTATGAGCCATTGGCACCTGGCACAGTATAGGAATTTTTTTTTATCATCTTGTAGTTACACAAAGAGACTTTAGTTTAGCATGAGAAGTTGTGTTTACAATTTATTTTGATCAATTTGGAGAATAGTGAGGCCATATAAGATATTTCATTACTCTCTATACTTATCAGAGCAATAGTATTATTGTCAAACTAGAGTGTATGCAACTTACTTAAATGTATGGTGATTGTTAAATATTTTATTCTCTTCATGTGTTTTATCATTGAGAACCAGGATTATCCTATTGGAAATTGAGACCCAGGGCTACCATGGTGGAAGGTAAAATGTAGATGAAATTGAACCATCGTAACATCTGGATTTTTGGGATCTGGATTTTTGGGATCTATTCAGCAATATCTAGACTTAAGGGAAATTCTTCAGACCAAATAGATCCACTTTCTCAATAGATGAATTTTTTAAGGATAAAAAGCAAAAATGCGGAGCTGGGAATATGGTCTAGTGGCAAGAATGCTTGCCTCATATACATGAAGCCCTGGGTTTGATTCCTCAGCACCACATATATAGAAAAGGCCAGAAGTGGCACTGTGGCTCAAGACACAGAATGCTAACCTTGAGCAAAAAGAAGCCAGGGACAGTGCTCAGGCCCTGTATCCAAGCCCCAGGGCTGGCAAAAAAAAAGAAAAAGAAAAAGAAAAAAATGCAAGTTGAAAGATTGATAGACACATTTTTAAAAGGTAAGCATTTGGGGTTGGGGATATGGCCTAGTGGCAAGAATGCTTGCCTCGTATACATGAGGCCCTGGGTTCAATTCCTCAGCACCACATATATACAGAAAATGGCCAGAAGTGGCGCTGTGGTTCAAGTGGCAGAGTGCTAGCCTTGAGCGGGAAGAAGCCAGGGACAGTGCTCAGGCCCTGAGTCCAAGCCCCAGGACTGGCCAAAAAAAAAAAAAAATTCTTAAAAGGTAAGCAACCAAAATTACATTGTCTGGAGATGCCAATTTGGATGAAAAAGTATAAAGAGCAAGAATGCAATTAATATAAAAGTGAATTGCCAGGAACTGGTGGCTCATGCCTATAATAAACCTAGCTACTCAGGAGGCTGAGATCTAAGGATCATGGTTCCAAGCCAACCGAGGTAAGAAAATGTGAGACTCTGATCTCCAATAAACTGTTCAGAAAAAGCCCAAAGTAGCACAAAGAAACAAAGAAAATAAAGGCAAATTGATGTTTACATTTGAGAGAGGACATGGTTTGAGAGACAGAGAGAAATATTGGAGTGGTTTCTGGAAATGTTTGTACAGAATTTTTTCTTTTTTTTTTTTTTTTTTTTGGCCAGTCCTGGGCCTTGGACTCAGGGCCTGAGCACTGTCCCTGGCTTCTTCCCGCTCAAGGCTAGCACTCTGCCACTTGAGCCACAGCGCCGCTTCTGGCCGTTTTCTGTATATGTGGTGCTGGGGAATCGAACCTAGGGCCTCGTGTATCCGAGGCAGGCATTCTTGCCACTAGGCTATATCCCCAGCCCCAGAATTTTTTCTTATTGTAACTTTATGCATTGATTTTGTGCCTGTGTTTTCATTTACAGTTAAGTGATAATTTTAAAAAAGAATAAGCATTCAGGGTCAAAATATTAAGAGTTCTTATTGGTCCAAAATCCCAACTGACCAGCTCCACAGTATTACTTTGGTTGTTTTCCTTTTGCCAATCTTGTTTTCTCAGATTTTCTGCAGATTCTCCTACAGACATAGGATATTTGATCTTGAGAATTTCTCACTATGAATTTTGTGTATTGTACACCATCAATGTAATACAATATGTTGCCCTGTCATATATGAAGTGTAAATTTTTCTCTGCACACACATATACTTTGTGTATTCACGTATAATGGTAACTCATATCTGTAAAATTCCAATTGACATAAGAAGACAACTTTGGACAGATGATTTCATCTCTATCAGTCTTGTCTGCTCATCCCTGTAATCTACTAATGATGCTTTCTTAAGGCAGAACAGTACATAGCACTCAGTTCTCAATTGTTAGCACCTTTGCTTCTTTATTGTCAATTTGTGAAAAGAACAAAGGAACAGAAGGTGGTAAAATATTTTTCAAAGGCTAGGTGATTGAAAATTTTTTGGAGTTGTTGATTATAACAGAACTCACATGAGAAGAAAGTCTGGGGGTGGGGATGAATTCAATTTTGCCCTTTTGACAGTCACATTTTGACAACTATTTAATTGTTGACTTTGCTAAGAAAATGATAAGCCCAAACAGAGTGCAGATTATATTTCTTCCTCTGAGGTGTCATCTGTCTGTTAAGACTTCTACCATCTCCAATGCAAATGCTATATTCCATTCCTCTCTCTTGTCACTACAGCAAGGGGAATTAATTACAGTGCTTTCTGTGGGCTCATTAACCCACCAATTAACCATGAAACTTTGATTTGGGTATTTGCTACCCCATAATTAGTCAAACATAACAAGAGAGCACTGGATAACAGATAAATTTAGCTAATGAATACTCTTTGCCAATTGGACCAGTGTCAGTGACAATAAAAAGAGAAATGATTATTAGCTAATCAAGGCTTTCTGACTGCGTCACTTGCTCACATTGTACAGATCGGTCACCATATGCGTATCCTGCATGTCCATTTCCCAGCCGTGACCATTTCCCTATCTTCTTGACAATGCCTTTAGTTTTATCATTGTTATCTTCAACTGTTGTCTTCAAGAAGCTAGGGATTGAGTTTGTGTTTCCTGTGCAGTACTGATGAGTTGAACCTATTACAGGCCACATATTGAATTGCAAAGCTATGTGTTACAGAGTGCTATCCAAGCTGCTCTCAAAGTCGTCATCATCCTGCTTCACCCTCCTTACTGATGACCAGTGTGCACTACCAGGGCTGATGCCTCAGTGGTACTCACTAGACACTATGTTAAAAATTTGTTACCTAACTTGTGGGTGGACGCAGGAGGGGAAAACAAAAAGAGCATGTATATGGGTGTCATTATTCACAAGAAATATACTCTTATCTGACTTATGTAATGGAAAACCCTCTGTTCATCATCTTTACAATACCAGTAAAAATGCATAAATAGAGTGCTCCCAGCCTCTCCTGTAGTAAAGAGATGGTTGCTGAAAATCATGTACCACTCTGTATTTTAACATAGATCGTGGATAAGAGGTGGCTCAAGAATTGGTGCATTGCTTACTGTTTTCTTAAATCATTATCTGGAAAGGAAAGAGCCTATTACAATATTTGGATCTGTCCAACATTAACTCTATTTTGTTTTGCTCACTAGTTTGGCACTTTAATATATGTTAACAGCCCTCTTATTTCCTAATATCTCCTAAGCATTACCTGTAAATCTCATTTATCTCCCTGTCTTCTTAGCCTCCCCTTTACCCTTATTTCATCTAGCCAGTGAATATAATACTGCAAAGATTTTGACCTAAATGTGTTTTCTCTCATGTGTAAAAGTATTCTCTTATTTTAGCTTATCATATTCTCCACATTAGAAATAAAGAAAATAGTGGAAATATGATTAGAGGACATATGATTTGTGTATGTCATCATGTAAGAAATAAAATGTGGTTGAGAGTTATAAGATTACAATTCTGATTGTAATGTTATTCCCATGACACCAACCAATAGGAATTGCCCGAAGACACAACTTCTTTGTAAGATACTGTTCATTATTGAGACAAGCTTTGTGAAAATATTGTTTTAAATCCCATGGGAAATAGGTCATTCTTCCATCTTTCATTAGGGGCTAGAACTAAGCAGAGTAGAACATTTGCCTATTGAGTGTGAAGTCCTAAGTTCAAACCCCAGTTCTTCCAAAATGAATAAAAGAGTGAAGAATCTAAGAGAGAACTACAATATCTATGATGTTGTTCTTCCACATTTGGGGCTTTAAAATGAAAAAGGAAAGCCAATTATATATTAGTATATTTTTAGTTTCAATCTAATTCAATAGTACTCTTCAATAACAGCTTAAGGAAGGATGGTATAGAGTTCCTTAATTCTCATTTCTTGAACCAGAAACAAAAAAATTCTCTTTTTCTACTTCTACCTTAATCCTGTTCAGCTAAAATAAATCCTTGCTAAAACTTAAAACAAAAGATAGTATATTGGACAAATTGCTGGTGGGATTAGTGGGCTTTGGAAACAAAAATTAAAGTATTATTTCCAACTCTATGAACAAACAAATCCTAGAAAATTTTAATGCACAATTATCTAAAAACTAGAATACTTTTGGTAAAGGTACATGTAGCTGATATTTTTCTTAAGTACAAAATATAAAAGAGATAATACATTTGGCTTCATAAGAATTAGAAAACCAAGTATGTCAAGAAAGCATTTAATACCAATAGTAGTGTATACCTTTGAATTATATTTTTTCATATTTGTAAATTAAGAATTTAATTTTTGCTTTTAAATCTAAAATATAAAGGTTAGCACAGAGAATTATAAACTTAATGTCTGTAATACTTCATATCAGTATTTTAACCACATTGGATCTTCATATGCAATGGGTGCAGACTCAGCCATGGGCTTGTGTTAAATGTGGATATCTGGGAACAATGCCAGAGCTATAGATCATATCTAGACATAGATACTAGAATCAGTATTTTTGTTCAACAGCCTCAGTGATGTTTTTTTATGAATAACAAATTAAGACAGTAATGAGGACTGATTAGTTATTTAATAAATTGAAATTGGCTTAATTAAACTAAACCTATAAATCAAGTAAAAATTTCTCTCAACTGATTTTTACTGTTTTCATTTCCTTACGTGGTATCTTCCTTGTACATCAATGCTGACCTTATATTATGGTCTGCCTAAGTCTCACATAAAGGTCAGAACTCTAAATATCAATTTATTTTCAGATCTGACTTTATCCATCTCTACTGAAACTTTGTATGTCAATTCAAGCATGTATCATAGTCTGAGTTGTAAGAATCATTTATGTTTCATGTGTCTTTTTGAATATGTATTATCTGCATGGGCCCCTAGGGGACTGGTTTATATTTTTACCTCACCTATCTATAATGTACTTTATTTCTGGTGATACTAAATATTTGCTTATTGACATAAGCATAATGAAAATTTCTCTAAACTTATTTATCTTTTGTGTTTAATTCCAGCTAATCTTTGCTTTAGACCACAAAAATTTAAAGGATTTCTGGAGAGGTACCTATCATTTTACTTTTTATATTAATTAAATGTCTAATCTGTGTCACAAGTAATAGTTATTGTGACACAGTCCTTATTTCTACTCTAAAATACAAAGACTTTGGTTTTCATTCAGACTTAAATGGGAGAGGGGAGATCAAAGACCTTGAGATGAAAGAATGGCATTATTTGACTTGTGTTTTAAGGCAATACACTTGCCTGTCCTATTGAGTACAGACTGAGAGGGAGAAAGGGATGAAATGCAATTGCCAGTTGGATGGCTATTGAAAGATTCCAGGTTTATGATGATGTCAACTGGGATCTAGGGTAGAACATGGCATATTAAAGAAATGTTTTGAAGTTAATTATACCCAGAAGGTAGAACCAACATGAATTTCTAAGAATTGTGTGTGGCACGCATAATAAAGAATGGAAAAGAATGGAAATTGAGGAAGGACATGGCACCAAGTAATGGTGAGAAAGATATCAGGTGGAATGCTTTCATATGTGAGGGAGGGGAATGATTGCCAGTTGAATGTATGAGCTTAGAATTTAAAAGGAAGGACTTGACTATAGATGACTTCAGAAGTCACAGGAGATAAAAAAAGAAAAGTAAGGGAAAGAACTAAGAAATACCAAGCAGAGTGCAAGAGGACATGCAGAGTATGGCACATGACAGACAGGGGAATGGAGCATGAGAGAAATTGCCTACCATAATTTGCTCACAGGCATGTGAGAGAAGCACTGTAATTGATCACTGGACTTAGAAAATGGTAGATTGGAAATGCAGCTATTATCTGGTATTGGAAAGGAAAGCCTTATTGGTTTTCTTAAAAAAAAAAAAAACAAAAAAGGAGAACAGAGGAAGTAGACATTGTGAGCAAACAACCCATTGTATACTCTTAACAACATAGAGAATAAAGAGATGGGGTAGCGGGTGACAGGGAAAGTACAATCAAAACAGATTCGCATTCATTTTACTTGGAGATTGCTCTCAGGTAGGAGAAGCAGTGGCAGAAAGAATACTGTGGCAGAGCTATGTATCAATAGCCATGTCTCTTTGTAACAGAGAGAAGAAATAGGCAAATGACCAGAGAATTCCTACAGCCAAGTCCTTGAGAAGGCCAAAGGGCTGGGCTTGAGTGCACAGTTGGGTAGATAGGCATCAGGTAGAAAGAAGTGTGCCCCATCCTTGCTGACAGGAAAGAGGTGCCATTTTCGGTCCTGCAACCATTAGAGAGAACATCAGAATAGGATTGCGGAATTGAGTTGTCCCAATGAGCCAGAGACTGTCTCAAAATTTTTTTTAGAACTCTTCTCTGGACTGAATTTTAGAATGAAGACTTAGGAAACTTCAGTGTTCTTTAGAATCTGCAATCTGGAAAACTCTGAAGTGCTGGACTCGTAGAATTTCCAAAATTCTTCTAACTACCATCTGTTTAAACACTCCAACTCTAGGCTCTATTTCTACTTAGTTTTAAAAACACATCCATTAGTATCTACTCTACATTTTTCAAGAACCCAGAATAGGAATTTGGAAAACCTTGGAGGCAGGAGTGGAGGAAAAAGCCTCATCCCAGAAACACCAATTTTCATATAAGCAAAAGATGAATATTACATTGAAGCAAACCTTCGAGACAGAATCTGGCTGTTAGCTAGGGAAGGGCAGTAGAACTTAGTCATACTGTTTAAGATAATGAATGATCCAAAAGCTCATCTCTTTGTTCTTTTCTCTCTCTGATAAAAGTATTGGATGAAGGCTCGATTACAAATTGGATTTTGTATAACAAATGGATAACTGATAGCATGCATTCAGAATTAGCACAAGAGTAAGCAATTTCTGTTGAGGCATGCGTTGGGATTGAGACAGAAGACTTCTTTCAACAAGTAAAAAAGATGTTTCAAGGCTTCTGTGGGTGTCATGTCAAGTTCTTTAAGTTTACCAAGCTCAGCAACATTAATTAAACTTAATTAAAATTAACACATTAAAAATTAAGTACTTGCAGTTTGAAGGGCAATTTTGTTTTTTATAAAAATTAAATCCCCCTTTCTATAATATTCTGCTACTATAAATTACTCTGAAGATCTTGTTTTCTGCAGCCACTGTCATAGTAATTGCTATTGTGACATAATGCCCATTGAGAAGAAGTGCATTTATACATGGGGCCTTTAAAGGCATATTAAGAAATGTGTTGGGTCTACCTCACTTCACTTAATATGATTTTTCTAAGTCTTTCCATTTCCTTAAGAATGGGGCGATGTCATTCTTTCTGATAGAAGCGTAGGATTCCATTATGGATATATGCCACATTTTCTCAATCCATTCTTCTCCTGAGGGGTATCTGTTTTCACTCATTGGTAATAATGAGTATATGTCTAGGCTAGCCCTAGCAGAGGATCACAATATCTCAATAGCGATCTACATATGACCATATAAAATGATGCTAATAGAAACGAGCTCCAAGTTATGGAAACAAAAGTTTTTTTTTTAATTTAAAAAAACCTCTGTATGAAGTTCTTTCTTTTTTTCTTTCATCCCCCTCTCCTTGGTTTATCCTCTATATTGTCACTGTTTTTTATTTTGGTACCCTATGTCTTGTATATATGTGGATCTGATTTAGGGAAAGGAAGGGGGATAACAAAAGGGGAAGACAAAGGACAAAGAGTGAACCAATGCAACAGTGATACTCACAAGACACTATGTTGGAAATTAATTGTATCACTTGCAGGGGAGGGGAGTTGGTTAGTGGGAAATCGAGAGAAAATGAGAGAGGAAGTAACAATGTTCAACAAGAAATATCCTCCTTATTTTACTCAAGTAACTGTAGCCCTTCTGTACCCTTACAATAAAATTTAGAAATGCTTCATAAATTCATTTATTTTAACAAAAACAAAACATAATAAATGTGGAGACTCTTGCTTAAATTTAAGCTCTGGGATAGTTGTATTCAGAGTGCAAGGGGGGAACAAACTTAATTTAATTTTGCTGGCCCTTAGTTTCTTTATCTGCTCTACTGGGGCAATCTTTACCCTTTGCATTGTTATTTTCTAGGACTGAATGTGATCATCCAGTGTTATCTGGGAAGCTGTCGATATTGACTGTATATTAGTTGACCCTGAATCTGAGAGTAAAGCATGAAAATATTACATTAGAGAGATACCTTATTATGTAATGGGGAGGGAAATATAAATTTCCTTTGTTTCATGCATTCATTTGCTGCTTATTTGGTTTTATTATCTCTGAGTAGTTAAACAGAGGAATTTCAAGTCCACATGTCACTTTGCATCTGGATCAATGCCATTTCTTCATTTTTTTAATATTAGCATTTTTTATTATCAAACTGAATTACAGGGAGGTTACAGTTTCATATCTTAGGCATTGGATAGATTTCTTGTACTGTTTGTTACCTTGTCCCTCGTTCCCCATCCCCCTCCTCTTTTCTCTTCCCCCCACCCATGAGTTGTTCAGTTCATTTACACCAAACAGTTTTGCAAGCATTGCTTTTGTAGTTGTTTGTCTTTTTTACCCTGTGTCTCTCGAATTTGGTATTCCCTTTCAAATTCCTAGTTCTAATACCAGTATACACGGTTTCCAATATACTCAGATAAGATACAGAGATAGTGTAGGCACAACCACAGGAAGCAGATACAAGAAGATCATCAGTAATAGAATCTACAGTTACACATAGCTCGTTGAAAGTAGTTACAACTGTGATATAACAATTGTTTCCATAACATGGAGTTCATTTCACTTAGCATCATCTTATGTGTTCATAAGGGTATAGCTATTGGACTCGTGATCTTCTGCTGTGACTTGCCTAAACCTGTGCTAATTATTCCCTATAAGGGAGACCGTAGAGTCCATGTTTCTTTGGGTCTGGCTCACTTCACTTGGTATAAGTTTTTCCAAGTCCTTCCATTTCCTTACAAATGGGGCAGTGCCATTCTTTCTGATAGAGGCAGAAAATTCCATTGTGTATATGTACCACATTTTCCTGATCCATTCGTCTACTGAGGGGCATCTGGGTTGGTTCCAGATTCTAGCTATTACAAATTGTGCTGCAATGAACATTGTTGTGCTGGTGGCTTTAGTGTGATTTTGTTTGTGGTCTTTTGGGTAGATACCCAAAAGTGGGGCTGCTGGGTCATAGGGGACTTCTATGTTTAGCCTTCTGAGGAATCTCTATACCTCTTGCCAGAGTGGCTGAACCAGTTTACATTCCCACCAGCAATGAAGTAGGGTTGCCTTTTGGCCACACCCCCTCCAGCAATTGTTATTGTTAGTTTTCTTGATATAGGACATTCTTACTGGGGTGAGATGGAATCTCAATGTTGTTTTGATTTGTCAATGCCACTTCTTCATTATTCCCTCCCATTTCTTCCAAACCCTAGCCCTCCCCATAATGTACCGCCTTCCATTTTCTC